>NC_080087.1:38922898-40181898 GCF_950005125.1 Chionomys nivalis | reverse complement strand
CTGTAGCTTTTTCATTTACAAAATTGCAAAATACTGTATGTATCCTCATAATAATAAGACCCATATTGAGTTTCTTGTGAGGGAAGATCACAATAACTCATGTGAAAATATCACCAAATCTAGCTTGAGTAAGAACCCGACTGAATATTGAATTGAGTTCATCTTCCTGACTGAATTTTACAATGAACCCTGATTATTCTGCTCATTCATTCAGCTCATCACAATTTTTGTCCTAATATGTAGGTATAGCCACCCACCTCTGTCTCCTTTATAAATCCAATTCATGTCACTGTCTCCTCTTCATAATGCTATTTTCCTTTGACGAACTGTTTGAATGGCGATAATATTCCACTACAATTTCTATCAAATTAGAGACAATTCTGTCTTAAGTATGATTGCTTTGGCCACCTTTGATTCATGTCTATGTGCCTCCCATTGCGTATTCTTATTATTATTAAGAAACACTGACAAGGAAGGGAGACTTGGTCGGGGGAGGGGGAGGGAAATGGGAGGCGGTGGCGGGGAAGAGGCAGAAATCTTTAAGAAATCAATCAATAAATAAAAAAACACAAAAAAAGAAACAAATATTTCTTAGTTGGTTTTCCTTTCTCTTCTTTTTTTCTTTCCTTTCTTTTTCTTTTTTCAGTACTGAAGATTGAACCCAGGGCCCTGCATATGCTAAATCAGGAACTCTATGACTAACCTATATCCCAATCCCTAAACTTTCCTCATCCTCTTTTATACTAGTCTATAGCAGTATGTACTCACAAATACATACCTGGGAAACTTATCTATATAAGGAAATAAAAAGATTAAATGCTTTAAAATTAGACCTAGATTCTTTGAGGACCTAGAAAACGCTCAGTAGTTTACTTACATCAAAACCTCACAAAAAAGCTTGTCAAAGCATGGTTTTACTAATAACCCTTGCAGAAATAGTTTTAAACGTGTCTCATAATGTTTTATTGTAAAAATAGAAAATACCTTGCATATTTAATTTAAAGCTGAGATGTGTGTTCTAATTTTTGCAAAGTGGGCATTTGTACCAACTTATAGGGCAATGCATATCAAATGGAATAACTGAACTTTTCGGGGTTTTGGGGGGGGGGGTTGAAGCAGGATTTCTCCATGTAACAACCCTATCTGTTCTGGAACTAGCTCTTATAGACCAGAGTGGCCTTGAACTCACAGAGTTCTGTCTATCTCTGCCTCCTGAATGCTGGGATTAAAGGCGTACACCACCACCCGGCACATAACTGACTTTCACTTTTGGAGCTAATACAATAAGAATGAATATGATGCTTAAGCTGAGTTATTAGGCCACCTTCTGCCTGGCATGCTTGTGTTCTCTTACTTTTGTTTTGCAATTTTTGCCCCTCTCTGATGAAAGAACTATCATTTGTAATTTAGGACAATACCATAAACCCTTCTCATTCAGATTCCATTAAATGTTGTCTAAATATAGTACTTAATAATAGCAGTAATTTGTTCACTATGCTGGGCACTTGACACATTACTCATAAAGATTTTATGTCTTCGTAACATCTCAGACTAAAGGAATGTCTTTGTTTGTTGCCCACACTCAAAGAAGTTAATGGTTCTCATACGTTTGGATGAAGGCAAAGTCACTTTCTCAAATGATAGTTATAACTTAGACCAAAGTAAGGTTACACTGAGTTGGTTGATTTTCAGACTGGGAATCCTTTTATAGACTGAACTCTAAAGATGTATGAGAACGTCAGTAGTCATTTGTATTTCTTTCCTGTGTTGCTCTGCCGTGGTTTATTAGTCTTCTCTCGATCCTTTTAGTATGTACTTGTACCAGGTCCACTACAACCAGGAATTAACTGCCCAGGTCCTCGTAGATGTAACCCCAGCAATTTCAGAATGGTCATGTTGACCTGGAACTCTTGTTTTAAAACATTGTATTAAGTTTGGAAACAAACATTTATTTCATGATTAAGTCTAAATAAACTTTGAAAATTACAAAAGGAAAGAAATATTCAGGGATAACCAACACTTTTGTGCTACATATGCTAAAAATTAATGGAAAGTATATTATATGGTATCGTATGTTTTTTATAATGGAAATTATATTATATGGTGTCGTATGTTTTTTAAATGTCAAGGTCTTATAATCTACAGGTGAAAAAAAGGATCTTAAAACAAATAGTTAGTGACTCAACTGTTAATATCTATGACCAGGGTCCTGGTGTGGGAGGTCCTTCTGTATATGTGTTGCTCTTATTAGTTAATTAATAAAGAAGCTGCTTTCAACCAGTGGTTTAACAGAGTGTAGCCAGGTCGAAAAGATAGAGAGTATAGGCAAGGTCAGAGAGAAGCCATGGAGCCACCAGAGGAGAAAGATGCTAGCCTGGAACCTTGCCAGTAGGCCACGAATATTGTGGTAAAATATAAAATAATGGAAAAGGGTTAATTCTAGATGTAACAGCTAGCTAGCAATACACTTAAGTGATTGGACAAGCAGTAATTTAATCAATACAGTTTCTGTGTGGTTATTTTGGAGCAGAGCAGCCAGGAATAAACAAGCAGCCTCCTACTATAGGGTCCTCTTCTGAGGTGCTTGTATTTGGTCTTTCAGACTCTACCTGATTCTCTCATTTTACAGCCCACAAAAATAAATATTTGCCTTTGCTAACATTACAAAAGGAATAGACAGAAAACTTTTGGAGAGTTTTGTTACTTTGAGAGAACTTTGTTTTCCGGAATTACACTTTTTTTTTTTTTTTTTTACCTACAACAGTCAATTCTTTGTGCTCGTGACTCGTACTCATTCACTTCAAGCATCTATTTCTAAATATACAAGCATTAAAAGCAAGCCGCATCTCACTCCCAAGGATGGAGATGACATGACAGAGCCTGAGAACAATGACAGAGTCGTATAAATTTGAAAATACTATTAGATAATAAAAACAAAATATTGATTTTGGGAAAACATTCTATTGGAGGATGTACAACAGTATTCAAGTCGAAATGAATTACATTAGCAAATTTAAACAATCTGTAAAAGGGATCAATGTGGAAAATAATGAGTCATATGCTGTTGTCACTCCACCAGGGAGTGAGGCAGGCAGTAAAAATGAAAAAGGAAGGAGAATAAGCATGATGATTGCATTCTTTAATATGAAGTACCCTCAAATCAAATTCTTAAACAAGGAGAATTACCTTCGGCTTCAGTGTAACTAGAGATGATTCAATTGTAAATCATGAGAGAAAACATTTCATTTCGTAGAATGCTGCAGGCTATGCAGCACAATGTAATAAAGAAAGAAATTTTGATCCAGTGAATGTTCATTTTTTTCTGACATGGGTCTTAGGTATCCCCAACTGGCTTTAACTCATTATGCAGTCAAGGAGGACCATTGACTAAACTTATAATCTTCCTGCCTCTACCTCTTGAATGCCAGGATCTTAGCTACTATGCCCGGTTTGTGGGTGTTAGAGAACAAATCTATGGTTTTGTGTGTGCCAGGAAAGCACTCTACCAATTGAACAACATGGGTTGTATGAAGCTAATCTAGTAAATGTTTCTGAAAATTTAGGTAGGAGAAGGAAAAGAATAAAGGTAAAGATAAAGATATAGGGGTGTGTGTGTGTGTACATATAATTATTTTTTGAGAATTTCTAGACCAACAGCTAGGGAGCCTGCATGGGACTGACCTAAGCCCTCTGTGTGTGTGTGACAGTGTGTAGCTTAATCCACTTGTGGTACTTCTGGTGGAAGCAAGGCCTGTCCCTCATGCTTTTTGTGGGCTTTTAGGAACCTATTCCTCATATTGGGTTGCCTTGTCCAGCCTGAGTCCTACCTGAACTTGATATTCCATGCTTTCTTTGCAGCCACCCATGGGAGGCCTGAGCCAGAGTGAGGTAGGAATGGAAAGGGAATGGGAGGAGAAGAGAGAGGGGAAGCTGTGGTTGAAATGTAAAATAAATTAACAAAAGAAAAAGAATTTCATATATATACATATACAATAAAATAAATAACTGGATCATATCCAATCCCCACTTTCCCCTCCAACTCTCTCTAGGGACCACCCCAAAACATCCCTCTCCCAACTTGAGGCCATTCACTTTAAAATAAACATATCCCTTTGCATCCAATTAATACTGCTTGTATATGCATGAGTGTGAGGCCACCAACTGGAAGCATGAATCCCAAAGAATTGCAGCAGTGGCTACAATCCCAAAGAAATAATGATTATCCCTTCCCTAGTCACCAACTGTCAAAAGCTCCTCAACTAGGTAGGGGTGGGACATTTTGAGTCTTCTACAAAGAAGAATGTGAGGGCAATGGCAGAATCTGAGAACTCAGCACTGTAAATAGCAGCAATTTAAATCAAGTGGTGAAAGACAGGGTTGATGTACGTTCCTGTGATACATTGAGTCCGTCTGAAAATGTGCTCTCCTCGACTAACACAGAATCTTCAGTAGCCCTTGATGAGAAATTGTTAATCATTAGTACTTTTATTGCTTCCTTTTCTTTTTGAAACAATTCAATACATTTTTTTGCTATTTTAGAACTTTATTGCTAGGTTACTTATTATATTTATGCAACAATAATGATTGTTGCTACATTCAACAGAGTGACAGCTCACTGAACTTTGCCTTAGGTTCTGTTCATTTGACTGATCGCTCATCAGTGACTGAAGGCTTCATTTCCTCACCTAACTTTGAAAGTGTGATGGCACACTTGTATGTCTTTTAATATGTGAGCTATGGGATCCAATATTCACATTTAAGTCTTTTTCTAGTATTATGTTTGCTGAAGCCACCATGTGATGGAGGTGGGTCATTTTCTATCTGTTGTTTCATTGGTTAAGTAATAAAGAAACTGCCTTGGCCCCTTTAATAGGACAGAAAATTAGGTAGGCGGAGTAGACAGAACAGGATGCTGGGAGAAAGAAGCCGAGTCAGGGAGTCGCCATGATTCTCCCACTCCAGACAGACGCAGGTTAAGATCTTTCCTGGTAAGCCAGCTCGTGGTACTACACAGAATATTAGAAATGGGTTAGATCAATATGTAAGAGCTAGCCAATAAGAGACTGGAACTAATGGGCCAGGCAGTGATTAAAAGAATACAGTTTCCGTGTAATTATTTCGGGGCATAAGCTAGCCATGCGGGCTGCTGGGTGCCGGGGACACAGCCCTGCCGCTCATATTACAACAGAGTGACACCCAACGTGCTAATGAACTCCATGTAAAACCTGAGAGGGCTTAAAAAGGACAGAAAGAGAATTTAAGACAGCTTTTTGCTGTTTCTGGGTTGTGTGCCTCAAAGAAATTGTCCTGACTCAGCAACAGGAAAAAACTGGCTGTTTTAAAATGCCGGCTTTCTGGGCTGTGCCGCCATTGCGATCTCTGTCTGGCTCCTGCGGGAGAAAGAGTCTTTGAATGGAGCATTTGGAATAAAGTGTTATGATTTGTTTGATGGCAACTAGACTCACTGTGTGCCTAAAAGGAAGTCATTTTGTGCTGCGGCTCAGAGGCACAAACAGCTCCACCACACTACTGGTGCAATGTGCAAGGATCAGAGGCACGAGCGGCTCCGCCATGTTGGACTGGGCGGGGCAAGCAAGCAGTACCTGTTTTTGTTAGCGATTTAAAAGCACAAAACAAAGTGCTCCTGGATACTAAAAAAATTACAGATTCACAATAGAACTGATTCAGACACTGTTGGATGAATGTACGTAGGCTTGAGAGAGAGAAAAATATATATATAAAGAATAAAGTTAATGTTTTAAAAAAAGGGTAAAGTCTTTAAAGAGACAGAGTACAGAATGTTATAGATTAAAAGAAATAAAGAAAAATAAGCCACGTAAAAATGGAAAATTCACAGAGAGTCTGGATTCTTTGTATTATTGTGTTTTCTTTAAAATTTTTGACTGTAAAGGAGCTAAGTGCAGAGAGACATTTCATTATATGGGCTGCCAAGCTAAACCAGAATGGACATAAGGGTATTATGATTTCAGAATATGGGTCTAAGGATATGATGCTTTGGAGAGGGTCTTCTTTTGTTTTCACAGAGGATGCGACCCTGTGGATTTCTTCTATCCCAATATGGTATGTTAGACCACGCCCTCCTGAAAGGTTGCTGTGAACACCTTCAGAAAATTACTTCACTCAACTGCCAACCGAGATGACCCTGGCACACAGGTTACACCATGAAAGACCTAATTAACGACGCCCCCATTCAGCAGGAAGCAGTTTGGAGAGAAAAAACTGCGCCCATATTCCCAAATATTGTTTATAAATGTTCTTTTACATTTAAAGGGGGATATGATATAGATATGAATAATTTGCATTGGTATGATTTTAAGGTCAATTTTGTTATATGTATATGTATTTCTGCTCTTAAGGTATTGTGATTATGTAGTTCATTTAAAAATGTAATGTATATAGGTTGTTAATGGATAATCATCGATAATTGTCAAGCTTTTAGTCATGTTAGTTAGATTTTCTAGATGTGCATAGATATATTTCAGCTAAATAGGCATTCTTCATATCTTTCAAAGACTGCAGAATATGGCATTTAATGTTTTAATAACTTAGGGCTTTTCATGATAATGAGACACATCTGCTCCTGGCAGCACCAATCTACTTCAAGAAGAAGATGGGCATCGAAGAGGCTTCTTATGGAGTTGGTTAGCCATTTGGGCAAGAAACTGCTCTTGCCTGGACTGATGCATAAACTGGACACAAAGAACCCACAAAAAGAACTGCTGAACTTGCCTAAAGGTGAGATGGTCTTTCGGGGTTCCTGATTCATGAAAGAGTCTACGAGACATTCTGCAGGACACAGCAGAAAGTGACTGAACTGTCTTTGGAATTTCCTGCTTCATGGAAATGTCTGCTGGATACTATGGGCCTGTAGGCCGAAGATGGATGCCCCAACGGTACAGAGGAACTTTGCGTGACTGTCCAGGCAGCAAGATGTCTCTGTCATTTCTAGAGTTTGAAGTTTCTTATTTCTTGTTTACTTAGGTAGTATTATATCCTTCTGGAGTCTTTGATGGAGTTGAAGAATAGTTAGTTATAGTTATAGTTTTCCTTAGTTATAAGATAAAATAGATATAAGTATTGTAACTGTAATTCTTGCTTGATAACTGTTTTGTTATATGTAATCTTACTATGTTAAAGTGAAAGCCATTTTTTGTTTAAGCAGAAAAAGGGGAAATGATGGAGGTGGGTCATTTTCTATCTGTTGTTTCATTGGTTAAGTAATAAAGAAACTGCCTTGGCCCCTTTAATAGGACAGAAAATTAGGTAGGCGGAGTAGACAGAACAGGATGCTGGGAGAAAGAAGCCGAGTCAGGGAGTCGCCATGATTCTCCCACTCCAGACAGACGCAGGTTAAGATCTTTCCTGGTAAGCCAGCTCGTGGTACTACACAGAATATTAGAAATGGGTTAGATCAATATGTAAGAGCTAGCCAATAAGAGACTGGAACTAATGGGCCAGGCAGTGATTAAAAGAATACAGTTTCCGTGTAATTATTTCGGGGCATAAGCTAGCCATGCGGGCGGCTGGGTGCCGGGGACACAGCCCTGCCGCTCATATTACAACAACCATGCACTTTGGTTTTAGAACATCGAGTAATGAATTGGTTGAACTAACTGGTGAAGCTTTTTTCCTTGCTGCTGGCTAGTTTATAGCATTGGAAGGTGCTGTGAAAGCTACAGGGTGAAAAACACCTAAGTGGTCTTACACAGCCCTGGACTCTGCAAGCTATAATGCCAACCTGCCAGGCAAGGTGTGCCAACTGATTATATAAGAGCTGACTGTTATGGGGTGACCAACCACTTTCTGATTGGCTCTGAAACCTGCTCAGTGGGGCAGGGAGTGGGACATTCATACCTGGTACTATAAATTTGGACAAAAGCCTATAGCTGGGGAGGTCATAGGCCTTAGAGGGAAACTACTATGGTTATATTCACAAGTAGTCGTATCTGTATCAAACTACCATCTCAACAAGTTTATAGCCACAACCTAGGTCAGAGAAACTTTATTTTTATAGTTGATGTATAAAGACCAGAAACATAATTTGTCAAAATGCATAGAATAAGTAACTGCTAAGTGTTCGATCATTAATGGGAAATCTTTATCAACCCCCTCAAGGCTCAGGGATCATCCTGGAAGATGGCAGGAAGAGATTTAAGAGCCAGAAAGTTGAGAGGAATGTTGAGAGATGCTGTCTTCCAGACCTGACATAGATGTTACACAACTGAACTCAAAGCAGCTGTGATTACCTGCAGAAGACCCCCATATATAGAGCTCATCACATTCCATCATTGACTAGGGAGGGTCATAAGGAAAGGTTCCTAGCTGGATAGCTATGACAATTGCGATAGCTCAAGGGAGGAGGGCAACTTCTTTGTGATTGTTCATACTCTACTAGATGGCACCATACTCCTGTACGTGCAAGCAGCTTAGATTGGACATTTTTCAGACAAAAAACTCTAATAACACTAAAGTAGCCAAGGAGTCAAAACATTTTCTTATAAGTAGTATGAGAAATCATCAAAAAAAAGTGAGTCAAGTCTTGCCTAAATTTGGAACATGAAAATTAATCCCTTGACTAGTTTAAATGAGTTGATGCAATTTTTATAAGATGAACAACATAAATCTTATAAATTTGAAGCTTACGTAGATGCTATTTGAGATAATATAATCAGAAAAATGTCATGATATAGATATTTGATATCTGAATTAAAGAAAAATACGGCTATGAAATAGCTCTATTTGTAGATTTATTCATTAAGTAATGAATCTTTAAATCAAATTGTAAGACCATAACAAAAATTTATAAATGACAGAACAAAGCAAACAAGGAGATAAAAAACTAAGGTACCCCACATAAAAAAATACAAATGTAATTTTCAGAAATGATTGTCTAACGTATGCAGGCATGTATACAAGATAGATAGACAAAAGACAGACATAGGGTGTTTACATGTGATGTAATGCACGCACACATAAATAAAAGGAGACTGCTTGTTAAAATATGTTTCTTGTGAAAAGTACCATTGTCCTAAAATTCTATATCCTCAAATGAAGTCTATGTTTTGTTTTGTTTTGTTTTTTCTTATTCTTTTATTGAAAAAATTTCTGCCTCCTCCATGCCTCCCATTTCCCTCCCCCTCCTCCCACTCCTCTACCCCTCCCCCCACTCCTTTCCCCCTCCCTCTCCAGTCTATGTTTTTAAGCAGAGGAACCATCTTTCTATAGGATAACACTAATAAGTCTCATTAGAAGACTGTATGCATATAAGTAACTTTGAAATTTACTAAATATCCTTTTACAAAGATATCTGCAATATCCCTGTGGATGATTTATCCAAGAGTTTGTAGAGAATACTGGAGGTGCACAACAATACTTTGCACTTTTAAAAACTACTGAGGTCAAAGATAGGAAAAGTCTATTTACTCAGGTTGCTATGTGATTGAATCCCTAATTTTTGCTAGGGTAGGCAGCAATGGTTCTCTTCTCTGTGTGAAGAAATTGACATTCAAAGTCTTTTAGTAACTTCCAAAAAGACACATCTCTTATTGGGGCAAAATAGACTTTGAACCTGCACCATCTTCATCAAAGTCCAGCATATAAGTCTCCTGAGGTGTTATAATCTTCCCAGAGATGCTGAAAAGATTAAAATTAAAAGGGGAAATAACATAACCATTGCAAGAAAATCAAGGTTTGATTGTGTTACAGTCTAGTGAAACATAATTTAATTTTGGACTCCATTTTCCCACTGAACCATACCGTAACTAATAGGCAATACTCCTCTGTGGATCAGAGCCCCAGCGCTTGTGTTTTTTGTTTTTTTTTTTCTTTTTGTGGTTGCATGATATGAAACAATGCGCAATGTTTTGATTTCTCTGTACCCACAACCCAAGGCTTTCAAAAACAGCAAAGTTTCACAAAGGAGGAGGAAAAAATAAATCTTAGACAATTTTGGAAAGAGCAGTATCAACTTTATAGCAATCATAAGAAAATCATCTACATTTGTATCAAATATCAGGTTTCCAATGCAGGAAAAGAACGCTGCAGTGCCTGCCACTTTAAATTACTCCCTGTCATGTTTCTAGCCCTCCTCCTCCCCTGGGATGTTAATGTCTTGAAGAAATATGTGTGCACTCTGAAAATATTTCCTGAAGTCAGTGGATTCCATATGTTCCTAGGGAAACAAATTATTCACTCTGTGGGTCATTCCTGGCGACATTTAGATCTTCTAATCAGGCCACTTAGGGCCTTTGCTGTCTGTATTTTCTGCGTTCTCTTATGTAGACCTACATAGAACACATGAAACAGTTTCATTGACTCAAACGCTCCTTTATCCTAAAAGAACACATATGCACTCTCCCTCCCACCCCCCCAAAAAAACTTAACACACACACGTTGAACATTGATATATTAAAAACAAGACAGCTACTTCAAAACAATTAAATGGTGGTTTTCAAATATAAAGGAAAATGTTTAATGTTTATGTGACATGTGCTCAATATCCATAGTTCGTACACAAAGTTGAATAGAAAGGTGACAAAAATAACAGATAAATAAAGATCAAAATTGAGAATATATAAGGGAAATATATTAAATGCAATTTAATTGCATATATGTATTTGACTATATTATATTAATATAATTATACATATCTATATGTTATCTATCGTGTGTGTGTGTGTGTGTTCAAACACTTTCTGCCTTTCTGTTCTCTGAAATACTCCTTAGCAGTTTCTTTTCTAACTATGGCATTGGAATGTCCCCAGATTACCTCATTTGTCCTCCTCTTTGTTACATTGAAGAATTTCATTATTATTCCAGGCTTGCTTGTATTAAGGTACTATAACCTCTCAAAGATGTAGTTCATCCATTAAATGCCTAGAGATCTGTTGATCATTATGTCTCCAGAATTTATGTTATTTAGTTGAAGCAAGACAATCAAGGTCATCACTATGTTTTAACTTACAGTTATGAAGACTGCAACCATATTCTAAATATGTAAATACACCAAACAAACAAATAAACACATAAACAAAAATCAAATGATAATAGAAGGGTTAGGAGGTGACTTCTAGATGTAAACTTTTGCCGTACAAGTGTAAGAGCCTGCGTTCAGATCTCCAGCACCATATTCTAAAGTCCATTGTGGAAGTACATGTCTATAATCCCAATGTAGGATGGCAGAGAGAGGATCTCTGCAGCTTGCTGACCTGGTAGTCTAGTCAAATCCATTAGAGTAAATGACAGTAAGACAGCAATTGAGGAAGACAGAAGACAACCAAAATTGATGCCTGGCTTCCACACAGACATGTAAATACATGTATGTGAGTACACATACACACAGATAAAAATACATGCTAAAAAGAAAGAAAGAAAATAAAAAACAAGGCATGAACAGAGAGAATAAGGTAGAAGAAAATGTCAGTGAGGAATTAACATGTATGCTGAGTTAAACATAAAAAGAAGACCTGGGACAGCAAGGATTTGAGAGAAAATTGTTCCAGGGTTTCTGGCACAGAAACCCTCACCTCCTAATCTTTCCCTGAGCTCTGAACAAACTTCCACAAGTGCCTACCAGACAGTTTGTTTGTATAGTCTGTAATTTCCTTAATCTTCAGAGGTTTACAACAGAACTCTCTAATTTGTCAAACAAACACAATTGCCCCGCTACTCTTAACTGCTATTTTTGTCTTGGTTAAAGGATTCCACCATTCACCCAAGCTGAACACCTCAGAAGCCTTGGCAGCCGTCCCTCTTCTCGCTCGCATCTGACTTCATCTCCCACGGAGTCCTGTGTGTCTGCTCCACAGAGAAGGTGCTTGTTAAATGTTTTCCTTTATGGGAGGGATGAATCAACAAACAGACCAATGAGTAAAAATGTCTGCATTTCTGACTACTCATGAGAACGCTGTCTAAGTGCCACCACAGCCCAGTCTTTCTCAATGAGATGATGTGTTTAGAATATTAATTCTGCCCATCAAATAATAATAACTAGCATGTTTGTTTGTTTGATTTTAATACATCCTGACTGCCATTTTCCCTCCCTTCACTCCTTCCAACCTCCCACTCAAACACCTTGGAAGTGGGGAGGGCGTTGTAGGAACCAGAGGGTTCAAGGACACTAGGAGAAGACAACCCACAAAATCAAATAAATAGGTCTCACAGGGGCTGCCTGCTGGGGCTGCCCTCTGCATATATGTGATGGTTGCTAGCCTGGTGTTTTTGTGAAACTCCTAACAGTGCCTGTGTGTGTGTGTGTGTGTGTGTGTGTGTGTGTGTGTGTGTGTGTGTGTGTGTGTTTAGCGGGTGCCTCTGACTCTTGTCTACTTTCCTCCTACTGGGTTGCTTCATTCAGCATTGATATGATGGTTTGGGCCCGGTCTTACTGTATCTTGTCATGCCATGCTTGAGAGACTTACTCTTTTCTGAAAGACTATGCAGGACAACAACTAGGTTATATTTCCCTTCAGACTGATACTTTGCTAGTCCATCAGTGAGAGGATTTTTTTACCTCAGAGTTGATATAAATATTCTCTCTGTCCTGCACTGCTGCTTCTGACTCCTCCATCTAAAAGTCACAGTGTAGCTACTTTTATTTTTATGCTTACCAAACTCTGGCATGCGATGTTTCTGCCTTATTTTGGTATTAATTAGCCTTTAAGTCATTCCCTCTGTGTCAGTCCTTCCATATCCTATTAGCTGAAAAGTCCCTGACTATGGTGGTTCTGCACCCATCCAGTCCTTTTTCTGCCCCACACTCTGACAAGCTGAACTCTACAGTGTTTGTTAAATATGAAACATGTTTCTCAGGCTCAAAAATATTTTTATGAATTTTTTTGTCTATTCTATACTACTAACCTCAGCTCAACATGCATTCCCTACCAAAATCTTTTTAGGCAATTTTTCTTTTTTAGTGATTAAATCTGGTTTTAGAGAATATTGCACACACATATATGTAATGCATCCTGAGCACACCGGCCCTCATCTTTCCACATCTCCTACTAACTCCTTAGCCCCACTCTCTCATCTACTTTCTTTATCTGTAACCTCACCTTTTCTCATTCCTCTTCTACTTCTCCTTTCCCCCAACTTCTCTCATCTCCTTATTGCTCTTTTTCCCCTGATGTGGGAAAGTCATATGTCAATTTGCTGATTTCATTGGTTAATAAAGAAGCTGCCTTGGCCCATTTGATAGGCCAGCCCTTAGGTGGGTGGAGTAGACAGAATAGAAGGCTGGGAAGAAGGGAAGTGAGCTCAGTCGCCATGCCTCTCCTCTCTGGGTCAGACGCAATGAAGCTCCAGCCCAAGATGGACGTACACTAGAATCCTTTCTGGTAAGCCACCACTTCGTGGTGCTACACAGATTATTAGAAATGGGTTAGTCAAGATGTGAGAGTTAGCCAAGAAGAGGCTGAAACTAATGGGCCAGGCAGTGTTTAAATGAATACAATTTGTGTATTGTTATTTTGGGTGTAAAGCTAGCCGTGAGGGAGCCGGGTGGGATGAAAAGCAGGCCTGCCCACAGCTCCTTCTACATTCCCCCACCGTTTTCTACAAATTTAATTTTCATATTCATGCCTATTCATTTTGTCTTGTAACCCACTGCATTTAACAAGGGCCCTTTGTGGTTCCATGGGTTATAGCTATCATCTGGAACCTGGTAGACTCACCAACTGATGCACAACTAAAAACTATCCTCCTCGTCTTCTATATGCTGCAAACACTCAGCATTTTAGCAGTAAGTAGTAGGACCTTGTTTGAATATAATTGGCCCCCATAAGCTCATAGGGAGTGATACTATTAGGTGTGGTTTTATTGGAGTAAGTGTGGCCTTATTGGAGGAAGTGTGTCCCCGTGTGGGTGGGCTTTGAGGTCTCATATGTTCAAGCCATGCCCAGTATCTCAATTCACTTCCTGTTGCCTGAAGGTGCAGATTTCTCAGCTTCTTCTCCAGCACCATGTCCACCCGCTTGCCACTATCTTCCACCATGATAATAATGTACTGAACCTCTGAACTGTAAGCCACTCCAATTAAATGTTTGCCTTTATAAGAGTTGCCATGGTCACATTGTCTCTTCACAGTAATAGAAACCCTATGACAGATTCCATAAGCCTCTCACTTCCATGACTAACAGAGCCAGTCTCAAATGGTCCAATGCAGGTAACTAGTTCTGAGTTCATGGTTGAAATCATTATGTCCAGCTTAAAGGGAAATATTTAAAATATCAAATTTAATCAGGATCTAATGTATTTAAAATTTACAAAGTATGTATAATTGAATTATGCTATATGAAAAAGAATTTTTAATCCTGCATTTTTCTTGAGATTGTTTACTACAGAAAGACTAGGAACTACTAGTAAGTATTTGGTATTGCTTGTTCTTGGCTTGTCATGCACAATTGTGTCATCTGAGTGGGCTCAAGCCAAGAAGAGATAACTTCACAATGTAAAAGAAGCATGCCAGCTAAAGAAAGATCCCTTAAGGTCACAAGAGATGGCCAATTGGAGTTTTTGTTTGTCAACTTTGGGGTTAATGACAGTGGAATAATACTTTGCTTGGCCGATCCAAGTCTTTTCCATCTATCAGAGAAAACCAAGAAACCACACCTTGTTCTCAGAAAATATTTAATAACTAAGAACTGATGAGATATCAAAACGTCTAGTAAAGTTTCCCATCTTAAAATTAAAAAGCATCAGACAAGATACAGGACCCCTAGCCACTGTTAAGTCAATCAACTTTACCTTCTGTTCATTCTATTGATGAATCATTAAGGAGAAAACAAAAATTGTCTTGGGAAATAGGCCTTCTTCAACATCTGGGTTTTTATCTAAGTAATAATAATAAAGACCAAAGTGAATCCTTGCTCTGAATGTGTTAGAAATAGAAAACTTTGACCTGACCAGAGAGAAAAAGATTCACTCATTCAATAAAAATAACTCAAGTGCCAAAGAATTATTATAAGAGAGTTGGAGAGATGGCTCAATGGTTAGGAATGAGGACTGCTCTTGAGGAGAACCAAGTTCGGTTCTCATCAACCATGTCAGGCTGTGCATAACAGCCTGTAATTCTACTTTCAGAGGATCTGACATCTTTGACCACTACAGCAACTGCTTTTACATGCAAATATACCCTACATACACTTACACATACCACATACATGCATATTAAAATAATAGTAAATACATATTTTTAAAATATGTTTATAGGAAGTAATTTATGAGTTCTAAGCTCCCTGTAACCATGCCACTCTAAGCCTTTGATTCCCTGTCAAATATAAGTGACAATAATATTCATAAACCAAACTGCTTCAAGTATTGAACAGATGTATTTCATACATATGTGATTTCTCTATGAGCTTTTTGTAACTATAACAAACCTTAAGAACTTAATCAGCCTTGACCAGTATAGAAGTGTAACGAGGCATAAGAGTTTTCAAAATAAGTGTTCTAAACTGACAAGTGTCATTTTTCATTTCTGCACATTTTGGAGTCATTGAGAGTCATGTGATTTTTGTAAACCAGTTAATCTCACATGAGAAGTGAGAAAATGCAATGTCCTCTCCCCCCCCATATGTACTAATGCCTTCAGAACTACATTAGAAACTACAAAGAGCCTTGAATACCCTCCAAAAGCTTTTTCTAAGAACAAGTGATATGTGTTAAGGTCCCAAGGCCCTTGTGAGCCCAGCATATGGAAAGAGGACTGCTAACAGGAAAAGCGCCAATTAACTGGTGTTAACCCTTAGTGGGGGGTCATGTGAGATCAAGGTACGCTAGTGGGTCTCAACCTATGGGTCACAACCCTCTGAGAGTGACATGTCAGATATTTTTTATATTAGGTATTTACATTACAGTTCATAACAGTAACAAAATTAGAGTCATAAAATAGCAGCAAAATAATTTTATGGTTGGGGGTTAGCACTGCCTGAGGAATTGTCTGAAGGGGTCACAGCATTAAGAAGGTTGAGAACCAATGAGGTAGGCAGTCTAGATAAGGCAAATGCTTTTGTCTTCAATCTCAAAAGAAATGTTGTACATTATTTTAGTGGGCAGTGAAAAGGTGCTTTAAGCTTTTACCTCCAAACAGAAGACAAAGAGCACACTGATTTTCTGCTAACACTCAGCAGCTGAATCTAAAGGCCATGATAGTTCAGAGAGCAGATACCTGTCCCATTTTGTGAATGACTTGACAACAAGCTGCTCTGAACATCACCTAGGTTGCAAAATCCATCCCATTTTGTGAATGACTTGACAGCAAACTGCACTGAACATTACCTATGATGCAAATACCTGTCCCATTTTGTGAATGCCTTGAGAACAAGTTGCACTGAGCATCACCTAGGATGCTAGAAAGGAGGCAGGACTGAAAGATCTAGGAGAACAGGATTAATCTGACTAAATAGCCAACATTGCTGAAGTCAGACACTCCAAGACAACACCCAAAATATAATATTGCTGTTTGCACATATAAAAATGACATATGGGACAATAAAGTTACTTGACACATTTTAAAAGTTGTTTAGTTCACACCTTTTGAGGCTTCAAATTTGAGACCAGAGAAGCCAAGTGACTCACCTTCTGAAGAGAGCCCTCCTCAGTAGGTAGGTACTATCATGACAGGAATAGCTGCATGAAGGAAAATCCCATGGTGAGGAACTAAGCCAGAGGTCAAGAAATGGCTCCGTTTATAAAAGCCCACTTTTAGGAGAATTAACTCACTGCACACCCTCACCTTTATTCTCTTCTGAGGACTTCCAAAGACCTCATCCCTTTCCATCAAGCTACGCTTCCAAAAGTTTTCAGCTCACCACATTGAGGACCAGGGTTCTATTACAGAACCCCTAGGAAGGCAAAAGTACATCCAAACCGTAGTAAGAGTGGAAAGCCAAGGAGTGGGAAAACAGAACTGGCAGAAGAGCAGCATTGGCTTCATTGCCTGGAGATACTTAGAAAAATGAAGGTCAGCTTTGGCTCTCAGAAATCCTGAAGTAATAGGAGAAGAGTTACAAGGGGCAAGTCAAGTGACTGATGGATTCCTAAGAGAAAATGGAGCATTGGCTATGTTTGCATATCAGAGATAACCAAAAGACCGCTTCTATAGTTGAAGGAAAACAGTAAGCAAAACTCCCCTGCCTCCTAAACTATTTTGGTAAATTTAGAGTCTTTAAAATAAATGCCAACAATTAAAAGGAGAAGAATTTCACTGAGTCTTTAAAGTGTGGCAATCATTAAAGGTAATGTCATTATTTCCTGTGTTTTCAAACGCAGACAGTGAGTTAGAAAATGGAGAATTAAGAAACCAGAAAAGCAAGAACAGGGTCAATGGGGTTTGCTATTGACTTTATTGTTCGGGGATATAAATGTTCCTTAGTTCTTTCCTTCCCTCCCAGAACAAAATGTTTGCAGGGTTTTACAGTGCAGTGCTGAGGTAAAAGATCATGGGAGCAAGAATCTCAGATAGGGATTGTTCTTGCGGTCCTGTTTACAGTGCATCAGAACCTCCAGTGGACACAGAGACCACTGCTGAGTGTGGAAGGTGGGGGAACTCTGAGTGCTTAGTAAGACCTGTGAGACTCAGGCCCCATTTTCCAAAATACAGCATCATGTATACAAGAATATTCCAATTTTCAAAAAGAGAATTCCCTGTGGGGTGTGGTGATGATGTGGGATGTCCTTCTGTATATGTGTTGCTTTTATTGATTGATGAATAAAGTTGTTTGGGCCAATGGTTTAGCAGAATAAATTCAGTCTGGAAATCCCAACAGAGATATAGAAAGAAAGTAGGTGGAGCTAAGGAGATACCATGCAGCTGCCACAGGAGGCAGATGCTATATAGTGGCTCAAGAAGCAAGAGGTAGCAAACCATGAGCCTCGTTGCAAAATATAACTTAGTAGAAATGGGTTAATGTAAGATATAAGAGCTAGTTAGAAATATGCCTGAGTCATTGACCAAACAGTGTTGTAATTAATATAGTTTCTATGTGATTATTCGAGTCTGGGCATCCAGGAAATGAATAAGCAGTCTCCTCTAATCTCAACACTTGGGAGACAAAGGCATGGAGATTTCTTTGAGTTCAATGCTACCCTGGTCTACATATCGAGTTGTTGGACAGCCAGGACTACACAGAGAACCCTGTCTCAAAAACAAAAACACAAAACCAAAACATTCTGAGTTTAAACCATTTTCATCTTGAGTGCTGTGAATAAGGAATAATCAGCCTGGACTCATTTCATGTTAGAAAGTGCCTCCAAGAAGTTAATGACAATAAGTTTTTCTAAAGAAAAATAGCTAACATTTAGTGCAATAAGGGTATATTGGGCAATCTAAAAAAGTCTATGATCTCTCCCTGGCACACTTTTTTAGAATGATTTTTTTTCCTTGTCTATAAAATCAAGCTACAAGAACAGCAATACACTAAGTTGTCACTCAACCCTGTAATTACGCTCATGTCCAGAGTGTGATTATTTCACTGGACAATCTACTTTTCTCATTTTTAAAAAATGTATCTGTTTTTGCTGCCTAATACATGCAGAGTTTCAAAGACGGCCTCAGACACTCTGGAACTGGAGTTATGAGTGGTTATAAGCCACCATGTAGACGCTGGGAACTAAACCTGAGTCCTTCACAAAAAAGAAGTGTTCTTAATCACCAAACCATCTTTTAGGCCCCTCATTTTACTCTTTCATTGCTGGGGAAGCAAGCAAGGCATTTTAAAGGGTTCATTATGCCACTGCTAATAATGCCTGCTCTTTCTCACCTTTCTCTGATTCCTGAGGTCATGAACACTGCCTTCTACACTTTAGACTTATTTACGTTTTTACTTTTTATTTTTAATTATGTGTATATATGTGTCTGTGTGTGGATATGTGCATGTGAGTACAGATACGATGTTAGATCTTCCGGAGTTGGAGTTACAGACAGTTGTGAGACACCTGACATAGGTTCTGGGGCTTGAACTGAAATCCTTTGCAAAAGCTGAGCCATCTCTCTAACTTCCAATCACCCACACTTTAAAAGAGCAGTTTTAATTTAGCAAACACATTTTATTTAATTTTGAAAAAGTATTCTTTTGGAATAACTGCATATTCCCCAAGAATGAAATTATCAAAGGATAGATATTAAGTAAGAAATGTTCCAGAAAGCAATTGCTAGGTATGTGTTGAGAAATTCTTATAAGATGACAGACATACTCTTCTACTCTAGCAGAGCGGACCTCCAAAGAGAAGCCTTAGGAGGTCTGTATTCTGCAGACCTAGAATGAACTGAATCTACAAGAAAGCAGGGATGAAAGAACTTTCTTTTTTACTTATTTATTTATTTATTAAAGATTTCTGCCTCCTCCCCGCCACCGCCTCCCTTTTCCCTCCCCCTCCCCCAATCAAGTCCCCCTCCCTCGTCAACCCTAAGAGCAATCAGGGTTCCCTGCCCTGTGGGAAGTCCAAGGACCATCCACCTCCATCCAGGTCTAGTAAGGTGAGCATCCAAACTGCCTAGGCTCCCACAAAGCCAGTACGTGCAGTAGGATCAAGAACCCATTGCCATTGTTCTTGAGTTCTCAGTAGTCCTCATTGTCCGCTATGTTCAGCGAGTCTGGTTTTATCCCATGCTTTTTCAGACCCGGGCCAGCTGGCCTTGGTGAGTTCCCGATAGAACATCCCCATTGTCTCAGTGTGAGGGTGCACCCCTTGCGGGCCTGAGTTCCTTGTTCGTGCTCTCTCTCCTTCTGCTCCTGATTTGGACCTTGAGATTTCAGTTCAGTGCTCCAATGTGGGTCTCTGTCTCTGTCTCCTTTCATCGTCTGATGAAGGTTAATATTCAGGAGGAACTTTCTGTAGGAATCTACATCAACACTTTCACTTTACAGATAAAATAGTCAAAACACAGAAGTGTTCAGGCAACAGAGAACACAGGAAACACATTTGTTTGGGAATGAGACTGGCAATCCCGGCTCTTGATAAGATTTCTTCCAAAGACTAATTCTGTTATCCATTTGTAAAAATTGGGATAATACAAACACAGAGATGTTGAGAACATTTAACACATTGAGGCATACAAAACCCTCTATTAGTGTCTGACCCAGGGAAATTAATGTGGCCATTATTTTCCAGACCATCACTATTAGCAGTCTTATCATTGAAAACTCTTCAGAGGCAGTGTGGGACTCAGGCTTCCATTCATCGTAACTCAAGACGTTCTCACTCTAGATTGACATATTCTACACACTGACTTTAATAACAGTGAACAAGCTTGTGGCATAAAAAAAAACATCTCTTCTTCATGGAGACTCTTTTTGACACCGGAAATTCAGTAAACACCACCATATTATACTATGCATAAAACTGTCCTTAACATAGGCCATTAGGATGAGTAAGTCTTGCAAATGAAAAGTTATAAATCTTCACCACAGGGCAGGGGTACAAAGCTAGGACAACCGAATCCAGAATCTTTCAGAGGCAAACTGAAACTGATATTTTCTTTCCTCCAGTCTGTTGTTTGTGAAGCCAGTGTTCTTTAGTCTCCCCCTTGTTGTTTGAGTAGCAAAACTAAACACTCCCATTTGCACAGCAGTATGGAGTGCAGGTCAGAAAGGCCCTCACTTAAATATTTTTATCCACAGACCAGGACATAGGTGAGGCCACCAAAGGAAAGAGATGACGCTGGATGAAAACAGGCTGGTAAACACTGAACTAAGTTTGCACTCAAACTCCAGATTCCTATGCTAAGTGCATATGTAAGTCTTCCCTCTACAGAAAGCAAACTCGCCGGAGCTTGATTTCTTACATATGTATTACTTACAAGATTTTTCACAAAGTGATTTTTATTTGCAGATCACACTCAAGTAGGAATGAGTTGCAGAGGGAACTTTTCAAAAGACTGAAGTGACCCAGCCTTCTGTGAAACAAGCCAGTACCCTACAGAGAGCAGCAGTCCCGGTTTTCCGGGAGATCAGCCACTGCCCGCCAGCCAGAGGAGACTAGACACCTGTGAGGAGAGAGCTCAAAGCATCCATCAAGGGATGTAAGCTTTCTAGTACAAAGAGAAATCTGACAGAGAGAGCAAGCAATGATCTTCTTTTGAACCTGTTAGCAAGACTTCTGAGCAGCATCTGATTTTACAGCCTGTCATGATCCACAGTCAGGAAACAGTGGAAGTCCCTGTAGAAAGCACTGGAGTTGTTGGGGGCTTTGTTTCCTCCCTTGTACCAAATGGGATGGGACTCTGGCAGCAACATTTTCAATCAATTCTGAAAACAGGTCTAAGGGCCAAGAAATTACTTCATGACGGAGAGGGAGGGAGAAAGAGGAGGAGGCTCTGGATCCCTGGGGCAATCCACTTGTGCACTGTGGTATGAGATTTGATTACCTTTATCTGATTTGTGTAATTTCTGATGCTGTTGGTCATAAAGTGCTCTGAGTTTTCAAAAATCCGTGCCTCACTTTTTAGCCTGATGACCTACACAATGCTTAGTGGTTCAGTTTCCTCAGACAATTCAGTATGAATTAATTCCCTCAGGGTATTGTCTTGTCTTTTCCTAAGGAGCATCGCCTTTCCTTTTTTCAAAATCTGTGATTCTAATTTATTTTCACTCTCAAGCTAAAGTAAGAGTATCAGTTATAGAGGGGGAGAGTGTTAAATTAGATACGGGAAGTGCAAACTGAAGTTATCGCTATTATCGTTAACCAGTTGTATGAAATTAATCATATGATTTTTGCCCCACCCAGAGCACAGTTTTGTACTTTTAATCTCTAAAAATTTAATGAGTTCAGACATTAAACAACTTCTGATTTCTACACAACCCACAAGCATTCTCCTGCTGCTGTACATTGAAGTTGTATTCCAACTATAGCACATACGCCCTGTTTTCTGACTCAAGTCAAAGAACCTAGACTGTACACTAAGGCCATGTTTTATTGTAACATATTCTAAGCCAGGTGACTTAATGAATAAAAAAGTGTTTCTTTAATTTTCTGTAATCCACGCAACTTGCAAGAAAAAATATATGACTGTAGAATTTAAATAACTGAATATAAAATAATAAATAGAATAAGGTTTTAGAAAAAAGACTATAATTATGTATATATATTGAAAGATTTTAAACATTGACTTTTTTCTTTTTTCTGCTGTTGATTTGTTTTTTGTTTGTTTTATTTCTTGTTTTTGTTTTGTTTTGTTTTGTTTTTTAAAGAAGACTATACAAACTCATGGTTCCTGGAACTCACTTTGTAAAACAGGCTGGTCTCTAACTTACAGAGATACACCTACCTCTGACTGCACTGCTGTGTCTGGCTAACACTGACTTTCATATCAGTCCTTGAACTATATTTTTCCCATTAATATTGCAAACATGTAATTGTATTCATTATATTTAAGGTCAGATATTTTCAAATATGTATGGTTTTCTCTTATAAAAATATCAGTTTCTTTAGGAAAAACTTATTTATCACACACCTTCATATATAATACAAATTTTATTTGCATAGTTTTGAACTAAACAATTCTCCATATCCCATAAAAAATAATATAGTATTCATAGACTGTTATCCATATATTTAACCTGATGAACAACATATTTCAAATTGAAAGTCTATGTATTTATTAAGATAGTTTTTAAAGTATACTTACAAATGTGTGTATATTAGGAATTAGTGTTTGTAGCTGGACAGCTAGAAAAGATGAAAACATAGTGACCTTTAGTCAGAAATCTTATAGAAGATGTCCATGATTTGGGTAGAGTTTGGCTTCTTTTCATAAAGTTAATAAAAACAATGGGAACTTCAACCTAATGGACCAGTTAGCAGAGAGCCCTGGAGCTTGCAGAGATCAGATTATTTCTTGCAGAGCAAGAACAGCAGGTGCACAGTGGGAGCAAGAATGAGTCCTAATCACAAGAATCGCCAGCTGTAAGCACAGGAATCCTATTGGATGGAAGAGACAAAGGTGAAGACAGGAAAGGAGGTAAAAGGTCAGGAAAGGGAGCGATAGGGAACCGGCCAGATGACAGAGTGTGCAGTGGCATGCTGTTAATTGCTCAGGATAGTGTGCTGGAGTAGCTATGAGGAGTAGCTATGAGCAAATGAAGCAAGGCTCATAGAACTATTCTGAGTTTTCTGAAGGGTGAGGAAAGTCCGTTAAAGGAATGTTTGCCTGGATATTGACTGCCACATTTTATTAAGTATGAACATTTAACTAGACACACCGAAAGAAACATTTCAAATGGTTTTAAAATGTCCTGTACCCCTGAGAGGCAATCTCATCATCATTGCTCTGTTAAAGCCTGCAGTGACCTTCTCAGGCCACGTAAACAGTCTAAGCAAAGCGTGACTTGAGCAGGGGGATTTCTAGGTGACATTTTCAGCCTGGTATTATGCTCACGTACTCAGTGGTATGCTGAGCCACATCACACTTGTTATCAATAATCCATCAAACACATCACTTCTCAGTGTCACGTTCAACAGTATCACATTGGCTTGGTCTCAGCTATGTCGGGGGCATTTATATCATTTAAATAGAAAATACTGAAAGTTCATTCTTGAATCGGTTTTTAATTTTGTAATACCAGTTATAAGAATTTGACAGAGATAGCAGTCAATCAGAATTTAGAATTACCTGGAAGATAAGCCTCTAGAAATTGTCTATAAGGGATTTTTTTTTTTTTAGATTAGGGGTGGAAAGAGCCACCTGGAGTGTAAGTGGGAAATGTCCATGGACTATTGTACTGGGCTGAACGAAGAGGAGAAAGCAAACTGAGCACTGGCACTCACATCTTCTACTTCCTGGCTGCTGATGCCATGTGAACAGCTGCTTCATGCTCCTGCTGCATGATTTCTCCACTGTGATGGGCTCTAAGTCCTTCACTGAGACAAACAAACCAGTCCTCCTTTAAGGAATGTGGAAAAGTCAACAATATTGACAGCTCACCACATACATGGTTTTACAATCCCACCCCCCACCATGCAGAAGGAAGATGTTACATGTCTTCTCAAACCACAAAGCACTTGGATGCTAGTAACATTTCTCACTTAAGAGGATATGGCAAATCTGAACTGTGTGAAATTACCAGGTTGGCCTCATTCTCCCACCTACGGTCCTGTTCAGAGGAAACTTAGCTGAATGTTTTATGGGCCTCAGTGAGCAGATTTGGTCTTAGCCTTTAGAGTCACATTAGCCAGAGCGCTCAAGCAAGTTACCACCTCATAGGAAAGTTCATCAGAAACCAGAATGATGCAGAAGAGAGCAGCAGCGGTGGAAGATAAATTTTCATTGCTTTATCCCCTCACATGCGGGTAGAGACGCTGTCTGAAATCTTTCCAGACTTTGTGGTCTTCGGCGGTGGTGGGTTTAGGGCGATTGTTTTGCTTTGCTTTTGATTTGATATGATTTATTTATTTGTTTGATTGGGTTTTTGAGAGTGGGTCTTGCCGTGTACCCTGTTCTGTCCTTGAAGTTACTGTGTAGTTCAGGTTAGCCTCAGACTTATGATCCTTATGCTTTAGCCTCCAAAGTGTTTGGATTATATGGTATGGTATGGTATTTATACCACCATAACCAGCAGTCAGTGTATGCCTTAAGGATATTCACAGTAAGTAACAGTGGAAAGCAGAGGCAGCCTGTACACTGATCAATTTAGTGACAATAATGGCTATCTTCAGAGGACAAAGCAAAACGTGTTACTGCCATGATAAAAGACTCAGGCTCCCAAGCCCCAGAACCCAAGCTTTTAATGTATCACTAGGTATACAGGCATCACCTAATCTTATTCACACTGCCTTTGGAGAACTGAGTCATGGAAAGCCCACATGGAAAAGTACAGCTGCTAATGATAAGTTCCTTTATGTCTGCAATATGAGCCTTGTGTCTTCTGCCAGCAGCCATGAAACTGGCAAGCTAACCTGTTAGCTTCCAGGTAGAGCAAAATCTCAGCTGAGATTTTTAAAAAGCTAAAAATAGTTTGTGAAAGAGCAATCCTAACAAATTCATTTCTCTTTATTGCCTTGAATATAAGGGATTTATATTGGATTTATCATAGACTTGGGAGAACCTAAATGGACAATATAAAATATGTGGTCAGGCACACACACACACACACACTTTTTTAGTAGTTCATTGTTTTATGTTCTTCCAAGTTTATGCTGTGGGCATGCTCTTCATGAGATGCTTGCCAACTATAATTTAGACAATATAATTTTAGCTTTCTAAAACTTCGCTTTCAAAAGTTGATGCATAAAATACTAAAAATAAACCCATCTTTACCTACAGTCATACTGAGGGCATTATCTCTAACCTAAGTCAGATTTCCTTAGGTAGTAGAACTTGGCTTTAGAAACCCTATGAATCGTTCCTTTGATTCCGGCTCATATTCGTGGTTTTATTAACATACTCAGATACATAGTTCAACTGCAGGTTACAATGGCAATCATCTAGAATTGAATTATATTGTCATCGCTCTGATAGCACTTACTACATTTGCCAGAGTAAGCACTACAAACTTATTATTAATAAGTAAAGGGAAATGTGAACCATGTCTATATATTACTTCTTGTAGGGATTGCTTAGGGTCTTGTTAAAATGCTGCCAGCATTATAGTACACACACGCAATCATACCAGAATATAGAGTCAAGGTAGACGTAGATGGAGATGATGAGGAATCAAACTATGCAACCGTAGAGAAGAGAAAAGGCAAATATCAGACAGAGAAAAAGAAGTTAATACATTCCAGAGAAGTCTTTGATGGAAGAGGTAGAAGTAACAGGGCCAGAAGTGACAATACAGGTGATGACCAAGACAGACATGCTAATATATATCAAGTATGGATTACTCTGGTAGAGCTCTTAAATCTTCTAAGCAGCTCTATGAATACAAATAAACCATCTTATTTTTCTCATCAAATCTTTGCCAGCATTTAGTAAACTTCAGTTTAAACAGAGCACACAGATGTTTACATTCAGTCCAGAAATTTGAGTATTATCATCAGGATACACAAAAATTGAGTTTGTAAGTTTGTGGTCTAGCAAGCCCTCCTACTCAAAAGCATAGGAATTACTGAGAAAACACTGGTCAAGGGAACACTATGAAGGCTAAGTTTCAGAGATGTAGGGAAATGACATTCTCACCCAAGACAATCAATCATTCATCAATACCTACCAGTCATCATTCTGGCCACTCTAAACCAGCCCCACCAAAGCATGTGTGCTTACTTGATTCAATGCTGCAAAAAAGGGGGGGAGGGAGAAAGGAAAGAAAAGAAAGGCATTTATGTCAATGGCCACACAGTGGAACTCATGATTAATTAAGGTTTGCGTCACACATTCAGAATAGGATCCTGGGTCAGCAAGGATCTTATTTCTATCAATGGAATTTTTGTCCTATAGTTAATAACATTTCAAACTGTAATTTCCCTTTTAGGGTATGCTTTTTTTCCATTCTGCTGAATATTTCAGAAATACCATTGATCATCTTCTATATTTAGAGCAATAAGTTAAGTACTGACTTCAAAGACAGAAAGAGTGCAAGATCTCTGCCCTAAGGGAATTGAATGTGGGCAGTCATCTCTGGAAACAGACCATCACAGCTGCAAACACAAACTGTCTCTCTACCAAAAGTGTTTATGTTAGTAGTTGGTTTAACATACCATATTTATTAGTGATTTGACCTATCAGAATAAAAGATATTTTCTAAGTATTACATGTATATAGATGTAGGGTTTATATGATTGCCTTTGTTTTCCACAGTTGGATGTGAAGCAAGATTGCAAGTAACTAAGATTGTTCATTTCATGGAATTTTATGAAAGTATAAGCTATCAGAAATATAAAAGCTAATCTGAATAAAAAATTAATAGTAGTCAGATATGGTGACATATCCCTTAATCCCGCACTCAGGAAGCAGAGGCAGGAGGATCTCTGTGAGTTCAAGGGCAGTCTGGTCTACATAGTGAGTTCTGAACCATTCATGGCAACATAGTAAGACCCTCACTCAAATTAAAAGAAACAAACAGATTAATGATGACAACTGTGTTTTCCTATCACCACATAGTCACCAGTCTTATCAACCTCACTTCTGTGACCTGATCACTCATTTCTGCCTGCGTGGGGTTGTTGCTAAGCAAATTCCACTGTAAACTCATAAAGGCATTTTCATTAAAGTGGATTCAAAAAAGTTTCAAGGTCATGACCTGAACAGAATGCTAATACAGGTGATGAAGCAATGTCCTGCCTCTGATTTATTTCTTCTGGGGTTCATCCTCATGTTATTTTTTTGCACATGGGATAATTATCACATGGAGAAACTGAGCCATAGATAAGCTGATTATGTAGGCCATCATATAGAAAAAGTAGAATACCAAACTCTAGAATATATTATTCTTTATTTCAGACAAGAAAGTCACATTGTTCTTATTTATATCTGACTTACATTTAGTATATGGGACACTTGAAGGTGGGAGGCAAATGAGAAATTGAAAAATAAATAGAAGCCTCTAATTTCCATCACATGTTGCCACTCTCACCTTCTCTGAACTTATTTTACATTTAGTCACAAGTTTTCAGTCAAATTAATGCCTCTGTGTCTTTTACTGAAACTTACTATTCGAATGTTAATTACTTCACACGTCTTGCTTTAAGACCTGAGAATTCGCATTTTACACAGCCTCAACTTCTGCAGTCTAACATTTTAATCATGGTGATGGCAGCTCTTAGGTCTTGGCCTTTGCAGTACCTCCTGACAGAAATTTTAAACTTGTTTCAAAGAAAACAAGAAAATATATATCTTTTACATTTTAACCTGAGGAAAAAGGAGGAAATCCTTTATTATTGTTGTCTACACAAGGCCATGGCTTCTCATCTCAAAGAGCCGGTGTGTTTCCTGTCACTGTCCCTCTGTAGTTTGCTTATATTAACCATTCTGGATCCTCACAACTTGACATGGGCAAGTGTTCTGTTTTTCTGTCACCGGCGCAGCAGTGGCCTTCTTGTTAACTACTTCACAGCAGTGATCTTGAATTGCATTATCAGCAATCGTCCTTGAAAGTGCTATTTCCTCTACGCTGTGTTACATTCTAGGAAAGTCATCAAACACTTCTTCACTGGTTCACTGCTGTTTTCTCATTGCTGTTTCTAGCTAGAGTCTCACGTTTCATTGACAACGATTCCTTCATGTGCAGCATGACTATTCGCGCTGGTACTGCCCTATACTCCCATAACTCTCAAGTCTACATCTCTTGTTCCAGCTGCTCTTCTAAACTCAGGACCATAGTTATACTA
Organism: Chionomys nivalis; assembly: GCF_950005125.1. Classification (NCBI taxonomy): domain Eukaryota; kingdom Metazoa; phylum Chordata; class Mammalia; order Rodentia; family Cricetidae; genus Chionomys; species Chionomys nivalis. The sequence goes on along the minus strand of NC_080087.1, from coordinate 40,153,620 downwards.
CCTCCTGAATATTTCCAAATGTACATCCACCAGACTCCATGTCTAATTTGTCAAAAACAGAAAACTGGAAATTTCATTCCCTGCTGGCTAAGCCCTCCTCCCTTTCACTGTTTTTGAATCAGTAGTTCAAGCTAGATTCTATCAGCCATTGTAGGCATCTTCTGTCATTCACTCTTACACTGGTATCACATAATTTATAGCTATTGTTATCATACCTACAAACAAAACATCTTTTGATTACCTTGTTTTCTTCACTCTCTAATCAGTGTTTAAGGTTTCTCTATTTTTGGTTACGATCTTTAACATGAGCTATTATGTTTTCCCCTCAATTTCACTATGTACCCTAGAAATGCTAGAGAACCGTTTATAACACATGCATATAAGGATGAAAGTTTCAGATAAGTCTTCTCACTCTACGTCATCTATAACAATAATTCTCAATCCTCCTAATGCTGAAACTCTTTAACACAGTTCCTTATGCTGTGGTGACCCACAACCATAAGTTTATTTTCATTGCTGCTTCATGATGGCACTAATGCTATTGTTATGAATAGTAACGTAAATATCTGTTTTTTTCCATGGTTTTAGGTGACCTCTGTAAGTATAAGTGAAGTTGATGATAATAAAACTTTGTAGAGATGATGAAAGATGTGAAACAGACATACATATTATTCATCTCCAGTGATCTTCCTTGTGATTTCTCTTGGTCTCAGTAAAAATATTTTATTGGTCCCAGATCAACAATTGAAACAGGGGCACAGAGTACCATTTATAAAAATGTTTTTGTAGTATTACTCATAAGGACAAAAATTAGAAATATGTATGTGTGACTTAACAAGGGAATAGATGAAATCAACGTGCTATAACATACTTAAAGACTCATCTTGGGATCCTTCAGTGTGGAACATAATGTTTTTAAGACTGCGAATACTACTATCAGCACTGAGCACTGTCCAATCTACAGTTTTATGAATATATTGAATTTTATCCATACCAAATAATTCCAAGTAGTAAAACCTTACATAAAATTATAGATAGATTATTATTGTTTCATCCTAAATATAAAAAGACAATATATTAGAAGTCTAGGGGGGAAATGGACAAAGAAGAAATTTTCGTTAAATTCTACACTTTAAAAAATTATACATGATAATTATTTCAAAATAATAAATCATTGCTGGTCCAAACCAAAGTCTGGTAGATAACAGGAGTGAAGTAACCAAAGCTTGAAACCTAATGCTTTATTTGGGCAGGAAGAGGCAGGTTAGGAAGAAAATGAAAACTCCCAATGCTGCAAGAGTAAGAAAACAGGAAACCACCAAGAAGAGCAAAATCAACATGCATCAAAGAGAACTGGCATAGCTTCACATGACAACAACTGGGGACATGCGGCAGACCATGTGGAATGCCTGCACCTTGGAGCAGATGGGCGTGGGGTAAGAAACAAACTAAAGACGCAACTCTCATCTCCTATTTCTTCTGGGTTATGTTAATCATTCTGTTGTAGTATGTAGATAATATGATCACCCAATCAACCACCTTAGTGTAGAGATGGCCTGGGTCTCACACTCATGGCAACAAATAAGCTGTGGTCTGTACTAATAATAATAGAGCTATTGACAATTCCTGGTAGAAGGGGCCCATGATCAGGTATACCAGACTCCTGTCAGGGATTCCAACCATACTGTATCCTCTCTCTATCGTTACAATAACCTCAGGACAAACTGTGAACACAGGAAGTAGGCTTTTAACTATGAAACTTCATGATTCAGTATCCACAGAGTCCTCATTCATGAAGATGTGGGACTTCGTGTCAATACAGTTGTTATAGGGTCACTCATGTTCCTTCAAGTATCCATTCCCCCATGCTTCTGGAAATACATTAAACACCTTCATTTATCCGCCTGCCTCTGCCTCCCGAGTGCTGGGATTAAAGGCGTGTGCCACCACTGCCCGGCTTGGTGGAATTCTTATACTGGCCTAGGTAGTGACATGAATGAGAACTGTCCCCCATAGGTTCATAGGCTCTGAAATTTGAACATTTGGTTTCATAGTTTGGGGGAATTGAGGAGGTATGACCTTGCTGGAGGAAACATATTACTGGAGATAGGCTTTGGAGTTCATTACTTCATGCAACTGCAACTGCTTCCAGTTGTTCTCTCTCTCTCTCTCTCTCTCTCTCTCTCTCTCTCTCTCTCTCTCTCTCTCTCTCTCTCTCTCTTCTCTCTCCTCCATGCTTTCCTTTGAAATGTGTGCTCTTGACTTTCTGCTCCAACCACGATGTCCACTCCTTATTGCCTCACTTCTCTGCCATGATGGAGGATTATCTCTCTAGAAACATGAGTCCAAATGAACTTTTTCTGCTATGAGTTGTTTTTGGCCATGGCTGTTTTGTGATACCAGCAGAAAAGTGACTAATACAGTCTGTCAATGGCTTCCTACCTGGGGAAAAGAGGAAGATGTTTGCCTGGGTCTCCTCAGGCAAAGGTAATTCAATAATCTCCTCCAAAAAGACACTGCAAAAGATAGGCTTCATGCTCAGTGTTTGGTATTCATCCAAATGCAGACTCACTGCAAAGAAAGAACTAAAAGACATTTAATTAACTTCAGCCCAATTTAGAAGCTGTTGCAATTCTCCTCTCATCCAGTACAGTAAAATCTAACTTCTTGGCAAGGCATCTGAGGCATAAAGTGATACATGTGATGAGGGGAACAGATAGTTGTAGAGCCAAAGCTCACCACTTACCCAATACCTTGAGATGTAGGCGGGGCCAAATAAATCAGAATCTATGTAAAAATCCATAATTTGATAGTATGCTTACAAAGCTGGTGTAGGAGGTCCTTCTGTCTATAGTTGCTTTCATTGGTTAATAAAGAATCTGCCTTGACCTGTTGATAGGGCAGAACTTAGGTAAGTGAGGGGAAACTGGGTTGAATATTGAGAGGAAGAAGGGCGGAGTCAGAAGTAGGCATGGACAGGCGCTAGTTAGAATCTTTGACAGTTAAGCCACTGCCATGTGGTGATATACAGACAAATAGAAATGGGTTAAATTAATATGTAAGAGTTAGCTGATAAGAAGGTACAGCTAATGGGCCAAGCAATGTTTTAAATAATATAGCTTCTGTGTGATTATTTTGGATCTAAATTAGCCGGATGGCTGGAACAAACAAGTGGGCCCTCTACCTCCTACACAAAGCTATATAAATACACCTACTGAAAAATTAAAACAAATACTTAAACAAGCTTAAGTTACTAAAAATAACCTTTAATAATAAATAAAACAAAAGATATAAATTTCTCACACATAAAGCTTATCACTATAAAACTGAAAATGAAATAACTGCCAAATGATTATACAAGTAAAAACTAACAAGTATCTTATAGAAACAATGGAGATCACAAAAAAACATAAAAACCAGAATGTATAAAATAAGGTACCAAAAATAAAGATTACAGCAGAAGAGACTGTAAACTTTGGACATCAGAATAATATTGGAAATGTAAAGCCATGAAGACTCTTAAAGCTTAACCAATAATTTTCACTTTATGGGCCTATGAAGGTCAGTTGTGGAATATCATAATATGAATGTGATTTTTCACTACTGCCTCATATGTGAAAACTTGATCTCAAAATGGTGACTATGTTTTAATAGATTTTGGGAATCTTTGAGACACATGATCTACCCAGTAGAAGAAGGTCATTTGGGAGCAAGCCTAGAAGATCATATTCACTCTTATGTCCAGGGCAAATTCTATCCTGATTGGCTACTGCATTGACCAACCTCCTCACATTGTAGAAGTGCATGCCTGCTTTAGCTCCTATCTTGTTTACACCCTGGAGGAATTTTGCAGTCAAACTAAAGATGGTTACTTACCTTTTTGTTTATTTATGTGTACTCTTGATAAGAACTGTGCTAAAGAACCCTGAAAATATGGACATCAAGTAAAATACAGGTAGAATAAAGACATTAAAGCAATTATGCATGCTTCTAGGTAGTTCATGGGTCACTATGAACATTATGGCATAACTTTTTTCAGGTAATGCTTTGAGAACTTATTATACATGTTTGCAATAGCTGCAATGTATCCAATTCTAAATTCAAAATATAATTTTATGACATTTTTGTCTCTGTCTGAAGTTACTCATGTACTAGTATTACTAGTTACCCATTTAGAGGCCTTCAGCAGGATGTGCAACGTGCCTAGCTAATTCATAGAAATTAAAAGAAAAAGGACAAGAAGAAAATAAAAAGATGAAATGAAGGAAAGGAAAAGAAAGATGGGAGAGGGTTTTTTGGTTTTTATCATATCTATGTTTTACCTTACAACATTTGTACTAAATTACAGCCAAAACCCTAGAAATACCATGCTTAAAATATCTTCCACAATAGAAGGAATCAGCCTATGGTTCAAGTCAACTTTAAGCCAAGTGGAGAGGTTGAAACAAACCACAGTGAAAGAACAGAAAAGAGCAGACACACTAAGGACTTATCAGGCTATGTCACCTTCAATGTCTCTGTCATTTATAGACACACCTCACACTGTGGAAGGGATCCCAAAGATGGTGTAGAAACTAAGATTGTGAAGTCACAAATGATGCCAATTTTCCGAACATCGCTAGTAGAAATGGGTTAACCAAAGATATAAGAGCTAGCTAGTAATACACTTAAGTGATGGGCCAAGCTGTGATTTAAATAATATAATTTCTGTGTGATTATTTTGTGGTCCGGGCAGCCAGAAATGAACGAGCAGCCTCCCCCAACAAATTTGGCACCAATGTGGTCTACGATATCCACATAAAACCTGAGAAAGCTTAAAAAGGAATTCTAGAAACAAAAGAACAGAGTTAAGCATAACTTTTTAGTAGCAGCATTTTCTTAGGTGAGCTTTGTTTGCTAGAAGCAAGCAGAGGCATGATTCCTTTAAGACAGGTATTCCTGATTCAGCAGTAGCAGGAAAAAGAAAAGACAACCATGTGGTTGTCAAAATGGTGGCTTCCTGGGCAGTGCTGCCATCATGAACTCTGTCTCTTTCAGGAGGCTGAGAACTTGATTGAGGTTTGTGGGCAGTGTGTTACAAGTTACTTGGTAGCAGCATGGGTTAAGTGGTTGCCAGAGTTGAAGTGATGCTTGTAGCTCCCACTTGGCTGTCTCAGATGCAGTGAACAGACCTCCACCATGTTAGATTATCCAGAGCCGAAAGGCAAAGCAACCTTAGTCCTAACCATGTTGCTTTGCATTTTAAGAAGCAGTCCCAGTCCCAGTCAGAAAAGGATTACAGATATGCAATAAAGACAGATTCAGATAAAAAAAAAAGACCTCTAAATGGGTCACAGTATTGGATATATATATATATTTGATGGAGTTGAAGAGTAGTCATAATTATATTTTTCCTTAGTTTTGATAAAAGATAAATTAGATATAAGTATTGTTGTTTTTTTACTATTTTTTTATTGAAAAAAATTTTTCCACCTCTTCCCCGCCTCCCATTTCCCTCCCCCTCCTCCCACCCCTCTCTCCCTCCCCCCACTCCTCTTCTCCTCCCTCTCCAGCCCCAAGAGCAGTCAGGGTTCCCTGCCCTGTGGAAAGTCCAAGGTCCTCCCCACTCCATCCAGGTCTAAGATGGTGAACATCCAAACTGTCTAGGCTCCCACAAAGCCAGAACATGAAGTAGGATAGAAACCCCGTGCCATTGTCCTTGGCCTCTCATCAGCTCTCATTGTCCGCCATGTTCAGAGAGTCTGGTTTTATCCCATGCTTTTTCAGTCACAGTCCAGCTGGCCTTGGTGAGCTCCCAATAGATCAGACCCACTGTCTCAGTGGGTGGGTGCACCCCTCGTGGTCCTGCCTTCCTTGCTCATGTTCTCCCTCCTTCTGCTTCTCATTAGGACCTTGGGAGCTCAGTCTGGTGCTCCAGTGTGGGCCTCTGTCTCAATCTCCATCCATCGCTAGATGAAGGTTCTATGGTGATATGCAAGATATTCATTAGTATGGCTATAGGATAGGGTCATTTCAGAAAGTGTGGAATATATATACATTAGGGTACTACTCTGCGGTAAAAAACAATGACTTCTTGAATTTTGCATGCAAATGGATGAAAATAGAAAATACTATCCTGAGTGAGGTAACCCAGACCCAAAAAGAAGATCATGGGATGTACTCACTCATAATTGGTTTCTAGCCGTGGATAGGGGCCACTGAGTCTATAATTTGTGATCCTAAAGAAGCTAAATAAGAGGGTGAGCCCAAGGAAAAACATATAGTTATCCTCCTGGCTATGGGAAGTAGACAAGATTGCCGGGCAAAAAATTAGATATATGTATTGTAACCATAATTCTTGCTTGATAACTATTTTGCTATATGTAATTTTACTATGTTAAAGTCAAAACCTTCCTTTTTATTTATACAGAAAAGGGGAGGTGATGTGGAATTCCCCTCTGTATGCTGTGAATATGTTTTATTATCTTTGGTTAATAAAGAAGCTGCTTTGAGCCTGCACAAGGCAGAATAGAGCTAGGTGGGGGAAACTCAACTGAATGCTGGGAGAAAGAACGCAGAATCAGGGAGAAGCTGTGGAGCCACCAGAGGAAAAAGATACAAGCTGCCAGCCAGAACCTTGCCAGTAGGCTACGAGCCTCATGGTAAAATATAAAATAATATAAATGGGTTAGCCAATGATATAAGAGCTATCTAGTAATATGCTTAAGGGATGGACCAAGCAGTGATTTAAATAAAATAGTTTCTCTTTGTTTTGTGCTCTGAGCAGTCGGGAATGAACAAGTGGCCTCCACCCACACATCACCTTCTTTCCATATAATGTAACATGCGAAATATGTTCTGTTTTCTGTGACATCAATAATTTGATTTTGTGTTAAAGCCTCTTCATTCTACAGCAAAGACTGAAAAATTAATAGGGCCTTCTAATTCCCACAAAACCTCTGGGAGATGCTGTTACTACACATTACTCAGTTCAACAGAATGCCAGAGTGATCAAGAGAGGTGGTGAAGGGAGTATAAAGGTAGCCTTGAATGTAACTTCGTGTGTCCAAGGGATGGACAAGAATGACAATCCAGTCTTCCAATTAAGCTCCTCTGAGCAAGTGACCTCTATCCCTTTCTATCCCATATTTCTACCGGTCCTTTAATATTAAATCAATATTTTTGATACTTCACACTCTCTGATTGACAACTCTACATTTTCAGATACATATTTAGATGGAAATAAGGCTTCTTCCACCAGTGATTATGTAGTTTAAGAGAATCAGAGGATAAACAATTTAAATACATGACTAGGGTTATATTAGATAGGACATTACAAGACTGTCTCCAAAGGCAATAAAGAATGGAAACTGGGATAAACTCCAATGGTGAGTTGGGGGTTGTTTCGTTCATCCTAACTAGATAAAGAACTTCTCCCCACCAACCTGTTCAAGGGCGCAGAGGTACCCTCCTCGTAGCAAACCCCACCCCTTTATCTAATTTGTCGTAATAGGGGCGTGGTAGTTCATGATCTCGTGCCTGTTGTTTGGGTCTTGGCATTAGGACCACCAGTCTCCAGCGCAGCTATGAACTTGGAGCGGGTGTCCAATGAGAAGTTGAATCTGTGCCGGAAGTACTATCTTGGTGGTTTTGCATTCCTGCCTTTTCTTTTCTGGTCAACATTTTCTGGTTCTTCGGAGAGGCCTTCCTCGCCCCAGCAGAGCAGAGCAGAGCCAAATCAAAAGCTGTGAGTTCTAGGGCACCAGCAAAATACAAACAAAACAAACAGGGTAGTGGGGGGTTGAAAAGATGATGGCGGCTCCAGACCTCTGGGAGATCTGTGGCAGAGATTAAAAGGCGGGCCTGGGGGAGGCCAGCTCTTCCTACCCTTGTTCTTCGTTATAGATGTTTGGCGCTCAGCTGTGGGCTTTCTCTTCTGGGTAATTGTTCTCACCACCTGGATCACCATCTTCCGGATCTACCGGCCCCACTGGGGTGCTCTTGGGGACTACCTTTCATTCACCATTCCCCTGGGCACCCCCTGACAACCTCACAAGCTGGCAACCTGGGCTTCTCTGCTCTAAGCTTTTTCGCAAACCCTGAAGACTGTCTGTCCCCCATTTCCCATCTGCCCCAACAAATGACCCTAACTTACAAAAAAAAAAAAAAAAAAAAAAAAAAAAAGGAAACTGGAAGGAGAGCTTCTTTGTGTTGGTTGTTATCAGCTTAACACAAATCTAGGCATATCTAGGAAGAAGGGATCTCAATTGAGAAAGAATCCCCTATAAGATTATTCAGTATAAAAGCCTGCAAGGATTTTTCCTAATGGACAGGAAGAGCCTAACCAGCTCTGAGGGTACCATCCCTGGGCAAGTGGGTCCAGAGTGTGTAAGAAAAAAAACTTAACAAGCTAGGAGGAGCAGGTCAGAAGCATCCCTTCTCAGTGCGCTCTACTTCAGTTCCTGTCTCCAGGATCCTGTCCTGAGTTTCTGCCCTAACTTCCCTCTGTGATGGAGTGTGAACTAAGATCTGTAAAACAGAAATAAACCTTTTATTCCCCAGATTGCTTTTGATCATGTTCTTTATCACGTCAACAGAAAACCTAACTTGGATGCCTTACCTATTCACCCACTGATGAAATCACATGTGTCCATGATATGGTACTAGAAAGGATATTAAGATGACAAGATTCCCTAATTAAAGGGTCAATTGTTAAATTTGACATTTATTGACAGGGATTCAACTATGGTAGTCACCAAGTGAAGGGTTCCCAAAGTATAAGAAACAAAATTGATTCTGCACAAAGGAATGAAAATACTAAAACATGGCGGCGGGGGGGGGGGGTAAATGGGAGGCAGGGAGGAGGCGGAAATTTTTTCAAAAAAAAAATGATGGTTGAAATAGGAACGTGCTTAAAGTTACAAAGTTTTATATTCTGGCCACTTGTGGAGTCTAGAATAAATTTTTTTCTGTAAGTGAAAAAAAAAGAAAATACTAACAGAAAATGGATACTTTGAGTTGGTAAAAAAGTTAAAAGGCAAATATTTTTATATTTTTTATTTATCCTTTGATAATATTGTACATGTAAACAAGGTATCTTGATCATATCTAACCCAAATATCCCTTCCCATTCTACCCAGATCCAAACAGTTCTTTCCCCTTACACCTTCATGTCTTCTTTTTCTTCTATTCCTACACCTTTTTTGCTTTATAACCCACTGATTTTAGTTAGTGCTGCCTGAGTGTACATAGGTATGGAACTATCCTTCCACAGAGCATGGGCAATCTACCAAAAGCCATGAGCCTAAAGAGAATGACCCTCCTCCTCCAGAAGCCATTACTTACCAATAGCTCTTCAGCTAACTATGGACCCCTTGTTGTGAACTTAGTCACTTTGTTATATGGAAGTAAGATGGCATTGGCTAAGAAAAATGTTGGTCACCCCTTATCTCTAAGGAGTGCAGGAGACTGGCTAATGTATGTCCTGTGGTGGTCACCAAAAGCATTCACTCAAATCAGCTCAGAGTAGACATCAGCTGATGAACTACACAGAACATTTAAACTGTGTTAGTTCTTAAAGAACAAACTTGAAAAAAATACCAAGTAATTTCTTTCTCCCTCAACTTCTAAAGAGGAAATTTCCTAAAATGATATCCTCATAAAAATTTCACTGAAATTTAGTAACTGCAGTCCGTGAACTCACTAAAATAAACTTCATACATAATTAAATACATTTTGAAAAATCAGAGTTATATTGGAAGCAGTTTCTTTTCTGTTTCTCAATAAATCTTTGTTCAGTATCTTCTATGCCCAATTCATGTTGTATAGCATGACCAGTGTAAAGTTCAGATCACTTTGGCCCTATCCTTATGGAGCTGGAACATTTTGCTGGAATGTAAGACATCTACAAAAGCAGCTGTGATCCAGGCAGGGTGTGGTAATGGCAAGAGGAAAATCATAGCAAACTTCAGGTGGAACTTAAGGAAGCAGAAATGATTTCTGGAGCATGGAGGAAGGAAAAGATTTATGTTCATGGAATAGCATCTCTGAGCTGAGCCTTGAGGGCTACCCATGATTTCCACAGCTGTGCATAGAAGCTGATGATGGTGTACCAAGAGAAATTCATAATGCAATAAAAAGAACAAATATTGAAACCTTCTCTAGAAATTATGTCATAAAATTTAGGCCAGAGACCTAATTCAAATTTCCATTTATCAAAACTGAAGACTTGAATTTCAACAAGGTTAAGAGTTTTTCCGAATTCATTATTCCAGTTTAGGAGGACTGAGGTTGTCCCTCTCCAGTAAGTGCTTGCTTCATCTGCCACCTGCTCATCACTCTTTGGCCATTCAGGCCAAAGTCTAAACGGGTCCACAAGGTGATCCCAGCAGTCTGAGACGGGGGACAGTGAACATTCTCTGTGAGACGGTAATTGATTCACACAGAAATTTGCCTCTCCCTTGGCTTCATCAAATCCAGATCCTGCACAAGTCCTGGCTTCGGTCTTTATTAACTGAGAGAGTCAACGCAGATTGTCATCAAGGAAAGGAATTTATGAAAAGAGCCAACAGTACTCGAAATGCCTCAAACATTACTTTCTTAGATTTGACTCCCTCTAGAGTATGTTGAAGGAAAAGACTTCTCCAGGAAAATAATTCTTCAATACAGATGTGAAAAGTGGAAAGTTCATGTGCTAAAACGAACCCTCCTCCAAAATAAAAACAACTTCAAGAGAAGCAAAGGCAAAGTAACTCAGGCCTTCTTAATGGAGAGCTCTCAAGTGATTTAAATCCTTGTCTCATTCATGTACTGGTACCAGCACCAGAGGTCTCTGGAGTCAGATTAATGACTGCCTGTGTGATTTAAAGTCTCAAAATTCCAAATTCACAATAATAGCTTTAGCATGAGACTGCTAGTTTCTGTTATCAGCTGATATTTAATAAATTCTCTCAAATAAGATAAATCTATCATCAAGGAGGATTTATTTCTCCAATTTGAAATGCACTAACCCAATTCTATGACATTCAGCTTCTTGTATCTGGAAAGCACACGTATTTGCTTGTAAGTGAATAGATGTCAAGTGTTTCTTTACGGCAAGTATGCATATATTAGTCCTATATTGTTAAGGAATATGACAGGGACTTGCTTAATTCTTAAAAACTTTTAGCACTAGAACGCATCTCAAAGAGTTCTATCATTTGCTTTGCATGTTAAATCTCAGTATATTTGTCGAACATGAGAAATTTTTAGTGCCCCTGAAGCAGATGTACCACATCATTCAGAACAGAAGTAAGTTTTTTTAAAATCCCTCATGGGACTCCAAAGCTAGTCAACTTTATCAAATAATTTTTGCTTTCCTATCACAGTAGGGAGTCTATTAATAAATATGTATGTACTGTAAATAATCTTACTTTTATATATGTATGTATATATAGTGAATCATTTTGAGGAAACTTATTAACATACAATAATACACTTTATTATAATTACAGAAAAGTGCAGGCAACTACAAAATTCATTTACATAAAGAAATTTGTAAATAATGCGAGAGTAGTAACCATTAAATATAGTGTGAATAATAACAGTCATCTGAATTTATTCAAGAATTTTTCTGTTCTTTCAAAAAAATAACCCACACATTTCATTTTTGGCAAAAAATGACACCTTATAGCATTCTTCCTCGGTGATGTTTTTCCAGCAAAGGCAGCTGGAGTTAGTCTTTGAGGTCCTTGGCTATTGGTTGATAAGTAAAGTATTTTGACTTGTCTACTAATATTAATAATTAACTTGATTGATTAATATACATTAAAAGAATAAAGCAAAGTAATGCTAATGGGAAACTGTAGCAGATTGATTATTTATTTGAACACCGGGGTGGATTAGGAATGCATTTTGACTCCCTTGAATGCTGAAGACAGATAACTCTACACCTTTGAAAGACTGGAGGGAGAAAAAAATTCCAGTTTCTCACAACTTGCAAAATGCAGTGACTAATCTTTCTAATATTGTATTACACAGTCTTGTGATGTTTCCTGATAACAGTGGACCATCTCCCATTCCACAGAGTGGACTCACTTGACTCCCTGTTTATTTAACTGACACTTGTTTGAAAGCCTGGGTGCTTCTTAGCCCTTTGAGTCACACACTGAGTCTGGGAGCCTCTGCTCTGGCACTTTTAGCACCTCATTAATTACTAACTGTAGCAAAGTCCTGCTGTTTTGCAACTGGGCTGCCTTTGTTGGGAAATCACAAGCCCTGGCTAGAAGGGGAAGGCCTAACAGGAGCTATCAGCCAAATGTTCAGTTTGGCTGCTTCTTACAAAGGCAAATTATCTTAACTTGTAGCTTCTCTAGATAGTCAAACTAGATAAGCTCACTCATTGGAACTGGGAGCTCCTTTAAGTTTAGCGCCAGGGGAAGCCAGGGATTACCATTTCTTTCCTGTAAGATCCATGAGTTAAATAACCACCAAAGTTACACCTGAGAACAGGAGGTGAGATAGTAGAGAGTCCCATGTTTCCCACAGACATGGGTGTGGAGGGGAGCTCCGAGACTATCCATAGGCAGTTGGAGCCCTCGACACCCGCTCATCAGTCCCTGCCCAAGCCTTTCATTTCACAGTCATCTGTGCTCTCTGTTGCTGTTTACTGGTTGCACATGCAAGCCCTGACCTCCTCTCCACAGAAAATAAATCAATAAATAAACCTTTCAGATGTTCTACTCTTTAGTGTCATCTGTCTGTAACACCTTACCAGGTGGTCAACATACTTTTGTATGGAGATGCTTGAGATGCATGCTGCTCCTCCCGCTATAACTGTCGGTAACACCTCACCAGGTGGTCCACATACTTTTGTCCGGAGATGCTTGAGATGCATGCTGCTCCTCCCGCTCTAAAAGAATCATAGAAATATTTCTGTTCATCAGTGTTTGCTCTTGGACAAATTCTTGAGTGGCAACAAGGTTTTACCAAGAATGATCCATACAACTAACTGGGTCTTCTGTGGCAAGGGGCAGATCTATTGAACAAACACAGTAATTAAACTCCCTAGACATGTGTTGCTTTTGTGTCGAGTAAAGAAACTGTATGCTCTTGGAGTGGCTGGTCCTTGTTGTGACATTCACATAAAAATGAAATAAACTTAAAGGATAGCATCCATGGTCTGAAGAATGGCTTCTCTCTCCCTCCATATTGAGTCATAAGACTGAGCTACAAGACTATTCCAAAGCAGCTCTTTTCCAAACAAGGAGAGCCCCTGGAATTCTTAGCTTCCCTGGGTGTCTCAGGGATTCTTGATAATGAGCTAATGGCTTAGCTGATTGGAGCCCCACCTCCGCAGATGCCCCTGCCTATCAGATTTCAGAATCTTTATCGCATCTCACATTCTCTACTTTGCATGTTGTCCTCAGTCACCTTTTGTCACCTGATGAAGGCTGTGAGGACAAAGGCCAAGATGCCCCCTTCAAGAGCAGCAGATTGAAACAACCTGAGATGCATGCTAGACACACACAAGAGCTTTCTGTGAAAATTCAGACTACGGGTTCAGTGCTTGCAGCACCATGGAATCTGAATTTTCCTTTTTCATTTAACAAGGGGGTTAAGTGTCTCTTGCCTTTAGGTTCATTGGAGCCCGAGTAGAGCAGGGAGTCCTAACCCTGGGGCACAATGGGATCTCCTGAGCATTGTGTGAATCTTACAGACACCTGTTCACCATTCACCAGCTGTGATTTAATAGTGTTGAAATTGAATTCATTCTCGGTGTTTTTCTGTGTTCTTGGGTGGTGATGTGTCAGGACACAGGTTCTTTCATTTTAAGTCTCATACAAACCCTGTGAAAAAAACTGAAATGACTGGTTAGAGTATAAGTTAGCAAAACCAAGGTAGAGCCTGAGAGTCCATGGCTCTAAAAAGTTTTCGGTAGTTATTGGTCCTGCTGATCTTTGGACCATCTCTAAAACTTATTTAACAGAGAGCTTGAGAATTGAGCCACAATGAAAGGTACTATCTCCTTCACCCTCCATCCCCTCTATACACACACACACACACACACACACACACACACACATTTAGAAGTAAGTTGTAGACTCTGAAGATGAATAAGATGCACAGTACAGAGAATAAAGTAGAAGATAACCCGCAAGCCTCCAAAGCAGGTAAATGAGTATAATTACAATGACTTGCCATGGGTCCTCACTCAAGGCCTGAAGTATGTGCTCTCAGAAACTGAGGAACTTTCTCAAGAGTCCTTTACAGAGAGTGGCTCCTCAGTTGATTTTGGAGGAGAGGAGACAGGAAGAACTGTTATGCAAGTCTTCTCTTGAAAAGTAATATTCAATACCTGAACTGCCCTTTGCCAAAACTATCATCAGATTTAGACTTCATTTGGTTCAGAAACTAATTTACTATTCAAGGATTCCAAGATGGCCACCTTAATGACCCTGACTTAATTCTGCTCATTTTTCTATAGTTGAAGAAAGCCTTTTTCAGTCTTAAAAAATTGATACATGATAATGTATTTATTAATATACTTCTAAAGCCTTCTTCATTAATAAATTATAAACCGGTGTTATTTCTGTCTTTGGTGTAATTCTCACTATTAATATTTTTATGCTTACTCTCTCCTTACTAAGCCCTCAGCTTGCTCACTGGTGGACAGTGTAGAAGCAGAATCCAAGTGAGTTTTATTCATCACAATAATTTAAAAATAAATGAATAAATTTAGCAATGCAAAAATAAATAATGCATAAACACAATGTCTAATTTTTTTGAGTAGGCTATTTTTTTATTAAGTTCAGCTGAAGAATAAAAACAGAGCCTGTTTATGAAACAAATTCATATGGATTTTCTTAGTTATAAAAACAAATACAGCCTTTAGTCACTAAGTTGCATGCAAAAATACTGTCTTCTCTCAATTATATCCAGAAGTCACCTGATCAGAAGCTTTATAAATCAAGAGGGTATGAAAGGCAGTAAAGGAAAGAAGGAAGGAAGGAAGGAAGGAAGGAAGGAAGGAAGGAAGGAAGGAAGGAAAAAGAAAGAAAGAAAGAAAGAAAGAAAGAAAGAAAGAAAGAAAGAAAGAAAGAAAGAAAGAAAGAAAGTTACTAAGGAGAACTAGAATTAAAGTGTTGGCCCCATGAAAACTGACAAAGTCCTGTTTTAAAGTGTATGAAGAGATCTCAGTTTGGAAGGACAATGGGAACCAGGGGCAATGTCAGAATAGCCCTGTAGCATAGAAAGGTCAGAGCAATGGGAGCAGACAGATGAGTTGCTTGAGGAGGGAGCTCTCGAACACCAGAGATACTGGACAAGGATGGAAACTTTTAAAGCAAGAGAGTGATGGCACACAGGATGGTTGATTGAACAGCGCTCAGAAGCCCAGTGTGATAAGCAGCATTCTAGCTGCAAAGAGACTTAACCTTGCCAGGAGCGTGTCAAGAGAATCCCGTAATCTTTCAAGGATTAGGGCACATGTTAAAAATAAGATGACAGAGTTTAATACCTAGATGGTCTCCTCCAATACTTTCAGTTCTAGACAGTCTCACTCCGCAACCCTAACTCTCCTGGAACTTGCTGTGTAGACCAGGCTAACCTCAAACTCATAGACCCCCAAGTGCTGACTCACTACACCTGGCTCATTTGGAAATTTCAGCTCTCCAGAGAAGCCTTATGCTGGCACAATCTACCATTCAGGGGAAATTAACTTCATTTTCTTTTGGAAACATTCTACAGGAGAACCAAGCTTCTCTCACCACAAGCCCATTAAAATCGCCGGGCACTCTGGCCTCTTGGTTCAGACTCCAAGCATGTTTTCTTTGTCCTCCAGTTCCTACAAGTTAACAGGAGTCCTGCACGGTGCCCCCATATAAAAGATGAGAGAGCCCCTGTCGACATGGTAATATGGGATCCTGAGAGTTTATCAATAACAGCATTCAGAGCAGTGATTCTCAGCCTTCCTAATGCTGCAACCCTTTAATGCAGTTCCTCATCTTGGGATGACCCCAACCACAAAGTTATTTTCATTGCTACTTCATAACTGTAATTTTGCTACTGTTATGAGTTACAATGTAAATATCTGTGTTTTCCAATAGTCTTAGGTGACCCTCGGGAAAGGGTTCTTCATCCCTCAAAGGGGTTGTGACCTACAGATTGAAAACCACTGATCCGAAGGAAGGGGGGTTACACCAGCCTGAAATGCCTGTCAAGTGGGAAAGTTTATATTCATTTCTCTCTCCGGGACTCCATATGTTCTCTGAAGCTCTTGCATCTGAACTTGCCTTGTCACTTGTTTTGTTCCTGGGGATCACCCAGGCTTTAAGAGGTGAGAGTTGTTGGGAGATCTTTAGCTCACTGGGAGCTGTCTTTGGGGGTGATTATAGTAGTCATCCTGGGGCCTCTGTGCTCCCTAAATAGTAACAGGAAGTTGTTAGAAGACCAAACCTAGTCCTTGAATCACTCTCAGGGCAAGACTCTGCCTTTTGCATGTTCCAGCCATGTGTCAAGCTGACGCTATGAGCTGTATAAACCTCTGGTCTTTAAAAAAAGTTAGCCTCTTTCCAGTATTTCATTATAGTGATGAAAACCACAAGACGACATAAAATAATTATTTAATAATAAACAGGCTAGCTGTGGTAGCACAAGTCTATACTCTCAGAGCTTAGTGATGACAAAAGTGAGACAGGAGAATCAGTTCATGGCTAGCCTTGGCTATAGGGGAGTTCATGGCTAGCCTTGGCTATAGGATATGCAATCTCAAAACATAGCAAGAATAGCAACCAATAAAAGCAATAGCAAAACAAAAAGCATGCTAGACATAAAAGACAATAGATTACTGAACATTTTAATACCTGACAATTTAGCAACAGTGGCTTTATTTTATTTCAAAGAACTCAACAGCTCACCTTTCAGTCATTCTTCCCCATTTGTCAATGGGAATTTATTCTTTAAATTGTCATTTCCGTATTTTTAACGTGTTATTTACTGACATTCTGCACATATCTTGACTTATATGTGCTGGATATTCTGAATGACGGACTCCAGATCTAGCAAGGGAAATATCAGCAGTTCAATGACCACATAACTATGTTTCTCACCAACGCGTTGCCCAATCTGGGACTCCATCTGATGACAGCTTCCTATGTGTTGCCATGACCATGGAAACACTAAAGATAGAATGTAGTAGATTCAATCCTGGCTCCCCACATGTGTTTCTTTAAGGAACTAATGTCAGTTTTGTTCTCATTTCTTCCCAATTTATGCCCAAGGCCTAAGGAAGTGGCAGAAAATGTGAACTCTAGTGGTCCGGAAAACAGTGTTCCAGAAGCAGCATTGTGCTCACAGGCTCCATGGAGTCCAATAATGCTCTCAGGCCAGTGTAACAGGGAGAGTTCCTACGCCACTTCTTCTAACATTTTCATGTAAACAAGATGTATCTGGCCTCCAGAAACCCTTTGGTTGAAAACTCTACCAATTCCCAAGAGCACAGGAGTAAGTATCAGAGCGTCTTCTGACCTCTGATTCCAAGTTCCTCGTGGACACAGCAATTCCTGACTCCTGAGAGAAAGTAAACACAAAGGATCAAATGTCAAAAGATTTGGATCTGTCTTCTTTGTTCTACATTCTGCTCTCTTCCTCCAGACCTGAAATCTTTCTCTCCTTCTCTCCTCTAACAAGGATATCTTTGAATTCCTAAATTTTCATTGCCCTGTGTTTTTCAGTGAAATTGCATATTTAGACAACTTAGTCTGTACATATTTATCTACCTATATGTGTGTGTGTTGTGTGTATACATATGTATATATGAATGTATAAAATGTGACTATAGAAATCACTAAAGAAATCCATGGTGAAACTATTATTACTAGAAATCCACAAAAAGGAGCTTTGAAACTGAAATCAAAACAATGACACCATAGTCTAGATTACATTTGCCCTCCTGTTCAAAGGATAAACAGTATGACTCAACAGAAAGAGCAATTATAGGACAATATAATTTTTAGGAAACGAAAGTACACCTATTTCAAGATTATTAGGTAAAGTCTTTTTCGGTAGCTGGGGCCATCCTTAAATTAACATATAATATAGATATTAGTATCCAGTTAAGCATAACTGCGTCCTTATTTGAAGGTTCCCTCTAGCATCCATTTAGAAACTGGTCACAGAAGATAAAAATAATTTTATGTAATCATTACTAACAAATATAAACTATAGTAGCAATTTTGATAATTTTAGAAAGAAATGGTTAAGATACCAAAATGCTATAATGCTCTTAGTTTTGCATCTTAGTGTTCAGGAGTGTGCACTACTTCCTCTCTTCATAGTCTTAACGGTCCTTTCCAGTCTCGTGAGACACACCATCAGGCAGATCTTCATCTGAGGATTTTTAATTATCTTTAAAACAATTGGCTGAGTGATTTGCTTGGTATTCTTTACCCATGGTTATAAGAGTTCACTAAAACTGCAAGGGTGCTTTCTTTTTATTAATGCTTCACACACAGTCAACTCTAAAAACCAACGTTCACTTTTGAACCACTCAAACCGCCTGTTGGAAAAGTGAAATGCACTCAGGAGGCAGGGGCAGGCAGATCTCTGTTGTTGGAAGACCGCTTGTTTGTTCCCAGCTGCTCAGACCCTAAATAACCACACAGAAACTATATTATTTGCAGTACTGTTTGGCCAATAGCTTAAGCGTATTTTCAGGTAACTCATATCTTAAATTAACCCATCTCCATCAATCTGTGTATCACTATGAGGCTGTGGCTTACCGGGTAAAATTCTGGCATCTGTCTCCGGCAGGCAGGGCTACATGGCTTCTCACTGACCACAACTTTTTTCTCCCAATATTCAATTTCATTTTCCCTACGTAGCTCTATTCTGCTGAGCCACTGGCTGAAGCAGATTTTTTTTTAACTAACGGTATTCACAGCATACAAAGAGGAATCCCCATCAAATCTCTGTGAGGAGTCTACAGACCTATTCCCAGGACAGCTTGGGCTGTTACAGAGAGAAATCCTGTCTTTAAAACAAACAAACAAACAAGAAAGTGAAATGCTTTCTTCTACCCCACCCCTCTACCTAACCCCTAATATTCACCCTGTGGGCTTGGCTCATACGTTTAACACTGAGTCTCTGCTGGCTCTATTTTGGGAAGGATGTAGAACTTTTAGAAGTCAGGGCCTCAATGAAGAAAATGGGTTCCTAGGGGCAGGAGGTAATTGTTTATAACTTCATGTCCAATTCTCTACGTCTTAACTGCTAATGCCACGAGACCAGTGACTCTATCCCATCTATCATGCCTTCTCTTCCATGAAGGACTGTATCTCCTCAATTGTAAACCCAAATAAACCCTCCCTTCCTTCGTTAAGCTGATTCTTGGTGAATACTTTTTATAAAAGAGAAGAAACTAATAACCAAACCAAAGGCCGCAGAAGCACTGTGCCAGTGCTTTCCCGCTAAATTATACCTACACTTTTTCTTGAAGAATTCCTGTTTCTTGCCTTACTTTTTGTCTTTACATGGTTGTTATTTAAATTCCATATTAGATGTATTTCCCAAATACATCTGATAATGCTTGGCATAAGCTAGGGCCCCTCCTCCCACACCAAGTCAAGGATCTTTTCAGAAGGACATGCTGTATTAATCATGCACTTGCCCTTAAGTTGCACAGAACTTCTTGCTTTTCAAATGACACATGTGATAACTACAAGTGATTTTAGTTATGAAAAACAAACATCCATCCCCTCACATAGAAGGAAAGAAAAAATGTAAATTATTCTTATAATTATTTGCGAGAAAAATCCTCAAGGACTTATTGATGAGAAGCTAGTCTGGACCTGTATATAAATATATGATGTGTCTGTTCTTTCTTTTATAACCAAATGCTTCAGGATGGTTAATCTATTTTTATAATACTTTTTTATTCTTTGAAAATTCATCCAGTGCTTTCTAAAAAATCCTATTCGCTTACATTTTCTCCCAGTAGATGTAGGTGAAATTTTTCATCAGGACCACTGGTCAGCACTGTCCTACCAGCCCACTTCAAATAGCCACACAGAGATATATTATTAATTATAAATGCTCTGCCAATAGCATAGGCTTGTTACTATTTTTTACGACTTTCATTAGCCCATATTTATATCTACATTCTACCATGTGGCTTGGTACCTTATCTCAGTACAGCATGTTTATCTCGAAACTCCTGGGACTCCCACCTTCTTCCCAGTGTCCTCCTAGTCTATCTCTCCTGCCCAAACTCTTCCTGCCCAGGTGTAGGCCAGTCAGCTCTTTATTAACAAATGAGAATAATACCTATTCCCAGCGTATAAAGATTATTCCATAGCATGTAATTCCTCCCATATTCACATTTTAAATAGACTCTCTCTCTCAACTTTTGCTAATTTTTGATAACCCACAGAGCTCATTGTGCTGTCTACATACTCATGAGTTTTGAGCCATCTGCTGGAGCATGGTTAAGTTTCTAGAGGACACATCCTTAGAGGAAAATGACTCTCTCTCATCAACTGCTCAATAGCTCCTTATCTAGAAGTGAGGGCTCTTGAGCTTTCTTCTCCTTTTCTAGAATACTGACTTCCTTGATTTTGTGTAGGTCTTTTTCAGGCAGCCACAGATGCTGTATTTATGAGTGTAGTGGCTCTGTTTTGTCAAGAAGACACTACCCTGCCCCCATCCACCCTAACCTCAGTGTCTTATTCTTGCTACCTCCTGTTCCCAAGCTCCCTGAACTATAGTGGCGAAGGACAATGATAGCAGTGTCCTATTTGTGCTGAGTCTTCTATTGTCACTTACTGTCTGCATTTTGAATAGTTATTATTTTCTGGGTTAACAACCAAGAATTTGTGATATGTAGCAAGCAGTTACAGAGGATGGAATGTCCAAAATCAAGGAGTCCGCATGGTTCGCTTGTGCTAATGGTGTTCTCTCAGCTTCCAGGATGAGGATGACAAGATGGCACTTTCTAGCTCAGTCCTCACATAGGTAGAGGGACAAAGAAGCTGTCTAGACTTTCTGTAAGGAACTAACTCAGGTAGTAAAGGTAGCATTCTCATGACTTAATTGCCTCCCCACAAAAGAACTCACCTTTAGGGTATTATTTGGAATTATGTTTTAATACGCAAGTGGAAAAAAGGCTATAGAACTACTTGTCTTAACCTATTTTCTATAACAAAATACTTGAGACTAGGAAATTTTAAGGAGAAATGTTTTGGGTGTTTTTTAAAATTAAAATATAATTACATTGTCTTCCCGTTTCCTTTCCTCCCTCGATCTTTTCCCAAGCCAGAAACCATTATAGAAAATTTCAACTGATCAGAATCCAGAGAATAGGAAAACATGTGGTGCCCAGGGTATAAACTGTCTGATGCTCTGAATAAAGTTAATTATTACTTGGCATGTTAGTGCACCTCATTTTTAGGTTCCATTCCACCAGGTTCCACTGCCTTTAGAACAGTAAACAGTACAAACATTGAATATTAATACCACAGTAATGTCCTTCACCAGACATTCATCCAAAAGTAACAAGTGACTCTCAAGTAAGTCGAAGTATCAAGTAGAACTGACTGAGTAAAGACATTGCTTTCCTTGTCTCCTTTCTTAAACCCTAAAGATAAATCTATGTTGTAGAGAAAGTGATCCTTCTTTGTTTGACTAAGTCTCAAGGTTAGGGAATATAATCTGCAGTTAACTATGCAGTACCATGTTAAGTTTTGACATTGACTCTTAGTAAACAAAAGGAAGTCTGTCTGGCAAGGTATTTATACAGGGATCCTTTCCACAAGGGGCTTTGGCTATCACATTTACCTACCTGATGGAGGTGGTTCTTGTATTTTATCTGTTGCTTTCATTGGTTAACTAATAAAGAAAACTGCCTTAGCCCATTTGATAGGCCAAACCTTAGGTGGGTGGAGTAAACAGAACAAAACGGGAGAAAGAAGCCGAGTCAAGGAGTCGCCATGATTCTCCCACTCCAGACAGACACAGGTTAAGATCTGCCCTGGTAAGCCAGCTCATGGTGCTACACAAAATATTAGAAATGGGTTAGATCAATATGTAAGAGCTAGCCAATAAGAGGCTGAAACTAATGGGCCAGACAGTGATTAAAAAAATACAGTTTCCATGTAATTATTTCAGGGCATAAGCTAGCCATGCGGGTGGCCGGGTTTACAGCAACCTTTTAGGAGGGCGTGGTCTATTATACCATATTGGGATAGAAGCAATTAACAGGGTCTCGTCCTCTGTGAAAACAAAAGAAGACCCTCTCCAAAGCATCATATCCTTAGACCATATTTTGAAATTATAATATCCTTGTATCCATTTTGGTTTAGCTTGGTAGCCCATATAATGAAATGTTTTTTTGTAGTTAGCTCCTTTACAGTCAAAAATTTTAAAGAAAACACAATAATATAAAGAATCCAGACTCTCTGTGAATTTTTTATTTTTACGTGGCTTATTTTTTTTTATTTTTTTTAATCTATAACTATCTGTATTTGTTTTTTTAAAGACTTTATTTTTTTTAAACCATTAATTTTATTTTTATATTTGTTTTTTTTTTTCTTAAGCCTACGTACAGTTAACAACATTGTGGTCTTTTATGTCTGAATCTGTTTTATTGTGAATCTGTAATTTTTTTACTATTTAGGAGCATTTCTTAAAATGTTAAGCACTTTTTAAAAAACTTAAGTTGTAACATGTACAGGTAATACAGTACTGTCTGTGTCCTGTCCAGTCTAAACCTTAACTGTGCTGTTATTACAGTAATTACGGTAGTTCCTGCCTGAGACCAGCACAGCTCAGCATGGCGGAGCTGAGCCATTTCTGTCTCAGGGGCCATTTGGTGCCCCTGAGCCACAGCACGCAATGACTTCCTTTTAGGCACACAGCAAGTTTAGTTGCCATCAAACAAATCGTATCAGTTTATTAATCTAACCTAAAATTTCTATGCCAAAGAGACACAATTACTCCTGGCAACACCACTCTACTCCCGAGAGAACGTTGAACACCAAAGACACTCCACTGGGAGCTTGTCTTCTTGACAGAACTGGCCTTTGGGTTAAAAAAAAGCCCATACCTCAACTTCTGACAAAGATACAAAATATCCCTAAGTGGATAAAACAGGATTGTCTTATCTTGCCAAGACAGGGTAGGATAGTCCTAAAAAAGTTCCTTGCCTTTAATAATGGTATACCAGTTATGTTAGGCCTTAGCCAAAGTTGGTTAACTCAACATTACAAACAAAACTTTGGATGATTGCCCAGGTAGTCAGTTGTCTCTGTCAATTGTTACACATTTTGGATATCTCTCGATTGTTAAGTAATATTTATTCCCTTCTCAGATCTTTGACAGAGTTAAAGATTATATAATTGTAGTTACTCTCTATGTTATTTAGACTCCTTGAGATAAAATGTTTAACAAAAGTTTTGTCCTCAATATTGTTTGTTATATTTATTATTTGTTATTATTGTATATAGTTGTATTTGGTTTGGTTCTATCTTATTTAGACAAAAGGGGGAGATGTAGGGACATAGCCCCACCCATTGGGGGCGTGTTCGCCTCGGGCTAATGTTTACGGATAAATCTGCCGGGCGTGAGCCCAGCAGCCCCTTTTCTTTTGCTCCGCTTTTCTGGTACACCGCGGGAACCTGTGGTCCTGTAAGTTTATTTCCTTATTAAAGCTGTATATATCTATATAATCTGTCTACATTCATTTGCGCCACCACACCTACCCAAATCTTAAGAAGACCAGAGAGAACTGGAATCACATGCTAAAATTCTGCAGGGGAAACCTTTACAACTTTACCCAATGTTGAGACTGCTCCAAACACCCTTTGAGTTCCAAACCATAGTTTCTTTTACTTGGAAACCTAAAACACAAAGTTAGACTCCTTATTACTATATTCTAAGGTCTCGAGAATAGAACCAAAACCCAGCCGAGTAAGACCTAATCTAGACTCTGAAAGTACTCTATAAGTGGTCAGATAGAGTGTGTAATAAACTTCTGTTTGCTCAATGCCAAATTTTATGATTGGTCAAAAATATTTGAAAACTTGACCTTAAGCAGAGATTAGTATGTTTGATAGCTCTGTATTAAAGACGGCCAACAGTTTTTTGCAGCTCAGTCTATCAAATGTTTGGGTCTACTGAGTGAACCTTGGAATTTAGACTGGTCCCATAACTTGCTTGGGCCAAAACCAAAATACAATAGAACAGACATTAGAGGACATCCTCTGAAACTTCTCTCCTCCCATTACTAGAACTAAAAGAACATTGTATTCTGAAAATGAAGAAATATCTGTTAGAAGAGGCCTGCCCTGTTCCCTTTTCCAGTGACTTGTAAGTTGATGCTGTGCATGACAAAGCCATGGGAGGTCAGTGGGTGGCTAATTCACCCACAAGGTTGTGGGAAACCATGAATAGCTATCATTTTAGGTCACTCTTCATGGGTATAGTTTGTTGTTCAGCAATGTATGACTGACACAAGCCTCCCTGGGAAGACAGTCTTCACTTCCTCTCTTCTTGCTAAATACTAGTGAGTCAATTCTTCTGATAAGCACAGAATGGTACCCAGCAAGTAGGGGAGGTGGTGGGTGGACTAACATGAAGAGCATCATCCAACAAAACAGCACTTTGGTCTCCATAATGGACACTTCTCACAGGCCAATGAGAACTCAGAATGAGCTCCTCGAGAGAAAGGGTTATATAGAAGAAAAGAAAGGAGGACTGGAAGGGTTAGCCAGCCCTTATCACTAACAAGAGCAAGGATGGAACCGCAAAGCCTGGAACGTCTGGCACGAACAAGGCTGGAAAGCCAAATGGATGAGGTTGACGGCCAGACTTTTTTTTTTTTTTTTTTTTTTTTTTTTGGTTTTTCGAGACAGGGTTTCTCTGTGGTTTTGGAGCCTGTCCTGGAACTAGCTCTTGTAGACCAGGCTGGTCTCGAACTCACAGAGATCCGCCTGCCTCTGCCTCCCAAGTGCTGGGATTAAAGGCGTGCGCCACCACCGCCCGGCCAGACTTTTGATAATGGATGTACAAAGCTCTGTCTGGGAAGACCATGTTGCAAGTAACAAGAGAAGTCGTGTAGAGGAGTGGAAAATATAAAAAGGAGCAGTTAGGTCGGGATGCCAACATCCATTTGTTTGCAAATACCCTAAATTTTTTCAAACACTTCTAGGAAATATGAGGGATGAAATGTCATTTTTCTCACCTGATAGGACCGTGCCCATGGCTACAGTAAACTGGTCAAATCATTAACCTACATAGACCCCAGCACCAGGCATCAGCCATTAACAGTCCTCCCACACAGTCAACACGACACAGTGAATCGCTGGAGGAGGGCAGATGACACCAGTGGAGTGTGGCCACCTCCCTACTGAGCAGGCAGCCAACCGCAGCCACTGACCGCCATAAAACAAGGGGGGGGGGGGTAGTGCTTTCTCTCCACCACTGAATCGGTCTAAAGCAGAGGAAGGAACAGGTCCTTATCTACAATAGGTTTCATCATCCATACGCCAAACACTGCATCATCCCTAGAAGTTGCCAGGTGACTTTTTTCTTCCCAGAGCACACTCTTATCACCTAACACTTATCACATAGAAAGCTTAATCATTTATCTGTCTGCCTCTCTCAGTGAGGGCAACTTCAATTACGACAGGGTCCTATTCTTTTCTGTTGTGTGTCACTAGGTCCTAGATGGTATTTGTCACATGTTTAGTCGATGTAGAAAAAAAAAATAAGAAAAATAACCAGTTGAACCAAAGTAGCTACATACATAGGTGACAGTAACAAATGGATATGGGGAGGATAAGTGTAGGTGAAACAGCTGTTGTTCTGCCGCTAAAGGTAGCTTCTACTCTAAGAACAGGCTTGCTAAACTTGGCTGAGCACACACCTTCATGTCCTCTGTGTGCTGCTGAACTCGTCATAAACTCTGACGTGGCTTTCGGTCGGAGACACAGAAGCCCCATAAAGTCAGCCCTTCCACACTCTTGCTTGAAAGATGGCGCTCAAAGGCTCTACTTTCATGAATAAATGGAGTCACTTACAGGAGACACCCGACAACTGTGTGTGAGATGAGTAGCTGACTGATTGACAGCTGTCAGTCCTTTTACATAAACTACCCTTAGTCACTTATGGAGATATTGTTAACCTAGCAGGAAAAAAATAAAGAGTGCCTTAGTGAAAACATGCCTGGAAACCAGAGTCAGCTTTCGCTTTTGCTGCGGCTGTTTCCTGGCTGCTTTGCTCTTTCTTTTCCTGTTTGTCCCCTTGTTTCCCATTGCCTGGCTGTAATTTTGAACATGAACTTTGCTTTGCTATTGCCATTGTGATTCTGGTAAATTCACACCGATTGAACCCATGACATTGCTCTGGTGTCTGTCGCTTGACTATTTGTGACCACAAAGAATTTCCCTTCCACCTGCCCTAATCCAGAAACTCAAATTTAGGCTAGCCTCAAATTCATAGACATCTACCAGCTTCTGCCTCTGCTGTGCTGAAGTTAATGTGTGTGCCACCATGCCCAACTAGCTCAGTTTTAATATGCATGTGTTTCTCTGGAGAGGCAGGATAAAATGGTGCAGGAGCCAGTACTTTTAATCAGACAATCTTGTTTTAAGTCCCGACTTTGACAAGTTTGTGACACTTAAGGGGCTTAGGAGGGATCTCCAGAAAATGTTACTGTCAAATCAGATTTTTAAATAGCATTAACAAAACAAAAGGAATCAATGGGAAACGGTAAATTATCCAGAGATTAGGAAAAGCCAGAAGCTATTTCTACAGCTGTGCTCACAGAGTAAGGAGAGGATATAACGTTATGGTATAAAAACCTGGTTGAGAACTAGCTGGAGTTATGGGAAAGGTGCTGCCCCTCAAAGATGCACGCCCCAGCCCCGTGGGATACACCCACTTCCAGAAGGATGTCAGAGCAGGAAAAGGACAGAAACAATCTTTGCTCCCATGCACCGACTGAACTGGAAACCAATGGGAAGGAGCTCTGGTGACTTCATCCAGCATTGCCAACTTCCTCGGGGACAGAGGTGCTAACAAAATCAGATCTAGAGGTAATGTCAAATATTAACGGTACTTTCTACATAAGATTGGCCACGTGTGACTTTGCTTTTTTGTTTTTGTTTTTACCAAATGTCTCATCCTGGAAACTACGAGCTTGGAGACCTGTTTTGAGGTGCAATATGCCAGTGTAACGGCAATTGTTTTCATTAACATCCCTTCTCCTATAGTCTTCCAGATGCCACAAAACTTTCAAGTCTTTCGTAGCAGTTTGTCAGCCTAAAGGTGTGAGCACAGTCACCCAGGCTTTATTGTGAACCTTCTGAAGAGTCTCCAGGAATAAAGGAAGCACAGATAAACATCCTTATGAAAAAATACACAAATGGGGAAAAATGAAGCTTTTTATTCTTTTCGCTAAAAAGATAAAGTGGCATGAGATTTAAAAAAAAAAAAAAAAAAAAAAAAAAAAAAAAACCTGCTCAATAGAGCCCATGTTTTACCTCCTGCATGATTCGCAATCTCAATCTGAAATGGATCAGTGTCTTCATGAGATGTAGGAATCACGTTCCCCGCTTCCCCTAAGAGAATGCCCAGAAATTGGGGTTTAAGATGTACACTCTAATGAGACCCCAAAGTCTACAGAGGCAGATTAAACTAGTCCTGGATTTGCTTTGCTAGACCAGAGTCATTTAGGATTCTTGTAAAGGGCTGGACATTTCCAGCAAAGCGATCCATTCGAAAGCGGATTTCTAAATCTGGACCTATTCAATTAAACACAACTCCGTAAGTGCTAACTATGATGTCATACAGCTAGAAATAGCTTCCACATTTGGAATTACAAGCCTGTCTCTCTGTTTGGAAGGTATTGTCATTACTTTCGGTGCATTCAGAGTCTTTAGAAATCACTTGATTGAATTTCTTCATTCTTCAAATGAAGAAATACATAAACACAATGAAAATGCAGAGCCAGGACCCACCATGGTACAGATTACTAAACCTGTTCTTTCTTATTACAGCACAGTTTCCTGACAGTAAAATGCTTTAGTCAAGCAGCATTTTCTGGGGTGTTACGTTCTTTGCAGTGAATACTGCTAAGTACTCAGTTAAATGATGTCATGAGAGAAATTAGTTTTAAAAGAAAAACACACAGGACAGTGCTCAACACAATTTTACAAACGTTCCCCGGCTTCATCTAGGAGGAGCAACATTACCAAAGTGTTGATAGACAGCCCACTATCTACTCCATGTCTTCATTTTCCCATTGTCTTAACGCGACAGTCCATTGAATCGCTTCTTAAATTGATCTAATAATTCTCTGTCTAAAATAGTGGGTAGATTCCATCTACTAATTCCAATGGCTTTTATATAACCTATTGGCTCCATGTTTCCAGGACCGCTCCTAGCCACATTAGTAACACAGACCTTTCCAGAAGTATCCTGTTGGATTTGACCACTCACAGGCATCCAGATCTGGGTAAATAGAGAGTGGAACATTTTCCAAATCTGCATACTGGTTCAGCGCTATAAGGACTGATGTCACTTCCAACTTTGGCAAACATCTCTCGATCACTATGAGCTTCCCCCACTCCCGACTCTTAGGTTTGTTCTCTCTTCTGGGGCAAGCTCCCTTCCACATATTTGCTGTATGGGTTCAACAATACAACAATCATTTTTGTTCCCTAAAGTGCCACTGCTGCAGCGGATAAAAATAACTTGTTACTGTTGTCATTGCCTTGTCGGAGGACACAGTGAGGAAAGATGAGAAATTACAGTCTGATTCTGGATATGTTTATCTCCCCGTGTTTATCCAAACCCATACTATTCTCTTGCCCTGAGTCTCCAACTCTTAATCCCAGTTTGATCTGACAAATGGTAAAATCAGAAGAAAATTTCAAACTCTGTGCTGCACCCGTGGCTTTTAACTTGCTTTAGTCTGGAGCTCTGAGAGGTACTGCCAATTTCTGGGAGCATTGTTTTCTTTACTGAATTGGAAAAATGGGTACTTTATTGCACAAAATAGTCCATGGCATGCCTTCTGTAAGCTTCTGGGACAGCTGAGGGAATGTAAGACTCAGTCAGGCAAGTAAACACACATTTAATACTAAGGTAACATGGACCAAAAAGAAAAAAAAATAAGTTATTCTAAAGTCGAGTGTCAAGAAAAAAAGAATGCTCTCTCCACTTATTTAATGTTTTCCTTATGTTTCCTCTGAATGGTGCTTGTTCCTTGACAAGCTTTTCCTGCCCACTGAGTCTAACACTTCTTTTCTGGGATGGCTCAAGAACCTTAGTTCACTGGGTTTGTTTATTTACTTACACTGCCATTCCTGTTCTCATCCTAAGGAACATATGTCTGCAGAGCAGACAGTGAGAAGTGAGTGTCTTTCTGCATGCCAAGTTCCCTGAACTTTTCACCAAATTGCTTTTTTATATGCCTTTTGCGATCTCATCTTGTCCTGCTCAAGTATCCTGGATTAGAAAGGCAGTCTCTGGAGTCCTCTTCAAAGGGAGCCTCCCATAGCTTCTAAATCCTCCACATTTTATGGGGCAGATTTTCTGAATCTAGGGTATTAAGCAAGAAAGAACAAAAAGCTGACGGGGACAGACACAGAGGAATACAGTGGCTTCTGCACCAGATAATCATTATTGGAATCGAGTGGGCATCTGTGACTTTCCAGTTCAGAGTGATAAACTGTCATTTACCGGTAGATGTTATACAATTGATGCAGAGTGCCTGCCCCCCCACAATGTATGTGTGTGTGTGTGTGTGTATGTGTATCTCATACAACTCCTGCTACTCGTCGAATGCTCAGAAAAAAAAGGTTTTACCACAGAAAAAGGAACTGTGTGGTAAATGGGAATTCTTAAAAACAAGTTTTAAAAAATCATACTCTTGACAGGATTACTGCTTTTCTCATATATCAAACTTGCAGGATATTATGCCTGCTTTCAAATTTCCAGTACAAGTAGGCAAAGTAATGGATATTTAATAAAGACTTAGCAGGAAAAGGCCAGCCTCCCAGATGCTGTGTTTTAAAGCTTTGCAAAGAATGCCTGTTTGAAGTTCCCTGACTTTAGTATCCATGCCATTTCATCTCTTCAGTCCCAATTTTGGAGCATATAAGAAAGGTACAGGTAAAAAGATTACAGAGATCTGTAACCTGGGGTGTTTTGAAAGATTACAAAATGGGACAGGTAGGGGCTATGACCTTTGCTTCTCCTCTAATTTGTGGGCAGATAAATAGAAGGCAACCCTGCACGCCTATCTCACTTTGTTTTCAAAGTGGTCTGCTTGCCATCCAGCCTTACACAAAGCCTTGCACTGCAGAACCCTTCGGAATATTATTAAGTACTCTCAGGGCAGGTTTACATTAAAAATGCCTTGAGGTTTGTAAGCTTCAACAAAAAACGCCAGGAAGGACAGAAGAGTGTATGGGTTTGTGCTACTGGGGAAGACATAGGACTTCAACAGTGGATAGCACCTCAGGGCCCTGTCTCCTCCCCAGTGCTGTGTTGGCCTGAGAACCTGGTTTTTTCCTTCTACTGCCTTGAGTCCTCCACCCCACCCGACTTGCGCTGGAAACAGAAGCAAGAAATGGACCTTCTTGAACTCCCCCCAAATGGGGACAGTCTTTCCACATAGTATTCCTAGGCTCCCAGATGAGAAGCCAAAATGTACAACAGATCCTCTCAAGAACATTAGGCGACAAGAGAGAGCGCCTAACAGGAGAGCTGAATACAGGGGGAAGTGCCTGAGGGGAGGAGGGATCTTTCAGAGCCACAGCAAAGGCTGGGTTTGGAAGACAGCCTCAGCACAATAGCTTTTCCATCTAGAAGGTCCCCAAAGCACACACCTCTGGGTCCCCCCCCCTTGAGATCAGGTAAATCACCTTCAAAATGAAGGATAAAGCCCATCTAATCACCCCTTAGGATCACCTGCCCAACACCTGATCACAGCTATTTTCATTGAAAAAAGGGGGGAGGGGGTAGACATTGAAGGAGACAGCAGCAGAGAGAAACCGAGACAGGCTAAGGAGAGCTTGAGAGAAATCTGTGACCAGAAAACCCAGGAAACAAGCGACCCCGGTGGAAGAGAGGAGAGGCGGGTTGCCCAGGACCGGTTGCTGGAGTGAGGAGGGGTCTCTGGAAAGCCAAGGGACTGGGTGTCAAGGACGTTGAGCGCCAGAGGCCAAGGACAACAGAAGCTTTGGGGCCTGGGGTACTTGGGACAGCAGGATCAGAAACCTCAGCGCACCCAGCCCCGGTGCGCCCACTTCACCCGGTCCGAATTATCCCTCCGAGGGCCTCCCCCAACCCCGCTCCCCTTCTCCAGCAGTCCTTGCAGTGTCCAGAGATGCTCCAGCACAGACCCTGGACCCCTTAGGCGCCTCTTCCCGTCCCTCTGCCAAATCGCAACGCCTGTACTTTTCCAGCTCCCTCTTTCCCTCTTGAAATTGAAAGTTATTGAGGTCGCTCGGGGTTGTTGCAGTTTCCTTCCCCGCCCCCCGAGCTCCCCCCGCCCCCCGCAGCCATCCCTCTCTCCCCCTCCCTCCCCCTCCTCCCGAATGGGGTGCTTCCAGCCCTGCCCAACACTGGAGCGGCTCCTGCTCGGGAACGCCAGAAGCAGCTTGGGTCTCTCCAGAGCCCCTTGGCCATGGCCGCGGTACCCACGGCGTCCGCTCCACAGTGCTCCTGGGGTCCCAGCCACTGCCGCAGCCGCCACAGCCTCTGAGCCCCAGGGGTCACTGCTCGCTGGGATCCCGCCCGCGGCCGCCGCCACTGCGCAGCCGAGGCTAACCTGCCGCCAGCCAGCCGGGAGGCTCCTGCAACCTTCGCTCGCGGCGATGACAGCCACCTCAGAGCAGCCGGCTGTGTTCGGACAATTTGAGAATGCAATTGTTGGTTTCCCTGCCCACCCGCCCCGTTTCGCTTGCCATCACAGCACGCCTGTTGGATCTCAGTGGAGAAGTCCCGCTGCTCTGCTTCTTCAGCGCTCCATATAGACACGCCTAAAACCTACGTATATATTAAAAAAAAAACATTTAATATAACTAACAGTCAAAAGAAAAAAGGAGAGAAAGAAGAGAAACATTACTGGGTTACTATGCACTTGCGACTGATTTCTTGGTTTTTTATCATTTTGAACTTTATGGAATACATCGGCAGCCAAAACGCCTCCCGGGGACGGCGCCAGCGAAGAAGTAAGTGCAGGGTTTGCTTTAGGGTTTTTATTTTCTTTTGATTATTGTTGTTGTTGTTTTGGTTTGTGTTGAGCGTTTCCTCCCTTCCACTGTATTCACCTGTCTCCTTGCCTGTCCAGAGTCAGCTGCCAGAGGAAATAATCCTTCCAGCCTCCATCCTACGCCTCTCATAGGAGATAACAGTTCGGGCATGGGCTCTCCTTCTCTAGCCAGAGCTGGGGTCTGTGCACCCGGCGCTAGCTTGGCTCCCGCCCCCTTGTAATTCGGGATCTGGAAATGTTCTGTTTCTTGCTTAGATTCGCTCTAGGGATGTGTGCTTTACTTTGGAGACTCCAACGGAGGCCTAGAGCCCCAGGCAGCTGGGTCGCCCGTCCTGCCTTCGGGTGGCTTGATACTGGCCCATCGCAGCACCAGCACACCGCGAGTTGCCGCCTGGTTCAGGGGAGCTTTGGCTGCCCCCCTCCTCCCCGGGCTGCTTTCTGGTAGTCAAGGCAAGCATCCTGGGGCGGGTCCGGGGGGAGGGAGGCAGTGAGCTAGCGCCTGCGCTACTGCTCTCTCCACGACGTGCGCACGAGTGGAGTAGAGTAGTGCGGGGGCGCTGGGGCTTCCACGACAGCCTGTGGAGTTGCCCCATGTCCCACGCTCTGGAGTCTGAATGGAGAGGAACGCCGGAGGTTTGGAACTCCAGTTACCTTCTTGCCTTGCCTGTCCCACGTGAGCGATTTGGCCATCTCAGACTCTTTCAAGTGGGTCCCCTGAGACAGACACACAGAGAATGGGGTTCCCCCTGAGCTCATCTCCTCACTGTTCTTTACCCAACTACCTAGAAGAGTGTTCTGTAGCGGCTGTGTAGGTTGCTCTCTCTGGAATGAGATAGAGATGTCCGGGAAGCCTCCACCAAAGTTGTTCTGAGCCAAAGGGGCACCTTTCAGAGATTCGGGCAGAGATGCGAGGGTGGCTCTTCTATTTGTTCCCGAGTGGCCCGGTGCGCAGCTCTGCTGTGGGTGCCCGCGAGAAGAGTCCCTTCGCTGAGTTAAGGACGACCCTGGCTTGACAGAGGGCACAGGAGCCCAGGGCTAACTAGGGAGGGGAACTAACTGACATCACTCTGTAAAGCTATTCAGGCGAGTTGGCTAGTCAGCCCACGACCTTGTCTGGTCTCCCGATGAGATCTCTCCCCGAGTGTCCAGCCCGCAAAAACCCTTGAGGCAGGAACGCCTGCAACTCTCTGGACACAACAACACTTGTGTGGAGTGAAAATTTACTAATCGCCTCTCGCCACTGTTTGTCTCTGCCCTGGCCCTGGACGTGAGGGTCCCCTGAAAGCTCTCTTTGTAACGCAAAGCCCAGGCCAGACAAAGTTTGATTCACCTGAAAATTGCCTTTAAAAATCGTGGCTGGGCGGGAGCGCCAGAGACTTGGAGTCCGATTTGGCTCCACTGCCTCTCGGATCGCGTCTCTGCGCAGGAGGGCCTAAACTAAACATGTCCGGGCACCCGATTTATTATTCTTGGCCTCTGAGTGGTTTGTATTCTGTGCAACCCTCCCACCCAGTCTATCACTCAGGCCCTTCTGCTGCTGCACGGAAGCAGCAGCCTGGGGCTCAGAGATCCTCATATCCACCCAGGCAAGCTAGGTCCACTGAGCACTGAGTTTCAGGGCCAGTGGGGAAACCGAATTCAGGAGAAACACAGCTTCTTGCCGTCCATCGCTTACAGGCCACTCCAACCTGGTAGTGACAGCCACCCACCCTTGGGAGCTCCATACTTGCCCCAGTGGGGCAGAATCCTCACTGTGCATTAGTGTGACTGGTACCTGGGTTTCTGACTGGTCACTGCTGTTTCTGAAGGAAACAAAAGAAAGCAAAGAAAGTTTGCTGTGCGTTCGTTCTCATCTCCCCGAGTGAGGACCAGAACTGGGGAAACTCTGGGTGCGCACATCTGGACTGGGACTAGATGGGTGATGTGTGAAGTCTAAAGGAGAAGTTTCTCTCTCTCTCTCTCTCTCTCTCTCTCTCTCTCTCTCTCTCTCTCTCTCTCTCTCTCTCTCTCTCTCTCTGGATATTCCCAAGGCCAAGTCAAAGGCGCCCTCTGGTTGTGTTGAGGGGATGAAAGAGGAAATCGATGAACTGGAGCTGAAATTCCAGTGATTCTATGGGAGTCTGGAAAAGAGTTCCTGCAGGCATCTCTGCTGCTGAGGCGGCACTTGAGTCTGCGGTTGCAGTTTGGTTGCTCCTGCAATCCTGGTAGAGGGGCGACCCCTTGCGTCGTCTAAGTAGACAGAAGAAAGATTTGGCTGGTTCAGCATGACTTTTTTTGGAGCAAGGATCAGAGGGTTAAATGTCCTTGTTCAATGTCCAGAAACTCGAAATTAACGCCACACATTCATAAATTAACCTGAATCATGTTTTTTGAAATATCTGAATAAAAATTTCCTTAAGAGTAACTGGGAGTTTTTATAATGAATAATAAAGCAGTG
The DNA here is from genome assembly GCF_950005125.1 of Chionomys nivalis. Taxonomy (NCBI): domain Eukaryota; kingdom Metazoa; phylum Chordata; class Mammalia; order Rodentia; family Cricetidae; genus Chionomys; species Chionomys nivalis. The sequence continues at coordinate 40,118,947 of NC_080087.1, read as the reverse complement.
GTCAAATTATTTTAAAACTGATCAGATACCCCTATTTCTTCCACACTAGGGCAACTAAAGTGAGCAGTTAAGGGTATTGCTTTTGCCTTGTATAAATAACTTCATTTTATTAAACTTTTAGAAACATCACTAACGATGGAAGTGGAAAATTAAGGTTAAAAATATTTCCTAAAGTTTTTTAAGTAGTCTCTTGAATGTTTCAGTACCAAAGGCCTTTACTAGCAAGGAGTGTCAGTGCAAAGTTAATCATGTTCATATTTAACACCATGATTTGTTGTCAGAAATAGCCAACAAAGTTATGCAAATATTCCTCTGTTTCTGTACAATAATCAGTATTCTACTAAGCTCTACTTGGCAAAGAAAAAAATCCTAATTATTATGCACTACTATTTTCTCTTAAAAAAAAGACCCATAGTGCTTTAAAACAGATATCTTGTACTTTTAAATATCTGTATAATTACAGTGAATACACACAACAAAAGTTGTACTGATTTTAATTGATACACAGTATTCAGCAATGACAAAATAAATCTATTCAGGATAAAATGTAAAGTTTTTACTCAAAAGAAATTACCGTCCAGCAAGATTTTTTTTTAGCAGCAAGTCCCAGATTTGGAACCTGGATGTGAATTTACAAAACCTAAACTCCATCTTTAATCTCATTTCCAGCCTTGCAATCTTTTTTCCTTTGAAGTTTGGTAAAAACCAAGCTTCTAATTTTGGTTTGCATATTAATAAAAATCTAAGCATCATTTTATCCTAACAATCGCAATTCTTTCCTAATGCATCACATTTCTCAAGAACTGTCACTTGGCTGACATTGATCTTGCCTCTGTAGAGAATGAGTTTAAGAATCAAAACCCAAAAAGCCTGTCAGAGAGTCAGTGAATGAAGTTTGTCTTCTCCCACAAATCTCTCTGCCCTTTATCATTTATGCTATGTTCTGGCCCTGCCATAGAGAGGCTATCAGACTGTTAAAACAATTAACTTTATCATCTCCAGATTGTCATTTTCCCAATATGTTTGGAGAATAAGCTATTCTGCTCAAATAGCATAATCTTGATAAGTATTGCTACAACGTGGACAAATGTCAAATATTGCACACCGAAGTTGCTCAACATAGAGTTGATTATCCAAAGGGCTCTATAGGATGATACTGCCCCAGAGAGTTACTGTCAGAAGCAGGCCATCAGGGACCATGGTCTTCAGATATGAGCATCTATTATTTCATCTTAGCGTTCCACACTATACACCATGCATGATTTAGAAATTCATTTTATGTCTAACAATTAAAACACAGCTACTACAATCTTTAGAGAACCATCAAAAAGAAGCAAGAATACAACAAAAATAATTACACTGATAATATACTTAGTGGAATACATTGATCACGGCTTATGACAGTGTAGCAAATGCTGACTTATGGTGTAACGTTCTGATGCACTCCTGGTAATTTTACTGCTGGTCCTGGAAGACAAGTTAACAGATGAAAGAAGAACACACTGACCTTTTAAGTTGTTAATTTGAGTGTTTCATTTGGAGGTTGGGAACAATACATGTTTTTCCTCACTGGACTACATTCTTCACCTGTATGCCTCAGTTTTGAGAAAAATAGCTTGACAGTGATATGAGCAGAATCTGTTGAAGAAAGTGCTTCTAAGGCATATCATATGGTATGAATGAAAATCAAAGATAAATTCAATTTCCTAGGAAGTGGTGGCTACACAAAAATAGAAGCAAAATGCATTTACCTTTCTCAGTTCTAAGGGAATCATCTTCGTACTAGAAGGATTGTTTCCCAAAATACCTTGTTGCTACTGTTTTAAATCCATGTTCACTGCTTCAGGAGAAAGATTGTCCTAACCACCTGAAAAATGCTACTTTGAAATACTGTCATTTTAGCCCATGTCACTCTAAGCACTGAGGATGTAAGAGCAAGTGAAAAGGGTATACCACAAATATTTCAGTATTCCTTTGAACATGCAGTATGAGCAGTAGTTAAGCTTGTAAGTAGATAGGCTTTACTAAGCCATTTCTCCATTAAAGAGTTCCATGGTTTTTAATGTTCTACAAATTAGGTCTCCAGAAAGCAATGAATTGAAATTACAACATGCAGTAAAATTTGATTTTCAAGTTGTTATAGGAAAACCCTTGGTACATTACTACAAAACGACTTTATTAGACATTTGATCCTTTTAGATTATTTGAATCTGGGTAGGGATCTCTACGTTGCTACTAAATATCTAAAATATTTTCCAGTTAAATGTCTAATTATTTTAAATATGTATAGTGTTTTTAATCCTTCATGAGAAAGCAATTCAGAACCTTACATATAGTAATATTAAAATACTACTCTGAAATTACAAAAATGAAGCTTAAAAATACAATTATTACTGATATTCTAATTTAATACTTTTTTATCTTTATCTTCTTTTAAAGCACTCAACCTGAGCATTTCCCTGATTCATACACCTATTCCCACTCAGAAAAAAAATACCATTCTTAACTTTCAGTGAATTCCTGAAATGCCACCAGAGTGGATATTGTGTTTCATGAAATGTAAGAATCAACTTTGGTTGCAATTAGGAAAACATCTATAAGTTTTGAGAATACAGCAAGAGGCAGTCATGATAATGTGTTGGAATTGTGCTTGACTTAGCAATGGTGGTCCCTTCTTCTTATAATATATTGTACACTAGTGTTATTTCCAAAGCAATAATTTGAAGTATCTTGACTCATAACTTGGTGGATTTTGTCTTGCTTTTGATTTTGTGGGAAAATACAGACAGATTGCTGCAATTTTTAAAAGATTACAATGAATACGTCATCTTGGAAATTACCATCTGTTGAGTCACTAGTAGATTTGAAATACTTTGCAAATAAGCTTAATAATATACATAAAGTATATATATATATATATATATATGAATTTGTGAAAGATACTGGAGATTTTTCTATTTGTTTAATGTGCCCAATCACATCTTTTAATTCCAAAGCATTACTAGCAATCTAATTTTAATATTTATTAAGAAGTGCTAAAAACAATGGAGTGTTCCATTATCAAAGGTTATAGCTTGTCAAGAATGCTAAATGTCTGGGTGTCACTGAATGCTAAGATTCCCATTTTTCCATCTGAAAATTTTCAACAATGCAACACTTAAATAAAATATCTGAAATCATTTCATACGTGAAAAGTGCTCATTCACAAAACATCCACTGACAGTGCCTCTTATCTTTTAAGGTCATCTCTGCCTTAATTGTAAGGTCTGCAAGTGATGTAGCTAACAATTTACTACCACTAAAGGTCTCTGAAAAAAAAAAAAACAGCTTAGTGGTACCACAGAGTATGTTCAATCATATACATCCATAATTGTAACTGTCTGTATTTTATGCAAAATATTGCCTAACTCTTCAAGGCACTGTTTTATATAGTGTTGTATCTGACCTTTAATGTTTTGGTAACAAACAAGTTTCATAAGTTTGTCATAGAGATTGAGATCTGAAAGAAGAAAATCCCCAGTGGGAATTAGGAAGAGTGGAAAGAGAGCTAAAGATCTCGATTCATGATCTAGCACAATCACTAGTATTTACATGACCCACACAAACCCTTGTTACCATATTAGACAGTATTTTCTCTGTGACAAGATAAGAGGGTTGAGTCATTTTTTAAAAAAAGTACTTAGGTCCACACCATCCTATAGTCTTAACAACTATTAATCTTTTTTTGTGAAACAAAATTCATGAGCAGAGAGCTAAATAGTTCTTCCAAATTACTCATCTTACTCAACTGGGTTTATTAGGCTTAAAAAAGCAAACAAATAAAGTCATTCATTTGTAATAAGTAAATTTAACCCAGAAGACATGCTATAGAGATTAACCAAGTGATTGCTCAAGCTGGAGAATGGGTCACATATGACATTCTGCATCCTTCAGGTATTGTCTGAAAACAAAGCCAAGGCTTCAATAGGAACACCCAGGCAGGTTCATCTTGTCCTCAGATTTAACAATTTTGGGAGTCCGTTCAGAGTGCCAAGTGGAGGAATGTTACAGAGTTTGCCTGTCACAGCAGCATTTAGACGTGCCCTGTGGAGGTAAGAAAAAGCCACATCTGATAATCCACATTTAAGGACAAAAGGCCTACACTAGGACACGGCATGATGAAGATGGAGAATAATGCAGATGACTCATGTTGATGAAATCAATAGCCCTTGGCACTTAATTGAATACGAAGAAGAAGAGGAAGCAAGACCATATTTGGCATCAATTTAGGAGCATGAGGATTCAGATGCTGGTAAATAGAAAAATAATAGACACAAGCAAAGACAAGAATGAGTCAAGTAGGTTTGGAAAGAAATGTGTTTTACTTTTGAACTATCTTTAGTTTGAGGAGCTTGGAAGCCACTTAGGACTTGAGCTCTAATTTCAGAGACCAACAAGAGCTGCAGTGAAGGACAGTAGTGTCACTAATAGAAAAGAGAGAGGGAGAGGTAGGGAGAAAGGGAGAGAGGGAAGAAGGAAGGGAGGAAGGGAGGAAGGAAGGAAGGAAGGAAGGAAGGAAGGAAGGAAGGAAGGAAGGAAGGAAGGAAGGGATAGTTGGACATATTAAATGAAAAAAACAGGGATGCTTTCCTTTTCCTTCATTTATGAAAAGTTTTTATTCATGCAGTGTAAGCGTGATTACATTAAATCACGTGGTTCATGTTAAATGCTTTAATGTGTTATTCTCAACAAGAGTTTCTTGGTTATAGTGCTTTCTGTTATGTAAGAGAGTGGTTGCTGGTATCATGAATGATAGTTCTAAATTGCCAAATCGTGTAGTTGACGATTAGGCTTAGATCGAGAGGGAGGGGGAATGGAGTGGGGGGAGGAGAAGAGGAGTGGGGATAGGGGGAGGGAAGTGGGGGGAGGGCAATATTTGGGAGGAGGGGAGGGAAATGGGAAATGGGGAGCAGGTGGAAATTTTAATTAAAAAAGAATAAAAATAAATAAATAAGTAAAAAAAAAAAAGAATTTCTACTACCTACGGAACATGTTACTTTGCCACTGATCGTAAGGAGACTTGAAAAACTTTCTAGTAATGGAAGATACATTACTGCCAGATGTTGAATGGTTTTGAACCACTGTACTTGGACTTGGACCTAGCATCTATCTAGGGCATTGCCCCTTTCAAGGAGATTTCTCCATGGAAGTGTGCTCATCTCAGGAGAGGATGAAATTGGAAGGCGTTCAGTTACTTCATCTACATTGTGCAACATACCAAATCAGTCTTTAACCAGCTATTATAATAGTCAGGTCCAAGGTTTCTTATTGGTTCATCTATTCATTTTGAGGCTTCATAGCAAAGGGAGTATATTTTTCCCAGTATTTTAAGGACTTGGCAGAAGTATGAGTTAGATTTATCTTACTTTTGGACACCTTTATAAAATTAATGTGCAGTAAAGTAGGCTGTATATTCCCTCCCCAAAACTGTTTCTAGAAATATGCTCAGAAGCATATTTGTAATTATATCCCAATAGAAAGTACATTCCTGAAGATGAGTGGTGAAACGGCCCGCATTTTGTTACTGCATAATAAAAGCCACTACCACACATTGTAAAGTAACAGAATCTAAGAGCTACTTATTTTAGAATACCACCTCCCTGACATATATTCAGTCAAGTAAGAGAAGGATTGCTGCGTTTAACAGCTACAGTGGAGCCTTACAGGTATGAGTATAGTCTCCTTGACAAAGGCTGCCACATACACAGAACAAGTGTCATTTCAACAGAGAGGCGATAGAATGGTATGTCCAAGCATGTTAAATGCCTCATATAAAAGTAGAGCTTCACAGCTCTCAGGGCCACGGTAGCATTCTGTGTATCATACTTTAACATTTGCATTTGTCTTTTAAGAGAATATTATAGTAACAATAAATTCCCTAAATATCTTCTTGCCTCTCAGCAAAAACACTTTACTTGGCATGTTCCCCAAAAGACCCCATTCAGCCCACCCATCCTAGAAGCAATGTGGAGTTTCATTTTATCTGTTTATTATTTATTGTTTATTCTGTTATCACAGAGATGATATTCAGTCTCTAGATGGCTGTTCAAGTTTAGCTTCAAAGTCCAGCCTTTCAAGATTCACCTTCTTTTCATCCTTGAGCTTGGTCTGTGAGTCATTAGGTTCTCAAACTCCACCTTGGTCTTTCTCCTCCTTTCCTCCTTACTTGCTCTTTCTCACTCCTTGTATTCTCCAGCTCACCACTCGCCTTCATCCTCTCTCCTCAACCTTCCCTATAGGCAGTTTCTAACATAAGTTGCTGATCATTTTTATACCACAAGCAATAAAATCACACAATTTATTCGACGTATTATAAAATCCTTCTTCCCAAGTATGTCTTGTATATCCAAGACAAGATTTACTTAGGCATAAAGATGTGAGCAAAACTGTAATTCTGCAGTTAAATGTCAAAACCCTTGGATATAATTTACAATCACAATTGGCATTTCCCTAGCCAGTTTCTTTTTGTTATCCAGAAAGCTATCTTTATGATGTTTCATAAAATCTGTTATTTATATTACTTTCACCAAGACCATTAATAATCACCTCCATTTTGAATTTTTGCTTAATGGGCCTTCATACGGGGATTGTTGATTTGGAGTTCATATTAGAATCACCTGGAGAGCTTTAAAAATAAAAACAACTAGCCCAAATAGCACAATCTCTGGAGACAGGGCCTTGATAGTCTCAGTTTTAAAACTTGTCCTGGGGATACTAATACAGAGCTGAGAGTGCTATATTTTCAGACCCTTAATTCAAGACCATCCATTAGAGCTGAGCAACTGTTGAAAACTATGCCAGTTTTATGAGGTTTAGACAGACAAAATAAACCTGCGTGAAGTGTGATAAGGGAGGAGATATGATGTATCATCTGAACAGCAGAAAGCCCTCTCACTGCACGGTATGATTTCTCAATAGGAAACTGATAAACTCAAGGCACTGAGTTGAGCAAGCAGGGCTGTCTCAAAGAGAATCAATCACTTCATTCTAGGAAGAAAGTAAAGTGCACACAGGAAGGCATGGGCATGAGAGTGTGCTGAATCCCTGCAAGGTAGCCCTCAGGAGAAGGGGACTGCACTGCTGTGGTTGTCGAGGGGAGAAACAGTGCAACCGTAGAAGTAAATGTAGTGCAAGCTATGCTCAAACTTATTTCCAAAACTACTCAAAAATGAACAACTGGGGTTTTGTTTAGTTTTTGTTGTTATTTGTTTGTTTTTAATGTCTTACCAGATTATTGGTGATCCCAAGTGTCCTCCTTGTTGTCAGGAAAACCTAAATGGGGAGGCAACTGCCTAAGGAGAAGTAAACATTCCTTTCTTTTATAGGCTCTACAATTCCAGACTAGTTTAGCTTGACTACTGGTGATCAGTAAGACTACTATAAATAGCATGTGGGGGAGGGGAGACTCAACTCTATCAAATGGATTAACTTTGGAGCAGATCATTAATTCAAAAATGCTTCATTTTTCTCCTAACCTGTTCTTCTCGGAGCAATTGTCTCCTCTAACTCTTGTTTATTATTCTTTTTAAGTCCATACAGAATTTTCAAACCTTGCCATAAATTAGGGAAAACTCCATGTAAATACGAGGTGGAAGTCTGGGCTTCCTGTCAGAGCTCATTGTGCTTGTTAAGGGGGCTCTTTGGGAAAATTTGGGTTGCAATGAGTCACTAGGCCAAATCCCAATAACCACAATTGCCAGAAGTAATTAGACTGAAGAAAGCCAGGCTCCTTGGGAGGAGGGTCATCACAGCATGCTTGAGACATTGCTCCGTGCTCAGACCTAGTTACTTGTCCCTAAGGATTGGGAGCAATCATGAGCTACAGAAAGCAGGAAACTACCCAAAACAATGCTTTCCCACCAACTTTCTTCTCAATAGGTTATTCACCCTGAGCATGCACGAGATGGAAATATGCCACCAGCACCGCCGCCGGCGGGGGCACAGTGCACGTCACAATCCTCATAAACCACCTGTCTGTCTGCAAGAGTGCAAAACCCACACAGAGAAGGCCTGCTGTCATTATGGCAAGTCTGCCTCCTTCCTTCCTGAACAGATAAAAAGAGCCCCAGGAATTCAGTCTTTGTAAAAGAATTATCTGAAGGGGAAAGAAAGGAAAGAGAAAAAAAATTCCCGTAAACATCCCCAGGTCAATTTAGACATAATATTAGTGAAAGAACTCTCAGTGATAAGAAGACGGTAATGCATGATGATGGCAGGGCAGGAGTGCTAAAATCTACAGTTAGAAAAAGGCCGAGGGCAAATTTAGGATTCCTTGTACTTAATTAAACTAACCCCTTTCAGAAGCCTGGTGTCAGATAAGTAGAAACTATCAACGAAGAAGTGGAACTATCATTTGAAAGTTTCAGTATAAGAAACAGAAAGACTGTTAAATGTTTCCATACAACAAGCACAAAGGGATCTGTACACAGTAACGAAGGGGAAAGTTTGCTTCGAAGCCATTGCCATCGTCTGGAATACTCGGGGTGTCCTACTGCCTCGTGGGATGGATCTTTAATTGAACAAAACCATAAAGATCCCAGGGCTCACTATCCTTAAAGTTGCAAATTCCTTGTAATCTAGAATGAATTCAGTATATTCTTTTATTCCTTTCATCTTAGGCTACTAGATCTTTGTTTAAACATATGGAAACAAATACCACTATTCTAAATTTACAGATGAATTCATTTGCTGGTCAGATTGTATTAGCAACTGGCAATCTCCAGATATCCGGTAGATGTGTTCTGTCCTCATATAGGCAATGAGATGGAATGAACTGCTTCTCATTGTGATAACTTAGGAGAGCCATAGAATTCATTGCATTTCTTGGGAATTTGTCAGATCTAGTGATAGAAAAATCCAGTTTTTCTTTCCCAGTTGAGCTGCAGACAGACTTTGAATGATTCCCACTACCACCGCCATCTTCAGCGTCCAGAGACCTCCTGGAAACTATTTGCCAAGGACTTTAATATACTGTTTGTGATCTAAAGGAAATGTTTATAATTCTGCAAATTTGTATGAAATAGTTTTTAGACAAACTACTTAATTTATGGGCTATTGGGGAGAAGCAATGTAACTCAACACAAGCATGCATGCTGCATTTATATTATCTCAGTGAATGGTAGTTCTCTCCCAATATATGAAGCTTTCCTGCTGATTCCACCTAGAAACTGCCTTTGAAATTACAGCTCAAAATGAGTTCGATGCCTCAACACACTTCTTGTACAAGTTTCTATTTGTGGACAATTTATCCAGTCTCTGAAAACTATGTGTTTTCTCTCCTTTAAACCTGGAACCAGCATGAAGTCATTTTTACAAGAGCAATAAACTAAAGTGGTTTTTCAAATATCTTACTTGACTTTCTTTTCATGTTGAAGTACCTTTTGTTAATATAAGCTCTTCAGATTCTAGCAGGAAGCTCCCTAAAATTCTAGGGCTGCTTAAAATTATATGACCAGAAATCTCCTTTCTCCCCAGCTACCAGCCCTCTCCTTCTGGGAGTATGCCAGATATTTTTCACGATTCATTCTGACAACCATTCTGGTGTAAATATTTAGAGAAATCCTTTCCATTAGAGATTAAACAAAGTATAAGTAACTGTTTCGAAATGATAGGTCCTTATTATTGTTTGCAAGAGCAGACCTTATTTCATCTCATGCATAGAGGCTGACACCCTCCATAAAGACCAAAGGAAAAGTAACCAAGCCAGGAATTACAATGTGCTGTATGTAATTTGAACTGCAAACTATTACCTATCATTTATCTCTAGAGGGCTTATGTTTAAATAATGTAGAGAAAAATGAATTAATTTAAGCTGAAAATAAAAAAGATAAATTTAAATTGATCGAAAAGGTAAGGGGCAATAACATTATCTCTTCATCACTTAAATAGCCCCTTGCTGTTTTCCCATATGCTCACCAGAGTGAAGCAACATGTGTGAGGTCTGCTCTGACATAAGCTCTGGTTTCTCTCTTATTACTCAAGAATTAGTATTAAAGGGGATGTGGGCTGAACGCTAATGCTTATATCCAATATCACTTGTGAGAACAGAGTGGCAGCCTCAACCTCATGGAGTAAGCCCACCGGTGTCCTCATTCCGTGTTTCCTGGCCACTCAAAATTCTCAAATAACGAGCATATGTAGGCTTGCCTCCCGCAGCATCCAGAGTGAATTGGTGACTGAGTCAAGCCCTCCAGTTCTCAGCTCTCCTATATAATCAATACAGCAGAGGAGTCGATAAGACTTATACACATCTCTAGCACAAGTAAATCATCTATGGAGGACTTACAACACTTAGCCCTGATGGATAGCTGCTATACCATATTTTTAGGGGAAAATAACAAAGAAAAAATAGGCAAGTTTATTACAGACATTTTTTGGAAAAATTGTTTTAAGTCCTCAGTTGACATTGTAGACACATGGATGCAGAAAGATAAGTAGGTTAAGGGTGACACAGCTAGGCATTTGATGTATAAAAAAGATCACTGGCTGAAATTCAGAATAGCACTACAGTATCGGTGATCTCATGGTGTCAGCTGAATAACAAGCACAGACCTCAGAAAACTTTTTTCTCTGTCCTTTGATAATGACACTAAGATATAAAAATCTGTCCTTTTGAGTTCATTTTAACCACTGACAATTAACAAACTAAGACCTCATGTAAGTCTGTTGCTTTTTTCTTTATAAAGTAAGGTTTTAAAAATAAGTTAATGTTTTTTTCAATGAAAAATTATTATAGAACTTAGAGGTGAAGGTGCACATGTGACCCCCAAACCTTGGAAAACTACAGCAGGTGATTTCTGTGGACTCAAGGTCAACCTAAGAACTATGTCTCAACATCTACAATGAGATTTGATCCCTATGTCTTGATGTCGAAAATACAGTACTCACTAAATTTCAAAATGTTTTACATTTGAATCTTGGTTATATACAATGATGTGACAAGAAAAATAATAAGCAGGGAACTATGGGATACAAATGAAGAATTTATTGCGCTTCATTGTAAGATAATTGTAACTTTTGACCTTCTCAAAACATGTGTATTTTTGGATTTTGACTACACTGAGAAACGACTCAGAGGTAGAAGGCAAAGAAGTATGATTGATAGTTGATAGACTGTGGTATAGTTTCCCAAATCACTTAGTCTGTGATTGTGTTGTGGCCACTGAAAAGCAGCTCTACTACTTCTTATTTTCCAGAGAACAGGTTACTGACCTGAAGTCCCTCAATTGTGACATCAATGAGCCTTCCTTGCCTTCTTGCCATATAGAGTTACCTGTCAGAGCTTTGTGGATGTGGAATTAGAGCTTAAATTTAAAAGTATAAGTTTTTCTTGGTGTGTTCATATATCTTTTAGAGTATATTTAAAAAAAAATAAGCAGAAACCAGTTTACTCGAGTTAAATACACGGTAAAAATAAAACCCAACTTTGCCACAGTTAAATTAATCATAAATAGATAGATCGATAGACAAACACAGAATATTGCTAAAGATAGAAGCTTAAATATATTTATAAGTTGTGACATACTCTTTTTTCAGATATGTTCAAATAGAAATAGAAATTGAATTATTTGCAATGAGTGAGTCCAAGCCACATCCAAATATTTATCTGGAGACCAGTATTGTGGAAATGAAGCACAAAGATGGAAGGAAGCGCAGCCTAAAACACTGGAATTTATTAGGCCTCCCAGCATTTTCTTGTCTTAAAATTTATGGCCAATGAATAGGAGTCATCACTTAGTGTGACCTTTGTGACAATCACGGGAAGTACGCTATGTGTACTGTAAACGTAGCTGGCATTGTTAGGTAAAGCTTGGAATGGAGTGGCATAGTTTGGCTGAGCAAATTTCCATTTTGGGTGCATTTATTAATTTCTATAGCTGAACTCTCACACTACTTCATTAACTGGAATTACTTCTACCAAACAAACATTGAAATATTTTATGTTTAAAAATAGTGCATTTTTGTTCATCTATCCAAGGATTTTCTCAAACCTTTTATGGTAACCAGTCCCTTGATCACTACATGGAACATGCAACCAGATCGACTTAAAGCCCCAGCTTGGCAGATGTTTGTCAACACATTATTTGGATTTCTCTGTAAGTCAGTTGATTATTTTTCTAACATCAGCTGATAACTTTGAAAAGGTTCATTCCTAAAATTCAAAGACCTGAAAATAATTTGATTCAGATCTTTTTTTTTTGTAAGTTATAATTAACTCCTGAATGGGTTTAAGTAAAGAAAGGCAACTATCAGCCAATTTTTACATGCTCTATTTTGCAACAAGTGGATGATACATTGATAACAATCACATAAATAAGAACCAGAATGAAAAACATTGAAGGGATATTTCAAAATAATACAGAAATAATAGATCCAAAGGTTAATGTGACAGTCTTCACTATGACACTCTGCTTTTCATTAAGCCTATCAGAAAGGATACCCAGGGGACAGGGAAAGTTAAAAGAGGACATCCCTCTGCAGTGGAGATGGGAATATTATTATTTAATTAGACAATAGGTCAATCTGATACAAGAAATAAACCAGAATAATCGACAGGGTTACAGGGAAGTAGAAAAGGACATTAAACAGTGTGAGATCAGAACTGATGTTTCTCAATGGTTATTCTGGTTGCTAATCTGCATCCGTAGTATTGGTGGGAAATGAAAGACATAAACTCTATTCATTACAGAAATACAGTCTGTGGGGAAGGGTGATTGGAGGTGGAGATGAAGGGAGCTCAGGAATTTCTGACTTTAGGAACTAAAGGGTGCCATTTTTCCCACAAATTTGTCTTTTCAAAGAGAGCTACCTGTTCGTAAACTAAAGAATTATGTCACATGCTCTTCATTTCCTTACTGAAGGACAGGCCACTCACAGAGTCCCAACAGTCTATCACTTATAAATGAAACACCATTTGGTAGCAAACCATTCTTGCCAAATTACCAAACTTCACATTAAGTTATCAGTTTCCCTTCTAGAATGTTCTCATTCTATTCTTGGGGATGAAAAAGCCTCTAGCAGGTCTCCAACTGGTAAAGCATCACTGTGCAATTACTAAAAGTGACTTCTTGCTGGAGAGATGGCTCAGTGGTTAAGAACATTGCCTGCTCTTCCAAAGGTCCTGAGTTCAATTCCCAGCAACCACATGGTGGCTCACAACCATCTGTAATGAGGTCTGGTGCCCTCTTCTGGCCTACAGGCATACATGTAGACAGAACATTGTATACATAATAAATAAATATTTAAAAAAAAATAAAAGTGACTTCTTTTACTGGGTTGCATGGTATGGAGACACTGTTTCATCATTACCAGGTTTTTTTTTAATATCCCTTTTAAATGGGCAGATGTTTAGATAGTCATCTAACAAAGTTCAGAGATATCCTCTGCATAGTATTTTATTACAATCCCAAGTAAGCAGCAAAAAAGAAAAATTAGTATGAAAGGAGGATATTTTGTTTTTTCCTCAATATAAGTCTGGGAGTTTTCCTATACTGATTAAATCCCCATATATTTCCACTGAAATACCTAATATTTTCATAATTTCTTTGACTTTGGCATCAACAGAACGTAGGTATTGAGACTCTTTCTCTGTACTACCAGCTCTCTCTCTCTCTCTCTCTCTCTCTCTCTCTCTCACACACACACACATACACACACACACACACACACACACACAAAATGGCATGGAGACTTCTTATGAAAGCTCAGCCTATAGCTTAAGCTTGTCCTACTAGCTTAAATTGAACCTCTTATATGAATCTACATTTTGCCTCATGGCTTTTTACCTCTCCTCTCCATTTCCTCTGGAGTCTCTCCCCTGTGTAGATTGATCTCATCTTCCTCCCTCTCAGCCTGGAAGTCCCACCTAACCTCTTCCTGCCTAGCAATTGGCCATTCAGCACTTTATTAAACCAATCAGAAGATCCTGTGGCAAAAACATATCTTTACAGTGTACAAAAAAGATTATTCTACAACATTTCCCCTTTTTTCTAAACAAAAAGGAAAGGTTTTTAGCTCCAACCCAGAAAAACTGTTACAATAAGAACAATTACCAGGTAAGAATTACATTTACAATAGTCAGTCCATTTGTATTTGGCAAATTCAGAGAAAGTACTGTATTAGCTATCCTATCTTAGTCCAAGTTTTAGACCTAAGTCATTTTCTGTCTTAACTTGTATTACCATCCTAAAAATATCAAGGTAAATATTTGTTACATGTGAGATTTTGACTGGCTGACAAGTTTTTATTGACAGATCTTTAAGGTCCTGTTAAATTGAATTCTTATCATGAGATGAAAGCAATATCTAGGCAAGAACACCAATCCTTATTTAACAAACCACCTAAAGGAAAAAGAAGAATAGATTGTAGAAGTACCTGGGTTTTATTAGAAAGATTCTTAAAATAAGTATTTATATAAAAATATTACATATAAATGTTCATAATTAATAAGTATCAGGACATTTTTTGACTTAGAAATTCATGATTCTATAAGTTGGAAATTAATGAGCTTTATAGATCTTGATGCTCTCATCTTAAAATTTATGAAAATGAGCAAGATTTCCATAGTCCTATTAAGTTCCACCATAACAGCATCCTCATGAATCTTCTTTCTTCATATGACCTAGTAATTGTCCTCACTTTCCCTCTCTCCATCTTTCAGTCTGGGTTCTTGTCCTCCTAACTGCTGACCATGGCATGTAAGCACCTCAACTACCAGTAATCCCTTATGCCTGGTACTTCTCTTGCCAAAAGCTTCTAGTTTATGTATGTGTGTTTTTTCCTATGTAAAAGCATGAATTTCCTAAACCGTCACACATTTCTTGAATGAGAGTACTTGTTATATCACAGAGTTATCTATCAGTCCTTGGGAGACCGCTTCGGGCAATAGTTGAAATTCTTCATATGGCAAAGATGTCACATTCAAAAAAATGTGATAATTATTATGCCACTTGTGTCAGAGTCACCTGAAATGTTTCTTACAAATGAAGATCCTTACGTCTACCTTCTCCATTCACAAATCAAAATCTTTAGAAGTAGAACCCAATCATTTGACTTTTAAACACATCCCCATGCCATGGAAACAGAAGTAGAGACTGTGCGTGTGTGTGTTTGCATGTGCACAGGAGTACAGGTGTGCTTGAAGACCAGAAGAAGGTTTCACATCCTCTTGGAACTGGAGTTATAAGCTGTTTGAAGTGGCCTGACATGACTGTTGGCAACTGAGGTCCTTGGAAAGAGCAGAACCTGCTTTTAACCACTGAGATATCTCTATAGTCTCACTGTTAATGTTTTTATAATTCATTTTCTCTGTCTCAGTCTGTTTACAGTCCTTTCTTTGGTGAATTGTCAGGCCCATGGGCCTTTTTGTTTGGAATGTGGTCAGTGGGTAATCAGTAATGCATACTAAGTCTGTGTCTGTGACCCTTACAACACAGCTTCTCACATTGACTCTTAGTGAATTTCTGCCTCCTATGTTGCTAAATATCTTAAATTACAAAGACACATCAAAATATGCCCTCTTTCTATACTTTATTATTGGCTAAATCTACCAGCTATCTCAAATACATGCAGAGAGAGACAACTGTGCAATACAGTAAATTGTCTTCGATATATGTATTGCTCTTTTGAGATAGGGTCTCACTGCATAGCCAGGCTGACCTGGATATGGTGTTTATACCATGCTTGGTTCAAACTCACAGACTCCTGCCTGCCTCTGCCTTCCAAGTACTAAGATTAAAAGCATTCACTAGCACACCCTATACTGGCTATAATTAGGATTTTCTTTTTTTTCTTTTATTAGTTCCGTGAGAATTTTAGCATATGTGTTTTATTCATAGTTGCCCCTTTCCACACCTCCCAGATCCTTTACTCTCTCCCTATTCACCAAACTTGGTGCCCTTTTTCCCCCTCACACTTCAATTTGTGCTGTCTTGACCTTACCAAGGGCTCCACTCTTCGTGAAAACTCCCACTCCCTCTTCCAGCAGCTGCCATGGCTCTTCAGCTAGGAGAAGGACTTTGTGCTACCTCCCATACCCATTCTGGTATTCTGCTCTGGCTTGACCTTGCTTGGAGCTTCGGCATGCTGCTGTAACTACTGTGAGTTAATATGGGCAGCTGTCTTTCTGGATCCAGACACTGTTTCCTTGTATTCATCCACCACCTCTGCTCTTAAACTCTTCCTGCCTCTCATCCACAGTGATCCTTGAAAATGGGACACTGTTTCCTTGTATTCATCCACCACCTCTGCTCTTAAACTTTTCCTGCCTCTCATCCACAGTGATCCTTAGTAGAAGGGTATATGTTGGAGATGTCCCATTTTCAATACCTTGGACAGCTGTGGATTTCTATGCTAATCACTCTATACTGCAAATAGAAGCTTCTTTAATGAAAGATGCATTAAGTTACAGTCATAATTGTCAGTTATTAGGAATTAGTTTAACACTATGTCCTTTTAGCAGAATAAAAATATTAAATTCTCCCCTCAAGCCTATGATCTAACTAGTCCCAAGTTCTTGGCCTGACAATATTGTCAGGTAGGTCTTTTATCTTGTAGAGCAGAACTTAAATTCACCCAGAAAGTATTGCTTACTCCCATGATGTTCATGACACTGTTTCATCAGTGGGCATGTCTTCCCAAACCAGTCATTACTGTAGCTCAAAAAAATCATGTTGTGGTAAGACTGGTGATTACTTTTATCTTCTAGTAGCATGTATAGCACCTTCCAGCACTTTGAAAATTACCCTGTAAGGATCAAGCTTCCAAGTGAGTATCAACTTGATTTATTATGTTCTGTGACTCAAGAAGATGGTGTCTTTAGCAATAGGGTTTTACTTTAAGATTTTGGAGGGTAATCAATAACATTATCAATATGACACCTCACTGGCTCACAATTCCAAAAGAGGTACAACTCATTCCTGGCACTGGTTGTTATTGTTGCTGTCGTTGTTGTTGCTTTCTTTTGTCAACTTGTGATATCTCAAATGGCATTTCCATCCCATTAGAGTGACTCCAATTTAACTGTGTGTGTGAATATTTAAGCTTCTATAGCAGTAGGTAGTGACTTTTTAAAAAAAAATATCTTAGTGTTACTTGTCTCTTCCACTCCTTTTTTTTTCCTGCCTATATCCTACCTCAATTCCAATTTCTCCCTTCCTATTTCATTAATGCCCTTTAAACCTTTATATTCTTTCTCCTATCCCTTGAATAACCACAAAGACTGGCTTCGAGAGGGGGAAAGGGGAATACTTATTCACTTCCGGGGGTATGCAAACTGGTGTAGCCACTATGGAAATCAGCATATAAGGTCATTAATAATCTGAAAACAGGTTTATCAGATGATGTAGCTACACAACCCTTGGGCATATATCCAAAGGACTCTATCCTACACTAGAGATACCTGTTAATCCACCACCTGCTCTATTTGCAATAACTAGAAATGGAAATAGCCTAAATGTCCATCAATTGATGAATAAATAGTGAAATTATTGCATATTTACACAATGGAATACTATTCAACTGTTAAGAAAAGTAAAATTAAGAGATTAACAGGTAAATAGATGAAGCTGGAAGCATTAATTCCGAGCCCTGATCCTGAAAGACAAGCATTATATTTTTCTATCATTTGAGGATCTTATCTTTGAATTTTCATATACTTGTGCTTCATTGGGAATATCTATGGAGGTCAAAATACTAACATGGAATAATGGGGATGGTGTGGGTCTTCTGGAAATGGGAGATAGAAGGTAATGGTACTTAATGGATTTTTAATGAGTTTTAGAATTTTAATGAATGTTAGGTACTTTATACAATGTCTTTCTAAATACTTCTCAGAAATTATCATGTTGATGATCCCGTACTGAAGATAAACAACCCTCGATTTGAAAGAGGTAGGCAAATCTTGCCAAAATAAATAATCAGATTCCAATCTCTTGACACAGGTAATTTGTGTTATTCATCTTTGTATGTTTGCTAGCTAACAGGGTGAAAGTGTTTAATAACTTAATTTTCAAATAAATACTTGGATTAAGAGATAAATGTTAGTAACTTAGCTAGAAAAATAAAATTGGAATTCCAAACCGGACTGCAAACTGAGAGCCCACACTCACCACTGTTTTTGGCCTTCTCTGGGAAGTGTGCAGGGCTCATAGCCAAACGAGGCACCATGGCAGGGAGAGTGCATCAAAGTTCCCCCAAAACAGCTCACTCAATAAGGTGCATCTTTATTCTTCTGTGTCATCAGTGATTACATTAATCTAGGAGAAAGAGCTACCTATTTTTCTCTGCTCCCAGCTTTAAATGCAACTCATAAAGCCAGGTATTTTTTTTTAATGGTACGCCTACTATTTGCACATCTTCCTGTGCCTATTAAAACACCACAAATCTTCGCCTGCTGTTTGCTTATGCTAAGACTTCGGCCATCAGATGTGCTACTTTAGCATGCTATGTGGCACGAAGATCCAAGTTTATTCATAATATAACAAAGTAGAGTTTGTTTTTTTGCACAGACTGAAGTTTGTTTCGCTCAAGAATGTGAGTTGGTAGTTACGGCTTCACACCCAGGCAAAGTCAGTACCATTAAACTATCACATTTTCTGTTTATGTTAACTAATTATTTCTCCCATTAAGAAAAGGGGGGATGGTTCTGTTAGCCTGGCCAGAGCACATAATGATTCCCACTGTCGGATGAACACTGTTGGACCTGTCTGCTGAAAAACGCTGTTATTTACCACCTACAAACTCATCAACAGTCCTGGCTCTCTGCAGAATCTGGATCCTCAGCCCTCCCCAACCCCTCTTGTCCTCTGTTCACCTCCACTTGGGAACATGGCCACTTGGAGAAAGGGAAGTTTCCCTTCCCTTAGAACCAGCTGGGGATGCTGACTCAGTACCTTACATGTTAACTCAGAGCAGAATGTGCTCGCTTTATGATGGCGTTTCTATTTGTGGTTAAGGTCAAGATCCTTTGCTCTTGATCCTTCAGACACCTTGATACACTCTCAGGATCAGACTGAACCAGTAGATCAGACGAGGTTATCAAAGGAAAGTAATATGATTTTTTTCTATTATTCAACTCAACTTTGAAATCTATCCATGAATTATTATTCTTTTAATAAATAAAGTAACATAATGTGGAGACTCTTATGTAAGTCTCATTAGATTGAAAGCCACAGTGTTAGTTTTTGCATTCATTGAATTTTTTGCATTAATAGATTTAGAAAAATGTAAGCAAAGACTATATGTTAGGCTGTAATGATTATAAAGATTTTATTCTCTTATGTTTTATAACTTTCCCTTTTCTCTTTGCTTACCACAATACACAAAGATACTCCATTAAAAAGGGGAATGACAATTTAAAACCTCCAAGCAAACTAAAATTACTGCCAGTGGAAGATAGGCAGGAGCAGAGGGGAAATGGAATGTTCTCACATGAAGGAACCCAGAGATGGATACATGGGCTCTTGGAGTTCTGGAATCGGGGTGCAAATTCCCAAGTATGTGCCTAGTTAGAACATTTCCTCTGATATAAAAATTAGTAAGTGAACACATTTGTTTTTAAAATACAGAATACCTGCTCTTTTCCCAACCTGTAATATCAAGAAAACTTAAAGTGAATAGAACTATCAGACCAAATATGTTCTCTCTTTTCCTTCTAACATTTACAAAGTACAGAGTCCACAGACACTAACTTGACCTGTGGACTTCATTTAAGAAGGGCTTCTGGGGTTGGATTCTGCCCTGCTCTAGCCTCTTCACCTGTCACTCACAGTGCTGGAGCCTCATAGGTTCCTTTCGTGCTGTCCCTCGTGGCTAGTTCTTTCTCAGTGCTGAAAAGCCTTTGCACTTGCAGGTTTTTGACTAGACTGTTTCTCAGATGCACAAAGATGGCTTCTGTGGCTTCTCCTCACCATCCAGGCCTCAAACAAAGAATAATGTCCAAATGCCCCACCTCACCACTGTGCTTATAGTAGCATCTCTGAGTGAGTCTGTGTCGTGTATGCCTGAGATCTGATTTAATCTATATTTATCCAACTCTGCATTTATGTTTCTATCAACTGGTTAGCACCATGACATCAAGAACTGGACATTGCCTTCACCCATGTATTCTCTATATTGTACTGAAAACCTTAATTTACAGCCTCTATGTTACATTCATGCACAATAAACTTATTTTTATATTTGATTCATCCTGACCCCACAGATTGGGTTAAGATAAATGTTGCCCTTGCTAACCAAGCTTACATCAAACTACCAAGTGTTCTACATATGGTGAATTTCAGGAATTATACCACTACTACAATTTTCTTAGAATTTTGAGTCGACTTGATTTTAGTGAAAAAAGTGGCTATTCACTATTTAATGTTAGCCTCAGCTTAGGTAACTGAGAATTTGTTTCAAAATATTTAAAGTATAAAACTGTTAGATTTATTATAGGAAATTATTATTTAATAAAAAAGGTTTACCAAGTTCCCAGAGAAATTATTCCTATGAAAAATAGTGTGTTTCCTTGCATCATAATAATGGTGGATCACTAGCTGTCCAAGACTCAGCAGACGTGAGTGTACTTTTTACTATACCTGTTGAGAATTGTGTGAACTCAGGTGGAGACTCATTTTTCCAGCTAAAAGTGATAAGCTGGGATAAAAGATATGGCAGACTTGGCATTCTAACAATTAATTTTTTTAGTTTGATATAATCCAGTAATTTTATTCATTTTAAAAATGTTTTTCTTTTATTGAACATTTACTTTTTCCTTATATAATATATCCTGATTATGGCTTCCCTTCCCTGTACTCCTCTCACTTCCTCCCCACTTTACTCCCAACCACAGCTATTCACGTTCTGTCTCTCATTACAAAGCAAACAGACTTCTAAGGGATAATAATAAAATAAGATAAAACAAAATCTAATACATCATGATAGGACAAAACAAATAGATAGAAAAGATCCCAGGAAAAGACACAAGAAATAAATATAGATTCAGAGACCCACTCGTTTACACATTCAGAAATCTTATAAAAACACTATACTGGAAGCTATGATCTATACACAAAGACCTATAGAATAAAAAGAGAGAGTGTGTGTGTATATATGTGTGTGTGTATATATATACATATACATATATACATATATACACATATACATATATATATATATACAAATTTTAAAAAGCTTTGACTTGACATTATAAGACAAGGAACCTTAAAATATGCCGTTGAGTTAATTTTCTGTTGACTGTCTACTTGTCTACTTCTGGGCATGCAGCCTACCCTTAAGAGTGGTTGGTTTCCCTAGTGAGATTCCCCTAAAGGAAATGAAAATTAGTGCCTTGCCTATGCACAGGTGAAACACCAAGTGAAGTATGTGTAGATGTGTCTGTGCATGGCGGCATGTGTATATGGTATATTTGCATATATATACATATATATACACACGTGTGTGAACACATATACACAACCACATCTGTATGCTTATATATATTTAAATAACAGTTGAATTTTAAATCATTTAATATACTAATATTAAACATTATATCTAATAGGTAAATAGCATTTAAAGATAGCAATATTTCTTATGTCTACATCGACAAATATCGTTGTTTCAATAGATTATCATTAAATAATAATAGCACTATGGGACTGTGAATAAGCAACTTTTTATCCAGTTATCACAGCGTGGGGATCTAAAATAGTGCTGGAGTTGGAAAGATGATCTTGTGGTTGAGAGCTTTCCAGAAAGCATGAGGACCAGAGTTCAGATCCCCAGAGTCCATAAAAATGCCGAGTGGATATTGCCCCCACCTGTAATTAGAGCAGTGGTTCTCAACCCATGGGTCACGACCTTTGTATGTCAGGGGAGGGTCAAACAACCCTTTCACAGGAGTTGCCTAAGACCACCGGAAAACACAGATATTTATGTTACAATTCATAACAGTTGCAAAATTACAGTTATGAAGTAGCAATGAAAATAAGTTTATGGTTGGGGTGACCACAACATGAGGAACTGTGTTAAAGGGTCACAGCATTGGGAACGTTGAGAACCAATGACTTAGACCCTCTGACTGCATAGACAAGGGGTTCCTAAATCCAGCTTGTCAGTGAGACTAAACATGTTTGGGAATTCCAGATTTGAATGAGAGATCCTATGTCCTTGAATAAGCTGAGTGATTGACAGTGATTCCCAAGGTCAGCCTCAGCACTCCATATCCCACACCCCACACATGTACACATGAAAATAGAAAAAAAAACACAGCATTGTATCCAATTAAATAATTATGCATGTTCAAATAAGCTTTTGTGCCTACTTTGATATCTATCCCTAACTCTTCCAAGTTGTTTAAAAGGCTAGGGATGCCCAGCCATGTTCAGATTTAAGCATCAACTTATAAATTAAGAAAAAAGAATCTCGATATTTTCTTGGTGTAGTTACCCAAAATTTGTAAGAGACTATTGAGTAGCTTTAATCTTTAACGTTTGATCTTTCTTTAAAATGGTCTTGCTAGGCAATCAAGGAACTATGAATCATCCCTAAAGTTTCAGTTACCATAGTATCTCACTATAATAATAGATGGAAACAATGCTTCTGCAATCAAGTCTGCTTTGTACATTTCCTAACTTAGTCAAGATAACAAAACAAAAATGAAACACAGTCACATTTTCTCTAGGAAAATGGATTACTGAAGAAAAGGACATCTAGAAAAAATTTTTGTTGTTTAACTTTCTGTTAAGTATTCATCAATTTAACACTTGTTTTTATAAACACCATTACTGGATGCATCCTTTCAATTATTAATAAAAATCAATGCAATAAATAATCACTCTGTAGAAGAAGCTGGGACCTACCAAAAAGTCTATCAAGAAATCACCAAATCGGCTGGGCGGTGGTGGCGCACGCCTTTAATCCCAGCACTCGGGAGGCAGAGGCAGGCGGATCTCTGTGAGTTCAAGGCCAGCCTGGTCTACAAGAGCTAGTTCCAGGACAGGCACCAAAGCTACAGAGGAACCCTGTCTCGAAAAAGCAAAAAAAGAAAAAAAAGAAATCATGAAATCAAATGAACTTCTTATCTCAAGAAACAGTGTGTAAGAGGGGCAGGCCTGAACCATGGTGAATGAGAGGTCTCTTTTCTCTCTTCTTTCTCTCAAGGCCCCTGGGAGGGTCTGGGTAAGTGTTTTTGTTTTGCTTGCTTCTTTATTTTTTAGTTAAAATGACATTTGTCAAATTTGGGAATATATAACATTTTAATTAAATAACTTATAAAATCACAAAATCACTCGTATGTAATCAACACTTATATTGAATTCAATCAAGCTTGTCTTAAGGACCTAAAGTTTATTAAATTTGCATATCTGAACATTTTCCAGCTACAAGTAAATGAGGATCAGGGATAATAATCTGCAACACATGACAATTTATTTCTTTCGCATAGCAATTTAAATAGATGGCAGTTACACTGTAGAAATGGAGTAAAGGAAGGGAGGCCCATGAAGCTTGCTGTGAGTTGTTGCACGGAGTTCTTGATCAATTGGCTTGATGCATCATGAACAATGCAAGTCGCAACTTGAAGCTTAGCAGCTAGATCATTGGAAGCCTTCTGAATTCCTGTGAATTTTACCCATTTTCTCATTCATATCTATCCCCTTTACATTAACATTTACCAATATTCAAAGGAAGCTGCCAGACACCAAAGATGTATATTTTAATCTCGATCGCAGCTCTTATTTGTTTAGTAATTTACAATGTTGCTGAGACCTAGCTTTGAGTTTCAAAAGTGAATCTTCCTGGTAGCTTCTACTTTCACAGGTCACAGAACAGTTGCCACATTAAAATGTGCTATTTTATGGGACATATGCTCCTAAATATGAAGTTTCAGGAAGAAACAAGGTACCATTAAAACTTGCTCATTATTCATCCCTTTTTCTTCTAAAAATAATTCTTTATTTTGTGCTGTTTCCTTTTTTTTTTTTTTTAATCCATCAGGGCTTTCTCAACACCTTACATAGTTGCCACCAGAGATTCCCATGTATATCCCCAACAAACACTCCAAAGTAAGTTTTGTTCCTGTTTGATCATGCCATATTATGCCATGATATTATGATTAGAGTCCCCTTTCCGCTCCCCCAACCTGTTCTAATTCTCGACCTGCAGACTTTCTCATCCCAAGTAGCACCTTCTCTCTCAAGAACTCAAAAACCCAACTTTTCAAAGCTACTTTCTTATCCAGGTGACTTCTGTTGGTTGCCTGATTACACCACCTTGGTGCTGTTAGAACCCCCACCCAATCCTTACCATATCACTTTGCCTTAGGTTATTGGAAATTACCTTCAGCCTTTTTCATAGAATACCACATTAAGCACCTTGTTATCTCTAGGTCTGCCATGGTGTTAGGGAAAAACTGTTTTAATATAAATCATATCACACACTCACGAGATAGAAAGAGAATGATTGTCACTCCATGTTCCACAATGGATTCCATAATAGAAACACATCCTAATGTCCCCAGTCTTCCTGAGAGTCCTTATTCTTCCTTTATCTGAAACTTTCAGACCCTCGCATCAAACTCATACCGGTCTCTTTTCAATTGAACCAATGATGGTGTTTCCTGCTCTAGCATGCCATCGACATGCATGTGTGCTGGTAAACTCCACTTACTTTCGAAGACAAAGTGGAAATTTCTACAAAGCAAAGCATCCCTTACATCTCCACTGCCCTACCTTCAATGTTCATATATAACAACACAGAAAAAAATTGTTTGATAAATATAGTAATGTATCAGTAAAAATAAAGTCAATAGAATAGGCCCAAAAGAAAGAAGTAGGACAAACTAAATTCTATTTTTTTTGTCTTACAATCACAGAATTTTACAGCTGAAAGAGCTCTTACAGGCAATCCAAAGTTTTCTGCGGTTTCCATATAAAAAGTAAAAAGCTCTTGTCTTAAGATGAAGTTTGGGAAATTCGTATCTAGTTGTGTAATACTGACTATAATTTCAGTGATCCTTATACAGCGTTCATGAAAGCCCTCACTACAGTATTCACCCATAAAAACAGGATCCCAGAATCTGAACTTCAAAGTCTTAACTTCTGTCATTTCCCATAGCCACCATATAAACTTTGCCAAAGAAAAAAAAATATTTTTTGTCATTTTTTGCTCAAACAGCACTGTCCATATCATGCATTCTCTGACTACAAACAAGCAAATCCTCACCACAAGCTGGGACAGCTGAACCTCCCTCGAATTTTCAAAAACTTTTTTCGTAATGAAAAATACAGAAAGATTTGTTATATCACAATATTGACTTGCATCATTTCACTGGGAAAAGTTTTAGAATAGCAGGGAATTGAGCAAGGTCTTGGCATATCGTCCCATGTCACAGGAAATGGTTACCAATAGTTAGATGCACTCAGGGCTGTTTCTCAGAAGTTTATGAACATCCAAACCCAGTTATTTAAATAAAACATCTCAAGGAATGTTAGTGTTTGAGTCCCTGAAATTGTAAACCACATTAATATTAATAACTGATCTATTTAAAGCTGTTTCATCATTCATAAAAGCTTGAGGGTACATCATTTCAAAATCACATTTTCTTTAAGAAACCGCATTTCAGAGGTATCGATAGAACCGTGGGGAACAATTGGATCCATCCTCATTGAACCCGGAATCACTGCCTGACTGAACTGGAAGCAATTTTTTTTCAAGTATGATCTACTTTTCCACAGACAGGTTTTTGTGGGGAAAAAAAAATCTTTCCAGGTTGTACTTACACCTCTAGCTTCTGCTTCGATTCTGATTGCTTCTGAACACTCGGGGCTCTCCTGCACCTTTTGTGTTGAGGGTGTATCCCTCCTTAAAAATAGGTTCTCGTTTTCTCCAAGTCCCCAGTGCTGAGTGCTTGGCATGAAAAATGTCCCTGATACTTGGAAAGGATCCCATACCAGTCCCTCAGGTCCCATA
This sequence comes from Chionomys nivalis, assembly GCF_950005125.1. Taxonomy (NCBI): domain Eukaryota; kingdom Metazoa; phylum Chordata; class Mammalia; order Rodentia; family Cricetidae; genus Chionomys; species Chionomys nivalis. The sequence continues at coordinate 40,092,958 of NC_080087.1, read as the reverse complement.
AAGGCAAAACCTCCTCGTCCACTTTATAGAACCGCTCCACCCCACAGAAGAACATGTACAGGAAAAACAGCCTTCCCTTCCCCCACATGTTTCCTCAGTTTATTTATGAAACGTCTTGGAATGAGAATAAGCTGCTTGTGGTTCCTGTGGCTGATTCGGGGATGGTTTCCTGCAGGCCGGGGAGAAGCTGGTCAACCGAATGACCTCTATGTAGCTAGCCCATATACCCCAATGGGAAGGTTCTTTGATTTTATGGGTCCCGTTTCTAACTATGTCTAGAGAACTTAGTTTTTGCAATGAAGAAGTTAATAACCAAATATGACTGAGAAGACAGACTAATGATGTCACGGTCTATTGGACCTCATGCCTTCCCTTGCTATTATACTCGAAATCTGAAGTATTCCTCACAGGCTCATGTTCTGAAGACTTGTTGCCCAGCTTGTAAATGATAATATCTTGGGAGGGGGTGGAGCCTTTAGGTGAGGCCTAGCTGGTGGAGAAAGATTATTAACCGGGGACCTTCGAAGTTTATTGCCCAAAACCCAGTCCCCCTCCCACTTCACTTCCTGGTGGGGCACCATATGACTGGAGGGCCTTGTTTCTGCAATAGAGTTTAATAATCTTACAGCACTATGAAGACAGATTAATCGTGGCCATGTCTAATGATGCTTATACTTTCCTTTATCAATAAAAGAAGTCAGAAATATGCTAAGATACCTGCGTGTTGACTTCTGCTTATCAAAGGGACATCGTTTTCCTCCTGGCATCTAGAAAGGCCTATAAGGGATTAGCGTTGTATATGAACAGAAAATCCATTTGGAAAAAAAAGATAAGCTTGACCACTACATGAGACACGCTCTTGTTTAGTCCTATCAGGTGACACATAATTAATGTCTATAGGCATGTTAAATGAGAGCTCAAGTAAATGATGACTCAAATAATTCTTTATGTTTGTTTGTTATTGCCAGTGTTCATTTATGACTGTTAAAAAATCTCGGAAGGTGTGTTCACAGTGATCTTTCTGCTAAACTAGTCCATCCTCAGTAAATACACCTTTTACTTGAACATATTTAAATAGAGTCACAAAAACTCTAAGGTCTCTCCCAAAGGACAAAAGAGTACACATTAATCATGATAAGCACTGACATTTGAGCTATACAAACTTACTAATAAAAATTAAATGCTCTATTTAAATAAATTCTTACATTATTTCAATTTGAATAGTGAGAAGAAATTTTCAGAAAATCATTGGGCAGTGACAAGATGCTAATGCAGGTTCTGAATCAGTTTGAGTTGGATCAAAACGTAAACTGTGCTCTTAGGCCAGAGTTGAAAATAGATGTCCCAGACCCAATGTCCTTACCCAGCCTCCTCACTCGAAATGCATGTTATTATACCTGCTGAGAAATCAGAGACATGTGCTTATCATCTGTGACACACATAAAACCATGTCAATTTTACCCGTTTCAATGTGAAAAACAACAACAACCCACACAAACACACATACACACAGAAAGCGACAAATCCCCCATTTTCCATTTTCTTGAATGCTAATTCAGTAAGTATATTTTACTGGGGCTTTTTTGATGAATTATTTGAATCGAATATATTATAAACTTACAAATACATGAATATATGAGATTAGAAATTAAAAATAATATATTTTGTTAGGAAAAATTCCAGGTTAAAACAAAAGGAAGAGAACATCTTATCTCATTCACCCACTATCACCAAATTAAAAACTAATCAAAGTAACATGTTCACAGACCGACATGCCATTTGATTTTACATCCATGGTCTAACTTCTCTTTCTGTTTTCCTATTTTGTCTCTCCAGTGCATCCTAACGTCAGCCAAGGCTGCCAAGGAGGCTGTGCGACGTGTTCAGATTACAATGGATGTTTGTCATGTAAGCCCAGACTATTTTTTGTTCTGGAAAGAATTGGCATGAAGCAGATAGGAGTGTGTCTCTCTTCATGTCCAAGTGGATATTACGGAACTCGATATCCAGATATAAATAAGTGTACAAGTAAGTGCCCGTATCACTTTATATTTTTATCTTATCCTTGGGGATTTCTCCTGATTAAAACAGCTTCTAATAAACCTAAAATATTCAAAAGCAAGTAATATTTGCTTAATATTTAGAGTAACACATACATAGACTTATCCCTCAGAGCAGAAAATTTTCACTACTAACATAAACAATTCCACTCAAGTTTTGTTTTGGTTGTTTGTCTGTTTGTGTACAAAACCTAAAGTCAGGAGTATGATTATAACTCACTGGACCAATAGAAAATTACGACAGGTATCAGACCAACTGAGTTTCCATTACTATTATAAAATCCAAGTATTCAGTGAATGGAAGAATTAGTTCAGCTATTTTGGCTTCCATACTTATCCAGTACAGCAATGAAAACACTGTTTTGTTAGCTGGAACTAAAGTCTATGAGCACAATCATCTTGACCCCCTAAAGTCCAGTGCCAGCAATAGAAACCAAGTGACCTTGAAAGCTGCAAACCCAGGAACATCACGTGTCACCATTCACATCCTCTCGAGCCACCACCTGTAACTCCCTCGTGTGTTGCACGAGCCTTACTGCAGCCCTGCTAAGGTCTCAGATTAAGAACTGCCTTGGCAATTTTTGTTCTTCACTGGCTCCCTTAGCACTTTGGAGGCTGCTTGTTCCATTATTCAAGATTCTAAAGGAGTCAGTGCCATGTTCCTTGTTCCTCTCATCCAGAAGAATAGGTCTCTTGTATTTGTCAGTCACCTGTCTGTTTTTCCCACATTTATCCTTTACTATTGTGATTGTTGTCTTCCCAGAACACTTACCACTCTGGATTCAGATTTCTGTAGCCTGCTTCTGTGGACCTGGGCTAGACCTGAGCCTTGGGCATCTTGGCTGTAAATGATAGTTATTATAGTGGCTACTATGTTGGTTTATGCTGAAGTTTAGGTAACAATAATGCAAAATACTCATAATAGCCATAGATTATGGTAATGATCACATAAAAGACAATTAATAATGCTTACTGTGAATAGTGGATGTTACCCCCATGAACTGCCATCAACCAACTTTCAACATATAATAGACAGTTGCATACTGTTTGAATGCCCAAATAAGTCTTGAGAACAGTATGAATACATCTCTGTATATTTAACTGAAATTATAACAAAATATTACTATCATTTAATGCAAAGAGCTATTTGACCATGTGGACAGGTTGAGTACCTCTTATATAAACTGTCTGTAACCAGATTTGATTTAGTAGATTTTTGGATTTGAGAATACTTGTATAGAACTTACTGTCTGAATATCCATAGTCTGATCATCCAAAAATCTATAACACTTTGTAACATGATGTCAGTGATCAGAATGTTGCGGATTTTAGAAGAACTTTTATTTTAGAGGCTGAAAATAAGGGAGCCCAGCGTATATTATCAAGGTATTTTCATGAGACAATCTGTACCACAATTTTGGAAGCAGTAACTGATGTTTATCAACTAAATGACTTTGGAAGAGTCCTCAATTCAAGTCTGGTAAAATAATATTGATCCCAAACTTAGATGCAGGAGTTTTCATGTATATGGAAAGATGATCCAGCAATAGTTTGGAGAAGATAGAAGAGTCACAATTCTTTTTCTGTGTTTCTCTTTCAGAATGCAAAGCTGACTGTGATACCTGTTTCAACAAAAATTTCTGCACAAAGTGTAAAAGTGGATTTTACTTACACCTTGGAAAGTGCCTTGACAGCTGCCCAGAAGGGTTAGAAGCCAACAACCATACTATGGAATGCGTCAGTATTGGTGAGGAAGGCTTCTAAGATTTAGAATGGATGAGACACACTTCAGATGACAATAGCAGTCTCTATGAAAATCCTTCCCAAAGCCCTAAGAGGCTCTCTATAATACCCTGTCCATCTTTGCTTACAAAGATGCTGCCCTAAATCTATGTTCGCAGAGCCATATTCAGCCTGCATCATGAGCAGTTTAAGAGTGCTCTGATATTTCTTAAGGACTACTTACTACTCTTCTAATCATCAAAGATCTGTTACATTTCAGAGAAACAAGAAAGAAGGGCCATGGAGAGAGGGGAACTCAACTAATTTCCATTTCCAACCAAGAGTTTTACAAAATCCCTAAATTTAATAACAACCTATAATCAAAGTTGGTTTCTTTTGAAAACAGTCATTAATGCTGTAGTGTCCATCTTGTACAGGTATGAAGAACAAAGAGAGAAGGGGGAAGAGAAAATTTTAGACTCACTCAAACTGACAGAATGAGACAATCCCAAGTGTGATTAATGGCAGGCCTGGTTTTCTGGAGTGGAGGTCTCTCACACAAGTTGTCTGTCTAAATAGATCACTGTCAGGCTAGGTTTTCCCTCTTTTAAGTGCTCCACAGCTACTAGAGCTATGAGTTGGATGCACACTTGTGGAACAGATGCGAAATTGAATGAGAAAACAGCAAAGGAAAACTCCCAAGTCCCTTGGGCAGTGGCTGCAGGAACCTTTGATGCTGACCCAGCACTGGCATGTGTACACAGAGCCTCCTGATTCAGTGTGTGATAGTCTCCAGGACTGCCTCCAGGCTCCCCACAGGACGCTTCTGTTAGAATCTAAAGTGTTGGAGAAATAATTATAAGTTAGTGGCTTAACCACTTCAGGACAACCACAACTTTTATTTCTGTACACTCTTTTTGTCAGAAGAAAACCAGCGTATGATATTTCCAAGTTAACCTATGAGCACTGGAAAACAGCAATCCTAAATCAGTCTGTGTGCCTTTATGTTCGAGTTTTTTCTCTAGTCAAGAAAAGCACAGAAAAACAACTTACAAAGGGTAAAAGGTCCATGAGATCTCTTCTGGCCTACTCACCCTGAAGGTTGGTAATTAGAGGTAGTAAGTTCCAAGCAGTGGAAAAACACAGGAAACACTCCGTAAAATATTCAAGAGCAGATGAGTTACTGGGATGAGTTACTGGAAGCTTGTGGGATTTCTTTACCCAGAAAAAAAGGACAGGTATTTAAGTTTTGTTAGTTGTTGAAGGTGCGGAGTTCAGTTTTTAAAAGCTAAATGTTCATTAATACTTTCCTATCAGAGAGAGGGTGTAATAGCTGGCACTGTGGGATTAGCTTTCAAAGAAAATTGGCTTTATATCTTTAGCATTACCAACTTTCTTTCTTAGCATAAATTTTAGGTGATGGATTACATATTTGAAAATAGGCACTAGCAACCAAATGGTCATTTATTGAATAAGTGACCCAGGACACTGTTGAATTTCAGACCAGCTGCTTCTGTTCAGTACTGGCTCTTGAAGCCTGTTCCCTAAGGGAAGACTTCTGTCATTTGGTATTGGGTCCTCGGGCACAGCACACACACACAGGCTTGCCCCAGGATTATCAGAGAAAATGATAGTGTGCTTCAGTACACAGAAGATTATCAAAGTTGTCCCTGAAACAAGAATGGAAGGTTAGGATCCAAAGAGTTCAAATGTTGGCTGCTTCCTATTGGAAGGTCAATTTAAGGTTTGTTTGTTTTTTTGGTTGTTGTTGTTTTGTTTTGTTTTTTCAAGACAGGGCTTCTGTGTAGCTTTGGGGCCTGTCCTGGAACTAGCCCTTATAGACCAGGCTGGTTTTGAACTCACAGAGATTTGCCTGCCTCTACCTCAGGAGTGCTGAGATTAAAGGCATGTGCCACCACCTGGCCCATTCTTAAGCATCTTTTAACAACATTATGTCCCAATTCCACACTGCTCATCTAAGCTAAATTGGACATAAATCACATTTTTATGTTTGTCTATCATTTATCTAAAGTTTCCATTTTTATAAAATTTATAAATTATAAAATAAAATTTATAAAACATTATTATTTGGAGCATGATCAGCTTTTCTAAAGTATTTCTGAAGGAGAAAGATCTCTTCCCTTCATACAATTTTAATAATCTCATCTAAAGATTTTTGCTATCCAACCTCTTCAGTCATATTTCCTCCTTCAATGGAATTATCTAAGATTTACATCAGAAATTTCCCTTTATAACCATTCATCTTCTGATTACTTCCAATTCTGATTTTAGATAAGTAATTACCTATGCTGTAATTTCTCAAATCCATTTTTATAAAGTTAAATTATGTATTTGACTTTTCATCTTTGTCGTGAAAGACCTGAAGTATTCTGGCTTCTATATTAAATAATGTTTTTTTCTAATTCGTCCTCTTAATTCTAGTGCTAAGCACATATACAATGTTAACTTACAGACTAACATGTCTTCTTCCCTTTGCTTTCTTGGAGACTTTCTAATCTGTTATACTCTTTGATGATTAATTTAGGGAGAGGATGCTAGGAGAAATTTTTCATAATTGGCAGAAGATTATACTATCAAATACTGTAGCTGTTTTCTTCTCTGATCAGATTCCCAAAGGTATAAGTGGATATGAAGTTTATTTTGAAGATGGTTCAATAATGTTCATTGAAGTTTACAGAAAGCCATTCACTTTTACATGGTTCTTTGCTGCATTCAGATACCTACAAGTGACTAAAATACCTATTTAAAACAAAGAACACTTTAGATCTCTAGATTTAAAATAAAATTTTAATAAAAGAATTTACTTATATCTACAGATTTAACTTTAGATCTTTAGAACACTTAGGTTATTGTTTTTAAGATTGTCATCAGAGATAACATTCTTGCAAAATAACCCATTAAGTCAGGAGACAATGGGAAAGGTTACTAGAAAACTTAGTCTTGTGAAGACAAGTTTGTGTTACCTCAAAGGTTTACAGTTGAAAGCCATTTCCATTGTTGTAAGTTAGGTGGCTTCATGGTATAAAAACAGGAACAGCGTTTTCAGTCCAGCCAGGGTAGCACACACATTGATTCTGGTAATCAGGAGGAAGAGGCATGGGAGCATAGGTCAGAGGCTAGATACAGCTGCATATAAACTCTGCTGGAAGGAAGGAGGGAGGGAGGGAAGAAAGGGGGAGGGAGGAAGGAAGGAAGGAAGGAAGGAAGGAAGGAAGGAAGGAAGGAAGGAAGGAAGGAAGGAAGGAAGGAAGGAAGGAAAGAAGAGGGCACTTTGGGAGTGTTCCTTTTCATTAAAAGTACAAATGTCTACGATTGCTAGAAAAGCTATTAATGAAAAGCAGAGAAACTACATTCACACAAAGGAAACAATTTCCACATGAGCTTCAGTGGGGCACATCCTGCACTTTAAGAACCACATAAGGACATTCGGTCCAGATGCAAGTTATCAGCAGTCCCTGACCAGAAGTTCAGTGAAGTGAGAGATGCTGCTGCCCATTCACTGAGTCATAAATAATACTTAGGTATTCAGCAGAATGGGGAATAGGAAGGGCACTGAGTATTGGACAAAGACATAGATTCCTTTTCTACTTGTCATTCTCTATCTAGCACAGATGTTCTCAAATCAAAGAGCATTTCCGTCTGCACATAACATCTCTTACGTTGTTAAGAGGGCACATTTGTTTAACCCTAAATCTTCAACAGAGCTTGGCATTGGTGGCATAAGCCTTTTATCTCAGCACTAAGGAGGCAGAGGCTAGTGAATATCTGTGAGTTCAAGGCCTGGTCTACACAGAAAGTTTCAGGACATACAGAGCTGTTACAGAGAGAAATCCTGTCTTGAAAAACCAAAACAAACAAAAACTTCATTAGAAGATTTAGGGAAAGTTCTAGCATCCTGTGCTTTACTGTGCCTTGCTGTGGGACAATGGTCTTGTATCCTGTAAAGATTTGTCACTTGTATTGGCTTAATAAAATGCTAACTGGCCAGTAGCCAGGCAGGAAGTATATGCAGGGTGAGCAGAATAGGAGAATCTGGCGAAAGGAAAGTCTTACTCTACAGTCTTCACCCAGATAAAGAGAAAATAGGATGAGGATGCCTCACTAATAAAAGGTACCAAGCCACGTGACTAACAGAGACAAGAATTATGGTTAATGTAAAATATAAGAGTTAATAAGGAGCCTATGCTAATAGGCCAACCAGTTTTTAATTAACGTAACCCTCTGTGTGTTTCTTTGGGACTGAATGGCTGTGGGACTGGCCGGGAGAGCAACTTCTGTCAACAGTGCCTTCCAGATAATTCTGAAATCTGCTAATGTTTAATTCGCTAGTCAAGAATCAAAATATTCCTCAAGCTCTATTATCACCCAAAATTATAGCAGTGCTATGAAATTTACAAAGCATTCATTGTGAGTAGTCATGTTAGTGCCTGGGTTAACTAGATCCATTGCAGAAAGCCAATTCAGTGTAAGAATGAACTCTGACCCAACATGTGTACTAGAAACACCCTACTTCTCTCCCCTTATTTATGTTATCTTGCCCAACTTTGATAATGCAGAATTTCTCCTAGAAACTTAGATGTATGGAGGATATATGCCATGTTTTTTTTTTTGTTGTTGTTGTTTTTTGTTTTTTTTTTGGTCTGCTTCCTTGTTTGTTTCGCTGACAATCTTGCCTGTGCCTGCCTGCGAGCCAGCTGACACTGTTTCTCTTTGCTTTCAGTGCACTGTGAGGCCAGTGAGTGGGGCCCTTGGAGTCCATGCATGAAGAAAGGAAAAACATGTGGCTTCAAAAGAGGCACTGAAACACGGGTCCGAGAAATCCTACAGCATCCTTCAGCCAAGGGCAACCTGTGTCCCCCAACCAGCGAGACAAGGACGTGTATAGTACAGAGAAAGAAGTGCTCAAAGGGAGAGCGAGGTAAAGACACACTAACAAAATGTGCTTCTCTGATCCCTCACACCTTGATCCATATTTCACTTTGTATCTTTATATGGGATACTGGCTGTATTCCTCATATCTGAAGTGCTAATGTGTAAAGAACATTATGGCTCCAAGTTTCAGATCACATAAGTGATATGGTTTTTTAGTTTGGAACCTGATCTAAGAACTTTAGAGCATGATTAAAGGTACCTCATTTCAGGAGATTCCTCTTAAAGCATTAGGGTTTGATTTTTTTTTTCCCTGTGATATGTCTTGTTAGTGCCTAGGAAAGTTTGGGAAGTTTTATAAATACAAGGTGAACATCACCTGGTGTAAGACCAGGACAAAGGGATACCCCTATCAACACATTCCCTTCACAACTGCCTATAAATTAAATTGTTGCCAATGATCCTAAGTCTCATATTTGACCAAGACCATTGGGAACATTCTGTCTCAAGTTGCTTTTATATACTTCATATAAGGTTGCAGAGCCTATGAGATCAATATGATCTATGTCAGAATTTGTCAAAATCTTGCAAGTAACAAGGGGAAATTTACCTTGATAATAGGGCATGAGTGAAAATAAATTTCATTTAGAAGGACAGACAGCAGTTGCTGTTTTTTTTTAAATGATCATTTTCCCATGTTGCTCAATCACACCCCCAATATGACTGCCTAGAAATATGTTGTATATCTTTAAGTAATTATAGATAATCTTCTGGTGAGCCTGCAAATGACCCTCTCATTTAGCTAATTGACAGGAGCTGGATGCCTCTGCGGCTGAACTTACTTAGTTTATTTCAGTCAATATGCATTTATTAAGCTCTTATGTTTGTGACCTTATATTATGCTAATCCTAAGAAATTCACAGTTTAATAAGATCCTCTCTAAGAGTACTCTGAATTTAAACTCAGAGTCCAATAGAAAGCTGAGATGTTTAAACAGATGATCACAATATCCTTTAGTAAAGGAATTCCTTGGGAATACAAAAGAGGACAAAACAAACATGAACATTGTTTATAGAAAAAATAATTTGGGTCACCTGAGCTTTGCAAAATACTTTTTGTTATACTAGGAAAAGCAATTGAAAATGTTTGGAGACTTCTATTACCATTGTAATCAATGCTTACAGTACTAAGATTTTTGAAGATATGGGTTACGCTAAAGAGAACATCAAACTTTTTTAAATTCATAATAGGTTTTGATTAAAATTTAGATTCAGGAATGAAATTTGGCTAGTGAAAAAGGTCTTGTAGCGTTTGTTAACAATTAATTTAAAACATCCTAGATTTTTAAACTTGGCTTTGGAAGTCAGCTGTTTGAGCACTCTCTTGGTCTTCACCCATTGCCACACTGTTACTTCTGTTTACTGAATGGTCTTGAAATTTAATGAGCTACATGTGGCCTTTAATCATATTCTTTTTATGAAATCTACAGTAGCAATCAGTATTTTGTACATTTTTCTTTAAAAATATAAATGACCTAAAGCTTATCCCATAAAAATTATGTTTATATTATCTTTTCTCTTTTATTGAGTATATGCTCTTCTAATATACTTTGCTTGCACCTTCCATAAACAATGATGTCTTAAGTGTCACTCCTTAAAGCTAACAACTAAAAGAGAAGTTATGCCATAAAGATGTTTGAGTGGCAGTCTGCAATTTAAGAGATCACTTCAAGTTTGATTCTGATCTTTGTTCTGCAGGATACAGAAACACTACACTGAAAAACAGAACTGTATACAATTAGAACAGCAAAAATGTTTTATTCTTTTTCGAGTTTGATAAATGCACAGACTAAAAGGACTTGTGGATCCCCTATCATGAAATTTCCAGTCTCATTTCTCTTTTTCTTTCTCTTCATTTGTATTTCAATGTGCTGGTTTAATTTTTAAAGTGGGTTGAAAATGCAAGGAAGAAATAAAACCACACTCTTAATTCATCACCTACTTAGCACATTCCTTAATTTCTTTTAATGTCTACTTACCTAATATTTTACATCAATAGAAAGAAGCCCAGAAAGCAAGTAGCTGTTGCCTATATATACATGCACACCATCAGCTATATAGGGCATGGGACTCTTACCCAAGCCCTCACTAAGCTTGCATACACATTTATGAAATATGGATGGTATACCATGAAACATTTTAAATTATAAGTGATAAGGGGCATAAGCAGTTAGAAAGGAAGGATTCCAGCAGGCAAAGTTACCTAGAAGACTGGTGACCTAAGGTTTCTGGAAAAGCTGACCTTTTTTATCTTAGGAGGCTAAACTTAAGAACCCTTCAGGCAGTTTAAAAGATAAGCACTGTAAAATGATAAAGACAAGATCTACCTTCTGGCCTATCTATCTACCACTTAATTGCTCTGATTTCAGATTAGAGATGCAGAGAAAAAGGAAGAGGTTTTTTAATTGACGAGTAAGGCAAAAGACCAGATCTTTGTTATAAAATGCATCCACAAATCTTGATTTGAAGCCTGCAGCTGCTATCTGCCTGAGAGGGAAACACTGGACAGAGGCAGGTCACTCTTATTTGGAACAGGTGCAGAACTTGTTTTCAGGATTTCTTTTCTGCTGTGTTCTAATTACCAAAGGCAGAAGCTCCAGAGAAGAATAATAAGATCCAGAAATGGCTTCCAAAGGAGCGCTCAAAAAAAGTTCAATAGAAGGAAATAGTTTCTAGATACAGAATGGATTGTGTTTTGAAAATGGATTGTTTTTCTGACTCGTATTTTTCTAGCACTTTTAATAACTATGGGAAACGAGACTAAGGATGTCAATGTATGCTTTTGTATTCCTAATTATAACAAAGTGTACTATTTGTTTACAATTTGGGATTATCTTCCTTTATCTGGCATACTCTTTTTTAAATTAGTTTTGAATTATTCATAAAGTACTCTTACAAAGCTATTACTCTTAGAACGTGTCTGTCTTGAATGGTTATTAACTTAACTACATATTTGAAATGTAGGACACATAAAATTTGTTGTAAAAGGTTATATAAGAAATCATATAGACTTGTAGCATCTGGGCATTAAAAATATATATTGAAAGAGTAAACAAAGAGATCGTGTGCTTTCAGTGACTTTCCATCCAAAATTTTTGACTTTCTGACATGTTCAGTGTAATCTTCTCAGGGAAAGTGAAGTAGCATGTGTGTGTGACCACATTTAATGTAGAGCAGTGTGTGAGTGTGTGTGTGTGTGTGTGCATGTGCACTCATGCACGCACACACATGCACAGGCATGCACTGGGAGGAGAACTGATGTGTTTCTTACTCACTTGTAAATTCCATCAATTTATGTTTAGGGAAGTTAAGAAACAATGAAGAAAATTTTTTGTTTAATTTGTGAAAAGGATTTTCACTAATCAGAGGTGTCTTTTTGTTGAGATGTATTTATAGATATTCATAAAATTCATTATGATAATTTCATATATATTCAATGTGTAATATTAAAATAATATATAAACACTTGTATTTTAATAATAACCTTTATGTATTAGGAATTTTGTACTCTTCTTTTACAGTTATGCACAAATATATCATAGATTGTTTTTAACAATAATTACCCCACTTTTCTAAAGAAAGCCAGAAAACAACTTTTAACTTGACCTTTAATATCCAAATCTTTCTGAGAGTTCTTTGCTGCCCACATTTGTGGGTCTGAAACTAATCCAAGATCTTTTATGTGTATAAGTGATACCATAAGGAAGTGGAAGGACACAGCCAACATCTGAATGAAAATAGAAAAAAGTGCATGACAGTTACTAGATTTCTTGTCTTTTACACAGTTTACGCTTCTACTTACGCTCACAAACAACTTTTCTTCTTCTTCTTCCTCTTCTTGATTTTTGAGACAGGGGCTCTCTAAATAGCCCTTGCTGTTTTGGAACTCTCTATGTAGACCAGGATGGCCTCAGACTCACAGAGGTCTGCTCTGTCCCACCCCGCAGGTGCTGGAATTAAAATTGTGAATCACTATTTGCAGCACTCTCAAGCTTCTTAGTGCCAAAAGAAAGGTTCTACAGAAAATAGGATGATCTTTATTTCCTGGCTCATGTTCTTTGGTTTATATTACTTTGTTTATCTCAACTCGTAGTTGTTAATGCCTCTTTATAATTAAAACCAAGTTTATATCACTTGCATTTTGTTAGCTCCCTAAGAGGGGATATTATTAATCTTGTTCAGAATTCTTGGTGGATAGTTTTATGGCATAAATACTTGTGTTAATATTATTCATATGGACTTGTCCTCTCTAAGGTTACAGAAATATTTGTATTGACTTCTGTGTTGGCAGAGACCTTGCCATTGCTATTCTAACTATAATCTACCCAAATGATTCTTGCAAATGTCTATTTTCTTTGAGGTTACTTTTTGGGGGAATGACAAATTTAAATATCTAAAGCTTTCTATCTTTTAATCTCTGTCTCTATTAGTCTCTCTTTCTTCCCCTCCCTCCCTCCCTACCTCCCTCCCTCCCTCCCTCGTGTGTGTGTGTGTGTGTGTGTGTGTGTGTGTGTGTGTGTGTTGGGGAGGGGAGGGGAGGTCAGAGGTTGATGCTGAATGTCGTTCTTGATGGATCTCCTGCTTACTTCTTTAGACAGGGCTTCTCACTCGACCTGGAGCTCAGTGACTGGCTAGAATGGCTTAGCAATGAGCTACTGGGCTCTGTCTCTCCTATTCAACCCAGGCCTGATGTTACAACTCACGCTGTTGTGCCTTTTACAAGGCTCCTGGGGATCTGAACTCACGCCTGATGCTCAGGTGGCAGGGACATAATCAACTGGCACATCTCTTTAACTTTGTCTTTAATGTGTATAAAATAGCACAGTTTTGTTAAATGAAAGAGTACCAACTTACTACAAATAGAATTCTTCAGCCCTTAATCAAAAGATTAGTTTTACCTTTGTTTAGATACTATCTTTGAGAGCTATTTTAATAGATTTACCCAACATAGCAAGTAACTTCAAACAACCTTAAAACAAGAACCATCCATTTAAAAATCAGTATCTGTGCAGTTTAAGCAGACATCCATCCCCCAATTAGGCACTTAGCTAGGCTCCTTCATGTGTCTGTGTGGCTGAACGTTAAAAAAAATGGGCTATGTTCAATGTCAGGAAAGGTCCACCAGGTCCAAGGGAGAAAAGTGAAGTAGTTTTTCTTGAGGATATACTTAGAACTGGCAAGCTTTTATTCCAACAACCATCTGTTATCCTGTGCTAGTCAGAAGGACATTCCTGACTCACTGAGAAATAAGTTGCACCTGCGCCTGGCGCAACTGTGATGTTACTTTGCAAGGTGCCTTGTAAGAACTGGCAGGAGGGGAGGGGTATTTCTGCCACCCAGATATCTTTGTTGTTTGTTCGCAGTTCAATGAATGTGGTCACTTAGTCTTTCTCAGTTTCTTATTGTGATGCTGTCTCTACCTTTCTCATACGTAGTGTAGATGTGCGGCTTATGATTTCTACTGTGCCTTATGCGTAGTGTGAAGTGTATTACTTAGTCTTCCCACTGATGCCACAAAATACCTGACACCAACAAACAAAACAAAGCATAACAACAACAACAACAACAAAACACTCTAAGGAAGAAGGGTTTCTTTTGAGGTCTTAGTCCATCACCCCGAAAGCCCTGGCAACAGAAGCTTGAGGCAACTGGTTATGTGGCTACTTTGGAAGCAGAGAATGAGATGGATACTGGTATCCAGCTAACTCCCTTTCTCCTTTGCATTCAGACCAGGACCACAGTCCATGCAATGGTGCCACCCCCACTCGCGTGGCTCTTCTTACATCAGCCAGCATAACAGAGACACTTCCTGGTAGATGTGCGCAGAGGTTAATTTCCACAGTGATTCTAGACCATATGAAATAGACAGTCAGAGTTAACCACCACAAGAAGACTAAGAAGAAACACTTAAAATGCAGGCCAAATGTCTGGAGAGATGGCTAGGCCATTAAGAACACTGGTTGCTCTTTCAGAGGATCCAGATTTGATTCCCAGAACCCACATGGCAAATCACAAATATCCATAACTCCAGTCTCAAGAGATCTGATGCTGTCTTCTGACCTATGAAGACACCAGGCACATATGTGATATGTTGTGATACGAGCAGCAGGGCTGCATCCCCTGCACCTGGCCACCCGCATAGCTAGCTTTCCCCCTAAATAATTACATAGAAACTGTATTCTTTTAAACACTGCTTGGCCCATTAGTTCCAGCCTCTTATTGGCTAGCTCTTACATATTGATCTAACTCATTTCTAATATTCTGTGTAGCACCACGAGCTGGCTTACCAGGAAAGATCTTAACCTGCGTCTGTCTGGAGTGGGAGAATCATGGCGACTCACTGACTCGGCTTCTTTCTCCCAGCATTCTGTTCTGTTTACTCCACCCACCTAAGGTTGGCCTATCAAATGGGCCAAGGCAGTTTCTTTATTAATTAACCAATGAAAGCAACAGATTAGAAAGAAATCACTCCCATATCATTTCCCCATTTTCTGTTTAAACAAAAAAGAAGACTTTCATTTTAACATAGTAAAATTACATATAACAAAACAATTATCCAGTAAGAATTACAGTTGCAATATTTATATCTATTTTATCTTTATCATAACTAAGGAAAACTATAACTATCTATTTATTCTTCAACTCCATCAAAGACTCCAGAAGGATATGATATTGCCTAAGTAAACTAGAAATCCAAAACTCTAGAAATGACAGAGACAACTGACTACCTGGGCAATCACCCAAAGTCTCGTTTGTACCGTTGGGGCATCCATCTTCAGCCTTCAGGCCCATAGTATCCAGCAGACTTTTCCATGAAGCAGGAAATTTCAAAAGCAGTTCAGTCAATTTTTGCTGTGTCCTGCAGAATGTCTCGCAGACTCTTTCATGAATCAGGAACCCCGAAAGATCATCTCACCTTTAGGCAAGTTCAGCAGTCC
This sequence comes from Chionomys nivalis, assembly GCF_950005125.1. Classification (NCBI taxonomy): domain Eukaryota; kingdom Metazoa; phylum Chordata; class Mammalia; order Rodentia; family Cricetidae; genus Chionomys; species Chionomys nivalis. The sequence goes on along the minus strand of NC_080087.1, from coordinate 40,077,289 downwards.
TCTCTCTGCGGGTTCTTCGCGTCCAGTTTATGCAACAGTCCAGGCAAGAGTAATTTCTTGCCCAAATGGCTATCAAATTCCGTAAGGAGCCTCTTCGATGCCCATCTTCCTCTTGAAGTAGATTGGTTCTACCAGGAGCAGATATGTCTCATTGTCATGAAAAACCCTAAGTTATTAAAACATTTAAAATGCCATATTCTGTAGTCTTTGAAAGATATGAAGAATGCCTATCCAACTGAAATATATCTCTATATATCTAGAAAATCTAACTAACATGACTACAAATTTGACTATTATTGATGATTATCCATAACAACCTATATTTCCTAATTATACATTACATTTTTAGATGAACTACACAATCACAATACCTTAATCAACATCAGAAGTACATATACATATAACAAAATTGACCTTAAAATCCATACCAATGTAAATTATTCATATCTATATCATATCCCCCTTTAAATGTAAAAGAACATTTATAAACCATATTTGGGTACATGGCTGCAGTTTTTTCTCTCCAAACTGCTTCCTGCTGAATGGGGGCGCTGTATTCAGATCTTTCATGGTATAACCTGTGTGCCAGGGTCATCTCAGTTGGCAGTTGAGTAAAGTAGTTTTCTGAAAGTGTTCACAGCAACCTTTCAGGAGGGCGTGGTCTATCATACCATACTGGGATAGACGAAATCCATAGAGTCTTATCCTCTGTGAAAACAAAAGAAGACCTTTTCCAAAGCATCATATCCTTAGACCCAAATTCTGAAGTCAAAATACCCTTATGACATCCATTCTGGTTCCACTTGGCAGCCCATATAATGAAATGTCTCTCTGTACTTAGCTCCTTTACAGTCAAAAATTTCAAAGAAAACACAATAATACAAAGAATCCAGACTCTCTGAGAATTTTCCATTTTTACGTGGTTTATTTTTCTTTATTTCTTTTAATCTATAACTATCTGTACTCTGTTTCTTTAAAGACTTTACCCTTTTTTTAAGACATTAACTTTATTCTTTATATATATTTTTTCTCTCTCTCAAGCCTACGGACATTCATCCAACAGTGTCTGAATCTGTTCCATTGTGAATCTGTAATTTTTTTACTATCCAGGAGCACTTTGTTTTGTGCTTTTAAATCGCTAAGCGCTTAAGAATCTAAGCTGTGACATTCCTAGGTCAAAAACAGGTACTGCCTGCTTGCCCCGCCCAGTCCAACATGGCGGAGCCGCTCGTGCCTCTGATTCTTGCACATTGCACCAGTAGAGTGGTGGAGCTGCTTGTGCCTCTGAGCCGCAGCACAAAATGACTTCCTTTTAGGCACACAGTGAATCTAGTTGCCATCAAACAAATCATAGCACTTTACTCCAAATGCTCCATTCAAAAGCTCTGTCTCCCGCAGGAGCCAGACAGAGATCTCAATGGCGGCACAGCCCAGAAAGCCGGCATTTTAAAACAGCCAGTTTTTTCCTGCTGCTGAGTCAGGACAATTTCTTTGCGGCACGCAACCCACAAACAGCCAAAAGCTGTCTTAAATTCTCTCTCTCTCCTTTTTAAGCCCTCTCAGGTTTTACATGGCATTAGTTAATCACGTTGAGCACCACTCTGTTGAATTAGGAGCAGCGGAGCTGCATCCCCTGCACCTGGCCACCCGCATAGGGCAAGCTTTCCCCCTAAATAATTACATGGAAACTGTATTCTTTTAAACACTGCTTGGCCCATTAGTTCCAGCCTCTTATTGGCTAGCTCTTACATATTGATCTAACCCATTTCTAATATTCTGTGTAGCACCACGAGCTGGCTTACCAGGAAAGATCTTAACCTGTGTCTGTCTGGAGTGGGAGAATCATGGCGACTCACTGACTCAGCTTCTTTCTCCCAGCATTCTGTTCTGTTTACTCCACCCACCTAAGGGTTGGCCTATCAAATGGGCCAAGGCAGTTTCTTTATTAATTAACCAATGAAAGCAACAGATTAGAAAGAAATCACTCCCACATCAGTGGTACACTCTGACATGCAGGCAAAACACCCATACATGAAATCATAATATAAATAACTTTTAGAGCCAGATCAAGATATACTCATATACTAGGTAAATATTTACTTAAGTACCACTTTGTTCTAGGTGTTCTAAAGTGTGGAGACTGCAGCAGTGAGAAATAAAAAAAAAAAAAAAAACCTCTCCCCTTTTACCATGATTTTCATATTGTAGGCGTTAATATGGTGCGTAATGTTCCATACAGCTGTGACCACCCTGTTCAGTTCTCTTGGATCGAAAACCTGTGCTGAGAGTTTTCATTTTCATGATAAGAACATTAATAGCTGCAGTTTTCATTAGAGTTATCTAACCATTTACAAAGGCATTTGTTTATGCTAGCAAAATTAAAATAAACCTGCCTATGTTTTGCTTTAGTCTCAAGGCAAATATATGCATTTTCCTGTGATGCCCATGGTGGTGAACTAATGTGTGTTTTCAAGTGGCTGAGTAGGGTTAAAGGTACAGCTTGTGTCTGCAGGACAGAGCTTGAGTTAATAGGGTCTTTGGAGAAATGACCCTGAGACCTTTGGCTTCATTCATAGCCTGCTCTAGCCAACTGAGATTCCTGCCAATTAGTAGGGTTCCCTAGAGAGAGAGACTCCAAGAGCGAGCATCAGCATAAATTCAAATTCTGGACCCTCAAATGTAGCTTGCAAAAGTGTAGCATGAGGGCTGGGTTGGTCCTTTGCTAATTACAAAGTAAACATTTCTCAGCCAAGAAGACACTTCCTTCTTTCATGGTCCTGTCTGGCTCCCTGCAGCTGGATCACTCTTTTAAGTTGCAGAAGCCCCTTTGGCATAGGAAACACAACCCCACATTTGTAGACACAAAATCTCAGAGATCATTCTCTTTCTCTTTCTTTATTTACTGCAGCAACTTCTCAGAAGCTTTAGAGACAAAGTGTGTGTGTATTTGTGTGTGTGTGTGTGTGTGTGTGTCTGTGTGTCTGTGTATGACAGAATGGACTGCACACCTTCTTAGGTCTCCCAAGAGGTGTGAGGGAGCAGATTCAACTGGGTTGCAGTTGATCTCTGGGGCATCATTGGACAGAAATGCTCTCTTGGTTACATTAAAAATTTTCTGTTTACTATGTCATTAAGATGCTTTGTCTGATGCCAAACCATAGCTGTGGAAACTAGGTTATGTAAATATCAGAGTTTCTGAATTTAAAAACTGTATACTTGGGACATTACAAATGAGAATGTCTCACTCAAGCTTCAGAGATTTAGTCCTGTGTGAGTCTTAAAGCAAGCTCTCAGAGCAAGGTGTTTATTTTACTTGAACAAATCCAAGCTTGGAGTTCCCAGCACAGCATCTTGCACCAGTAAGCTTCTGTGTTAACATGGCAATTGGATGTGAAAGGAAATTCTATGAAACCCCTTTTGCTTCCTCAAGTACTTTCATTTTTCAATTCAATTCCTTTCAACACTTTTTTCCCAAAATTATCCTTATTCCTTCTGATGTAAATTGAAAATATTTCTCAATAATTTTTCTTTCTGATTAGAGCATCTCTAAAAATTATTCATTATCTATATGAACTGGTTGCCAGGATTGAAAATTATGTACCAGTATTCATCGGGACCTTTGAGTTGAAAATGACAGATTTGAAATTATCTTAAGCAAAAGACAATAATAGGTTTTAAGCATAGGATTTTGTAAATGCCCAAGGCCATTAAATCATCTTTTTTTTTCTCTTTTTACCTTTTCAACTCATCTCTCCCTTCCTTTCCCTGTTTATTAGTTTGTTATCCACTGCTGTGAGTCTTTCTGGAATTGAGAAGAAATCTGGCTCCAAGTAGCCCCAGTCTGTATGCTGAAGTCTCAATTTAAAAAGATAGTTACCATTATTTTCCTACCCACGTGTCCTATTGTATTCAGGATTGTAGTTGGTCAGTTTGAATCACATGTCCACTCCCTGAACCAATCACTGCAATGGGCACTTACATTATTTTGGTTGGTTTTACTTTCACTTGGTCAAAATCCTACAATTAAAACTGGGTACAAGTGGTTCATTGTAAATGGTGGATTGAGTTACAAATAAAGATGTATATTTAAATGACTCAACTCAATAATGCATATGCAAATATGGAAACATACTCTTTCACAAGATACCTTCCAGTCACTATTTGTGAAAAAGCAATTTAAGTGATGAAGTTCAAGCAAGTCTTTCTTTTTTTCCAAATGTGACCAGATGTGCAAGTCCAGCTTATGTTAACATTTTCATTTAACCAATTTTTACAGTTTTAGGGTTTTAAAAACATCTTTATGGGATTAAAATGACTTAACTGATCCCACTCCTCTTTGAATGGTTTCTGGGACTGATTTACGAACTCCAGTCAAAGCATACTCATTTCCATTTCTAGCTGCTCCGGGTTCCTGTGGGACACACCAGTGTGGTTAATGACCTTTTGCTTAATTATTCACCATGCCACTGGAACTGTAAGATTAACTCAAACCTAATTACTGAACTCTTGTGTTTATGTTATATATACACCACTGGGTCATAACTCTATCCTCTGTGAGGCCAACTCACTACAGCAGAAAAAATATGTCCTATGAAGAGTTGTTTTGTTTATTTATTGTTTCTGAGAGAGAAGCCTGGGTTTTTTTTTTTCTGTTTTATTTTTTTTACAAATAATCAGATAAACAGAAGGATTGCTCAACAGAGAGCAATAACATTTCATGAGAGAGGATGGACGTGTACATGGATTTGTCGCTTTACTTTTATATCCATGCAATACGATATTTGAAAGGACATTTATTTTTCACCTTGGCATAGTATCTAAATTCAGGCAAGAAAATAAAATCCTAAACTCACACTTGACACACATTGTTAATTTCAGAATAGAGCAGCATATAGGAAGTGTGGATATAGGCCAGTGAGGGGGTGAAGGATTTTGCCACCAAGCTTGACAATCTGCGCTGGATCCTAGGATCCACACAGTAGAGGGAAAAAGCCAACCCCGATAGTCTGTCCTTTGACCTCTACACACACACACACACACACACGTGCATACACATACATTCTCTCTCTCACACACACACACACACACACACTCATACACACATTCACACTAAATAAATAAAATGTAATGAGAAACAATTATAAAGAAAATGTACACAATTAAAATTAGGAACCTTTGTCTAACTATTTACAACCCATGAACAAAAGTATTACCCGAATAAACATAAATAATAATAGAGTTTTTTATAATGTAATTAGTATGCTTAGTATAACTATTTTTATAAACTAATAATACAATAGTGAGCTATCTCTCAGAATGATGAATATACATTGTAAGTGTCAAATACACAGCCTAACAGTTCTCTGATTTATATCACATGCTACAGGGCTTATGCTTTAGTTTCTTTTCCTAGAAATTACAATTTAGTTTGTCAAAGAATTTCATGAATAAAGACATAGTAGACTTTCATTTGTCTAGTTCCTCAAGTTCTTTTGCAATGTGTAAGAGAAGGGAGTTTACATATATTTAGAATGTTTGTTTAGTGAGTATATTGTGAGTGTAGTGTGTGCACGGGAGTACACATGTGATTTTCAGAGGACCACACTCACGTCTCACTTCCACTAAGCTCTAGAGGTCGACTGAGGTTGTCTGGCTTGCCATTGGAAGCACTGTAGCCTGAGACATCTCAGCAGGCTGGGGAGTCTTTTATTTACCCTTTACCTTTTTCAATCACTTTCAACCCCATAGCAGCCTTTAAAAACGCTTCTCTCATTTTATTTTCCCACCAATGCATATTTTCGTAATTAATTAATATCTACATATATACTGGCAAGCCCTTACCACGTTTGTGTGTAAATGATCCAGTTCAATGTCAGCATGATCTTGAATTCACAGTCTATTCCTCCTGTTCTCCCACAAGGTGGGTTGCAAAGTGTGCATGACTACATTTTAATACCTCAATTTTATTTTTTCCTTCTTATTAAGAATAGATTTTTTTCTAACATATTGTACCCTGATTAGAGTTTTCCCCCCTCTACTCCTCCCAGTTCCTCACTCATATTCCCTCTAAGCCAAATCCACTCCCTTTCTGTCTCTCATTAGAAAGCAAACAAGCTTCTATTCTATTCTATTGTATAGTATATTATAATATACTATAATAAAAATAATACACCATAATGAAACTTAGACAAAATAAACAAAGAGAAGAAAAGACCCCAGGAAAAGGCACAAGAAACAGATATAGACACAGAGACCCTCTCATTTGGACACTCTGGAATCCCCCCCAAAAATTCTAAACTGTAAATCATATTATATATGCAAAAGACCTGTAGTGTAAAAATAGAGGAAAATAAATAAAATTATAAAATTAAAATCAAAGGGAAAAATAAAACAAAAATGTCCCGACATTGCATGAGAAAAGAACCCCAAGAATGCCATTGAGTTCATTTTCTGTTGACCATCTACTGATGGGCATCCTAAAAGTAGTTTGCTTCCCAGTGAGACTTCCTCATAGGAAACTAAATTTTCATTTGCAAATGGATATAAGTTAGGGATTGCTTCTGAGTTAGGGATGAGGCCATGAGTCCACTTCCCCTTTCAGTCTTAGGACCCCAAATGGGGCAGACCTTTGCATGTCCCTGTGCATGCTACATTAGTTTCTATGACTCCCTTTGTGTGCCAATGCTGTCTATTTATTAGGCCTTGCTTCCTTGGTGTTCTCTATCCCCTCTTATTCTTTTCAATCTCCTCTTCTACAGAATTGCCTGATCTTGAGGGATGGGGCATGATTGTAGTATCCTGTCTAGAACTAAGTGTTTCAAGGTCTCTCTCTCTCTCACTTTGTCTGCCTTTGGGTATCTGTATTTGCTCCTATCTGCTGCAGGAAGAAGGTTTTTTGATGGTGTCTAAGCAAGAATTGATTTATGAATATAGTAGAATGTAATTAGGCATCATTTTATTGCTATGTAAATGAACAAAAAGCATTACCTGAATAAACATAAGTAATAATCTAGTTTTCTATAATGTAATTAGCATGCTTAGTAGATAACTATATTTATAAAATACACAATACAATAATGAACTATCTATCAGAATAATGAATATGCATTGTAAGTATCAAATACACAGCCTAACAATTCTCTGATTTATACCACATGTTATAGGGCTTCTGCTTTAGTTTGTTTTCCTAGCAATTACAATTTAGTTTGTCAAAATATTTAATGAATAAATCCATAGTAGATTCACATTTGCCTAGTAACACAAGAGTATTTGGTTTTTCCCTAAGTCCATAGGCTATCTAGTCTTAGGCCATCCAAGCAGTGTCTGGTATGGTTTCAATGTCATGCAGAATACCTGACGTCAAATCAGGTATTTGTTGGTTACTCCTACAAATTTTGTGCCAACATTGTCCTAGCAAATCTTGTAGGGAGGACACCATTGTAGATCAAATGTTTTGTGGCTGGTTTGGTGTTTACACTTCTTCTTTAGTAACCTGCAGAGTACCTTTCCTGTACCAAAGCCACTGGCAGTGGTGAAAGCTCTATATAAGAGCCAACTTGACTTCTCCATGATCAATGCGTTATGTAGTTGTTGTTTTCAGCAATGGGGCTTTGCTGTCAGTTTGTGGAGAGCAACAGCCTGAGTTATTTGGGGGTTCTCCTGGGGCCTATTTGGCCAACAACTCTATTAGATGGAACTCAGTCCCAGTACTGGGTATTGGCAGCTTCATTTGGTGACAAGAAATGTCTATTTGTGGTTCTGTCTTCCCTTTATCTGGCTTTTTGGGGGGATTGGTGTTGGTTTCCAAAAACAGGAATTCTATGTGTAGTTCTGACTGTCCTGGAACTCATTCTGGAAACCAGGCTGGCCTCAAACTCACAGAGATCTGCATGCGTCTGTCTCCTGAGTGCTATGATTAAAGGCATGTGATACCACTGTCTGGCTTTGCTATTTGATTTAGACTGCATTTATATATGTATATATTTTAGGAAGTTTCTACTATATTGGGTTTTCATGCTACCCTTCAAAAGGTCCTTAATTTTAACTATCTCACTCCAAATTTCCTCCCTTATCCCGCTTTCTCTCCCCCTCTCTGTTTGATCCTATATTCTAGTCACCTCCCACCCTTTCATACCTATCTATTCTTTTTCCCTTTCCTAGGGAGAGCTATCTGTTACTCCCAGCTTCTTACTCTATACTTTACCCCTGTTCTTCTATGCATTGGAGCTTGGTTATCATTGACTTAGCAGTTAATATCCACATAAAAGTCTTCCTCAACTTTAAATTCACAGTTTATTCTCACAGTCAGAATCTTGTAAAGATGATGTCTAGTTTTTCCACTGCCATCTTAGTAAAAGTACAGAAATATTTGCAAGAAACATTTGCAATCAGATCTGTCTCAGTTCAACCGCAAGTTTGTTGTCAGTGTTATTTGCTTCATTGTTTAATTTTTGTGAAAGCATTTTATTGCCAATAAGTATACATGTGCTGTTGCAAAAGCACAAAAAAATTGAAGATATATAAATTATATATAAAAGTAGCAATATCCATCCCCTTCAGTGTAGTTCCATCCCCTGAGAAAAGTTACATGATGTTGTTTTATCATTCTTCCAGATCATTCTTTTGACTATAGTAATATAGTCAATTTCTCTCAGAGGTAGAATAGATGATACACCTGCTTCATAAATTTCAAATGTACATTAAACTAGCTCTATGGCATTTAAGCAAATTATGTCAACTTTGTAGACCTTATTTTCTTCATCTGTTAGACAATACTAACAGTAATACTTAGAATGTTAAGTAAAGAGTTGCCAGTATATATAACATTTATATTTGTGTCTGACTATAATAATCATGGAATATGTATCAAACATTGGTTGAATAAATCAGAAGATATTATTTTGTAAATCTAAATATATACATAACAAAAATTAAAGTACAAAGGCCATGGGATTGAAAAAGAGCTAGAATAGGTACATGGGAGGGTTTGAAGGCAGGAAAGGGAAGAGGGAAATGGTCTGCTTATATTATAGTACCATAAATAAACTAATCAGAAAATAAAAATATTGCTATGTTCTGAAAAACCATTTTGGAAAAATGTTTTAGTAGTTAGTAACCAGAATTTAATGTTTTTAATCCTTTAATCTCTTGCCAACCTGGAAGATTAACATATGCTTTACAATTAACATTTGCTGACTGTTGATATGGCTAATTAACATGGTATATTTTACAACTACTATGTTATATATATTTAATAGCTAATATTTTTAGCTTCTTAGGGTTTCATAGATGCATTTTTAAAATTTATGCATTTCTTATTGTTTCTATTGAGTAAAACACAGCAGGTGTGAGAAGTCTTTGTATAGTTGAAATAGTGACTAAATCATGTATATGGAAAGCATTCCTCTTATTTATTTCAAGTTATATTATAGTGGTTTTGCAAATATTTTAAACAGCTACATTTATTTCTACAATGCTAATTTTCTAACTAGCAGACAACATAAACAAATTCAGCAAACATTTATTGAATAACAATTGTGAGCTAGACAGTATTAGGCATACTAGTGTAATTATGTTTATACATGTAAATGAAGATACGTATATGTGTATATATATATATATATATGTGTTTATATACATATGTACACCTAATGGATATATATCTGGTTATATGTCCCTTAGATATCACTTCTGTCCTGTTGTTTTTAATTTAGAAGGATTTTCTTAGCCCCTTCTAATTCTAGGCATCTTCCTCTTACATGGTAGTAGAAATTTATGAAAAGTCAGAATTAAAGTCAAAAATAACTCTTGACAGCAAGAGCCTTTACCACTGAGCTGTCTTGTGGCTCTTGTCAGCCCTCTAAAAACTAGTGATTTTAATAGACACAAAGTCATTGCTCATGTTTACTGAGTATAGATTGTTCTTCTAATACATGAACCTTCATTCCTGTTTCTGCACAACTACTTGAACCACCTTTCCCTGCTAAACCAGTCTCCCCTCAAGGAAATGTGTTCTTCTAGCAGCTGTATTCACAGGCTAGAGGGAAGTGGAATTAGTGTTAGGTAAAGATTAGGGTAAGAGAGTTAGAAATGTAGTTGAAAGGGCAAAACAAAGAAGACGGAAAAAAGAAATACAAAAATGTTAAATCAATGGGCAGTCTGTGTCTTGATGACACTGGGTTTATCAACCACTCCAGGGCTACTGGTAATTGTCTCCTTAACTATTTGCAAATGCTTTCACTATGAGATGCTTCACTATTGCATCATGAAGGCAAGATTCTGGGTTTAGTTGTTGGTTTTGGAGATGCTAGGGACTGAACTAGGGTCTTGTGTTCAGAACTGTAACTTTTCAAACTGATTTTTAGTAACAAAGCACTTTACCCCATTGGAATTCTATGAAGAACCAAGTACATAAAATAGACTGGCAGTAGAAAATGTGGTTAATAAGAAAAGAGAGAAATTGGAACTTGTACGCAGTGCCCATAGGAATGCGGGATGATGGAGCCTGTCTGGCAGTTCCACAGAAACCCAAACTGAAATGACCATATGACCCAGAAATTCCAGAATCTAAAGGAGACATGTTCATTAAAGTATTTCATACAATAGCCAAAAGTTGTAAGCAATTTGTGATCATAGATGGAAGACTGGAAACAAAATGTAGCATATACTTAGGATGGTACATCATTGTCTGAAAAAGAAAGGAAATTCTAAAGCATGCTACATCAAGGATGCTATGCTAGATGAAATCATCCAGTCACAGTGACACAAATAGCCATTGACTTTGTTTATGTGAGCTACCGGTAGTAACAAAATCACAGAAATAGAAATTAGGCAGATACTAGGGACTGTGAAGCAGGAAAATACATGGGTGAGAAATAGAATTCAATTCTGCACAATGAAGCATCCTTAGAACTGATGTTTGTGATGACTTTATGATGTGAATGATCTTACTGCCACTGAACTGCATGCTTGGATCATTAGGATAGTAATGTATAATTTATCTCAATTAAAAAATATATAAAGTGGCTTTCCAAGCCATGATGGTATCTTGAGCTCTATGCCAGGAACCCACTCAAGGTAGAAGGTCAAAATGATCCCACACATTTCTGATTTCCACAAATTTACCAACATATGTACAGTCCATACACATGCATATACATCATGTATACTATACATACATATATCATAATATTAAAATAATGTTAAAATAGTTGTTTGATAAAGAATGAGCTCTAACCAACCAATATCCATGAGTTAGACTGCTATATTTGAAAACCATGGAGCAACATATTTTATGAACTTCTTTGACGTTTCTTACTTTCCTTCATGGTAAAATCAATTTGACTTTTCTCTTAGCTCTTTTCTACAGAAAAGAGTAATGTTCCCTGCCCCTTTGGAAAATTGCTTGAAACTCAGAAGAAAAAAAGATGTCAATGTATTTTCCATGGGGCCATGCAGTTTTTCCAGATGATGTCCTTGCATCTTCTCTTCCATAGCTATAGCAAGTTAAAGGTCAAACAAGAAAAAGCAATTGTGGCAAGTAGCTTCTTTAAGATACACTGTCCTGGGCTTTGTGTTTATTTGTTTCTTGATTTTCCCTCATACTTGAATCCCCTTACACAAACATAAGAACATGGCACTTCCATTTATCCTGTAATGTAGTAAAACTAGGGCACATTGGGATAAAATTTGTGACAGAGCCTAGCAGATTTATTGAAAGCATGACATTACCTTGAGGTAACATTTTAACATAAAGCTTCATATTCTGAGCATTTTGTGCTATTAATCCCTGGCCTAATGTTTTCTTCGGGGTTTTTTGTCATTTGTTCCTTCTTTGTTGATTGCTAAATACATAATGTAAAACATTAGGTTGCAAACTAGCCTTAAATTGGCTGGGACCTCAGGAGAACTATTCCGAACACTTTTTATATAAACTCTAAGGAGGTCAAATTTAGAAAACTCTCAGCTGCTGAGCTTGGATTCCACAAGCCACTAACCAGTTATAATTAATATTAATAAATGGCAGATGACAGATGTTTATTGCTTAACTGAACTGTGCATGCAATACTGGGTTTTCAAAAAAGATAGTTTGATGTCAAGGGATTTAAACATAAGTGCTAAAATATCAAAAGGAACAAACTCCGTATCTCCATATATGTAATCCAAATTCTAACTGGAAATACCTTAATGTTCATCAGAAACATACAATATTTTTTATCACATTAAACAATGGATTGACATGAAACCCTACTTCTTTAGTCTTAAAGGCCAGTTTTATAAGCCTGTCTTTCTCAGGAGAGTAGACATATAAACCACAGATACTTATTTACACAAATATAGAAACACAATAAAAAACAAATTGTTTAACATGTATGGGTTTTAAGATCATAAAAAGTAAAATCCAGCATCCAAATGTTAAGCTGGTTTAAATCTATAGAGCTCTGCAGAGTTCTACTAAATAAGACCACTGACCAAAGTGTCTCCACTTACTCACTTCTAGATACTAAAGAGTTAAGACGTGGTAATTCAGTTAACTGGCTGTATAATTCTGGGAGCATAGTGAGATACCTAAAACATAAATGCATCCTTCAGCTACTTCAGGCAAAACATAAGAATTTTCCAGGGGAATTACATGAAGACTCAAAAATATCTTAGAAAAAACAGAGACAATTTTGGGCGATGGTGGTGCACCCCTTTAATATCAGCACTCAGGAGGTAGAGGCAGGTGGATTTCTGTGAGTTCAAGGCCAGCCTGATCTACAAAGCGAGTTCCAGGATAGGCTCCAAAGCTACACATAAAAACCCTGTCTTGAAAAATGAACAAACAAACAAACAACAAAACAACCCAGAGAGGAAAATAACAAAATAATGTGTTTAGTTTAGTTTATGTCCTTATTCAATTGGCTCCATATTTAATTCATTAACACATATTCTTTCTGATTAGACTGTGATTGAATAATAATATTATTCCGTGGGTGTTTGACAGTTTTATGTAATTATTTTATGTAGTATCGTAGTCATGCAGTTATTTTTATTAACAAATCTATCTTAAAGATGAAGAAATTGAAATATTGGGCAAGTAGTTGACTGAGCAATATTAAATAATTAACTGGTATGTTACTAAAGTCATTACCCCAATTCCAGTGATATTTCAAGTATTTTAGACAGAAATGTGTATATATTGAACTGCTGCAGGGAGGCTGCTTGTTTGTCATGGCTGCCCCGTTAGCTTAGCCCTGAAATAACCACACAGAATTGTATTAATTAAAACACTGCTTGGCCCATTAGCTCTAACTTCTTATTGGCTAACTCTTACACCTCAGTTTAACCCATTTCTATTGATCTGTGTATTGCCATGTGGTAGTCAGTGGCTTACCAGGAAAGATTCAGCATGTCTGACTCTGGCGACTCCATGGTGGTTCTCCCACTCCAACTCTCTTTTTCCCAGCATTCAGTTCTGTCTTCCCCACCTACCTAAGTTCTGCCCTATCAACCAGGCCAAGGCAGTTTCTTTATTCATTAACCAATGAAAACAACACGCAAACAGAAGGAACTTCTACACCATCAAACTACTACAATTATCACATAATAGTTGGGTTAGAATCTTTAAGACCATAAACTTCATCCTTTCTGCTTCAACAATTGCCATGTATCAAGTATAAAGGTGTATTTTGTTTGTCTCCCCATCTCTATTTACACTGCTACCCACAAGAGTTAGCATCATTCATTATTTTCTTGATATCCTTGTTAATGTTGCTGATACAAATGAAATCATTCCAAATTTGCTTTATTCTTTTGTTTATAATTATTCCACTATTCAAAGAGCAAACCCAGACTTAACTGCCCAATGGTGTCCCTTTTGTATTATCGCATGGTGTTTAAAACACATGGTTTTTGAAAACTGTTAACATCATATTGAAATGCTATAAATAGCTATGTTCACAGTATCAGGCTTTCTAAACAAAACCACTGTCAGTGGAGTCAGCAAACTTCAGGCACTACGTGACTTGTGCACTTTTCACAGAGCTATGTTTAACTCTGAATCTTAATAAGAAACTTCATTTAGTTTTATCAAAGATTATGAATAGTCATGCCCCATCCAATTACTATTAAGTGATACTGAAGACATAAAGGAAAGCTAGCTGAAGGAGATGTTTCAAGAGATTGGATTTTCTGCTCAATTTGTAAAGTATAGATGGGATGCACAGAGCAGAGTAGCCATTCCAGGAGGCCTCTAGCGTGGAACAGGCTGCAAGTGGGTAGAGCTCCAAGAAGGAACACCATGTGCATGTGCAAGTGAACAGATGCAGCATGGCTTTTGGGGTTGTTCTCTGAAACACACAATGATGTGAAAAAAAATCACATGCTGCTCTTATTGCTGTAGACATCTGCTGAAGGCATGTGCGGATGGTGCAGATTTTCCCCTCGGATATTGTGTCTCAACACTGGAAACAAGAAAAACTGGCAAGGAATGGAGCAAGGATAATGCTCTATCATGATCACTTGACAGGATGTTTGTTTGAAGGTGCAAACGGTGGACATTAAGTGAATTGCTTGGAAAAACATTGCTTCCTCTACTTGTAGTATATGATACCTGTTTCCAGACTTTACCTCAAGTTATCAAGAACTATCCCATTTCAAATGGCATGCCTAATTGCTATTCCTTTAATCAGTAAAGGCATAAAATACTAAAGAAGCTTTTAAATATGCTTTAGACCTGAACTTGAGCTCATAAAATAGGTTTAATTTCAAATTAGTCAAAACACATGGATGCAACTCGGCTTTTATCAGTTGTGGTTTTCTGTAATGGTCTCCATCTGTTGCAAAGAGAAGTTTCCTTGGTCTTTCCCAGAGAAGAGCATACCAACTAGTTACTTATTATACATTGGTCATTGTTGGAAGCATATGCACACAAGTAAAATTATGTAAACTAAGGAGGTTGTATACACACACGGACACAAATATGTAACAACCACAAATGAAGCCATGAATTTAAAAGGTAGCAAGGGGGTACATTTAAAGGTTAGAGGGAGAAAAGGAAATGGAGAAATGGCATTGTCTTAGTTTGAGATACTGTTGCTATGAGGAAACATGACCAAAGAAACTCATGGAGGAAACGGTTTATTCAGCTTATGCTTCTATGTCACAGTTCATCATACAATGAAGTCAGGACAGGAACTCAAACAGGGAAGGAATTGGAAGACAGGACCTGATGCAGAGGCCATGGCAGGGTACTGGCTCTCCACGGCTTATTCATCCTGCCTTCTAATAGAACCGAGGACCACCAGCCAGGGGTATCCCTACCCACAATGTACTGGACCCTTCTCCATCAATCACTAATTAACAAAATACTCTGTTTGCCTACAGCTTGATCTCAACTGAGAATTCTACCTCTAATATGTCTCTAGCTTGTGTAAAGTTGACAGAAAACTAGCCAGAACAGATGTACTTATATTATAATCTTAAGTTTTAACTAAAAATGGATGTATTGTCCATAAAGTGTATACAGATCTTTCAGAATTAAGATTTCATCAAAACCCTACCAGTTGTCTATAAAGTCTTATAAACTACTTGAAACACAATGAGATATTTGGAATTCTGCCTGTGTGTTTTTATGAGCACATCAGTTAGTCTATGAATAGCAGCAGTTAGTCTTTGAATAGCAACTATGGTATCATGAGAAGGTTGAAGGTGCGAAGAGAACAGAAGAAACGCAGGTTATTTTTAGAATAACAGAGTCATTGACACATGCAGAAACTGCCTCTCCATTAGATTTTATTTCATTGGCAATGTCCAGTTGGAAAAAGACAGCATTTCCCATTGACCTCACTAGAACCATTGAGAAAACTTTTATAGATAACAGACACTTTTAGCAAAGTATCAGGAAATAAAATTCACACACAAAAATCGGTAGCCTTCCTATATGCAAATAGCAAATGATCTGAGAAGGAAATTAGGAAAATAACACCTTTTACAATACCTTCAAAAATGTATCTTGGGATAATTCTAACAAAGCAAGTGGAAGACTTGTATAATAAAAACTTCAAGATATTCAAGAAAAAAATGTCAAGATGTCAGAAGATGGAAAGATCTCCCATGCTCATGGATCAGAGGGATTAATACAGTGAGAATGGCCATCCTGCTAAAAGCAATCTACAAACTCAACGCACTATACATCAAAAACCAGACACACTTCCTCACATAACTGAAAAGACATTTATCAGCTTCATATGGAAGCACAAGAATGAAAACAAAACAAAAAAAAGTAGAAAAGCTAAAACAATCCTGAATAATAAAAGAACTTCTAGAGATAGCGATTTCAAGATGTAGTAATAAAATAGCATCATGGTACTGGCATAAAACACATTGATCAATGGAATCAAATGAAATCCAAGAAGTAAGTCCACACACCTCTGGATGCCTGATTTTTTTTTTCACAAAGAAGCCAGAAAAATACACCGGGGAAAGATAGCATCTTCAACAAATGGTGCCAGTCAAACTGAAACAACACAAAGAGATCCACATTTATTACTCCATACAAAACTCAACTCAGTGGATCAAGAACTTCAGCATAAGGCCAGGTACTTTAAATTTGCTTGAAGAGAAAATCAGAACTGCTCTTGAACTCATTGGCACAGAGAAAGACTTTCTGGACAGAACACTGATAGTACAGGCACTAAGACCAACAACCAATAAATGAGACTTTTTAATGAAACTGAAAAGCTTCCATATGGCAAAGGACACTGTCTTTAGGACAAAGCAGCAGGCTCAAGAATGGGTAAGAAGTTCTATTCTTTTCCTTGGTTTCTATCTGTGGGTTCTCCACAGGCACTTAAAGAAGATGTTGATACATGATGTGCATGGAGTCACAGAACTGGAAACACACTCATCAACAACACCGCAGCGCTCCTCACTTTCTTACATTGGAGATTCTGTTTTGTCATTTCACAGTGTTCCTATGTCTGCCATTGTCTGTTTTACCTTTGGTTTGCCCATCTGTATTGTCTTGTTCATTTTCTTTTTTTTAATTTAAAATTTATATTCATTTTACATGCCAAGCAGTCTCCCCTTCTTCCTCTCCTCCTTTTACCTCCCCCGCACCTCCTTTCTATGACTCCTTCACCCCATCTACTCCTCAGAAAGGGTAAAACCTCCCATGGGGAGTCAACAAAGCCTGACAAATCAAGTTGAGGCAGGACCGAACTTCTCTGTCCCCTCCCCGGTCCCCATATCAAAGCTGAGCAAGGCATCCCACCATAGGGAATAGGTTCCAAAAAGTCAACTCACTCACTTGGGGCAGATCCTAGTTCCACTGCTAGGAGTCCCATGAACAGACCAAGCTAAACCACTGTCACCACATGCAGAGGGCTTAGATTGGTCCCATGCATGATCCCCAGCTCTCCTCTAGAGTCTGTGAGCTCCCACAAGCTCCCACAAGTTCCCACAGCTGTTTCTAAGGGGTTTTCCAGTCATGATCTTGACACCTCTAACCCCCTTGCTCATATAATCCCACCTCCCTCTCTTCGACTGGACTCTTGGCCTCCAGGGCTCTGTCCAGTGTGTTTCATAACTTGAAAATAGATCTTTAAAGAAGATCAAGGCACAAGGTCATTATTTATTTTGGGGACTTGGGGGTTAATTAGTATGGGGTTTTAGCATGTTTTTTCCTTTTCTCTTGACTATAGCAAAGTTCGCGTAAAGCCACTTAAGGAAGGCAATCTTAGACTCATAGTTAGAAGACATCAGTAATTACAGTGGGGAAGACATGAGGCTGGTAATAGTAATCTTTTAACAAATTTCTACTATGTTTAAACAGAAACACATCATATTGAATAAGAAAACTGTTAGTCAAATTCCCCGTAAGATTAGTCTTATTTTCTAATAACCGTTCTACATTTGTCATTTAGAACTTTCTGGTCTGCTTTCGTTATTTTTTTTAAGTACCCAGAAAGCTCTTTTCTGAAAGGATAATACTCTGTCATGTCAAAGATATCCATACTCACAGATGAAATTAAATTCTGGTGTGTTTTTGCATTCCTGAAACTAACAAAAAAGAGTGACCCCACTTTTACCTTAAAATTGTCTTCAGCATTTCATGTTTAATTACTGTATAGTATTCACCAGTATAATAAATATAGATTTATGAGATACTTTAATGTTCTTAAAAGAAATGAAAACCACCCACGGGGAGCCTCACCAAACCAACCTGAGGTTGTCCAGATTGCGTTGGCTAAAATTAAGTGGAGGGCCATTCATCTCCTGGGGTCACTCAATTAATCTCAGAGTGGGAGTTCAGGCAATGACTAAGCAGAAAGGGAAGCCAGAGTGTGAGCCTGTAAAAAGAGGGGCTGGCCTCCAGTATCAAGGAGCTAGTTCCTTTTATTTTCTAAATAAACCTGAAATACTACTTATTATTGGATTTTGGGATCTAAACATCCCACATGTTTAACTTGGCTACTTTTATTACCATTTTAATGTGGTCAAACAAATACAAAAGAATTGCACTTAAAAGAGCTCAATGAATTTTTAACTTCTAGAAAGAAAACATGCTTCTCTTTTAGGTGTCACCAGAAAGGAGTTTAGGATGAATTTAGGATAATTGTGAACACGTTAAAGTTCAAGGTATGATTTAAGAGGAAAAAATAGGCTCTAGAGTCTCTGTATCTATTTAATTTTATTAGAGGTCAAAGTTCTTTTACATTTATATCAGGTGACACCTACTCTAAATATTGAGGGAAACGTTGACATGACATTCCCAATGGCTACAAGTTGTCTGTCTCTGCTTGGCCCCAGAGACACTCTGCAGCAGTCAGTTTTATCCTAATGAGCACTACCTGTTCTTTTACCCACCATACTAAGGGTAATAAGCCTTACCATTTTAAGCCAAGAACTCTCTCATTGTTGGTTCTTCCTTAGTGGTAGCACATCTTCTCGCTAACTCTGACCCAAAAACAGCCTGCCTCTGGGGTTTCCATGTGATGTGCCAAGGCTGATGTCCCATGAAAGTGACTGCCGAGTCTGTTGCTGACATCAGTGTTCCCACTTGGGTATTTTGCTCATTCCTTGGGAATTTCAAAGAATAACAAGTAAGCAACAAATCATCAAAAACTATAACATGTTGCCCAATTCTTGAGAATGAGCCAGTAACACTAAATTCTGTTTCAGTGTCACTAATGTGAATTCCCAGTCTTTTGAGGGACCAGTTCATACCAAATGCTCGCTAACAGCAATTCTATAGAAAAGAGGCCTATTGATCATGTTGAGAACTATTGATCACCGTGAGACAACAGGGTCGGTTTAGCTCTATCAGAAACACAGCATGATGCAGATGTAATCTGAAATAGATTTGAAATCAGCCCCAGGAATTCTATGCCAGTAATAAGGACTGATCACAAGAACTTATTCTGCATGGTATCAAATAGTGACAATAAATGAACACAATATGTCACAAACAATAGGAGTGAATAGTCAGAGCAGAGTAAAAATTAAAATACTGGGAAAAGAACTGAAGTTTAAAAATGATCAATCTTCAGGATTTATGTTTACTTTATCTCTTTGTAAAACCTGAGTAAAAGAGCTAAAAGACAAGGGAAGAGAAAACCCATGAGAAGCCAAACTTTTTTTAAACATATATATTTATTTTTCCTCAAAAAGTCAATTGTAAGCCCTCTCCAGAGAAGGAACTCAGTCAGAGCCAAATAGTAGACTTGAGGTTTCGTGTTAGCTATCGGGATTGTGGTGTTTTTCAAGATAGGAACAGTAAAACAGCTTTTATCAATTGGTATCCATACATAATCTGTGGGATAGAGTCTTGCCCTGGTTCATATGTATTGCAGAAATTAAGAAATGAATCCAGTATCTCCTAGATGTTAAAAAGTATACACTTAGCTACAGGTCTTGGACTGGGAGTACTTTAAAGGAATGATATCATAAATTAGAATACATGAATGTTAACTGTTACATCTCCCAGGAGAGATTCTTAATGGTTTATTAGATGTTGTATTTTATGAGAAAATACAGAGCTATACATGTCATACATCAAATTTACCTTGAGGCTTTTTGTGTGTGGTTTTGTTTTTGTTTTTGTTTTTCGAGACAAAGTTTCTCCATATGGCTTTGGCTGTCATGTAACTCACTCTAGTAGTCCAGGTTGGCCTCGAACTCATAGAGATTTACCAGTCTCTGCCTCCCTGAGTACTGGGATTAAAAGTGTGCACCACCACTGCCCAGCTAAGTTCTATAATTTTTGAATCATTAAATAAGCTTTCTTTATTAACAAAGAATATTTATATGCAAATATTAATAAAACAATTAATTTTAGACAAAACAGTTTTAGGTTCCTCTTCAAAGATTTTCATCAAGAATTTGCATTTCTGGGCTAGAGAGTTGGCTCAGCCATTAAGGCAAGGATCACAACCAATTCTGACAAATAGAAACCTCTGGGCTGCATATAAATATCTCTGGTTACATGTCTTCTCACATGGTGACTTTTCCTGATTGTTTCTAGGGAGGTAGACTAAACATGTAGTTCTGATGGAATGCAACCTCCTGTGCTGGTTTCTGGATAGCTCAGAACACTTCACTATCTCAGAAAAAAGCCTCTGAAAATGTTGAGAACAGCGAAAACATGGGGGAAAACTCACCAAAGCTCTGTAAACTCATGGCATAGGTGATGGCAGAAAGCATAAAATTTCATCCTTAGGGAATCTTCCTGTTTCAGATTCTTTCATGTGTCTTGATCTTGTAGATGATACAGACCAGATGAATTTTTGCTTAATGGGAATCTTTTTCTTCAGAAATTGACACAAAAGCATATACATTCTGCATGGAAAACCTATGGTACTAAACAACCAAGTGTGTTAAGCCTTGTTCATAATTTAATAAATATTTAATATGATAATTTTTAGGAAAAAATTTTTGCCACTTGTGAGATTGGATTCAGAGTAAAAGTATGAACTCGAAATAGAATTGGGAAAATGTTTCTTCTATTATTTTGCATTTGGTCATGGATAAATTCATTTTGGCTACATTTGTTCTATCAAAGTTTTCAAGGAGAAAATTAAAGCTCTCTTGTTCCAACATTGTACAGACAAGCTATATGCTATTCATAAACAAAAAGTGTTCATTGCGTGTACTCTCCAGCACTAAATACTGGGGTAGTAGTCTTTAAAACCCTTACATACATATATAAATTGAAATACTAGAAAATTATTACAAGGCTGATATTGTATTCATTTTACAATGCAACCAGAAATTATCAAGAATGATTGACTTAAGCAAGAAAAATTTATCATGGTATAGTTACATAGGTCAGAAGAGTGTTACTAGGCTAAAATAAAGAACAAGATGCTGTTCCTTTATGGAGATATTGGAAGAACCTGGTCTCTTTTAGATTTTGAGGTAACTTTCAGTTTTGGGCCTGTGGCCCTTGTCTCCCTTTCCATCTTCACATGCACAAATTTTGAGTTGAGTCTTTTTCATGTTGCATCTCTTGGCCCCCTCCTTTGCCTGGTCTTCTCTTTCAAAGACTTGTATAACTAAGTGGATAGGTCAGAATCCTATCCTCTCATCTCCAGCTCAGACAGTGAGCAGCCTTAATTTCATCTGAAATCTTAGTTGGCCTTTGGCATTTCAATGAACAAATTCATAGGTTCCGAGGATTAGGATATGCTTATGTCCTTCTCTTTAGGGGGCTATTTATCTGTTTATTATAGGATAGGATTGTTTCACAAAAATCAGTTCATGATTCTTTGCAATGTGGAGGAATCTAATTTGCAAAATACTTTCTTAGTGATGCTGGGATGAATGGCCTACTAGTCAAGAACAGATGTGAACTGACAATACTCATTTTAATGAAGAAAAGGCATGATGGTGATTTCCTCCATAATTACTGTTGACAAATTCAGCTAAGTCTCTCCAGGTTTTCTGGTTTTGTGTGTTTTTTTATTTTATTTTATTTTTTGGGTGTTTTTTTTTTTTTGGTTTTGTTTGTTTTTACTATCTCTTTTTCCTATCTATTTCCACTGATTCCAAAATGCTAATACTTCCCACAAACATTGTTTGGAAAAAAATGTAGCTAAATCTGCTATCTGTAACTAACTCAAACGTGATTAGGCTGTTCATGCTCATCAAAAGTCTAGCTGGAAGGTGGATGTAACAGAACTGTAGGTAACTCTTGCATACTCACTTTCCCAGCTGCAGCAATCAACAATTCCATGCCTTAATATTATCTAATGGGTAATGTTATGATATGGTCAATATCAAATTCTCCTATACCATAAATGGTGCAAAGGAAAATAAAGCGGGAAATACCATGAAATGATCTGAACTATAAAGAAATCCATCTATTAGTAGAATTATTATCAAATATGTTATTTAAGAACAACTATTAATCCAGCTAGTGATGTCATTTTACTGCCCATGATTCTGGTGTTGAACATTTCATCTGCTGATTTTTTTTTTCATTTAATTTTCACAGACTACTTGTAACTGCTGTGTGTCAGGCATGCATTAACTTCTAATTTCTGGAACTGTGCTAGAGACTAGAAATAAAAATAGCAGTAAGAAGGTACAAATATATACTAGGCTGACTTAGATGTCCTTAAACTTTCTAGTAGATTTGGTTATAAAGGAACAAAAGCAGAGCAGATGACTGTTCTCTGAGGTTGAGGGGATAAGCTGTCAAGAAGCCAGAAGGTCAGGGAGACTTTTTAATTCTGTGAAAAGGCAAAGGAACTTCCCACCTATCGGCATTTACTAAAGTGCAAAATCCAGATAAACAAGTGATAGGAAGATTTAAAAAAATGGATGAAATAATAGTAAATTAGAGAAGAGGATAGTATTTAACAAAAGCAAAAATGAAAAGAGAAAACACGAAGCTACAGTTGGATACGAAGGGTCTTCTGTACCTTGTGAAAACCAGGTGGAAAACACTGGCAGCATATAAAATCAAGGTACCAACAAAAATAAGAGACAAGCCATCTGTGCTGTAAGGAAATAGACTGACAGCAAGGTAGAAGATACATTGAATCACTTGCATGTGCACGCATGTGTACACATACACATATATACACATAAACACACATACACACACCCTGAAACAGGTTTTTACAAAGAAGCACTCTAGCAGGTGGGTGATGTGACTCAATACTTGAAAGCATTTGATGCACAAACCTAATATCTGGGCTGGATCGCAGGAACCCATGGTGAAAGGAGAGAACTGGACCAAGAGAGTGGTTCTCTGACTCCACACACACATACCACGGTGAGTGTGCACATTTGCAAATACATACATCAAAATAACAAATTAGATATTTCTTTTAATTTAAGAAAAGACATTAGAGGTAGTAAACACTTCTCTGTGGATGACAAATGAGTGACACATTTAAGAGACATGTAGGTGGTAAACACTTTTATAACTTTGCTAATGCATGTAGACTTGAAAAGGTTAAGAATTAGCTCCAAAACTTTGAATGAGTTAAGTGCTTCTGAGATTTTTACTATAGTCAGATCAAGACTAATCAATTCCCTAAAGTGACTTGGTCTACACAGCTCATTTGTGGTTTCTTAGAATCATTATAATTAAGTCTTAGTCGAGAGATTTTTAATTTAGTATTTTTCTACATTCTAGTATTTACATATTACTTGTTCTTCACACCAATTTCAAATGGTAATTGATTTTTGCTCTTTACAAATTGTATTTTACAAAATCAACAAAGAAAACAGAAAAGTGCCTTACTTACAGGCACATTGCTGATGAATGATACAGCCGACCACAAAGGGCACATCTCTGGATACCTAGTTCACAGTTTTTACATTTTATGTCATACTCTTTTTTAAAGCACATATTTTGGTGAATGAAGTCTTGAGAGTTTACCTATCATCCCTCAAAGATAGACACTGACTAAATGGCTTGGCAGAAATTCAATCTCTGATCATCGTGACTTCAAAGTCAAAAGTCATAGGAACTGTTCCTGTTGAATGTTTCCTCACCTGGTAGAGAATGATCCCCTGGGACTTCGTGAAAAATAACCTTTGAAATGTACCTTGGAAAGTGTATAGAGAGGGCTAATTCTAAATATTCAACAAGTACAGTAAAATACATTTGGAGTAGAAGATCGCTTGTTGGTTCCAGGCTTTCTCTGCCCATTAACTGCGCTGTTCACGCTGCCTGCTTCCCTTGTTACACACTCTTAAGTGGAAGTTTCAGCACACTCTCCAACAGTCCTTCATTTGGATGGCATCTCAGAGAAAGCAAAAATCAATGGATTAAAACAAAAGCCACAGTCATTCAAAACTCAAGGGCAACTCAGGCTTCTGAAACTATGTAGTACCACTTCAAAAGGGGATAAAAGCCCCAAGATTGAAGCAAGATGAGCAAGGATCATATTTCATGACTTTAAAATAAGACTGCATTCCCAGCTCCACCAAGTCGTCATGGATGCTGGCTGTAGAAGATAATTTAAGAAAGAGAAAGTTGTTTTAGAGTCTTTTAACTTTTCACAGTCAAAACTCCCTTTCTTTCCTCCTCTCTTCCTCTTTTCTGTTGCTCCACATTCTCTTTTTCTCCATTCTCGAATCTTCTTTTTGTTAGACTGCTGTCAAGCTTGGAGCTGGGATATGAACTATAGCCGACATGCCCAAATTCATGGAAACTTGGGAGCTCTTAAGTCTCTAAGAATCCTTCAGAATTCAATTTTTCAGAATAAGAGAGAATATAATCCCTTCTCACCTCTCTGGAAATTTGATTTCCTAGCATCTCTTCTCGCCAGGGATTCTTTCAGTCACTGGCTTGGTCCCACAAAGAACCAACTAGAGTGTGTGTGACAAGCTGGAATGATTTTCCTGGGACCGTGATGACTCTAAATGGGCTGTAGTCGCTTGAGTCCAGTATTTGAAGAGACGAGGTAACTGGCTGAGAACACCCTAGTAATAAATAGTGCTCATTGAGACAATTTGTTTGGAACACAGAGTTTCAAGCGGAAACGATTCATTAGTTAAGGTATTTCTCTCAATGTCAGTTCTTCTCACATCTCTCTCATTGCATGGTGGCCATGAAATTAAGGAAAACAAGATTATGTTTTTCATTGAATTTATTTAAATTTATTGAGTAGCTATTGTATGACTCTTGACAGAAAGAAAAGTGTGACTGCCACCTGGTTTTAGAGCAATGAATTAATGCTGATAAACAAAACAGGAATACATATTTCGCATGCTTCTCTTTATGTAGAAAATCATGTAAATAGGTCAGAAACCCACTGCTAGAAACCTTACAACACTATCCCCACCTCAACCTTGCCCCATATAATCTGTATTAGCCATTTTATATTATGATAGAATACTGATGAATCAAAATTAAAATAGAATTTCTAGAGAGTAAGTTCACCATAATTAGTCTTTTCATACTATTTTAACTAACATTACAAAAATAGAAATGAAATTCAGTATCACTTAGAAAAGTTGCAAAAAACTACAGACATAATTAACTATAAATTCCATTATACATAGCGGATAAACTAATTGAAGAAAACACACTAGTAAAAAAGTAATAGCAGAAAAAGTATGTTTGTATTGACAGTGTCAAGATTGCAAGGTAAAGCATACAAAAAGTTTGAGTTCTCCCCAAATGAAAGCAATTCTTTGATTTATTTTGTTTTAATCGGGTGTTTATTACAAAACCATATTTCTTTTTCCAACTGTGTTTTATGAAGAAAAAACAAGGCAAGCTACATGTTAATTCAATATCTAGAACATACGGTTGTTAATAAAAAGTTAAAATCTGGGATGCTGATAGAGTGCTTGCCTAGCATGTACTCCATAGACTGAGTGTGGAAGCATATACTGATAATCCCAGTTCTGGAGGGAGAGGCAGGAAGATCAGATAGTCACTGAAATAGTTATATAGGAAGCTAGAAATCTGGCCAGGCTAGAAACTCTATTTTGGGAAAAGAAAGAAAAAAAAAGGAAAAGATAGAGTAAAACAGAAATCTCTTGAAGATTTGAATTTTTGAAACAGCCTTTCAAAGGAAACATTTCCATTTAGAATTATCAAAGATTAAAATGAAAAGCCAGCTGTCTTGGCATTTATATTTTTAAATACATCAAAAAAATTGAGCTATTCCCTCTGCGGTTGGAAAGGACCTATAAATAAATATATGCATACACACACACACACACAACCAAGCACATTTGATGCACATGTGCCTACTCTTCCACCCAAGCACACAGCCCCACAGTGATAGACAAAGGATGCTGAAAAGTTGGAAATAAGGTCCAGTAAAATCTTACTAATATGTCTAAATCATTGAGCATCTAATAGCTAAAATATTTTAAAGAAATTAAGTCACTATGTAACCACAATTGAAATAGCACCAAAAACCGTCTTGCTGATTAGGAACATTGCACGTGAACAGCAGTCTTCAGTTTGCCCTGCTACACAGAATGGGAGAGACAATTGGTACAATAATTCACACTTTTTGGGATAGGTGAACTCTGCCCTTGGCTTCTTATTTACACATTACATTGCATTAAAACCAACTAATCACAAAGTTTAATATAATACAGTAAATGTTGAGCATGGTGATTAGCTTTCATTGTCATCTACACACCCAGAATGGGAAAGAGACTCAATGAGGGATTGTCTACGTTTGGGCTGGCCCATGGCATGTCTGTGGAGAATTTTCTTAACACTTACAGTGATATGGTAAGATACAGTCCACTGTTTTTAGTTCTAGTCCCTCAGCTAGATGGCGTAGGGGCAGGGCGAGTGGGGAGTAGAGTATCAGAACTATCTAGGAAACCAGACACCAAGCTGAACACAAGAGAACAAGCAAGAGAGCATGTGTGCTGTTATTTCTGTTTGGAGCTGTGGATAGGATCAGACCAACTACCTCAGTCTTCTTATCCTGTGACCCCCTGGAGTTATGAGCCAAAAAACCCTTCTCATCTAAGTTACTTTTTTGATAAGGTGTTTTATCACAGCAATAAGAATGAAACTAGAATACTGTGTGAAGTTTCTATGAGCATCTTTGCTTTTATGGTTTCATGATGTTAGGAAACGAACTCAGGACTTTGTGTATGTCAAACATGCCCCCTACTACCGCATTACTACCTCAGCTCCTGTTTGTTCTGCAGACCAGTTACAGAAAGAGTTCGAAATGGCATGTATCAAAGACAAAGGGTAAAGAAAACAGTGAATCAGAGTAAAATACTCAAGGTTACATTTTAAAATTAGCTTTATGTAGTCAATACATGGCTGGAAATATTAAGTGGCTATCATGTGTTTAGCAAAGAAGGCTATAAATGTGCTCAGCAAAAATGTCACTAAGTGCTCACTTAGAAGTTGTTCTTTTCCCTGTTAAAGGACTCTATATCAGAGCTACTCCCCTCACCCCCATAGGACAGTAAAAACTTCAAAGCAAAGACAGAACAGGCTATGGTAGAATTAGACAGCAAAGCGATCAAGTACATAAGAGGATGCGAGAGGGGAGAATAATATCATGACTTCTCGTATAATAAATCATGCAAGCCTGTCAGCAAGGGTGAAGCATCCAGTCCAGTCAATCTGCTGGAGCAGACAGCTTGGATAGGGGAGGAAGTGGAGTGGAGTCAAACATGGCTATCAACACTTCCTTCTCTGTCTCAGAGGAACAAAATTCGGAGACAAACTCTTGGAACAAGTAGAAATTTATCCAAATGAAAATCAAATGATAATGCTAAGAGAATATTCTTTCTTTGGAATTCTTTCAGTTCTTCAATTTACTCAGCTGGAGTAAATTTCCCAAGTAGCTTTCTGTTCAGCCTTTGGAAACAAAGGCCTTTCCTGCTCATTACAAAGCTATATTTCATCAAAGATGAAGACAATGCTCTTGGCTTAGAGATTCCTTTTTCAAACAGTAACTGCAAAAGGTTCAGCTTCATAGTTGCCACAAAGAGATGTGAGAACATCTCTTTCCCACATGGAAGAATCTGCTGTGAGCCCATGTGCATAGCTGAAGAAAAAAGGGGGGAAATCAAGTGCGTTTTTATTCAGAACTCTTCAAAAACACTATGATTGGGGCTGGAGAGATGGCTCAGAGGTTAAGAACACTGATTGTTCTTCCAGAGGTCCTGAGTTCAATTCCCAGCAACCACATGGTGGCTCACAACCATCTGTAATAAAATCTGGTACCCTCTTCTGGCCTGCAGGCATACATGCAGACAGAACACTGTATACAATAAATAAATAAATAAATAAATAAATAAATAAATAAATAAATCTTAAAAAAAAAAAAACACTATGATTATACTACCTTATATCAAAGCATCAGTACTTAGAGGCAAATACTGACCCAGGACTGGGAGAATGGATCACTGGATAAAACACTTGCCATGTGTGCATGAGGACCAGAGTTCAGATCCCCAGAACTCCACTTTAGGCCAGACAGGGTCATCAGTTGCCTATAACCCCATGGCTAGAGACCCTGCCTCAAGTAAATGAAATAAACAGAGAAAGCCTTTAGGAAGCCCACATGTACACACACACAAATTAATGTACCCACACATGTGAACATGCAAACACACAGATTACACATACACATGCAAAAAGTATTGACAAAATGATGAGTTCCCATTTCCTTACAAATGAATTAGATAAGGCAAAAAAATATAACCAATTTTTAAGTGTTGCAAACTAGGTGTCTTACTCAGGTTTATTTACTTCACCAATTAAAGAATTGAAAAGCAGGAAATTTTCAGACACAGCAGGCAATAACTTGTAACAAATTTTATCAAATGTGAAGAAGTGTGCACATTGGGAAAAGCATGCAGCAAGAAGGTTCTTTTCAAAATGGAGAGAAACTTTAGTTTCCAAAATCCTCTTTTTCCCTGGAGGGCTGGGGAAGAAAGTGGGTTTGATGGGCTGAGTGTCCCTCCTCTTGTTTGGATTGGTCAACTTAGAGAGTGAAGAGTGGTCTGACTGGCTCACCACAAATATCCATGGCCTATCTCAGATTCCAGATCAGCCAGAAAGTGGCCCACAGAAAAGAAGGAAACATATGGAGTCTTTTGTCCTGGTGTAGAAGTCAGAAGGATGCCATCTTCATGGCTTGTCTGTGCCCCCCACCTCTTTACCTGCCTGCCCATCAGGTATTTGTCTAGCATTTAGTCCCTCCTCTGGAGCTGGGAAAACATAACTAAACTCAGAAAGATCTGGAGCAAGAAAATGGAGATTCACAAAGAAAGCTTCGTTTGAAAACAGAAGCTTTCAGAGCAATTTACTCTATAGACACGGCTATCAACCTTCCTAATAATTTTAAGCTGGCACAAAAAAATTAGGCCATCTAGTTCATGAGGAAATGTATGAACACTTTTTTAAAGGGACTAAGTATAGTCAAGAACTATAGGAGGAATTTTTTCAAACTTAATGGGATGGCTTGATAGATGCTCTGAGCGATAATTACTATACTGATTACAAACAGTTTTACAGGAAAACTTACAGTTGATATGATTTATGGGCTTCAAATTTAGAATCTGCATGAGAGAAGTTTCTAAGAGTCTTTTCATTGTTTTTAATGTTTAAATTACTGAGAAAACTTGCTGAAGTTATTTATATAAGAGACTGGAGATTCCATGGGGTTTTCTACCCACTGGGACCCTGTCACCCATCCTTCCCCTCTACTGAGGGCAACTATATTTGACGTAAAGATTATATTGATTTACATGTATTCTCCAGCTATATTCTAAATGAGCAAGGACATAAAATGGGGTGGATAGTGAGAAGGGAGACTGTACAGAATTAATATATTTAAAAAATAATAAAAAGATGATGGTTTGGGGAGAAGTTGCAGTTGTTAAGGATACTTGATGCATAATCATGAAAACCTGATTTTAAATCCCCACCACTTCCATAAAAAGTTGGGTGTGGCCATAAACCATGGGCAGCTACAGAGATTTCCAAGACTTGCTGGCTGTTCATCTAATTCTAGGTGTAGAAAGAGCTGCCTAGCTCCCGGTCACCAGCTAGCTTTACCCAAAATAATTACATGGAAACTGTATTCTTTTAAATACTGCCTGGCCTGTTATCTGTAGCCTCTTATTGGCTAAATCTCACATCTTGATTAACCCATCTCTAATAATCTGTGTAGCACCATGAGGTGGTGGCTTACCGGGAAGATCCTAACCTACATCCATCTCGGAGAGGAGAGCTATGGCATCTGCCTCACTTTCCTTCTTCCCAGCATTCTGTTCGGTCTACTCTGCCTATCTAAATTCTGTCCTATTAAAGGGCCAAGGCAGTTTCTTTATTAACCAATGAAAGTAACACATAGACACAAGACCCTCCTCCATCATCTAGGTTCAGTGGGAGACCCTGGCAAGGGCAATAAGGTGGAGAGTCATATGACAGAACACGTGATGTCCTCCTCTCACCCACTCACACAGATGGTGTGCATGCACACACGCACACACGCACACGCACACATATAAAACACTTGAGCACATCAATTCATTTAGGAGCTTTTCATTAATGTTTTGAGATGATTAGGTCCAGATTAAAATTTTTTAGTAAGACATTGCCAAGTACAATTTTATGGTCTTTGAAATATTAATTTCAGTCATTGCCCACGAGCGCAAGAGTGGCATGAGCATGAATGTTTTGAGATTAATCAACAAGTTTTTGACTGAGTTTACAGCCTCTCTAACAAGATGGAACTGATGTTTGACACCACAAATAAAGCCAACAATTCATGGTTAGGTGGGTCCAGGGTCCTAGGGGAGAACTTATTACTGTTGTTCTGCTACATGAGGATAGGATTAAATCAAATCCTGATGGCTTATTGCTATACTTGTGGAAGAGGGTGTCTTGCAGCCCTCCTCAGAGAAGCTTCCTTTTGAGGCAGATGGCAATTGACACAGAGATAATTAATACAACTGGTCAAGGCGCAGAGAATAAGAGATCCCACAGAGTACTCAATCCTAAAAGTGTTTCCTGGGCCTAAGAGGAGTGTGGCGCACATGACTCACAGTGAGTGTGACCGTATGTGTAAGACATGAGTGCACAAGATCAAGTTGGGCAAAATCCCACCACAGAGGCAGGAAAAAGTCACAAAATTCCCCCCTTAACTGGGGAGCGATTAGCAATTGATGGCCTCTGGGACCAGGAGAATAGGGATTTCTGTTTTTTTGTTTTTTGTTTTTTTTTCAGGAATTTGGCCCTTGAGAGGCTGTCAGTGCTCCAATAGATGAACTACACCCATGCACATTACTGGAAGCACTAAGTGGACTAAACAGGTTTTTAAAAAGAATAAATAAATAGGAGGAGCAATGAAAGGGAGGGATTAAAAGCATACTCGATCAAAATACATTCTTAAGCAGTAAAAACCTCTCCAAATACCTTGGAGTACCTTTATTTTAGTTTAGAAACAGTATATAAAAGTTTATGTACTGGTATATAAAGCAACCAAAATATTCTATGCAGAATATTTTGAGGGAACTATAATATGCATTTTATAAGGTAGCCGTGAGTTTTATGAGTAAAGAAATAAATTTATAAAATTTAATGAACTAAATTAGAATGAATTTAAACATAATTTTGATATCAGAATTAATTTATATGCTTATTCAGTAAATAAAACTGTTTAAGACTCAACATCCAATTCAAAATGTGCTATGTAAACATGCGCCAGTTAAGAACATTTCAACATGTAAATTAATGTGCTTGATTCACTGTCCAAGAGTTTAGTCATCTGATCTAATATGGTGGAAGGTATTTCAAAATTAATAGTTCTTACACTTAAAATACTGAAATATCTAGCTTTAACTCAATATTTAGCCTAATAGCTCAAGGGAAAAAATTCATAGAAACAAATACTATTAAATTTAAGATGTCTAATACAAAGTGCCGTGTCCTACTCTGTTTAAAAATATTATGAACAGTAAGATTCCATTTACTTTTAAAATGAGCACATTTTAAATATTCTGAACAGTTCTGTTTTTAAAACACCTTTGGGTACTTTCTCCAGTTTTCACTTTGAATTTGTTTAATCCTGAGAATTTGTACCAAGAAGACATGCTGTCTGGTAATACTCAGTGCCAGGAAGAGTTGCTTTAGGGCAAATGCAGGCAAGGAGTAAAAGCTGGGATTCAAGCCAGCAGCGTTCCTGAGATGGGATTGAGTCAGCCCTGTGTTTAGGGTCATACACATTGTCAGCACATGAACCGAAATTCAAACTTCAGATTCTGATTCTTCAGCGAATAATGAGCCTAAACAAGAGAAAGGGGGGGGGGCAAAACTCTTAAAAGACTTTCTTAAAGATTTTGGAGAGACGCTCAGTTTGTTAAGAGCACTTTTTCTTGCAGAGCACCCAAACTCCTAAATTGCCCAGGCTGATCTTAAACTTGAGATTCTCCTCCTCAGCCTCCTGAGTTAAGTGGCATTACGGGATTGCACCCCCAGACCTGCTCCTAGCCTCTGCATCTTGATTGCAGCAGGAATCTTCTCTGGGAGCTGAGGGCACCTATGGAAGTAACTTAAGTAAACTAGCTGAGCCTAGGGAAAGCTTAGAAAAGCGAGGAAGACGCCCGGAAGAGGTCCTGTGGCCAGAGAATTAAACTCGAGTCTGAGGTAAGACAAGGGAGTCTAGAAATTGAGTTCTCGTTCTAGGTGAACAATTATATGAAATCAGAAGGCACTATGGCGGTGCGGGGGCAGGGTATACAGGGATGAGCAGGAAGAGAAGTGTGAGGCCAGCCAAGTGGTTGAGGGAGCAAGAAGGGACAAGTCACAGAGGACAAGGACCCCGGGGACGGCATTAGGAAGCCTGAGATTATCTGCTTTTCACCTCCAAAATGTGCATGTAGTGTCTTACCTTAAGCGCTTTCTTCTTTCTGAACTCTGAAAAGAACACGATGTGGACAGACAGCACCTCCTGAAATTTGCCTTTCCAGTTGTGAGCGAAACACAGTCTAAGTCTTAACAGAACCCAGTGACCAGAGCTGTCACTGCGAAAATGGCTCCAGGAGAACATCCGTAAATAACAGTAGACAGTAGAGTACGAAATAATGTGTCAAATTAACTTTCTCTGGCTAATTAATCAAAAGGGCCCTAGAAGTCAAGTTGAAAAGCCACAGGACTGATTTGTCTATGAACCCACCGAACACATAACTTGGATAGCTTTAAATTTCAAGTTGAAGAAATCAAATGTCTGCCCGCTTGTCTATAAAAGATGTCTCGTCTGTGATTGTTTTTACTGTCTTTCTTAAAATTACAGCAGAGGCAATAAGTGTGTCTATTTTAGTAAAAGCAAACAAGAAAAAGGGGGCAAAAGGTTTGAATATGTTTCTCAAGTCAGCTCTACTGGGTAATAATATAGCTGAGAAGGACATTTGGCATTGAGGGCTTTCAGCTGTGTTCTTCACCACTGGGTCAAACTGTCCTGTGTTTATACAGCCCACAGGTCAAAGGCCTTTTAAGTATGTATCTACACAAGAGATCATAATTGCTGCATAAAAATACTTGCTCTGGAGCAGCCCCCTCCCGTGCAACTATTCTCCACTGATTTATTAACTAAAACTAACAAAACTTGTAATTTTTATCCTTTGTACATTAAAGCATGCCTAAATTTGGGTTCACAAATCAGATGAATTCCTTTTAATATATAAAACCATGGGCTTCGAATTGAATCTCATTTTATAACTCAAGTCCTGGTGGTAAATTTGATCTCTTTGGAGGCATAGTTCACTAGTTGGTTGGATCATGGAATTGGTGATGTTTATTTCTCAGTCTAGAATGGGGAGTACACTTAGATTTTTGTTAAATTTTTTCGTTTAGTTTTTAAGACAAGGAACTACTTAAAGTTCCTTAGCTCCCCCTACCGTCAGTTTTGAGAACTTCACAAATGAACCCCTTAAACATTTCAGTGGACAGAAAAAAGAAAAACAAAAAAACCACATGGCATTTATAATCTAAGTAATTGTCACTCGTGATTCCAGAAAAAAACCCTCTCGATTATTTTCCCATTGTGTTTTAAAAGAGTATTGAATATTCCGTAAGGCTTATGTTTCCACATGGAAAAATAATGTCTAGTATATAATGTATAATATATATTGTAGAAAAAATAATTTGAGATATTTTCTGCCCTCAGCTAGTTTTAAAAGTTTATTATTTTTGTCAGAGTTGTAATTCTACCTGTTTTTAAAAGATTATTTGCAAATAATCTTTATTTCCCACCTCAGTTCCTATTCTAATCGTACCTAATTTTAACGTTATCCTTACAAATTACTAGGATTAGTAGTAGTAAGTCAAAGCCAAATTTTCATGTATTATGTAAAGTAACCATGTGATTTGAGCTAAATTTTCATTGTATATATTTAAGGAAATAGGGTACTCTATTTCTCTACAAATACAATTCTTAGGTGCATCAGTTATCAAAATAGGCTCAGGAAGTTTTATGTATTGTGCACACGCATAATTTTATATACATATATATAATGTATGTAACAATGATAAAGAAAAAGATGCTGTCAATTTGAGAATGGCAGAAGGACATGGAAGGAATTTGAGGTGTGGTAGCTGTGAGGGACTGGAGGGAGCAAAGGGAGTGGAGACGAGATGTAATTCTATTCCATGTAAAACCTTTGGGAATAAAAGAAAATACAAAAAGAAAAATGAAAGAATATAAAAGAAAGGAAAAGATCAAGTGAAACTAAAGTTGCTAATACAAGCACCTGGTGTGTCTTCACCAAACTATTGAGTCGTAGTCTCCAGCCACAGTCATCTATTTTTGGAACCTTGTCTATAGAAGGTTCTAGACAGAGCTTATGTGAAGGACTATGCATTTTCATCAGTAGAGAATAGTTTCACAATCTCAATACTATCTATTATCTACTCACATATGTAGTAATAATTTGTATTAAGTCCTTATATCATGTGTGGCTTTATTTTCTGCATAGAGATTTTAGTTGTTCTTTTGAAAAGTTAGTCTATTAAGGGAGGGCATCAGGAGATGAATACGTCTAAAATGTGTTTTGTATGTGTGTGTGAAACTGTCAAAAAATAAATTAACAGCATAAAACTGTAAGACTGAATCATAAATAAAATCTGTACTCCCTTTATGGATTTCATTACATATAACAAGTTTCTGGGAAATAAAATGTCACATATTAAAACATGCAGTTATTTTTTAATGCATCACCCAAACCTCAAAGCTCTGCTGTGTTCTAGGATTCTGACAGCAGCCCTTAGAAGAGTTTTCATTACCACTGATGCTTTAGGACAAATTCTGAACATGGCAATTGAATCCAGTGTGTCTCAGTAACTTCCTATATATAGACTCTGACCAAACCAAGGAGGTGTACTTTCAGTGTCCTAGGTCACCATGTCCTTGCACGCTGTCACATGTTGACATATCGTTCACTGCCTACCTTGCCCTCTTCCTTCATCAGCTTCACAAAGGCTTGTCTAAAACAAATTCTTTTAGGCTTGACTTAAACATCATCTAAAGAATCGCATTAAGTCTCTATTACCTGATACCTGGGCTTTCTGTGAGGTCTGTGGTTGCCTCCACCTCAGTATAGGCATGTAACCATCTCATGCTTAAGTTCAGGCAAAGACATATCTTTGGCATGGAGTGAAAACTTGCAACATGTCCATGCTTTATAATCACAACATTAGCTGTTGTTTTACGCATGACTAACATGTCAGGTACCATGGTAAGTGCTCTGCAAGTGTCTTATTTAGCCTTGAAACGTTTAGCAAAGAGAAAGGTTTATTTTTACTTGAAGTATCAGTTAATCCCGAGGCTTATCAGAAACTTGCAAAAGATTATGCAACTACTCGCATTAGACTTAGCTGAGCAGGGAGTTTCTGGCCCTAAGGATGGTATTCTAAAACTTCACAGCAAGTGTCTCTCTACAAGGACCATCTTGCTCTAGTTTCTGTTTTTCTAAAAGTCTCTCACAGGTTATGTAATAAACAATAGAAGCTTACTTATCACATGGATCGGGAGGTAAGAAGTCTAAGACTGCTGCTCCGGTGTCTTATGAGGACTCCGTGACTACATGGTAAATGGCAGAAAGTTTGGTAGGTTTGTGTGAGGCAGAGAGAGGAACCGGGACCAAACTCATTCTTGTTATCAGTAATCTAATCCTGAAATAACCTATTGTCTTGATAGCATCATTAATTTATTTATGAGGGTAGAGTTATCACAATGCAATTACCCTTTGAAGGTCCCTTTAAAACTGTGATTACCTGGCAATTAAATTTTACCATGAGTTCTAAAGGGAGGACATTCAAATCCTAGCAGGCTAAGATTGTACTCAATTAGTAATACCAATATCTCTTTGATTTCTACTCAAACCTCCTCATTATATCTAAAACAGTGGAAAAAAATGAATGTTCTTTCAATCATTAGACCACTTCACATGAGTATCATACACATGTATATTCAGCAAAGGGCAACACAGACACACAGACACACACACACACACACACCAGATTGTTTTAATTGGAATGCTTAGTTTGCAAAATTGCAAAAGAGTCACAAAATAACTATTAACCACATCAGTGAAAACTCAGCAAGTCACTACAATAGAAAGAGAAGGCCCTTTAATGAAAACCTTACAAAATTATCCCAAATTGCACGTGATTTTTAATGGACTGCAGGCACTCTAGGCATTTGTATTTTATTTCTTGGACAAGAGTAAAATATATTTTTTATGCAGAAAAATTGTGAATGTTTCCAACAACTAACACATGGCCTATGAAGGAAAAAATAATGCCATTTTTTTCTCTTCTGTAATAACCTTCTATTGGGCAGCAACCATGTACAATGTGGTAGTTTCCTATGGCTGTAGCAGAGCCTCCCTTTCCACACCCTACCCAGAGTAAATAGCGATTTCTTGGATAATAAAGCCATAATACTGAACTTCAAGACTTTTGAAAATATGTTTCTGGCTATCTTAAGAAATAATCTATAAGTTTGCTAATAAGCAGAAATGCTTTGGAAGTTGAATGTGTTGTCACAAATGGAAGGGAAAAACATCGGATAAATATCTGCTTGATTGATTAAAAACAGAGTGTTCCTCTCCCTGTAGTTTACACCATAACAGTATCGATAACTTGTATTCAACACCATGCACACAGAGAAACTGCGATGCAAAGTAATTTCAGTTTGTACTAAAATAAAAAGCATAATTACCTTGGTATACATTATGGACTACTATTTCCAGATTAGTTATACAAATTAATTCCCTTCTCTTAGGTAACTTGCAGATGTCACCACAGCTTGGAAATATGTAACTGTTATTGTAAATTTGAATATAAAATAGTGCCTTAAATATAAACCAGATAAATGTATTAATTAATAGAGTTTTCAGATAGATAAAAAATGTATGTAAGTTTCCCTTTCAGTATACATAAGTGACCATCATGTAAAATAAATCCCTTCATTCTATTAGGCATAAAAATTCCATTGGTTTGATAAAAGGATCTGAGAGAAAGGTTTAAAGAGTTTATATTTGTTATTTCTGAGTATAATATGCAACTTGAGAAAAAACTGCTATTTTTAATAAGTTAGAATAAGCAAAGAGAATATAATTGAATAAAATGTATTAAATGAATGTCCTTTTATTTCAGGTAAAAAAGGAAGGGAGAGAAAACGGAAAAAACTCAATAAAGAGGAAAGAAAGGATACAAGCTCTGACAGCAAAGGTTTGGAGTCCAGCAGAGAGACCCCAGAGCAGCGGGAAAGCAAAGACAGACAGCAGCAGCAGACAAGAAAAGCCCAAGAGAAACAACAGAAATCGGTATCAGTCAGCACTGTACACTAGAGGGTCCTGTGAGGTTCTTGTAGACTCATGATGCTGCTATCTCAACCAGATGCCCAGGACAGGTGTTCCAGCCATTAGGGCCACAAATGGACAATACACCAGTTACTGCTCTGTCTAAACAACATTCCGAATAGTTGCTATATTCTTCATACAAGCATAGTTAAAAGCAAAGAGCCAAACGTTCAAAGAAGGGATACTTTTAGATGGTTATCTTTTGTGCTTCTGTGTATTTTTAAAAGATGAGAAAATTTGTACATAATTATCAATAAGCTATAAGCTATCCTCAATATAATGAGGACACCCAGAGAAGAAACATCTTTTCCCTATAAAAAAATTATTCGAGTATTGTTTTTAAGAAGCAAAAGATAATTCTGCAACTTCAAGAGGCAGTGTCCCTCCAAGGAAAGGTCAGGGGAGAGAAACATCGCTCCAAGCACAGGGTGGATTTGTCCAGGAGATCTAGTGAATGCTCAGAATTAAGGCCTGGTATTTGGAATCCTAGAGTTTATCATCAAAGAAACAAGTATTTTAAAGATGACTTCTATTGCCCTCATCCTGTACTTCTGCAAGAAACTGAGCATACATAAGAGAATTAAATGTACTGTGTGGGATTGGAGTGAGGCAAGCTGTGGAAGAAGTGACAGAGCTGGAGACCATCTTTGCTTTTCAGTACTGTGAAGGGTTGTGCTCACCTGGAACAGGTCTCCAATCTATGGCAGCACTGTGTGGTTGATCGCCTGCTACACCTCGGTTTATATAAGTCTGTAAACATGTACCTGTAACTTTCTTCCAAAAGCAAAAACATACTTATTAGAAGAAAATTCTGACTTTATAGAGAACAAAACTAGAGTGCGGAGAATGTGACATGTTTGCAAAAGTGTGTGTTTTCTTTCTTAATGAAGGAAAAACAATTTTATTGCCTGCTTAAGGGTCCATCTGGAACTAAAGGGATACTACTTTCTAACAAGGTGTATCTAGTAGGGGAGAAAGCCACCACAATAAATATATTTGTTAATAGTTTTTAAAGCTTCGTTCACTTTGTTTCATTGGGTAAGAGAGATTCAAGAACTAGGAAGGTGAAATCCACTCTATGGGTGATCTTTTTCTGAAATAATTTAGAAGATGAGATTTTCAGTGCTCCCCCCTTCAATATACCATTACCTGAGCCAATGAAAACTTACTTATGATATGCTAGAAGATATTTATTAATTTTCTTACATCAATAAAAATTGTATTATGGACACATGAGCCTACCTAAATGATCTCACTACCCCCTCTCCTTCATTTCTTAGAGATGAGCACCTTGTGTGTTGATTCCTCCTGCATCTTCAACATTTAGCTTTTCTTCTCCATATTTTCTCAGTCTCTGGATCTCTTTTGGGAACTGGAGTCACCCTAGCAGAAGGCCTCAGTCATGTTTCCCAGAGGACCCAGCCAATCTTGAACAGAAGGAGGGATCTCTGAGTGTGCAACATAGACTCTTATGACCCACTTTAGCCTTCTGCAGCAACAGGAGGATGTGCAGCTGCTTCTGTGCACCATGCTTCCGGCTCTCTCAAGATCACTTCTGAAGAACCTGCAATGCCTCTGCATCCTGCCTGTCTGTCTCTGTACACCCTTTTTTCACTAAGTCTACTGCTCATGTGGGCTGCTTGATTTAAGTAGTTTTCCACCTCTCTTTTCCTCTATTAAGATATAAAAGTTTTAAATAGTTCATCACTGTTTCTTACTCTGGTGTTTCTTTTCTCATTTGCACGGCAATCAATTGGATCTATGTCCTTTATTTACGGGAGGTCTCATTCAATCTTCGTATAACACTCATGTTACCCAAGGGAATCAAAACCCATGCTACAAAATTATGTTAAGTGGAACTATGTCCCCGGTTAAGGACTTTTGGATGTATCAAACATCAGCGTTATCTAATTGAGTGTGAGTCACACTCAGTAATCTTAAATATATTTCTCCCTCTCAGTATCTTCACTCTTCCAACAACACTTCATAAGGTCTAGGAAAAGGATACAATGCATTAAATATAGAGCAAACAGAGGCAAATTATCATCATGTATTTCCTTATGATCTTCTATACCACAAAGTATTTATATATCTGATGTACTTAAAAGTACAAGAGAAAACAAATTACAATTGATGTTAATCATAGACTGGATAGAATATACCTGAAGCTATATGGTGACTTGTCTTAAAATTTCAATCTACTCTGATATAAGAAATCATATAATAGTCAAATAAGCAGTGCTCCTTGAGCCATTGAATTATGGAAAACTTTTTGCACTGACCTTAAAAGGCCATGTTGATAGTAACAAACATCCAGGAAATTCTTGATATAGACATAGAATTCAAAAAGAAGACCATCACAAATCTGTCAGTACCTAGTTCATACACTTGCCCTGGTTTTCAAAGTCTATCTATACAACCCCAGAGTTTGGCTTTATAACTGTCCTATCACCAGAAGATTTCAGTTATAATCCTAGGTCTGTTGCCATGGGTATGACAGTTGGGGTCTCCATGTTTTATTGCAATGAGAGAGGGGGATCCAGGGCAGGGAACATCTAGTGTTTCTTCCACATCATGGGGATGCACCTAGTGAGTCCTCACTAGTGAGAATGTACTTTGAAAAGGATCCTTAATCATCCTTTCACAGAAGTGGAAATATGGAGTAGACTTTACTGCTCTGGTATTACTGAAATATACCTGTCTAATCCTTTGTTATTCAAATGAATAACGGAGGGAAGAAAAAGTGTATAAAGTAGCTACTGCCAAGAATAGAGGCTGAGCATCACAAAATGAATGGGAAAGAAAGTGAAGAGTGTGTGCCTTATCTGCATATAGGTGGCCAATGTTAAGGCCTAAATTCTGCAGTTAACTGGGTTATACTTGGGTAAGCCTGAACCAGCTGTGCAGCCTTTCCCAGTCTCTATTCTTTCTGGCGAGAACACAAGAAGAATAAAAATATTCATGACTCAATAGAACAACAACTATTCTGTAGACAAGAATATTTCACACCAAACTAGTGTCTACAAGTCAAGTAGGTATATCAATTCTATTGCTTGATTAATATATGGAATTCCAGCAAGTACACATGTGTGATGATTTCAAGAAATAAATGTAAATACAAGAGTGGTGGCAACCAAGCAGTAGTAACTCAAGAATGAATACAAATTTACAATTTGCCTTCAGCCTTAAAAGCAAGAAATGATTATTCTTAAAAATGTGCACATTTGATACGTAGGCATTAGTAGAGACACTCCATCTCTCCTGCAATTCTATTTCAGTGGCAAGATGACTGGCTAAATTTATTCTCAGTAGTATTGAAACTGTATTTAGGCAAATTAAGGGGGAAAGAATTTGCTCTCAGGCAAATTTATTATGGGATATAACTTCTCACGTGCTATGGGAGTATATGTGGAATTCATCTTCCACAAAAAGGCTTATTAAAGTTGTTGCCCAGATCAATTGAGAATTCCTATTTTAATTTTCCTAGCATGTATTAGCTGTGTATTATAATGGGTTTCACTGCATGTCCATACATTCTCACATGTATGCATAATGTATTTTGATCATATTCGCCCTCCATTGCCTGCTGTTGTCCACCTCCCACTTTCACTGAACCATTCCTCTTCATAAGTAGGTCTGCTTCTGGTTTGCTCTGTTTTGTTTTGTGGGCCCCTGAATTTTAAGCATACTTACAACAGTGTGGGTGAGGGTTTGCTTGCAGGTACACAGGCACCTTGCCAATAGCGACACCATTAAAGAAAAATGTCCCATTCTGCAGCTTGAAAGGTTATAAGCCCAAAGATAAGGGTGGGACTCCATGGTCTCTCTCTCTCTCCAGTGACAAGCTGCTGAGGAACCCAAGCTCATGCCGATTCCTGCAGATAATCACAGCTGCTGTGAGTTCCAGGGTTCCTGGAAGTTGGTGCTTTACAACTCCACTCCTTCTTTTAGCTCTTATATTCTGTCTACCCTTATCCTGTGATATGCCATGAACTTCAAAGGGGGTGATAAAAAAAACTTCCCATTAATCCCTGAGCCTTCAGTACTCACACAGAAAAATTTCCCATTTTAATCAATGATACCTCATCTCAGACTACAATTATATTCCAATGTTTTTTTGTTGTTGTTTTGTTTTGAATTATAGAAAAAGAGAAAGAAACAGCTGGGTCTCCTTTAAAGTAGCCAATAACCTTCTCAGTAAGATGTATTACACAATTATGCCAAACCCCTCTAAAGAAGTTAGATAAGTCCATGTTTCAAAAACAAGAGACTCAAGGCACAGAGAACTATCCAAAAATCACGTGACCAGTATCCAATAAGCCCAGAAGACATTCCCATCTCTGGTCAACTCCAATTTTCCTTCATTATAGCCTTTAAAATCATTTAATTTTAGTTCCAAGGTTGACGGTAATATGTCACGATCTAAGAATCTACCTCATGAAGAAGACTGAGAAGTTCTATTAGGAGAATGACCCAGGATAAGACTCATCCCTGAATAGGTACTCAACATATGGTTTCCCATGTGGTGGGGTCATAAATGAATGCAGCACGAGGCAAGAGAACGAAGAAGGCAGGATGGATATCATGCATCACTGGAGAAAGACAAAGACCAGCCAAAAGCGACTGGCACATCTGAATCCTTGGGAAGGCTCCAGCTTTTGTAGCCCTGTATGGCTCTGGAGTGGATCGCAATTCAGTTATCCACTATTTGTTCTTACGGTGCTGATCAGCACTGTCATCTTTCCCTTAGTTCGCAGGCAGACATGTAGAAATGCAGAAATGGATCTTCACTGTTGGAATAGCAAACTTAAAGGCTACCTCGCTGACTTTCAGAGACACTGAGAACATGTGTTCTAATGTTTGCACATCCTTTTTTGTCCATCGTGTGTAACTAAGAAAGGAATGAGGGAAATGAAGGAAATCAAGGGAAGACAGAAAGGAGTGAAAGAGGAGCTCCATCCCAGCAATGGCTTTTATTCCAGGCCGTTAAGATAAAGGGATAAAAGACCCTCAAGTAGTACAAATAGCCTGTTTTCTAGGAAATCAAGGGTGCAAGCGTTTCAGCAGACAAATTACAAGACAAAAAATTAATTTGGTATGTAAAACAACTTCAGTATCTGTAGTTAGAGGCAATGAAAATTACTCAGAATTAGAGAAAGCAAGATGGCTTGGCAGATAAAGGTGCTTAGCCCCAAGCCTGACAACCCAAGTTTGTGCCCCTGAGCCCACATAATGGAAGGACAGGATGGACTCTTGAAAGTCATTCTATGACTTCCATGTGTGCTTGATGGCATTTCTACCCCCCAACAACATGCATGCACACACACATACACACACACACACAAATCAATCAAAAAATAAATTAAAAGAGATTAAACATTTTTGTTTTGGTTTGGTTTGTATTGTTTTCTTTCAACATAATACTTTATCAATTATTTGGGAATTTCACACAATGCACCCTGATCACAGTAGACTCCCATTCCTCTCAGGTCCACCCTTTCCTGCTGTGTTCCCCCTACCCCAAAAAACACACCAAAGACTCAGAATAAACTTTGATTTGTGTAGCTGGAAAGCTGGCCAGTATTTGGAAAGCCTTTACCTTCCGCTGTTGAACAGACTGTTTTCTCTCTCCATCCCTCACCCTGCTGCCACACTGGGCGTTTTATTCTTGGAGGAAATTATTCAGATTCTTCCCTAAAAGGAGGTCGGGGAAGCACTAGTGCCTGAGGTGAGTGCCCCTTTGAGAATGCAGCCAGTCCCTCTGGTTTGTTTTCTGAAGCTACTGGCATTGGAGTTGCATTCAGAGTGTCACGAGAAGAGCAACAGTAAATACTGTGACACCCAAAAATAATAAAATAAACTCGACTAAATCTTGCATCTTGAACCGGAGTCATTTGTGAGTCAGTGAGTACTACCAGATGCGATCTTCCCAGACCTGCTTTGCCCCAAGCTGCCCACCATCTGACCTCAGTAACTTACAATCTCTAAAGAAGAAAGATTGCAAAGGTTCCACCAGAACGTATTTCAGGCTTATCCAAAGCATCAAGGAGTGTAACATATGATCCTAAAGGAGACATAGACAAGTAGGGTCACTTTAGGGAAGTGAGTCAGTTTCAAGCTATGAACTCTGTGTTCTTGGTTACCAGCTTCTTTTTAATGCTGGTGTTTGACACTGAGGAGAGAGGAGAGCGAATTGCCCAGAAAAGCAACAGCTGCA
Source organism: Chionomys nivalis (assembly GCF_950005125.1). Classification (NCBI taxonomy): domain Eukaryota; kingdom Metazoa; phylum Chordata; class Mammalia; order Rodentia; family Cricetidae; genus Chionomys; species Chionomys nivalis. The sequence goes on along the minus strand of NC_080087.1, from coordinate 40,033,257 downwards.
CTTGCTGACTGTGGAATGCCGAAAGAATGGCCTGTTGTGTACACACAAAAGGCTTAAGAAAACACTTTCGAGTTGTGTATACAGAACAGCTAATAGATTCTAAAATGGGGTTATTTATAGAAAGGAAGAAATCTTTTTAGAGCATGTTTGTCTAGAATGTCTAGATATTCCACATTGATTTCATCAGATTCGTGATCGTTTGAACAGAACATTTGCGCACAAGCATTCTTGAAGGCCTTGACAATTTGCTTCCATGCCTATACCTTTCCCAACACTGCTCTCCAAAAAATAAGTGAATTAGATAACAGGTAAAGACTAAATTAACGAAGTATAACTAGGGATCAGTAAGTTACCAAGTAAAATCGCTTTAACAGGGATAATTTATTCCATGTTTAGAGTAGTTACTCTGAGACATGAATATCACACAGGCCAATAAATGCACCTTCCACCCATCAGAAATGCACCATATAAATAAGTAAGCCAAGATTCTGTCATCCTTAAAGTATAGCAAATTATCACTAACAGTGTTGTAACACCCCAGGGAAGCTATCAGACTAGATTCGAATATTCTGGAAGGACTATCAAGTCTCTCAGAGGGCTTAAAGGCTTGTGTTATTTTGCGATAATTCATATATCACATATATAACACCTGGCATTCATAATAAATACAAACTCTATTTAGTAAAAAAAAAAAAAAAAACTATTGTTTTTCAGGGTGATTATTTTTTCCCTTTTCTTAAGTAAGGTATTTCTACCTAAGCCCCTACCCCCCAAAAAAATGCCAGAAAAGGAAAATATACAGAGTTAGTTAGGTACAAATTCACATAAATTAGAGTGATTTAACGATCAACTTGAAAGGAGGTGTATGTTAAATATAAGTTAAGAAGACATCCCTTCCCAAACTGCCTTTTGAAGGGAAGCACTAGCATGCTAAAGGGGGTTGTGGGAAAGTCCTCAGCACTTCCCAAGCCTTCCCTGGGTCTCAGGTTCCAAGTACCCTGGGCCTCTTAGCCACAAGCGGGGTTTCTTTTGAGGAAAACTAAACACACTGTGAGGAACAGGACAAAATGAGTCAGGAAAATGACTTAGCATTGCTTTATATTATAAAAGAATTTTTGAAATAAATGCTATTCAACATTAATTACCAAAGCGGCCCTAAGGTCGTCAAAGGAAAGAAATGAAAACTTGGCTGACCTTTCTTGTCTGCCTTCACGGTTGAACACTCTTCTAGTTTGCAATGCAGAAAAGGGTAAGAGAATCTTTCATCCACAGGTCTTTCCAGCCAATTTGAGTAACAAGTAGAGACATCTGTTGCTTCTTTGGTCTCCTGGCCTAAGTTTCCTTTGAGAAACATCAGGGTTCTGGTCAACACAGAGTCAACTGCTCCCTATCCAGGTGCCATGAGAAACTCTATCTACTCTGGTCCTAGCTCTGATGGCAGCCAGACTCATAAGCAAAGGTGTCTAGTCTGTCATCCATCCCACCACGGAGCTCTCCCATTTCCCCTGCCAGGTAACAGCTCACTTTTCACAAGGTAAACTTTACAGAACTTCCGCTTTAAAAACACAAACCGAAAAAAAAAAAGACAAAGCAGAGTTCTCATAATGAAAGGAAATGAGAAGTAAGAGGAACACACTGGAGGAAGACAGACATGCCGTTTCTCTGGTGCTGTGTAGCTTAGCCCACACCCAAAGTAAACTGTCTTCACTTCAAGAAACTGTCTCTCTATAAATAAACACCCCGATGTATCTCTAAAACATGAACATCTTGGACTGTCATAATAAACATTGCAAAATAAATACGAAATAACATCTGGAAGGGAAGCTTTCCACGCAGTGGGGTGAGGGGGGAGTTGACTTTTCTTAGTACTGCTAATAGAGAATGAATTTCTTTTTTTTTTTAATTTGAGGAATGTTTTCCACTATTAACCAGAATCAAGCAAAGAGTAAATTAGTTTTACTTTAAAATCTCAAATATAATACTGTCTGCAAACTATCTTCTCATAAATTAGGTTAATCCTGGAAATACTTGTTAATTCTCTTATTTACTATTGTTTGAAACCAGTATAATAAGCATTCTCTTATTAATTCAGTTCATTTAGATATGAAAATGGTTCATATTTAGTTTGAATTATTCCTGTATTTAGCATAAAGTAAAAACTATATGTTCATTTTTGGCAAAAAATAAAGAATCACAAAGTCTCAAATATAATGTGTTACCAAGGCATAGCATGTCCGCCATAAGAGGACATCATTGTGATCATGGCCTTTAACATTTCTCATCAAAGCAAGGAAAAGGAGCAAGCTCATGAACTTCCTGTATGCATTCACCTGTGTGTAGCTCCCCATTTAAGTTATGTTCATAAAGAGACTACATGATAGCAAACTTCCCTTCCTATGCAAAATAATTACATATTCCAGTCACTTGAGGTAAATTTAACAAATATGTAGATCCTTGTCCCTCAGATCATTCCACTTAATTTATGGCATGTTCTAAGTAGGATCTTTGTACATAATGAATTAAGCATTATATCTCTGATATCAAAGAAACAAAAGCAATAGAAATGTATATAATATGTGATTAACTTTTAATACCTCCTCAAGATCATTAGGTCACATTTAAATCAACCAATAAAAATTAAAAGGAGGAACTGGAGGGATAACTCAGTGGTTAAGTGCACTTCTTGTTTTTGCAGAGGACCTGTGTCCAAATTCAAACACCAAATAGCAACTCACAACTGTCCATCAAATGCTATTTCTAGGGTTCTGACTACCTGCTCTGACCTCCATGGGCACCAGGCACCTACAGACATTCATGCCAGCAAAACACTCATGTACATAAAATGAAAAAGAAAAAAACTTGAATCAAAAAGAAAATAAATAGTTTATATTCCCTCACTTATTTCTTATTCCCAGTCACAAATCCCAATGTTTTAAAATATTAGATGAACTTGTTACCAAGAAAAAGGTAAATATTTCTGAAGTAAACAATAAATACATTGCAATATTGATTTTGTAGAAGTATCTTTAAACTGCACGTGTCTCTCTTTCCACAGAGTAACATTTGGCAGAGAAAGATCATTTAGCTGAGTCTGAGATGTTGCCTCATCTGTTCATTTGCTCACAGTCTGTTCCTAGTGACATATAGTTATGTATTTCTCAGATGTTCCAAACCAAATCAGCACAATGAATTTTACTTTAACATTTTCTTCTTTTAAAAATAGCAACCATTTTCTCCAGCATTCCCTACCTTTCATTAAATCGACCTAATTGCTATTTGTAGGTGGACTGCATACAGGCTGTCCTAAATTCCAGATTCCCCTTCTGTAAATGTACCCACACAATTAGTTGTAATATTTTTTTTAAGGATCGCCCTGATGTTTCATGATTAAGCAAGCATTTAAACAAAAGCAAAGATGGATTCATACTGTGAGTTTTGAGAGGGGTATTTTCATTTTGTACATGCTTCTCAGTGTAACATAGCAAAACATAACCAACCAAAAATAAATATTCCATAATTCAACAGAAAGGAGAGGAGAGGACAGAGGGACAGAGAGGAAGGAGAGACGAGAAGAAGCAGGTTGGTACACCCCAGTCCTTTGTGTTTGCCTCTTCACAGGGTCCTCCATCCACCCCCTGCAGACAACTTGCTCATCTGTTCCTCTTTCTCTCCCAGTTGGCCCGCCCCATCTGATTGCCTCCAGGGAAAACCAGATGCACTTCTAGAGAAGCTGCCAAGATGAACTGTCAGATGGAATCGTTGGAGAACACAGGACATCAGTTGGGGTGGGGGTTGTTGGGTGAGTTAGTAGGAAAAGCACAGACTTTAAGAACAGGGAGACATGCAATTTAAGTCTCTCTACTGTTGACCCTGTGACACTGGAGAAATGGCTTAGGCACTGATTCTCGGTATCGTCACACAGAAAATGAACCAATTATTACAGACTGTGTAGAGTTACTACAAAGGATAATAAAACAAAGAATGGGACATGCGAAGCACAAGTAGGACCTCCGTGAACTGTTGCTTGCTCAGTTTGCTATGAACACTGTTTAAAACAGAGTTTTCAAGTCAATCTAAAATAGAAGCACTAACATAAAGATATATGAACACACACACACATCTGTATTCCTTTCACACTTACTTATTGCCAAGAAGCATGATTGATATTCCTGATATAAGCCCATAAGACAATTTGTCATCTCTCAATCTTCCTAGAGGAAAAAACAAACATTTATATTCACATGCTGTTAATGTTTTTTTTTCTGATGTGCATAAGGGTGTGGTGGTCAAGAGGAATGAGGCTTTCACTCAGCTGTGAATGGAAAAGAGGTCAAGAATGAGTGTCCAAACCCTGAACCTGCTCCTAAAATTTAACTAATTTTCTTTGCTAGTGAAGCAAAGCAGAGAAACAACAGACTGGGTGGCACAGGCCATGAGAAGACATATAGAGAGAGAGACAATTGCACTTGGAAGAATTAGAGTCTAGTAAGAAATTTAGGAAGTGTGTAGGCAGGAAACCTATAACAAATAGCCATATATGTGTGTGTGTGTGTGTGTGTATAAACGTTCTCAATAGTACCATGAAAATAGTCATGAGGGTTAAAAAACATTTTGAAAAAGCAATGGCATGATTCAATTTCTTTTGCTAAGTATTGTATAGTGGAGATGAACAGGTAGATTTTGCTAAGAATGAGTCAAGACTGATGAGCAACAGTTTTAGACTGTAAAGTATAAAATAATATTCAAATTCACAGTAAATGAAGTCTGAGTCAATGCAGAAAGAGAGGGAGGAAGGGACGGACACGAGGAACCACTGAAAGGTACTGGCCATGACACGTGCCATCCAGTAAGAGGAAACAGGCAAGCAAAATGAATCCTGTGTTTGAAAAGGGGGAAAATGGCTAAGAAATATTAGCACTATTGAAAGCTTAGTAGAAGAAGAATTATGGTAGAATCTGAGACAGAGGAACAAAAAAGTAAATGCACCAAAAACCAAGCAAATGATGATACTGAAATATTGAGAATATCAGTAATTCAAATGTCACAATAAAATCAATCTATTTAATATTGACATGTGCACCTGGATCTCCTAAGATGATAATCTTTCATGAATTGTTTTAATGAAATCAGAAAGATATAATCAAGGCTATGGTATGTTGTAGGAGGCTGCATATTTGTTTCCCAACCGCCTGGCAGCTCAGACCCTAAATAACCACACAGAAACTCTATTAATTAAATCACTGCTTAACCCATTTGTTCTAGTTTCTTATTGGTTAACTCTTACATCTTAATTTAATCCATTTCTATTAATCTGTGTATGGCCACGTGGCTGTGGCATACTGGCTCATCTGTTTCTGGCAGCAACTACACGGTGTCTCTTGACTCCACCTCCTTTCTCCCAGCATTCCATTTAGTTTTCCCTGTCCACCTCTATTCTGTGCTGCACAGGCCCAAGACAGTTCTTTATTAGCCAATGGTATTTACAGCATACAGAAGGGAATCCCACATAATGGTATGTTGAGAAAGACATCAAATGTGAGAAATTGCAGATGTGAAATGAAGGCAATACCAAAAAGAAGTGGTGGGTATCTGAAGCTAGTGGGTAAGAAAGGAAACTTGAGGCAAGACCGAATTACGATACAATTTACTTAGGTTTACCTCACTTTTGTTATTTTGGTAGTTATTTTGGGATGTTAAAAAATCCATTTATTCAGAAACAATGATACATTTTAGAATTATAACACACAGTGGATATATTCAGATTTATCTTTGGGCTACCAGCTCACAAACAATGATATAGAGATTTCTTATTAATTATGAAAGCTTGTCCTATAGCTTAGGCTTGTTCCTAACTAACTCTTATAAATTAGCCTGCATTTTTAAATCTATACTCTTTTATGTGACCCATACTCTGTATTGCCAGCCCATCTTGCTTTCTCAGTGTCTGGTTGGGAACCTGCCTTCTTTTTCCCAGAGTTCTCTCTCTGACTGTAAGTTCCACTTATCTCTCCTTTCTAACTATTGGCTGTTCAGTTTTTTATTACCCTAATTACAGCAATAGATATTAACGATGTACAAATACCCCACAACATTTCCGCCTTCCGTCTAAATGAAAACAGAAGGTTTTAACTCCAACACAGTAAAACTATATACAATAAGAACAATTATCAAGTAAGAAATACATTCACAATGTCTAATCCATTAGTATTTAACAAATTCAGAGAAAATTAACTCTCTTATCTTAGCGAGTCCAAACTTTTGTACCTAGTTTACATTCTATCAAAACCACAGAAAACTGTAACTCTAGCTCTAATCTCCAACCTCATCAGAGACCTGAGAAGGATACAATATTGTCTGATTAAACAGGAAATATAGAACAAGCAACTTTCAAAACTCAGAAACAACAGAAACATCTGACTGCCTGGAGAGCCACCCCAATATGCCTCTGCAATTTTGGGACATCCGTCTTTGGTCTATGGGCCTAGAATATCTGATGGGTTGTTCTGTGAAACAGGAATTTTGAAGGACTGTCATACCTTATCTTGGCAAAGTTTGGCAATCACCTTATTTTGTGTCTTGCTTGTTCAATTTGGACAGTATTCTGTCAGTAGTCAAAGCAAGGACAATTTCTTTGCCCAGTGGCTAACTTGTAATGAATGAAAGCAAACTCCATATGGAGGTTCTTTATTTCCATCATCTTCTTTTAAAGTATATTGGTGCTGCTAGGATCAGACATTTCTTACAGTCACAAAAAGCCTTATGATATTAAAACATTTTAAATTCCACATTCTGTAGGTCTCTGATGTGTTTGAAGACTATTTAAAATATATCTCTGTTTGACTTTGAAAGCATACTTAATATGACTAAAAGTTTGATTGTTATAGATAACTAATAACATTTATTTCTTTACTATCCTAAATAACTTTCTAAGACTAGAAATTTAGATTATATTGTTAAATAATCTGCATAGTTACAATACCTTAAACAAGAGTAGAAACATATATAACCTTAAATTTGTATCAGTATATAAAAATACATATCAATATAGTTGTTTTTAGTTAAAAGGTAGACTCAACAATCCACCCCTTATCCAATCATTTCTATACATTTCCCTTTTTCTCTTCAGAAAGAGATCCCTAAATCTAATCTTCTTTGCACAGCTTTTTCTCTGACCATTTTCAGCAACAACAAGTAACCAATTCCCCTAAATGATGAAAAATAACCATTACTCACTAAGTGACCAAAGTCACCCACCTTACCTCTTTGGAATGTGGGTATTATGCTCTCTAGATGCTTCCTGTTGTCTGGGGGCAATGGCATCTTTAAAAGACCCTGAGAAATTCGGGACAATGGTCAAGTAGAATAGTGTGTGAGGCTGGACTTTAAAGTTACTTTGGATGTAGAATTTTGAGAAAACTGTATCAGAGGCATTCTGAGAGACTTGATAAGCTGAGCTACTTGTTTTCTTTGGTGTCTGGGATTTTTGTTCTGAAAACACAAACTTTTCAGAACAAACAAAAAGGGAACTTATATATCTATATTAACACAACTATGAAATGTATGACATGCACAAGTCAATTACAGATGATTCTTTATTTTATGTTTGAGCATAGAAAGGCATCTGTTAACTTTGTAAGTTTGTTTGGACTATATAACCAAATCTCTATCCATGCAATATGAAAGTTTGGCATGTAATAATAAGTCAATGAGAGGATTTTGTAGTCAATGAGATTTATCATATCTCATCAAGTCTCAGAGTTGTTCGCATAGTTGACTGATCAGAATACATGTCACCTGTTCTGTAGTTTTTCTTGGTTTCTTTCCTTATGTTTGTAGCCAAGAATTTCAGGAAGTCTCACCCAATCAAATCTGATCTTTATTAATTTTGAAGAGAACCATAGCTTTTTGTTTCCCATGAAAACGAAGGTATAACTTCTCCCCCAATGCAGTATGTGTTCTTTTTAATTTTTGTTTTGAAGTTTAGACAGTCTTAAAATAGATTGGTTTAATGTAGCAGTTTCCATACTCCAACATCTCCTGCCTATCTAGTGACCATTCAACTATTTATTACACCAATCCTGGCAATACATCTTTACAGTGTCCAAATACCCCACAACATGTGGGGGTATAAAACTTTCTCAATGTTTTCAAATGGCGTGTTTTATAATGAAAGAAACTTGACCTGAACATGCTAGTTTATTACACAAAGGGAGAGAAGAAGTATTTTTTCTTTCTTTTTAAAATGCTTTAATTGAAATAGAATTACATCACTTCTCCCTCCTTTTTCCTCCCTCCAGCCTCTTCTAGTTACCCTGCCTTGATCCCCTCCCATGCCCCCTTCTTCTCAATTCAATTTCCTTTTTTTAAGTATATTTAAATAAATGGACAATTTTTAGAATTTTCCGAATCTCTGACAAGACTAGAAGTACCACTAAAACTATTCATTGTGATGAATTCATCCTAGTTTCCATAGTATTTCCAACTGATTTGCTCCAACACATCGTTCCAGCGCTCTCTTTATATTCTCCACAGTACTTAATGATTCCAGTAAGAAGATTCCTGCCTTTTCTTTTACTTAACTGTCTGATTTTCTATATATGAAACCAGAAATGATATTCACTTTAACTGTTTTTCAACTACAACTCCTTTGAATTTAGGTCAAGATTTTCAACATTTAGACAATACCTCATACTCTAATAGTGGCCAGAAATTTACAAATACTGAAGACCCTAGCTGTGACTGTTTATATCTATGTGCTTAACTTGGAGAATCTGTCAAAGCCAGGAAACTAGAAAAAGAGTGTTTGGGATTTGGGATGGAGGATGCATTAAGAAACAAGGGTAAGTAGAGTCCAAGGAACATTAAAATAGGAAGAACAGCAGAAGGTAGAAAGATTACAGGAGAGGAAAACTACTATTGCTGTTTAGGAATTTGGACATTGCATCAAACTGCCTTCTAAACATGTGTTTTTACCCATAAACAAATGCTATCAGTCTTAATGTCCATTGTCATCATGAACTCACAGCTGCTATGGTTACCTGCACTATGTCTGCCCAAGATTTTACCTGTCAAGTAGCTAGCCATGGATAGTGGAAGAGGTCATGGGACTGTGCTCTCATCTGCTGAACTATTGGCTGAGAGACCCTGGTAGAGGGGAAGTCATTATCTTCAGATAATCCAAATTTCTTTAGGATTTACTGTTGAGCAGAAGGGTCCACACTACTGCTCCATCTCATAGCCACGCTGATGACTGGTTAAACTCAGCAAATCCCAAAACAAACCAAAAAGACATGAACATGGGAGAGTGCCCTGTACAGAGGAGTGGATGATCAACTGGAGAGTAGCCAGTTTGAATTATACACATGCATGAAATTGTCCTCCAACAAAATTTAAAGAAAACTTATAAGACCCGATCAATTTCTACTCATTGAATGTTACTTTACTAATGAATTGTTAATAAAGTTAAGAGAGATTATTTTAAATATGACATGCTATAAATGTAAAGTAATAATGGCATTTATATCAATTTAAGGATGCCATTTCTCACTCCACAAAGCTACAACTATAATTTGAACCAAGAGTTCAGATCAATGAGAAGGCAAACTTTATGTTGACACCATTACCCAGTAAAATATTTTACTAAAACTTTAAACACTTTAATTGTAAATCTCCGCTCTTTATTTTCTACTTTTCCAATATCTTCAGTAGCAGCCCACTGTATGCAAGCTTGTCTGATTCACCTTGTGGTATTATGTAGCAGCTTTACAACTCTTTTACACGTTGGCATGATTTCAGCTATTCAATTAAAAATGAGATGTTTTATTAAAGTAGTCAGCTGCTGACACAAAGCATCTTTTTCTTTTCCTATTCAGCAAAAACGCAGCTAAACACTCTCCATTAACTTCTTATTTAACAGCTAAAAATAGAAGCCTAATGTAATGTTTATAATACAGATCCAGTGATAAATATAGAATTCTAGTATTTTGCCCAATGGAAATTCAAGCTGAAGTAAAATGCATATCTTCATGTTTCTTCTGAGCTAATGGTAGAGAAATACTTAATTTCTAGCTAGATCCTAATGTGTAAAATCAGACACAAGGTCAGAAAAGTCAGTTTCTTGTGTCTGTGCATCCTTTGAGGAAAAAATAACTTGAATACATGTGAGCACACACACATATTCAAAAGCAACTGACTTTAAGGTTGCTTTATTTCCAAACATATTCTCTTTACCATGAGTAAGGAGCCATTCTCTGAGAAACAAGTGGAAATTCTTCAACTGAAAAGTTGCCTGTGGATATATGACAACATTCTAAAAATAACGTGAAGCATTGGATATAGAAGCAGGAAACCCACACTTAGCCCTGAGAGGGTTTAGCACAGGAAGCCTGACCCACAGCAGTGTTCACACCTTGGGCTCTGCTTTCTCGTGGTACTTTCCTGCTGCATGGCTCTTGTTGTTACTTAAGGCTTGTTACAATAATATATTAAGAAATCTTCATGGAGTTATATTGACCAAAAGACCTAATGGGGTTTTCTTTAGGATGTCTTTATCAGTAATATTGAGAATCAGCTCTGAAGAATGGGCTTTGTATCCTATTGAATAACTCTGTGTAAGGGATCGTGTTAAAAATCATCAGTATCAACTACAAGTTACATAATGGTGTGCTGGAGTCTGTATCCTTCAACCTGTCTCATTAATCTAGACTAAGCTAAAATAATGGATGTTTCCTTAAATTTGAAGCAATAAGGCAATGCAAAAAGAAATAACTGAAGGACAGATTGAGAAAAATCAAAATAGGAAAAGAATCACAGTCTAGAATGATAGGTTTGGGACAAATAAGGAAAGCATGGGCCTCCATTAAAGAAACTACACACAAACAAGGGATTAAGAGCAATTGACACGGACAAAGCTCATCCTGTGGAGGTTTTACCTGAACCCCAGTTTAAAAGAAGAGAGAAAATCTAACATGGGACCTAAAGGAGCTTTAAAGGAACATTGTTTAGTTGGTAACTTGTTCTCTAAGGTATAGAAACTGATATTTTTACAACATTAGAGTCTGAGAGCGATCTAATCTAAATTACATTCCTGGGGTAAAATTTCTCAAAGACACTGGAGTCGTGTCCTTATGAGCACATTGGGAATCTTTAAAAGCAATCATGCAGCTGTGTCTTCAAGCTATTACCTGACAGCTCCAGTGCACATCTGAGCTTGATCAAAAACCGTGACTAGTGAGCTTGGTACCTCAATGTAGAAGTCACATGCTGCAGTCTGCATGAGAAACTGGGGGGGGGGGGGGGGGGTTAGGGAGAGAAGTGAAGAGTGGATAAGTCAGACAGGAAACTGTGCAGATCAGAAGGCAGGAATCCAAAGGATGAGATGGATGCTACCTTCACATTTGGCAAAATCATGCTTTTCTCTTCCATACCAGTTCTGCTTCTACCCTCACAACTCGCCACATGCTCCACAGAGGCACAATCCCATTATTGTCTTTTCACCTCTCCTACTTTCCACCTTGATGTCTGGCACTTTGGATTGAGAGTAACCCAATACTCCCACCTCTGTATGTTCATGAATACCCTAAAGGAAACCAACGTGGACTGTAACCAGCTCTGGGATTATCATTTCTAGTTTTCCATATTATTTCACAATCTCTACAGTTTTCTGCTGTCTCTATCTTTTGGTCTTCTAGTAATATTAAAATCTATCTTAATTTCTTATCTGCATACTTGGTTCATTCAATTATTTACCTGAGGTCATTTTTTCTCATTTATAAACAGGCATAGTAATACCCGCCTTATATATCTGATGTTACAAACAGAGATCAGATATGCAAATCAGCATCTCTTCTTGCGAAGAGGATACATTGAATGATCTATTTTATTCATGCTGTACAAATAAATATTGTGATTTATTACTTATAAAACTCTTTTTGAGACTATAAGTTGTCCTCCTCTGTCCTTCCTAAAATCTCAGATCGAACCCTACATCAATCAGTCCCTCCCTTTCCCATCATATCTGGTTTCAAAACCCCGTTGAGAAAAAAAATACCATGGTGGCATGGATTGATGCCACTACAAACTTATAGTCTCCCACATCAGTGGAGCTATTAACACCACACAGTAAAATTTCCAACTGCTCATTGTCCATTTCCTCTTCTGTATCCAACAATAATATTTTTGAACCTTCACCACTTTGATGCTCTCCATCACTCTTAGCAAATGAACTCTACGTCAGAGAGAAAATGCAGACCCTTTTGCAAGAATGCTTTTCCACTTCCAGATCCTGCCCCACAATACACGCTGCAAACTGGCTGCTCTGTGTATTGGGTGTCTATGTGCTGTTTGGACCATGTCTTTCTATATCTGTAGGTTCCTTCATTAAATCAGGTATATTTCAAGAGTCTTTTTAAATTTCTCATTTACCATATCCCATTTTGTTGCTGTTGTTTCTTTAGAGTACTATGTACTCACATGTACCTCCCTATTTCCTGAGACTGTCCGATCCCCAATCTGTGTCTCGTTATCTCTGTCACAGCTATTCCCACCTTGCAGATGTTTCTGGTTTACTAAAATTACCAGGCATATTTCAGTTCTTACCTTATGTGTCCTCTGATTGCATGAGATCCTTGCCTTCCCCCTTCTTAATGCCCTTTCCTTGCATGGTTTCTATGGTATTGCTCAGTCTTGATTCTCTTTCTTTATCTGCCATATGAAAAAATCTTGTACATCTGTAAGATATTAAGCACATTTAACATAGATCCTCTAACATCCAAATTTCTAACCCTAATCTTCTCCATATCCTTATCACTAATGGATAATTCAAAGGAATTCAAATGAAACTCATCTTGGATGTCCTATATAGCATTCCAAGCATATGCTGGAGCAAAATGAGTTGTCATCTTCCTGGTGTTAAATTTGCATACCTTCTGTCTTTTCTAGCTTGGTTAGCAGTATCACATCAAACCCTCTCTCTTAAGCCAGAAGCTTATTTAATCTGCTTGTGGGGTCTGATCCAATATTCTATATTATGTTTAAATCCATTCTTTTATTATCTTCCTGTGATCACTGTTGTATGCCTGGATGTTGTTATATTTCCTTCAACATATCCCTCCTTTGTCTCTGTCAGAAGGAAATGGATGATATTAAGCACCATACTGCTCTTAGATAGCCATTCAAATGAAATTTCCTTATACCTTCCAACTTTAAAAACAAGCTAGTAACAACTAATTTGTATTGTACTAAATACTCTCTGCATGACAGTAACTTTTTATAAATTCATCTTAAAGATAATCTTTTAGAATAAAAATAAAATAGGAACAAATGGAGATATCCAAGATTTAACTATTAGGAAATGTAGTAAAGACAGAATTCAAAAAAAAGACTTTCTGATTTTTTTTCTTTAAAAAAGTTTTTCATAACATTTGCTACAGAAATAAGACAAAGATGGCCTTGTGTCTTGGTTCCTAGTTTATTTATTTCCCCATAGGAGACTGAAATCACTAGCTTAAAATCCTGTGCCAAACTTAAATTTAGACATTCAATTACCTTAATCAAGTCAATCAAACAGGATTTTAGACATTTAGAGACTGCCAGCTGTGCACTCTTGCAAAACTCCATACTGCATCTGCTGGCCACTAATAAAAGTTTTGCAATTAGAGGATCCCAAGATACTACAACATTTTTAAACACAGTGGAGTGGAAGCGAGGGGTAATAAGAGTGGGATTTGAATTTTACTCTTAGCTAAGTGGTTTCAGAAGTACTCAAGAATTTCCTCAGAGAAGTTTCCACAATACGTGTGATATTTCAACAGATTCTCTCTGGGATGACAATAGATTTGGGGAGACAAAATACAGAGGAAGCAGCTCAAACAAGTTGATATAGCAGGAGGCAGCTAAAGTGGATCTGGTAATAAAGGGTCATACCTAGAGCTATTTTCAAAACTGAGCTATTGGATTTCTCACCAGCTATAACTGGAATGTTCAGGAGAAAGAGAAGGCCAAGAATGACTCCAGTTCTTTCTTGTAACTAGAAAGGTGAAGAGGCTGAGAGACTCTGGGAGAAGACTTAGTACTTACTTTTACTCTTCAAGTTTATCCTTTCTCCTCAATGTATAAAAGTGACTATGACATAAAAGCTCTTAAAAATACATTGATCCATGAAGAAAGATGTAATGCAAAGCAAGCAATCTTATTTCCAATTGTAAAATTGAAATAATGTCAAGGCAGAAGGATCAGGATGTTCTAGGTTCTCTGATATTCCACATGCTTCAAGGAGTTTCACAGCTCTGAATACATCCATAATGCATGACACAAGCAGGAACTGCTTAAGACTTGCAAAATCTTAAGGGTTGCAAAAATACAGTACAAACACCAGAGTGGATTTATTTTTGAAAAATCTATTTTTTAGATTTGTTTTATAATCCTCCTTTCCTCTTCCTTTCTTCCTTCTTCCTGACCCTTCTGCTTTGCCATATTTTTTCCTCTTTTCTTGTATTAGAATATGTTTACCTTGGGTTTACCTGTGTCCTGTTTCATTTTCAAGGCATTGTTTTAATCCTGAGTAGAGGAGGAGGCTACTTGTGCATTTCCTGGCCACCCAGACTCCCAAAATAATCACATAGAAACTGTATTAATTAAATCACTGCTTGGTTTATTAGCTCTAGCTTCTTAATGGCTAGCTCTTACATCTTAATTTAACCCATTTCCATTATTTTATATTTTCCTATGAGGCTCATGGCCTACTGGCAAGGTTTCTGCTGGTGGCTTGCATCTTTCTCCTCTGGTAGTTCCAAGGTGTCTCTTTACTCTATCTTCTTTCTTCCAATATTCAGTTTAGTGTTCCCTGCCTACCTCTGTTCAGTGCTGCTATAGATCCAAAACAGTTTCTTTACTAATCAATTGTAATCACAGCATACAGAGTGGAATCCCACATTACCTCCCCTTTTCTGTCTAAATAAAAAGGAAGGTTTTCATTCTAACATAGTAAAATTACATATATTAGCCGGTTATAAAGCAAGAATGATAGTTAAAATATTTATATCTACTTTATCTTTTATCATAACTAAGGAAAACTATAATTATAACTATTCTTCAATTTCATCAAAGACTCCAGAAGGATATAACATTACCTAATATTAGGGATAATAACAGCAGGAAGTGCATTGTAAGCAACTTCCTAAACTCTAGAATTGACAGAGACATTTTCCTGCCTGGACAGTCACCCAAAGTTCTTTAGTAAAATTGGGGCATCCATTTTCAGCCTACAGGCTCATAGCATCTATCTAGCAGACTTTCCCATGAAGCAGAAAATTTCAAAGACAGTTAGTTCCACCTATATTGGCAGTTTGTCAGTCACATTTTTCTGTGTCCTGCAAAAAGTCTATCAGACTCTTTCATGAAGCAGGAACCCTGAAGGATCATCTCACCTTTAGGCAGTTCAGCAGTCATTTCTCTGTGGGTCCTGTATGTCCAATTCATACAGCATAGCATCAAGCAGTCCAGACAAGGGCCGTTTCTTGCCCAAATGGCTAACCAATGCCATTAGGAAGGTCTTTGGTGCTCATCATCCTCTTGAAGTAGATTGGTGCTGCCAGGAGCAGATGTGTCTCGTTGGTATGAAAAGTCCTAACTTCTTAAAACATTTTAAATTGAGACTCTGTCTCTACCTCGATCCATCGCCAGATGAAGGTTCTAAGGTGATATGCAAGATATTCATCAGTATAGGATAGGGTCATTTCAGATTCCCTCTCCTTAGTTGCCCAAGGTACCAGCTGGGGACATCTCCCTGGACACCTGCGAACCCCTCTAGAGTCAAGTTTCTTGCCAACCCTAAGATGGCTCCCTTAGATAGGATATATACTTCGCTGCTCCCATATCCTCCCTTCCTATATCCCAACCATCCCAATCCCCCGAGCTCCTCCCATCCTCCCCTTCTCATGTTTCTCATCCCATTTCCCCTTTGCCCCATGCCACCTCACCCACAAGTTCCCAGTTTTTGCCCTGCAATCTTGTCTACTTCCCCTCTCCAGGCGGATGACTATATGATTTTCTTTGGGTTCACTTTCTTATTAAACTTCTCTAGGATCACAAATTATATGCTCAATGTCTTTTATTTATGGCTAGAAACCGATTATGAGTGAGTACATCCCATGTTCCTCTTTTTGGGTCTGGGATACCTCACTCAGTATAGTGTTTTCTATTTCCATCCATTTGCACGCAAAATTCGAGAAGTCAATTTGGAGCAACGGTCTGAGCTCTTAAGGTCCAAATGAGGAGCAGAAGGAGGGAGAACATGAGCAAGGAAATCAGGACCACAAGGGATGCACCCACCCACTGTGACAGTGGAACTGATTTATTGGGAGCCCGCCAAGGCCAGCTGGTCTGGGACTGAATAAGCAGGGGTTGAAACTGGACTCTCTGAGCATGGCGGACAATGAAGGCTGATGAGAAGCCAAGGACAATGGCACTAGGTTTTGATCCTAATACATGAACTGGCTTTGTGGGAGCTTAGCCTGTTTAGACGCTCACCTTCCTGGACATAGATAGAAGACCTTCGTCTTCCCGCAGGGCAGAGAATTTGGACTGCTCTTCAGTATCGAGAAGGAGGGGGAATGGGGTGGGGGGAGGAAAAGAGGAGTGGGGATAGGGGGAGGGGAGGGGGAGGGGGCAATATTTGGGAGGAGGGGAGGGAAATGGGAAACGGGGAGCAGGTGGAAATTTTAATTAAAAAAGAATAAAAATTAAAAAAACATTTTAAATGTCATATTCTGAAGGTCTTTGAAAGATTTGAAGAATACCTTTCTATCTGAAATATATCTCTATATATTTAGAAAACCTAACTAACGTGACTATAAGCTTGATTACCTATTAACTTATATTTCTTAATTATACATTACATTTTTAAATGAGCTGCAAAAACAAAATATTTTAATCTAGAGTAGAAATATACATATAACAAAATTGACCTAAAATTTGTTTCGATAGAGCAAGATCCATACAAATGCAAATCTCTATAGCATATCCCCATTTAAATGTAAACAAACATTTGTAAACAATATTTAAGAACATGGGCATAGTTATCTCCAAACTGCATCCTGCTTTTTGTTTGGTGAAGTATTTTTTTTTGGGGGGGGGAGTTTCACAGAGACCTTTCATCGGGTCTTGGTCCATCAAACCACATTAGTCTGGAAGGATTCCACAGGTTCTCATCTTCTGTGGAAGCAAAAACAGAACCTATTTCCAAAGCAACATATCGTTAGACTAAATTTTGACCTTTAGAGTATATATGGTGGTTTAGTTTAACAGTCTGTACAATAAAATGTGTCTCTGTACTTAACTCATTCACAGTCAAAAAATTCAAAGAAAACACAATGATATACATAATTCAGACTCTCTGTGTATTTTCCATCTTTATGTGGCTTATTTTTCTTACTCTATTATTTTTCTACAAGTTGACTCTGTCTCTTTAAATACTTTGATTTATTTTTTCTTCTCTCTCCCAAGCCTATGAATATTTATTCAACACTGTGACCCATTTAGAGGTCTTTTTCATCTGAATTTGTCTTTATTGTTCATCTGTAATCCTTTTTTGACCAGGACCACTTTTTAAAATGTTAAACAGCTTGGTTAGGACTAAGGCTGCTTTGCCTTTTGACTCCACCCAGTCTGACGTGGCAGAAGTCTGTTCACTGCCTCTGAGACTACTGGGTGGGAGTTGTCCTTACCACCTCAATTCTGGGAAGTACCATGTAGCAAATAAACCCTTTTTATCTCAGTAAAAGCTAAATCTGCCATGCATGCACTGTGAGACCTAGAAATGTTTCTGTTATGGCGGCAGGAATCCACCATGCTCTCCTGCCTGTGAACTCCTAGCAGACCCGATTCCATTGCCTGCCCAGGCTAGGGGCACTGAACCAGGCATGGTCTCAGCCATTTTCCTCCTAACCCCAAGAGGGCATATAAGCACCCAGACCCAAGAACCCCATTCAAGTGTTCTGTAGCCCAACCTCCTACAAGAGTTAGAGCCTTTTATGCTGGTCAACCAGGAAGCCTTCTTATAATAGCTGCACAGTTTTTGCTGGTACCGCTGAGTCAGCAAGCCTTCTCTTAAAAGAATCATGCCTTTGGTTGTTTCTAGCAAATGGAATCCACCCAAGAAAATGTTGTTACTAAAAAACTAAGATAAACTCTGTTATTTTGTGTCTAGAATTCCTTCCCAACTTTTCTCAGGTTTTATGTGGATTTAGTCAGCCACATTGGAGTTCCAGTTTGTTGTAGGAGATTGCTTGCATGTTCCTGGCTGCTTAGCCCTGAAATAGTCAAACAGAAACTGTGTTAATTAAATCATGACTTGACCTATTAGCTTATGCATATTTCTAGATAACTCTTACATCTGGAATTAATCCATTTCTATTAGTCTGTGTATTGCCACATGGCTGTTCTGGCTCATCTATTCTTAGCAGCAACTACATGCCATCTCTTGACTCTGCCTTCTTTCTCCCAGCATTCAGTTTAGTTTTCCCTGCCTACCTCTGTTCTGCCATGCTATAGATCCAAAGCAGTTTTATATTAATCAACAGTAATCACAGCATACAGAGGGTAATCCCACATCTTTCGAGTTTGAAGTGTGGTTTATAGACTATATGAGTGAAAACGCTCATCTAAATCTACCATGTGTCAATGTTTTCTGTCCATAGCCTCTCCCCAATAACAATGCAAAAAGCCCCAAACTGAAGATCAGCTTAGTAGACTAGTGCAAAGCACTGGTGATTGTCTCATGAGGTATCAGAGTAGGTGTATGTCTCAAATGTACACAGTGATAAGGAGAGTTGAGCATTTGTCAGTCTGAAAAGCTATCTAAATCTCAACAGCAGATTTGGGGACCAGGCTTCATAACCTATATAGTGGGAGACTTCGAATATATCACTTAAACTCTGAACTTCCTAAGAGACTCCTAACTCCCCCAATTGTAAAAAAAAATGGGGGGGTAGTTTTTGCCATTTTTTCATTCTTTTGTCTTTACTTTTTTCCTCCATCTCTCTTCTTTTCTCTTCCTTTCTATATTTCATGCCACTTAGTACCCGAGAGGTTTTTGCAACTTGAATATATCAAGTAAAGTAATGGAATCAAATACTAAAAAAGTGAAAAATACATTACAAAAGTAAAAAAACACAAGTATCCTTTAAAACAACTATAAAAACCAAACGGCATGGTCCACAACTGTAGTTCCAGTGTTCGTTTGCTGAGGCAGAAGAGTCACTATGAGTCTGAAACCATGAGTTCTACACCAGTCAGAGTCACAGAGTAAAACATGGTCTTACAAACAATAGTGACTCAATGCAGTTGAAAGTTGAAGATTTGATTTTTGGCCACCATATATACTTTAAGGGTGAACTGAAGTCTTCAGTCTGCACTCTATTGGATGGAAGCAAAAAATAAGCTCGGGGCAGTATAGGGGTGGTACAGTGGAGGGTGGGGTAGAGGATTTTCTACTGGTTACACAACCTTGCTAAAGTCTCCCTGTGCTGTTCATGTCATAGATAAACTAACTTTGGCATGTTGTTTAATCTTTCAAAACTCAATTTTGCTGTATGTAAATACTGAGACAAAATGAAGTCTGAATATTCATAAGACAATGTAAGGAACATCAATTGTGAAAACAATAAGCACAAACTAAGGTCCCCAAAACAATTCAAATTCCCTGAGTGTTAGGAACCTTGAACTGAAGTAACTGGTTCTTCTGCTTCAGCTCTTATTAAGAAGCAAATACAAAACAAAACAAAACAAAAAACTTACCAAAATGTAGGCCTTCCTCACTCTGAGGGCAGGGTCTTCTCTAACCTTGTTCATGTTTGTAAATATACTCAGTTCCTTGTACTTGAGTGGCTTGGGTCTTTATTTCTTTTTTTTTTTTTTTTTTTTTTTTTTTTTGGTTTTTCGAGACAGGGTTTCTCTGTGGTTTTTGGAGCCTGTCCTGGAACTAGTTCTTGTAGACCAGGCTGGTCTCGAACTCACAGAGATCCGCCTGCCTCTGCCTCCCGAGTGCTGGGATTAAAGGCGTGCGCCACCACCGCCCGGCTTGGGTCTTTATTTCATTTCTGACTTTTGGCTGTTGGCCTTTCCTGGTTACAAGAAAGCGCCTAAAGTTCTTCAAAGTGCAATTTCCACAGTCATTTCACATCACACATGTTTGCATTCTTGTAGCCCAGACAGTCTGTCAATCCTGCTTATATACTTGTGAGCACTAATCTGTTTCTAACAAGGTCAGTGAAGAGAGACTGCATTTTGAAATGAATCCGCTACCTGATCTGTAACCTAATTGTGAGAGTAATAGCCCATTATACGAACACTCTTATCTGTTCTCCAGGGGTGGGAATGATTCAAGGTCATCGCCAGTGATGGTAGAATCAACACAGTTGAGCATGTTATCTCTAAATAGAACAACTGACAGAAGATTGTTTTAATGAGTACACTTAGGATGAATTTTTAATTCGCCAGAATTTTTACTACAATAAGGAATTCTGTCTTCTCAGGGTACTATTATAACACAGTACTCACCACAGGGTTTCTCTAATTTGTGAGATCATCACTCATGGGTCTTATTGGCATTGATTTAATAACTATGTACTGATGATAATCTATGTGCCAGGAATAGTGCTTGACCCTGGCGACATAGTAAGATAGTCATGGTGTCAGCCTTCACAGAATAGGAAAAACACTCTAACTCCAAAATAAAGACAGCTTTAAATAAATAAATAAATAAATAAATAAATAAAGCAATAGCTACTAACTGTGCTAAGTGTTATCAGCTGCTGAAGGAGGTTTATCATACATAACTACATTCATTATACATTTTTATAAGGTGACACTAACTTTGTGCGGATATTTGATTTAACATTATTAAGATATTGGTATATATTGAAAAGACTAAATCCAATCACAAAATAAAAGTTCTTTGTTATTTTACCTCTGGAGAGAGGTAAGGTTCTTATAATAGTGCCTTAAATTCTTACAAACTGGCTATCAAGATGCTGACCTTTCTAATCTCATTTTGTTTAAGTCTCAGAGTACTACTTAGGCCATAATGCTAGTAGGAGAAATGTGGTCACTTGAAGCCCTTCTTGTTAATCTAATAATATTGCTATTGAAAGTGAGCTTAAATATAATGTTCTTCCTGGAATGCTGCTTCCCTTAAGATGGGCTAAGCTATATATAAGAAATGATTGCTATTTAAAGAAGATAGATGTCAATTCTAGCTCTTGCTGCAAAATAAGTAAATAAAACTCTAGCATAGCAAGATGGTTCCGATGTATCAGTTACACATAGGGCATGTGCGTGTAACCAAGTGTGTTTACCAGAGTTTGATGTGAGGAATCCACCAGGTGGAAGGAAATAAATAATACTACAGGATGTCTCCAGTCCTACACAAAAGCACACACCCGCACACCTATACACCGTGCGTGCATGCACGCACACTCGTGCTCACAATAAACAATTAAGTGTAATTTAAATAAGTAAACCTAAAAAGAAAATTCTGAACATATGTTTCTGGGCTCGCTCAGAGATGGTGTCGTGAACGGCTCTATCAGTCTGATTTCATGATGTTCATCTCGTGGTATAGGAGACATGATTAAATTCCATCTAGACAGTCCTACAGCCAAAAAGGAGGGATGCTTGAAGAAAGGGAAATGAAATGACATTGACAGCTTACCATCTAGAGAGATTTTGAAAAATCTATGAAATCATAAGACAGAACAACTCAATCCTAAGATGTTCCTGACCTGAGCTTATCTGCTAGGCATCTTCAGCTGTAGGAAAGATGAGAAAGAAATCAAGCCTTGCTTTCAGGCCAGCACACACTGAAATACGTTCTGAACTTCTAGGTTGAGTGAAAAGTGAGAATGTGATCTAGAACGGGTACAGTATTGAGTCTTCATGTGATGAAAGCCAAGAAATACATTTGAGCAGAAAAATCAAGTTCTCCACATTCTGGAATTTGCTCTAAGTAACCCAGGGCTGCTAAATTATACAAGCAAATGAGTCTTCTCCGAGACTAAACCTCATCAGCCAGGTTCCCACTAGGAATTTGGTGCTCAAGCTCCTGTTTAAAACAGTATAATAAAGTTTTTATCATATGAAAATTGAATAATGAAAATCTTGGAATATTAGGATTCGATCGGGTATACATGACCAAAGGCTACCTTAACCTAGATGAAGCAGCAGATAAAAAATTATTGGAATGACATTTTTCTGATGTTAAGAAACTTTAAAATTACCCAAAGCCCCAAGACTTTTGGAGACAAGGCACTAAAATAGCTTCTGTTATAAAGCAAATCTTGAGGGAATATTTTGCATAGGGTAACATTTTCATAAACACATCACATCTCTTTGTCTTTGGAAGGTGGGGTTATGTAAATCTATTCTGGAAGATTTCCCAACACTTCGTCTGTAGTAGTATCTTTTAATGTAACTTTCACTGGGAGGCAACTTAAGGGAGAAACAGTTTATTTTTAGAACAGACATGGTCCATCGTTACCAGGAAGGCATGACCACAGGAACATGGCCACATTGCATTTACAGTCAGATGACAATGAGGTGACATTTGGGCTATAAAACCTTAAGGTCTTCCTTTAATAATCCCATACCCTCTAGGAAGTTTCTACCTTTAAAGAATGTACAACCTTCCAAATCAGTATAATTAGCTTGGGATTCAGTACTGAAACATAAGAGCCTATGTTGGAATATTCATTCTACAACAGCATATATGTGGTGCCCTTTGATTAATAAATCATCTCTGTCTTTGTAAGGTCCACAATTCCTGACAAGAGAGGAAATATAGATTCAATTCGTGGTGAGCTACTTAGAGAAACTACTCATCGACGAAACTTTCACTGTCAGCCTCCAGCTCAATGATGCAAATAAAATAATAAAACAGCACAGGAGAGGTGGTTCAGACATTAAAAGTTAGTTTCACAACCACAAATAGGTAACAAACAAGTAAACATTATCTGTGTATGAAAAACGAGGAGAATACAAACTCAACAGAGGTCTGTTAAGTCCAGAATTGGCAAGCTAAGCTTTGAAAATTATGAATGCCTATTCTTCCAGCAGGACAGGAAGCAAAGAGAAAGTACATGCTGCTATGGAACTTTAGAATTTTCACATTTCTTCAGGAATAACTCAAATAATTCTCTGTGGGGGGAAAAAGGGATGTTCTTGATGGTTAATTTTATTTGGTTTTATAGAAAGACAACAATTTTCGTTCACTTTAAATTTTTGGCTTCGTGTAAGTGATAGAGACATTTATCTGGTGTGTGTTGCATAATCCTGGCTACTGCTCCCACCCAGCTGCACAAGAAGAGCCAAGGGAGCTCCCTTGAGTTCCCTTCCCTGCCAAACCCCAAAACACAGAGGGTTCTAAGAAATCCAGCAGACTCTGCCCTGTGTCTGGGGCCAAACACTTTCTTGGTTTTCAGTGCTATTGTCCATTGCTTGTTCTTCAACAGTGTGTTCTCTTTGATTCAGGAACTATTGGCAAAATTTAGGTCAGAACAGAAGCCAAAAACAAAACAGATAAAAGCAAGTGATTTATCTAATCTTAGTTCTAGACTATTTAGGTCCAATACACCAAACTAAAAGAATCTTTGCATGGTCAAGGCTACCTCAACCTATTGGAGATCTCTGTGGAAATGTAAACCCCAGAGCAACAAAGTATTATCATGCTTGTCTTTATTTGTGTTGTATATGTATTTCCCTCGATATGTGAAAATGAGTACTTGTTAAGGTTAAAAGTAGGATGTTCTATCCTGGTTAGCTATGTCTTTGCATAAAATCTGTTATGGTATCATATGAACACACCTCTATGTATTGTACCATAACTAAATCCATATATGTGGTGGAGTGCATATATTAAAATAATATAATCAATAGTAGGCTTTTCCATCTAATGCATCCTGAGATGCCCTTAGCAAGTTTGGATATCTGTTTTGTTCTGGTATTCTTCAGTGTTCTTTACTATGGCCCTGTTAGTTTTACCAGGCCTGCTACGCTGGGATTTGTGACATTCTTCTTTAAAAGCCCTCATTACTATTTTCAGAATCATCTTTTTTGCATCTTTACATGTTCAATATTTCACTATTGGTTTATTTCTTTAGAGCACCGACTCCTCTAATTTCTTAAACAACATACTTTCACCTTGCTGCATTTCTTAACCTGGAAACTCGTTCCATCATTTCTTCCTGCCCATCTCAGATAGGTGGGTAAAGGGAGGAAGGAAGGCAAGCAGGAAGGGAGGGAGGCCACTGGGTGGGAAGAAAACAAGCCAAAGAGAAAGATGGCAAATTAGCAATTTGTCCCACAAATTTGAAAAGAATGGTTGTTTCCTGAGGGGTCAATAACTTTCACATGGACTAAAACACAGCACCTACATGAGCCCTGACCACAGAGACTGAGGACATGTTGACTGAGCTTCTTTGCATATGGTATTGCAGAAGTCATAGTCAGTATAGCTAGAATTCAATATTAGGTTCCCTCTCTTTTCACAGAGGCAAGGGCTGAGTGCTCCAGAATCTCTCACTGCCAGCATAATCCAGTTGTGGGTCTCTGTGTTCATTACTATGTACTGAAAAAAAGAAGTCTCCCTGATGAGGGTTGAGTGAGGTGCTGATCTATGGTTACAGCACAGTGTCATAGGAATCATTTTCTTGCTGTGTTCATTTAGCAGACTTTTCCTTAGGTCTTTAGCCTTTTCGTCATTTAGCAGTGTCAGGCTTGGATTCCACCTCATGGAGTGGCCCTTAAATCCAATAAAAAAGGGGGTTGGTAACTCCCATTCAGGTAAGGTTTCTTAGATGCCTACCAAGCCTGCCACTAGTGTTTGTGTAGTGATGTTTTATAGAGTAAGTACATGAAGGAAAAGAATAGATTGAGCAGGACGGGAACATAAATGCAGCTGAGAAAATAAAGCCAACATAGTTTTGCCAGGATGTCAAATTCTCGGGAACAAAAATGTTACCGCAGCATCTGTCTCCATCGGAAGGAAAAGGAGGCAGACCTTCCTATTTTCTCTCAAGTTAGCAGTTGGCCACGGGCTGTGGGTTGGAGGTAAACACACCACCAGGAACACTTGGATCCCTTGCTAATATCCAAATGGAAAACTCTTCAGGTATTTTTCACAAGTCTTGGGGACTGCCAGAAGCTGACAGAGAGCTGCTTAAGAGGAAGGAAGGAAACCTAGATAGAACAGAGTGTCCTGGCTACATAAGCGTCAACATGTGTGGAAGAACAGTAATCACATTTTGGAAAGAAAATGGAATCTCTACAAATTTACCTTTAAAGCAAATCTCTCAATGGTGTTACCCCTCTGGTACAGCAGATGACATCCTCCACATTCAGTGGCTATGCCCTTTGTGTCATAGGAACTTTTGTTTGCTTGTTTGCTTTAGAGAAAATGACCTAGTATACCTTAATTCAAGCTGGCTTTCCTGATTGTGTTTACAAGCTGGCACAAGTGACAATGACATAAGAGAAAGAATTCACTCCAAGGTGCAAAATTATCATTGTTTCCTTACCTCCATGTTGACAAGACTTTCAATGGATTCAGCAGCTATAGCTGACCTCTACAGACTCTCGAGATAGCCCATGCAACCATGAAAACATCACCTTGAAGAGCCCAGCCCTCTCACTAACTCGCTGATTTGAGAGGTTCCAAAAAGGAGGTAGTGAGTGCTAGAGGTGATAGAGGACTCCAAGCAGTGTCTTCCAGACAAAACAGGACTGGTGTACATATGAATGAACAGAGACTGTGAGAGCACACGCAGGACCTGCACAAATTCAAGCCAGGCAAAATCCCAGACTTAGAGAAGGGAATGTGGACATACCACCCCACCCCTAAACCAGAAGTTATTTACAATTGGGACTTACTAAGAGAGGGGAAATGAGTTTTTCCCTAATTGTATGACACTGGGCATATCAATCACACTCCAGAGTAGGCCTCTTTCTCAGGAATAGTGGGACAACACAAAAAGGACTCCATGTATTTTGTTTGTTTTGGTTTGATATTTGTATCTTTTTATTTGTTTGTTTTATTTTTGAAGTTTTTTTTTTTTTTAAAGAGAGAGGAAGAACAGAAAATTGGGTGGGAATAGAGGAGAAAAGGAACTGGAAGGGTTGCGGGGGCAAGGATATGATCAAAATACATTGTATGGAAAAAATTTTAATTCCTTGAACACAAAAATATCAAAATTAAAACAAAAAGAAAACACCTAAGACAACATGCTGCCTTGAGTAAAAGAGAAAATGGTAACTGTTTTGCCAGTGGTTTTGCAAACCTCAGAGATCATCTGAATTGGCACCCTTAGCTAGGAGTATTTTCTATCATATGCGTCACTCACAAACTAATTAACTATTTAATTATAATAAATTGTAATCCCTCCCTAAACAAAACCTGGATGTGTTGCAGGGGGCTGATTGTTCGTCCTGGCCACCCACAGCCCTCTCTCCAACATGGATGAGGATACTTTCTTTTATATATTATACTTGAAGAGAAAGACAAACTCCAGGAGGGGTAGGACACAGGGTTTATGTGTGGGGGAGTATAAATGCACACATATTCTCTGCACATGGAGGCCAGAGGTCAAGGTCAGGTTGCCCTCCAATCATTCTCTACCTTGCTCTTTGAGATAAGGTCCCTCACTGAACTCATAGCTCAGCTAGACAGGCCAGGTAGAAAATCACAAAGGTCAAACTCTCTCCACCTGCTCAGCAACGCGATTACAGGTGTGCACCACCATGCCTGATGTTTTACATGGTGCTGGGCAAGAAACTCGGGTCCTCATCCATGGGCAGAGCCATCCGAGTCATCTTCCCAGGTACTTAACTGAAGTTCTTAAAAGAGTAATGGATTGCAACATACTTGTGTTTTAAATTAAGAATGGTAAGATTATAATCTATTCATTTAGCCAGAAAATAGCATAATTTCTACACCTGTTGTTTTCAAAAGTGAGAGGTGAAACGGGAAGATAAGGAACAAGATAGTGACGAAGAAACCCAGTGAGACTCAGAACTTACAACGACAAATAATGTTTGCAGAGTCCTTGTGGGCCAACCATCACTTTCATGCAGACGTGTGTGTAGATATAGAGACACAATTGTAAATTCCTGTATGTGCATGTACTGATTTATCACTCAATTACTGAACTGTCTTTTTTACTACAGGAGAATTAGCCAACTCCCCTCCCCCCAAGTGGATGGCTGAAACTGAAAATAGTCATAAACTGTATGTGCACTATGGCTTATCCTACATATATGTATTCATGATAAAGTTTTACTTGTATATTAGATGTAATAAGAGATTTATAACAGGCAATAATAAGTAGGCCAATTATAGCAAAATTGAAATAAAAGTTATAGCAATGGCTTCTCTTCTTTTTCTCCTAAACTATATGGTTTACTTTTACATTATTTTTAAAAGGAAGTATTTCATGGATTTTCCATAGAGTATCTGAACTCCCTAACATTATGTTCCTGAACTTAAGATCATTATTGAGTAAAATAAGAACATAAGCTTTGCGATACTGCAAGGGTCAATGAGAGGATGGCAGTTGCTAATGAGTAATTAACAGGTCGTATATACAGCATAGATACACTGCACAAAGGGACCATTCATGTGTGTGGCAAGGTCAAGCCAGATAGCATCAGAGTTCTTCATAACAATCAGAACCATGTACAGGAAAGATCACGAGTTGCTTATTTTTGGAACTTCCCATTTACCACTTTGAGAACAGAGTTGATTGTGGATAACAAAAATTTCAAAAACTGAAGTCACAGACAGACACAAGGACTAATACATCATTGTGATGTTTCATTTGGTGAAACTGAAACATGAGGGAATTTGCCCAAAGCTGTGCCACAGAAAGAGTCAGATCTGAAACCTGTCCCTCGTAATAAGGTTTCAGGGTCTGCTGTAATGCACTGTTCTGTATTGTTTGACCTGGGAGAGGGTAAGTGAAATTAGCAGGAAGAGCCAGAAAGAAATGGAGAAAGGGGAGATTAAGCGTACAAAGTTAACCCATAAATGAATACAAAGCACAAGAAAGAAAGGTATCAACTGATTAAATTGCATGCACAGGCATGCATGCTCATACACAGACAGACACACACACACACACACATCTACCCTAGAGGCCATGGGAACTGACAGGAAACCTCAGTCATGAGGATCAAGCCATTGATGAAGTCATAAATAGATGTGTTATTAGGCCTAGGGACTAGTTGGAAGACAAGCCTCTGGATACATAACCAAAGAGTATGCAATGTCTCTGTGCCCTTTTTCTCTTTCTTGGTTGCCATAGGATGTGCGACTTTTTTGTATCATGCCCTGTCAAGATGTTCCATCTCACCACATGCTCAAAGCAATGAAGCTGAGCGGTCATACACTGGAGCCTCTGAAACTATGAACCAAAACAAATCTTCCTTCCTGTCAACTGATTGTCACTTTTTTTAAAAGGCACCTTCAGCAATGGGCAACTAACACAAGAAATTGGTACCCAGAAAGAAGGTTGTTGCTATGGCTACACCTAAACTTGGGATTTAGAAACCTTTGGAACATGTTTGTGAGAAGAATGTGGAAATTAGAAGTAGGCTAGAAAAATGCCTAGAATGCTGTAAGCAGAGCTTAATTGGTGATGTAAGTGCTCACATTCTAAATCTCAAAGATCAGAATGCTGACAGGAATGTGGACAGAAAAGATTATGCTCAAAAGGTTTCAGATGGAAATAAACAGTCCACTGGGGATTAGACAAGTCCGTTCATGTTACACTGTGGCAAATAAGTTACACCAGATGCATGTCATAAACTGTGTAATAAACTGTGTGTAGGGAGAATGGACCAGTGAATCTGGTGGATATTTCTAGGCAGGCCATCATCCATGCTCTTACACAGACATTGATGGCTGGTGTATTAGGTAGATTTACAATGAAACTGTGAGCAAAAAGAATGTATAGATTTGAGGGAATGTGGTACAGCTAGAAAAAAAAGTGTGTAGAGTGTAGGGAAGAGGGGAGTGATGGCTAGATATCATATTATAAAGAAAAGCTAAATACTTTGCAGAGGGGCAATAGAAGAGACAGCCTTACAATGGTCTCAATAGAAGAGACAGACAATAGAAGAGAAGGTCTCAGGAATTGATCATATTATACCTTGAAGGCATAAGTCACAAACAATCCCACACCAGTTTGGAATTATGATTAATAGAATGGTTATTTATTTAAGGGGGAAAAACTTTCAGATCACCATCCCAGACAACAGCCCTCTGCACAGTCAGGAAGGGAGCCTAGTCACCGAAAGCAGAGCCGGAAGCCAGAGAGAAAGCAGAGGTCAGTGGCAGCTTTTTTAAAGAGAGAGAGACCACGCCCCAGTGGGCTGGTATCTCAGAGGCTATTGGCTGAAGTAGTGGAAGGAGCTATAATTAAGCAGTCACAAAGGCTTCCACCCACTTTTCAAAGAAAGGAACACAATCCAGGCAATGTACAGGAAGGTCCGAGTACTTAGTGGATGCCCTTGAGACAGTGATGGATAGAGGTTATGAAGTTGATAAATAAACTACAATGGAGATTCCAAAAATGTGGAACATGTGTCAAAGAAAGAGGAATGCTATGTGTAGAGAACATGTCAAGATCTAAAAAGATCATGGTGCCCAAACCTCTGGAGCTCACATCATGCCATTATGTGCCATTAATAACAGACAAAGAAATGCAAGATAGAATATTTGCCCTGTTGTGGTTTGGCGTTCATCCTTCTTCTGTGTCCCTATGCCCTCTTTTTGGGATAGCAATGCTAATCTTATTCCTATCACACCATTGTACCGATATAGATACGTGTGATGCTTTGTTTAATACAAGTTCACGGCAAAGGGTTTGGGGTCTTAAGTCTCAGAGAAATTGAGCTTGGACTTTTTGAACAATGCTAGAGTTCTTAGTTTGTAGGGACCTATGCCAATAGGCTACATTCCGTTTGAATTTTGAGATGGACAAGAACCTCTGGGGGCAAGTAAGGATACATGAAGATTTGGATATGGGCTGCCCCATGTAAAATCCCCTATGTTGCAAGTTGGATGCATATATGGTGGTGCTAATGGGATGTGAGTACAGCATTATTTATAGTTTCAATAGTTATAAAACAATGACTATGCAACTTTAACCAATATATTTTTTCTTCTTAAAATATTTTAATTACATTTTTAGTGTGTGTGTGTGTGTGTGTGTGTGTGTGTGTGATGAGAGAAAGCAAGAGAGAGAAAGAATGAGAGAGTACAGCATGACAAGTGGGTAGAGCTAATATGACAACTTCTAGTTCTCTCCTCCTACCGTGTGGTTATAGTTGTTCAAACTCAGATCATTGGACTTGTACAAGAAAGTTCATCACTGAACCTTGTCACAGGCTTTAATGTTTTCTTTAGTAGGATCTGTGTAGTCCAGGTGTCCTTGAACTGTTGAACCTCCTTCCTCAGGATACCAAGTGTTTGTGTTACAGGCATATGCCAACACTGGCAGGTTTTGATATTTTTTAAGCTTATATGCTACTTAAAGACTATGAAATATTAAGTCCACATTCCTTTCCTGTGTCATATATTTAATTCTGTCACATATTTTAATCTACAGTTGTTTTGACCACCAAAGTACATTGTCACTGTGTTTGTTTTACATAGTCTCTATCTTTAAAGTTAATAAAAACTCATTTAATAATAAAATATCCATCTTTTGTTTGCTCTTTTAGGGGGTTTCCATTTCTTAGATTAAATCCAAATTTCCTTCCAATGATATTTTCCATCTGCCGAAGAAAGTGTCTTTTATAATTCATGGTACACATGTCTGCTGGCAAGGAATTGCTTCAGTTTTTTTAGTCAGAGAAGAGTTTCATTTTGCTTTGGCATTTGAAATTTAGTGTTACTGGCTTACAAACTGTGGCTTGCGCATGTTCATTTTCTGAGCTTTGATGTTATTGATCCACTCCTTTTTCCATCAAGGAGAATCCCCTGTTACTCTTAAATGTTCTTTGTAGTGTGATTTCTTCTCTGATTGTTACACACCTTTACACATTTAAAATAATATCTCACAATACTGTGATACTTAGAAAGCTATCCTGTCTATGCATGCAGCTACTTCCCAGCTGAAGATAAAGGATTCTGAAGAATCTGCAACTCACTGTGACCTCGGCTCGTCACCCTTACCAACCAGAAAGCATTTCTTCCTTCCTTTTCTTTTCATTCTCTCTTCAGCTAGGCAAAGTCACTGGGCTCAGTATTCCTGCACCACCTTCCACATGAAAATTGTCTTTTATTTTGTTCTAGTTTGAATGAATGAAAACACAGCTACAAGGGCAAATATTTACAACTGAACTGTCAGTGATACCTGCTGGGTGAAGGAAAAACCAGTTTACTCCAGTGGAATCACACTAGGTCTACCAATCACCCCCAGGATAAATCTCAAGTTCAGAAGGAGCTGACCAACATATAATGGGCTTGTGTGTGAATTCTATTTGGTTACAGTTTGGTGAGCTTTCTTTTCTGTTTTAGGTTTAGGAGTTACTTTATTTTGTCATCTTAGTTTGCAGGGGTGTTTTTCTAATTTTTTTACCAAATAATTTTAAGTTGAGCAGGTATGGAGGGAGAGAGAATCTGGAAGGATTTGGGGAGGGGAAGAATATGGTCAAAATATATTTAAACTTAAAAATTGTTTTAAATAATAAGAAATATAACAGAATAAAGAGCTAGCAATGCAGAATGGATTTGTTTGAATTTGTACCAAATGGGAAAGTTTAGTGTGTATGTCTTAAAGGAGCAGCATTTGCTTTTAAAAGTATTTCATTTTATTGTTTTTTTATATTTTAAAGTTAGGCAGTATTTAACAGAAAAAAATTCATATCCACAAATTCCCCTCTGTGACTCTTGAAAGCACCCTGGCCCTTATTCTCCCTGTAAACACCTGAAGTACTTTTGGTTATAACTGAACCTCTTAGCTTTTAATACTTCATTTATTCCATTCAGTACTTATGAGGAGGATGCTGGGGGAAAACACAAAGAGAAAGCACAGTCTTTGGTCCCCAGATGCTTATATTGTTAAAAAGAAAGTAAATTAGCTGGACAGTGGTGGCTCATACCTTTAATCCCAGCACTCGGGAGGCAGAGGCAGGTGAATCTCTGTGACTTCAAAGCCGGGCTGGTCTACAAGAGCTAGTTCCAGGACAGGCTCCAAAGCCACAGTGAAACCCTGTCTCGAAAAAAGAAAAGTAGATTGAATGACTTTGAGGTTTAGGTGAAAATGTGTAATTGCTGAAGCAAAGAAAAATAGGTAAGATGGTAGAGATTTTCTGTTAGAGTTTGTGCCCATAGTCCTTTGTGAGATGTGTATGTACCTTCATATATCCAAGTAACATACTAATATATGAGTTATTCCTCCTTCCCCCAGTATGAAGCTTGATTCGGGTAATATGTGCTTAAATAGCAATAAATTCTACCATTAACATACCAAGTAAAGCACAATACCTTGACAAACATTACCTCTATCCTTATAAAATCAGGCATCTTGTATTTGCCTTCTTTCAGGGAAGCTCATCCTGCAATGGCTGTTACCTAGTGTCTTTCAAAACCCTTAGCTCATGTGTCTGTTTTTGTAGTTGTTTAGCGATGGATGTGGGTGAAACCTCCTTCCTATTAGTTCTTCTTGAACTAATTCAAGTTTGCCAGAAAGAAAGTTCTAATTTAAACATTTAAGTATATTTTTAAACATTTGCTCATAAGTCTCTTAAAATATTTATTTTTCAAATAGAAATAAAAGCTTTTCTCCCCTGAGAAACTCTCAGATTTTTTTATTTGGTTTGCAAAAAAGGTATATCTTTTGAAGATATATTATGAGGTATTTATAAAGTGTGTGTGTGACCATGTGCACACTTGCACATGCACAGGGATATATGTACATATCAATGTGTGTATAGGTATGTGTGTCGGTGCATGTGCATATGTGTGTGTATAAATATGGAAGGTATTGGTTCATCAGAGGTCAATGTCTGGTGTCTTCCTCAACCTTTTTTTTTTTGAGGCAAGGCCAAAATCACTGAATCTGGAGTTCCATGATCTCAGGAACCTACCTATCTCTGCCTATACAATGCTAGGATTACAGATGTGTGTTGCCATGTTGCCTGGTGTTTTCATGTATCCTGGGATGTGTAGAACATCAGCTTGCACAAGTACATTACCATCTTCCCAGCCCTAATAGGCTTACTTTTTTAAGACTGGGGTTTGCACCTGGCTCTGTTATTCTTAGCAAACTCTGTATGTTTCTCTTGGCAAGTTCTCTCATTTGGGAATTATGTTTCTTGTCATCATATAGCACCAAATGAAAATTGAGTTCTTATAGTTTTAGTATGCATTCCATTTCAGAAATAGTTCAATGAATCCGAAATGATTACTTTTCCTCTCATCTTTGCCATAACATTATTTACTCAAAACTAAAATGTATCTCCCTAATGTTTACAATCTTACCAAATAAAACCTAACAGTTTGAACTATTTTATTATGTATGAAAAATACATAGTACTTACTAATGTGTTTTATCCTTACCTATATTTCAAAACCCTACAAAATTTTCTTATTTTCAACTAGCAATGTGAGCTAGAGATCCAATATTTTTAAACTGGAATATGGCTTACATATTATTATTTTGCATGTAAATCTTTTTGTAAAAATGAATATTTTATTTTCAGCATTTTCCATCTTCTTCAAGTTCTCCTCTGTCCCACTCTCACATCTAAAATTCCTGATCTTTCTTTGTTATCATTAAAAATGTATAAATGAATAAACATATAAATATAACCTGCTGAGTCTACTTAGTGTTGATCATATGTATATATTTTTAGGGTTGATCATTTGGTATTGAATAATCTAAAGCAATGGTTTTCAGCCTTCCTAATGCTGTGACCCTTTAATACACTTCCTCATGTTGTGATGACCTCCATCCATTAAATTATTTCATTGCTACTTCATAGCTGCAATTTTGCTACTGTTATGAATTGTGATGTGTAAATATCTGACAGGCAGAATATTTGATATGCAACCCATAAAGGGGTTATGACCCACAGGTTGAGAACCACTGACCTAAGGTGACCATCTCTGAGGAAGAGTAATTCTCTCTCTTATAGCAATTGATAATTGCCTGCAATTTTTCATTAAGGAGTGGAAATGCCCTGTAAGATTTCTCCCATTCTCATTGGTGTGTCAACTGGTGTTGTCCTTGTTCAGGTCTTCTTTTTTTTTTTTTTTTTTTTCTTTTTTAATTTTTAATTAAAATTTCCACCTGCTCCCCGTTTCCCATTTCCCTCCCCTCCTCCCAAATATTGCCCGCTCCCCCCACTTCCCTCCCCCTATCCCCACTCCTCTTCTCCTCCCCCCACTCCATTCCCCCTCCCTCTCGATACTGAAGAGCATTCCAAATTCCCTGCCCTGTGGGAAGACCAAGGTCCTTCTATCTACGTCCAGAAAGGTGAGCGTCCAAACAGGCTAAGCTCCCACAAAGCCAGTTCATGTATTAGGATCGAAACCTAGTGCCATTGTCCTTGGCTACTCATCAGTCTTCATTGACCGCCATGCTCAGAGAGTCCGGAATCAACCCATGCTTATTCAGTCCCAGACCAGCTGGCCTTGGTGGGCTCCCAATAAATCAGTTCCTCTGTCACAGTGGGTGGGTGCATCCCTCGTGGTCCTGATTTTTTGCTCATGTTCTCCCTCCTTCTGCTCCTCATTTGGACCTTAAGAGCTCAGACCGTTGCTCCAAATTGAGACTCTGTCTCTACCTCGATCCATCGCCAGATGAAGGTTCTAAGGTGATATGCAAGATATTCATCAGTATAGGATAGGGTCATTTCAGGTTCCCTCTCCTTAGTTGCCCAAGGTACCAGCTGGGGACATATTCCTGGACACCTGCGAACCCCTCAAGAGTCAAGTCTCTTGCCAACCCTAAGATGGCTCCCTTAGATAGGATATATACTTCGCTGCTCCCGTATCCATCCTTCCTATATCCCAACCATCCCAATCCCCCGAGCTCCTCCCATCCTCCCCTTCTCATATTCCTCATCCCATTTCCCCTTTGCCCCATGCCACCTCACCCGCAAGTTCCCAGTTTTTGCCTGCAATCTTGTCTACTTCCCCCTCTCCATGCGGATGACTATATGATTTTCTTTGGGTTCACTTTCTTATTTAACTTCTATAGGATCACACATTATATGCTTAATGTCTTTTATTTATGGCTAGAAACCGATTATGAGTGAGTACATCCCATGTTCCTCTTTTTGGGTCTGGGATACCTCACTCAGGATAGTGTTTTCTATTTCCATCCATTTGCACGCAAAATTCGAGAAGTCATTGTTTTTTACTGCTGAGTAGTACTCTAATATGTATATATTCCACACTTTCTTCATCCATTCCTCCATTGAAGGGCATCTAGGTTGTTTCCAGGTTTTGGCTATTACAAACAATGCTGCTATGAACATAGTTGAACAGATACTTTTGTCATTTGATGTGGCATCTCTTGGGTATATTCCCAATAGTGGTATTACTGGATCTTGGGGTAGGTTGATCCCAAATTTCCTGAGAAATCGCCACACTGATTTCCAAAGTGGTTGCACAAGTTTGCATTCCCACCAGCAATGAATGAGTGTGCCTCTTTCTCCACAACCTCTCCAGCAAAGGCTATCATTGGTGTTTTTGATTTTAGCCATTCTGACAGGTGTAAGATGGTATCTCAAAGTTGTTTTAATTTGCATTTCCCTTATCGCTAAGGAGGTTGAGCATGACCTTAGGTGTCTTTTGGCCATTTGAATTTCTTCTGTTGAGAATTCTCTGTTCAGATCAGTGCCCCATTTTTTTATTGGGTTCATTAGCATTTTAAAGTTTAGTTTCTTGAGTTCTTTATATATTTTGGTGATCAGACCTTTGTCTGTAGCAGGGTTGGTGAAGATCTTCTCCCAGTCAGTGGGTTGCCTTTCTGTCTTAGTGACAGTGTGCTTTGCTTTACAGAAGCTACTCAGTTTCAGGAGGTCCCATTTATTCAATGTTGTCCTTAATGTCTGTGCTGCTGGGGATAAACGTAGGAAGTGATCTCCTGTACCCATATGTTGTAGAGTACTTCCAACTTTTTCTTCTATCAGGTTCAGTGTGTTCAGACTAATATTGAGGTCTTTAATCCATTTGGACTTGAGTTTTGTGCATGGTGATAGATATGGATCTATTTTCATTCTTCTACACGTTGACAACCAGTTCTGCCAGCACCATTTGTTAAAGATGCTCTCTTTTTTCCATTGAATACTTTTAGCTCCTTTATCAAAAATTAGGTGTTCATAAGTTTGTGGGTTAAAATCAGGGTCTTCTACTCAGTTCCATTGATCGACTTCTCTGTTTTTATGCCAATACCAAGCTGTTTTCAATACTGAGGCTCTGTAATAGAGTTTGAGGTCAGGGATGGTAATGCCTCCAGACGATCCTTTATTATATAAGATTGTTTTGGCTATCCTGGGTTTTTTGTTTCTCCATATAAAGTTGATTATTGTCCTCTCAAGATCTGTGAAGTATTTTGATGGGATTTTAATGGGGATTGCATTGAATCTATAAATTGCCCTTGGTAGAATTGCCATTTTTACTATGTTGATCCTCCCTATCCAAGAGCAAGGGAGATCCTTCCATTTTCTGGTATCCTCCTCAATTTCTTTCTTCATTGACTTAAAGTTCTTGTCAAATAGATCCTTTACTTCCTTGGTTCGGGTTACCCCAAGATATTTTATGCTATTTGTGGCTATCGTGAAGGGTGATGCTTCTCTGATTTCCATCTCTGCTTCCTTATCCTTTGTGTATAGGAGGGCAACTGATTTTTTGGAATTGATCTTGTATCCTGCAACGCTACTAAAGGTGTTTATCAGTTGAAGGAGTTCTTTGCTGGAGTTTTTGGGGTTGCTTATGTACACTATCATATCGTCTGCAAATAATGAAAGTTTAACTTCTTCCTTTCCGATTTGAATCCCTTTGATCCCCTTATGTTGTCTTATTGCTATTGCTAGAATTTCAAGCACTATATTAAAGAGGTATGGAGAAAGTGGACAACCTTGTCGTGTTCCTGATTTTAGTGGAATAGCTTTGAGTTTCTCTCCATTTAATTTGATGTTAGCTGACGGCTTGCTATAAATAGCTTTTATTATAGTTAGGAACGACCCTTGTATTCCTAATCTCTCTAAGACCTTTATCATAAAGGGATGTTGAATTTTGTCAAATGCTTTTTCAGCATCTAATGAAATGATCATATGGTTTTTTTCTTTCAGGTTATTTATATGATGGATTACATTGATAGATTTGCGTATGTTGAACCAGCCCTGCATCTCTGGGATGAAGCCTACTTGATCATAATGGATAATTTTTCTAATGTGTTCTTGGATTCGGTTTGCCAGTATTGTTCAGGTCTTCTTGAGGCATCCATACTGTCGAGATTTTGTGAGGACTCTTATGATCTTTCTTCTCCTTTGTTATCCATGTTTTCTGAGATTTCAGTGTAGTAATTTTGTTTTAGTTGGAACTGGGCAATAGTTCTATGCAGTTTGGATGAGCTTTGGTTTCCTGTAAGGTCTCTGCCTGTTGCAGAAAACAAAGAGGCTTCTTTGATGAGGTTTGATAACTTTCTGTGGATGTAAAGGTAACTATTTAGAATACAGTTCACTCAGAAAGTGAACATTAAAGCAGACTGTTTTTAGAGATAAGAAAGTTTAAACAAAACTTTCACTGGCTTGGAGACCTAAAAATGCACACTCTTCTCAAGCTCAGGTAGGACCTTTGCAAAATTGGTTCATTTCTGAGCCAAAAAATAAGAATCTCAAAAACTTCCCAAAATAGATACCAAACATCCCACAGTCCACAATTATTCCACTTTAGATAAAAGGCTAACAATGAAAAAAGATAACCTAAAAATGCACACAAACAGATCCTGATCATACTTACAAGTATCTGGAGATGGAAAGAACATACTGCTAGGCAAGCTAAGAGTAAGCACTGATAATTATTAAATATTAAGCTATTAGCTATAGTTAAATTCCCCCATGGCCAAACTCACAAAATACAATTAAGGAAAATTTAGAGGACAATACAGTCTTAGAATGTATATGTAACAAAGTAAATAAAAAGTAGAAGTCGATAATCTAAACATCTGCCAAGAACTTAAAAGATAGAAAAAGTTCTAGGAAAAAAAACAGATAATAAAACTAAAATCAAATATAAATCAATAGAAAAATAACAACTTAAAATAATTCATTAAAATTTTTAAAAGCTCATAAAATTAAAATATTTATAAGAAGTTTTATAGGAAAGAATAGGAAAAACAATTAGGGGAGAGCTTAGGGGAGTGGGATGGTTGAGATGGAGGAGGGATGGATATGGGAGCAGGGAAAAAGATATCTTAATTAAAGGAGCCATTTTGGGGTTGGCAAGAGGCTTGGCTCTAGAGGGGCTCTAAAGGGGTTCTTGGGTGTTCACGGGGATGTCCCCAGCTAGGACCCTGTGCAATGGAGGAGAGGGTGCCTGAACTGGCCTTATCCCATAGTCAGACTAATGACTATCTTGAACATCATGATAGAAACTTCACCTGGTGACAGATGGAGATAGAGACAGAGACCCACATCAGAGCACTGGACTGAGCTCCCAAGGTCCAGTTGAAGAGCAGTAGGAGGGAGAATATGAGCAAGTAAGTCAGGACCGCAAGGGGTTGGTCCACCCACTGAGACAGTGTGCCTGATCTAATGGGAGCTCACCAAATCCAGCTGGACTCTGACTGAATGAGCATGGGATCAAACTGGACCATCTGAATGTGGCTGACAATTGGGGCAGACTGAGAAGCCAAGATAATGGTACTGGGATTTGTCCTTACTGCATGTACTGGCTTTTTGGGATCCTATTCTATTTGGATGCATACCTTCCTGGATGGAGGGGGGGGGCCTTGGACTTCCCATAGGGCAGGGTACCCTGCCCTCTCTTAGGACTGGAGGGGGAGTGGGAAGTGGGAGTGGGAGGAGGAGAGGAAGTAGAAATTTTTAATGGTATTATTTATAAAGTAATAAAAAAAAGAAAGAATAACATTGGAAACCAGCTCTCTTTGGAGTGGTGGGTCAGCTCCTATGATAGAGGTTCTGATTAATATACTTTAGATTTTCCTGTTGCTACTGATTCTGATATGTTTACTTACACTTGATGCCACTGACAACAGACTGGCTAGTGATGCAAGATGTTTGACTCTGGGCATCAGGAACCTGACAGCTCCAACACATCACTGGAGAGGTCCAAAAATGCATAATGATCAATTTTAAATTATGGAATTATAATACAGTAGAGATTTAAAGCATCGTAAGGGAATGATTGCTTATTGAAATGACAAGTGAGGCAAGATGGACAAGTTCTTTAAAAATATATGAGTAACCTACCAAGAAAGACATGAAATGTAACAGGGCAGGAAATGAAACATGAAGATAGTGAATAGTCTAAAATCTACACATTATTTATCAAAACAAAGCAAACAGGTTTATATGATCTATAGATAAATTTTAACAAGTTTTAAATTGGATGTTAGAGTCTAGATCCCAGCACAGAAGCATCAGTATCACCTGAATGCCTGTAATAAGAATACTTTCAAGGCCTGATTTATACCTACTAATTTAGAAACCTGAGTGTGAAGCTGATGAATATGCATAAGGATTCACGCTGGAGTCTGAGGATTACGATTTCAAGGAATATATCAACTCAAACTATATGAACTAGTCTAAAGAATTGAAAATAAAAGAAACCACTCTGGGGTTGTCTCATTTTATGACAATGCAACATCCATTTCAGAATCAGTCATAAAATACTAAAATAAGGAAAAGTCATAAGCTGGTACACAGGATGTAAACCTTCTAAACCAAATATTACCAAATGGAGCCTCCAATGACTGGTGTGTTTATGTGTCTGTTTGCCCATCTGTCTGTGTGTACCATGGCTGTTTGGAACACCCCATGGGAAGTTTACTCATAATCAGATTGGAACTGTCTATACGAAAAGATACTTCTGTATCAGAAAATATACTACTGCAACAACAACCAAATCGAAGTGAAAAATCACATGATAATCTCCATAAGTACAGAAACCCACTTTTGTACTGCAATACCAATTTGTGATAGTAACTTTCAACTCACAGCAAAGAAGAAATAAAAAAAGTATTAACCTGATCAAAGCTACCTACTATAAGCCTTCAGCAAATAAAATGTAAAAAAATCATAGGTATACTCCGTTAGATTAGGAATGGGACAAGGCATCTTCATTCATCCGTACATTGGAAGTCTTGTTTATGCACTAACATATTAAAGTGAAACAAAATGTATATAAATGAAGATGAGAAATAGATTATGCATAAATCAGTAATTCAATGAGGTTGCTTGTGATGGGATCCCTAGACAAACGTCAACAGAGAAAGCAAGAACATGACATGTGTCATGGACGCTTGATCTATTAGAGTCTCTGTGAATAAACTGGGAAAAGTTGGATAACAGTGCTGAGAAGTAGATGATGGCCAAAAAAAAAACCTTATTTAATATGAAACTTTACAAAAAAATGAATAGGAAAAAATAAGCTAAATCCATTCTAGAAATATGGTCTCGGGACCTCCCTACTTCCAGTGATAGAGTGCATAGAGATGTGATTAAGACAGCATCAGAAAATTCACACGGTACTAAAAGGAACAGATACTTGAAAGCAAAAGGACAAAACAAATCGGAAGTAAGGCAGAGAAAATGTCATGCAGCAAAGGCAGAGAGAGGAGATATGCCAGGAAGCTGCTTCTTGTGGCACTGCATTACTAGAGCAAATAGCAAGACAGAATGACAAAGACCTCTGCTCAATGTGCAGTTCAGCCAGCATCTGCCCTCTGTAGGCAACATGGTGGGAACATGGAGCAATCATCAGCCTGTGGAAAAATCATGGATAAGTGAAAGACTGTTCAATAAAAATTGAATTGGTGTCTTTTTTTTTTTCAGGGTAAATGGTAAGATGTTTAGCCTGTTTTGTAGAGAATTTGTGCAAGATTTCAAAGACTCATTTAAAAGGGTGATATATGCAAAAATCTCACAAATTTGTTTGTAAGACAAAGCAATTGAACTGATAAATGGCTGTCTTCTCAATAACTTAAATGTTTCAGTTCTGAATGTGTTACAAAATCTAGTTGTGTGGCAACATATTTAATAACAAAACTATCAGAGTATTTGCTGATTGTGAGTTTATAAAACAGACCAGATATATTATGCCGTGAAAAAGAGTGAGTTTTTTTTCTTTGTTTTTGTTTTGGTTTGGGTTTGGTTTTGTGGGGCTTTTTATAATTAAGTTCTCCCATAAGAGAACAAACTGAAGAAATTGGAAAAAAAATCTATCACTCTAGATCTGGTAATTTTATGTTTTGGTGATGAATGACAACACCATGCTTCAAATAAGGCTCAACTCGCCATTTTGTTAAGAGGCATTGACGATATAATGTCACTGAAGAGATGACTTCTCTATTATCATTCATAGATAAAACTAAATCAAAAGATTCATACAAAGTAGTAGGAAAATGTTAAAGCATTTTTCTTTGTCTGCTATATTTCTAATACAGTTGCTGATAGTGTTCCCCTGATGGTAGGTGAAGAAGAAGATGTGTACAATTAATAGAAGCTAAATTCATGTTAGATAAAGTATTGCTGTATAGTATAAGAAGAAAATGTACGTTAACAGGGGGTGATGTGCAATCATCATTAAAACTGAATTTCCTTCAGGCCAAGGGATGAATATTGCCAATTCCAGGAAATCCTTAAAGGGTTCGTGATAACTGTGATGAAATTACTTTTCAGAAAGAATACTGATTTGCAACCTCTGTGGTATATGTATGTGTGTGTGTGTGTGTATATGTGTGTGTGTGTGTGTTCACACATTTGTGTGTGTGTGAATGTGGACATGTCCCTGTTCCACTGTGAATGAGGAGATTAGAGGACAACCTTGGGTGTCAGTTCATGCCTCCCTGCTTGTTAGTAAAAATGGGTTTTGTGTTTTGGCTGTATCTGCCAAGCTAGCTAGCCTTCAGGCTTTTTGGGATTCTCCTGCCTCCATCAGTTGTGTGACACTCTTCATTGAGAGATTCCCCCAGGAAAACATCTAAACACCTGAAATAAAGAACCAGTGTTAGACTAAATAAGGATACCACCAAAGTTCAACTTGAAGAACAAATAGCTTTTAGAACTTTCAGATGTATGGGTGAAGGGTTACTAAAGGAACAGAAATCACTTAAAAACAGCAAAAGCCCCTATCAGTGAATGGCAGCTCACAAAAGCTGTAGCGCAGGAGCTCACTGCACAATTTAAAGGTATCTTGACAAGTCAAAGTTTCTTTCAGATAGCTTGGTTAATCCTAGTCTCTTCCAGGCAGCTCATCTTGTCTGCCCCTGTTAGGAAGCCTGGCTTGTCTGAGAGTGTCTCAGCAAATTTTACTGCTTATCTAAACTTGGAAAGGAAGAATGTCTAATATACATGGTCAGTTTCAGGTACTTCCTAAAGCTACTGAGTTGTTTACTTCCTGAGTTTTAATGAATCTTCCTTTAAATGCCCTCCCAAGTCTTACGGATCTTCCTCGCAGGATGGAATATCTCACTTCCCTTATTTAAAATGTCCAAAATAGAATCTATCATCTGAGAAGAAATTAGCATAAAACACCATCTCCCATCTTCTCCCAGCAGCACTACGATTGCAGTCATATTATGCATAGGACTTTTCATGGGTTCATGAGATTTCAACTCACGTTTCGCACTTATATGGCCAGCACTGTTACCCAAAAGACTTCTTCTCAGTTCAATTTGCAATATGTAATAAAGCCTTTATAGTATCAAAAACAAAACTGGTGCCAGACTTGGAAATGAAAACTGGCTTATAGATTTAGCATTTATACTGCATTTTTCTGCTCTTTAAGTAAGTTAAATTGAGCCTGGGGGATGGATTGTGAAGTAACAGCAGTTGCTGCTCTTGTAAAGGACTGAAATGGTAGCTACTTATCATCTCTAAGTCCAGTTCCAGAGGATCCAACATCCTTTTCTCTGGCCTCCATGGTCATTGGATATACAAGGTATATCCTTTTATTTTGTGTGTATGAATATTCATACATATAAATTAAAAGTAAATCTTTAAATAAGCTAAACATGAATCTTCAAGGTGAAAACCATTGTTTATGTAACGTTTGAAGCCTTAACAGCATTCCAAATGAAACTATAATTATGGCAAGCCGAAGTTAGAATGAATAGTCTTAGATATTTCAGCAGCAAAATGAATATGTAGTATTGCTTTTCTATTTGATGCAAAAATTCTAAAATACTGTTATATTTCTGGGGTGGACTAATGAGTATTTTGGTACACTTATGTGTAAAAGGAGTGGCGGGCCGCTTTCTGCCGCCCG
Organism: Chionomys nivalis; assembly: GCF_950005125.1. Lineage (NCBI taxonomy): Eukaryota > Metazoa > Chordata > Mammalia > Rodentia > Cricetidae > Chionomys > Chionomys nivalis. The sequence continues at coordinate 39,989,741 of NC_080087.1, read as the reverse complement.
GATCATGGCTAGCTTTACCTGAAATAATTACACGGAAACAGTATTCATTTAAACACTGCCTGGCCCATTAGTTCTAGCCTCTTACTGGCTAACTCTCACATCTTGATTAACCATTTCTATTAATCTGGGTATCACCATGTGACTGTGGCTTACCGGGATGAGTCTAACCTACTTCTGTCTCAGAGAGAAGAGTCATGGCGTCTGCCTGTCTCTGCTTTCTTCCTCTCACAGTTCTGTTCTGATTAACCATTTCTATTAATCTGGGTATCACCGTGTGACTGTGGCTTACCGGGATGAGTCTAACCTACTTCTGTCTGAGAGAGAAGAGTCATGGCGTCTGCCTGTCTCTGCTTTCTTCCTCTCACAGTTCTGTTCTGCCGTCCCCACCTACCTATCAGGCCAAGCAGTTTTCTTTATTAATTAACCAATGAAAGCAACAGGTAGATAGAGGACCCTTCTACATCACTTATGACTTCATATTCATTTAAAATAAAAATATGTTACCTGTAAACTTCAAAATGGAGCAGAAATTATATGGAATGCATGGAGCTACAAAGTGACATCAACTAAAGAAAAGTCCAGTGTTTCCACTAGACTTTTAAAGATCCTATGTTCCCATAGACAGATATCCCTCTCTTTTCTATCATGCCTTTGATGTCATTGCTCTCTGGCAACAACTCCACTGGTGAACAACTGTTTTCAAGAGTAAAGTACACTAAGCAAAATTAGAGCCAACATATGAGTAGACATCTTGATTCACTGAGAAATGCAACTGGTACAACCAAGTTGGTTATTTGATCCTTTATTTTCTCAAATGTAAGGTCTGAAATCTCACTGGTTTTATGTTGCCTTTTTCCTCTTCCTTTTATAATAAAAAAAAATGTAAGCTAGAGAAGTACCTGAGCTAAATGGCATCATAGACTGAGTATGTTAGATTTTGGACTGCAGAGTAAAGAGGCAAAAGGTAGGAAAGAGACCAAAGTCTGACTTCAACAGATAACAGTCCAGACTACTATACCCAGCAAAACTTTCAAGCACAATAGATGGGAAAAGAAAAGTAACATAATAAAACCAATTTAAGCAGTATATCCTTTCAAATCCAGCTCTATAGAACATACTAAAAGGAAAATATCAACCAGAAGAGGTTAATAACATGGAAGAAAACAAAAGGAATGAATAACCCTCTATCAGCAAATCAAAGGAGGAGGAAAAATTCACATCAAAGTAACAAAATAACAGGAATTAGCAAGCATTACATAAGTAAATAAATAAATAAACATATATACACAAACACACAGATATATATGTGCATATATATGTATGAATAGATAGATAGATAGATAGATGATAGATAGATAGATAGATAGATAGATAGATAGATAGATAGATTGATAGATGATAGATAGATAGATAATTTAAGTGTAATCACCAAAAAATAACAGGGGAGAAAAAGCCCAAACTAGACCTCCCTCACCCCCAAAATGAAACCTCCAGTTCTAAAAATAGGTTACATCTAATGGAGTTGTCTAAAGGGGCCTGTAGAAACCCCAAACAACCCAAGCTATTCCCAAGGCTATTGGTTGCTCCTCACAAATGGAGGGTAAGGTGGGTCCTATTGCTGAAGACAACACCAACATACCAAACTGAACATGGGGAAATCATGCTGGTGTGGTGTCCAAATAAATACTGGAAGCTTTTCAATCATAAAGAAGAATGAAACTGTGCCATTTGCAAAAAAAAAAAATGGATACATCTAGAAATAACCATATACTGAGCAAATTAAGCCAGCCTCAGAAAGGCAAACTTATATGTTCTCTTATCCGTGACTCCTGGATATATACAGATACAAAAGTCATGTGTGTATATGATGGGTGGCAGAAGCAAAACTGCATAGAACAGAAAGGATACCGATGGCCTAGAGGAGCAGCAGAATGAGGAGGCATGGACAAAGAACATGCCTGACATGATATACACCATCGTAGTGGTGTATATGTGACACAGCACCTTGAACATTGGATGTACACAATGAAAATCAAAAAGCTATAAATTACAATAATTTTAAAAGAAGAGGCCATGAACATGAGACAGGTGGTGGTGGCACAGGGGAAGTTGTTGCAGGAAGAGAGAGGGGAGGAAATTAGATAAGTACAGTGACCATGTATGAAATTCTCAAAAAAACTTTTCGTTTAAAAAATCAGTAGGGGACCAAGACGATGGCTCATGGGTCAAGTCACCTAACATCAAGCCTGACAATATGTGTATGACCCCTAGGATTCACATGGTATACAAAGAGAACTGACTCCCCCAGATGGTCTTCTCACTACCACACATACGCTGTGCTCACACACACACATGAACATGCAAATTAAATTTATCAAAAATTAATATATAAAACCAGCAGGAAGTGTCTACAACAACAGTAGATCTCCTCATAGTTTTTTTTTTACCTTTTTAAGTCACTTGTGAATACATCTAACAAAATTAAATATTATATGCACTCCTACAGACTTGGTATAATATTAACCCTAAAACAAAAGCACCATGTACTTGTGAAGAGAGTGATTCCTCATTTAAAACTCTCATTTATTCTAACATTAGGGTTGCCAGATTTGGCAAATATAAATACAGACAGAAGACTAAAGGTGGCAGTGCAAATCTGTGATTCTAGGACTTGACACATGGTAAAAGGATATCATGCATGTAATGGAAAAGTAGGATCATAGCAAATTCTTCCTTAAAACCAAATAATAAATAGGTCTCCCCAAATTCACACACCCAATCAATAAGCAATGACAACCTAAGCCAAAGCAATGGGGAAAAAAGAAAAAAACCAAAGAGATAAAATCAGTTAAATTTTAATGTCAGGGCTAGTGAGATTTTGGGCTAGCTAGCTTAGGCACTTTTCAACAAGCCTGATAACGTTTCTATCCCCAGGATCTGGACTCTCATGGTGGAAGGAAAAAACTAACTCTCTCATGGCACCACCCAAACACACACACACACACACACACACACACTCACACACACACCTCAAGATATAATAAATATAATAAAATTTTAATTGAGTTTCAAGTGAACAAAGAATGAATTTTCAGCATTTCTGTCTCCTACAAATTGAAATAGTTCCTCCTGGGAAGAGGAAGGAAACTCCCATGAGTCAGGAAGTAAGATCACTAAGAGGCTCAAGAAACTCACCAGGTTTACAAGACCCATGAAGCTCAGAAAATTATGACTCACCAACCCACTACCCAAGGTTAACTTAGCACTAAAAGGTTGATGGGGCAGATTCCATTCATTTAGATCTGTCTATAAGCTGGAGAGGGAACCCAAGGGGCACATTTTGTGAGTCATTGCCTTTGCCAAGCAGGGTCTTTTTGTGAGTAACCTGTGAGTAACTCATCATCCCTGCCCCTGTAAGTTACCCTTCTTCTATGCCCCTGTGAGTACTCTTCTCCTATGCCCCTGTGAGAGACCCCTAACCAAGACCCCATGAGTGACTTCCTCATTTATTCCCCTATAAAGAGCCACAGTGATTCACCAAAACAGATTTGGGAGGAACTGTTTCTTAGGTTTGTTTGTGTTACTCTACCTGGGTTGAACAGACATCAGTTCACACCTTCCCAGGAAAAGACATAGCATTAATGAATGATTCTATCAGAGTATATAAATAAAACTCAGCAACTGGAAACTTGGGAAAAGAACATATCACTATAAAATAAATCTATCATGGGGATAACTTGCATCAGTTAGGATTCCTTGGGTGCAAGAAACAGAGATCAGTCTAGCCCAAGAAGCATAAGAAATAGCTAAAACTAAAGAATTTGGGCCCCTATATACAATCAGAGAGTCATTCTTGAAGTCTGGAGCTGACATATGTCTAGAGAGAATAACCAACAAACAATTTTTAAAAATAGAATGAACTTGGCTTTACTTAACATATTTGATTTACATATTAAATATTTAACATAATTTCACTTTATTGGAATGGCCAAACATAATCAAGAAATTCGTGCTGAGGTGATGAAGGAGTTAATTTCATTGGTTAAATAAAGAAACTGCCTTAGCCCTTTAATAGGACAGAAAATTAGGTAGGTGGAGTGGACAGAATAGAATGCTGGGAGAAAGAAGCCGAGTCAGTGAGTCGCCATGATTCTCCCACTCCAGACAGACGCAGGTTAAGATCTTTCCTGGTAAGCCAGCTCGTGGTGCTACACAGAATATTAGAAATGGTTAGGTCAATATGTAAGAGCTAGCCAATAAGAGGTTGGAACTAATGGGCCAGGAAGTGTTCAAAAGAATACAGTTTCCGTGTAATTATTTCAGGTATAAAGCTAGCCGTGCGGGCGGCCGGGTGCCAGGAAAGCAGCCCGCCTCTTATTACTACACTGAGGCTTCCATTTGAAAGTTACATGTTTAAATCATGACTAATAGAACTTCTAACACTACCTATCAAAATTATATATCATCTTCAAATTTTTAAATTTCCTTAAATCTTTTTTATTTTCTTGAGATCTTTTTTATGACTGAATTTTTAAAAATAATCTTTTCTCATTTTACATGCCAATCCCAGTTCCTCTTCCCTCCCCTCCTCCTGCTCCCTCCACCTTCTCCCATCCCACCCTCTGTCCACTACTCAGAGAGGGTAAGGCCTTCCACGCATAGGGAGTCAGTAAAGCCTAGCACATCACTTTGAGGCAGGTCTGCAGTCCTCCCCCCTATATCTATGCTGAGCAAGGTATCCCTCCAAGAGAATCGGCTCCAAAAGGCCAATTCAAACACTAGGGATAAGTCCTGGCCCCACTGCCAGTGGCCCCAAAGACTGCCCCAACCACACAACTGTCACCCACATTCAGAGTGCCTAGTTTGGTCCTATGTAGGTTCCACCACGATCAGTCCAGAGTCAGTGAGTTCCCACTAACTCAGGTCAGGTGTTTCTGTAAGTATCCCCATCATGGCCTTGACCCCTTTGCTCATATTGTTGCTCCTCCCTCTCTCAGATTGGTCTCCAGAAGCTCGGTCCAGTGCTTAGCTCTTGATCTCTGCATCTGCTTCCATCATTTCCTGGATGAAGGTTCTATGATGACAATTAAAGTAGTCATCAGTCTGATTACAAGGAAAGGCCAGTTCAAGCACCCTCTCCACTGTTGTTTAGGGTCTTACCTGGGGTCATTCTTGTGGATTTCTAGTGCCAGGTTTCTCACTAGTCCCATAAAGACTCCCTCAATCAAGATATATCTGTTCTTGCTCTCCCTCTCTGTCCTTCCTTCATCTCAGCCATTCCAATCCTTCATGCTCTTCTCCCTGTTTCCCTTCTTCCCTTTCACTTCCCTTCCGACCTCTTTTTCCCAGCTCCCAATTTTCTCAGGAGATCTTGTCTATTCCCCTTCTTATGGGGATTCATGTGTGTCTCTCTTAGGGTTTTCATTGTTACATAGCTTTTCTGGGGTTGTAGACTATAGACTGGTTACCCTTCGCTTTGCATCTAATATCTACTTATGAGTGAGGACATGCCGTGTTTATCTTTCTGGGTCTGGATTACCTCACTCAGGATGGTGTTTTCTAGTTCGACCCAAGTTGAATTTGCTTGCAAATTTCAAGATGTCATTGTTTTATTTCCCTGAGTAGGACTCCACTATGTAAATGTACCACATTTTCTTTATCCATTCTTCAGTCGAAGGGCATCTAGGTTTTTTTTTTTTTAAGATTCCAGCTATTATGAATAATACTGCTATGAACACAGCTGAGCAAATATCTTTGTGGTATGAGTGTGCATCCTTTGGGTATATACCCAAGAGTGGTATTGCTTGTTCTTGAGGTACCAAGTGATTGACACTTTTTTTTAGAAACTGTCATACTGATTTCCAAAGTAGCTGTACAAGTTTTCACTTCCACCAGCAATAGAGGAATGTTCCCCTTACTCTGCATTCTCTCAAGCATAAGTTATCATTGATCTTTTTGATCTTAGACATTCTGACTGGTATAAGATGATATCTGAAAGTCATTTTGAATTGCAATTCCCTGATGACTAAGGATGTTGAACAATTTCTTAAGTGTCTTTTGACCATTTGAGATTTTTTTATGTTGGGAATTCTCTGTTTAGACCTGCATCCTGTTTATAAATTGAATTATTTGGTATTTTGATGTCTTGCTTCTTTAGTTCTTTATATACTTTGGAGATCAGTCCTCTGTCTAATGTGGGGCTGGTGACAATCTTTTCACATTCAATTGGCTCTCATTTTGTCTTATTGACCGTGTCCCCAAAAGACAATTATACAATTATAACAAACTGGAATAGTTAATGTCAATTGCTTTTTATACCATTCTCCACATTCTTTGTGAGTTTCAATTTTTAAGAAAAAGAAAGCACTGAATTGGTATAGTTTGGGTTATGTGTTCATCCCTTGACTGGAAAAAATAGAAACATCGTGTTTAACAGTCTCATGCCTGTATGCATAGGGAAGGGGCAGCCTTCCTAGTGTGAGTTTGGGGCACGATTTCAAAAGAAGGGGAAATGAATTCTTGGCAAACATAAACAGCAGATGTTCACCGCGTGACTGGAAAGCACAGATTACATGAAACGTGCCAATGTACCACAGAGTTGCGATTGCATGCTTGGTGCAAGATTTTTTTTTAAGTAAAAAGTTCTGTTGAGATGAGTCATTCTGGGAAATCATTAAAGGTGGGACACAGATGAAATGGGCACACATCTTTATGAGAAAGAGTTCTTTCTCACTCTCTGTGGCTGGAATCATTTGACCGAAATCAGGCTGTCCTTCTCAAGCTAGCACTGCCTGTAGTGGCTACTAAGAGCTCTGTATTGGACAGTAGTAACAGTTGCCCCTCTAAAGCTTGTGGTATCCATGACTGACGGCCGTGTCTTCTCAGGTCAAAGAAGGTTCCTTCGAGTAAGTAGTCAGTATTTGGTTCACAACTATACAATGTCCATCCTTCCAAAACAAGAAATGAGGAAATATGCCCTCTGTGTCAATTAAATAAAAAGCGACAACGAATTTGAAAAGGTGGGTACATGGGAGGGTTTGTAAGGAGGGAAGGAAATGGGGAAACTTAATAATTATATTATCAAAAACTAAAAAAATAAAAGAAAGCAAAAAAAAGCAATAAAATGTCATTTGGACTGCAGATGAAAGAGTTGCTTTGCTTAAGATCAAGATGTGGTTTTTTCCAGGATGACCACAAAAGGATCTGTGCCCAACAAAATAACTGTCATGACAATCAACAACTAGGCCAGCAATGAGAAAGCTAGAGCAACAGGCAACATTTATGCCTGTGCTCCATGTGGACGCTGAGTGAAAATTAGCTTAGTCTGTCCTTTGGCTTGTTTTTTGTAGAACTGGAGCCCCACCTGGGGCTCATTCATTTTAGGCAAGCACTCTACTACTGAGACATATTCTCCAATGTTCTTTAACTATGTTAAGACAAGGCCATACCACTAAGTTGGTCAAGCTGGTCTTGAATTCACAATGTATCCCAGGTAAGCCATGAAACTGTGATTCTCCAGCCTCAGCATCCCAAGTAGTCCCACCAGGCCTGAATCAATTTGAAAATTCTTGGGTAAATAATTAGCATTAAAATATTAAGAGAAAATCAGAAACTGAGTGTGGAAACCAACATGGAATTCCAGCATTCTAAAGACTGAGGTAGGAGGATCATCAGTTCTAGGACAGCCAGGCTACACAGAATGAGACTCTGAGGCAAAATAAGAAGAAAACAGAAAAACTGTATTGTTTGCATTGCTATATTATATTATATTATATTATATTATATTATATTGCCTGATTTGGATTTCACTTGGAAAATATTTGCTGAAAGTCTTTTCCAGTAGCCTTTACTCCCCCTTTCAATGTATGAAATCCTACCATTTTTTGGGGGGGCTAAATATATCATCTTGTTCTAGTAACTGACTTCAGTTGTTTTATGCTTGAAAAGTACTTACCTGTAGAAGACCAGCACCTATGATTCAATTTTATCTTTCATTTGTTATTTTTGTTTTGTTTTGGTTTGGTTTGGTTTGGTTCTGAGGCTCAAACCCAGGACCTTGGGTCTGCTAAGCAAGTGTTGTGCCACTAAGCAACATTCTCAGTTCTACAATTCATTTTTCTAAATGTTCATGTGGAGAATGGAGTCCTTGGCTCTAGGTTGACATGAAATCTTTGTCCTAATCAGGAGTATGCAACGAAAGACTGATCAGCTAGTATTTTCATCAGAAAGGCCAGGAAGATTGAAATACACAGCTAAAATTAATCTCTGTTCACATCAGAACCTTTGGTAATTAGTACATCAATGATGGCAGAAGGTTTTGTTTGGTGAAACAGTTTTTTATTAGTGAAATTAATAGTACCATATATACATGTATATATATATGATTAAAATATTCAGAGATATGAGATACTTCATGTCTTTGTATGAGCAATATTCAAGAATCCTATATCCTGTTCACCTCATAAAAGAACAAAACTTTGACTCTAATGAGATCGTCCTGCCCACTTTCTAGTGGTTCCTTGTGTGATTGAAGTTGTTTAAACATTGCTTGCTTGAACAACTACAGTCTACTAAAAGGATCATTATTAATATGTTTCAAAACTAATCAGCATGAATAATAACCTAAGAGCTGTACAAAATCACATGATCTCAGGCCAGGTAAATATCCATTGATGGTGTCTTTTAATTTGTTTATAGTTTATCTTTTACTTTTTTTTTAAACTCTTAACTTCCCTGAAACCTTCTGTCTCAAATGTGTACTGGAGGAGAGCCATACATGCAGTCGTGAGGCAAACTGACACAAAACAAGAGGTTCCAAAGATTGTGCCAAGTTTCAGAGCCCCAGGGGAGCTGCCACTCTTGTGCTTGGATCAAATACTACCATCTGGGAATGTAGGTACAGGATGTTATTTGTATGGTTTTTCTGTTTCTTCCAAGGCTTCTTGAAACATTGATATTTTGGTGCAAATACTTTTTACTTATAAAACACTAAGAAAGCAAATTATGCATTTGTAGCTCAATAACACTGCAACAGTTGCTACTTTATTTTCGGTTTATAATATAAGGGTTACATTTTTTCCTCTGTGTTTATGATTTTCCTTCAAAACTGTGTGTGGAAAAGACTACAGTCAGGATAAAATCTTATCCTGTAGTCGTTAAACACTCTAAATGCATATGCTAGGAATTATATCCATGTTGAGTATTATCTGATTTAGGGTTTTATTGCTGTGAATAGACACCATGACCATGGAAACTCCTATAAAGAAAAACATTTAATTGGGGCTGGTTTACAGTTCATAGGTTACTCAATTATCGTCATGGTGGAAAACATGGCAGCACACAGACAGATATGGTGCTGGAGAGTTCTAAATCTGAACCCGCAGACAGCAGGAAGAGACACACAAAAAGAGAGATGGGGGGGGTTCCAGCATCTGAAACCTAAAAGCCCACTTCCAGTGACACATTTCCTCCAACAAAGCCACATCTAATCCAACAAGGCCACACCTCCAATAATACCATTTCCTATGACTCTATGGGTTCCGTTTTCACTCAAACTGCCACAAGTATATTCCTCTATTGTTTTTATGACAACCATATAATACTGAATGCTAAATAAAAATTTTACTACAATTAATTTTTTAGCACTTATTAAACATGAGACAAAATACACACATCTACTTCAAAGCCATATTCTCTTCCTGGATTCTGTTTTCCAGTGTTATCTTGCCCACCCCACTATTATCTGCAAATTGGAGTAAACTTAAAAGTAATTTTCTTCACCTCCAACAAACATTTTTGGTATTTTCAAGTGAAATTTTATTTTCTGTGTGATTATTACTAATATGTAAGTATGCTCTTGCATATTTGTTGTTCATCTGATATCTGACTTAAGTCTCCTCTGATTAAAAAATTTAAATTTATTCCTTTAGTTTCTCTAAGCATATAATTCAGTATCTAGTATATTCCATTTCTGAACTATAAAACACAGAGAATTTTCATTTCTTGAAAACTTGAATGAGCTCAAGAATAGAGAGTTACATCCTAGAACTATTTTGAGGTAATTCTATGATGATTGGATATGTGTTTTCCAGTCATGTTGTGTTGCTTAAGAATTGATATATTCAACACTTTTATTAATACCAAAGGTATTCATCCACTTTTTATGCAGCAAGCAATAGATACACAGAACACTATTCTCAACGAACCTGACTTCTCAGTAGGGAAGACAGAAAATACACTGGGATTAGTAAGGTGTTACTTGGAACTTAGCTATCCCACAGCAACATTGCTTTCCTGTCATACACAATGCCTCTTTGTATTCTACACTATTTTCCTAATGATATTTACCCGAGATTTCCTGTGATATTGTATATGTATTTATTCTCAAATGTGTTTTGTTTATTATGATGTGTATGTGCACATGCCACGGTGCCATTGAAGTGGTCAGAAAAAATCTGTTGGGAGCTGGTCCTCTTTCTCTGTTATGTATCTGGAGGATTGAACCCAGGTCATCAGCTTGTGCAGCAAGCACTAACATTTAAGACAGGTAAAAATATGCGATATAGTTCTGCCTTAGGCCTGCTTGATTTTAGCTCTGCATAGTCTCGCCCATCCTGTTCGTTTTCATGGTGTGGGTTTGTGTATGTATGTGAGAGAGAGAGAGAGAGAGAGAGAGAGAGAGAGAGAGAGAGAGAGAGAGAGGAGAGAGAGAGAGAGAGAGGAGAGAGAGAGAGAGAGAGAGAGAGAGAGAGAGAGAGAAAGTATTGCATATAAGCTTCATGTATATGTCTGTGAGAGAGACCTTTGGAGGTCTGAGGTTGATGTAATGAGTTGTCTTTGATTTCCCTTACACGTTAATCAATGAAGAATAATCTCTGACAAACCCAAACTCTCTGATGAAGCTAGTCAACATAGCCACCCTGTTCTGTGTTCATGGTGTCTCTGTCTTCTAAGTTCAGACTCATAAGCAGGTAACCATGCACCCAGTATTATAATGGGATCTGGTGATCTGAACTTGGGTCCCTGAGTTTGTGCAGCAAGGGCTTAGCCTTAGACTAGCTCCTGTCTTCTAATAATGTGCTTGGCAGTTTAGTTCCTTCACCTACATGTACTCTACACATAAACCTCTCCCCCAAAGAATTCACCTAGCTACCTTGGACCCCTGGTGTGGGAAGTCCTTCTATCTATGTGTTGCTTTTATTGGTTAATGAGTAAATCTGTTTTGGCCATTGACTTAGCAAAATAGTGCAAAGTGGGAGTTCCATGCCAACAGAAGAGGAGAGAGTAGGTGAAGTCAAGAGACGACATGTAGCTGCAGCAGGGGCAGATGCTGCTAGAACCCTGCTGGTAAGCCACAGCCACATGGTAATACACAGATTAATAGAAGAGGGTTAATTTAAGACATAAGAGTAAACCAGAAATATGCTTAAGCTATTGGCCAAACAGTATTGCAAGTAATATAGTTTCTGTGTGATTATTTCAGAAGTCTGTGCAGTCAGGAATAAGCAGCCTCTACCTACAGACCCCACCTGCACATAGCTGCAGACTCCTCTACCCCTACTATCAATCAAAATTAGACACTTTCTAGTCATGTGTATTCCCAATGTATCTGATAGAAAGGATGGAAAGGCCCATCTGGCCTAGAATAGTTGTTTTGTTTTGTTTTTTTCTTCTTGTGCAATGAGGCAAAACTGTGTCCTCAAGGGAACTTTTAGGGATAATGTTCTATTTACCATCTCTGCCTGCTAATAATGAACATGCATGTGATTAAAGTCAGGGAAGAGACATCTGAAGCATAAAAAAAAAAGAATTATATGCCCTAATCTTTCAGTCAATACAGAGAACTACCCAAACTATGCCCCTTAGCGAGCAAAGTCTTTATCTTCTTGAACATAATAAAATGAACCCTGAATAATAATCAGGGCTCTTGAGTACCCTTCCCTTATGTATCATGTCAATCTTGGTAGCATACCTCTCTCTGGCCAGAATTATAGCAGGTTTCCAAATAAAGTTACCATTCCGCATTTGTAAATCTGTGTGAGTCCTTATTTTCCACTCTTCAGATAAGTCATGAAGGACTTGCAAGTACCCCAACCACACATAATGCTTTTACCTGTTGAGTAACTCACTAGCCTTTGTTTTTAGATCTAAATAAAAGTATTTGGGTTCTTAATTCTACTTTGATTTCTATGTTTAAATCTTTGCTCCTCTGTTCTTCCACCCACTTTTTTTTACTCTCATCAATTTTAGTAATAATTATAACACTATAACATTTTATTTGAGGTTAACTTTTGACCACATTTGGAAACTGCTAATGTGGTCTGTTTTTGCTATTCTGGCTTTACTATCATTCAAAATTATAATCTTAATTTGATTGCTGGCTAGGACTTTGACGATAGACTTTGAAATAATAACTTTTTTTCTAAGAAGTACTTTGTGGTTAATAAATAGCTAAGGTGCACTGTGGTAAGAATATGTGTGACCTGACAAACTTTTGATTTGCAAAGTATCTTTGTTCATGATTTTCCTCTCTGTCTTCTTCCCTCCATGAATCACTTTTATTCTGTCTGTTCAGATTGACTATTTCATAAATATCTAAATATATATTGTTCTATTGTAAATAAAAATGAATCACAAATATGTTGAAGGGAGGCTGCTTCTTGTCCCCAGCTGCTCAACCCAAAAATAATCACACAGAAACTGTATTAATTAAATCACTGCTTGGCCCATTAGCTATAGCTTCTTACTGGCTAACTCTTACATATTAATTTAACACATCTCCATTAATCTGTGCATCATCACATGGCTGTGACTTAGTGGCTAAAATTCTGGCATCTGTCTCTAGAGAGACTACATAGCTTCTCCCTAACTCTGACTCCTTACTCCCAACATTCAGTTAAGTTTTCCTCACCTACTCAAGTTCTATCAACAGGCTAAGACAGTTACTTTATTAACAAATGGTATTCATGGCATACAGAGGGGAATCCCACATCACCTCCCTTTTTCTGTTTAAATAAAAAGGAAGGTTTAAATTTAACATCATAAGATTTTAACATAGTAAAATTACATATAACAAAACAAGTATCAAGCAAGAATTATAGTTAAAATATTTATATCTACTTTATCTTTTAGCATATCTAAGGAAAACTATAACTGTAAATTCTTCAACTCCATCAAAGACTCCAGAAGAATATGATATTACCTAAATAAACAGGAAGTGCACTGTAAGCAACTACCAAAACTCTAGAATTGACAGAGACATCTCGCTGTCTGGACAGTCACTCAAAGTACTTTTGTATCATTGGGGCATTCATCTTCAGGCTACAGGCCCATAGTATCCAGCAAACTTTTCTTTGAAGTAGGAAATTTGAAGATCTGTTCTGCCTTGCAATGGTAAAGTCTATCAGTTGCTTTCTTCTATGTCCTGCAGAATGTCTGGCAGACTATTTCATGAAGCAGGAACCCCAAAGGATCGTATCACCTTTATGCAAGTTCAACAGTAATTTCTCTGTGGGTCCTACATGTCCAGTTTACATTAGCATACCATCAAGCAGTCCAGGCAAGAGCAGTTTCTTGCCCAAATGACTAACCAACTCCATAAGGAGCCTCTTCGATGACCATCTTTCTCTTCAAGTAGATTGGTGCAGTAAGGAGCAGATGTGTCTCATTATCATGAAAAGACCTAAGTTATTAAAACATTTTAAATGCCATGTTCTGAAGGTCTTTGGAAGGCTTAAAGATTATCTAACTGAAATATATCTCTACATATCTAGAAAATCTAACTAACATGAATACAAGCTTGACTATTACAGATGATTATCTATTAACCTATATTTCTTAATTGTACATTACCTTTTTAAATGAGTTGCATAATCACAATACCTTAATCAAGAGCAGAAATATATACACATGGTATAACAAAATTGACCTTAAATTTGTATCAATAAACCAAGATCCATACCAATGCAAATCTCTATAGTATATCTTCCCTTAAATGTAAACAAACATTTATACACAATATTTGGGAACTTGGGCATAGTTCTTTCCAAATTGCTTACTGCTTTTTGTTGGATGGAGTAACTTTTGGGGGTGTTTACAGTGGCCTTTCAGGGGGACTTGGTCCATCAAGCCACATTAATCTGGAAGCAATCCACAGGTTCTCACCCTCTCTGGAAACAACAGCAACAAAATGAACCTCTTTTCTGATGTGAGATTCCTTCTGTATGCTGTGAATACCATTGATTAATAAAGAACTGGGTTGGCCTGATAGGGTAGAATAAAGTTCTGCAGAGAAAACTAAGCTAAATGTTGGGAGAAAGTAGGCAGAGTCAGGGAGAAGCCATGTAGCCTTGATGGAGAAAGACACTGAGAACTTTACCTGGAGACCCACAGCCATGTGGTCATACACAGATTAATGGAAATGGATTAAATTAAAATATAAGAGTTAGCCAATAAAAAGCTAGAGCTAATGGGCCAAGCACTGATATAAGTAATATAATTTCTATGTGATTATTTCAGGACTGAGCAGCTGCGAACCAAGAAGCGACCTCCTTCAAGAAATTGGTGCTAACATGGTCAACTAAATCCACATAAAATCTAAAAAGGCTTGGAAAGGAATTCTAGACACTAAAAGACAAAGTTTAACCGAATATTCTCTTTTTCCAGATGGACTTTGCTTGCTGGTGGCATGCTGCGGCTCCTTTAAGAGAGGTTTTCTTGATTTAGCAGTAGCAGAAAAAAAAAAAAAGCCATGGTTTCAGAATGACAGCTTCCTGGTTCATGAGCACAAACACTCTGGCTCTTTTGGGAGGTTTGGCTGTGGAGTACTTGAATGGGGTTTATTGGACTGGGTGCTTGTACACCCACTTGGGAAAGTAGCTGAGACGATGCCCACAGCTCAGCGCCCCCTGCCTGGGCAGGTGGCAGGATCAGGACTACTAGGAGTGCTCAGGCAGGAGAGCATGGCATCTGCCATACACAGAGATATTTCTAGGCTGCCCAATGCTCTGAATGGCATATTTAGCTTATTCTCAGATTACAAGGGTTTATGTGTTACATGCTCATTCTCAGAGTTAAAGTGCTGAGCACGGCTTCTACCTGGAAGTCCCAGAGGTGGCAGTAATGGTATCTCTGTCATTTTAAAAGTGGATGGAGGTGGAGCCAGCATCCAGAGCCACTACGACCAAGCTGCTTACCATTTTAAAAGTTCTTCAAGACAGTAAAGAATTACAGATATACAATAGAACAGATGCAAACATAAAAGGCCTCTAAACGAGTCACAGTGTTGGATAAATATATGTAGGCTTGGAAGAGAAAATTAAAAATATAGACAGCTATAAAAAGAAGTAATTTTTTAAAGGTAAAGTCTTTAAAGAGACAGAGTACAGACAGTCATAGATTAAAGGAGTAAAGATAATAATAAATATTAAAAAGCAATACATAAAAAATAAGCCACATAAAGATGAAATACATGTGTGTATGGGGGGGGGGGGCTGTGGAATTCTACAGTTGTTGCTGCTGAAGCCACAGAAAGTGATGTCATCTCAACCCAAGTGTCTGGGAACCAGAGAGTCCAGTGCTGTGACAATAAAACCATAGAAGTTAAAACTGTTCACCTGTTTGACAAATTAATGAGTAGTGGTAACAGCTTATGTCTGGTTTATGGTAGCATGTAGGAAAAGGGAAGTTGGCATATTTTAAACGACCAAACTGCTGTGTTTGTTAACAGTGGCTCTAATCTCAGGACTCTTAGTGTTCTTTCTGCCTTGTGGTTGACTTGTGCACATTCTTCTCAGCCAGGCTCCCTCGGCTGCTCAGGACTTGTTATTCCATCATATTTGGACACTGGTTTCCATGCTGAAATTCAGATGTTCTTCAGTGAGATTATTATCATAAAACTTCTATGACTGGATAAGAAAAAGGAGAGAAGATAACATGCACTATTATATTAGGTAAAAGAAAAATGCTGGCTAACTATTACTGTGACAGGCTAGTGTCGTTTGATGACTGTAAGACAAGCAGCATCAAGCCACAGGCTGGGGACCATGCTAGGCACTGCCTCTGAGAGTAACGCTTCGATTAAAAACGGAAAAGTTTGCTTTCCAAAATCACTCTTGCTTTATTCCTTTTCATCTGCTAGCTCTAATGACTGATGCATTCCTGAATCTGTTCTGTTCTGTGTCCAAACAAATGAAAAAGCCATGTCCACAGCTATCAGAGGATTGCTTGCATGTGTAAAGAAATCTAGCTCACAGTTACTTGATACTTGAAAGTGTTCCTGATCAACATGTTTTGAAATACTTAAAAATTGCACAGGACCCTAAAGGCATTTTATTTGTGTGTCAATATTTAGCAAATAAAAAAATCAAAACTAAGGATGGTTTAAAATGTTCACTTAAAAGTCACGTCATTGCCATAAGTATACAAATAGCATGCTATGAAAAGTGTATTTCCAAAACAAATGTAATTGAATAGGAAAAGTGGCACTATTTCACATTTTTCAAATCTTTTTCATGCCTCACTTAATAGACAAAGTCAAATTCTCACATCTGCTTCTGCATTTACTATTTTGCTACATCCTTTATTTTGTAGATTCTGGGAAATACTGGATATTTGACAGAACAAGGCCACTACAGACTCCATATTATTAAACAACTTTCCCTTTTGTAGACCCTCTACAAGTGTCAAAAGGATTTCCAGGGTTCACTAGATAAGCTTTTTAAAACCATTGTTTTTCACATATACTCCATTGCAACATACATGATATTCTCATGTCTTTCAGTAAATAAGGTGAATCTTATTCTTAAATTGAACAAACAATATGAGAAAATATGGCATTTAGGGAAAACAGTTTGGAGAAGAATGGTAACCAAGAGATGTGTGGTACCTATGAAATTCGTTCATAAATGGATATGAAGAAGTAAATTATAAATACAGCCACTGCTGAGACACCAGCTGCATCTCCTTTATCTTTAATTCAGTGACACAGAACAAAATGCCAATGACAGGAACATTATCACAGAGATGTCTTCAATCTGTTAGGCTCTAATTTTATTCTTCAAGTAACTAATTTGAATGCTGCAGCCTTTAATAATGGCTGGGAGCTAAATACATTAAAAATAAAAACCACTCCTGATGACTTTGGAAAAAAATCTTGCATAATACCAAAATGGGAACCAATATTTTTCAAAAACCTGGTGATGTGATAAATAGTACTTAATAAATTCAGTGATTGTCTGCACCTACAATTACTGACAAAGAATAAGTTCACTTTTTTCCTTTTTGTATGTATGTATACCTACTCCCCCCAACACACATTCTCTCCCCTACATACATTCATTCATCCATTAGGCATTTTTGTGGAGAACTTGTCTAAATAATGGCAGGCATTATTCCTAGCAATTAGCATATGTGTTTGCTATTTCTCCTGTTGTTATGAGAAAATACCCTAATAAAAGGGACTTAAGGCAAAAACGGGGGGCTGGTTTTGGCTCAGGGTTCTAGGGTCCAGTCCATCAGGCAGAGAAGTCATGGCAGCTTGAACTAGTCACATTATGTCCCCAACTAGGATGCAGAAAAGGGTGAATGCTGCGTGGTTCTCTTTTTCTTTAGACCTAAGGCAGGTGCCAGCTCATGAAATGGTACTACCCACATTTAGTACAGATCTTCCCACTTTTATTAACCTAATCTAGACAATCCACAACAGGCATGCCCAGAGATTTGTCTCCATGGTAACTCCAAACTCCTGCAAGTTGACAAGATTAGCCAACATACCATGCAAATAGAACTCAAATTCTTGCCCTTGTGAGTTCTATGCTGTGGCTCAACAAACAACTCAACAAACATGGGTAAGCTAAATACCATACTTCTACTGCAGCCTGTTCTGACTGGTTGGCCCTGGTGGTGAGGCACAAAGCGGGCACTTAAAATGTTGCCTGAGTGAAGAAGTTACAAGTGAAACAGTCAAGTTTCTCTCCACAGCTGCTCCCTTTTGTTAGTGTGTTTTAATGACTCCAGTTTTAGCTGTATCACAGACTGAGGATAATTTCAAAAAGAGACAGAGAGCATGAAGAAACAAGCACGGGATGTGGCTGTTGGGGTTCCCTATTAACCTGCTTCCCTAGGTGACTTGTTTTAGAACAGCACCCCTAAATAATATGGCATTACATCCATTCGACTGGATGTACACATACTGCCATAAGTATGAAAGAGAAAACTGAATGAATAAGTGGTTAGTAGATAAATGATATGATGATGTAAAGATAAAGGAAGGCAGAGGACTATAAAAATATTTGAGCATAGAGAGAGCAATCCATTGTAGGAAAGAGTGCATAAGGGGTGAGGAAGGGAGCAACCAGCACAGAATGGTGACTGACACTTTGTATAGGGTATTGTGGGAACAGGAAGCTGGCTGAGAGGTCTGGGAGCTGATAAAGGAGGGTGGGCACACAAAAGTACAACTCTTGATTTTCCTTTGTGTTGGGAAGCCAAGGGGGCTTGTGAACAGAAGAGTGGTGAGCCTCACATCTTTTTAATAGATTTGGTTTAGAGATAATATGATTAAAGTCAAGATAATAATGAATAGTGTCCTGTATGTATTTTGAAGATGGAAAGAGCCAACAAATTATTTGCAAGGAAAGATAGAGACACTATAGACGTGTTGGGACACAGATACATAGAAGCATTTACTGCAATGACAGTGATTGTGATGGGAGAGGGGCCTACTCTGAGAGAGCATTTTAGTTAGGATGCTGAGGCTTCATTTCTGCCTTATGTGCTTCAGTAGGCCAACAGAGTAGAACTCCCACCACTTAGATAATCTGTGCCTCATCTGCACCCAAGGAGACTGAAGTACAGTAGAAAAACGCCTTTTCCTAATAGATGCAAGGACCAGGCAGCATGTTTATAATCTGATTATAGCGCTCTCAAAGAAACACTTTTTTGTGGAATTCATTTTCTAATCCAGGAAATGAATTGCAGCAGGCACCCTCATGGAGCCTCTACCTGAATTCAATCCCAGCTATGAGCTATGTATCAGTTGTGTAAAATGGCAACAGGAAAAGGTCCCACACCAGGTGACTGTGGGACTGGATGACTGCACCGCATGCAACCCAGGATAAAGGGTAGTACTGTTATTGTTTCTTCAAACTTAAGTCTTGATGTAAGCATCAACATTTGATATCACTTTGCTATGACTATATACATCTACTGTAATACCACAGGGACTAAAAAAAGGATATGACAAGGAACTAAGCTTAAAGCTAGATGACATATCTCCCAATATCTGTACATTAAGTAAGGTTATAAAATAATATTCAGAAGAAAATTTATTGAAGCTTTTCTCACCAAGAGACTTTTACACGTGGGTATGTGGTGATATTTCATTTATGATCTGACAATAAAGCTTGCCTGAAGATCGGAGTGCAGAGCTAAGCCACTAGAGGCCAGGCAGTACTGGCACACACCTTTAATCCCAGGACTTGGAAAACAGAGGGAGAAAGATCTCTGTTAGTTCAAGGCCACCCTGGGCTACCCGAAATCGATCCAGTCTAAAAGAAAAACAGAGCTCACACAAAGGTGATCCAAGCAGTTGGGATCATATGCCTTTTATCCTAGCACTAGGGAGTTGGAGACAAGAGTGATACAGCTGGGCTGAGTGGAAAATAAGGCAGGAGGAGACAGGCACTCATTGGAGTCTAGGCAGTCAGTCTGAGCAGTCACTCTGAGGATGTTGTCAGTCTGAGGAGCAGTCAATCTGAGGATGCAGTCAGAGGATGCAGTCTGAGCAAGTAGCTGAGGACAGGACCCCTTTGGTCTGAGCATTGGTAGGGGTAAGAACTCTAGTGAGTGGTGGTTCGGCTTCTCTGATCTCTCAGCTTTCACCCCCTAATATCTGACTCAAGGTTTTTATTATTAAGACCAACTAGAATTCGTGCGACACACATATGTATGTGTGTGTGTGCTTCCTTAAAGAAGCCACACTTACATGGAAGATCCTGTGAACTGATTGGCTGATTAAACTTTGTAATAATGGTACAGAATGCTGCAAACAAGAGCCAAATATTTGCGCCCCTATATAGTCACAATAGTAACCATTTGCTCTTAATTCCTGTGTCATCTGACCTAACATCTTTTGTGACTGGTATGTACTGCTGAAACCTAGCTGGCCAATAGCTTCTATCAGTCTTTTTTATTTCCCTGTGGTCCTGTATGACACCAGGGATTGAATCTAGATCATGGTAGGAAAATACCCTACCTCTAGATATCTAGTTCGTTTTTCAGCCTTGAAACTAAGAACGTTATAGAATTTAAACATATAGATCTATATGCCCCCAAAGTCATCGACCTAACCGATGTCCTATCCCTACCAAAATATTTGGTAAATACATTCATGTCTAACCTTCTCTTTTGGTGGCTATAAAAGTTTATGTACTATTTTCTAGAACAACAGATTAAGTAGACTGAATTATGTCTGGATTCACAGTTACACATGGTTGTCTCCATATGAATTCTTCCTCCCTTTGGAGCAGAGGCTGTGTTTGTCGCTATCATATTAAACACCAGAAACATATTCAGTACTGAAGTGAAACAGTTAATGAAACCTCAAAAGGCAACATTGTTGCAATCACAATGCAACAGTTATAGAAAGGAAACACTTCCAAAGATGAAAAGGCCCCACTAGTCTCCCTTGTTTAACTGCCAATAGAGAAAATTCACTCTGTTCTGTAAAAGACCATGTGTGGGTTAAAAAGAACAACGCCTAGATTTTGACGTTTAAAACTACATGCTTGCCAAAAAAAAAAAAAAAAAGAATCCGCGAAATTTATTCTAGATTCTTAAGACGATTGATTTCTTTTTCTAGCTTCCTATGCTGTTCGGGTTCAAGAGACTTGATACCCCTGCAGGCTTCCTAGTGAGGTGACTAAATTGGAGTGTTCCAGGGGACCCTCCAGCCCACACCGTGCCTTTGCTGACGTCTTCTAGATAAGGAACAAGCAGTACTCTCCTTGAGGGCACTTCAAAACGAAACTTAACACTTGGCCAAGGGCTCCTTGGGGTCAGAAGCCTAGATTTCGGGAAAGCTCCTCTTCCTAGTCCTGAACGTCGTCTAGCTTCCTCCCGCAAGGCTCTCCGGTGAACCCTCACCGTGTCAGAGCCAAGTGGTGATAAGGTCCGTCACGTAAAGAGCAAGGGAGAGATCGGGGCCGGAGAGCCGCCCCACCGCGGCGCAGAGCCAGCGAGGTCCGCGAGCAGAGAGCGGACAGCGGGTTGCGGGCGCCGCGCGCGCTCGCCTCGGGGGCGTGGCTTCCGCCGGCGCGGCCCCGCCCCCTGGAGCGCCGGGCGGTCACGTGGCGGCCGCGCGCGTCCCCGTCCGCTGCGGGTTCCGAAGCCGAGGAGAAAAGGCTGCGAGGTGGCTGCGGCGGTGGCCGAGAGGTGGGCACCGGGCGGGACCGGTGGCGAGCGCGGGTGTCCGAGGGCTGCGGGACCTCCGCGGGCGGCGCTGCGACCGCGCTGGCTGCGGGGCGGCTGACAGGGTCCGCGGCGGGCGGTGGCGGGGTCGGGGCCGGTAGGACAGGGACGCCCTTGGCCAGCGCGGCCCGGACGGGCGCGCGGAGGGAGGCCGAGCTGGCGCAGCCCGGACCGTGACGGGCGCGGCCCCGGCCCCGGCCATTACTGCGCAGCGGGCTGCGGGCAGCGCCACCGGGCTCGGCCGGGCCTCGCTCGGCCACGGGCTGCATTCTGTCTTCCGCCTGCCCTGCCGCTGCCTCTGCGAGCCGCGGCCGCTGCGAGCCGCTGGGTCTTACCAAGCGCCCGGAGCCGTCCCTCCTCCTTTCGCTGGCGGAAGCCTCCGAATGTTCTTGTTTTGATGGCTACCAAAACCTGAAACCACCGGGAGGTGTCGGAGTACGCGTCGGGGCCTCCCAAGCCGGGTGCATCTTGAGAGCCCCGGCTGTCGCTTTGTTCTGGTTGCTGGGTGTGGAGTTCTTTCCCTTACCCTCCAACCCATCTGAGAGCGCACGGGATCCCCATTGTTGTCGCTGTCTTATTTTCCTGAACGTTTTTTTTTTCTTTAGAGAAAGGCTGGGTTACTTTTTTTTTTTTTTTGAGGATGTGGAAATGGAACAGTCCTCTAATTAGGTAAGAGATTCCGGACTGTAAGTTAGCACACGCATTCTGACAACTACATTTTGTCTTTTCTCCGGGTGCTGTTTAAGCACTTCTCAAGTTTTCAACATTTTGTTTTCTCTTTTTTACAGCACCGAAATACTAGAGAACTTTAGGGAAGAAGAAAGCCAAAAGGAGATAGAAAAGGCTTTGTTCTTTGATTGACATTTCGGGAGCCAGGATGTGTTCACTCCCCCCAACCCCCCCCACCCGTTTGTGTGTTTGTGTGTGTGTGAGTGAGTGTGTCTTGTTTTGCAAACGGGATGTGCACCTGAAACGTGGTTATTGAAAACCATATATTATAACAAATTTGAACACATAGAACACTTCAGTAAATAATCTGTATTAGACATTATTAAAGGACATGGCATGTTGAAAACAAATGAAGAAAATGACCCATACAAACTAGCAGTAAAGCGTCTGGGTGCTGTAAAAGCACCTGAAAATAGGTCACGTAAATCTCATTTTTAAAGAGAAAATTCAAGGTAGAGTTTTGGATGTGTTTTGGTCTTGGATATGGGGAAGTGGAACACTGGCTGGGTTGATGTCTCAAGTGGGCCAGTTTAATGTGGGCAGAATGAAAACCCTTTTGCGTAAATGTTTGAAGTTTTCATGTCTTGCTGGTGATGGTTAAGAACTGAGAAGAGTTGTAATCGTGGGAAAATGACCCACATAGCTGGTCACTAGATGAAAGGAATGAAAACAGGTTCTTTTAGGAGACTCTCAAGTGGGGAAGTGTCACTTTTGAATTGTTTTGTTTTTGTTTATTTGTTTGTTTTGCTTTTTTTTTTTTTTTCGGGACAGAGTTTCCCTGTGTAGCTTTGGAGCTTGTCCTGGAACTTGCTGTGTACACCAGACTGGCCTTAAACTCAAAGAGGTAGATTCAGAGCTGCCTGTGTCTCCCAAGTACTGGGATTAAAAGCGTGTTTGTTTGTTTTGCTTTTAAGAATTTAAGATAATTCCTTGACTTGGAAGAAAATAATAGTAAGAACTTTTTCATATTCAGCTGCTTAAGGCACATTTTCTGTTAGGCATACACGTGTTTGAGGAATTTAACCAGGTGTTCCTGGTTCTTAGACATATTTTTTTCTGTCAGTATTAGTAAGGAAAGGTACTGAGCCTTTTTTTATGTCCTCCTGCCGGGTTGGGTTCTTGGTAACAGTGAATTTGCAGAACTGCTGGCCGGATTAGAAACCGTCTTTCTGAGGAAGGACACTGTGTTTACACTGGTCTACAGATTACTTTGCTTATTTGTACACTCTCATTTACCTTTCTAGTTAATTAATACAAAGCCTGTTGTTAAAGGCCTGTTAATCAAACGTTAAAATTGAAAATCACAGAGGAGCGAGCAGGTGAAGCTGCAAAAGCAGAGGCATGACTTGTCCAAGGTCACACATCTAATTAGTCAGAGGACTTCTTATTCACAGAATGGTTGCTGGCCGTGAAACATCTGTGTTTGGTATGATTAAAGTATCTGTTAAAGTATCTGTTGACATTCTTATCTCTTGAGTTACTGAAATAAATGCAAAGCCCACTTTGCAGAGAAGAAATTTAAAGATTTACACTTAAATATGAAGACTCTGAAGGCAGTCAGTAGACTCATAGGCTGATGCTTGTTACATTTAACTGAAGTGTGTTTTGACATAAGACTTGTTTCCAAGTTTGACTTAGTCTTCTTTTGACAACTGATTTGATGATGAAGTGCAAAATTTGATACAACAGTTATGTACCTGTGCACTTGGGAATCTTTCTTAAGAAATTTTAAGATGTGTATGTTAAATCCCACCTTACCTCTTTTCTAGTGTTGATAATAATATGTATTTATTATATATAAACGGGTATAGATAACTGAGGTTTGAAGTAGACCCCCCATCAATGATACCTTTTTGTATTTTGACTAAAGAGTAAACTGTTTCATTAAACCTTAACTTTAATAGGAAAACCAGAAATTGTTCAATAGTGTACACTTTGATATTTATAGTTTTATACATAATGTTTTTATATGTTCATCTTTCTCTTTTATTTTTTTAAAAAGGCCAATATTTTATTTATCTATTAGGGACAGTGGACTTTTAAAAAATTTAACCGACTTGAAAAATGGGATTGCTGTTAATCCTAAATCTTTTCATTAGGAATTAACAGTGTATTCAAGTAATTGTAGTGTGAATTATTTTAGTGGTTACCATATTTAAGTAATACAATATGACTTTATTTTTCAATTCTTTTTAATTTAACGGATTAATTGATAAAGATCTAAATTCATTACTAATCTATAAACTTTATATAAATTTAGTCTGTCACTTTTTTCTGCACAATTGCTAAGAGGCAAATAATCTTGTTTCTTTTCTGTTTTTGTTACTTTCTTAATTAGTTTGGTGTATAATTTGAAAGTTATTGTAGGAAGAATTATGTATATTTGAATCATACATGTTCACTAAATTATTTCTAGCAAGTAGTTTGAAATCACCTCTTCTGCTTTAAAAAATCCTCTTGATTAAAATAAGAACAGCTTTATGACTTTAAAAGGATCTTGTTTGAAGTAATCTGAAAATTATTTTCTGATGTCTTCATATTGCCTCTTTTGAGTGTTACATGTATGTCTTATTTTTTTACCTTTTGACATTGCTGTTTGCAAGATTTTAGTCTATGAGTCAGTTTGGCAGCCTCATCTAAACCTGTCCACTTTGATCACAACAGAATATATACAGTTTCGTTTGTGCTGGTTTTGTTGTTTGCTGTTTTCAGCAAAATAAGCTATCCTACAGAGTTCAGTTTTTCTGTTCATTAATTATTTTTAACTGTCAGCTTTATCTTTTAAGGGAAGTGTGTGCATTAACACAGAAGACATTGTAGGTCCAATTTGATGAGGATGGGAAAGACTAATGAGCCACTTAGTTACTCAGCAGCTCTGAGTTGTGCTGAATATAAAGTATATATGGATTTCAGTACACACACAAATGGAAGGTGTTCCATTAATGATTTTATATTGAATACATATTAAAATAGTAATACTGTAGATGCATTGAGTTATATGAAATAGAATTTTCAAATTAATTTAACCTGTTTCTTTTTATTAGCTTTAATTCAGCTAGTAGAAAATTGGAAATTAGATACTGGCTTGTTTTTTAAATAGAGTTAGTTTCCCTAAGAGAAAGATTTTTTTTTGTGGTGCTTTTTTTTTTTTTCTCTCTCTCTTTCTTTTTCTTTTTTTCTTTGAAAGAGAGTGTGTGCTTGTTTGTTTGTTTTGAGATAAAGCCTCATTATGTAGCTCAAGCTGGCCTGGAACTCCTGGCAATCTTCCTGCTTTTGCCTTTTCAGTGCTAAAACTGCTTTTTCAAAAAATTTTTTTGAAAAAAAGAGATGTAGTATACTTGAATTTGAATGTCATCTCAAAGTATCAGTAGCTTTTTTACTTTGAGTAAGCCACATTCCTTTTGAGCTTGTTGTTCTTTCTTTGTAAATTACGCAGTCCCACCCAGTTTCAAGGCTGTTTGAAGGATGCACTGACAGGTTGATCTCTCAGTGCTTTGTGGACTTGAGGACTTGAGTGTGCACATACGTAACCGGGGACCTGAGTCTAGTCTGGATTCATACATTCATTCCTTGTTTCCAAGGAACCTTCTGGTAGTATAATGCCAGGCATTTTAGTTTATTTTCCTTCCCCAAATTTTACTGTCCATTTGTCTCAACTTTGAAAGTTCTGTGAGATACAGAATGGGAAAAGTCGCTTAGAAAGTGTATGCACTAAGCCCTCATAGAGACACTACGGACAGGAGACCTTCTTACGTCTGTAAAGCTATTCCCATTTGGCTGGGGTCATGTTTGTTGATGGGATACTTTGGCACAGTTGTACCTGAGAGTCAAGGGTTTTGAAAGTAAAGGCGGAGTTAGAAGTAAAATAATTTTAAGAGTGCACTGAATAAATAAGGGTAAGTTAGGGTAGCACTTGAGTTTGTCCTGTTGTTAAAGATCTTTGGAGGAAGAATAACAGTCAAAATTTAAAACTTGTTGAAAAGAATTTCTAAAAGTCTTACCTCCTATTCTTTAGGCCAGAATAAAAATGAAAAAGAATGTCAAAAAAAAAATCAGGCAACGTAAATGTATTTTAGCTGAGAGCACATTAACTGATGGGGAATCATACTGCCAGACTACAGCTTTCTTAGGTGTCAAAAAAAAAAAAAAAAAAAAAGAACTAAAGTGTCCAAACACAGTAATTCTTAAAGATTTATGTGACTTATTTTGCAACTTCTTAACTTCTGTTTACCTTAAAATACAAGCCAGTTTTGGATATAAAATATTTATGGACAAGATTGGAATAGACAGGTAAGTGAATAGGCAGGGACAGTTGTCAGTCACCACAGGGAAAGAATATGTAAACAGTGTAAACAAATGCATGGACGAAGTCAAGCATTAGAAATAGGGACAGTTTTTTCTGTGTATTTCATTACGAAAAAAAAGGCATTCTAAACAATGACCTGCCAAGATTTTTGTAAGAAATTAAAAACCAAATTTTGCAGGTGATAATTTTAACATTCAGTCATATATGTGCCTGGAATACATGATTAAGATGACTCAGATGGTTGGTTCTGTTTTAAAAAACTTGTCAGATGGGAAGGACAGACAGTAAATATCCAACAGAGTTTTTTGTACACACACACGCGCGCGTGCGTGTGCGCATTAGAATGTGGGCAGGGGTGTACAACACACCACATACGTGCAAACACACACGTTAGAACGTGGGCAAAGTCTATATTGACTTCTGAGTTATGTTCCAAAAACATGATGAGTGAGGCACAGAATGTCTGTATCCTTTCTTTTCCAAACCAAAACAGTCTTTTTTACGAGACAAAGGACATATAGATTACTGTCCCCTCTGGTCATCCTTACCTTTATTCCATACCTTTGTCAAGAAAAGCCTGCTAGTCGCTGTTTGGCTGTCTGTATTCTTGGGATTTATCTACATTCTGGAGCATCCTTCAGTAGTCATTAGGCAGGTGACTCATGCGTTTGCCAGATGATAGAAGGAACCAGGTTCTAGAGCTGTTACACACTGTCAGTTCTTCAAGGAAGGATTCCTTTATGGATTTGGTAGTTTCCAGAAGATGCCTTCTTCTCAGAAGAAGCACAGATATTTTATGTGAACAGATAGATGACTTACGCATTGCAGTCTTTAAACAAATTGCAATTGAAGTCAACACAAACTGATTGGCAACTTACCACTCAGAGACATAAAATATGTCCTGTCTTCAGGATTCAGTAGAAAAGTCAGTGTATAAATTAACAATGCTAATATTCATGGTAAGCTCAATAATTGGAAAATATGTAATATGCAGGAGCAGGAAATGGCTTAGGTGACCATTCCTGTGCAGTGCGGTGAATTTTATTAGGCATTTTATAAGCTCTAGAAGAGGAAGATTCTTAAAGGCAGAGGATGTACAGAATTGTCAAGGGCTCTCAGGAGCACTCATTTCGTGTAACTGTGGTATTAATCTGGAGGGCTGGTGGTCACTGATAAATACGAGGCAGCTATGTATTTAGGGCTCAGAGACCTGAGTTTTACCTTTACTGTCTATACTGGAAAGCTAAACTTGGGCTTCAAATGTAGGGGGACCATGGTCTGTGTTTCTAGAAGTGTCACTCAGAGACAAACTGGGTGAATGTAAGGCTGGTTACATAGTAGTACATAGAACAGATGGTGTGATAGGATGTACGGCCAGAGAAAGTAGTGAGAGTGTTTTCTCTTTTTCTTTGTGACCCTTAAGTGAGTAAGGCATGGAAACTGAAATGGCACATTGCAAGATTCATCAGAGGTAGACCACAGAGGAGTTAAAAATACAAGGTTGCCAGACAAGGGTTCTGTTAAAGAACTTTCAGATGATTCTAGATTGGGCCGGAAAGGAAATGACATCAGGAACTGTATAAAGGAAAGACAGTGAGGAAGTGGTCAGAGGTCTTCATAACTAAGAACAGGTGTGTGAATGAGAAGTGGCTAGGAGGACCAGCACTTGGAGTCCGAGAATGGGATTGTGGCTTCTGATTTTAGGTGGCAGTGTCAAATGGTGCTTTATTAATAAAAGGAAGTAAAGTTACTTAAATTTAGGGAGTTATAAGTTGAAAATAAAGGACATTTTTATACTTTTTGGACTCACCTTATCAGTATCTCATGCCTAGAATCTACAGTGGGAGAGTTCCCCAAAATGCATACTTCTAAGAAACTGTGCACTTGTTTCTAATGAATATATATTGGAACAAGATTTAAGGAAATTTGGGAAGCTAGCTGTCATTCTCAGGGATCCACACTTAAGAGGTTTGTGGTGCAGCCAGGAGCTAGCATGAAGAGGATGCTGTGTGGTGATGTGAAGTTGGCACAGCCAGTGACACACATCTCAGAAACAGTGGTTGTGGCAGGATGTTTACCACTGACCTGCAGATGGGAGCCGAAAACACCGTGAGAAAATGGACAGTGTCTGCTTTGTATAGGCTCTGAGAGGGAAGTGCAGCGAGAATCCTGCAATACTTCTGAACTTTTTTGGCACCATGCAGGCCAATGAAAAAGCTGATACAGACTAAAATAGTGGCTTCCGTGTTATCTAAAGCTGGAGCAAAATGAAGCATATTTCTCAGAAACGCTGTTTAGCCAGTTACTTAGAAAATTCTTTAGCTTTGAAACCAATTCTTTGTTCTCTTAAGCATTTGCCCGGGAAAGCTGGCTTCTATTTAGAGGCCACCGGTGCTACATTTACCTTTAGCTAAAAGATTCTTAGATAGGTTATCTGATGGAGGAGTTATTTTCATTTAATAAAGAAACTGCCTTGGCCCATTTATAGGCCAGCCCTTAGGTGGGTGGAGTAAACAGAACAGAATGCTGGGAGAAAGAAGCCGAGTCAGGAGTCGCCATGATTCTCCCATTCCAGACAGACGCAGGTTAAGATCTTCCCTGGTAAGCCAGCTCATGGTACTACATAGAATATTAGAAATGGGTTAGATCACTATGTAAGAGCTAGCCAATAAGAGGCTGGAACTAATGGGCCAGGCAGTGTTCAAAAGAATACAGTTTCCGTGTAATTATTTCGGGGCATAAGTTAGCCATGTGGGCGGCCGGGTGCCGGAGACGCAGCCCCGCCGCTCCTATTACATCAGAGTGGCGCCCAACGTGGGGCCCGAACCCACGACCCTGAGATTAAGAGTCTCATGCTCTACCGACTGAGCTAGCCGGGCCTCTGATGTAATAGGAGCGGCGGGGCCTGGAATGGGAGAATCATGGCGACTCCTGACTCGGCTTCTTTCTCCCAGCATTCTGTTCTGTTTACTCCACCCACCTAAGGGCTGGCCTATAAATGGGCCAAGGCAGTTTCTTTATTAAATGACAATAACTCCTCCATCAGTTATCTAGATAGCTGCCAACTGTGAGAGGCTTACGGAACAGAAAGACAGGATCCAAGTCTTTTCTCTCTTAGCTTTACCTACTGTGCAGCTGTTCATTTCTTCAGTGATCATGTGCATGGTTTTAAGGAAGCTTTTCATGAAATGATGTGCCCTACAAGTGGGCATTAGAAACACAGGAAGGAATAGTTTATGAGAAAAACTGGTGGTGTTTGTGGATTCCCTGTACAGGATGTAGCTTGAGAGAAAGTGGGCATAAAGGCTGTAAAATTGGGTGTGCTTGTGCATATAAAGCAGACCCCCTTTAGTTAATGTGCAGGAAGGTATCGATGCTGCCTCAGTCTGTATTGTGGACGGCCAATTGACATTTTGTTGCCATTTTGACTTGTTCATATAGAACTTGCTTATTTTACTTAAAATATTTATTTTAATAGAATGTAAAAATTATGACATACTTTACTCTTTAATCATTTTCAAAAGTACAACTCTATAGATAATCTTATTTACATGTTGTAGAGCCATCATCCTTACTATATATTTTTATAAAGATTCCATATTTCAGACAGAAAATAATGACCTTTTAAGGCAGCAGCTCACTATTATCTCTTCCTTCTGGCCTTTGACAACCCTTCAGTTGGCCTCTGTGAAGTTCCCTATTCATTGAGGACTATAGATAGTATTTCTCTCTTTGTGTCTAGTTTATTTTGTTTTCAAGGTGCAGCCATATTGGATAAACTTCATTCTTCTTTTGTTTCTAATAATGTACTGTTAAATGCTATGTTTCCTTTATCCATTCATCTGCAAAGAGACACTTTGTGTCCACTTTTTCACTTAAAATTCTATGATGAACTTTAGTATATGAATCTCTGTGAATCCTAGTTTTCTTTTAGTATGGATCTGCCTGTGGCATTGCTAGGGTGTTATAATTATCAAACATCTGCAGGGGTGACATCATCAAAGGTGTAACTTTCTGCATGCCCACCTACATGTATTTATTTCCGCTGTCCCTGTAGACACATGGGACATGGCTGTGGGTCTGACTTACATTCAACTAACAACTGCCAGTACTAAGCACTTCCCATGTGCTCACTGGTCCTTTTCTCCCCCCAAAAGTGATTTCTTATACCTGGTGCTTATTTATTTTTGTTGTTGAGCTGTGCTTTTTAAGTAGTCTGAAAATTAAGTCTCAATTTTCAAAATGGTCTTTTATAAGGTATCCATTTTTTTTTTTCTGATAAGGTCTAATTTCTGTTTTCCTTTTGTTCCCTGTGCTGTTGGTGTTGTGTATTCCAGTGCTTGAAGAGTTTCCCTTCTATTGACTTCTAAGATTTTGAGGATTTGCTTATGGTGTTGTGTGAAGTGTGACTTGACTTGGTGGTGTAAATTGGTAGTCCCAACATTTTTTGAGGAAATACTCTTTCCCCATTGAATGGGTTTGATATACTTTCTCAAAGATCATGTGGCTATATGTTTATTAGTGAAAAGATTTATTTACATATTTAATGTTTTTATATGTGTCTGTGTGGTTGTGTAAGTTTATGTGTATCACATACATGTAACAGCCAGTGGAGGCCAGAAGAGGGTATCAGATCTCCTGAAACTGACATTATAGGTGGTTGTGTGTGATCTGCTATGTGGGTACTGAGATCCCAAACCTGGGTCCTCTGCAAGGGCAGTAAACTGCTGAGCCATCTCTCCAAGTCCATTTCTGGACTCTTAATTTTATTGATATATTTCTCTATGTGTAATGCCATAAAATCTTAATGTCCAGATTTGTAATAAGTTGTGACATTTGGAGGTGGCAGTTGTTGAACTTCTTTCTTATTTTCAAGATTTTTTTAGCTAATTTCATATGAATTTAATGACTAGCTTTTCTATTTATGCAAAAAGGCTGTTAAGATTTTAATAGGAACTATATTGAATCTGTAGATCCCTAATGAAAATTGTCTTCTCACATTTTCCACTTTATGAACACTGGTTCCCTTTTTACTTATTCAACCATATTTTATTTACTTCAGTACTATTCTATCATTTTCAAACAAGTCTTAAGTCAATCTAAAACCAATTTACTGCTTTAGAGGTTGTTATAAGTAGATATTTTTCTTTGATTTTCATTTTGTTGGAAGTTATATAGCAACACACTACTGGAGTTTTGGTGTGTGTGTGTGTGTCTAACTTACAACTTGACACCTACAATTTTGCTGGGCTTGGTTATTTAACTTCTTAGGATTCCATATAGAGAAAGTACTGAAGTTTCACTCTCAGTATGAGTGAAGAATGTACATTTAAAAAACTTAGTCTGTGTTCATTTGTATGCCTGTATCTTTCTTCAGTCTAATTTTTCTGCTAGAGCTTCCATTATGTTAAGAGCAGTCGTAAAAGACCACTATATTTTGTTAAAGGATCATATTTAATTGACTAATTCTACTGATCTTAATTTGTAGAGTGATTTTTGTTGTTGTTTTTCTTTTTTGGTTTTTTGAGGCAGGGTTTCTCTGTAGCTTTGGAGCCTGTCCTGAAACTAGCTCTTATAGACCAGGCTGGCCTCGAACTCACAGAGATCCGCCTGCCTCTGTCTCCCAAGTGCTGGGATTAAAGGCGTGCTCCACCACCGCCCAGCTGTAGAGTGATTGTTATTGATATAGTTTTTCTTTTTGCAGTACAGAGAATGAACCAGCAGTGGAAGAGAAAACCCTACAGGTTGGCTGACAACTGGTAAAGAAGATGTTCTGTTTTTGTGACAGGTGCCTGTGGGATCTGTGATAGAAATGTAAGTAGAGCATCTAGAGTGCCATGGCTTTCCCAACGCTCAGGAGCCAGGAGGGTGATGCACAGACCCGTACTTGTGTTTGGTTATACTTAAGCAAAATGAAATTTTATTGACTCACCAGTGCTTTATAGAGTTAGCAGTCCTGCTCACGCTAAATGATTACAGTCATAGTTTCTGAGAGTTTTCACATAGGGAAACTATGATGAGTAAAGGTGGGAACCTTTACTTTTCATAGTGATTTACTTGAGAACAATCTCTGGATTTTAGAACTAGTTACTAAAAGTTTGTTTCGTGACATTTAAGGACTTTTTATACTATACTTGATTTAAAAGTTAGTACATCTTATTTTATTCATATCAATTCACTCTAATTTATATTTTTATTAGTTGTGTTTTCCTTTCATTTTGGCTTTGTGTAATATGCCATCATGTGTTTGATAATCTTGAATCTACTTATATTAAATTTCATTATATTTTGATAAAACATTTCCTGCAATCAACATCATAGTTCTAGATCATAGAAAATGAAAACCTTGTGGACTTTTAGTCTTGATAATTACAGTGTTCAAATTCCTGGACCAGAAGAATTCTTGCAGATACTATTTCACATTTTTCAAGTTTTGACACAGAAGTTAGTTTGTTATCTCCTTCTTCAGTATGATAGCACTAGCTAATTCCCATCTTTAGGCAAGTTTAAGAAGTGTTAACATAAAAAAAATGGTATGACTAATATTTTAATGGTTTAAGTACAAAGTCTGTATCAATGATTTTAACATTCTATGCTTAGGAACTTCTATTGGATTATGTAAACAATAGGAAACTATTAAAGGTTGAGAGATGACTAATACAATTGAATGGGAGGAGGAAGAGCTAGGCAGAGAGAAGACTGAAGCCTATTGAAAGGTTAGTATTTTGTGTGATGGATATCCAGAGGTCTGGAATTAAGTTTACAGGATTTGGAGTGAAGATGCATACTCTACAGGAGTTGTGGCCAGGGGTTAGGTGAGCACCAAGAATGGTAATTTATCCAAGGTGGACAGAAAAGCTAAAGATACAGGATTTAGAGGCAGATACATTTGTTCTCAGTTGTGTTTATTTCAGATGTCTAGGGTGTTGATGTGGAATTTTGGAATACAGAATCAGAAATACAGGCTTGAGATGGAGTGTTTCCAGACAGAAGGTGTGAGGAGGCACATAGATCCATTCATGTGACATACTCAGAATACCAACTAAGCATATGATGTGTGCAACAAGGAGACCTGTAGGTTCTTGAGGGAGTACTGGTATTGAAGAGGTACTAGAGAAAAGGGAAACAAACAAAAGAGATGAATTGAGAATGCTAAAAATCCAAATGGAAAACATAAGGATTGTGAAAAAGAATAGGTGAAAGGAGGTCATTAAATCAAGTTTGAGATGCTAGTCAGAGTTCTAGGGAGTTAGATCATGGTCTCAGTTACAAAAATTAAGGGATCAGTTTTGCATACAACTGGCAGAACCTCATCCCGAACCAGGAGAAAGACAGTAAGACAGAGTACAAGTACAGCTGTGTTTTGCTGACGATTCTTTGGCTTGTATAAGTGATCAGTGATAACAGGAGTCAGTGTTTCATAACTGAGAGGGTTGAAGAAGTTTTATAACCCTCTTTGGAGCAATAGGAAATAAAGATGTCTTGGCTGAGTTACTGGGAGCAAGCTTGGTGGTCTCTGGCAGTCAGAGCAGCAGGCCAGTGTGTGGAGCTGCAGTTTTGCTTTAACTTGCTTTGGTAGACATCCCCCCTCCTGCCTTTTGTAGGGATGTTTCCAGTTTCCTTTCTTCCTTTGATCATTCTTTAAATCTCTTACAAGCTGCTTATACTGTGTAAATGTTGGGTAGCTGAAGGTTTGTGCCTGGTTTTCCTGTTCTTACTACAAATTCACTCATCCACCCATTTTCATGGCTTTAAGAACTATGTATTATGTTGATGACTCATAGCTGGATGATTATATATATGGACAAGTTTTATAGAGATCCTTAGCCTTTGAAATAAGATTTCATCACATACAGGTGACTGTCTCCTCCTTTGTGCTCTCTGGCATCTGTTGTGCTCAGCTCATAAAGTGTGTGTTGTACAAATGTAAGGGCTATAGTTCAGATCCCTGGCAACCACACAAATGCAAGGTGGGAAAGACAGTTTTTCAGTTTCAGCACTAAGAGGGCAGAGACAGCATCCCCAGAGCAAGCTGGCTAGGCAGACAGCAATAGTGGTGAGCTGTGGTTTTATTGAGAGATACTGCCTCATCGGGAAAGGTGGAGAGCAATTGAGAAAGACTTCAGAGGTCAACCTTGGGCATCCAGGTACACAGGACTACATGTATGAGCCCGCCTGTGCCCACACGTGGGGAAAAGGAATTTCATTAGAATTAATTTCTTTGACTTAAATTCTAAGGCATAAAGGACTTTGAGACCCTAACAAAAAGTACACATAATCAGTTCATTTGGGTTGGGCAAGGAGACATAGATGATGCTGATGACAGAGGGGTTAACAGGCATGTTCTTATACTTGTAAATTCTGTTGTTTCAGGTTAGATCTCTGAAAGTATGACAAAATTGTTTGACGCTCTTATAGTGAGAAACATGTTAAATTGTATTTTGCTTGATTTATTTTGAATGAGTTATAAGTTATACTTTTCTGATTTCTATAATATAAAGTTTCTGGTAGAGAGACTTAATTTGTAATGTTGAAAAATAATGTATACATTAAGCATTCTATGATTATTTTCCACAGATACTCTGTTGTGCCCTTTCCTGTAAATGCAATCTAATTTACAAATTAGTATCACTTTGAACATATGTCTTGAAAAACTAGAGTTATAGGAAAAGTCAGAAGTATAAGATTGAATGGGCTCTGATAAAAGCCAAAGGATATTCTTTCTCAGTTTTTAAAGTGCAAACACTTACCAGCTATCCAGTTTATAGCCACTGGACCTAGTTTGGAGTGTTCTTAGACAAACAGCCAAAGTCCTCACGAGTAGTTGAGTTTGAAATGGTCTGTGTACAGCATGGCCGAATTAACTGATAGAGAGGCTGTCACTCATTTAAATAGCAGTTGATCCAAAATTTCTAATCTCTGGGACTTGTTACCTTCACTCTCTAGTGTTTTTTCCCTTCTTTAGTCAGCTCTGTTTTCTTCCTTTTTATCTGTGGTTTCCTGTCTGGAAATTCATGGAATAACAGTTAAATCATGTTTCTCTAGCATAGTAAAATAAGGCTTTGATGATTTATTTACTGGCTGACCTTTCAGCTCCACTCCTATCACCCATTGCTTATTTGATTCAGGACCTTCTAAATCTCCACCATCCAGCCCCCCATCTGCCTATCTCAACTTCATGACTTATGCCCATTCATCTCTGCTCATTGCTTTTAGTATCTTAATACATTTTCACTTCTTGATATTGTGATTTTTTTCTTTCATATTTATTTTCTTTTTTAACAGAGTACACAGGAATCCTATTTATCATTAGATTATGAAACTGTTAATGGATAGGTAGATGTTTAGTAGATGTTATCTTAATAAGAAGAGAGGGCTCAGCAGTTAAGAGTGCTTACTGCCCCTGCAGAAGGACAAGAGTCCGTTCCCAGGAGTCATATATCACACAGTTCACAGGCATCCGTATCTCCTGTTCCCAGTGATAAGAAACCCTCTTCTGGCCTTTACAGGCACCCATAAACACATATATGCACAAACATCTATATAAATAAAAATAAATTGTTTTTCAAAATTCCAAAGTTTTTTTATGTGTGTTAAGTTCACTACATCCAATTTGGCAGATCTTTTCTTTTCCTCTTTCTCATAACAGCACATTTTATATCATGTTTATGTGGAACTTTTGTAGAACTTTAAAAACTATGTTTTGTGCTTTTTTAGTTTTCTTCCCTTTTTTTGATTTTTATCTGAACTTTGTAATTTTCAGGTATTGAAATTTAAGCTACCGGTTTATCTGGATGACAAAAAAACATGTATTAATAAAGGAAACTGAAACTTGATTATCAGATTTCTTGTTTAATATTGGTGTCTTATTCATGTTACACTTTCTCCGTAGGTGCTTTCAGTGTTCCATTATTTGGCTTTTTGTTGTGCTTTCTCAGCACTGAATATAAGTACCCTGACAGAACGTTTCCGTACTGACAGGGCGTTTGCGTGTATCTTGTATTGAAAAAGTTTTGAACTAGATATTTGAGCTTAATTTAAAAATGAAACTTAAATGTTTTATACTATGATACATTCATAGCTTTGCTTTTTAAAAATGTGTTTTGTTTTCGCAAATATCTTCAGTGTCCTGTATGGGAATGCACCAGTCACACTGGAGGTAGTACCAGGATGGCTAAATCCTAGTTAGAGGGGAATTGGATAAATGCAGATAGTGTGAGAAGTGGCAGCCAGACTGTTTAAGGCACCCTTAGAGATCTGGAATTATAGTAAAATTAACCTTTTAAGAAAGAGTGTGACTGAATTAAAAGGCATATACAGTGATTTAATAATCAGTGTTTGGTGACTTAGGAAAGGTAAGATGGGTAGTGGTACACAGATTTGGTAGATCAGAGATATTAATGATTTATGGATATTTTGGATGCAGTAAGGCAAAAAAAGGACAGATTAGGAACTACATTTCTGACTTGTATAAACATCTAGAACCGTAACCTAATTTTTCTTTAAAAACAAAGGCTGCAGATTGCTGTTGTCTAGAGTTAGAGTTTGAATGACACAGCTGATTCTCTGCTTTTCTTCATCTTGACTCTGAGGTCATTTGGAGTAGACTTCATTTTTTTTTTTTTAATGTTTGCATTTAGTTCTGTCTCACAAATTCTGTGGCTGGATAGACAGTATTTAAAATATACTATGTGTGCCTTGTTTTATTTTTGCTTCCTTAATAGCTACACTTTCCATTGATTCCTGCAAGTAAAAACTGAGAGGTACAACTACAGATGAAGAAGGGTTGTTTCATAAATTGAGTTTTCCTGCTTTCTTTTACTGTCTCTTCCATCCTGTTTGAGATAAGGCATTATGAAGCCTGGGCTGGCTTTGAGTTTGCTGGTTCCTTCAAATTCATATCTTTCTTGTATAGCATATGGTTTGCATGGAATAGATACTTACTGGGTATTTTCTGAACTAGTGAATTAAAGTATTAGAGAAATTTAAACCTGATTTCACTTTATTTTCTTCTCATTTCCCTAGGATGGCTGGCTGTGGTGAAATTGATCACTCAATAAATATGCTTCCTACAAATAAGAAGGCGAGCGAGTCCTGTTCTAATGCTGCACCTTCTCTAACAGTTCCCGAGTGTGCCATTTGTCTGCAAACGTGTGTTCATCCAGTCAGTCTGCCCTGTAAGCATGTTTTCTGTTATCTATGTGTAAAGGGCGCTTCATGGCTTGGGAAGCGATGTGCTCTTTGTCGACAAGAGATTCCTGAAGATTTTCTTGACAAACCAACTTTGTTGTCACCAGAAGAACTTAAAGCTGCAAGTAGAGGAAATGGTGAATATGCTTGGTATTATGAAGGAAGAAACGGGTGGTGGCAGTATGATGAGCGCACTAGTCGGGAGCTAGAAGATGCTTTTTCCAAAGGGAAAAAGAACACGGAAATGTTAATTGCTGGGTTTCTGTATGTGGCCGATCTTGAAAACATGGTTCAGTATAGGAGAAATGAACATGGACGTCGCAGGAAGATTAAGCGAGATATAATAGATATACCAAAGAAAGGAGTAGCTGGACTTAGGCTGGACTGTGACACTAACACTGTAAGTCTAGCGAGAGAGAGCTCTGCCGATGGTGCGGACAGTGTATCAGCACAGACTGGAGCTTCTGTTCAGCTTCCAGTGCCGTCTTCCTCCAGGCCCCTAACTTCAGTTGATGGTCAGCTAACCAGTCCTGTAACACCATCCCCGGATGTAGGCACTTCTCTGGAAGACTCTTTTGCTCATTTACAACTCAGTGGAGACAGCATAGCTGAAAGGAGTCATAGAGGTGAAGGAGAAGAAGACCGCGAATCACCATCTTCTGGCAGAGTGCCAGACACTTCTGTTGAAGAAACTGAATCTGACGCCAGTAGTGACAGTGAGGATGCCCCCGTGGTGGCTGCACAGCACTCCTTGACCCAGCAGAGACTTTTGGTCTCAAATGTAAACCAGACAGTAGCTGACCGATCAGACCGATCAGGGACTGACCGGTCAGTAGCAGGGGGTGGAACCATGAGTGTCAGTGTCAGATCAAGAAGACCAGATGGACAGTGCACAGTGACAGAGGTCTAAACAAGCGTCTTCAGTGCCACACTCAAAGGCGAAATGGATACCTGTAAATTTCTGCCCACATAACATTATACTCATCCTTAGTAGTGCATTGTGGGAGTTGGGGGGAAGGGATATGGGAAGGACATACCTGAAATTAAAATGTCTAACATGTCTCTGTTGAAATTTATTTAATGTGAGGAATTGGGGTGTTAACATTTGAGAGCTGTTCAGTAATAACAGTTTTCTTGACATCTGTTTACTTTGTAGTGTATTTTTTTTTTAAGTCTTTAGTTCTTTTGGCCAGTGTGTATCTGTGCATTCATGGTCCTCATCTGACTCTTGCACTACCTTATTTTTCTGCATGGATTGGTATAAAATCATTACTAAAATTGGGCACCTGTGAGATATTTGATATCGTTGAGCAGGAAGTTTAATGTGGAAAATAGATGTGAATTCGGGATTTAAAAATGGATGACTAACAACTACTTTTAGTTGGTCTTACTGAGATAGGAAAGTAAGCAGCAGCTAATAGGTTGTTACAACCTGTAACACACTTCGTGGCGTTTCTTTCCATAGGGTTTGCTGTCTTGTCCTTGTACCTTGAGGTTTCTCTTAGTCTGCATTTTCCTTTTTGATTAAAAAAAACTTTATAATTTAATAAATACTAGAATTTATCAAAAATAATGTTTCTTTTTTGAGTCTGGAAAAGGGATGGGGGTACTTTGGTATTTGTGGCTAAAGAGCTTTTTAAAGGTGGGGTTTGAATTGATTGTATGCTGCTCAAATTGTCCCTACTCAGAAGTCTGATGTCTTTCTAAGAGAATGTGTACAGAGAAGGTATCTATGGCATTGTGTTTGGAATAAACAGATGTGGAAAAAGACCCAAAGGCTATGAGATTTAAATTTCTCAAGCAGCTAATACCATTAATTTTACGTTCCTTTTATCAGTCTCTATCAGTGGTATTAATGTCTGGGTTACACAAACATGAAGTTATAGATCAAATAAGTCCACTTTCTATTGCTTGGCAAGGTAGAAAGTATTGGTGAATACAAAAGTGGGAAGAATTTGTCTCTGGAAAAATCATGTCTGTTTTCTTTAAAACGTGAGATCATGTGGGTACATACTTCTAAATTCCCTTTATTAGGACTATCAAGTTAGCTGAGTGCTAAAACAACAAAAAATAGTCACTACTTTGAGTGTTTTTTATCGCTTGTTGAAACAGATTGGAAAAACAGTTCTTAGAGAAACATTTTAAAGAAGTGAATTCTGGGATGACGTAATGCTTCGATTACATGTTTTGATTAAATTTAATATTAAAAGACAGCCACACAAGAATTAAATATTTAAGAAATAAACCTGGCAAAAATAAAAGTTAGCTTCACAGATCTTTAATAGTTTCTGTTATAAACCCCATCGACAGTAATGTTTTACCATTGGCTGAAGAAGTCCAGAGAACAATGCAAAGCTACTTTGTACAGCCAGTAAGTGCTTGCTCTGTGTACTGGCTTTCACTGTTCATTGGGTCATTTGAAATATGGTTTAAAAAGACCAACTAAAGCTCCAAACTCAGCAAAAAGTGTACTTTTTTTTTCAATGAAGGGCCATTTCCCACCAGTACCCTTAAGTCTACAGAGCAGAAATGACTACTATTTCTTACACACCTCTATTTCTCCCTGATGTTTGCTTCATATGAGAACTTTACTGAGGTCTTTTTATTTTGTTTTTGTAAATTAAATCAATTTTAAGAAAGAACAAAATGGCCAGACACAATAGTATATACTAGCATTTGGGAGGTAGTGGCAGGGGCATTAGAAATTCAAGGCCACCCTGGCTACATAACAGGTATAACAAACACCATGCCTTAATATTTAGATGAATAAGTATGTCACCAAGGATAAGCTCAAGGTTAGGCTTTCTGTTTGTAAATTGATCCTTGATTCTAGGATAGGAATTACTATAGGAATGTACAAATTGGTAAAAAAATGATTTAAGCGAATGTTAAAGAAAAACCAACAAATTGAGATATAGAAATACCACCCAAACCAAATAAACATATTAGCAGTCAGCGTCAAGAGTTCTGCTCATTTTAAACGTCACTTCACTTTCACCATGTTCTCACTGCAGATTCAACTTGTACACCCACACCTTAGAAACTATTTAGTATGTTTCCCTCTCTTAGCAATAGCGTCTAAGTTTGCAGGGCCACCCCACAGTGTTCCTAAAACATCTCTTTCATTCTGTAGCGCTTCCTCTAAGTGCAGTTCTCTACCTGAACAAACAGACTTTTTTAACCCTCTAATGACTTCTGAAGGCCCACTAACAAATTGCTCTAGCCACTCTTCGGCCTCTTTGAGAGCCTTAGCTTCATCAGAAGACTGTAAGACCTCATCAGCCAAGCCTATATTTACGGCTTTCTGGGAGTCCACTTTGAGGGTCCCACTTAACACTTTGAGAGCTTGTCTGCTACCAATGATTTCAACCAGCCGGCTGGTACCACCCCAGCTTGGAACTATACCCATCTCCTTGTGGACAAATCTGATCACACTCTCTGCAGTCATTAACCTGTAAAGACAAAAAGGGAAAACTGTAACTACATGTATATACCACAACCACAAAGCAGTAAGTGCTCCTGGGCTAATAGAAAATTGGTCTTTTTAGGCAGGTATCAAAACACTGTTGGAAAATGTTCCCAACTAGAATTTAATTCACCATGTACTATTCAGCAAACATTTGCTTTTGAAAATAACATTTTGTTTTAGTTTTTCCAAACTTTGAAGATAAGAACTCAACCTTCACAGTTAAGGAACTTTATGTTAACAAATTCTTAGAATAACTAAGATAGACACTCTCATTTTATGGTTGAATAAGCATGCACCAGGGCTTGGTCCCAGAGAGTTGGTGACTTGGCACAAATCAAAGACGGAAGCAGGAGCAGGAATAGCAGTAAGGAAGATGGATGGCAGTGGCTTGGGTTGCACTGACAGCAGTAAGCTCCCGCAGAAGGAGTTATATCCCCCACTAGTGTTTTCCTGATCAGGACAATTCATAAAGAGAACGATAAATGGAAGTTAATGTAGTAATTGGTGCCTGTGGGGAAAGCTTCACATCTGCTACAACAACTTCACCAGACTATAAAGTTCTTCGGTGTTTGGGAAGTGTTTGTGCACTGTTTTTGATGCATGCAAAAAACAACAGAAGATTATTATGTTAAAAACTAACCTGACCTGTCAAATTACAATTTAATTTTTTTCTTAGACATAATAGTCTTCACAACTATTCACTATAAGAAAAGCTGAAGTGACTTCCCTTTCCAACACACTGTAAATTCAACTGTGGATGCCTTAGTTCTATTGGTACCAAGGCTCTCAGACTGCAGCCTGACTTTCAGTCATGAAACACTGCAGTGGAGGATCCCTGCAAAAGCCTACTACCCACCGGAAAACATTCTCAGATGAGTTTCCACCAAGAATGCCACAATGATGAACAGTTACTTCAACAGTCAAATAATATAGAAATTCCATAGTTTAAAAAATTTAAAATTTAAAGAAAATTCCACAGTTTAAAAAGCAAAAATAAAGCTTTTAAATGGATGTGAGGCACAGCAAGTTATTATGTCAAAAGAATCTTAATCTAACCCTATAATTGGAATCTGCCAAAAATTTGGGAAGGAGTTAAACTCAAAATATATAATAGTTATGAAAATACAAATGGCTGTTACTCTTTAGCCCAGTCTCAGACTGATTTAATA
This sequence comes from Chionomys nivalis, assembly GCF_950005125.1. Lineage (NCBI taxonomy): Eukaryota > Metazoa > Chordata > Mammalia > Rodentia > Cricetidae > Chionomys > Chionomys nivalis. The sequence continues at coordinate 39,947,410 of NC_080087.1, read as the reverse complement.
TGCCAGTTTTTACACTAAATTCTGGAATTGGCATGTGTTGGTTTAGCTATTAGCACAGCTGAGAAAGTGATGATGTGAGGAATACATTCATTTAGAACTGAATAAAAATTAGACAGTGGTTATCAGTGTAATGTAAATGATGTTATATGAGTTATTACAGTAGCCATCCATGTGTTGTTATAACCTAGGCAACCATCCAAAATAATATATTTTGTCTTCTCTTTATTTGCAAGGTCACTTATATATGCTTGTTTAAAAAGTTTTATGACATTCATTTTTCATATACACATGTGGGCACATATTTCATGGGTTATGTATGGAGGTCAGCTGGTTCTTTCTTTTTTACCAATGAGTCGTGAGGATGGGAAGGGTGGTTGCCAGATTCGGTGGGAACAGCCATCTTACTGTTCCAAGTGTGCCTTCCTGAATCCTATTTTACAGCTAACAATTCCTCAAGTAATCTTTGTAAAAGTATGCATTATAATCTGACATACATCCTTTATAAGTGACATAGCTAGTACTATGCTTGTGTTGACATACCTTTTAGTATGTATTAAACGTAATTTTAAAACTCCACTGGGAAAACAAAGTATCTCAACAATGAGATATACATAGCTTTCAGCAGGAAACCTTTCACAAGATCCTTCATTAGCCTCACAGAATTAAACTATAAAATTTCAAAGGTTGGAAAATATAATTCAAGAGAAAATGATCCAATCAATAAGATAATATCTCAAAATGGGAACTGCTTCATCATCTCCCACGATTATACAGTATTATCAGAGTTCATGAGTGACATGGTATCACCTGGGATCCTTATTGCTAGGGAGAATCTGTGAACCCAGACTTAGCCCTTGTAATTATAAAAATCAATATTAAATTTATAAAGCTATTAAATTCCCTTATTCTGATATAAAAGAGTTCAAGTGCATATGACATAATGGAGAGGAAGAGATGTTTCTTACTATTTGGATGGAACAATCATAGGGAAAAAACATCTACCACTGGGTGAAGACTATTTGTGTGTATGTGCACACACACCACAGCACACACGCACAGGTCTCCAGACAGTTTGGGAGAGGTGGTTCTTTCCTTCTGCCATGTGGGACCCAGGAATTGAATTCAGGCACTTTTGCCTGCTGAGCAGGGGACGCCAGATCACTTGTTGACTGCAGGAAAGGCTATGCTGTGCTCCTACTGACGAGGGAAACCTAAGTTTCTGGGTTAGCAAACATATCCAAGAACCTTTTTAAATGAACTTAAACTCCACTAAACAGGGAGGCTGGAGTTTAGAAGTGTTCATTGATGAAGAAAGGTACTTATAGAAAGGTACCTGTAATAAAATATGAAATATGTGTTGAACTGGAAGACTGCAGAGCCAGCCATTGTGTGGCTGGAAATCCTAACATGGACTCTCTGGCTGCACTTCGCACCCCATACAGTGCAGTTAAGGAATGGGACATACAGACAGAGAAAGAGGAATATTTAGACCCTAAAAAGTTACTTAGCCTATTTTTGGCCCGAGTTTGTCTATAAATAGTACCCATTCAACAGTACTCATACCATAGAACCAAATGTATTCTTATATGATAAATACTTAGCACATATACTTTATAAATAATAACAGAGGAACTGTATGCTTTATTTAAAAACTATACTGTATTACATTATATTTTATTCAGACATAAAGTTGTATGTTTTATAGTCTAACACATAAGCAGCTTTGTGTATTAGCTTTTACTATGGTTTAATAGAGTCACTAAGCAGGTCAGCACAGTAACAGTGTGTCTTCTAGAATTCTAAATTGTTTCCTCATCTAATATTACGTCATCCTTAGTGCATTCAAAATTAAAGCAACTGTATTTACACAGTGAAACCTAGTAAGTCAGTACTTCTCAACCTGTGGGTGACCCTTTTGGAGATCAAGTGACCCTTTCACAGAAATTTTCTAAGACCATCAGAAAACAGATTTACATTGATTCATAACAATAACAAAGTTATGGAATAATTTCATGGTTGTGGGTCACCACAACATAAGGAACTATATTAGAGGGTCACAGCATTAGGAAGGTTGAGAACCACTGCAGTAAACGGTAGTGTGCTGTCTGCCCTTCAGTAGGAATTACATGAATGGCAACAATAAGAAAGATTTATGTTTTTGTCTTTCTAAATAATGAAAAACAATTCTTTGTCTTACAAGACATAGAGGATTCAAACTGTGAAAGAAAGAAAAACAGATATGTACGTCTTTAAAGTTTCTTAAGGGAAATTAGGCAATAAAAAGTAACAACCTAATATTTAAAGATTTTAAAGCAGTGATACTGTAAAGGTTAAAGTTAAACAGGGCAGAAAGAATGTATGAGTAGTATATTTTCTTGAAGGAAAATCTGTTAAGAACTAATATTAACATGCTAATATTCATTTAACTTTTGATACAACCTTCTAGAGTTTATTCTCATGAGATAGGATTAAAATACTAAACAGAATACTGAGTTACTCTTTATAGTCTGCATATTCAAAACATAAAATGTGGAGGCTGGGAGACAGCTTAGTATATAAAGAAATTGAGTTTGGATACTGAAGCCCACAAAAAGCTGGGCACAGCACATTTATCTATAACCCCAAAGGTGGAGGACAAGGACAAGTTGATTACAGAGGATTGCTGGTCAGCCATAGTAGTAAAAGAGGCCTTATCTCTAAAGTTCAGACGGAGAGGATTAGAGGAAGATTCAACAGAGCTATCTTCCACATGTGTGCACTTATACTGTAGGAACTGAGAAATGCAGGCCCATTTTTCACCATTGTCTGGTGGTGAGAGAATTTGAGAGACTAACAGGCATAATTTGCACCTTCCAACACAGGAGGTGGTCATCTGGCCTTTTTGAAGCTAAGTAAACTCAGCGCCATTCTGAGGTGGTCAGGATATGCTAATGTGATTCTGCTTCTTCCATTGTAACTATTGTAACTATGGGGAGGAGGACGTGTTTTCTGCCTGTGTGACAAAGTGTTGACCAAGTAATGTGACTTGAGTCATCTTGATACCTAGGCAACAAAATGTTAATGAAGGATTTTGTTTCCTGCTCCCCCAGTTTACTTTCATATAAAAGCTGAGGAAAAATAAATAGGGGGTGTGTTCGGGGTCTGAATAATCACTGAAACTCCCTCCTGATACTGTCATGTGATTTGTGTCTTTATTTTCCCACACCTCTGGTGCGGGACAATTGTCTATATTCTGTCAATTATGTTTTAAAGAAACGCTGATTGGCCAGTAGCCAGACAGAAAATAGAGGTGGGACAATTAGAACAGGAGCATTCTGGGGAGGAAGAAGCCAATCCTCTGCAGTCCTGTCCAAATACTGAAAAAGGAAGATGTGACCTGCCCCACTGAAAAAGGTACCGAGCCATGTGGCTAACATATACTAGAATAATGAGCTAATATAAGTTATAAGAGTTAATACGAAGCCTGAGCTAATGGGCCAATCAGTTTATAAAATATAGACCTCTGTGTGATTTCTTTGGAGCTAAACGGCTGTGGGACCTGGTGGGAGGACGGAAACCAGGCAGGACAGAGACCCTGTCAACACACCTTTATCTTGGTGAGGAGTGTGTTTTGTTGACGCTGGTCCTCAACAATGGACAAGCATGTACACACAGACACCCCTCCCAAAACAAAAGAAAAAATTAAAGTAAACATTGAATACATCCATGTTTTCCACGTAAAATCACATCAAACGAAAAATACTGACTATTCTAAGTAACTAAAGAACACATTTTGACTATCTTCTTTAGTCCAGAGGAAAAATAAACAAAAACACAATGCAGAAAAAAACAACCAAAGTAGCAATGCTTAAAAAAAAAATGGAATTTTGTGAATGGCATGGGAAATTCCTTGTATCATTCATACCACCTTTCTATAAGTTTGTATATAATTTAAATGCTTACGTGCTTTTGACTGTCAAAAATAGGTATGAAGCTGAACTCTGAGCACTGAGCAATGCCCATTTTTAATTCACAAAAGTCTTTGTGTGTGTGTGTGTACATGCATGTAGACATGAGCACATGTATTGTGTATGCCAGAGATCAGGTATCATTCCCAAGAAACCATCATGAGACAATTGTTCACTAGGATCTTGACCTGACTCATTAGGCTAGACTGGCTGCACAGTGAGCCCTAGGGGCAGGCAGAGATGGTTTCCATATCCCCAGCTCTGGTCCAAATATGCACTACTAGGCCTAGCTGTGTATGGAGAAGCCAGCGACTGAACTTGACTCTTACAATAAGCAATTTACAACTGGGTTATTTTCCTAGGACCCAAGTCTTCTTTCTTTTTCTTTAATTATTACTTTTTTTTTGTTTTGTTTTTTGTTTTTGTTTTTTGTTTTGAGGCAGGGTTTCTCTGCATAGCTCTGGCTATCCTGGAACTAACTCCATAGACCTGGCTGACCTTGAACTCAGGAAACTCACAGAGACCCACCCGCCTCTGTCTCCACTGCTGGGATCAAAGGTGTGCACCACTACATCTACCTTTTTTTAAAAGCTATTTTTTCTTGGAAAGAATCAGAAGAAAATTTTGATTTAAGCTAGTGTTTCTGACCCGTGCACACACTAAATCTATTATCAACTAGTGATTGTGGGGTGGGGAGAAGGGGTATTGTTCATATTAAACTATTTCGATCTGTCAAAGAATTTTTCCCCTGGAGAAAAGAGCTGCTTCGATGAAAATGTCAGTTGCATGAATTCCAGGCAATTATTGGGAAAGTTAAAAGGGGCCAAAATACACACTTTAGGTAGGAACTTCCCTTTTTTAGTACAAAGCTGTGAAAGCTTTTGCTTTGCAGATACCAATTCAAATACTTTATCAGAGATAACTGGTAAGGCACTGAAAAAAAATCAACTAGCATGGCTCTCCTTTCTATATAGAACACAGCTAGCCCCAAATGCTATAGATATTTTCCCTAAACATATATACTAACTAGAAAGTCTGACTTAATGAAATACAGTTTAAAGATTAAGACCATTAATAAAATAGACCAATTTTAACTGTATAATCAAATTCCCAATATTACTACTCTTATATTCTACAGTAATTATTAAGTGAGATAAAAATTGCCTGAATGCAAGTCCTGTGATACCATTATAGACAGCTCCTAAGCACTGTACGAGAAAAAGGAAGAGTCACCTCTCAGCAGATAGAGTAGAATGGCATGAGCTGTGGCGCACACCTTTAATCCCATCACTCGGGAGGCAGAGGCAGGCAGATCTCTGTGAGTTCGAGGCCAGTCTGGTCTACAAGAGCTAGTGCCAGGACAGGCTCCAAAGCTACAGAGAAACCCTGTCTCAAAAAAAAAAAAAAAAAAAATCAACAGGTCATTCAGAAGAGCACGCAACTGAAAAAGTGTTCACTTCTGGGTCTTTACATTTAATATTTTTAGACTGTGTTTGACCACAGATTATATTGCAAATACCCAAATAGTATCTGCAAAGCAGAAGCTTTCACAGCTTTATACTAAAAAGGGAAGTTCCTATTTAAAGTGTGTATTTCAACCCCCTTTAACTTACTTAACTTCCCTGGTAATTGCCTGGAATTCATGCAGCTGACATTTTCATTCAAGCACTCTTCTCTCCAGGGGAAAAGTACTTTGGCAGAGTGAAATAACTTACTATGATAACAAAACCACAAAATTCTGATTTGGGAGGATGGATACTATAATTGTCTGAGGCTAAATGCTTCAACAAATAATAAATACATACTACTAGGAAAATTTCTAGAAACCTAAGACATACATATTTTGTAGATGGGTATACCTGGCATGTATAAGTGCTAAAAATGTTCAATTCGTGATGAGATGACTTCCATAAACATGAGCATGCTTTCACTGGAAAGCTGTTCAAAAAAGCATCAGCTGCATTATTATGGACATCTGCTATGAGAGACATACAATCAATAAATATCACAACAAATATTTAGTAAGATTCCAATAGGCATTGAATCTAAAATGACACAGTATATTAAAGATAAAGTTGTCTTTGATGTTTTTATCTGATATTTTTCCTTTCATTCCAAATCCTAACTATTCCAAATTATGGAGAAGAAAATTCATGTGAAAGATGATACGAATCTAGCACATGAAGAAATGTACCAGATATAACATTAAAGGATTTTTATTTTCTCCAGTGAACATTGATAAACTCTTAAGTGTATTCTTTTGTAGGAATATTAAGTATAGCAGTATCTGTTTGCATACAGCTTAGAACTCTTTAAGTATATTTTATATTTACATAATTACATAATTTAACTTTATACTCTATACTTGTATTTCTGGGTAAAATAAAGAAATCAAGCATTTCTCAGCTTGTATATAAAGCATTTCCTATTTAGTCTCACATCACCCACAAAGCCAGCGTGACTTCCTTGAAGAACAAAACTGCAGCAACCTAATGCAGTCTGAAGTCCTGACAGCAGAGGGTGCTATGATAGAACTTCTTTTTTCACTGTATCCATGAATCCACTCATACTGATTTTCAGAGTCTGAGATCTTGGTAAACCGTCTCCTACATCAAAACAACTTTTAAGTTTCCAAGTAATAAATAAAACTGTTAACTGAAACAAGTCCTTAATCACCAAATGAGAAACAAAAAGGTTCTTATTCAAGAGTTTGCTGAATCTTCTCTCACATTTTTTCTATTATTCTACATCATTTATAACATGTTAAAATAGAAAAACATTTATTACAGATATTTAGTTTATAAAAGTGGAAATCACAAAAGGAGTTGTGATAATATTAAATGTATTAAATTAGCCCTGCATGCAGTGAGATTTTGTGGTGAAGAGGGGAAAGGGGGTTCAAAGGTGTTGCCAGGCACCTACTTTTGACTGAGTCATGGTTCCCTAGGTACTGATTTTGTAACAATCACAAGACAGAACATTTATGTTTGATATACACAGAACAAAAATGTTAGACGGTCTTATCAAAACTTAGTTTCTAAACTAGCCAAACAACACACAACAAAATAAATAAATCTATGCCATAGAAATTCCTTGTTAGGAAAATTTTCGTCTGCATTTATGACGTTAAATAACATTTTATAAAATCCACAGAGTTGCTGTGAGGAATCTGTGATAGTTACTTTTCTCATTGTGATGGTAAATTCCTGACAAAGAAACAAATGGAGGAAGGAAGGCTTTATTCTGGCTCACAGTTTACAAGAGTGCACACTATCATGTCAAGGAAAGCATGACATCAGGAGTACGAAGGTGCCTTCCACGATGGTGAGGAAGGTAAGGCCCTGGGAATGGGGAAGGGTGCAGTCTATCATAGGGAGGAAGGTAAGGCCCTGGGAATGGGGAAGGGTGCAGTCTATCATAGGGAGGAAGGTAAGGCATTGGGAATGGGGAAGGGTGCAGTCTATCATAGGGAGGAAGGTAAGGCACTGGGAATGAGAGGGTGCAGTCTATCATAGGGAGGAAGGTAAGGCATTGGGAATGGGAGGGTGCACTCTTTCAAGGGGAAGAAGGTATAATATCAGGAGTGAGAGAGTAGCTCTGCACACTGCACGCATACTTAGGAGATAGAAAGCTGTGAGTCCTGGTGCTTGGCATGCATGCCCTTTTTAATACAGTCCAGAGCCTCAGCCCAGGAAACGGTGCTGCCCACAGTTAGGGTGGATCTTCCAACCTCTATGAACCTAATTTAGGTAATCCCTGATGGACATGCCCAGTGATTCGTCTCTGAAATGACTCTAGATCCTGTCAAGTTGACAATCAACATAATTGTACCTAAATATTCTTTCTGGTGAAAATAATTAGCACAGCAATTTACTTTCACTATGTGTATTTATTTAAATGATAATTGACTAAAGCAAAAATATAGTAATTGTGTCATTACAATGCACAGAAGCAAAATAAATATGTCCAAAGACCAGGACACAAGAATTAGATGTTCAGTGTAATAACCTAATATCTTACATGAATTGATTTATTATTTGATGGAAGGCTGTGACCACTTTAAGATGCATTACTGTTAATTCAAAACTAAAAGAAACCGATTTCTCTTTGTCTGTCTCTCTCTTTCCCTCCCCTCACTGTCTGCGTGTTTGTGGGAGGTCAATAGAAGTAAAAAATCATTACACAATCTACAAATGAGGCAGTGAGAAAAGACAGTAAGAAAGAACAAACAGAATCAAGTCATTAGAAAATAATATTAAGATGGTAGACTGGGGGGCAGGAGAGAGAGTGCAAGAGCAGTTTCTGCTTTTAGAGAGGACCCAGGCTCAGGTCCCAGCACTGACATGGTGGCTCACAGTTACCAATAACTCCAGTTTCAGGGGATCCCTCTTGAGAGCACCGTGTGGTACACATATATACATGTAGGCAAAACACTAATGCGTATAATAACTTTTTTAAAAGATGGCAGACTGAAATGAAATACTATCAATAACAACAATGAGCATAAAATAGTACAAATCTGCCATTTAAAAGGCAGATGCTGAAAAAAAAAAGGCAGATGCTGCAACAATGAATAAAAACATATGCTCTTAAGTCTGGCCTTGTGTGCAGATAACTAAGCCTAGTTTCTTGAGAAACCAAGGCAGAAGTAGGAACAACTTCAATACTTCCCTGAGTGACTAGGTAAGACCCCATCTTAAAATTAAAAATGCAAAAAGGCAAGGGATTTAGCTCAATGGTAGGTGGATTGCCCAATGTTTCCATGGATTCAGTACCTTGTACCATGAAAAATAGAAAGAATTATGCTCCTAATTATGTGATCTACTATAATTTATGTTCAGTTAAACATCAGGAATACATAAAAGGACAAAAAAGTTAACCACAAATAGGTAGGGGTGGCTATATATCTTTATCACACAAAATAGATTCTTGATTGAATTCCAGACCAGGGAAAAATATTAAAAATGTAATTGAAAAAAAATTGAATGACATTTACAGATTAGTTAAAAGTATTGCATCTCTGAATTTTCTGATCTGTAATTATAACCTGAAGATCTGTCACTAGCATCCAAGGAGACTAAGTAGAAGTTTTCAGACATTTGTAAATTTTTTTTTTTTTTTTGGTTTTTCGAGACAGGGTTTCTCTGTGGTTTTGGAGCCTGTCCTGGAACTAGCTCTTGTAGACCGGGCTGGTCTCAAACTCACAGAGATCCTCCTGCCTCTGCCTCCCAAGTGCTGGAATTAAAGGCGTGCGCCACCACCGCCCGGCCTGTAAATATTTTTTAAAAAACTAAAAATACTTTAAAAACTAAAAATTTCTGCTCCCTGAAAACCAAGTGTGGGGAGATAAGATCTTATAATCCCAACATTTGGGAGGATGAAATGAAAGGAATCCCAGTTCAGATGCATGTGCCTAGAAAAATCCTATATCAAATAACAATAAAACCCAGTATCATGATGCTAATAAGAAAAGAAAGCAAGACATGGTCTGATGGTGAATCATAGGTTCCACATTTGTGACTCTATGAATGAGAGAAGTGAAGCAAACAAGAGAACTGAGGAAATACAGAAAACAGGCACTGGGAATCAAGACGAGACGGATGCTATGGCCAGTGAGCACGACCAAGAAGACAACGCAGATGAAAGCGGAACCCTCCATCTGGAGGAGAAAAGCAGAGACTGTCTCTTACTTTGCTCAAATATTAATTGAAGGTGAATCGAAGATTTTAAGACCTGAGACTTTGCAACTCCTAAGGGAAACCACTTCAAGATACAGGTACAGCCAATGTTCTCCTGAATACCACAGCAGTGGCCTGGGAAGTGGCAAAAACTAACGAGTAGGACTGGATTAAATACAAAAGCTCTGTAATGCAAAGGATGGAGCTATAAGGATGAAAAAATAACTCACAGAACAGAATGAAATCTTCCCCAGCTATTCATCTGTCCAACAGGAGACTGGTAATCCAAAATACACAGAGAACTCAAAATTATTCTTCCCCAAATAATAATCCAACCAATAAATGAACAAAGCGAAACGGACAATTTCAAAAGAAGCATAAATGGTCAATAAGCGCATAAAAGAATATGTTCAATATTCATTAACTGCTAGGATAATGCAAATGGAAACTACATGGAGATTCTGCCTCCCTTAGTCAGACTGCTCTCAAAGTCACAGAGAAAGAACAAATGCCGACCAGCGAGGGCAACACCAGGGGTGAGATGGCAACTTGTACAGCCACTGCGAAAATGCACAGAACTTCCTTCGGAAACTCAAAGCAGACCTACCCTTGATCAGTAATACACACCGTTCCTGTTGATATACTTTAGGGATCAAAGTTAACATAGAGTAGAGACCTGCATACCCATGTTTATTGTAGCACTATTCACAAGTGCAAAAAAAATAAAAATGTTCCACATCTTAACTGTGGTGGTTACATGGGTATATGCATCAGCAAAATGACCTTTATATTGCACAATTAAAATAGGTGCTTTTGGTTACATATAATTTATATCTGAATATAAGATTATTTCAAAAACTTTTATAATTCTGATATTCAAAATGCTATTTATCAGAGCAGAAGGGTCATGCCCTTAGCTTCAGAAACTGAGCCAAAATTTGACGGAAACTTTTCTCTTAATGTATATGCCAAGATTTTGAAAGATGAAGTGTACATAATGAGTAAAAAAGAAGAAATAAGCATATTTAGACAAGTGGTTTTAGGAGCTGGAGAAATGGTTCAGCAGTTAATAGCACTTATTGTTCTTAATGAGAATGTGAGTCCAATTCCCAGCACCCATGTCACAGTTCAGAACGTCTCTGACTCCACTTCCAGGAGATCTGATGCCTTCTTATGACCCTGTGGGCACAGGTCCACACACAAGGAAAAAAAAACATTCACACAAAAAAGACAAATCCCTTTTTTAAAAGTAATTTTTTAAAAATATACATCATTATGTGGGCAGGGTTTTAGAAGCTGAAACTATCTTCTGTTTAATATTATACCAAATCATTCTATAAGTAAATATATAAGTAAATTCTATAAATATGTAAACTGTATTGCTATAAATACTTTTAAAAAACATAAAATGAAATCAAGATTAGTCCTACAGCAGAAAGCATGCCAAACAAAAGGAATAGTTTTAAAGTATGACAGATTATTATTTTATTAACATTTCGGCTAAAAAAATAAAGTGGTAATAATAGGTAACACTAAGACTCAAAATAATATTTTGTGAGCACTAAGGGTGAACATTATACTATAACCTATATACTCATGACCTCATTGAAATGTATCTAAATATTTATGGGAGAGATAAAAAGTTAACACAGTTGCTTCCTCAAGTCAGACATATAAAGTGGCACAGAGTGAAGATCAGCAGATGTGCAGCCAGCATTCAGGCCTTGCGGCTTTCCAGTTTTAGCCCCAGTTACAATACACATACCAGTTTTTGAACACTTAAAAGGATCAAGTGTATTTTTAAAAATAAAGCACCTAACTTTCTTGCAAACACAGTTCTCTGCCATGACTCAAAGCCCCAGGGACCCCTCAAAGCTGTCAATACAGAACAGTTCAATGTGATACCGTCTTACTCCATGTTTATGGATCTCAGGACAAGCACACAACAGAATACAGAGGTTTGCTCGGAGTGGTTCCTTGGGACAGTAGTAAGAAGGCCGCCTCAAGCCTGGGCAGATTTTATGGCCTCTGTACCCACATAGTTACGGAGAGCTGGAAATCATTTTAAGGGGGAAAAGCTACAAGCTCCCAGAATTTCCTGTATTTTTCGTTCTCTCATTTATAAAGTCGCTATGAATCACTGATGATGGAGACTTGACCTCAGAAAGGAATGGATCTCAGAAAACCTTTTGAAGACAGCCACAGGGAATCTTTACGTCCACTCTCTTCTATGTAAACGCTCTTCAGTTGTTTACTCCTTTTGAATAATTCTCTTGAATTTTAAGAGTTTCATATATTTCACTGACTTTCCTTCTTAGGACCTTTGCTAATACGGATTTATTAAAAGTCACTGGGTTTTGTTGTTTTTTAAAAATGTCTTATAATTGAACAATAGTAACTGTATTAAACTAAAAATTATGTACTTAAATAACTGATAAAAAATAGTCTTTAATTGATTATCTTGTTTAAGAATACATGAAATATTGAAATTAAGGCAAAACTACATTCATGCATGTGCTAAATGTGTTTATGCTTACAGCGATTTTTACCTTACCTGAAATCACACGCTGTGATAAATTCTGCTCCTCCACCCATTGCCCAGCCTTGAACCAGAGCAACGCTTATTAATGGTAGTCTGTATATTGAAGAAAAATGGATGTGAATAATTCTAACATAAGTGTTCATTTATAGACATCATTTTAAGGTCTTCAACATTTCGTAGTGTTAGCAACAAGAACCATCAAGGGTAGTGTGACTCCTTGAACGTGTGCACCATCAGAAGTGAGATGAGGCCAAGCACACAGCAGCTCACACTAGTGCTACAGAGTAACAGCAAACTACCTTCCTGAATCACTGTCTGCTTTGCAGTGGTAGTACACACTGTAACTGTCTTCTAATCAGAGAGCTTATGGAATACTTAGGACCAGGGGCTCTCCACAGCTGTCAATACAGCACACTCGCTGTGAAACTGTCTGCTCTACAGTCAGGTTGGGAGTATTGCAGTCCTATCTGAAGAGATAACCTGGTCTAAAGCACAGAGCTACAAAACCAAGTACTTAAGATTCCCACCAAAAGACTTAGCATGACTATCTAAATGGTCATAGACTGCTCCTATATATAAGCATTAAAATAAATCTTATTGTTTCTGTTTACAAAGACAGGCATAGGGGATACTGGTAAACACTTTCAATCCCAGCACTTGAGAGGCAGATAGAAGTGTATCTTTAAGAGTACAAGGCTAGGCTGGTCTAGTTCCTGCACAGCCAGGACTACATAGCAAGCCCTTATCTTTAAAAAGTAATAATAATATAAAAGTACATCCTGTCACAACAGTGTGAGATTACTATCAGGCAGATTGAAAATATTTCCAAAGTATGCAGTTATAATAGGTTCTAACCAAAATGTAACATATTGGTCTAAAGAGACTAAATAGTTCCTAATAAGCCCTCTTCCACATAGAAAGGATTACTTAAATGAGAATAACTTTTAGCTAGATGTGGGGTTGCACACCTGTTATCAGAAGATGTATGCTCAGAAGATGGAAGCAGGGGAATCAGGAGTTTAAGGCTTGCCATGACCAGCAGTAAGTTTGTGTGTGTGTGTGTGTGTGTGTCCAAACTGAGCTACATAATACCCTGTCTCAAAATAAATTAATTAATTGAAAAAATTAAAAGTAAAAAAATCTAGAAAAAGAGACCGATGTTTAGAGTGCTTGTTGCTTTGGCAGAGGACCCAGGTTCAATTCCCAGCACCCATATGATAGCTAATAATCATCCAAACTCCAGTTCCAGGGGATCTGATGCCTTCCTCCTGTCTCTGAAGGCACTAGACACACACGCAGTGCATAATACAGACACCCAGGCAAAACATTCATACACACAAAGTAAAATAATCTAAAATTAAAATTTTAAACTAGGAAAAAAAAGTCAAGAACAGTGTGATGGGAGAAATAAGGCAATGGTATTTAAAACAGTAACATGATGATTCTATTATTTTTTCGAGACTCTCAGATGAGTATAAAAATACAGAAATGCCTAATTAATAAGCATGCTTAGATATCAATTTTCTCGGTTTTCATACCTTTAAACTGCTTACTTTTAGAATAAAGTCAGAAAGAGATTCAAAACATGTCAAAATTTGTAACCTGAAATGCATTTTTTTCTCCCTTTTTCTTTATCCAGATACGAAGTAATCCCATTTTTGTCAGAGAGCTTTTATAGTCTCCCTCATCTGGATGTAGTCTGCTTCAGCCCACTTCTACTGTTCTCCTTCCTGGAGGGGCCTTTGCATGTCACCTCTCGATCACGGTCCTTTCTCTGCCTGGTGTCAGCATCTGACTTTCACTATGGCTGCTCCTGGCGGGAGATGGTTATATGGGCACTGCTTCTTAAATTATTTTCCGCTTCTTTTCAAAGCTGTTCATACCTCACTAACATGTCATTCTAATGACTGCTCTGAGTGGCATAAAGAAATAGTCCATTATTACAACAGACATAGTTTGAAGCTCAGCTAACCTTTTTAAATGTACAAGAAATGAAATAATAAATTACTAAACCCGGTGTTCTAAAAATCCTATTTTTAAAAGAAAGATACATTACCTCATAAATCTTGTTAAGGTGTTCTGCATGAACATAGATAAGGCCACTCCATTCTTTGAATAAAAATAAACATAAACACAAATAAATATTACATATATAAGAAATATTTTTTTAAATTCAGAGTTTGAAAGGAAAGAAAGTCAAATTTTTTGAAAACAGACATTTTCATTTTGCACTCTGTGAGGCGGAACCGTAAATGATGCTGCATGTGCTCTTCTCCCAGGGCTTGAGCTCAGCACTGCACAGGGCGAGTCAGACAGTTCCTGACCTTACTCTTGTTTCTCACTAATGTGGCAAAAGTCCCAAAACCAGAAGTTTAAGGAAGAAAGTAAGGGTTGATGGCGTAAGAGTTTGAGGATCTAGTCCATCATGGCAAGGAAGGCGTGGCAGCAGAACCCCAAGGCAGCTGGGAATAGGCATGCGCAGTCAGGAGGCAGAGGGGAATGGCATTACTCAGCTTGTTTGCTCTTCATTTGGACCAGGACCCCAGGATATGCAAGTGTCACCCACATTTAGGGTGGTCTTTCCATCTCAATTAACCTAATCCAGAAAACCCCTCATAAGAATGCACAAAGGTTTATTTCCAAGGTGACTCTTCAATCCCATCAAGTTGACAGCCAAGACGGACCACTCCAGCTTCCTGGAAGAGTGGAGCACCACTCAATGACTCGGAAGAACTCGAGTCGGACCCTCCACCTACTACCTCTAGGAAGCCTCGTGTAAAGAGAGAAGGTTTAGTGAGCTCTGGGATTTGCACTCTAAGGCTTTGAGTCCCAGATTTTTCACGAACTCCGTATTTTCTCATAGGAGGTATACCTTCTTCAATCCAGTATAATCCGGCTTTCAGCCTTGTCCCAAAACATTTTAATATTCTATTTGTCCAATTAAATAAATTTCCCTTCTTGCATATCATCTTCTCTTCAGCTTCACACCTGTTCCTTCACTCTGGTCCTCTCTTCCTAGCCACACTCTTCACTCCTAATTGTCTGCTGCTTGGTTGTTCATCTCCAGCTTCCACCCTCA
Organism: Chionomys nivalis; assembly: GCF_950005125.1. NCBI lineage: Eukaryota > Metazoa > Chordata > Mammalia > Rodentia > Cricetidae > Chionomys > Chionomys nivalis. The sequence continues at coordinate 39,932,164 of NC_080087.1, read as the reverse complement.
ACTCATCACCCTTTTCAGCCGATCCGCTGAAGGCAAGTCCTATAGCTCTGTCTCTCTCTTTTCTTTATTCATATTCTTTTCTTTGAAAGTTTAAACCACTCCCGCTGCTGGATTTAAGTGAAGTATTAGAACATGCTGGACATTTCCACGTTCACTGGTACTGCAGTAGTACCTCAAACTCAGTACTGCAAAACTTCCCAGGAGTAAAATGGCCGCCTGAGCTCTTGTTCTGTCACTGTGACAGCGCACTGGACCTATCCTGACTACGAGTGCAGTTTTCTCATCCACAGGAACGAGGACTAAACCGGGGATTCTAGTTGGCTTACAGGATGGTGGGAAAGGCAGAAATCTGTGCACACACGGGCGGCTTAGAAACGAGAACGGTCAGCAATGGTCAGCAGGCTCAGATGCGGTGGTGTTACTAATTCCTCCAGGTCACACAATCCTATGAGCAGGGCCCAAGTGTGTCTTCTCTGCTCCTCCGCTGAAATAGTCCCAATATTTACTTTATTTTTTTTCTACTTTTATTCCAACTGAACAAATCTAGACCTGTTCTCAGTTCATGGGTTGATTAGTACAAAAAAAAAAAGCAGCTTTACTTCGCACCCGATATTTCTTCATTTAATTTCTTTTTCTTAGGAATTCTTCCCATCCTGCTGTTTGGTAACCCTTCCCGTAGGATAAGCAATATCCTATCAACCTCAGAATGATCTAAGATTTTTGATAAACCAAATACCACATAATTGCAAAGTACCTTATTAATATTATTAACTTCCATACCTTCAACCAAAAATCTTAACTTCAGTCACAAAATATCTGGCCTGCTGATCATGGCAGACTTTTCTAGTCACTAAGCAGTCCATGTGTTACACAGTACAAAAAAAAAACTCCTATGCCTTAATTACAGTACTTAAAAACTGTTTTCTGTGAAATATGTGTTTCAATTCATTATTTAACATATTGTTTCTACAAGATGAGAGCTAAGGGATATAATAAGTCCTCAACAATCTTGGTGAAGCAACCATTAAGGTACTGTGTATTGGTTTTTTTGTCTTTTAATGCTTGAACTAACAGAGAAGAGGACCAATGCAGAAGTAGGAACAACTTCAATACTTCCCTGAGTGACTAGGTAAGACCCCATCTTAAAATTAATACTGGCCCAAAAGAGCCAGGGATAATTTGATCAAGAATGGTGGCACACACTGTAATCCCAATTCTTGGGAGGCAGAGGCAGGAGAATCTCTAGCAGTTTCAGGACGGCATGGTATACACAAAAACAAGAAAATAAACAGGAAAAGGAAGAGGATGAATTGTTATTATTAATTTATCACCCAAAGCTACAGAGTCAAACACTCATTTACTTTCCTGATTTGAAGGAGGAAGAAAAATCAAGGGGCTAAAGACATGACTCAGCACTTAAGAGCATGGGCTATTCCTCTAAGAACCAGGGTTCAATTTCCAGCACCTACACTTTAGCTCACCACATCTCTAACTTCCATTCCAGGAGATAAAATACTCTGTTATGTCCTCTCTAGACATGCAAGTAATACATAGGCATACATACAGATAAAACACCCATACACATAAAATAAAACAAAATTTAAAATGAAAGGAAGAAAGAAGGGTTAGTTCAGCAAAATAAAATAAAATACTACCTGAAAAAAATAACCATGGAAAAACAGACCTGCCAATGTTTGGGTATAGGCAACTGGAAAGTACTGAACAAAGATGTGGAGAGATGCCACAGATGTTGTTTTCTGTCTCTCTGTATCCTGAGATCCTACTTTCAGCTCTTCCCAATAACATCCATGACATAACATGTACATTACCCAATGCACACAAGGAAGCCACGAGCATCACACTGTGCACTTGCACCCATCTTGAGTATAATAACTCACATCTTGCAAAGTATCTTATTCTGTGGCTATAAGAACCAGCTTTACGAGAACCTGGAAGCATCCTAGGTGTCCTTCAATGGAAGAATGGATGAAGAAAGTGTGGAATATATACACATTAGAGTACTACTCTGCGGTAAAAAACAATGACTTCTCGAATTTTGCATGCAAATGGATGGAAATAGAAAATACTATCCTGAGTGAGGTAACCCAGACCCAAAAAGAAGATCATGGGATGTACTCACTCATAATTGGTTTCTAGCTATGGATAGGGGGCCACTGAGTCTATAATTTGTGGTCCTAAAGAAGCTAAACAAGAGGGCAAACCCAAGGAAAAACATATAGTTATCCTCCTGGCTATGGGAAATAGACAAGATTGCCAGGCAAAAAATTGGAATATTGGGGGGGGGGGATGGCGGTAAGGGGAGATGGAGAGAGAAAAGTGTGAAGGAGAGGATGAGGGGAACTTGGGGAAACGGGATGATTGGGGATATAGGAAGGTTGGATAGGGGAGCAGGGAAACTCATACCTTAGGTAAGGGAGCCACCTAAGGGTTGGCAAGAGACTTGAACTTGGAGTGGCTACCAGATGCCCAGGGCAATGTCCCCAATTAGTTCCTTGGGCACCTGACGATAGGGAACCTGATATGAACCTATCCTATAACCATACTGATGAATATCTTGCATATCACCATAGAACCTTCAACTAGCAATGGATGGAGATAGAGACAGAGACCCACACTGGAGCACCAGACTGAGCTCCCAAGGTCCTAATGAGGAGCAGAAGGAGGGAGAACATAAACAACGAAGTCAGGACCACGAGGGGTGCACCCACCCACTGAGACAGTGGGGCCGATTTATTGGGAGCTCACCAAGGCCAGTTGGACTGTGACTGAAAAAGCATGGGATAAAACCGGACTCTCTGAGCATGGCGGACAATGAGAGCTGACGAGAGGCCAAGGACAATGGCACAGGGTTTTGATCCTACTTCAGGTCTGGCTTTGTGAGAGCCTAGACAGTCTGGATGTTCACCTTCCTAGATCTGGATGGAGGGGGGAGGACCTTGGACTTTCCACAGGGCAGGGAACTCTGACTGCTCCTGGGACTGGAGAGGGAGGAGAAGAGGAGTGGGGGGAGGGGGAGAGGGGCGGGGGGATGGGGAGGGAAATGGGAGGTGGGGAGGAGGCGGAAAATTTTTTTTTTTCAATAAAAAAAAAAAAAAAGAACCAGCTTTAGGGCTTAATGAATTTCCTCCAAATACACTGAAAGGTTTTTGGGAAACAAGTAATTTGTCTATATATTATTATGGTTAAAATAAAATTGCAGAAGAGTATCAACAAGCCTAAAGTAGTTAGACAGAAATTGGGGGTCGCTATAGACATTTAAGCAACAAAGACCCAAGCAATACACTGTCAGAAGAGTAACAAAGGAGGTCATCATCTTTAAGATAGGTTAAGACTGTGAAGGTTTCTAAGTCCCAAACCTTTCCTTGATGCATTACACCCATATGCTGTAGCTATATTTCAAATGCACCACTGTGGATTTGGATTCCTACTTACCTTTAAAAAGAGACTTCTTAGGGTCTCCACAACAACCATGGCATATAACCTCAATCTGATAATTGAATAATATTTACATATTTTTGCTTTTCTCCTTTTCATAACTCTTCAGGGCTAATCCTTATGTTTCATTAGTCCATCTCCTGGCTTCCACAATTTCAATTATGAACCAACTGTGTAAAGGGGATAACTGTAGAATCTTTCCTCAGCATGAAGAAAAAGATCCCAAAAGAAATCAGCTTCTGATAGGGTCAGTTATACATGAAAGGAAAAATCCAAAGAAAAAGCTTAGGAATACAGTATTGTCAGTGCTTACACCATGATGGGTATGTGAGGGGAACACTGGGCTTGTCTGTTTCTGTGGATGCTTGGAAATTTTCTTCAGAATTTTTAATTGAAAAATTACAGTGGCAAAAAAACAACATAATTACCTCTTAAAGACAAATCTTCTAATAATCATACTAAAGCATTTTATTATATTTAGAGGACAATTTAATCCACTCCCTAAATTGACATACATATATATCAGTTACTTCATCATTCCCAGAAAGGAAGTTCATCAGACATGCAGATGCTACTGACACGTTTGTTACACAAAGAGTCAGTATGCTGGCCACAGAAACGCCGTGCTGAGAGAACAGATTCAGAATGTGCGGTCACAGCAGGTCTCATGGTCTCAGCTGCAAGAGTTAGATGCATTCAAACATCCAACTACAACTCATGTTAGGTGCCTGCAATTCCTAGACTTCAAGACTTTAAATTTCATTTATTTACATGAACATAATTGCTTCTCAGGTGCAGAAGATTACAGATTACTTGAAAAAATATTTCAGGAATTATATATACATACTATTTCTACTTGTCAATTTTAAAATAAGGATTAATAAATATACCCTATTCTTTAAAAATGTTATTGTGACCCTGAATATTATCCACAAAGACATTGATGTGGTGAGTCATGACTATAAGCCTAGCGCTCAGAACACTGGGGTTGGAGGATTTCAGGGACTTTTTTTAAAAATAGATTTATTTATTTATTTATTATGTATACAACATTCTGTCTCCATGTATGGCCAGATCTCATTACAAATGGTTGTGAGCCATAACCAGTGCTCTTAACCACTGAGCTATCTCTCTAGCCCTGATTTCAGAGACTTTTTAAGACAGTCAAGGATACAAAGTGTACATAATGAACAACAGGACAGCAGTAGTACAAAACGACTCTACTACAGAATAAGACTGTACACACAGACACACACAGACAGACACACCATATATATATATATATATATATATATATATATATATATACACACACACACACACACACACCCAGAGTATGAGGAACTTTCACAGATGAGAGTTCTAAGGAATCATGATGACTCCCTAAATAGGATTCAAAGCAGAAAAAGAACAAAATAGTGATGTGGGATTTCTCTCTGTATGCTGTGATTACCATTAATGAATAAAAAAAACTGGCTTGGCCTGATAGGGTAGAACAGATCTAGGAGGGGAAAACTAAACAATGCTGGGAGGAAGAAGCCAAGGAGCCACCAGTGGAGACAGGTGCGCTGAAGCTTTGCAGGTAGGCCACGACCTCGTGGTGATGCACAGATAAATGGAGATGGGCTAAATTAAGATGTAAGAGTTAGCCAATAAGAAGCTAGAGGTCATGGGCCAAACAGTGATTTAAATAATATAGTTTCTGTGTGACTATTTCGAGAGTCTGGGCAGCCTGAAAACAAATAAGCAGCCTCTTACAACACAACTACCAATACCAATAATTTATGAAATTTCTTCTCCCCCCTCTTTTACACCACTCTGACATGTAAAAGAAGTACACATCTAATGTATGCAACTTGAGTTTACAGGTAATCAGTAATTCAATTATCAGCACCTATTCAGACTGCAGATACACCCATCAATTATAGTATTTTTATTATCCCCTTTATCATCAGTGTGGAGTGTATAAGAACACTCAATGTAAGACCCACAATTTATGGATATACTATAGCATTGCTCAATATAGGCACTATGCTAGAGAACTAATTTCTAGCACTAATTTACCTGTGTAACAGAAATCTATTTCCCATATTCTCTCCTTAGTACCTGTCAAACACCATTCTACTCTGTGTTCCAATAAGCTTCTCTATTTGAGATTCCACGTATGAGATCAGTGTGGGATTTCACTAGCAGTAATCTTTATACCAAAGTAATATGCTAAAAACAAAGGGCATAGGGTTCACATATGGAGAACTCTACACTATTTTTCCAACTGTTTCACAATATTAAAATTATTCTAAAGTATCAATTTTTGTAAAAAAATATTCAATCAAATTAGAAAGGAAAGAAATGTGAGGGCACTATTGGGAAGGAAAGAGCAGGAGCAATACTGAAAGCATCCTCCAAAATCACCAGCGCAACCAAAGAGCGCTCCTCTTAGACCACAAAGACGAGTCCTTTCAGCATGTCAACCCAACTGTCTTTCAGATAGCCTCTGTAGGTCAGACCTCAGCATTTGTTTTCCTACATTATTCACCTTATAAATCTTTATAATTTCTCACGAAGAATAAAAAGGAAACAAACTAAACAAAACAGAAAAACTACAGTTAGAAAGCTAAGGAGTACGAGTTATGACAAGAACCACATAGGACGGTCTGCTGGGGGCAGCCTCAGCACACAGCCTACATACTTGCCTCTGGAGTGGAGAGTGCTTTCACAGCATTCAGATCAGATCCTGAGCAAAAAGTATTTTTTGCCCCATGGACAATGAGGCCTTTCCCTTCTGTCCAATTTTCCAGATCAATTACCCTTTCCAAAAGTTGTAGCATCATGACACCTACCAGATGAGAGCAAAAACATGAACAGATGTAAGAGACTGCTGAAAACAGAAATAGTAACATGTCGAGCAAGCCTACCAGGACGTATACTTTACTACTGTGTATCTACTGTGTATCTACCAAATGCCTATTTTGCTGACTGTAAGGGTAAAAGTTAGATGCTGTGGATCCCTGAGTGGCTGCAACAGGCCACTGGCTGGTCCCGGCACTGGGCAAAACTGCCTTTCATCTAAACTGAAGATCTCCAGACATGGACAGAATCGCTGGAATCGACAGCCTAGCTGCTCAGGTCAAGGTAGGCTTGTCTTCCTTCAGGTTTCTTAGTCCACTGGATCTTCTGGAGCCTGGCATGCTCTACACTAAACAGCAAAGACAAATACAACCTTCAGTGACCATAGAGGGCCCTGAGGAGTAGCTCTAGGTGACAACCAAGTAAGTTCTCTGTCATTTTTTAATCAGTAACTCAAGTAAAATTTTATCCTTCTTTAAGATCTCTGATGTAGCCGGGCGGTGGTGGCGCACGCCTTTAATCCCAGCACTTGGGAGGCAGAGGCAGGCGGATCTCTGTGAGTTCGAGACCAGCCTGGTCTACAAGAGCTAGTTCCAGGACAGGCTCCAAAAAAACCACAGAGAAACCCTGTCTCGAAAAACCAAAAGAAAAAAAAAAAGATCTCTGATGTAGTTTGACAGCTGAGACGTTTTGTCATTTAAAAGGACAACCTCACCAAATTGCAGTAAATTACAAATACAAGATATTAAGGTGTGTACCTGCAAGTAATAAAGGTGTGAGGACAAACACAAGTTAACAAAATTCTCTCTCACGCTGCCTTCCATAGTCTTAAAATACTTTTCATTATGCAAAAATATCTGTGTGGAATCTGTGATAGTTACTTTTCTCACTGCGGTGTCAAATTCCTGATAAGAAACAAATGAAGAAAGGAAGGCTTTATTTCAGCTCCCAGCTTGTGAGGGCGCACGCCATCACGGCAAGGAAGGTATGGCATCAGGGTTGGGAGGGCAGCTCTATTTGATTTTGCTTCCTAAATGATGGCTACTAGAATATTTACCTCTACATATGAATTTCATTTTTATTAATATTTGCACTCATAATTAAATAAATAACCATATGCATAATTACAAAATATTTCTGGTTTACATTACAGTCATTTATACACACACACACACACACACACACACACACACACACACTACAAGGAATACCAAGACTTTCAAGGATCTTGTCAGCACGGCCAGGCCCGGAAACTACAATAGCAGGCTCTGACTCAGTGTCACTCTCTCTGGAGAGGGGACATCCCGTACCTGAGAAGGCATTCATTTTACTGGGGTTGTTCAGAGTGAGAATGCCAATGCCATTCTGCTTCTTCTGGAGGTCAATGGAGCCGCCAGGAAACTGCTCCAGTACCTTTCTCACTTCCTCCTCGTGGAAGCCATGGGATGTGTTATAAAGCGACACCCCTGTTTGTAACAGTTTCATCCTTGCAGACAGAGATGTAGTCAGAAGACTTTTTGCCATTTCTGGAAAAGAAAGAAGTATGAAATTGCTCCAATAAAAGACTCAATTTTATTTTTCTGCCATTATATCTGGATATAATGATAAGCTTTTCTCTTGAATTGTGAAAACCTCTCCAATGAAGGTAAGTTCCATTTAAAAAAAAAAAATTAAGACATGGCCTGGTTAAGTAGGCCAGGCGAGCCTACATCTCATTTTCCTTCAAGGTTCCAGCTTTCCTAAGTGTTCGTCCATGCTGGCGTGGACTTTGAGGGACGCAGCTAGCTGCCTTTGAGTTATTCCTGCTCCTGTAAGTAAACCAATAAATGCACTAGCTCACCAAGGTGGTATTTAGAGGACAGTTACGTTGGCCTGTCATTGGTTCTCAGTTTGGACTTAACTCTCCCTCCCCGGGGAAGAGTGTCTTGCAACACTTTGTGTGTGTGCATTTTTCATCAGCTGTTACAGGTCTTTTATTCTACTGCCCACAACTTTCCTAAAGGCTGTAAGTAAGATAACAAGTCTCACATTTCTAGCTCTGATTCAGGCCTCATTTATAGCTGGATGTCCCTATAATTCAATTGGTATATTCTGAAATTGAGATTTTTTTTTATGCCTCTCTACTAACGAAAGAAGTATGTCCAAAGATTTCCTTGATTTGGCCTTTACTTAAAACTTTCATCTCTTCTCTCATGATCACCCCTCGCATATACGTATACACATACATATACATATATACATACATGGACTCAAATAACCAGAGTCTCACAAATATAATATGCTATTTATTCCCCCCCTTAAATTATTTTTCCTCCTTTTTTCTGACCTGGTACTTTAAAAAATATTCCTAAGTTTCCCCTAATAGTGATTATTAATATTACCCCAAGTAAACATGTAAACATGTTACATATATCAGTAATTTTTGTTTCTTCTCACAAGGTAAATAAATGTTAATGATGGCTAATGGTGCTAAGATGAAAGACATTGGTGAATTAGTGCAACATCTGAAAATTCAAGTAAAGAGTTTAAGATTCAGGTGTTGCCACAGTTTAGACACACATAAACAACCTACATTTGCTTTACTCTTGGCAACACAAGGCAATGAAAAAGGGACAGTTACAATTTTATAAAACATTTTTCAATGCAAAAAAATAACCAAACTGTATCATGTGGGCTGTTCTGCTGTCCTAACAGGGAACAGATTGTTCCAGCTGAGAAAACTTTCTGCCAAAGCACTGGAAAGCTGAAAAGGATACCCCTCTGGCCATCTGGGACCAAAGGTTTCCCTCGCCAATTCTCCCACTAACAATCCTTTTCTATTTAACCCCATGCTGGAATCAATAACTTGGGCTAGAAAGTTTACATAATTCCATATTTAAATCAATCAGAGTAAGGAAAGAAACAAACAATAAAAAAATCAGAAGGCACTTTAGATTGAAATATATAACCTGTTTCTCAGGTTTTCAATTTCACACTCCTTTTTTTTTTTTTTTTTTTTTGGTTTTCGAGACAGGGTTTCTCTGTGGTTTTGGAGCCTGTCCTGGAACTAGCTCTTGTAGACCAGGCTGGTCTCGAACTCACAGGGATCCGCCTGCCTCTGCCTCCCAAGTGCTGGGATTAAAGGCGTGCGCCACCACTGCCCAGCTAATTTCACACTCCTTAACTCTCAAATCCCGCTACATGCTACCCACACCTCCCCCGCGCCACCACACACTCAAGAAAGTAACTTTCATTGTCTCAAATCTTATTTATTGTCATCCTAAACTTCAGCATATATGATATTACAATCTTTTGTATTTTGGACAGTAATGCCAAATCATCCCCTCCACTTCCCTAGTCTGCATAAAATCCCATCTCCATTACCAACATCTGTGATCTCATCAAACACGGTCCCGACTATTTCTGACAAATTGTCCTGCAAAACTCTGTTGCCAAGAGAGCACCTGGAGTGCTGGGAATACTTCCCGGCAAATAATTTCCTTAAAACAAATTCGTAGGCTTCAGGACTTGATCTAGCTGGTTCTTCAGTCTAACTCACCCCGCTGCAACTTTGTCTCTCCCCAAGCCGGTTTGCCTTTCAGGAATGATTACTAACTGCTTTGTGTGCCCCATCAGATCATCAGCTAATCGGCTGTCAAGCAATAGTCCAATGAGGTGTCCAAAAACAAAACAAATCCGTTTCGTTGCCCTGCCCCTTCTTCCTCCAACCACCCCTGAGATTTCATAATTCTACCTGTCAATTCCTCCAAGGAGAATACTATTTCTTCACACTAAGTCTCCGATTAGTCTTGCTCTGATTGCTAAACCTGTAGCATCCAGAAGAAGAGAGAGTAATACGTTATAGAATCAGACGTGGAAGTTAGGAAAATAAGAAGTACTAACTTTTACGCCCTCCAGAAAGCCTTTCCCGGCAGTAACTCCTCAAGGATTTGGACAAAAGTGGGGAAGGGGTAAAAAACTTTGCTAACACCCGCTTAGTTCGGTTGCTCCTCCTTTGTTGTTAAAAGGTTGGCTTCACGAAACAAGTATGAAGGCAATGCTTAAAAGAAGCAAGATAATTTAGTTCACAAGTAGACATTAGAGAAATCCAACTGAACATCACCTAAGTTCTCAAGGGGATTCCAAAGTACTCAGAACTCAGCTTATTGGTTTGATTCAAATCTCCTCAGCCTTTGAAATTGCTGACGTCGCTGTTTTCCCAAGATCTCTGCAAAACGCCCCGGAATCTCCCCGAGACCCACCTGAGCGGCTCCTGCACTGACTTCAGCAGCCGGCAGAGGGCAGCGCGCCTGCGCGGCGACCCGGTGCGCAGTCGCGCGCTCCTCCGCTCAGGAATCGCCGGGCACGGCGCTCCTCCCCCATCACGCCACACTGGGTTCCGGGGTTCCCGGGGGAGCCGAGCTCCCACGCTCGCCGACCGCCGCTGTCCAGGTTTACGGCCCCAGAGCCCCAGCGCTGACTTCCCCTTCCGCTTTCTCAAGCCCCTCTTCCGCTCTCCGTACGCCACCTTCCGTACGCTACCTTCCGCTGCGCGCGACCCTCTTCCGCTCTCACCTCGGCTTCCGGGACTCTGGCCCGCTGACCTGTTTTGCTCCTGCCGTGCCGAGCCTGCTCACTCTCGGGCCCTTCGCTAGCCAGAGCCCCTGGGCCATCCGAAAGAACTCCCCGGCCCCGAAGACCCACCCGTTCCCTTCAGATCCCCCACACACACTCCTTTTCGGGCACTTTCTCTCCAGATGTCGCGAGCTGGAGGAGGGACTTGGGTTTTTCTGTGTTTCTTTGCCGTAGGGTTCAGGCTATGGAAAGGAGAGACCCTAGATGCTTCTCATCCTGTTCGATTGCTAACCTAGAAAGAAGAGAAAGGAAGAGAATGGCAAAGGATATCGAGCCTTTTTAGATTTAAGAGTTATTGTGGGCAGTATTATGTCATCAAAAATTAAATATTCAGTGAATACTTGAGACATGACATGCACTATGGCATGTGCTCTTTAAGGAAACCAAGCTAGAAATCTGTATTGACCTCTATTTTTATGACACAGGCTGTAAAGAAGTACTTTGGAAGCCAGCCGAAAAGAGAGGTGCTTTTACTCCACATTTTATCCCAGAGAAAGAACTCAGGTAGAGGATATCAAAGGTAGATTAAAGAGGCTGAAACATTTTAATCGATAACTTGGAACAGTAGGGGCATGTCTGTTCCTAGTTGAGCAGATGCAATTTGGATGTTTTAAGAGGACAGTCTGAACTAAGTAGAGAAATGGAGAAAGTACAGCTTGCTTGTCAGTGGAGAGAAAGTCCAGCAGCATTTTTTTGTTTGTGTTTACGACAAGATCTAACCTACAGACACCGAGGAGACAAAAGGCTTTGCCTTTCTTGTAAGGTGTGCTTCTTGGGTCCTCGCAAATGTCGAGTGTGTGTGTGTGTGTGTGTGTGTGTGTGTGTAAGAGAAAGAGAGGAAGGTTGATTTGCATACAACTGTAAAGGTTTTTTTTTTCAAGTACTTTGTTAAGAAAAGGAAGTGTAAACCAAGCTTGATGTTGCATACCTGTAATCCCAATATTTTGTAAAGTGGATGCAGTAGGATCAAGAGTTTAAGGGCACCTTTAGCTATATAGAGTAGAGGGCCAGCCTGAGCTATTGAAACTCTGGGTTTTGTTTGTTTTTGCTTTGAAAAAGGGAAGAAAAGGGTAGAAATTAAAGATGGGTATCTAGAGGCCATCAGTTTTATACTGACTAAAACAAATAAATGAGCTTTTGGGAGCATTTTAAGAGTAGTTGGGAACCAGTTTGGCTAGCTCTGTGCGTTTGTTTGGAAGATACTCTCATGTTCCTAGACTTCTTGAATTATCATAAATAAGGATCAAAGGAATAGGACCATTTGGTGGGATGGATATAACCCTGCAAAGCACTAGAGAAAAATGATGATCGGTTTAGAGTACAACGGTGTGAATGATAAGAGCAGAAGCCTAGGTTAGCAGAACCAGTAGGAAGAAGTCCAATATTTTTTCAAAAGGGAATAAGAACTAGTTTATTATAAAGGCTAATGTGGATGAGGTTTGGGCTACCCCACTTTTTTGTTCCAAAATGGTTACAGCTTTATGAAGGTGTTATAGTAAAGATTTGCCACTTGTATAGGTTTAATAAAATGCTGATTGGCCATTTTATTGATAGGTGGGGCGACCAGAACAGGACAATTCTGGGAAGAGGAAAGGCTTCAGTCTGTAGTCACCCAGACACATAGGAAGCAAGATGAGAATGCCTTGCTGATAGGTACCAAGTCACATGGCTAACACAGATGAGAATTATGGGTTAATGTAAGATGTAAGAGAATAAGAAAGCCTCAGCTAATAGGCCAACCAGTTTATAATTAATGTAGGCCTCTGTGTGTTTCTTTGGTACTGGACAGTTGCAGGATCGGGCAGGACAGAAACCTCTGGCAGCAATTTAGGCTGAGCAGGGTATTCCTCCAAAAAGAATGGGATCCAAAACTCCAGTTCATGCAGTAGGGATAAATCTTGGTCCCATGGTTAGTGGCCGCAAAGATAGTCACAATCACACATCTTCCTCCCACATTCAGAGAGCCTAGTTTGGTCCTATGCAGGTTCCCCTTCTGTCAGTCCAGAGTCAGTAAACTCCCATCAGCTGTTTCTGTGAGTATCCCCATCACAGTCTTGACCCCTTTGCTCATAATATTACTCCTCACTCTCTTCTACTGGTCTCCAAAAGCTCGGCCCATTGTTAGCTGTGGATCTATGCATCTGCTTCTATCAGATGCTGGACAAAATATCTATAATGACAATTAAGGTAGTCATCAGTCTGATTTTAGGGGGAAGGTCAGTTCAAGTACCCTCTCCACTATAGCTTAGGGTTTTAGATGGGGTCATCCTTGTGGATTCCTAGGAATTTCCCTGGTGACAGGTTTCACGCTAGCCCCATAATGGCTCCCACAATCAAGATATCTCTTTCCTTGCTCTCTCTGTTCTTCCCCAATGTCAACCATCCTGTTTCCTTATATTCTCTTCCTCCCTCCCCTTTTCTCCTCCCTCCCCTTTTCTCCTCCCTCCCCTTCTCTCCTCCCTTCCCATTTGCCCTCCCTCCTCTCCTCCCCTCCCCTTCCCTTTTGCCCTCCCTCCTCTCCTTCCACCCAAATCTCCAATTTCTTATGTAGTAGTCAGTTTAAGCTGTTATGCTGTTGAACAGAAAATCCTCTTAACAATAGGGACTAGACAGCGCTCATTAGTCATTTTGCACCTTGACTGGTTGTGTTCAATGTACTCTAGCAGCCTTTGTTCTTTTTTGTGTGACTCTATAATACTATCTTTATTAAGTAAGGAGAAACCTGTGTAATTTGGATATGATACTACCTTAACCCTTGTCAGTTTTTCAAGTCTTTCATGAGTTGCCAGTTTTCAACATTTACTATCAAGTTGAGATGGAATGGGTAAAAGGGAGGGAAAAAAGTTAAAAGAGAGTTTAAAAGTATCTAAGGAATTTGGAGAAGAAAAAAATACTGAACTCTTGTTGTTAGAGAACTAAAGTAACAAAATCCTTGTTTATATTTCATATACAGTCTCCTCTGTATCCATATGTATGATTTAATCATTATCTTGAACAAATTGTGAAGACAAGATGCTAAAAAGAAATCCCACACTAAATCACAGTTGAGTATAATAAAGGGTTATTTATTTAGGGCTAGACTCAGATCACAGTCCTTTGTAAAAATGAGGAACAGGAGCTGAATCAAGGAGCCAAAAGAGAGGGTGACCACGTGCTTTACATAGATCGGCATTTATAGTATGAGGCCATGCCCAAGAGAGCAAGTAATTTAAAGGCTACTGTCCGTAGCAATTCCTACAGCACTTTCCCTTTTGTTTAAATAAGAAAGTTCTAAGCCTAATACAAAATTATATGCAGTAAGAACAAATATCAGGTGTAAAATTAGAATTACAACCAGCATAAGCAATATCAAGCAAGAAAACATGGGGAAAATGATTCAATAATTATCCTATCCTAAGGAGTTTAAATCTTGTATAATAAATAACTTGGCCAAGTCATGAGAGGAAAGCAACTACAACTGTCTAGTCTTCAACTCCATTGAAGACCTCAGAAGGGAAACAGTATTACTTGAGTAAGCAGGAAGAGCAGTCAACTTCAAAAATGTGCAACAAATTACAGAGACAACTGACTACCTAGGCAATCACCCAAAGTCTCATTTGCAACATTGAAGCAAACAACTTTGGCAAATGCCTAGATTAACTGACAGATCATTTTCAGAGGCAGGAAAAATTTCAAAACCGTTTTACCATGTCTTGGCAAGATTTGTCAGTCTTTTTTCTTGTATCCTGCTTGTCCTGTTCTGATGGGAGACTTTACCCAATCACCTTCTGTTTAGGGTGTGTCCCCCTGAGGCCACAGAAAAACAGATAAAATAACCATGTACGCTTGTTTCTTCCTCTTTGCATTCCTGCTCTCAGAGACTATTTGCAATTTTCTCAGACCAAATATTAATCTGGGAATTTTACCATCATTTACTTTCACAGGACCCCCTAAGAAGAACATCGCCCCCATGCCAGCTGGAAGCAATCTTAGAGGACAACGTCCCCTCTCCCAGCAGAGTTTGCCCTCGGGTTTAGGGACATCATTTAAGGGTTGGTATAGGGTTGAGGGGATGGAGGAGGTATTTTATAGGCTCAGGGGTGTTTATAAAAAAAAGGGAAAAAAAGGGGGATTAACTGGTTTGATGGGATAATTGATATTTGTGAGTTATTGTTTTTAGAAAATTGTATTGGTGTTGATTCTTGTATATTGATATATTGAATATTGTATGTGAGTATGCTTCTACCTCTATTTATTGTATCTGAGTATACTTCTACCTCTATTTAAAATTGATGTATATATATATATATTGTATTGATATATACATATACGTATATTTGCCATATTGCAGTGTACATTTCTACCTTTGATATTACTTATGTAATGACAATTGTTTACATTTGGAGGTCATTGTCCTCATTTACTGCACAGTTGTTTATTCTCTTAGTCTTCAAGTTAGATAGGTATCGAGAATTATAAATCAATGGTCATATATGTTTGTCATATTTATATTTAGGCTAATCAGGTTCTTTGGATACATAGAGATTATATTTAGTATAGATAGTATAATCTTCAACATCTTTGAAGAACTGTAGAAAATGGCCTTTAATCTAACTTAGAATTTCGTGCTAACGAGGCACAATCACTCCTGGCAATACCGCTCTACTCCCGAGAGAACGTTGAGCACCAAAGACTCTCCACCGGGAGTTTGTTGTCTTCTTGGCAGAACTGGCCTTTGGGCAAAGAAAAGCCCATACCTTGACTACTGACAAAGATACAGAGTATCCATAAGTGGATAAAAACAGGATTGTCTTATCTTGCCAAGACAGGGTAGGATAGTTCTAAAAAGTTCCTTGCCTTTGAAAATGGTATGTCAGTTATGTTAGGCCTTAGCCAAAGTTGGTTGCCTCAACATTGCAAATGAGACTTTGTGTGATTGCCCAGGTAGTCAGTTGTCTCTGTCATTTGTTGCACATTTTGGAAGTTTCTCATTTGTACTTCCTGGTTGCTCAAGTAATATTACTTCCCTTCTCAGATCTTTGATGGAGTTGAAGATTAGATAATTGTAGTTACCCTCTCCATTATTTAGACTCCTTGAAATAAAAGGCTTAGCAAAACTTTTGTTATATGTTTCTTGCTTAATACTGTTTGTTGTTTGTAATTTTATATTTGGTATCTGTTCCTACTGTATATAGTATTATTGGGTTTAGTTTGATCTTGTTTAGACAAAGGGGGAGATGATGGGGGACTTTAGCCAATCACCTTCTGTTTAGGGTGTGTCCCTTTGGGGCTACAGAAAAACAGATAAAATACCCATGTGCACTTGTTTCTTCCTCTTTGAGTTCCTGCTCTCCTGAATCACTGGAACCCTGGTTTTGTAAGTTTCCTTTCTTCTTTTTATTAAAGCTGAATATTACTTTAAGTTGGTTTGGTTAATTACAACTTCTGATTTGCCTCACCCATCACTGTTCAGATATTGCATTTTGTCAGTAGTCAATGCATGGGCAGTTCCTTTTCCAAAGGCCAGTTTTGCCAAGAAGAAAACAAGTTCCAAGTGGAGTCTCTTCAGTGTTCAACATTCTCTCAGGAATAAATCAGTGTTGGCAGGAGCAATCATGTCTCAGGTCAACAAACCCTAAGTTATTTAAATGCCATATTCTACAGCTCTTTGAAGTGGTTGAAGATTACCTATCTATGTAGAATACAAACTCTATGTATCAAAAGAACCTGATTAGTCTAAATATAAGTATGGCAAACATAGATGACATTGACCTATAATTTTTAATACCTATATAACTTAAAAACTAAGACTTCATTTTAGAATATTAAACAATCTTTAAACAACTGTGCAACAAATGAGGACAATGATCTCAAAATGTAAATAGTGTATAAGTATCTTGATCAGAGGTACAAATGTATATTGCAATATGATAAATATATCCTAAAACTATATACATAATATCTTACGCAGAGGTAGAAGCATGCATGCATACATATAATATGACATGAGATATTTGCCTAAGATACAAATATTGTAGACAAAAATAGGAACATATTCAATATAACTTTAGTTTGTATCAACATACAATAATCTATACCAATGTAAATTGCCTATAAATAATAGCTCACAAGTATTCACTCTATTACACATTATTATTATTAGTGTCAATAAGCTCACACTAATCTATTATCCCATCCAATTACCCCCCTTTTTTTCAAAGAGATCCCTGAGCCTACATAATTTCCCCCACAATCCCAAACCCTATACCAATTATAATCAACCTCTAAATGATGTCCCTAACCCTGAGGACAAACTTTGTTGGGAGAGGGTGTAGTGGGGAGCTGCTGGCTGTGTTCATGCCGCCTCAGCTCCCGGTCGCATGGCTAGCTTATGCCCCGAAATAACAACACACAAACTGTATTCTTTTAAACACTGCTTGGCCCATTAGCTCTAGCCCTTACTGGCTAATTCTCATATCCCGATCAACCCATTCTAATAATCTGTGTAGCACTAGTCTTACCGGGAAAGATTCAGCATGTCTGACCTGGTGGCTTGCTTCATCGCGTCTGGCTCTGAGAGGAGCTGCCCTGCATCTGAGCTCACTTCCTCTTCCTCCCAGCATTCTGTTCTGTTTACTCCACCCACCTATGTTCTAACCTATGAGGGCCAAGCAGTTTCTTTATTTTTAACCAATGACCTTCCTCCATCAAGAGGGGACATCATCTTCTAAAATTACTTTCAGCTGCCATGGGGGTGATGTTCTTTCTATGGGATCCTGTGAAAGTAAAATGATGGCTATGTTCCAAAATTACTGTATGGTATAATTTCAAATAGTCTCTGAGTATTCAGTAGGATTTTTTTTTGAGGTTCCTATTTGGAGTTCTGTTGTAAAAAAGTGCACCATTTCTACTAACGAAGTTGGAATTGTCTTGAACAGCTGGTACCCAAGACAGGTCTTATAGTAGTGCTATCAGCATCATGATGTCATATCAACCAGGTGGAGTTTTGTTGTGGGACCCCATCTTCTTCCTGGAAACTTCAAAGATTACTGCAGGAAAATTCATTGTCCATTGTGGAAAATTTAAACATTATTTAAACAAACATATATTCAATAATTAAAGGTACAGTAGAGACAAAAATAGGTATGACAAACAGTACATTTTTTTTCTAAATTCTTTCTTCTTTCTGTTCCATATCAGACAGTTCCTGACATGAGACGGAAACTGAATTTTTCTTTAAACAGCATGCTTGGATTTAGAGAAGGACAGAGCCATTGTCTAACTCCAAAGCCAGCTTTAATTTTTAAGTGAGTCATGACTATTATTCTAATTTATGTTTAGAGATGCTCACCTTCAGATGACAAGTCCTCATAAGTCATAACTCTCCTTGCTTGGTGATCATATCTGGATAATTATTGTTTTCTCTTTAGGCATCTAGATGACCAGGGTCTCTTGAATATCTGAAGATGAATATTTTCCTGCACAGACAAGAGCAGAACCCTGCCCCAACCCTTATGAGGTTTCCTTACCACCTGTATGGTTGCCACTTCTGTGGATGAGCTGTCATTTCTCTTTCTCAAATATTTCTCATTTTCAAACTAAATCTTTATTAATTTTGATGGTATCCATAACTTTTCTTCTTCTGTTGAAACAAGAGCAGAACTCCTTACCTAATGTAGCACATCTTCTGGTTTCCATTGTGAGGTGAACACATCCTTGAAATACACTGGCTGATTAAATTCAGAAGATTTTCTATTATCTAATATCTCTCTGCTGCTGCTGTCCCTTTCTCATTAGCATTCAAGGTCAATAAAGCATTATGGAATCTATTTCTGGGGGTATTTTCCATCCCTTTCTGTTTGTTTAACATGTCCTTTATAGTTTGATTTGAACTTTCTATAACTGTTTGAACTGCAGGATTGTGTGGTATTCCTGTAATATGCTTTATATTACAATAAGCAAAAAACTGTTTCATTTTCTTAAACATATATGATAGACCATTATCTGTCTTTATTTGTGTAGGTATACACATGATGGCCATAACTTCTAATAAATGTGTGATTACTAGATCAGACTTTTCTGAGCTCCAAGCAGTAGCCCATTAAAAACCTGAATAAATGTCAGTGGTGTTGTGTACATATTTTAATTTTCCAAATTCTGTAAAGTGGAACACATCCATCTGCCAGATTTCATCCCTTTGAGTACCCTTTGGGTTACTAACTGCAGGTAGCAGTGTTTGGTTATAGAAAGAGCAAGTAGGTCATCTCTTTAGCTTGTGGTCATGTAATAGAAAACTCTTTTTTAAAAATCTTTGCTGTTAATATGATGTTTTTAATGAAATTCTGAGGCCTTCAGCATATTTCCAATCAATAATCAATCAATTTCTGCATTACCTTGTGCTAAAGGACCTGACAGACCCATATGGGATCGGATATGTGTTATATATATATATGAGTTATATATCTTGAACCTGAATGAATAATGAAGTCAATTTTATATCATCTGGTATAAATTCAGCAGTTTCAATATGCAAAACAACTCTTTATGCATATTGCAAATCAGTAACTATATTGAAAGATTCTTTAAAATCCCTTCTTACCGTGAAAAAAGCATATAATTCTGCTTTTTGGACAGAATTAAAAGGGCTTTGTTCCACCTTACTTAAATATTCCAATTTTTAACCTGCCTTTCTTAATTTATTTGCATCAGTATAGAATGTACTGGTTCCAGTTATTGGTATGTCCTATACAATGTGGGGAAGGATCCAGTTAATTCTCTTTTTAATGTTAAATCTCTTGCTTTTGAGATATTGTTATTAATCTCTCCTAAAAAATTAAGCTCTTTGCATTGGTTCATTGTCTTCCCATAATTTTTAGTTTCAAGTAAAAGGCACTTTAATCTATGCTGGGTTTATACCTGCTAGTTGGCAAAGTCTCAATTTTCCTTTTATAATTAATTCAGACACTTTTTCCACATAAGTTTTTAATTTTTGCTTGGTTTATGTGGTAAAAACATCCATTCTAAAGTAATATCTTTCCTTTGCATTAAAATTCCTGTGGTGGAAATTCTGGAAGGCAATATGACTAGAATGCAATTAAGATTTGGATTCACCCTATCCACATATGCCTCCTAAAATTTTTCTTCAATGACAATCAATTCCTTTTCTGATCCAGCTGTTAATTCTCTGGGACTATTTAAGTATTTTCACCATCTATGGTTTTGTTTAAATGAGCATTTAAATTGGCACTTATTGTATAACAGGCCACTCCCAAGTGGGCGGGTAACTTAAAAGCTACCTGCGATAGGAATTCCTACATCAAAATTGGAATGCATTTTGAGACTGAACCACATAAAATGAGTTTTTGTTGTTGTTGTTGTTGTTGTTTTTTGAGACAGGGTTTCTCTGTAGCTTTGGAGCCTGTCCTGGAATTAGCTCTTGTAGACCAGGCTGGCCTCAAATAAAATGAGTTTTAAGTGCTCCGAGAAAACAGGAAGGTGGCAGATGAGAAGATCGAACCCCAACACCTAGTTTGTACTCCATATAATCTTGTAAAAAGTCAGAAAGCTTGCTACTACAACTCTTTTTTCTTTTTTCCAGTTGTGGCCTGGTTTTTACTATGCATGGCATATCACTCACTGTAAGTGTGCATCTTAGGGCAAAGACAGCTTATACTCTAGTAACTTTTGTGCTGAACAAATACTAGGGCCTGAGAGACAGTTCATTTAGTCAAAGTGCTCGCCTCACAAGCATGAAGACCTGAGTTTGAACCCAAGAACTCTTATGAAAACATTGGGTGTGTTGTGTGCTTGTAATCTCATTACTGGATATACTGGTCAGCCAATCTAGTTTAACACAAACTTCAGGCTAATGAGAGATTGTTTCAAAGGAAGTGTATTGTGTTCCTGAGAATGACACTGGAGGGCATTCCCTGGCTTCCATGTGCATCTGTGCCAGCACACTTGAGCATGCATACACACATGGATGGAAAGAATAGAAAGCACACTTTCATTCTTAGTGGGCTAATTCATTATCAAGTCTATAGCTGTTCACATGTTAACTCTTGGCTCAATTGGCAAATAAGATGTTTTAGTTTTCATAAAAACAGATCTAATTACTGTCTTCTCTATCTCTTGAAAATTTAAACTTGTTTTCTCCCTCTCTCACCTACACATGTTTTTGTTGTCAGAATTTAATTTTGTCAGAACTGGGATTTCATACTGGACAAGTACTGTGTCATTGAGCTACAATCCCAACCATATATTCAGAGTTTTTCAACGTTTACTCTTCTTTTTTTATTTTTTTTTATTTTTAATTTTTTTTTATTTTTTTTATTTTTTCTTTTGAGACAGGGTTTCTCTGTAGCTTTGGAGCCTGTCCTGGAACTGCCTTTGTAGACCAGGCTGGCCTCAAACTCACAAAGATCCGCCTGCCTCTGCCTCCCAAGTGCTGGGATTAAAGGCGTGCGCCACCACCGCCCGGCTTTATTTTATTTTTTTTATTAAAAATTTCCACCTCCTCCCTGCCTCCCATTTCCCTCCCCCTCCCCCTGCTCCCCTCCCCTTCCCTCTCCAGTCTGAAGAGCAGTCAGGGTTTCCTGCCCTATGGGAAGTCCAAGGTCTTCCCCGCTCCGTCCAGGTCTAGGAAGGTGAGCATCCAAACAGGCTAGGCTCCCACAAAGCCAGTACCTGCAGTAGGATCAAAACCCAGTGTCATTGTCCCTGGCTTCTCAGCAGCCCTCATTGTCTGCCATGTTCAGAGAGTCCGGTTTTATCCCATGCTTTTTCAGTCCCAGTCAGCTGGCCTTGGTGAGCTCCCATTAGATCAGTCCTACTGTCTCAGTGGGTAGGTGCACCCCTCGCGGTCCTGACTTCCTTGCTCATGTTCTCCCTCCTTCTGCTCCTCATTTGGACCTTGGGAGCTCAGTCCAGTGCTCCAATGTGGGTCTCTGTCTCTATCTCCATCCATCGCCAGATTAAGGTTCTATGGTGATATGCAAGATATTCATCAGTATGGCTATAGGATAGGGCCATTTCAGGCTCCCTCTCCTCAGCTGACCAAGGAACTAGTGGGGACATCTCCCTGGACACCTGGGAACCCCTCTAGAGTCAAGTCTCTTGCCAACCCTAAAATGCCTCCCTTAATTAAGATATATACTTCCTTGCTCCCATATCCACCCTTTCTTTATCCCAACCATCCCATTCCCCAAAGCTCTCCCCATCTTCCCCTCTCACTTTTCTCTCCCCGGCTCCCCTTACCCTCATCCCACCCCACCCCCAAGTTCCCAATTTTTGCCCAGCAATCCTGTCTACTTCCAATATCCTGGAGGATAACTACATGTTTTTCTTTGGGTTCACCTTCTTATTTAGTTTCTCTAGGATCACAAATTATAGGCTCAATGTCCTTTACTTATGGCTAGAAACCAATTATTAGTGAGTACATCCCATGTTCCTCTTTTTGGGTCTGGGTTACCTCACTCAGGATAGTGTTTTCTATTTCCAACAATTTGCATGCAAAATTCAAGATGTCATTATTTTTTACAGCTTAGTAGTACTCTAATATGTATATATTCCACACTTTCTTTATCCATTCTTCCATTGAAGGGCATCTAGGTTGTTTCCAGGTTCTGGCTATTACAAACAATGCTGCTATGAACATAGTTGAACAAATACTTTTGTAGTATGATAGGGCATCTTTTGGGTCTATTCCCAAGGGTGGTATTGCTGAGTCCTGGGGTAGGTTGATCCTGAATTTCCTGAGAAACTGCCACACTGCTTTCCAAAGTGGTTGCACAAGTTTGCATTCACACCAGCAATGGATGAGTGTACCCCTTACTCCACATCCTCTCCAGCAAAGGCTATCATTGGTGTTTTTGATTTTAGCCATTCTGACAGGTGTAAGATGGTATCTCAGAGTTGTTTTGATTTGCATTTCCCTGGTTGCTAAGGAGATTGAGCATGACCTTAAGTGTCTTTTGGCCATTTCAACTTCTTCTGATCTCCAAAATATATAACGAACTCAAGAAACTAGACTTTAAAATGCTAATTAACCCAATTAAAAAATGGGGCACTGAACTGAACAGAGAATTCTCAATGTTTACTCTTCTTAAGAAACATACTCAAAATAGTTTTGAATCATGAGGCACAAAATTTATTACTATGTGCATTTGTGCCCCCCTAAACCTCTTCCTTAATGTATCTTTCATTTAGACCATCCTTTGTCTTCTATAGTAATAAAAGGCCTTTGGTAATCTCCTTAATTATTATGAAAAGCATATGATTCTCTACTGCTTTAATTTTTTCTATTTAAAATGCAATATTGTGCTATTCACAATAGCTAAATTATAGAATTCAGCAAGATGTGTTTCAGAAGATGAATAAAATGTATTGATAAACAATTGATGTGTGAATTCTCATTGTTCTTAATAAAAATGTGAAGTCAGATATTAGGAGTGAAAACTGAGAGGTCAGAGGAACAGTACTGCCAGCCACTAGAGAGGCCTATTACCTCCACCAAATCATCAGACTGATGGGATAATTCTGTCTCTACAAATCCTCAGACCGCATGCTCAGATTGAATCCTTAAATTACATGCTCTCTCAGTCAAATCTCAGATAGTATGCTGTCTCTACAAAACCTCATACTGTATCTCAGACTGAATCCTCAGACTGCATCTGAGCTCCTGTCTCCTCCCACCTTATACTCCTCACTCCTGTTTCCACTTCCCTAGTGCTGGAATTAAAGGGATGTGATGCCAAGTTCTGGGATCACCTTTGTGTAAGCTGTTTTACAGCTGTGTAACAGATCTATCTGTTTTAGATAGATTCAATCTCACATAGCCCAGGGTGGCCTTGAACTCACAGAGACCCATCTGCCACTGTCTTCTGAATTCAGGAATTAAAGGTGTGTGCCACCACTGCCTGACCTCTATGGCTAACTAGTAGCTTAGCTCAGCACTCTGATCTTCAGGCAAGCTTTATTTGTTAAATTAAAAATGAAATATCACTACACATAGTGAATTTTTGCTTATCTCTAATGAAGAATGCAATTATATCTCTTAAAGAAAAAACAGAAATAGAGATCTTCATACTATGTTAAATAATCCACACATACCACAAAAGAATTGTAATGGGCATAATAACCAGACTAGCTTAATATGAAACAGCAAATTTTAATGAAAGGATAGCTTACAACTTCAGGGATCCAGCGATGAGCAGGAAATACAACAAAGAGAGCAGCCGGGCTCAAGCTCGCCAGTTTATACATAAACATTAGCCCGAGGCGAACACACCCCCAATGGGCAGGGCTAACCCTACATCTCCCCTTTTTGTCTAAATAAGACAGAACTAAACCAAATACAACTATATACAATAGTAACAAATAATAAATATATCTCAAGGAGTCTAAATAATGTAGAGAGTAACTACAATTATATAATCTTCAACTCCGCCAAAGATTTGAGAAGGGAATTAATATTACTTAACAAACGAGAGATATCCAAAATGTGCAACAAATGACAGAGACAACTGACTACCTGGGCAGTCATCCAAAGTCTTGTTTGCAATGTTGAGTCAACCAACTTTGGCTAAGGCCTAACGTAACTGACATACCATTATTAAAGGCAAGGAACTTTCTTAGAACTATCCTACCCTGACTTGGCAAGATAAGACAATTCTGTTTTATCCACTTATGGATAATCTGTATCTTTGTCAGTAGATGAGGTATGTGCTTTTCTTTGCTCAAAGGCCAGTTCTGCCAAAAAGACAAACTCCCAGTGGAGTGTCTTTGGTGCTCAATGGTCTCTCAGGAGTAGAGTGGCATTGCCAGGAGTAATTGTTTCTCATTGGCACAGAATTCTAGGTAAGATTAAAGGCCATTTTTCTACAGCTCTTTGAAGAGGCTGAAGATCATATTATCTATACTAAATATAATCTCTATGTATCTAAAAAACCTGATTAACCTAAAAATAAATATGACAAACACATAATTCTTAATACCTATTTAACTTGAAGACTACGGGAATAAACAACTGTGCAATATATGAAGACAATGATCTTCAATTGTAAACAATGTCATTATATATCAAATGTAAACAATGTTATTATATAAAGAGTATCAGAGGTAGAAATGTACATTGTAATATGGTAAATGTATCAATACAATATAGACAAAGTTATAAGCATACTCTTATACAAAAATAGAGGTAGGAACATTCACATTCAATATTTAATATATCAATATACAAGAAACAATACCAATACAATTTTTTAAAAACAGTAATTCACAAATACCAATCATCCCATCAAACCAGTCAAAAGAATGAAAATACATTTTCTTTATTCACTAGAGGATGAAAAGACATCCAACTAAAAGAGGAAGAATTGGGATTAGAAGGAGGGTGAAAAATGAGTGGTAGTTGAATATAATGAAAGCATATTATCTGTACATATAGAAACATCATCAAGAAACCCCTTCCTATATATTTAATATATGCTAACAAAAATAAAGTTTAAAAACAATAAAAAACATTCATAATATATCAGTAGCCATTAATACTTGTATATTTTTTAAATGAAATTTGAAATATTCCTCCCACAGCAATCTACACATCTATATAAAAATCTACATTGGTATCTTTGCCACCTGTCTGCCATTGGGTACTCAGCTCTGCTTCACCATGCTTTTCCACCATGTTTTGCCTCTCTACAGGTCCAGAAACATGGAGTCAAGCAATAATGGACTGACACATCAGAACTATTATGACAATAATCAAGGCTTTGCTCTGCTCTGTCTCAGCTGAAAGGCAAAGAACAGAAACTTAAATTATACTCTCTTGTGCTTGTTCTTGAGTGGGTCACATTTACATAGCTGGGACAGGGAGACATGGGCGCTATCACTTTCCCATCATTATGTGGACTTGGGGGTCCTCTCCAGGACAATGGCTACTTGGGAGTCAATTAAGACTTAAGACTTTATATTAAAATGTTACGCACAATAACCAGAGTTAGTAAGGATCCAAAACTATAATGATACCAAGTCTAAATTGGCCAGGTTGCTTGGGACAGCAATGTGATAAAACCAGACAAATCTTAAATTTTAATTATACCATAGGGTATTTATACATTAGATGGAAAAAGAAGTTCACCAAAAATATTGAGCAGAAATATGTTCATGAGTTTCATAATTTCATCATCATTTGTTGGAGTTTGGATGTTTATTTTGTTATTGCTTTTTCTTACTTTTTGGTCTTTTGCAATAGTGTGGCATGTAGCCCAGGTTATCAAAAATCCACTCTGAAGCCAAGACTGGCCCCAAATTCCTTATACTACTACTTCCACTACCCAACCTATGGAATCACAGGCAAGTGTGGGATTTTCAGGATATTTTCTTTTAAATTTTAATTAATATTATTGAGCTATACATTTTTCTCTGTTCCCTTTCCTTTCTCTCCCTTCCCCTTCACCCCTCTTCCCTGGTCCCCATGCTCCCAATTTACTCAGGAAATCTTGTCTTTTTCTACTTCCCATATAGATTAGATCCATGTAGGTCTCTCTTAGGGTCCTCATTGTTGTCTAGGTTCTCTGGGATTGTTATTTGTAGGCTGGTTTTCTTTGCTTTATGTTTAAAGCACTTATGAGTGAGGACATATGGTAATTGTCTTTCTGGGTCTAGGTTATCTCACTCTAATAGCAGCATTGTTTGTCACAGCCAGAACCTGGAAATAACCTAAATGCCCCTCAACTGAAGAATGGATAAGGAAAATGTGGTACATTTACACAATGGAGAAAAAATAATGACATCTTGAAATTTGCAGGCAAATGGATGGAGCTAAAAAAACATCATATTAAATGAGATTTTCAGGATCTTTGAAAAGTATGTTTTCTCAGGCTGCCTTGGAGTACCTTCATAGGAGTTCAGTAAACCTACCAACAGATCCATTGTAAACACGGAATCTAACATAAGAGTCTTTTCAGATGTCCTATGAGTAAACTCAGAAGATTCAGAGGACTTTCACTAAGTATACTCAGAAATGCTAGTAAAGAATCTGACTTGACTCTAAACCTAGCATCAATTCCAACAAAAACATCTTGTATGACCAGAGATCAGTCCCTATAGGAGGAGAGAAAGGTGAATATTGTTGATCATAGAGAAAGAGAGATTGGAAAGTGTGAGATAGTTTCTAAGCCGCAGATTTTCCCAGCATGAAAAAGAAAAGAAATTAGAATCTTCTCACACCAAACATGCAAATTAATTCGATATGGGTAAAATTATAAGGCACAAAATCCTAAGTCTACTAGAAAATAAGTATGCAAACATATTCTTGACATGGATCTAATAATTTTAAATATGATCCCCCAAAGTATAGACAACTCAAGAAGAAAAGTAGACTGGTGCGGGAGAATTGTCTATATTCTGTCATTGTGTTTTAAATAAATGCTGATTGGCCAGTAGCCAGGCAGGAAGTATTGTCTCAGGACTTGCAAGGTCAAGTTCTCAGCAGAAAGGAGATTTATTTGCCCAGAGGGACAGAGGTTGGGAAATAAGAGAAAAGGGGGGAGACAGAGGACAGGGAGAAGGGAAAGGGAACAAAGGTGAGGGAGCAGGAGTATTTGTCCTGGATTGACCAAGGACTGCTTCTGGAGAGGGGAGACAGACAGACATAGTAAACAGGAGGCAGTTTATAAAGGTACAAAGGGAAACCCTGTGTTAGGATGAGGTTTTAATTTTAATTGGGCATGTTAATTGGGTGAGTTGAAGGGAACATTCTGATTTCCGTACTTCAATAGTTTGATAGCTGGACCTTAGTAGTCAGCCTCAAGAGGAGGAAATGACCGAATAAGAGAATAGACTTTGGTGGCTAGTTTTAGAAATGTAATTTAATGTTGTTGTTGTTGTTTTCTAAATGGGAAATTAAAAAGAAGGGCAAGGCCTGCCAGAGGCTTGCTTGCCACACTGAAAATGGCCAGAGTCCCTTCATTCTGGCCTTCAAGGGCACCTGCACAATGCCTATATGTTCACCCATACATAAATAAACAGAATAAATGATAAAAACAAAACATTGTACACCTAGAAAATGAAACCAGGTTCTTGATACACAAAATAAGAAAATTTAATACTTTAACTTAAACAATTGGTAGTGGCGCATGTCTTTAATCCCAGCACTTTGGAAGCAGAGACAGGTAAATCCTAGTGAGTTTGAAGCCAGCCTGGTCTACAAGAACTAGTTTCAGGATAGCTATGACTGTTCCATAGAGAAACTCTTATCTCGAAAAAGAAGAAGGAGAAGGAGAAGGAGAAGGAGAAGGAGAAGGAGAAGGAGAAGGAGAAGGAGAAGAAGAAGAAGAAGAAGAAGAAGAAGAAGAAGAAGAAGAAGAAGAAGAAGAAGAAGAAGAAAGAAGAAGATTCTTGTTATGCAAAAGAATCAAATTTAATACTTTAACATAAAAAACCTCAAAAGATAATAAAACTTTAGCTATATTTCTAACACATCTAATGGTATTGATTGAATATTCAATGAACTGAATGATCAAACAATGATGAAGAAGAGTAATATAATATCTTTGTCTTATATTTATTTATTTGCTAATCAGTTAATCTGTGAGGAGTTATGAGGGGAGGGTAATACTATAAATCAGTGGGGCTGTTTTACTCTCTGATCTTCAGGTAAGCTTTGTTTATTAAAATACAAATGAAATGTCACTGTAACTCTGTCTCAAAAAGCCAAATAAGTAAGTAAGTAAGTAAATAAAGAAAGAAAGATAAAAATGAAAGAAGCAACGTTTAAAGAGGAAATATGCCCCCCAAAAAATTTTAAAGAGGGAGAAAGGTAAAAGATGTCATTGTGAATTATGTTTTGAGACAGGTTCTCAAACTGGCCTTGTACATTGTTGCTGCCAAAGCTGTCTAGGGTCTGGGAGTCAGGGTAGATATTGTAGGTGCATCCCACAGGATTGGCCATTGTACAGTTTCTGATTATGGAAAAGGTAGGACAACAGGAGAGGAGCAATAGAAGAGATAGGCTCAATTCAAGCTGGAGCTGCTGTCTTGCTGAAGTGTCAATTCCCAGGAGTAAGTTTCAGGAAATTACACATTAGAATGCCCTCATACTTTTCTCCCCTAGATCTAGAACCCACTAGATCCCAGTGAAGTGACTCGGTTGTCTTGAAGGTTTCAAGGAACATGGTCAAGGTGATTGTGGGAAGGCAAGAAGTTATGACTAGCCACACAATAGACAAATGGAGTCTGGTCCCACTGGTAGCTCTGGGAAGCCATATGTGCAGGTGTCCACAGCAGGGAGTTGTATAAGGCCTGTCACTAAGAACTGTCAACATGTGGGGACTTGTGGCCTGTGGTGCTTGCTGACTAAGTCTGAGATTGGCTTTCAGACAAAGATGAAGTGATTAGTTTGGAGAAATCATAATGCCTCTTGTGAATATTATGGCTCTGAAGAGTATATTGCCAGTTTCTGCTTCCTTAAAGAGGCTTACCAACAAAAAAACTGAATCCTGCTCTTCACCCTACCCCTGCTATCAAGCTATGATTATCCTTGCTTATTGGACTGTAAAGATCAGGGAGTCGATGACTTTTGTGTCATCAAAAGTGATCTGATGACAAACCAGTTGTTGATGAGAGACCATAGAAGTCAAATGAAGAAACAGTTTCTACTTAACCTAAAACTGGCTATTATGGAACTAGGAGACAGAAGACAAGGAAAAAGTCAACTTCGAGGTCTCTTTGGAAGAAATAAGAAACAAAATTGTTGAAAATGAAGCAAAAATTAGAAGAATATTACTTGATTCATTTAGGACTATCCTGGTCCATACATCAAATACTGGGCATTCTGAGGAAAAGCAAAGATGGGAGCTAGACACATATTTAAAATTCTTGGAATGATTTCTAAATTTTTGATGCTAAAAAGGAAAAACATGGAAGTAGTTATAACCAGGGCTAGGCTGAATAGGTAAACTAAACTAAAGAAGGTCACTGAAATAGACATTAAGGAAGCCCAAGGGCACATAAAGATGGAGCAGTGACCTTTAACAATGGAAGACAGACCACGAAGGATGAGATTAGGTGTTGAGAGAGACATGGGAGTCATTGTTGAAACTGAGTAGTACAGCGTGTCCAGTTCTAGATGAAATAGAAGACAAAGGTCTTAAAGACAAGCTTACAAAATTCTGATAAGACCTGTGACAACTGAAAAGAAATTTCTGAAATCAGCACTGAAGAACAAGCAGAAATAGCACTTTGGTCTATATAGTAAGGTATTAGTGTGTGTAACCTTGGCATATAGAAAACATCTGAGTTTACCTTCATTTACGATTTCCAGCCTGTTTATGGCTTTCAGACTGTTATGGGTCTGGGGTGGTTCAGAGATTCACCAGTCTGACTATGAATAAATTTTAATAAGTAACAGCCTTTTAAAATACTGGTCAGAACCATAGATACTATCTAGGTATCCATATGTGAGGCTCATGTTCGGAGTATAACTCGGAACTACTTTAGTTGGGAACTTACAAAAGAAAAACACACAAGGCTACATACTTCCTGCCTTTGTACAATTAGTTCAGTTTCAACATTTTAATTTGTTTCTTGTTGCTTTCCAAAAGACCTTAAAGTTTACTTTTCCCTCTTCTTCTGTCTCCTAGCTCTATGTAGAGAGATAAAGGGCAAGAAACCCTGTCTCGAAAAACCAAAAAAAAAAAAAAAAAAAAAGGGCAAAATTCAAAAGGCTATGCACACACACACTCAAGGCAACCAAGTTTGTTTACAGAAGCATATACACACTTGTGTGTTACTTTACATAAACTACAGCCCCCAGAACACCAGGAAGTTATCTGTTTTGGGGCAAGTGACACTTACGGGTTCAACGCATTTTGTTTTATAGAACTTTTAAGCACAGTAATTTAAACTTGAGATATAACATTAGCCATCACAAAGACCAGGAAGAATGCAACGTGAAGAAAGAAGCCAGATGGCTAAACTATTGGCAGGCACTGACTTATAACAAAACAATACAGCTCGTTACACACTAAAACATTTTACCCTACCATCAATACATGATCTGGGAGTTTCTAGAGAATAGAATATATCCTAAGGTGTAAGTAAAGTGCATTTTTCTGCATAGGGTATGTGTGTGTCACATCCAATTGAGCTAGCTGTTTTAAATTTTCTTTGCAGAGACTCCTGTGTGAAAGTCTGAAGTACAGAGAAGAAAAGGGAAGGGGGCAGCACTGTTCCTCAACAGCAATACTTTTTTCTTTTTTTAAGGCCTCACTCCTCAGCTCTTCCATATTTAGTAACACCAAGAACCATTGTGAGATGCATTAATAATGCTGGCAGGTTTATATAGCCGTGCCTGAAGGTGGAAAATAAAGGAGATAGAGCGAGCAGGCATTCTAGTCAGGCCAGGGAAACAATTCAAACTTTTATCTGAAATATTTAGACAGCATTTTCTAATGTACTCCTGACTATATCAAATGTTACTTTCCATTTTATGAAACCTGTGAGCTTCTGGAGAGTGGGCACGCATGCCTTGGGTTTACTTTGGCATCCTTGGCTGGCTTACCAGCAAATGCGAAGGGAAGATATGCTTGGCTTTATTTTAATCATGGGCATGCCTTTCATGCATGTGTGGCTGTGCAGCAAGTCTTGTCACTGCTCTACAAACAGTACATGTGTTAGTCTTATATCTGTAAAAGGCAATTCAGAGGAGTTGGGTAAGTCCCAAACCTGGAGCAGCAGTACCCAGAACTCAGGCATTTTAAACCCAGGAAGTAAGGTTTCGATCCTCAGGCTTCTAGCATAAGTGTGAATTTTAAAAACACATAGTCTAGTCTCTTGCCAACCTTAATATGGCTCCCTTAATTAGGATATATATTTCTCTGCTCCCATATCCACCCTTCCTATATCCCAACCATCCCATTCCCCCAAGCTCCCGCCCTCCTCCCCTTCTCACGTTTCTCACCCCATTTCCCCTTAGCCCCATGCCACCTCACCCGCATGGGATGAAACCGGACTCTCTGAACATGGAGGACAATGAAGGCTGATGAGAAGCCAAGGACAATGGCACTAGGTTTCGATCCTAATACATGAACTGGCTTTGTGGGAGCCTAGCCTGTTTGGATGCTCATCTTCCTGGACCTAGATAGAAGTGGGAGGACCTTGGACTTCCCGCAGGGCAGGGAATTTGGACTGCTCTTCAGTACCTAGAGGGAGGGGGAATGGAGAAGGGGGAGGGAAAGAGGATTGGGGAGAGGAGGAGGGGAGTGGGGGGAGGGGCAATGTGTGGGAGGAGGGGGAGGGAAATGGGAAACGGGGAGGAGGCAGAAATTTTAATTAAAAATAGAATTAAATAAATAAATAAATAAATAAATAAAACACATAGTCTACAACTGCGTTTTTCTTAAATGAAAATGGAGAAAAATTGTTATCTAGTGATCCATGGAATCATGAATACCTAATGAATCTCTAAAATGAGAAAACAAATTCTATACTAAAAATATTTGATAATCTATTTGATACCAGAAGCTGAACTCTTTATACATACTGCAAATGTCTTCTCCTGGCATTTGGTTTAGTTTAAACTGCTTAAATAGGCTAAAACATGTTGGGTATAAGTATTCTGCCCCCGAATATCTATGTATGTGTACCATGAAAGTCCATAGTGTCTGTGAAGGTCAACAGAGGGTGTCAGATCCCCTGGAAAATCAGTGACAGGTAGTTGTGAGCAGCAGTGTGAGTGCTAGGAACCGAACCTTGTACTTAGCAAGAGGAGCAGGTGTTTTAAACCACTGACCCATCTTTTTTTTCAGCCCCTGAAAACCTTTTATGCATTCTTGTGCAGCTCATATTTGGACAGCATGTTGATGAGGCTTTATGGGTGTAGCTTCTGACAGTTAGAGGAGACACAATCTCACAGCAAACTCACTTCTTTTCTGGCTCTTACCATCTTTCTGCTCCCTGTTTTGCAGTGACCCCAGTACCCTGGGTGCTGGAACTGTATTCTATATGTATCCATTGAGACTGGATTCTCAACTGTGCATTTTGATTGACTGTGGTTTTCTGCATGGTCCCTGTCTATTGCAAAGAGACGTTTCCTTGATGAAGGGTGAGGACTACGGTTATCTGGGGGCATAAGGGCAAATACTTAGACTATAGCTAGAAATTATACTCATTTAGTAAAGTGGTGACTGTGGATTCTCTTCCAAGACTCATGACTTCACTAGCCCTTGGTAGCCACCAGGTTTCCAGTACTAGGCATGAGTTCCCCCTTGTTAAGAAGGTCTTAAATCCCATTAAGGGGCTGTTGGTTACCACCAAATTATGTGTGCACTACTGCACCTTTGGGGTTTCTGTACCATACTGGCTATTGTTGCAGTTCATAGGCATCATACCTGGGCAAAACTATTGATTGCTTTCATTTTTTGGAAGCTTACATGATGCCTTCTGGCACCATAAAAGCTAGTCCTTGGGGAGGAGGCATTCAGGTCTGTTCCAGCTAGAGGATCTCTGAGCCCTGTGTCTGAAGGGCATAGTGTCTTCAACAGTAAATATTCCTAAGTGAATGAGGAAAACTCTTGAGGCCTCAACCCTACTACAAAAAGTATTACGGCCAATAGGGAATGCCAAGAGTGGAAGAAATAGTCTCCCGTAGGGAAGAACACACCTATTGGACAGGGGCAAGGGCATACATACAAGGACTCATTATACAGACTGAGCAAATTATATTTAGAAATATATATGCATATATCACGCATTTAACAACCATTAATTAAAAAAGAACTTATGAATTAGAAAGAATACAAGGAACAATTTATGGTAGGGTTTGGAGAGAGGGAATAAAAGAAAGAAAAATGGAATTATATTAATCTCAAAAATAAAAAACAAACAGCTTATGCATTTTTATTGCTCAAAGTAATAAAGTCATATCTCATAATTTCCTGAGTTTTGTAATTTGTTTATTATATTTATGAGTTCAATCTAAGTGATGACTTTTAAATATGCTATGACATATGGATACTTTTTATACATATAAATAATTAGCACCTTTATTGAAATAACCTTCTCTTTTATACCAATTGCCTAAGTCACTCATTATACATGAAGCAGCATTTATGTAATCATTTATAGGCTTGATACTGAGTTACTGCAGTGTTTATTTGCTCTAAGACAATACAACATTTCAGCTTTGACTGATTTGTAATAAACATTGCTACATAATTGAGCAAGATCTTTTTATCTTATTGTTGACATTCTTCTTGGCTTTTTTTTTTTTTTTTTTTTTTTTTTTTTTTTTTTTTTTTGGCTACCGCAGCATTTACAAACTAGTTTAGTTTTACAGGTTCATAATGAGCTTAACTATGATTTGGAAAAAAAATTCAAATTGTCTTTGCATATATGTGTGTGTGATGATATTATAGTAGGCATCAGTTATATATAAGACTATCATCTCATATATTTCATAATCTATTTCATCTATTTTAATAATAATTTTATTTTCTAAACTAGCACCATGTATTCATTTTATTAGGTTTAATTCTTGATGTTTAGTAATTTTTTGGTGTTCTTATGGATGACATCTTTAAAACTACAACACTTGGTTTTGTTTTCTCTACATAGGGTCTCATGCAGCCTGGGTTGGCCTCAAACTCACTAGGTTGTCAACCTGTTTTTAACTCCTGATCCTCCTGCCTCCACCTTCCAAGTTCTGAGATTATAGGCTCAGCTAAAACAATTGTGATATGAATAGAAGACACCTCTCACAGATTTGTTATGAGAGGGTTGAGAGCTGATATCTTATAAAATGAAATGTGAGGTTGATCCGGAAGCAGGCCTTGGTATTGGATCATCTGGGTGTCAGACATCTATCTATCATATGCTCCACTCAAGAGACCCTCAGTATAATGTGGGGCTGTGAGAAACAGTTTTTGTTACAAAGTTAATTTGTCAGCTTCTTTTACCAACAAGCCAGTAACAGCTATGGCACTTGTACATGTTGGCTATCTGGCTTTGACTGGGTCAATTCTTTTGGACACATATTCCACTGATCTTGGTCAGGGACCCAGTTTTTCCATAAACACTCCCTTGGTAATTTCTCTGGCTTCATTCAAATACAAAGGAAATGGCTTAGTATTGCCTGGGAAAACTTGGGCCAGCATACACACAAGAAACTTTTTCAAGACCTAGAAGGCCCTCTGTTCAATCTCAGTCAATTATAAAGGCTATGTATCTGGGAGGCTGACATAGAAGGCTTGGCTAGCTCACCAAATCCTTATCCATATCCAGCAATATCCAACTGCCCCCCAAAGTACTTGTATCTGTCTTTTCAATATGGGAGTGGGGACACCCAAGATGACTGAAATGTGGTTGTAAAAAAATTCCTCTTTCCATTCTCTAGATTGGACCCTAGGTCTGTGACCTGAGGGAAGCACATCTGAGCCTTTTGGGCAGAGACTATGTTTCCCAGGGCTTTGGGGTTTCTAAAAGGTCTTCTGTTGCTTGTATACGCTATGTCTCAGTGGTAAAATCTTTGAGGTCATCTACATACTGAAGTAGGGTGTTTTGTGGGAATTTTTGTCTACGTTCCAATAAATCTTCACTCAGAACTTCATCAGGCAATGTGGGTGAGTTGTTGAACCCTTGTGTGAAGATAACCCATGGTAGTTGACCAGTACATCCACCCTCTGTGGTGGTATATTCGAAGGCAAATATGGTTGACTTTAGAAAATCGGAGGCAGAAGAAAGCATCTTTCAGATCCAGGACCATATATAGATCTTCCTTTGGGGTGCAGCAAGCTTAGGAAGATCTAAGAGTTTAGTATTCTGGGGTAGATGATTTCCACTCATTTGTTGACTTCTCTTAAATTCTGTACTGGCTGGAAGTCAAGTCCCAGGCTTCAGGACACAGAACGAGGGAATATTCCATGGTGAGTGGCAGGGGACACTTGTTCTTCATCTGGTTGAAAGTTAACAGTTTTATTTCCTACTCCTGTTGTCATCTTGGGCTCCTAGTGACTAAATCTTATGGAGCCCAGATAGTTGGAGGGTAGAGCAGTTCTCCTCGTTTTCTTTTCTGATAGGACAGTAATTAAGACTTCTGCTAACAACAGGTTGATTTTCTCTATTTTTTCTTTTCTATGCTTCCCTAAGGGCAGTTCAGCCCCAAAGAAACACACAGAGGTCCGCATTAATTATAAACTGGTTGGCCTGTTAGCACAGGCTTCTTATAACT
Organism: Chionomys nivalis; assembly: GCF_950005125.1. Lineage (NCBI taxonomy): Eukaryota > Metazoa > Chordata > Mammalia > Rodentia > Cricetidae > Chionomys > Chionomys nivalis. Next base: position 39,896,037 of record NC_080087.1, on the reverse strand, counting down.
CTTATAATTTATATTAGACCACAATTCTTGTCTGTGTTAGCCACATGGCTTGGTACCTTTTATCCATGAGGCAGTCTCATCTTACTTCTTCTGCAACTGGGTGATGACTGCAGACTAAATCTTTTCTCTTCCCAGAATTCTCCTGTTCTCACTGCCCCGCCTCTACTCCTGGCTAGTAGGCCCACCTCTACTTCCTTCCTGCCTGGTCACCCCACCTATACTTCCTGCCTGACTACTGGCCAATTATCATTTTATTAAATGAGTACAAGAAACAAATCTTTACAGGTAAAAACCATTGTTCCACAGTAACCCCCCTTTTTTTCAAAACAAGAATTCTGAATCTAATCTCACATGTTTAGCTTTCTTCCTGACCATTATCCATAACCACTTGTAACCAACACTCTAAACAAAGAAAAATACGCATAGTCCATTTTTTGGTACGTGGGTGTAGTTTTCTAGGCTACTTCCTTGTTGTAATAGGAGGAGCGGGGCTGCATCCCCGGCACCCAGCCGCCCGCATGGCTGGCTTATGCCCCGAAATAATTACACGGAAACTGTATTCTTTTGAACACTGCCTGGCCCATTAGTTCCAGCCTCTTATTGGCTAGCTCTTACATATTGATCTAACCCATTTCTAATATTCTGTGTAGCACCGCGAGCTGGCTTACCAGGAAAGATCTTAACCTGCGTCTGTCTGGAGTGGGAGAATCATGGCGACTCCCTGACTCGGCTTCTTTCTCCCAGCATTCTGTTCTGTTTACTCCACCCACCTAAGGGCTGGCCTATAAATGGGCCAAGGCAGTTTCTTTATTAAATGAAAGTAACTCCTCCATCACTTCCTGCTGATGAGGGGATGCTATAATCTTTCAGAGACCAAAAGAAAATTTAGAAATATTATCAAGTCCTGACTGGAGTATTCAGTGAGGCTTGATCATCTCAGGCAGCAGTCTTGAACCTGTTCTGGATGTAGAACTCAGATATCTGGGCTTTTTTTTTTTTTTTTTTTTTTTTGGTTTTTCGAGACAGGGTTTCTCTGTGGTTTTGGAGCCTGTCCTGGAACTAGCTCTTGTAGACCAGGCTGGTCTCGAACTCACAGAGATCCGCCTGCCTCTGCCTCCCGAGTGCTGGGATTAAAGGCATGCGCCACCACCGCCCGGCCAAACCTGAGTTTTCTTAACTCCGAATGAATCCATAGCCTCTCATTTCCTATGGAAACAAAAGCAAAACCTCTTCTCCAAAGTAAAATATCTTTTAACTTCAACTTTGAAGTCAAGGCATTTTCAAAATACTTATCTTAGATTAATCCAGCAGCATTTATTGTCAAATGTCTTTTACCTGCTGTGTTTCTTCCTCAGTCATGAAACCATTCAAAGACAATGCAATAACATACAGACATACAGTATCCAGACTTTATGTGTACATTCCATCTTTAGGTGGTTTTATTTTAAACTTCATTTCTTTTATTTGTATTTTTAATTTTTAGGTGTTTTTTTTTTTTTTTTTTTTTTTTTTTTTTTTTTTTTTTTTTTTTTTTTTGACAGGGTTTCTCTGTGTAACTTTGGCTGTCCTGGCACTTACTCTGTAGATCAGGTTGTCCATGAACTCGCAGAGATCTGCTCACCTCTGTCACCCAAGTGTTTGGATTAAAGGTGTGTACCATCATACCTTGAATTTGCAGAGATCTGCCTGCCTCTGTCTCCCAAGTGTTGAGATTAAAAGTGTGTGCCACCACACCCAACTCCTCTCTTTCTTTCATTTTTATTTTAAGAACTTTATCCTTTTCTTTTCTCTCTCAAGCCTACATATATATATATATATATATTTAACACACTGTAAATAATTTAGAGGTTTTATTCATTTGAATCTATCTTTACTGTATATCTCTCTTTTACTGACCACATGAGTCTTTAATTTGCAATCAATGTGTCTAGGATTTAAGCCGTGGCTTTGGCTGCTGGATCCTCCATATTCCTTAGGTTTCTGAGAGTATAGCCACATGTTGGAGGTACTGGCTGGAGCCAATTTATTGCCACAAGTCAATGGCATTTCAAGGTCCCTGCCACCACCAAGACACATGCTATTGGCTATTCATCAACACCATTTAAGTGTTTGGTAGTAGAGTCACTTAAAAGAGGTGCAAGAAAAGACTATACCAATGTAGAGTGCATAAATAATAGTTAACAAGTATTCACTCTATTACTCACTATTATTGTTATTACTATGAGTAAATTCACACTAATCTACCTATTATCCCATTCAGTTTACCCCCCTTTTTTTTGTGATCTCTGGACCTACGTAACTTTCACTTCAACCCTCTAGGCCTATACGAGTAATAATCAACCCCAAAATGGTGTCCCTAACTCTGAGGACAAACTTTGTTGGGAGAGGGAATACAGCATCATCAGTCAAATTTCTCTTTGCTTGATAATTCTTTCTACATAGTTATCTTTTCATCTTTAGGCGTCTAGATGTTTAAGGTCTCTTGACTCTTTGAAGATGAATATTTTCCCGCAAAGACAAGAACAGAAGCCTGCCCCACCCTTATGAAGTTTTCTTACCACTTGTATGATTGCCACTTTTGTGGATGAGATATCATTTCTCTTTCTCAAGTGGCTTCTCTTTTTCAAAACAAATTTTGAATAATTTGTTGGTATCCATAACTTTTCTTCTTCTGTGGAAACAAGAGCAAAAACGCTTCCCCAACATAGCATATCTCCTGGTTTCTATCGTGAGGTTAGCACATTCTTGAAATATAACAATTGATTTAATTCAGAAGTTTTTTTCTATTATCCAGTTTCTCTCTGCTGTTGTTGTCCCTTTCTCATTAGCAATAAGAAAATTAAAGGTTAGTAAAGCATTATGCAATCTATTTCTGGGGATATTTTCCACCCCTTTCTGTTTATTTAACATATTCTTTATAGTTTGATTTAATCTTTCTATAACTTCTTGACCTGTAAAATTGTTTGGTATACCTGTAATATACTTTATATATAATAAGCAAAAAACTGTTTCACTTTCTTACTCACATATGCTGGACCATTGTCTATCTTTATTTGTGCAGGTATATCCATAATGACCATAACTTCTAATAAATGCATGATTACTGAATTAGCATTTTCTGAGAGCAAAGCAGTTGCCTATTGAAAACCTGAATAAGTATCAATGGTGTAGTGTACATGTTTTAATTTTCCAAATTCTGTAAAGTGGAACACATCCATCTACCAGATCTCATGCTTTTGAGTACCCTTTGGGTTACTTCCTTCAGGTAACGGTGTTCGGTTATAGAAAGAGCAAGTAGGACAACACTTTATAACCTCCTTAGCTTGTTGCCATGTAATAGAAAACTCTTTATTTAAACCTTTGCTATTGACATTACATTTCTTATGAAATTCTGAGGCCTTCATCACACTTACAATCAATGATTGATCAATTTCTGCATTACCTTGAGCTAGAGGATCTGGCAGACCCATATGGGATTGGATGTGTGTTATGGATATGGGACAAAGCCTACTCCTGATGATATCTTGAACCTGTATGAATAATAAAGTCAATTCCAAATCATCTGGGTATAAAGTCAGTGGTTACAATATGCAAGACAACTCTTTCTATATAATCTGAATCAGTAACGATATTGAGAGGTTCTTTTAAATCCCTTAGTACCATGAAAATAACAAATAATTCTGCCTTTAGGAAAGAATTATAAGAGCTTTGTTCCACCTCACTTAATTCTTCTAATTTTTAACCTACCTTTCCTGATTTACTTGCATCAGTATAAAATGTACAGGTTATTGGTGCATCAAGTACAATTTAGGGAAGAATCCAAGTAGTTCTCTTTATAATGTTAAGTCTATCACTTTTGGGATAATTGCTACTAATTCCTTCCAAGAAATTAGCACAAGCTCTTTGCCATTGTTCATTGTCTTCCCATAATTTTTAAATTCCATCAGCAGAAAAGGAACTATAATCTCTGCTGGGTCTATATCTGCAATTAATTCAGAGACTTTTTCCACATAAGTGCTTAAATTTTTTGCTTGGTTTGTGTGGCAAAAAGGTCCATTCTAAGATAATATCTTTCCTCTGCATTAAAATTCCTGTACGGAAAATTCTGGAAGGCAATATGACTAGAATATAATTGATATTTGGATTCACTCTACCTACATGTGACTCCTGTAATTTCTCTTCAATGACCATCAGTTCTTTTTCTGCTTCAGCTGTTAATTCCCTGCAACTATTTAAGTCTTTGTTACCATCTAAGGTTTTGTTTAAATGAACTATGAGATCAGGTGTTATCCCAACAGCAGGATGTAGACTGGACGTACCTCCTAACAATATTTGGAAGTCATTAAGAGTTTGCAATCAGTCTCACCTAATTTGTGTCTTTTGTGTTCTAATTTTTTGTAAATGTATTTTGTAACCTAGATAACTGACAGAATCTCCTCTTTATATTTTTTAGGAGCTATTTGTAATCCCTACTTTTTTTTTTTACTTATTCAAACATTCTTTCTAAAGTATCTGCATTTAAGTCAGATAACAAAATGTCATCCATGTAATAGCAAATTATAGACTTAGAAAATTGCTTGCATATTATTTCCAATGGCTCATTTACAAAGTATTGGCATGGGGGAGGGTGACTATTGAGTATTCCCTGTGGGAGGGCAGTCCACTGACGTCTCCTAGTAGGTTTAGAATTATTATAACAAGGCACTGTGAAGGCAATTTTTCCCTATCCTTTTCTTGTAAAGGTATAGTGAAGAAACAATTCTTTAAATCAATAAGTATAAAAGACTATCCTTTTCATAATAGGGAAGGCAGGGAAATTCCATGTTGTAGAGGGTCCATAGGTTGAATTCCCTTGTTGGCAGATTTTAGATATGTCACCATTTTCCATTTTCCAGATTTCTTTTTAACAATAAATACAGGAGAATTCCAAGGGCTGATTTATTATTCAATATGGTAAGCATTTAGTTGCTCCTGTACCAGCTGTTCTAAAGCCTGCAGTTTGTCTTCTGTTAAAGGCCATTGTTTAACCCATATGGGTTTCAGTTAACCATTTTATAGGCAAGGCTGTTAGTACCTCTGAAGACTTGCTAGGTGCTTTATGTTCTTGAACAGTCTGAATGGCTTGTGACCTTTGTTTATAATATCTAAAAATATCCTTCCCAGAAACATGAGATTTTGTAACTGTAGGAATGTTAACCTGTGTATTCCACTGCTGCAATAGGTCATAGCCCCATAAATTCACTACAATATTAATTACATATGGTCTCAATTTTCTTTTCTTTCCTTCTGTCCCTAATCATTCAACCCACCTCGTGCTTTGTTTTACTTGAGATAGTGTTTCAATTCCTAGGAATTGAACATCGGCCTCTTAAAGAGGCCAATCAGGATACCAAGATTCTGGAGCAATAATAGTCATGTTTGTTCCTGTGCCTAGTAATCCCTCAACTACAATGTCATTTATATGCATTCTTAGCCTTGGTCTTTGATCATTATAGAAGTCTGCCAAATACACATTTTCTATTTCCTACTGGAGTTTTTGACTCATCCTCCAGGTCTATTCCATCATCCAGAACAGTGTGGTTTTTTACAGTAGGCACTGGATTGTTTGATTTTCCTGATGAGACATGTTCTCCACAGTGACTGGGAATTACTGAACCTTGTTTGACATCAGGGCCCACATGAGGCCCCCAAAGGAGTTTCCTGGTGGTATTAGGTTGCCTTGACTGCCTCTTGTTGATCCACATTTATTAGTTCAATTTCAGCCTTTGCCGCACCTCCTACATATACCAGAAGGCTGAGCCCTCCTATTCTTTCCATTCCTCGAGGAGATATTATTCCTAGGAATTCCTTGTCTACCATCCCTTCTTAGATGTCCTATTCCACAAATAATACATTTGGCATTTTGGTGTCTCCTCTACCATTGGAAATCATTTCTCCTACCCAAGGTTCTTACTATAGTCAAATGTTTCAACATCCATTGTATGCAAGATCCTTTCATCTATGGGTGCTAATATGACCTTTACTATCCCAAGGATCTTCTTACATTCTATGTTGGCATTGTCTAAAGCTAATCATTCAATTAGTACATGTCTAGCTTCAGGGTCTGTCACTCCTACTTGTACAGTCTTTGTTAATCTTTATGAAGGCAGTAAAGGGTTCTCTCTGGCCCTATTTAATCCTAATATATGACTCAACCCTCTTTCCTAGTTCCTGAACCCTGTTTCAAGCATTTAAAGCTGCAGTGCAACATAGGGACAAGGTTCATTTGTTGTACTGAGCCTGTTTCTGAGGATCAGAGTAATGACCAAGTATTTGATCTTGGGAAATCTCAAATTCTTTTGCTTTTCCCTGTTGCTCTAAAACTGTTGCCTCTTCTCTCCAATAATATTTCCAAAGCAGGTGAGGTCCATTTTCTAGAACCACTGAGATTAACTGAAGGCAATCATGTGGGATAGTCTTAGTGCTTGAAGCCCATGTTTTCACCATTTCCCTGACAAATGCTGAATGTAGCCCGTAATTAATTATTGCTTGATTTATTTCTTTTAGATACTTATATGTATTCTGTCCCATGCATATTCTTTGACTACCTTAGCGTACTTTGTGCCAGATGATCTTTCCAAGGAAATTATCGGATATGCAGTTGAAACTCTGTGTAAGACATTCCAGGGTCTGGCACATACTGATGAGGCTAAATCTTGTCTTTGTACCTTCTGTCCATGCTCATTAATTTCAATAAATTCCTCAATCTTTTCCATTCTTTTTACTACTGCCTTTTTTTGATGCCTAAACCTCCTGTCCAGTGTTCTATTCTAATGTCCTCACTGAGGATTCCAAGGTATGTAACTTGTCCAATAAAGATAATGTCTCATTTTTGGACATATCTTAACTTTAACAGATTCTGATAGTTAAATACAGCAGCATAAATTCTTTCAGACAATTTTGTCAATTTGATGTTATCCTTCTACATAGTATTAAACCATTTTTTAAAGAGATAATTTTGAAAACAAAGCTAATTCCTAGAATCAAATAGTGGGATATAGAAGGAAAATCATGTAAGCCTTGCAGAATACCTTCCATAGCAGAAGCAAAATAATTATTAAACTCCTGTATGTTATCAGTCATTTTTGTAGTTTTTGATATCTTACCTGTTGTAATGCAATTACAATGGCTTGGGGTAGGTGTAATTATTGTTATCAGCCGGCAGGTGTCACAGTTGCAGGCACGTGGCCAAGAGATGCTAGCAACAGGAAACAAACCCTGAGAGATCAGTGCCCATTGCTCCAAGCAGCTGGTGGGCTGATCCCAAAAAGTGTGGACTGGTCCTCACGTTCAGGCACTAGATGATTTTTGTGTCCTGAATTACTTCCCAAACTCGGGTTTTAAGTGGATATAGCTGTCCACGTTGGGTGTTATTTGTTGACAGAGGTGTCTGTCCTGTCCGGTCCTGCAGCTGTTCAGCCCCAAAGAAACACACAGAGGTCTACATTAATTATAAACTGGTTGGCCTATTAGCTCAGGCTTCTTATAACTCTTATAACTTATATTAGCCCATAATTCTTTTCTGTGTTAGCCACGTGGCTTGGTACCTTTTATCCTTGAGGTGATCTCATTTTGCTTCTTCCGTGGCTGGGTGATGACGGTAGATTGGATCTTTACTCTTCCCAGAATTCTCCTGTTCTCATGGCCCCCACCTCTACTTTCTGCCTGGTCTTCCTGCCTATACTTCCTACATGGCTACTGGCCAATCAGCATTTTATTAAACAAGTACAAGAAACAAATCTTTACAGTGTAAAACCATTGTCCCAAATAACTCAGGGAGAGTGTCTTTCCCTGTTTGTCATTGGCTGAATCTTGGCTATTATACATCTCTTGAATAATTTCCAAAAATTGGAACCTATTCTGTCATAAGTCACTTTTTGGGGGGTGACTTCTGCCATTGTCAAGCCACAATGGGTTCATATGTTTCAGAGTAGGCATGTGTAGATTAGAAACATTAGGTAGGAGAAACAGAGATATGAAAGAGATGCAGAGACATAGGATAGTACCAGGAGGTCAACTCAGCAACTACTGGATGCTGAATCTGCTGGCATTTAATTTTCATACACTTTTATGCACCAATACAAAAGCAGGGAAGAAGGCAAAAAATTGCTTCAATATGACACAAAGGAAAACCAGAACAGTTACTTGTTTCAATACTTGAGACATTAAGACATTATTTCCTGAGTAAATCATTTAGTGTTTGTGACAGGAATCTGCAAGGAACACACCCTAAACCAAGTATCCTGTAGGCATCCACTCCCTATGTCACACCTATTTTATATGAAGGAACACAAGAGCTTGAATTCTCTGATATTTTGTCAGGGTAGAGCAGATCCACCTCTATGGGCCATCTTAAGTTCAAAACACCAAGTAACCATACCCTCAGTCAGGGTTTGTAGCCATACTTGTTGTTAACAACTTTGAAAGAGCAAAGATAAGATCAAACTCTCTGACCTCCAGTAAAGGCCGAACAGGTTCACATCTGTGTGTAATCTCACAATTTCTCCCTTTTTTATTAGATCGAATAAATCCTGGGAGAAAATCTCCGAGGCCTGCTTTCTAATCACTTATGGAAACTAGATGTTACTCATATTACTGAGTTTGGCAAATTAAGACATGTGTATCTGACAATAGATACATATTCAGGTTTTTTAATGGCCTCTGCACAAACTAGAAAAGCCACTAAGCATGTGGTAACTTATTAGTTAAAGTGTTTTTCACATATGGGAATTCCTAAAATTCTAAAAACAGATAATGGGTCCAGGTATGTTAGTAAAGCATTTCATTTTTGTTCCCAATAAAACACGGAACATAAAACAGGCATTTGTTGTATTCCCCAAGGAAAAAGGAATTGTGGAGTGTGTCCATGGCTCCTTGAAAACACAGCTTCAAAATATAAAATCAAGGGGATTATACCCTGTCACCACATAATGCCTTAAGTCATGCCCCTTTTACTCTAAACTTCTTGAATGTGGGGTTAAGGTGAAACAGGCTCACACCCATGTGTGTTCTCACACTATTCAGCCCTTAAAATCCCTCTAATTTCTGAAGCTTTCTTATGTCTGGGGCTGACTGCATGACAAAGGTCATATTAGGGAACTTTTGGTTCTCAAGGGCATCTGAGTTGATGGCAGTAAATATCTGGTACGATTCACAAAGCATTTCCAGAGTCCCAGTGGGTGATTTATCAGGCCTGTGAATTACCTGACTTACCTTGAACCAGTTGGTCGGTTTTCCACCTGCTAATTTTAATCCTCTCAACAATGTTTGACAAGATGTGTCCAATAACCTTTTAATCTTCGTTGGCATTAAGATAGTAAGTGGGTCACGTTGATGGGAAAGTCTGTTCTACCTTGGCCTCTGCATGAGGCAATATCCTGCTACCTCGCTCAGAGTGAGCTTCCAAAGTTTTAGCTGGATTCGGTCCTCACCCATAAACAGGGTGGCCAAGAGCTGTTGGCAGTCTTCCCACATCAGCTCGTGTGCAGAAAAAGTTTCCAACAGGCTGATAAAGGCCTGCAACTTCTCTGAAAAAAAAAAGAAAAGAGAGTTTGGGGTCTTCTAATTACAAAAATCACTGATGGTGAGGAAAATATATACCATAAATGGGGATGAGGACATTTCCTTCTCCCTCTTCTTCCCTTTGCCTATAACAGGGTCCTGGTGCTTCTCTCAAGGAGAATGGAAGCTGGTATTGAAGCCTCAGACAAAGCTTGTCTGGCCTTCCCTGGGGGAGAGGAGGTGCCAGGTTTCAGTCCTCCTGGCCTTCCCTCTGGAAAGAATCATTTCTTCTGGTTCCTCTTGCATTTCATATTGGTCCAGCCAGAACAGAGCGGAATGTGCATCTCTTCAGTTGGAGCTGGGAGAAACTGCAGCACTTCGGGTGTCTCTGACGATTTTGGTGGGACCACGAACACCTTGACCCTCAAAGAAAGAACACCAATTTTCATACATGGGAGTGATGGAGGGGCAAGAATTAGCCAATGACTGGCATAAGGGAACTGATCAGGATAACCAGGAGAGCCAGTCACAACATTCCAGACTAACCTGACTGCCTGGGGTCTAAAGGTCTCTCAGGTGGCCACCCCACCTCAAAAGAGGGTCTACTCATGCATGTTCTTAAAGACTGTAGAGACTTCCCAAGGAGAAACGAATACAATAATTGTCCCCATCCCAGAAGTTCCTCTAAAAATGTTTAAATATAGTTGATTTCCTTCCACAAGGGCAGGTGACAAACTGACTTAAATAGATGAGGCAAAGAATGCATACACAATAAAAACTCTTAAGGACTGGGGTCATTCATAGATTCACCAATCTGGCAATAGGGTTTTAATGAAAACAGGCTTTTACTTCCAGATTCTGGTCAGGACCAAACCAGACGCTGGAAATTCTAGATAAGGCCCAGGCTATCATTAGTCCAGGAGTTTTAAAAGCAAAACCACAAAGTTACAAGTTGGGAGGATTGAGTTAACTCATATGCTGTCTGCCTGAAGCAAAACTTAATTTTGTAACAGATGTCAGGCAGATGACTCAGTTATCCCAAGCAAGCAAGCATTATATACAAAAACAGAACTAGCAGTTAGCCATAGCCTTGTGACCTATTATAAGAACAGCAAGGCAGTGAAAGATTTTACAAGATTACGTAATAACCCAACTATTCCAGGAAAAGGAAATTGGACTGACCTGGTTATAAGTACATTTTTTTTTCCCCAAGGTAGGGGCTTATAAGCTAGAGGTACATTTTTGTAATATATATCTATAAATCATAGTTATTAAACCTTAAATGTAATGTTAACCTTCAAATGACCAGACAAATCACAGGTGGCCACCAAACATTCATTCATCCAACAGATGGAGTGGGGGTACATGCCTCTGGTAATGTATCATACAGACCTGGACACAGGATCTATAGTGGTGTTAGGCACTCCATCCTGTGTTCTAGTCACATGGTGCTTTCTACAGAACAAACTTACCTTTTGAGGCATTCACACTAGATGATTTACTACTTACCTTGTTTGGGGTGGTGGTGTTGGGATGTAAGAGCCCCTAAGTGTCCAGGTCCAGTCTCTAGGATCTTGTTGGAATATCCAAAAATATTTTAGAAAGTTTACCAGAGATGACCACTCATATATAGTTTATAGTCAACTGAGTCTTTATTCAAGTTTCCTGGAACCACACCCAAGTGTTTGGGGACCTGGTATGACCTCAAATGCCTAAACAAGGAGTTTTTAAAGGGAGAAACCATGTGCTCGTCTTTTGCTCAGCAGCTGAAAGAGGGCTTCGCAGGAGCAAACAGTTTAACAGAAGCTAAGATAAGGGAACTAGGATATCTTGATGCTAGATTCCTAGAATAGAGTTTGGTTGTTTTCCATGAAATTCTCCATCAAGAAAACCAAATTCTAGTTAAATTTGAAATGGCCTCAGCAAGAACACAAGATGGAGGAAGCGCTACTCTCTCTTGTCCTGTTACAGAATGAAGATCGCAATAGAAGAATCCAATTTGCTTTTGTATTTTCACATATTTTGGCAATTGCTACATAATAATCACTAAAACATGCAGATTAAATGATCGAATAGTTATTGTTATGTTTCTTGACCTTTTTAGATAAGGAGATAAAAGTTTGTTTTTATGTTTCCAGGACAACCTGAATATAACCAGCAGTATTATGCTTGTTAAAATTTTGTCTTTTTCAGACTCTTAACTGATAGTTGATTTTTTTCTTCCACTCCTATCACAAGACACTTTATAAATATTACAGTTCAATAAAGAAATGTAAGTATACATGGTATTGAGTTAAGATCAAGCTTTAGATGAACTGAGGTGCATGATGGTCACACTCTGAGAAACCCTGTTAGTGTACTGAAGTTTATTCATTTCATTATGGTCAATAGAAGAATGTTCAGGAATTTTGTGAACCGATGAACCTCACATTTGTTGCAGGAAACTGGCCATGATAAAAACAATGTATACCATGGAAACTGGCAAATAATACTTCTAGATTTGTTTTTTATTGTTTTGTTTTGCTTCCCTTTCCCAGAAAGCCAGCTGTGAAACACTTGAGAGCACCCCATTGTCAGAAACCTGCCAGTATGTCAGATGTTTGCATGTCTTTTACCATAGAGACAAGACATTCAAGGTAGCCTGCAGATGCTGTACCAGTGTCTGAGTGCAGACAGAGACCATCCAACGCATCAGCTCACTCCTTTTGCCAACTTCAGAATATGAGATTTCAGGTTCTTGGTCTTTGCAAACTCCATTAGCTGTACTAAATGCCTACCATGAGAGCTGATCCTCCACTGACTTGGGGTTCACAGGGTTCATGTTTTTCTCTGATCCTGAGTTAAAGGAAAGAACCAGAGAGAAGAATGTGGTGGTGCAGTGGTTTGCGTTTTGTTTGTTTGTTTGTTTGTTTTTCTTTTTATCACCCTGTCCTTCATCTTCTTTGTTTTCTTATGTGAATCTCAGTTGCTGAATTAAGCTTTGGTCTCACGTTTGTGTTATAAGTCCAGAATAAATTTATTCTTCAAAATGAATAAATGAACCAAGACCTAAGATTTAATATAAGAAAAAAAATTTGGTAGGTAATATAAATGAAAATTCCAAATTAAAAGGAAAATACTGTTAGTTTTGTTGTAGAAAACAAAAGAGATTATTTTATTTTCAAAAGGTTCCATAGTGGGTATGGGAAGATGTCTGTGCCATTAATTCTTTTAAACAATAATACCATACTGCTATTAGGTCCCAGCCTTTGGGCAGGGAGGAGGAAGGATTGCTGACATTATCCAGAATTACCCTCTGGCCTCAACTCAGGTTGGACTGTAAAAGAATCACTGGCAGATAGACAGAAGCTAAGAGGCAGCAGAAACCAGTGAAACAGGTAGGTTGGTCTGCCAAGAAGAGCCCCTTCCCTCATCTCTTCCTACCTCAAGCAAATGGGGCATCTATATGGTTTCATATCAGAGTGCCACACTAACCTCTAGGTTCCTGGGTTCCTACTAGCAGGTACCTGAAATGCAGCTTCTGGCTCACTATGGACCACCCCCTAGGCAGTTTGGTCTACTACCTTTGCCAGTCCCTCCCCGAACCAGGCAGTTCTAGTTCTAGCTTTCTGTTTCCTCTCCCTGCAGCTGCTCAATTCTTTAAAACCAGGAAGACTTTTCTCCACTGCTGTGCTTCTTTCAGTCCTCGAATTGTGCAGCCATGGAAGTTATGGACACCTCCGAATATCTCTGGCTAGTCTCTCTCCAATCTACATGGCACTGTGAAAGCCATGGTTTCACTGTGCCCTTTCTTACAGTATGTTACATTTTCTATGCCCATAATAAAATACTTCTACAAAAGCAATTTAAAGAACAAAAGGATTATGGAAGGTGGTGGTTCATGCCTTTGATCTTAGTATTCTGAGTTTGAGATCAGCCAGGTCTACAGAATAAGTCCCAGGACAGCCAGGGCTACACAAAGAAATCTGTCTTGAAAAGCAAAGCAAAACAAAACAAAAGATTTTATTTGGGCTCAAGTTCATTTTTCTCGTAAGGAATTTAAGTCAAATTTACCCACCATTAGGAAGCAGAGAACAATATGTATTTGTGCTCAGGTCACTTTTTTCTTTATGCACAGCCTAAAATTCCAACCCAGTGAATGGTGCAACCCACAGTGTGTGGCTCTTCCATTTCAATTAATGACTAAAACCTCAAAGAGATACCTAGAGGCACCTCCCCCAGATGACTGTAGATCATATCAATTTGACAGTGAAGAGTAACCATCATAACTGAAAATCTTACTAAATTCCAGGCTTTGTGCTCCATGGGAAATATTACCTTTTCTTCATGAAGCTTGTAATGTAGTAAGAGACACAAGAGTGAAACAAATTTTCTGATCTATCAGTATACAAGTAGTGGTTCTGCTATCTACTCAAACAGGAGTGTACCATCCCTGCCATGTAACTGAAGGCGTAAGTCACAAACAATCCCATACCAGTTTGGAATTATGATTAATAGAATGGTTATTTATTTAAGGTGGGAAAACTTACAGATCATTGTCCCAGACAACAGCCCTCTGCACAATCAGGAAGGGAGCCTAGTCGCTGGAAGTGGAGCCAGAAGCCAGAGAGCGAGCGGAAGGCAGTGGCAGCTTTTTTAAAGAGAGAGAGACCACGCCCCAATGGGCTGGTATCTCAGCAGCTATTGGCTGAGGAGCGGAAGGAATTCCCGCTACATGTAACCTCTTAGAAATGTAACATTCTTAACTTTAGATGATCTCTATTTTAAAAATATTCATTCCTTTCAAGAGCAGTTCTTTGATAAAAATTTTGACTATGCTACGTAAAACCAGGGAAGTATTTGGACGATTATAGACAGATTATAGAAGTAACACACACGCACACAAAAAAAAAAAAAAAAGGAAGAGAAAAACAGATCTGGGAGCCCAGAAGCAGGACATTGTAATCACTTTTTAAAATTCTCCTTTCTCTCTGTCATTCATCCCTCTTAACTCAAGTGGGCCTTTTATTCTCTTTTGATCAGCTAAGTCATCAGTCAAAGAACAATCGTTTTATACTGTTATATTCTTTTATCCTTTGAGAGTTTTGAGTTCCATACATCTTTTGATCATATTCATCACCATTTCTCAATGTTTTCCAGGTTCAACTCCCTTCTCTATCTACCAAATTTTGTGTCTTTGATAAATAAAAAGAAGAAAACTGGTTTGGGAAGTCCTTTTGTCTATGTGTTGCTTTTATTGGTTAATGCATAAATCTGTTTCAGCCAGAGTCTTAGCAGAATAGGGTAAGGCAGGAGTTCCAAGCAGATAAAGGAAAAGAGAGTAGGTGGAGTCAGAGAGAAGCCATATAGCCCCTCCAGAGACAGATGTGATGGAACCTTGCTGGTAAGCCATAGCCACGGGGAGATACACAGATTAATGGAGATGGGTTAGTTTAGGATGTAAGAATAGCCAATAAGAAACTAGAGCTAATAGGCCAAACCATGATTTAATTAATACAGTTTCTGTGTGGTTATTTCAGTTCTGGGCAGCCAGGAATGAACAAGCAGCCTCCCACAACAGAAAACACTTCATGAACAATTTGTGCAGACACAAATGTAATTCTTGGAAATGTGGTCATGTAGCATGATCAACTTCTTAGGGAATAGACACACTCTTAGAGAAAACTATCTCTTGGTTTTTTAACAGCTAACAATTGTTTCTAGGAATGGGACTTTCTGTGCAATGCCTCTCTCCAGACTGGCATTTGGTATGAACTGAGTTTGGACAGGTGTTGTACATTCTGTCACAATCACTTTCAATTCATGTGTGCAGCTGCTCTACTACTTCCAGAAGATCTTTCCTTATAGTCATCTACCACCTCTGGCTCTTACATCGTTTCTACCCCATACTTCTGCAGGGATCCCTAAGTCTTGGGAAGGTATGTGTAATATCTGTGTACCTCTTAGCGCTGAGTGCTCTGCATATCCTTGTGCCATTTTCTGCCCATAGAAGCTTCTCAGATGAGGACTGAGAGATGCCATGATCTCTGCATTTTCCATCGATCATTTGGACTCAGTGTACTACTATGTCATTTAGCAGTGTAATAACAGTAAGTTCTCCCCTAGTGCCTATGGACGGTCTACCCAAAGAATCATCTTGGGATCTGAAGCCATAGCTCCCCCAAGGACATGGCCCCAGGCCATTACTGCCTGCTAACCCTATACTTGGATAATAAAGTGCATTCCTTCTCCATAGATCAGGGTTTCAGGAGAAGCTTTGGGTCAGTCTAGTTCTCAAGAGAGTCTTATAAACCAAAGGCTACCATTCCCTTTCCTGTTTGTTTCACTGAAATTTTTAAAATTTGTTTTATATTTATAAATAAAGATTGTATAATGTATGTATTTTGAAATCTCTCAGTTGTGAGATAGGTATATTGAGCTAATGAACTCATCATTATATTACACAGCTATGACAGTTTTGTGATGAAGACACTGAGAATCTATGATCTCAGTGATTCCCAAGGAGCATATTAAGTACTAGGCTTCTAATAGACAGAACAGTTGAAGATGGAGCTCTTGGAGCAGGCACTGTCCTGGTGTGTCATACTTCAAGGACATTACTTTGTGTGTATAGAATACTATTGGAAGACTAGCAAACAGAATAAAAGACAAAAAAGCACTGGGGTAGAGAATTTGCTGCATTTGCAAAGCTAAGCTATCCACTTTTCACTTTGCTGACATTGAATATTACGGAAAAGGCTCTGAGAGTTGTTTGGTTTATATGAGACTCATTCATCTGCAGTGCCTGTGCCGTACTTGTGAAAAGAGGAAAGGAGAGTTAGAGGGGCCATGCGGCCAGTGAAGGTGCTTGCCACCAAGCCTGATAGCCTGAGTCGGAGGTCAGCGGAATACGAGCTGACTCCCAGAAGCTGTTCTCTGACTTCCATATGCATGCCTGCTTCATCTCCCACACACAAAATAAACAAATAAAATGTAATAAATTCTTTCTCAAGATGAAAGAAGTTACCTGCAAGATAAAAAGGAAGACAAACAAAATGAGCATGTAAGTAGACAAACAAAAGCAAATTGTTGTAGCAATGTGCAATGGCAGGGCAGGCTCTAACCTACAGACTGAACTGAAAGCAAAGCAAACAAAAGCTGACTCTAGAGAAAGAGGATAAATAGTCTCTAGTTGCATAATCTGTAGAAGGATCAGAAACCAGAGTTCTGAGATTTGCAGCACTACCTCCCCAACCCCCTTGACTCAATCACCAGCCAGATGATAGCTCAGGTGCATTGACAGTTTCTGGCTATCACTGAAGACCTTTTCAAATCTTACTTAATGGAAAAGATAGAAACTAAGTTGTCAGTGTTCCTCCAAGGGCCAAGAGGGAAAACGGTTATCACCCCACATCTGTTCTAAGGAGCTGCCACAAAGCTAGAGGATCAAGGGCCTAGGCCTCTGCCCATTTCCACTCAGGAGTAAAGGCTGAAGTTCCAGTAGAAGAAAACAACAAACAATTTAACTTATATGATAACAACCTAGTGACTACCGCTCTGAAACATAACATGGATACATGTTCTTCTGCCAAAACATTGTTTCTGGAAGAGTTCTGAGTGAGTTATTTCTCTCTAGTCCTACAAATTCTGAAGCCAGTATCTATCTTACTATAACCAAAAAGAAATGCCCAGAAACTAAATGCTTCTGTCGTAATCTAGGGCTCATTTTTAGAAAATTTTAACATTTTAAAAATTAGATAGTGTCACACTAATAGTTAGTGTAAACTTTATATTTCAGAAAAAACCCTATGTGTTAAAAGTTTCTATATATGATTGACACGCAGTTGGATTAACTCATCAATATATCTTGATATATATTTCAAGAGTCCAACCAAAATCTTCTTCCCAAGTTGTATGAGGAAGGCCGCTAGTGTGTTCCCAGCTACTCAGCCAGAAATTATCACACAGAAATAATCACACAGAAACTATATTATTTAAAACACTGTTTGTTCCATTTGTTCTAGCTTCTTATTGGCTAACACTTATATCTTAATTTAACCCATTTCTAGTAATCTGTGTATTGCCACATGGCTGTCTAACTGGGTAAACAGTGTCTGTCTTTGGCAGGGCTACATGGCTTCTCTCTGACTCCTAGTCTTTCCTGCCAAGCTCTATTCCCTGTGCTGGCCCAAGACAGTTTCTTTATGAACCAATGGTATTCACAGCATTCAGAGGGGAATCCCACATCACTAAGCTACTCTAAAAATGCTTTTTTTTTTTTTTTTTTTTTTTTTTTTGTCTCTAAACCATTTATTTCTCCCGGTCGGAGGGTGGGCATTGCTACGTGTGGACGAAAACAGAACGCTGAGTGCAGCAAGGCTCCAAGAACAGCGGTGCTGGTAAGTTATTAGGCCAGCACTCAGGCGAAGGTGGAACCGTTCCAGCCCACGTTGGCTGCACTCATGTCGTAATAGTTGATGTAGATCCGGTCAGGGCTGATGTGCAGGCGATCAGCCAGCAGGCCGCACAGCAACTTGCTGTAGGTGCGGTTCTGCGCGCCGCCGATCTTGCCGATGCTGTGCAGACTGCATAGGGCGCAGGGGTCGCTAGAACCGCTAAAAGTCATTAGCTGGTCCGGGACCACGTGCACTGCGATGTACTGTGCTGGCTTGCCGGTGGCCTGCGCCCGCTGCTGGGTGAGCTCGGAGAGAAGCCCCTCTGGCACTGAGGCGCGGGGAACGTTGGTGTTCACGGTGAACATCGGCATCGTGGCGGAGGGATTGCACGCGGGGGACTAAAGGACGGTGAAAGGCGGGATCCTAAAAATGCTTTTTAAAGTGTGTCAGGGCAAGACATTGCAGAAGTTCTTCCATCTTGTATTTTTTACGAGGTCATTTTAGGCTCAACTAGAATTTGGTTGCCTTGATGAGAAGCTCTATGGAAAATTACCAAACTCTATTCTAGGAACCCAGATTAAGGTTGCTCAGCCTAGCTTATATCGGCTTCTATTACTTTTGAAGAACCTCCTCCAGCTGCTTATCTTAACATCGATTAAACTGCAGCTCTTGGAGATGCCAGGATGTGGGTTTTGCCTTAAAAAAACCCTACCTTCTGGACACCTGTATTCCCAAAAAAGAAGGAAGTAACTTCCACATACAGGCATAGGTAATGGTTCTCTTAAAAGGACTCCATTAGCGCAGGAAATAAGATGAGTAATCAACAAATGGGATCTCGGGAAGGTAGAAAGCTTCTGTGCAACAGAGGAAACTATTGGCCAAATAGAAAAGACAGCCTACAGAATGGGAGAAAATCTTTACCATATATCTGGTAGAGGATTGGTGTGCAGAATATTTAAAGAACTAAAAACTCTAAACACCCAGAAAATAAGTGACCCAAATAAAACTGGGGTTATAGAACCAAACGGAACATTCCTAAATGAAGAAGTACATATGACTAGGAAATATTTTTTAAAATGTTAAACATCCTTAGCCATTACAAAAAAGTTATTAAAACCACTTTAATATTCCATCTCACCTCAATCAGAATGGATATCCAAAATACTAATAACAAGAAATACTGGGGAGGATGTAGGCAAAGAGGGATCTTATACACTGTTGATGGGACTGCGAACAATATAACCACTTTGGAAATCAGTGAGAAGATTTATTAAAAAACTATAACTTGCATGATCCAGCTACTCCTTGACATGTACTCAAAGGACTCTATATTCTAAGTCAGAGATAATTGTGCTCATTGTTACTTTATTCATAATAGTTAATAGACATGCTGATGACAGAATAATGAAGATGTGGTGCACGCATATACTCACTGGCATATTACTCAGCTGTAAAGAGAAACTAGATTATGAAATTTTCAGTGTTAGAAATAAAACTGGGAATGTAGTGAAGAGGAGAGCAGGCCTTATTTTTGTCCCACCTGGCTCCAGCATGACTAGCTTTACCCAAAATAATTACACGGAAACTGTATTCTTTTAAACACTGCCTGGCCCATTAGCTCTAGCCTCTTACTGGCTAACTCTCACATCTTGATTAGCCCACTTCTAATAATCTGTGTAGCACCACAAGGTGGTGGCTTACCAGGAAAGATTCAGCATGTCTGACCTGGTGACTGGCTCCATGGTGGCTGTCTCGGAGAAGAGAGCTATGCTGTCTGCCTCACTGCTTTCTTTCTCCCAGCATTCAGTTCTGTTTACTGCGCCTACCTAATTTTCTGTCCTATCAAAGGCCAAGGCAGTTTCTCTATTAACCAATGAAAGTAACACATAGACAAATGACCCTCCTCCATCATGGGAAGATATTTTAAGTGAGGTCATTCAGACCCCAAATGACAAATGTTGCATGTTCTTACGAGGATACTAGCTTCAGCTCTTTACTGTGGCACCTCTTAAATGGAATGCCTGTGAAAGTCAAGAAACAAGCAAGGCAATGGGTTGGCATGAGAGAGAGTAGACAGTAGAATACATATTTTAAAAAGCAGGGGAATACTGTGGCTAGGAGAAAGACTAAATGTCTGGGCAGATGAAAGTGCAGGATTGGGAAGAGTTCTCACAAAACAAAATTAATAGACAATAATAAGTGGTGGTGGTGGATGGGTGGTAGATAGATGGGATTTAAGAGTTGTCTGCATGCAAAGTGTGCACATGTGAAACTATAAAAAGCAATAACAAAACAGATTTTTAAAAAGCAAAGGTCACTAAGGAAGAAAAAGGAATAGTAGACCAGAAAGGAGATATATGGTAATGTCTGCTTTGAGCTCATGTTTTTATGTTATTACATTAAATCTTAAGAAATATATTTTTCAAACTATTTTCAAATATATTTTAATGCTAGGTTTCAACATAATATTTTCAGAGTTAATTATTCCTAAGGGTGGATAATACTCCTTCCAGTAGCCATAGATAGCAAAATAAAACCCCAGTGCAGGAGTGAGTGAGCTACTTCTTTATGAATTGTTAGTCAAGGACTAATAACAACAGCCCCAAACATCACAGCCTAAAGACATTGCTGTGAGTTGCCCACCAGAATTTAAGGGAAGACCCTATTGCTAAAAACACTTTGGTCACAAGGTACAAAGAAATCTCTGTTAAGAGCACTCAGTGTCTCAGCGTTTGTGAAATGAGGACAGAGGTAAGTCAGAAATCGACTTTGAAAGTGAACACAAGCTTTTTTGCTTCTGGGCCCTTTGACTAAGATCCAGTGTGGAGAACGTACGCTTTGCCAGGCCACATGACCTCCAGATATTTTGACACAACTAAATTAGGACCAGAGGTGCCACCTGCAGAGAAGGGAAGAGACTACCTACCAAACATTGGGCAATGCTTCACATATTTCCACACAGGAAAAGTGAACAAGAAATCCTTATTAACAGAATAACTGGCAGAGAAAACTGCGTGGCAGTGACTGTAAGCTAGCCAAGGAGATAGAAACATCATGGCAATATTTGAAGAAAATATATCCCAGCTTACAAGCAATACTCTCACATTCTTGCTGTCTTGAGATAATGTAATTACCACTGAGTGCTTCATTTCAGGCAGAATCCGAGGCCTAATCTATGTAATATCAAGAGTGGACTATGTGGATATTGACGGTCGTCCATCTTGACTATGCAATGTCAATCTCATAGGCATCTTTTCCACTTCTTTTTTTTAAAGAAAAGGTTAGTGTGTGTGTGTGTGTGTGTGTGTGGTTGTTTGAAACATGGTTTCACCTCACTCCAGGCTGATCTGGAATTTGTTTTAGCAAGGCTTAGCTGGAGTTCTGAGTTTACAGGTTTACCTCACCATACTTGCCTTTAAAGTTCTCTTCATATTTGGATGCTTTGAGCTCACTTTAAGAATCAACTAAGTCTTAATAAGTAAAATATTCATATTAGCTCAAATTATACACTTGATATCACTTCCTAAATAAAAATAATGGACTAGTCATTTATCTTGCTACATCCCTCATATAAAGCAGATGACTAACTCCTACCTCTCTTCTTCAGAAGGAGGTTCAGATTTTGGTACTCAAGTTTCTGGCTTGTAAAATTTTAATACACAACATTTTTCTCTTTTTGCATCTGTGAGAACTGAGGCAAGGAGATAGAAATGTTATCCAGTGTAGTAGGAGTAGAGGCAGCGTTCCTGCCACCAGCTCCTGGCTACCTGGCTAGCTTATACCCCGAAATAATTACACGGAAACTGTATTCTTTTAAACACTGCTTGGCCCATTTCTATTAATGTGTGTAGCACCACAAGGTGGTGACTTATCTTGCCTAACCCATATTTAGTAATCTGTGTAGCACCAGTCTTACCGGGAAAGATTCAGCATGTCTGCCCTGGAGAGGGGAGGCATGGCATCTGGCTCACTTCGTCTTCCTCCCAGCATTCTGTTCTGTTTACTCTACCCACCTATGTTCTAACCTATCAGGCCAAGCAGTTTCTTTATTAACCAATGACCTTCCTCCATCATTTCCCCTTTTTCTGTTTAAACAAAAAAAAGGAAGGCTTTAACTTTAACATAGCAAAATTACATATAACAAAACAGTTATCAAGTAAAATTACAATATTTACATCTATTTTATCTTTATCATAACTAAGGAAAACTATAACTATAACTAACTATTCTTTAACTCCATCAAAGACTCCAGAAGGATACAATATTACCTAAGTAAATGAGAAGTAAGCAACTTACAAAACTCTAGAAATCACAGAGACATCTTGGTGCCTAGACAGTCACCCAAAGTTCCTCTGTACCGTTGGGGCATCCATCTTCGACCTTCAGGCCCATAGTATCCAGAGACATTTTCATGAAGCAGGAAATTTCAAAGGCAGTTCAGTCACTATCTGCTGTGTCCTACAGAATGTCTCGCAGACTCCTTCATGAATCAGGAATCCCGAAAGATCATCTCACCTTTAGGCAAGTTCAGCAGTCCTCTCTCTGAGGGTTCTCTGTGTCCAGTTTATGCAATAGTCCAGGCAAGAGCAGTTTCTTGCCCAAATGGCTATCAAACTCGATAAGGAGCCTCTCTGATGCCAATCTTCCTCTTGAAGTAGCTTGGTGCTGCCAGGAGTAGATGTGTCTCATTGTCATGAAAAACCCTAAGTTATTAAAACATTAATGCCATATTCTGTAGTCTTTGAAAGATATGAGGAATGCCTATCTGAAATATATCTATTATAGATGATTATCTATTAGCAACCTATATACATTACATTTTTACATGAACTACACAATCACAATACCTTAATCAAGATCAGAAATACATATACATATAACAAAATTGACCTTAAATTAATATCAGTAAACAAAGATTCATATCAATGCAAATTATTCACATCTATATCATTTCCCCCTTTAAATGTAAAAGAACATTTATAAACAATATATGGGAACATGGGCTCACTTATTTCTCTCCAAACTGCTTCCTGCTGTATGGGGGCGCTGTTATTCATGTCTTTCATGGTATTACCTGTGTGCTAGATTCATCTCAGTCAGCAGTCAAGTGAGGTAATTTTTTGAAGGTGTTCACAGCAACCATTCAGGAGGGCGTGGTCTATCATACCATATTGGAATAGAAACAAATTTCTTACATACACAAACTGATGGAGATTAAACATCTCATTAATGAGTGATAATGAGTCAAAGAAGAAATCAGGGCAGAAACAAGAATTTTACTGGGGTTATATTTAGGAAGTGATCTCCTATGCCAACACGTTCAAGCATACTCCCCACTTTCTCTTCTATGAGGTTTAGTGTGAATGGTTTTATGTTGAGGTCATTAATCCATTTGAACTTGAGTTTTGTACATGGTAATAGATATGGATCTATTTGCGTTCTTCTACATGTTGATATCCAGTTATGCCAGCACCATTTGTTGAATATGCTTTCGTTTTTCCATTTTATGTTTTTAGCTTTTTTGTAAAAAAAAATCAGGTATCCATAGGTGTGTGGATTGATATCTGTGTCTTTGATTCTCTTCCATCTGTCCTCCTGTCTTTTTATGCCAATACCAGGCTGTTTTCATTACTTTAGCTTTGTAGTAGAGTTTGAAGACAGGGATGGTGATGACTCCAGAAGTTCCTTTATTGTACAGGATTGCTTTGACTATCCTGGGTTTTTTGTTTTTCCATATGAAGTTGAATATTGTTCTTTCAATATCTGTGAATAATTTTCCTCAGATTTTGATGGGAATTGTACTGAATCTATAGATTGCTTTTGTTAAGACTGCCGTTTTTACTATGTTTATTCTACCTATGAAAGAGCATGGGAGATCTTTCCATTTTCTAAATGGGACCTTCTGAAACTGAGAAGCTTCTGTAAAGCAAGGAACATGGTCAACAAGACAAAACGGCAGCCTACAGAATGGGAAAAGATCTTCATCAACTCCACATCAGACAGATGACTGAACTCCAGAAAAAAAATGAACTCATGAAAATTGACATCAAAAGAACAAATAATCCAATAAAGACACCCACAGAAATGTTCAACATGTGGTGTAAGGGGGACACTCTTCCATTGCTGGTGAGAGTGCAAACTTGTGCAACCACTTTGGAAATCAGTATGGTGATTTCTCAGAAAATTAGGAAACAATTTACTTTAAGACCCAGTAATACCACTTTTGATTATATAGCCAAAGGTAGCTCAATTATAACACAAGGACTTGTGCTCAGTTGTTTATAACAGCATTGGTTGTAATATCCAAAACCTGGAAATAACCTGGATGTTCCTCAAATGAAGAATTAAGAAAATGTGGTATGTTTACACAATGGAGTACTACTAAGTGGTTAAAAAAAATGACATCTTGAATTTTGCAGGCAAATAGATGGATCTAGAAGAAACTGCCAGAAGAAAAGACCTGTATTTTGGCTATAGCCATCTTAGTCACAAGTTAAGTAAGCTATTCAGAAGCCTCTATAGGGCAAGTTCTGGGCCTAGGAAAATAACTCAGTGTCTTATCTGTCTGTGTGACCTCCAGACCCCAGGCTTCAGAAGTAATTAACATTCCCTTTGTTAGTGAACAGTTACAGACCTTCAATATCTCCTTAATCTCTTTTTGTCTTCTAGAGAGGCCTCCAGACCTGACATTCCAGCATCCTACTCTGCCCCCTGCCTATTTGCTATATAATGCTCCTGAGAAAAAATAAAGTTGGCAGTTTGATCAGAATACAGACTTGCTCTCCATTTCTCACCTCTCTTGTCCCTTTCATTCCTCTTCTCTCCAGGGTTCAAGATCTTCATTTGTGTCCCGCTGGTCAGGGCAAGAACTCATATTGAGTGAGGTAATCCAGTCCCATAAAGGCAAATATAGCATGTGTTCACTAATGAGTGGCTTTTAGACATAAAGAAAAATAAAGCCTAAAATCTACAACCTCAGAGAACCTAGACAACAAGGAGGTCCCTAAGAGAGAAATAAATGAATCTGAATAGGAAAGAGAGAAAGACAAGATCTCCTGAGTAAATTTGGAGTGTGGGAATCACAGGAGAAGCTAGAAGACGAGAGGGAAGGAAAGGGTGGGAATGGTGGAAAATGGATAGCACAATAAAAATAATAAAAAAGAATTTCCTGTAACTAACTGAAAATGAAAACAAAACACAACAAAGCTACTTTTACATAGTGAAATCAGTCTTATCAGAAATTCCACAGCTCTGTCTGCATGGAAAAAAAATCAGAAAGAGCACAAATACATGGTTTAATGGTAGAACCAAAGGTTTCAGAAAAAATAAAAACAGATCAAATTCAAATTCAGTTGCCAGTAAGAAATAATAAAAACAGAGACAAAATTAACAAAATATAAAAAAGAAAACATTACTAAGAATCAATTAATCTAATATTGATATTTGAGAAAATAAAATCAACAGACCCTTGATTCAACTAACCAAAAGGTAAAGAGACCCAAGTTAACTAAATGAGAAATTAACAGAAAATGTATACAACAGACACCTAATAGATTTGGGATATTATAGGGGAATATGTTTGTTTGTTTGTTTGTTCATTTATTTGAGATACAGTCTCACTGTGTAGCCCAGACTGACCTGACACTGTGTATATTAGGCTAGCCTCAAACACACAGAGATCTGCCTGCCTTTGCCTCCCTAGTGCAGAGATTAAATATGCTACCATATTCAGCTATAAGTGGATACTTTAAAAACCTGTACCACATTAAGTTTGAAAACCTAAAATAAATGAATTAATTTCCAGATTCATATAAACCACTAAAATTAAATCAAGAAGGGATAAACAACCCAAACAAACAAATAACAAACCAGGACATTGAAACCACACAAAAAGTCTTCCTGCTTTAAAAAAAAAAAAAAAAAAAAAAGTACAGTCCTTCATGGACTCACAGACAAATTTTATCAGACTTTCAAAGATCTACTGTCAATTATTTTTAAAATATTAAAACAAACAAGCAACAAGAAGCCCAAACCCAGAAACAGAAGGAGCACTTCTAGACTCTTCTTGTGAAACCCAAAAGGTAAACACACAACAAAAGAAAAACTACAGGCCAAGGTTCCTCATTAGCATACATTCCAAAATACCCAATAAAAATATAAACAGTATGCAGATATTCCATCATAAAGATTATTGCCCAGGGCTGGAGAGATGGCTCAGTGGTTAAGAGCATTGCCTGCTCTTCCAAAGGTCCTGAGTTCAATTCCCAGCAACCACATGGTGGCTCACAACAATCTGTAATGAGGTCTGGTGCCCTCTTCTGGCCTGCAGACATACACATAGACAGAATATTGTATGCATAATAAATAAATATAAAAAAATAGAGATTATTGCCCATGACTAACTTTGCTTTATCTCTGATAAAGCTACAGAAATGGTTCAAACTACACAAGTCAATAAATGTAATAAACCACAAAATGGACCTATTCACAAAAATCACAGATCTTAATAAATGCAGAAAAAACCTTTAAGGAAAGCTACTATGTCTTGAAAATAAACCCCTGGACAGACTAGGAATGGAGCAGATATGCTTCAGTGCTTGAAAAGCTTGAGATGAGAAACCTAAAGCTAATGTAATAATAAATAGAGAAAAACTTGAAACAATCCCGTTGAAACCAGGAAAAAGAAAGGTCTGTCCAGTATTCCTGCTTCTTTTCAACATTACCTTCAAAGTACCAGCAGGAGCAATAAATGTAAGCGAAGGAAATTAAAGAGATGAAAATAGGTAAAGAAGAAGCTACACTGTCCCTATTTGTAGAAGAAATCATATCATACATAAGAAATTCCAAAAAAGCTCTGCCAGAAATATTCTAAAAGTTTCAAGAGCATGGTCGACACAAAATCTATTTGTAAAAATCAGTCGCTTTTCCTCTGACAATGTTAATACAAAGAAAGAGATCATGGACATACACTCCACTTCAAGATCGACTGAAAGAAAATATCTAGAAATAAACTAACCAAAGAGATGAAAGACCTCTACAAAGAAACCTTTAACTTTCTTAAGAAAGAGATAAAGGCGCTATGAAATGCAAAGCTATCCCATGCTCATGGATTTTTTAGAATTATTATTGTGAAAATTATCATCCTCGGAAAACCATTTAAGATCAAATGCAATTCCAGTTAAAATCCCTCTCTCATCCTCTGCAGAAATAGAAAACAAACAGACAAACAAAAACTCCCAAACAGAAAACAATTAAAATATATCTGGAACGACAAACATTCAGGATAGTCAAGCAATCCAGAACAAATTGAGCAATACTGAAGTATTACTATTATAGACCTGAAGGTACATTGCAGGACCATTGTAATAAAAAGCTATATGGTAGTTGTTAAGTTGGGAGTGTAACCCCAACCCCTGGCATCCATCCCAGATCCCTGGCCTGGGAGTTGCATTGGTCTGGATTCCAACTCCCAGCATGCCAGGTCGCACAGGGTATTTAAGTGGGCTCCTAGAGGAGGAACCCATGGTTTGGGGTTTGCATGTGCTCCCCGCTTTGCTGTCACCCCTGCCATGCTCTCGGCCAACAGAGTGCGCTGTGCCTAATAAAACATGGGCATTTTATTTGGTTTAATCTGTTTTAATCTGATTTCTTTGTGCCGGTGTAGCGGCTCGTGTTAGAAAATATTCCTAACATCTGGAGTTCCCACTGGGGAATTGATCTGCTCTTCCTGCCAAGACAGGTAGACTAAACCTTCCCACTCACAAGAAAAATCTTTGGGTCTCTAGCACGCAACAGCTAATGGCAAATATTGCTTCTAAAACTGATATTCTCCAAGGACAAGAAGAAAACTTGGAATTACCTGCCAGCCAAAAGCTGTCTTGTTTTTTTGCTCATTTATTACTGCCAGATCTGTCTAAAGGTATTTGACAACTCAAAGTACTGTTCTTTAACAGGCTTTATAATCCAGGATTAACAGGTTTCCTTCTAACCTAAAGCAATAGCCTGTTGCTATGATACCAAGAAATAAAATCTGTTTCAATTCCCTAAGCATATTTTGCAGGTTACTCCTGCTGCCTAAGTCAAGAGCAACCTACAAAGCACTCCCAGGATAACACCAAAGCATTTGTATCAGTTCCTGGGACTTCACCATTAGGACCAGCTACATTCTTCTTCTCTTCCTCCTTCTCCTCTTCTTTTTCATTGTCCTTTCTCTGCAAATTTCTGGGACTTTCTGCTCCAGCTTCTGTTAACTTGTTTTGTTCTCACTTAGCTATAATCTTGCAGACAGAGAGAATAACCAGGAAATCTATGTAAACAGACAAGAGAAGTTTATGGCCCCTGATCCATTAGCACATTCTTCCAAAAGTAGCAAGATCTGAGGACTTGATTTGAAGTTTACACCTATTGCTCTAAGCAGTTGAAACAATGATGCCAGTCAGAGGCACCAGTGGAGATTTGCCTTTTTCCGGGGTGTGGGTAGATGGTAAATTGGTTTTCCTGATAGCAAAACACAAGCTGTAAAGCTCCTGAACTAAAATCATCAGTAAATTTAGGTGAAGGTGAGCATGAGGAGTTAGGAATTTTTTAATTCATGGTTAGTTTTAGGTCATTGCTTTCCTTATCTATAAGTGAGTAAAACCAGGACATGCTTATTTTTTCCAGCTATGAATCAACAGCTTTGGATATGTTGTAATTCTATTTTGGGATATCTGGGAATGCCTAAAATGGAGTACTTTTTCCGGGACCCTAAACACTTACTGAATGCCTGTCAATAAAGATAATTGCAGGAAGGCTATCGTTATGTTTAAATTGAAGAAAAAAACAGAGACCTGGTAGTGGAAAGCAGGTTTCTTGACTGCCTGACTGTTTTCACACATAGCTAGGCGATGTAATCAATAAACAACAACAACAACAACAAAAATGCATAGGGAAAATTGTGCTTAGATCAAATAGTGCTGAACTGTAGGAGATAAATTCCAATTTGTAACAGGTGTGGATAAACTACAGATAACTCCGAAACAAGGAACAGTCACTTTCTTTACTCACAAGGCAATAATTCCAACGTGCCTTGCACCCTGGCCTAATCCTCTAAACAAAGGCCTTGGCTCTGATGGGTTGACCTTGGGAAATGAGGTTGATTAATTACTGAATGATCCTATGACTCACAGCAGTAAGACTGGGCACAAACCCTCATATCTAGGCTCGACAAGATAACCAAGTAAGAGGAAAAGGGTCCCAAAAGCAGTGGAGAGAATTAGAGACAACCCCACAAACCCAAAACTAAATAGTCAAGCATGTATGCAGAGGCCTAGCACAAACCCATATAGGCTCCATGATTGTTGTTTCAATCTCTGTGAGCCCCTATGAGCCCTGCTTAGTTCATTCTGTGGGACATTTTCTCCTGGTGTCCTGGACCCTCTGGTTCCTACAATCTTTCCTCTCCATCTTTAGCGAGGTTCCCCAAGCTCTGCTTAATGTTTGGTTGTGGGTCTCTGCCATGAGATTCACAAGATTACAAAGTAGAACAGCAGACATTTGAAAGGCCAGCCCAGCAGAGATTTACACATCTGATGGAGGTTAAATGCCTGTAGGCACAGTCCATGAAAAGTACTGCCTTTTGAATAGCTGGATGTCTCTAACTGCAAATTCTCATGTGTGATAACATGCTCCTTTTCCAGCTCAACTTTGGGATTCTTAAGCAGTGTATTCTCCATAGTTTAGGGGCAATTTTCCTGTGTTCTGTTAGTAAGATGAAATCTCCCCCAAACTGTGTAATTCTTCAAATAAAGAAGGCAGTCAAACCTTTTGTACCACACTGCAATAGAACAAACAAAAACTTAGAAGCCTATTTTCTATATTTAACTCCCTGACAGTATAATTTGGCCAGACAGAAATCCTTGTGGAGTGATCACAGAAGGAACTTTCACAGAACGGAATTGCAAGAGTCTGGCCTTGCTAGATTTAAGTCCTTAAAAGATATATGACAAATTAGGGTGGTATTAGAGGTGTCTGATCTTGCTATATCATAATACTTCAGGAGATCAATAGTACCTATGTCTCCCTGAGCTTCCTTTATTGGCACCTCCCTGCTCTGATTCAAAATAGCAATTAAGACTTTGTACCAGCTTTTGATGCATGTCCTTTTTATTTATGTCCTGAGATTCAGGTGATAAAAAAGAGGCTGTTTATTGACTAATCATATCCAGATATTATTAATCACATTTAAGAAATGTAAAATAATGCCCATATTCTTTGCCTTTTCCTTATATCTTGCAATGGTTTCGTTTTCTTCCTTTGTATCCTGCAGTGGTCCCCTTTAAGAGACAGCTGGAACCTCACCACAGCTACAGCTGCAGTAAGTTATAAACTAGCTGATAATTTCTGCTATGCATCTTCAAAGAATGCCTCTGTTCTTGAGATTTTCCATGTGGTTTTATTTTTATTATTAACAAGTTGTTAATGAGTGGATTTATATATGCTTGGGAATTTGTAATAGCAGAAGAATAAAGAGCATGATTCAAACAGCACATGTGTTGTTGGGGACTGTGGACCCCAGGCCCTGAATTTGCTGTGACCCTCTGCCTGCCTGAGTAACCAACTTGTTTTCCTATGCTTGCAGATGCTCTGAGGAAACAACTTGTTTTGCAGCTGCTCTGTCATGAGATCCTCAGGAATTCCTGATGTCTGGGGAGTGGTTTGTGGTGGGTTGCTGCTGAGAGTTAGGGTGTGGTC
The DNA here is from genome assembly GCF_950005125.1 of Chionomys nivalis. Lineage (NCBI taxonomy): Eukaryota > Metazoa > Chordata > Mammalia > Rodentia > Cricetidae > Chionomys > Chionomys nivalis. The sequence continues at coordinate 39,865,390 of NC_080087.1, read as the reverse complement.
ATTAGTCAAGGAGATCTTATATAAGCTGCCCTGGAACACAATAACAGGGCATTCTTGTTTCAAGGATTACCTGTGTCTGTGTGTCTGTGTGTGTGTTTCAACCTCCAGCCTCTTTCCCAACTTGTAAACCATACTGTAGTACGTAGAGCAGGCATTGTGTTACAGTGTGTGAATTCATTCTGTTATCTCTCAGAATAGAAATTTTCTAAGTCCCTTTTGCTATTCTAAGGCAACTGATCTGAACCTTGACAGGAAGTCAGTAGAGTTGGACTCTGCTGGCTCCCCAAAATTCTGCATCTGCACATATGGGTTTCTGAAGGAAGTCTCTCTGATGAGGACTGAAGTAAGCACTGATTTATGAATATTGCAGAGTATCATTAGGAATCATTACTTATTGGGGGAGGTCAGTTACATTTATTTCTATCATATGTCTCTGAGTGATCCAGTTCCTGATTCCTGGTCATTCAAGCAATATTGGGAAAGGATCCCTCTCGTGACTGGGGTCTTAAGTTACACCAGTCACTGGTTGGTCACTCACCAAGTTCTGAACCTCCAATTGCACCTGTGCATTTACAGTCAAGACAGGTTTGGGGTCGAAGGTTTTATGGCTGGGTTGGTGTCTTAGTTTGGGTTTTCTAATGCTGTGAACAGACAGCATCACCACAGCAGTTCTTATAGATGAAACATTTAGTTGAGAGGGCTTGCTTACAGCTTCAGAGCTTCAGTTCATTGTCAGCATGGTGGGGAGCATGATGGCATGTAGGCAAATGTGGTGCTGGAGGAATAGCTGAGAGTGCTACATCCTGCAGAAAACAGGAAGTTGATTGACAGTCACACTGAGGGAAGCTTGAACAAAAGAGACATTGAACTCAGCCCCCATAGTGACACACTTCCTCCAACAAGGCTGTGCCTCCTAATAGTGCTACTCCACTTGGGACCCATATTCTTTCAAATCACTACAATTGGTGTCCCTATCCCATAACTGGGAGTCTTACCTGGTTACAGAAGAGAGATGGTTCAGGGTGCATATCCTCCATCACTAGGAGTTCTTACTGTATTTTTTATTTACGTACTTCTTTTTATTCTCTTTTTGCAATAGAATGTAAGAATCAAAGGAAGGGGTTTTGTCTACTTGGCTCACAGTTAAATCTACCAAGACCAAAGACAGTGTCCAACATATGAAATTGCTCAACAAATACTTGCTGAATTAAATATGTGAATTTTGGAATTTTCCAATAACTGAATATAATACTTCATTGTATCTTTTGGTTTGTTAGGAAAACATATCTACTGATTTCAACCATTTCTAGGAGAAACTGTTTCATGCCAATTTTCTGATATTCTGGTTCTTAGAATTTCTGCTCCATCTTCAAGATCAGAACAATAGCAATATCAATGAGCACGATAACATGGATGGGAGTGGTGCAGGAGAATTATCTGTATTTATGAATCATGTATTTTAATAAAACACTGATTGGCCAGGCAGCAAGTATAGGCAGCAAGTATAGGCAGGCCAACCAGACAGGAAGTAGAGGTGGGGTGACAAGAACAGGAGAATGCTAGAAAGGAAGAAGCCCATTCCTCCCCTTTCCAGACCATGGAAAAGCAAGATGTAACCTGCCTGGCTGAAAGGTACCGAGCCACGTGGCTAACATAGATAAGAATAATGGGTTAATATAAGCTAATAAGAAGACTGAGCTAAGGGACCAATCAGTTTTATAACTTATGGAGATCTCTGTGTGATTTTTTTTGGGCTTGCTGGCTGTGGGGTACTGGGCGGGGCAGAAACCCCAATAAGCTGGCCCTCATGTTACATAGGGGAAATTTCCTACTGTGCCACCCATATATAAAATTTATAGGAAACTTAATTGTTAGAAGATGGAGAATTAGTCTCTTCCAAGGTTGAACCCCCTTATTGTTATCTAAGGCAGAGTGGTCAGTCTTGAAACCATATACACACAAACAAAAAAATAGGCTCAGCAGGTTCTATTTGTATGTATTTGTGCACATATATGTATATAGGTATGTCACAGCATAATCAAAGAAATGGGCTGTCAACTTGAAGGGACATGGGAGGACCTCAAATGGGGAGTAACAGGAATGAGCTAAAGAAAAGAAAGGGAGTGGGGAAGTGATATAATTCTATTTCAATTAAAAATATTTTAAGAATTATTGATTTCAATGACTTCATAGGACACTTTTCATCCTTCTGAGTATTTATAGATTATTCCATGTTTGACATCATATTCATTGATTAGTCATATGTGAAGATGGTGCCTAGTTTACTTTATTGTTGCTGTCAATTTTGAGGAACAATCTTTCAAAACAGAATCATCCTGAGTAAGAGGAGTTATTTTTCTATAAAGTAAGAAAGGGTCAGGGCAATGAGATGGCTCAATGTATAAAAGTGCAGTCAAAACTACTGAGCTGAATTTGATCTGTGGGATTCAAATGGTGGAAGAAGAGAACTGAGTCCTGTGGTTTGCCTTCTCCTGTGTGCTGTGGTACATCTATGTGCATACACACTAAATAAATAAAGCAATTTTAAAGGCAAACAATATACATTACTTCATCTTTCTCCTAGACTATCAATGCTGAACTGGATCAAATGGATAACACATTAGACTGTGATTCAAATTTCTAGTTGCAGAGGGCCTCCAGCTCAATCTGCTTACTGGGTGCTGGTTCCAGTTAAAGCACTGTGATTTTAACTGGAACCTGCTAACAGATCCAAAAGTAGAAAATCTGGAGATGGGGTATGGAAAGAAGTAAGACACTTAGCTTTAGAGACCTGCTTTTTATTTGTTGCTCTCTGGACTCTTTTGGGGGACTTGAGGCAGGAGTCTTCTTGGGTACTTTAGTAGGAATCCAGGAGAAAAATGTCAGTTTGAAACAAAACAGGGAAAGCATGTAAGATAAGAAGCTAGACTGTTTCACAAGCCATTATCTTATTTACATGTGACTGAGCAATCTATTTTTTTTAATAAGCAGGAAATTTTCATAGGTAAACATTAAGGCTTCCAAAAACAATTAGGGCAGCTTGACCTTCACCATTTATCCTGTCTCTGATTGTTGGTAACTTCTGTGTAGTTACTAGACATGGCTATTTGTGTTCCCAAAGGGAAGAAAGGAATGTGCTGTAGAAAGGGGACAACAAACGGTGCAGTCATTCTTCTTAATGCGTTTGACTGTTTTAGAGTATGTCGTTGAAATAAGAGGACAATTTGTAGGACTTTAAAAATCACAGAAAGAGTACAAGTGTCAGGTAGCTAGTCAGATATATTAACAGACTTGAAGGTAACTGAAAATGGATCCCTACCTCATAACCAGCAGTTTTATACAAGAATGTATAAAAACCAGTAACCAATACTGCAGGACCGAGGGGGGGGGCACACAGAGAGGGGGAGAGAGACAGAGATAGAGAGACAGAGACAGAGAGAAATATCTGAGTTATATATCTTGTCCTGATAGAAACATGGAGATCTTCTATAAATGCCGCTCTCTTTTCACACAAGAAGAAATCTAAATGAGTGCATCAGTCACTTGGACAGGTCCGTATGATAAGATTTAGAGCTGTGGGAAGAGCTGGCTCTTCTATTTTTTTTTTTTTTTTTTTTTTTTGGTTTTATGAGACAGGGTTTCTCTGTAGCTTTGGAGCCTGTCCTGGAACTCCCTTTGTAGACCAGGCTGGCCTCGAACTCACAGAGATCCACCTGCCTCTGTCTTTAAGAGATAATGCATAGCCTACAGCATGCTGGTTGACACAATGGTCTCTGTCATTGTCCACTCTCGTTTCATGAGAACATTTTCCTCAGCTGTGACTCCTTTGACTACTGGCCAGTTTGACCTTCGAGAGGACCTTAAGTTGTTTTTTAATTATCCATGCCTGTCTTATGAGCTACACCTATACCTCTTCCAGATTAATTTGTTAGTGGTCATAAGGACCTGGAGCTAAAGGGAGGCCAGAGCAGGATTCTGACAACACAACTGCCTAGCAATCACGGAGATTTACAAAAGTAAGGCAAAGTAATTCATGATATCTAGTAAGAGCTTTAAATTGCTAATTTTTAGTTTGTTCACAATTCCTGTCCTGGTGATATCTCATTAGTAAAAATAAATAAATAACTAAAAATAGGAAACAAATCAGTTATTAGGATATGTAGAGTAGGAAATGAGACATAATGTTTCAATTAAAACTCTATCATTATCCACGTTTATAAATGGGTTAACAAAAGCCAGATATATTTCGAATGTACTGTAAAAGCTAAAAACAAAAAAATGAAATGTAATATATAAAGAAATAAAGCAAAATGTAAATAGGACACTGAGAAAAGACAGTAGCAAGCCCTCTAACATTTCTGTAGATTTTGTAAGAACAAATAAAATAAAAGGCTTAATTATTACTGTCGAAATTAAGGGAATAGCTCTCCATTCTTCTTATCAGAACAGTTACTTTAGAAGGCTTATAATTGTAAGTACTTTCCCTTGTCTTTACAGATTCATATAAATCTTCTGAAAAGTAAACAGGTCTTTCAGCCATGGTGAGTTTCTTCCAGATCCTTGGAACCATCTCTTTGAAACACAAACATGAGACTGGTTGGTAGCCACCCCACCCCCAGCTCCTGTGGGAGGATAGGCGTCTATCCTCACGGTTTATGTGCCTCTAAACTGCAAAACTGCCTGCTATTCTAAAACCATAAAATTCCCTCCTCCCCAAATAAGGTCATTTGGTAGAAGGAATGTCTCTCAGTTACCAGATAGAGCTAAAGATGAATTGTGTGTGACAAACAGTGCTATCATGTTCCATTTCCTGAGTAATAGTTCACTTGAAATATCTGCATTGGCTTGTTTTTGTATGATAATTATGAAGTGTGAGAACCCTTTCTATCTTTGGGATTGGTCAGTGGATTATCTAATATTACATTCTAGTTCAATGATAATTAAAAATCAGTACTTCCTCTCTATTACCTTTTTGCAGAGGATTTCTGAGTTGAGAGATTTTGACTCTAATTATAATTATCAAACAGTACTTTCAAAATTACACAATAAGCTTAATTATGTAGTAGAAAATCTGTATAACGACTCTCAATTTTTCTATAGATTCACAGTTTCTGTGTTTTTGTTTGTTTGTTTGTTTGTTTGTTTTTTGAGACAGGGTTTCTCTTTGTAGCCTTGGCTGTCCTGGAACTTACTCTGTAAACCAGAATGGGCTCAAACACAAAAATTCATCTTCTATCTCCCAAGTCCTGGAATTAAAGGTGCATGCCACTACTGCCTGGCTTAAAATTTCTTTATGCTTTGGTCTGAAATCATTTTGTAGAAATTTTATTATTCATTTATTAATTTATTTATTCATTAATTGTTGAAACAACCAGCTCCTCCCTCATTGCCCTAAAGTCTTTAGATATGTGTGTTTCATTTTTTTCTTAGGTACAGGTGGTAGGATCTTAGACCTGGGAAACATGTCACTATCACATGTGACTTCTGGGCTAGACTCCTATCAACTATCAATAAAACTTCCATCAGTAGTCTTGACTACAATTTCCTTTGGTTTCTGTGTTTTGGTTTTAAAATACTTCTTTTTCTTTCTTTAATCAACAAAGAGTCCTCTGGGAGCGTAGGATGCTTATAGAAGTGGCATATACTTTATTGTTCAAACCAGTTACTTTGAGAGTGAGAAGCAAAATTAATAATTACTAAGAAGCCATTCTCCAATCAGAATTCTTCTAGATAAAACTGGATATATGTAGTTTCCAGGGAAAAAAAGAAGAAAAGAAAAAGAATCTACCAAGGTTATTGGCCACCTAGGTATGTAATCTCACTTGCTCAGTTTCCCTGTATTCTGGAAAAAAATACATGTATAGTATGGTGAACCACATGGATTGTGTGATGTTAAAAAAATGTAACTCCTTATCCCCATCCCATACACAAATGTCTCTTCCCTGTGGTCATAAAAGACTAGAACCTATGAAAAAAAGGCTAGAACCTATGTTAATTTAGCTCTAAGACAGGCTAACCCAATATAATGGTCTGAATGAGGATGGCCTTTGTCTTAGTTTTGGGTTACTTTTACTATGTTAAAATACCATGACCAAAGAAACTTTGGGAAAAAAATGTTATTTCAGCTAACACTTCCAAACCACTGTTGAAGTCAGGACAGGAATTGAAATAGGGCAGGAACATGGAGGCAGGAGCTGTTGCAGAGGCCGTGGAGATGCGATGCTTACTGGTTTGTTCCCCATGACTTGCTCATTCTGCTTTCTTATAGAACCCCAGAACTACTAGCCCAGTGAGAGCATCAGCTATGATGGGCTGTGCCTCTACCCCATCAATCACTAATTTAAGAAAATGCCCTATAAGCTGTGGAGGCATGTTTTTAATTGAGGCTTCTTCCTCTCAAATGACTAGTTTGTATCAAGTTGTCATAAAAATTATGTAGCATAACCTCCATAGTTTCATATATTTGAATACTTGACAACCTCTTGGTGGAACTATTTGAGAAGGATTAGGATACATGGCCTTGTTGAAGATGTGTCACTGGGTGTGGACTTTCATGTTTCAAAATTCCATGCCATTCCCAGTGTTTTTTCTTTTTACACCACATTCTTGGGGATCAGATGCAAGCGCTCAGCTATTACTACAACACCATATCTGCTTGCTTGCTCCCATGTTCCCTATCAAACAAGTGAATGTCAAAATGTAGAAGAATGTAAGTAGATTCATGTCTTCCTCGTACTTCCCCATGCACAAAACTCTGAACTGCACTGAAGAGAAAATGGGAAGTAGCCTTGAACACATGGTACAGTAAACTACTTCCTAAATATAACACTGGCAACACAGACACTGAAAGCAATAATTAATAAATGGGACCTGCTGAAACTGAGAAGCTTCTGTAAGGCAAAGGACACAGCCAAGAAGATAAAATGGCAGCCTATAGAATGGGAAAAGATCTTCACCAACTCCACATTGCACAAAGGACTGCAGCTAAATGTTTACACCACCACACGGTCCAGCCTTGGTGCAGAGAACAATGTGGACCTGGTCTTGAACGTGGAAGACTTTGATGTGGAGTCTAAATTTGAAAAGACAGTTAATGTTTCTGTACCAAAGAAAACAAGAAACAATGGGATGCTGTACGCATATATTTTCCTACTCATGCTGGGATTCTGCCCTGGCACGATGGGAAACAGGTACACCTGATTAGTCCTCTGACTACCTACATGATCCCCAAACCAGAAGAAATTAACCTGCTCACAGGGGAGTCTGCCACACAGCAGCAGATAGAAGCAGAGAAGAAGCCGTCTAATGCCCTGGATGAACCCGTTTCTCACTGGCGACCCAGGCTGACCCTGAATGTGATGGTGGATGACTTTGTCTTTGATGGGTCCTCCATGCCTGCAGATGTGCTTCAAGATGATTCAGCTTGGAAAGACAGTGCACTACCTCCCCATTCTGTTCATTGACCAGCTGAGCAACCGGATTAAAGACCTGATGGTGATAAACTGCTCCACCACTGAGCTGCCACTCACTGTGTCCTATGACAAGATCTCACTGGGGCGGCTGCACTTCTGGATTCACATACAGGATGCCGTGTACTCCTTGCAGCAGTTCGGGTTTTCAGAAAAAGACGCAGATGAAGTGAAGGGAATTTTTGTAGACACCAACTTATATCTCTTAGCGTTGACCTTCTTTGTTGCAGCGTTTCACCTTCTTTTTGATTTCCTGGCCTTTAAAAATGACACCAGTTTCTGGAAGAAATATTTCCCAGGTACGGAATGCCTCAAGTCTTGGCACCGATAACGGGCCCGCCTTCGTCTCCCAGGTAAGTCAGTTGGTGGCCAAACTCCTAGGGGTCGAATGGAAATTACATTGTGCGTATAGACCCCAAAGTTCAGGACAGGTAGAACGCATGAATAGAACAATTAAGGAGACCTTATCCAAATTAACGCTTGCAACTGGCACTAGAGACTGGGTGTTCCTCTTACCACTGGCCCTGTACAGGGCCCACAACACTCTGGGGCCTCATGGACTGACTCCTTTTGAAATCCTATATGGGGCTCCTCTCCCATTTATAAATTTCTTTAATTCAAACATTGCCGATTTTGCTAACAGTCCTTCTCTGGAGGCTCATTTACAGGTGTCTACAGATCGTGCAGAGAGAGGTTTGGAAGCCACTCGCCGCTGCTCACCGAGACCAACTGAACCAGCCGGTGGTACTGCATCCCTTCCAGATAGGAGATACTGTTTGGGTCCATAGACACCAGACCAAAAACTTGGAACCTCGGTGGAAAGGCCCTTACACTGTCCTTCTGACCCCCAACGGCACTAAAGGTTGACGGCATCGCATCCTGGATCCACGCCTCACATGTTAAGGCCGCCCATACGGCTGAAAAAGTGGAGCCCACCGCGACCCCAGCATGGAGAGCCCAACGCACTCGAAACCCCTTAAAGATAAGGCTTACCCGTGGGGCCCTTGGATGTTATATGGGCCCTACTAAGACTGGGGATGGCGACATTCCCGGGATATGGCTGCCATCCCGGTGGGGGGGGGGGCGACATGGGACCAGGAACAAAGACTTCTATGTTTGTCTAGGACAAAACACACAAAAGGGATGTGGAGGGCCGGGGGACGGTTACTGTGCCCAATGGGGTTGCAAAACGACGGGGAAGGCTTACTGGAAACCCTCCTCCACCTGTGATCTAATCACGCTCAGACAAGGAACCACGCCTGGGTACTCGGGAAGGGGACCCTGGACTTGCAGGGGAAAAGATTGTGGCCCCTGCTATGATATCGCTACCGCTACCAATGTCCAGGGCGCCACCCCAGAAGGTAGATGCAACCCCTTAGTCCTAGATTATGGAGACCAGCCAATTTAGACAACTTCAGGCAGCCCTGCATACTGATATCAAGGCACTGGAAGAATCGGTTAGCGCACTTGAAAAGTTATTAACCTCCCTCTCAGAGGTAGTCCTACAAAACAGGAGGGGGCTAGACATGTTGTTTTTGCAAGAGGGAGGGTTATGTGCGGCACTCAAAGAGGAATGTTGTTTCTATGCAGACCACACTGGGCTGGTGAGAGACAATATGGCAAAGCTTAGAGAGAGGTTAAGACAGAGACAAAAGCTGCTTGAATCATGACAAGGATGGTTCGTAGGATGGTTTAATAAGTCTCCCTGGTTTATGACTCTATTGTCTTCTCTGATGGGTCCCTTGATTATCCTCCTGCCAAAAAACAGTAAGAAGCTGTTTTAAACTCTGTATTTTTTTTGTCTAGGATTCCTTTTTAACACCTCTTAGGTTTTATGTGGAATTAGTTGGCCACCTTGGGCCACCAAATGTTACATGGAGAGGGTCCCTTGTTTGTCCTGGCCACCCAGATAGCTTACACCCAAAATAACCACACAGAAACTGTACTAATTAAAACACTGCTTGGCCATTAGCTCTAACTTCTTATTGTCTAACTCTACATATTAGTTTAACCCATCTCCATTAATCTGTGTATTGCTATGTGGCTTACTAGAGATTCTAACTGGCATCAATCACAGGCAGAGGATCCATGGCTTCTCTCTCTCTCTGCCCTTCTTCCCAGCATTCATTTCTGTTTTCTCTGCTTACCTAAGTTCTGCTTTTTCAACTAAGCCAAGGCAGTTTCTTTATTCATTAAACAATGAAAGCAACAGACAAACAGAAGGAACTCCTACACCATTTGTTTATCTTTAAGCTGGCCTGGTTATTTCCCAAATTGAGTAAACACACACACACACACACACACCACAGTCCACATAAACAAAAGCAGAATACATCTTTTTAAAACATGAGGATTACTTTTACCATTCCTGTTTAGTCTTGTACTCTACGCTCTTGCCAGGTCACGTAGTTCAGGAAAAGGCCATATACCAAGGAATAAAGCTAACTTCAACAGTTTTAAAGTGGTTGAAATCATATTGAATGAATGCATTCTCTGACCATATTGAACTCAAATTAGAAATCAATAACTGAAAGATAACAGTAAGTCTATAAAATATTTAAAGTTCAGGTGATCATCTTCTAAGTAAGCCATTAGTTAAGGAGAATGTTAAGGAGAAATTGAGCTGGAACTGAGCCAGAAGCTTCGTACCTGTCATATAGGTATATGTTCATAGTACTGGATTATATTACTAATAATAATGGTATGTGTCATATAGGTATATGTTCATAACACTGGAAAGTGCTATGTAGCTGTTAAGGGACAAAGGTTATCAAGGTTTTTCCCAGTTGTGGACTATGAATCCTATAATACTTATCATGGAGTATATACTGATCATCGCAAAGTGGTTTGGATGTCTTAGAGAAAACCTACAATGTTTTAATTGGAATTGAGTCCAATTCCATGAGAGAGAATACATGCTTGATATTATACCCCTGATTAAAAAAATACCTATGGTTGGGATGCCACAGGTCCTAGTGGGAATATAGTACCAGTGTATTACTAAATAAACAGGTATTTAAACTGCCTTCTATATATTTATATTTCTATTCTAGATTAGTACTCATCTCAGTGTTGAAGAGAACCTCTTTTTGTCATGACAGTTGAAGCAGTGATTCCTAACTGGTCCAGTACAGAGAACTGAGTAACTGTTGTGTACTCAGCCCTAAATGGAATATTAGCATCACTCCTTAAAAGGCCTAGGGAGCCTTGTGGAAGAGGAAGTAGAAACTTAGAGAAAGTAGGGTACTTACAGAAATGCTATCATCTGTATCTGTCATGGTCATTATAGTTACAGTCACAAGGCAGCTGTGACTACTTACATGGACACATGAAAAGGGAGGGAAACAGAAGGAGGATAAGTGGGGTCTGCAGGGGACAGTAAGATAAATTAACAGGGATCGGGAAACTATCTGCAGTGCATTGTATACCTGCATGCTTGAAATGGTTAAAGAGTTAATTTAATTTAAAAGCCCTATATAGTCAATCTAGCAAAAAAGAGGAAGTCTTAGGGAAAATATTTATCAGAAGTAGAACTGAACTACATGGAAAGAAAACAAATGGAAATTTGTGCAGTGCCATTAAAGTAGTACTAGCAGGTACGTTTAAAACTTCAAATGCTTTCATTAGAAAAGGACAGAATTATCAAATTAGTTATCTGAGCTTCCAATAAAAAGAACTGGGAAAAATCACAAAAATAGACACAAAACAAACACAAGAGAATAGAGAAGGTCAGAGCAGGTATAAATGAAAATGACAGGAACAAAATAAAGGCAAAAGAGTTATTATCTAGAAAGACAAATAAAATTGATCAACTTGTAATAAAAATGACACATTTAGATGAGAAAGAAAGGTCAGGGATACAATTCAGTGGTAGAACATTTGCTTAGCATGTGTGCGGCTGTAATACAACCTACAGCACTGCAAAAAGAGAGCAGAGCTGGAAAAGGGAAATGGGGAACTAATCAGCAATAAAATTAAATAACAGGCAAATTTCTATAGATTCTTCAGTCATTTTAATGATCACCTGAAAGGAACATTGTATAAAAGAATTAGATATGATGGATTGAGTCTTTTCAAAACCACATGTGAACTGGGTGGTTTGATTTAGCTGATAAATCTAAGAGAAAGTGAATCCATAGTTTAAAGTCTTGAAAAAAATCCTCAGCTTCAGGTTGGTTTTACTGGAAATTCTCCCAAACAATTATTGTTAAACTCTATATAATAATCTCTTAGAGAAAAATAGAAAAGGAGAAAAAAATATCAAAGTCTGAGCCCAGTAAGATCTTACTGCTAAAAATGAAAGACAGTATAAAAAGAGGAAAGATTGATCAGTGTCTCTCATAAATTGACATATCAATGTTCAGAGTAAAACACTAGCAAACTGAATTTACACTCACAAGTGCACACAGACACACACACACACACCATGAAGAAATGACATGTATTTTCATGTAAGGCTGGATCTTAAAAGATCTTTTTAATGGTAAGATAAACAAAAGCAGATTCCTAAAATGCATCTGAGCAACAGAATAATGATCAAAAATAGGAAAAAGGAGAAAATAGGAATAAAAATGTTCAGTAGTAATAGGTCTTGGGAGTAAGAGCTTGGCCTGGCTTCTTTTTCCATCTTCTCTGCCATATAAGGAGCCTGCACTGCACATTGCTGAACTGTGGACCCTGGCATGGCTTTTCTGTCATGATGAACTGAAATTAGAACTGTGAGCCTTCTCTTAAGTTGCTTTTTTTCCCTTGGTTCTATCTCTGCAGTGACAACAGTAACTAATTCCACATCATAAAATAGAAGATGTACAGAAGTCGGTGAGCAAGCCATGCTTCTTTGTTTTGTTGCTGTTGTTTTATTTTTGTTTATTTCTTTGGTTTTTGTTTTTGTTTTTTTAATATCAAAATTGTTCAAGCTTCTATAAGCCTATTATCAATTCATGCTGACATTTTTTTCAAGATGTGTTGGTATGTGTCAACTTAGTGAGCATTTAAAACTTTTTTGATTATTTTTTTGTTGTTGTTGACAAATATTTTTGTTTCTTTCATTCAACCACAAAACATACAATATTTTTATGTGTTGCTGAGAAAACTATACTTTGGGGCTTGATAAATAAAATGCTATTATTTCAGTGACAACATGTGTTTTCTGGGCATGATACTAGAACATCTCATTTGCTTTTTCTGCTGGCATGATAAAAACCCCAGAAAAGATGCATACATAAGGAAGGAGCAGTTTAATTGCAGCTCAGTTTGAAGTTGCAGTTTACCATAACAGAAAAGTCACAGCAAAGGGAGGCTGAAGCAGCTGGTCTCATTGTATCCTCATTCAAGAAGCAGTTTGCCTTTTTAAAGTTTTTTATTATCTTTTTTAGTGTGTATGTACATGTCTGTGTGTGGGTACATGCTCATGAATGAAGATCCTAGCAGAACTGAGAAGAGGGTGTTAGATTTCCTGGTGTTTCAATGATAGGTGATTGAGAGTTGCTTGAGGTGAGTACTAGAAACTAAACTCAGGTCCTCCAGCAGAGTCTTAGACACTCTTGACCAAAGGCTATTGGCTAAAGGAGCTGAAGGAGCTGAAGGAGCTGAAGGAGCTCCCACAGCACCTCCCCTTTTGTTTAAATAAGAGAGTTCTAAACCCAATACAAAACTATATACACTTGGAGCAGATATCAAGTATAAGATTAGAATTATAACCAGCATAAACAATATTAAGCAAGGAACATATCCCAGTGTTTTGACAAACATTCTATCCTAAGGAGTCTAAGTATTGTATTGGAAATGGCTTGGCTAGATTATAAGAAGACAGTAACTAGTATTCTAGGACTGCCTATCTTCAACTCCAATGCAGGCCTGAGAAGGGCTATAATATTACTTGAGAATTCAGGAAGTGCAATCAAGCAGCTTCCAAAATGTGCAGTAGATGACAGAGCCAACTGGTTGCCTGAGCAATCACCCAAATTCTCATTTGCAATGTTGGAGCAACCAACTTTAGCTAAGGCCTAGAGTAACTGACAGACAATTTTCAGAGGCAGGAATATTTTCAGAACCCAAGAGCCAGTCATAGACTGGAAATATCTCCTAAGCATCTTTGAAAGTCATTAAGAATCCAAAATCAGTCTCTCCTAATTTGTGCCTTGTGTGTCTAATTTTCTGTAAACCTATTTTGTACCCTAGGTAATTGGCAAAATCTCCTTATTGTATATTTTAGGAACACTTTGTAATCCCCATTTAGGCAAAACTTTACTTCTTCAAACATTCGTTCTGAAGTATCTGTATTCGAGTTGGATAACAAAATGTCATGTAATGTAAATTATAGACTTAGGAAAAAAACTGCTTACATATTATTCCAATGGCTGATTTCCAAACATTGGCACAGGGTAGGACTATTGAACATTCCCTATGGGAGGATAGTCCATTGGTATCTCTCAGTAGGCTGAAAATTATTATAAGTAGGCACTGTGAAGGTAAATTTTTCTCTACCCTTTTCTTATAAAGGTATAACAAAGAAGCAATCCTTTAAATCAATAACTATAAGAGGCCATCCTTTTGGTAATAGAGAAGGCAGAAGGTAATAGAGAATTCTAGACTGTAGAAGGCCCATAGGTGGTATAACATTGTTGACAGTCTGTCACCATTATCCATTTTCCCGATTTCTTTTTAATAACAAATGCAGGAGAATTCTTCAATATGGTGAGCATCTAGTTGCTCCTGTATCAGTTGTTTTAAAGCTTACAGTTTGTCTTCTGTTAAAGGCCATTGCTTAACCCACATAGGTTTCTCAGTTAACCATTTTAAAAGCAAGGCCAATTTTATACCTCTGAAGGCTTGCTAGTTGCTTTGTGTTCTTGTACGGCCTGAATGGCTGGTGACATTTGTTTATAATATCTTATAAGATCCTTCCCAGAAACCTGAGTTTTTGTGACTGTAGGAATGTTAACCTGGGTATTCCATTGCTGCAACAGGTCATGACCCATAAATTCACTGCAATATTGGCTACATATGGCCTCAGCTTTTCTTTCTGTCATTCTGGCCCTATGCATTCAACCCACTTCATATTTTGTTTTACTTGAGATAGTGTTCCAATTCCTAGTAATTGAATATCTGCCTCTTAAGGAGGCCACTCTGGATACCAAGATCCTGGAGTAATGATAGTCACATCCCCACCTGTGTCTAATAATCCCTCAATTACTATATCCCTCATTTATATGCACTCTTAGCTTTGGTCTTTGATCACTTATAGAAGTCTGCCAAAATAAATGTTTCTTGTTTCCTATGGAGTTTTTGACTCATCCTCCATGTCTATTCCATCATCCAAAATAGTATGTTTTTTTACAGCATGTACTAGATTAATTTAGACATGTTCTCCACAGTGACTGGGAATGATTGGACCTTGTTTGACATCAGTTTGCCATACCTCCTACATATGCAAGAATGCTGAGTCCTCCTATTCTTGTCATTCCTAGATGAGACATTATTTCTAGGAATTCCTTGTCTACAGTCCCTTCCACAATTAAAACATTTGGCATTTTGGTGTCTCTTCTCTGTTGGAAATCTCTTCTCTTACCCAAGCTTCAGTACTATAGTCAAATGTTTCGACATCAATTGTATGCAAGATCCATTCATCTATGGGTGCTAATATGACCTTTAAAGGCCCAAGGATCTTCTTACATTCTAAGCTGGCCTTTTCAAAAGCCAAGGATTCAATTAGTACACATCTAGTTTCAGGGTCTGTCACTCCTAATTGTACAGCCTTAGTTAATCTTTGTAAGAAATCAGTAAAGTGTTCTCTCTGGCCCTGTTTAACCCTAATATATAACTCAGTTCTCTTTTCTAGTTGCTGAATCCTGTCCCAAGCACTTAAAGCTGCTGTGCTACATAGGGACAAGGTGTGTTTGTTGTGTAGCAAGCCTGTTCCTGAGGATCAGAGTAATTACCCTTGCCAAGAATTTGATCTTGGGAAGTCTCGAATCCTTTAGCATTCCTCTATTGCTCTAAAATTTTTGTCTCTTCTCTCCAATAACACTTCCAAAGCAGTGGAAGTCCATTTTCTAGAACTGCTGAGATTAATTGAAGCCCATCGTATGGAGTAGCCTTAGTGCTTGAAGCCCATGTTTTCACCATTTCCCTGACAAATGCTGAATGTTGCCCATAATTAACTATTGCTTGTTTTCTTTTAGATTTCTCAGATGTATTGATTCCCAGGCATAATCTTTGATTACCTAGCATACTTTGGGCCAGATGGTCTTTCCTAGGAAATTACCAGATATGTGTTTGAAACTCTGTTGATGTCATCCCATGGTCTGTTATGTACTGATGAGGCTAAATTCCATGCTCATCAATTTCAATAAATTCCTCAGTATTTTCATGTCTTTTTACTGCTGCCTTTTGTAAAGTCTGAATATCCTGTCCAGTGTTCTGTTCTAATGCCCTCACTGAGGATTCCAAGATATGACAGTTGTTCAGTAAAGATAATGTCTCATCCTTGGAAATAATTTTGACTGTGTGCATATTAACTTCCTGAAGAGATATCTTATCCATTAATCTATCATAGCTTTTCAATAGATTCCAATATTTAAACTCAACAGCACAAATTCTTTCAGACAATTTTGTCAAATTGATGCTGTCCCACTCTGTAGTATTGAACTATTTTTTAAATAATATTGAAAACCAAACTATTTCCTAGAATCAAATAAAGGGATGTAGAAGGAAAGTCATGTAAGCCTTGCAGAATACCTTCCATAGTATAAACAAAATAATTATTGAACTCCTGGATGTTATCAGTCATTTTTTTGTAGTTTCTCAGATATTACCTGTTATAAGGCACTTATAATGAATTGGAGTAGGTGTACTAATCGTTATTGGCCAGCACGTCTTGCAGTTGCAGCCAGGTGGCTGAGAGATGTTAGCAGCAGTAAACAGTACGTGTTGCTTACTTTGGTACTGAAAATATGCTTTAACAAATTAAGAGCACTTATTAAGGTGATCAAATGATTCTGAGAGTTGGAACCCAGGATAAAGAGAAAACCTAAAGTTTTCTGTCAGTTTGAGTTGTGGACTGTGTGCATCATGGGGATTGCAAGCAGCAGCATGTGGCCTGCAAGCAAAGCACAGAGAGGCAGCCTGTGGGTCCTGAGTCAGGAATCACTCAGCAGCAGCATGCTACATCTGAGGGCTTGCTAGAACCCCGGGCAGGACTGTCAGTGCCCAATGTGCCACATGTCTGGTAGACTGATCCCACCAAATGAGCCTTCTCTTCAATCCCTAACTCTCCCCATTTTATATAATCCTGGAATAAAAACCTAGAGAATGGTGCCATTCATAGTGTGGAGCATGACAAAAAATGTCTGAGGACTTCTGGATGAACTTGGAATAAGTAACTGGGACCTGTGTGGCATCCAGTGGTTCTTGTGACCCAGATCTGCCTCAGGAAGCTTCCTGGTTCTGCATGGATTAACTGTATAGCTAGAAAGTTTCTGTCCCCTGTTTCTTGTCCCTCCCACTGGACAACAGTGGGTCAAAACAGAACATCCTTGCACTTGGCATCACTTTGCGTAGGTTACTGTAATCCCAGTTCCCTTCTACTCAGATAAGGATCAGAATGATTGATGTTTCACCTTCTTCACATACCACATTACATTTGATTTTGAGATTGAAGTCTGTTCTTACTAAAGCAGTCTGTTTAGGTATATTAGATATAAACTTGTAGTCTCTGGGTTATATAATTTTCTTTTGTCTGTTATATGAAGATATGAATGGACTACTTCATAGCACGCTCAAGAAACATTTATGTTCCAGAAAATACATTAAAAGTAAATAACAGTAGAGGAGAGAGAAAAAGGGCTGTAGCATCCCATTCCCTTTGTGTCCTTCCTGGTCTTTCTTATTGATGTCCTCAGATGGCATCCTGCCATTTCCAACTTCTAATGCTGCCCGTATTAGTCCAAGGTGTACTGACTCACGATTTCTTTCAGCACTGTGTGTTTATTGTTCTAGATGCCTACAAATGAGACTTCACTTCCTACTTCTGTTTTCTAGGTCTGGGTTTCTTGGTTACAAATCTTGTATCTGCCAATTTCTTTCCTGAGATTACTCTGCTCTACTTGGGCTCTAGACAAAGAAGGATCCAGAATTGTTTTTTGAAGAAATTGGAATGGTGACCAGTTGTCAGACCTTTGAGCACTGTAGCTCTGGGTTCTCATATGTAGTTCTGTCCTCAAGTCCAGATTGGGAAATAAGCTTCAAACATAAACAGCCTTCAGAGAACAAATTTAAGTGATCTTGAAATCTAAAGTAACTACTTGATTGCTAGGCTCTGAATACATCCTTCCAAAATTTACATTGAAATTTAATCTCATGGCAACACTGCTAAGAGATGGGATCTTTCCTGTTATAGCATCACAAGGCCCTCTCATGAATGGATACATCTGTAGCCTTGTTAAAGAAATGTTAGCTTTATCTACCATTGGAAACTTTCCGTATTCTACTCTGGAAGGACATGCTAAGTAAAGCCCAGCAACCAGATCCTGTCTTAGATGGAAGGACTATTCTCACCATTCATCCACAGCTGCCAGAATTATAGAAACTACATTTCTGCTCCTCAGAAATTACTTGCTTATGGGAATTTTGTTACAATAGGATAGATGTGTTAAAACAGTACTCCACGGTAAATGTGCTCATTTATTCTGGGGTATGTTGAGCAGGAAACTTTGAGTTAGTACTGTACTCATTGGCTGCGTTCTTTACCTTCTCATACTCTCCATCTAAAATCCTTGGAAAACCAGAGTAAGCATTAAAAGTAGAGAGGAGTTCTCTAAAGTGGGTGTTGGTTGCAACATCTTGAAGCTGTAAACACATACAAACCAGGAGCACCGCAGTCCAGTCACTGAAAGGCTTAAACAAACTCCCAAATGAGAACTCTGTTCACTCTCTCTTTTCTCGTCTCTCTTCCCTCTCCCCACTCCCCACCTTTTTTTTTCCCCAAGAAGATAGGGTTTGAGAAGGCTTATTCAGGAGCTGTTCCCATTTCCAACCACCATCTTGAGAAATATTTATTCTATTTATTATTCTACTCGATTTCCTTATGTGATTAGAACTTGCAAAAAGTCCATCCTGAAATTCGCTATGAGATAGAAAGAAACAATAGACTGTGAATGTATTTTGCCAACTGTAAGTCACACAGGCAACAATTTATACACAGAAATCAGATTGTGGGTAGTCAGGGTGAGGCTTGGCTTCTATTCCTGGGAAGTGTGTAGCTATCAGAGGTTTCACAAATCTGAAAGGTTGTCAGGAATCCTGATGATCATGGTTGTCAACACAATTAGATCCGGATTCAAGAAAGCAACACGGCACTGGGCATGTCTGGGAAGGTATTTCCTGGAGGGGGAAACTTCCTAATCTTTGGAAGGGAAAGGCACTTCTTCAAAGTAAACAGCACCCCCCAATGGTACCCCACATATATAGAAGTTCAAGGAAAAGGCTATTGCTTCATGCTTGCACATCTTACTCCCTTGCTTGTGAGTGCACTGTCTGTTGCTGCTTCTCCCATTATACCCTTCTGACATCAGCACTCAGTTACCTCAGCCTTCCAATGTGAACTGAAAACCAGGGGCTTGTAAGGATCCTCCAGGCCTTCTTTACCAGGTTTCGATGCTGAGGGTACAGTCTTATGGATGAGTAGTGGCCAGACTCTTAGCCTCTCCAGCATGCGGCCAGCCATTGTAGGATTACCCAGAGTGCATCATGCCAGACAATCTACAAATCTCCTCTTAGTATATATTCATCTTGTGTGCTCTCTTCCTCTAAGAAGACTTTTAGGTTGCTTCCACATCTGGATGTTTTTCCTAATTTAACAGGCTTCTCCAGTCTATTGGATTCATAAGTTCACCAAAATGGACTCCATTTTAGGCTTTGTGATTTATTTTACTAATATTATTTTACTAATATAAAAATCACTTCCTACATCAAGAAAAGAGACTCAGGAGCAGTCATCTCTGAAGTTTTCCCAAGGATGACTTTCCTTATTTATTTTTTACCTTCTTATGTTAATTTTTTTAAAAAATAAGTGCATTTTTTCACTTATAAATTCTGATTAAGAAAAACATTAACATTTGAATTAATAGAACAATAGACTAGAAATTTGTATCTACCTAAAAGAATTTAATCTCATCACATAAGTGCAAATCTCAGAGCGGAAAGCTCTCTTCAAAGAAAACTTTCTTCAAACTTCATACCATTTAGACAGGAGCAGTGTTTGGAATGACGTTGCATGTAGCTATCAACAGGATTGTCTTCAACTCTGTGGTTATTTCTAGGGAAGCTGCATTGAACAATGTATGCATCTGAGTTTGGACTCAAAGCTCCACTGGAGTCCAGTATTGAAAGGAAGAAAAGAAAGACATTCTTGTGCTTAAAATAGTAGGTGTTTCCAAACTTATTTTATTTAATAGCTTCCAGTGGCTGAAGATTTCCATATCAAATAATTTTTTTTATCAGAAAATGTACCTAAAATAAATTTAAAGATGTTTTTTAGGAAACTTAATATTCTTTATGGAACCAGATGTTTTGGATATTTTGTTTTGGGGACTTTGTGGTACCTGGTTAAATCATTTATGTTGCAGTAAATCATGCTTTGGGGAAATGTTAGCAAAATAAAACATAGTCTCCATTTCTTATATGGACAAAAGAAAGAAGCTCTTGGTCATGTTTGAAGTGATAAATAAGACAAATTATCACTCATATTTTTCTATTTGGTTTGGGGATATAAGGCAATATTAAAAATGTACATGAAAGTGCAAACACATTCACACACACACATACACACACAGAGAGAGAGAGAGAGAGAGAGAGAGAGAGAGAGAGAGAAAGAGAGAGAGAGAGAGAGAGGACCTCAAGTATTCTGCTAGAAGATCAGTTAGAAGTTTCAATAATCCTTTATAAAAAAGGAAAAATAAGGTGTTTTTTTTTTCATTTTTTTTCAAAAGCTACTAGGGAAAACATTTCTATGTAGATATTTCTAATGAAATATTCCTTTAAATGGTTACACATATCCTTAAACCTAAGGATGATGGCATAAAGAAAGATTATGCTTTAGGGAAGAAAACATCTACCCAGAATATAAAAAGGACCAGTTACAAATCACAAGAATTCAAAAGAAAAAAATTTCAATAATAATAATTTCCATTTATCTGTTTTTTTCATAAAATTTATAAATAGCTTTAAAAGAGAACATAGACTAATCAATTTGTTTTAATTTCTTCAGCTTTCTAATCAAGGAGTTGGACTAAATGCTAATTTTTCAGTTGTAGTATTCTATGATTCAAGCTAATATAAGATATTAAAAAGGTTCCACTGGTTTATTCAAATGATAATAGAAAAGGCGGGCTTAAACTTACAAAGCCTGGCAATGTAATTATCTTTGTTTTTTTGATAACAAAGAAAAGTATTAAGTGATGAAAGATATTATCCAAAGTTTGAATCCTCTCAGTTTCTAGTCAGTACCCCTCTTTCCAAATCAGCCTGGCCATCAACTATATTACATTGATTTGTTTTATTAAAGATTCCAGGAATCCCAGGTCCCTACTGCTAGAAATCTATTTTTCTTATTTTTAGGCCTTTCCATTTTTAAAGGAGAGCTCAGAATTCTGGCTTGAGCATAGAGACAGGGGCTACTGATCAATCCAAGACTGCCTGGGACACAAGGGTGCTGCCTGGGACACAGGGGTGCTGCCTGGGACACAGGGGTGCTGTCTGGAACACAGGGGTGCTGCCTGGGGTACAGGGGTGCAGGGAAACAGACGTGCACACAGCGATAGCTTTAGCTTATCATTTCAACCCAAGGAACCACTTTTCCAGGGTTTTCTCTGCTTTAGGGGAAAAGTATAGAGCAATTAACACCCAGTTTCTTGGCTGCTCTCCTGTGGTAGGAAAAAGTCCTTTAAGAGTGAGAGAGTGAATCTATAACCTTCAGTACTTGTGCCAAACTCACACTCTAGACACTTAATTCCACTTAAGCCCTGGAAATCTTCTTACTGTAAACCACGAATCTAGCCATCATCATGCTACAGTCTCAAGCCTTTTAAGGCAATCTGTGATTTACAAATTACTTATTTTACTTCAGAGAATGGAATAATAAGGTGGATTCCTCTTAGTGGCTACAGTATTGTAAGGAGAAAGTCCACTGAATTTGCTAGGCATGAGAATTTCTTTTTGGGTGAAGTAGATTAATATTAAGCATGTAACACAATTGCTCTTAAAGGAGAACAATTTACATCAAAGTTGCTTTTAAGATTGGCCATGTAGGAGTCTGAGGATCTCAACTTTCCTACTTCTCCTATGCCACTTATCAATATAGATTTCATGCATCTGGTGTGGGCAAATTGTAGCCATGATATATATTGGTGGTCAATGTGACCACCAATGCCCAAATTTAGTTTAAGGCCTTTTTACACAGGATAAGAAATGCAATATAGTTTAGCTATCAATTAAATGTTGTTCCTGATCATCCTCCTTATAAAAAATGGGAATTAGTCTTTTATCTACTAATTATTGGGAAACACTTAGAAAAAGGAAAAATCAAAACAAGTGACTTACCTCCGCAGAGAAAGAACTCCAAATAAAGTAGCTAAACTAAAAACTTACCACAATTTTAACAAAAAGTAAAATTCAGCACAATTTAATTACTTTTCTGCATCTCATTTAAGGAATGTTTGTTACTGAAATCAACAAAAGAAATTCATTACTTTGTCCTGTTATTATTAAGGCAGTCTTACGATACTGGCTCCAAGAATCAAGTATACAGTTAAAGCCAAATGAGACTACCAGATGATATACAAAAGCACAGATGAGCATCTTATACCTGTTTTAGAAGACTGATATGTTATACTTGTGATGTTTTCATTTAAACAAGAAATCAATAGTATCAGTTACCTCCATATGGGTTAAGATGCTATTTAAGATTGATTTCTGGAAAACTTCTAATGTTTGGTTCATGTATAATTCTCATTTTTTTTCAATGTAGTTAGTGGCCAAGGAAGTGTTTAAATTATATATGAATGTCAAATGCCTTAGGTATATACCTATTAAAAGGTATGCAAAATATAAATAGGATTGTATATTTTCAAAACTTTAAAATAAACACAAAGAATATATAGGTCTACATGTTATAATTTAAGGTCAACACTAGCACATAATTTTTTACCTAAATACATTCCTATGACAATACATGCACCTACAAACACATGGCCATGCACAGAATCTTGTTTTCTGCATTTGCAAGAAAGTTAGACTATACAATATTGTACATTGTTTCAACTTAAATCATTTTGGAAAGTCAATGAGGATGGCAATAAAAAAAATCTAGTCTAAGAAATTAAAGTACAAGGAGATAATTATCCCACAGATTAAAAACACTGAAGACCGATGGAAAGTTAGGGTTAGATTGCTTGTCCCAGTGATCTTGAAAGTTGCAGAAGAGAACAAGATTGTTTGTAAACACTCTGAATATTCAGTTTGGCAAAAGGGATGAGAACTTGTATAATCCAGCAATCCAGGCTAGATCTAGACCATCTGGGCTTCGGTTTGCAGAGAGACTTTATAGCTGTAGGCAGTCCTCCGTAAGGCTGGGGGTGCGGATGGCGATCTGGATGCCCATCTGGATGGGAGTCGGCGATTAGCTGGTCTGGCAGGTCGGGAAAACCCTTTTCCATTCGAGACTTTCACTGCTATGGATTCCTACAACATAAATAAAGGCCACGATCTCCTTACACATGTCACCTTTATCCCCCAAAAAACATCAAAAGGATCATCATCACCACCACCATAACAACAATAATAAAAACGTTCATAAGATTTTGTGCTCATGGTTCCAACTGTCCTTTCAATAATTTTTCTATATTTATTTTTATTATATATAGGTGTTTTGCCTGTATGCACTGTGTGTGTACCTGGTGCCCATAAAGGTCAGAAGTGGTCATCCGATTCCCTGAAACTGAAATTATAGGTGGTTACCAGGGCCTCTAGAAGAGCAGCAAGTGCTCTTAACTGCTGAGCCATCTCTCTAGCTCCTACAATCCTCTAACTGGCCTGCCTAATAAAGCTGATATTCTTATACCAGAGACAGGCAGTGAGGACAGACTTGGGTGTTACTAATTTCCTTCATAGCCAAGCAATAGCCTCATTTTTAAAATTGTCCCTTTGGATATGTAAATTTAATTCAAGTTTTTCTTAAAAAAAATGAAGCAAAGCAATCCAATATGTTCCTAAGGATCTACAGTAGAATGAAATTGAATGAATGAAACGTATGCCCTGGCAAATCTGAAGCATGCATGGGCAGCACGTATATGGCAGTTCTGTTGAACTTGTCCATATAGGGTTTCATGTTCTAAGTTGATGAGAACAACAGACCAGGTCTCCTCCTCAAGAGGGCACCATATCTCATTACAGATGGTTGTAAGCCACCATGTGGTTGCTGGGAATTGAACTCAGGAACTTTTGAAGAGTAGGCAGTGCTCTTAACAAGCAGAGCAATCTGATCGATGAAAAAGAGGAAACATTGAGCATCTATTCTTAGTTAATGAGAAATTTGTTAATGTACATGTTTGTGTGTCTCTGGTCATAGGACCTACGGAGTTATGGTTTCAACTAAAATGAAGGGAAGTACAAAAGCCAAGGGATTATTTGAAATGTTGACTAATGACAATAAGTCATCTTATTTAAACTGCATATATAAAAAGGCATTTTGTATAAGTCTTCATAATAAATATCAATTTTCTTGACCTCTCCATTTACAATTAATGAAGACTGTACTCTTTTAAATGCACAAAAGAAAAAAGAGAAGAAAAGTTTATTTAAATCCCAATCTTTTTGTTAATTTTCATGTGAAAGCAATCTATGACTAGTTGTATTTTATAGACCATCTTTTAGTGGCAAAAACAAAGGATCTGTTTTTGTTTGTTTTAAAATTTCAAGCATTTAAAAGGAGACATTGTTTTGAATGATTACTTTGCCTTCACACACACTCATGTTGCAAACCCTATGAGGCCACAGGGCATGAAATGGGAAAGTCTGAATCAATCATAACCAAGAAAGTGGAAGCTATTAAAAATTAATTTACTGAAACAATAAACCTTTACAGTAAAACTGTAAGTCAACAGATATGTATTATGATTTTTTTAAAGAAAGGAAACAAATAGCTTTCCCTAGGTTCTCGAAAGCATCTTCTATCAATATTTATTTATTCATTTATTTATTTATTTATTTTTGAGGCAGTCTCACTACTTAGTCCCAGATGGCCTAGAGCTAACTTTGAAAAATCACTCCAGTCTCAAACTCATAGAGATCTACCTGTTTCTGCCTCCTAAGTATTCAAATTAAAGGCATTATCACCACTTATGTCCTTAATATTACTTATTTGAAAGTAATGTACTAGATGAAGTTTTTAAAACTATACCCTCAGCTCATATTAAGATATTGCCTCACAGAGGGCCAAGACGTTAAGAAGATCCCAACATAGGTTTACATCGTACTTATATGATCTAGAAACCAAACTGACTTCAGAGGTATTGCTCAAGACAGATATAGTCCCTGATTTCTCAACTGTGTTATCTTAGTTGAATCTAGTCCTTCCTCCATTTGCTGAATCCCACACTAAACCAACTGTTCCATTTGACGCTATTCTAAACATTGAATCTACATGATACCACCACTTACATCAGAACCACATTTGGTCCAGTTATCTCTGAAACATCTTAAATTTTGCTGCGCAGGCCTTGTCTCTGTCTCATAGGTTTTCAGCAGCTTTTCCACAACACCGTAATTTGATCTGGGATCAGCTGACCTTGGCCGGCTAGAGAAATTGCTTGGTCTCCAATCATGCTCGTGGAACATGAGCTGATAGCTGCTGGGACTCGTACATGCCTGTATTTGTTTGACCGGGCCTGTGGCAGAGACTTTTGTGGAATTACTGAATACATTTTCTATGGGTCCAGGAGTGTGGTCACTAACTTTCAAACCACTAGTCCCCCTGTCATGTTCTGGCATGTCACCTCTATGAGCAAGAGAGATATCAAGAAGGTTGAGATCATCAGATGATTTTGAATCGTTTTGACTCTGCTGTATTGCTTGACGATTTCTGTCTGTTCTGAAGACAGTTCTGTTAAATTCATCAATCTTTGCTGCCAGCTTTTCATTCCTTGGAGTCTGTTCATAACTGCAGCTGTAACTTCTAAGTGGATCTCTCTGTGTCACTGAGAGAAGAAAGTCATTTTTCACATGAAGATCAAGCTGAGATTTATTAGGATTATCTGGAATCACCTTTTCAAATTTTGCTTTATTGGGTGTAAAACCAGCTTTTTGGGACTGCACAGAAGGGCTCTCCTTTGTACCTGATACAGAGTCACATAACCACATATTAAGTCCAATCTCTTCATTACCTGGAAGCTTGCTATCTATTTTGACTTCTGGTGTCAAGGAGGAAACCATGGTACTATCTTTCAAATTTCTCTCTTCTTGTGGAAACAGTGGAGACTGCCTCAGAAGGAGATGAGGATTGCAATTGGTTTTATCTTGACTCTCATGGGACACCCACCTGTAATATAAACTTTCCTTCAGTCTTTCTTGGGCTTGTTCAGAATATAAACTGGGGAAATTTCGAGAGGTACTTCTTGGAGGAGGAACTGGAGGAGTTTCACTTCTTTGTAAATCAATTAAACCAATTCCACAGTTTTTCATAGAATTGTTTTGGAGTCTATTGGCACAGCTCAGATTCTTTTTCTGTTTTTCTTTCTCCCTATTGGTTAGAAGAATGCCCTGGCCATTACTGATCAAGTGGTTCCCATGAGGTACACTGATTTCATTTGGCATTTCCTGGAGAACAGAATCAGACTTCATCCTAAACAATTATAAATCAAGGTATATTAGTAATATTATTTTCAAAATGAGCTTTTAAAAGAAATCATAGTTTAAAAATGTATTTATGCTATTAGAAAAAGTCACAATTTGCTAAAATATTATATGTGTAGTTATATGTGTGTGTGTATGTATGTGTATATATATAATGTGATTATATACACAATGTGATACATATGTGTATATATGTATTTTAAATTCATTTATTATAAGACCTATTTATTGCTTTCTTGTAGGGTAAAGTCTTCAGTGTTATAGTCATGGTTCTAACCCAAATTTTAGTCAGTGTCATCCCTTACTTTTCCTAGCATGAAACCTCATGCTAGATTCAAACTATGCAATGTAGTCTCTTGAGTTTCTGCTCTTGACGTTCCCATTGCTACAGTATTTTTCCTATTATATCCTTTTCCTCATTTTCCTATGCAAGTTTTATTTTCTATTAAATAATTCCTATTCATCCTTCACTTTTCTCCTTGGATTTTAAATAACATTGGGAATAGTGTCAGTCTGAGTGGAGTATCATGAACAACATTAGGTAATTCCAAATGGAAGGTGTCATTTGAACTTGAAAGGAAGGTAAGATTGTATTTTATGAATCAAAGAAAGGTAATAAAAAGAAATAAACTCTAGTAAAGTGTGCCCATTGAGAGAATGAAGAGCATCCTGCATAGACTTAAAGCAGAGTGAGAGATAATGAAAGACACAAAGATACTAGGTTATGCCAAATCTTAGAACAATGTTAGCCCACATGTTGAGACTTTAAAGTGCTTTCTCAAGGCCATGGAATGACCATGGAAGCTTCACTTTTCAGTGGTTTTTGTTTTTTTGGGAATTTCATAAATATATTTTGATCTTATTTTTCATCTTCCTTTAACTCCTCCCAGATCCTCTCTACCTACCTAATCACTCAACACTTCATGTTCTTTTTCACCATGACAGCTTGAGATTCTTTCCATATAATTTGTAAATGGAGATGGACAAGTCTTTGTATAAGACATGAATAGAGTAATAAACATCAAAATCACATAATAAAATAAATTATACATATTCAACTTATAAAAAGCTCCTACAACAATGTAAGATGAAGTATAGGAAACACCCATTAACAGAGGACAGAAGGGAGGAAGCTCAGTGGGCAAATGGAGTGCAGTTCACAGTGACAAACTCTGTTCAAGTCATCACAAAGCTTCTCAGGTTCTTTGCAGCTAAATAACAATAAGGAATATCATTGTTGTAGCATTCTATAAGAAGCTCCGGTCCCTCAATGAGCTAAATATTGATACAAAATAATAATCTGTACTTAGCCATGCACAGAGCTCCAAATTATTTTTTTAAACTTAGTTAAAGCTTAGTCTTAAAATTACATTATGTTTCTGACATAAAACAAGAGCTGGTGCCATACAGGCATATGTGTTACTTCGAAGTACATATTCCTTTATTATATACCTAACTGTTGAGAAATAAATGACCCAGTATTAAAATATTTAAAAAGAACATCTTATACTGTTCAAACACCACATTGTTAACTTTGTCATGTTTAATAACTGATTTAACTGGATCTGCCCATTTGCATATTTTTCCTCCTGCTGACACACAATGAGAAAGAACTACAGTAGAGGATACATAATCATTTATTACAGTCTATCTTAACTAAACACCAAAAGGAATATCATATTCCTAATATTTAAGTAATGAAATGGATTGGAAGATTACTTTTAAGAATTCATGAAATAAGGTATACATTAAGAGGCAATTAGATTCACTGACTGTAAACAGAATTCTTTTTTGATTTCCCGGATTAGAACAATCGCATGTGTGCCAGCCTACCTTCTGTGGTTAGAGCGCTTTCGGATTTCCTCTTGAAAGGTACACAGTTCTTCACTAACTTTTGCAAGTTCGTCAAGAGCCTTCACACATATAACACATAAAAAAGAACCTTTGTTAGCACTTAGAAGTGCTCACACTTCTTTAGAAACAGTTTCTGGGTGGTCCTATCTTACTTACTGTGTTAAGGGCAACAGAACAGTTTGTACTCTCCTCCTCAGAAGGCCTCAAGTCAGCCCACACATCACATGCCTTCTCTTCTGTGGCCATCGGATTCAGAAGTCCTACTTTGCTTTCCAGGGTTACTTTTTGGTTTTTGTACACTTGATTTCCTTTTCTGAGGAAGTCTCTTTCTACTTTGTTTTCCTTTACCAGACCATCTTGGTGATTTGTCACTCTGAATTCACATTGTCTTGAATTGGGGAGATTTGGAGGGAATTCCATTTTATCTCGAACATGATCAAGATTAATAACCTTAGAATGTTCATTCATGTTCATTTTCCTCCTCAGCTTTACTTCCTGGCAAAGCTGTAAGAAATAAAAATTAAAAATTTACTTTTCCTAGTTTATCTGATCAATATATTCCTTTTCTTTCTCTTTTGATCAATATATATATATTAAATATATCTATATTTAAAAGTAGAATCTCACTACATAGTCTTGAATTGAACCTCATTCTGAAGATCAGAATGACTTCAAACTCCCAAATATCTACCTGCTTCTGCCTCTGAGCAGTGGAAATAAAGGTGTGTGCTGGTGTGCCTAGCTTTGATCCATATTATTGACACTGAGTAAATTATTTTGAGTTCTCTTTGCAATATTACTATAACTACCATGGGTATTAATGCTTGTGCATATAGAGAATGCCTATAAAACAAGGATGAGCTAGAACAGTTGTGGTGAACCATGAAGACTAGTTTTTATTAGGGCAAAGTAGGGATTCTGTCTTTCTGATAAGAAATTAGAATTAAAAAAAATGGGATACAGGTCTAAACAGAATTCTCAATAGAAGAATCTCAAATGGTTGAAAAACATTTAAGGAATTGCTCAACAACTTTAGTCATCAGGGAAATGCGAATCAAAATGAATTTGAGATGATCATTCTGAATGGCTAAGATCAGAAACACTGATGATAGCTTATGCTAGGTAGGATGCAGAGTAAGGGGCACGTTCCTCCATTGCTGGTGGGAGTACAAACTTGTACAGCAACTTTGGAAATCAGTATGGCAGTTTCTCAGAAAATGTAGAATCAATCTACTTCAAAACTCAGCTACACCACTCTTAGGCATGTACCCAAAGGATGTGCAATCATACCACAAGGACACTTGCTCTACTATGTTCATAGTAGTATTATTGATAACAGCCAAAACCTGGAAACAACCTAGATGCCCCTCAACCAAAGAGTGGGTAAAAAAATGTGGTATATTTAGACAATGGAGTATTACTATGATGTGGGATTCCCCTCTGTATGCTGTGAATAAGATTGGTTAATTAATAAAGAAAACTGCCTTGGCCTGTTGATAGGGCAGAACTTAGATAAACAGGGAAAACTAAACTGAATGCTGGGAGAAAGGAGGCAGTCAGAGAGAAGCCATGTAGCCCAGATGGAGACAGACACCAGAAATTTAGCCAGTAGGTCATGACCTCCTGGTGATGCACAGATTAATAAAGATGGGTTAAATGAACATGTCAGAGTTAGCCAATAAGAAGCTAGAGCTATTAGGCCAAGCAATGTTTTAATTAATACAGTTTCTGTGTGATTGTTTTGGGGCTGAGCAGCTGGGAACCAACAAGCAGCCTCCTTTCAACATTACTTAGCAGTAAAAAACAATGAAATCAAGAAATTTGCAGGCAAATGGATGGAACTAGACAAAATAATCTCAAGAGAGGTAACCAGACCTAGAAAGACAAACACAGTATATACTCACTTATAAGTGGATATTAAACGTAAAGCAAATGACAACCAGACTACAACATATAGTCCTAGAGAAGCTAGGTAACAAGGAGGACCCTAAGAGGGACATACATGGATCACCCTAGTAAGCAAAAATAGAAATCTTCTGGGTAAACTAGGGTTGGGGAGAACAAGGGGAGGGGAGGGGGGATTAGAGCATGAGGAAACAAGATGGTTGAGTTGGGGGAGGGACAGAGAGGGAGAGCATGGCAAATTCCCAGGAACTCACAAGCGTGGATTTATTGCTAAGACTCTTAGTAATAGTGGAGAGGGTGCATGAACAGGCCTTCTCCTCTAATCAGAATAGTGACTACCCTAATTGTCATCATAGAACCTTCATCCAGTAACTGATGGAAGTAGATGCAGAGATACACAGCCAAGCACAGGGCTGAGCTCCTGGAATTCAATGGAAGAGAGGGAGGTGGTGTGTTATATGAGCAAGGGGTGCGGTGGTTCAAGATCATGATGGAGAAACCCAAAGAGATAACTGACACATGCTAGTGGGAGCTCATGGACTCCGTCTGACACCTGGGGAGCTCACATGAGTTCAAATTAGGTCCTCTGAATTTGAGTGTCAGATATATGGCTTGGTATTTTTGTGGGGTCCTTGGTAGTGGGACCAGGATTTATCCCTGTTGCATGAACTGGCTTTCTGGTACCCATTCCCTATTTTGGAATACCATGCTCAGTCTTGATACAGGGGGAAAGGGCTTGGTCCTGCCTCAACTTGATACACCAACCTTTGTTAACTCCCCATAGAAGACCATACTCTCTCTGAGGAGTGGATGGGAGGTAGTGGGGGGAAGGATAAGGAGGGAAAGGAGGGGAAACTGTGCTTGTTATGTAAATGAATAAAAAATAAAAGAAATAAAACAAAATACACACATAAAAAAATAAAAGAAGTCTGGATCTATATAGAATACAGAAGCACAATCACAAAATTACACTGATCTGAATCAATTACTGGCTATTCTCCCTAACCACTTTCTGATATAATAAGAGTTTAACATTAATAAAGTAAAATATTTTAAACATATGATCTTATATAGCAACATTAACAATCCAAATAGCTGACATCATATAGTAAATCGACATATTCTTCCCTCTAAGTAAGCCCTTATTAATCATTCCCTTTAGCTCGTCAACTGCATTATTGAGGGGTAGATATTATAGTGATATTTTTAATGACACAGTGATACACATTCTTTAAGAATGTTGTTTGTTTTTGAGTACATCAGTGTTCAACATGATAAAACAGAGCTTAAAAGCTTGGGCTATCTATCGCCTCTGTTAAAGGCAATCCTAAATTATTTCTTAAGGAGGCTGCCTCAGTAAGATCAGCAGATACTCTGTCAGCTCACCCCTAAAGTGTAGAAGTGGCATTCTCCTGAGACTTGTGTCTTGCAAAAGCACATCATTTTTCAAAACAGACCACCAAATAACTTTAAAGTGAATACATTTATATTTCACAAATGCAATAAATGTCTTTAATAATAACATACTTACTCGACAATTAACCATAACTTCATTTGAGAGAATGTACATAACTAATATATTAAGAATACATGGTGCTTTTAGTTCCCCGATATTGATTAAAGTTTTAGTCACTCACCTCATTGAAGCAAGGTTGTCACCAAACTACATCAATAAACGGCTTGTTTTGATGCTTACAAAGTTATCTGTATTGAACTGCTGTTCAACATGTGTGATAGAAGGAACAACTCTCAAAAGTACTATGTTAAATTTGAAGATGTTATTGGTAGTGTTGTCCCCATTTAAGAATTTCTGAATAGGCTTGGTGTGGTGGTACTCACCTTTAAACCCAGCACTCGGGAGGGAGTGGCAGGAGGATCTCTGTGAGTTTGAAGCCAGTCTGGTCTATAAAGCAAGTTTCACAATATCTGGGGCTGTTAACAACAACAACAACAACAAAACCCTCTCTCTTAAAACAAAACTAAACAAAAAATTCGTGAGTAAAAGGACAATTGCTGCATTTTCAATCCCAAAGGAAATTGTGCTCATCATACACAAGACCTTTCATTTTGCATGCTAAATATATTGATTGGGTCTTAGAAAGTCCCATTCTTGTGTATTATATCCAATTCCTTCTGTATTCATCTTATCCTTCAAATTTGCCTTGGCATAATTTAACTTATGTGTAATTCTATGCCAGTATAACTTCCCATAACTTCTCAACCTAGTTGACAAGTTAACAGAACAACGACACCCCCCCCCCCAAACTAGTATACTGTAATGAATGGAGAACATTTTGTTTGGCATAGGGAATCTGTCCTATGATACTCAGTCCTTGAAAGACCATTCTTTCAAAGGACACAAACAGAAAAGATTGCAAAGTAAACAAAAAGATTTCAAGATTTCTATCAACTCAATGTAGCCATAATCATAGTTCATATGTAGATTATGTTCAAATGGTCTGAGTGCGTATAGCTTGACTCTTCAATAGCAATTGCAGTGAATGTGGACAGGAGCTCAGCAGAGATGTACAAGCATCTTCACGCCGGATGCTGAACGCTTTCACTCAGTGATATTATTATTTAACATCACTGATGTTAGAGATGTACACTTAGGAGTCCTCACTTTTCTAGCACACAGCTCAATAACCTGAAAATTTTAATACTAGATCCAAGTAACTTTTAACAAATGTCCTGTACGTTTTGAGCAATATATTTGTTAAACAAGAACCTTTGTTATGTGTACATAATCATAATATTGCCAAATATTGAAATTTTTTTTTTACTTTTAAAAACAAGGGTTGATTCTCTATAACCTGAGAAAATATTTTCTTGTTTTTCTCAACCTTTTTATCCTAGCTTTGTACACTGTAGACCACCATATACATATACATATATATATATATATATACACACACACACACACACACATACATAGTTAGCATATATATATAAGATATTTGCATTATGATCATAGAAGCAACAAAATTACAGTTATAAAGCAGCAACAAAATAATTTTTTGGTGGGGGGGTCACCACAACATGAGGAGCTATATTAAAAGGTTGAGCATAAACAAAGTTGAAAACCACTTCTAAGTTTTCATTTTAATGTAAGGATACAAAATAAAAGCAGTCTCAGAGACACCACTAGGTGAGGTTGTACTGTTGTACTGACTTTGATCTCATGTTTTTTTTTTTTTTTCTAGATTGGAGTTTACAGTATGTTTAAACTAAATCAAACCATACCTCTTCGATCTTCTTCTGCATGACCTTCCACTGACTTTCCCATTCTTTTCTTTCATTATCAAACTGGTCCAGTAACTCCATCTTTTCCTTATGCCAGTTGGTCTCTGTGTTCTCCCACTGCTTTTGCAGGTCCATGGCAACTATATGAGTGTCAGCCAAGGGGTTTCTGCTCATCTCTGCCGTCTTTTAACTGTTTCTTGGAAGTGTGGAAGTGTTTGAATTGAAGTGGTCTCACTTGCCTTTATAAAATAAAGATACAAGAAGATAAAGTCTCAAATTCATGTGCTTTCTGGAAACATCATTTTGACAAGAGTCATTGACATAATTAAACTATAGAAAACCAAACACAAGAGAAACAAGATCTCCCCCATGTCATGTGGGATGACTGTTCCAAGACCCAAAGCCAGGTAGTCACTGTGGGACTCCCATGTCTTAGTAAGAACTATACCAATCTTAAAAATGAAAAGGGTCATTATTTTACTTCCTCAGATAAGATCTCAAGTAGCATTACTATTCTGTGAGACACATTTTAAAACTTACTCGTGGTCTCTTTTCTTTCATTGGGACTATATATGTCTACATGTCTAGAATTATAACTATAGGAAAATGAAGAAAAACTTTCTTATGTTACACTAAGTAGTGACCAAAATGACCTGATTTCTAACATTCAGGAAATGAACTTTTATGATTTGATGAGACATTTTAAAATACCAGAAATAGTGACTAGGAAGATAGCTCAGAGCTTTAGATTGCATATTTTGTTTATAGAGAACCCATGTTTGCTTCTCAGCCCCCTTATTAAATGACTTATAATCCTCTGTAATTCCAGCTTCAGGGAATTCAACAGCTTTTTCTGAATTCTGTGGACACTTCCAATGATACATGCACATACTCCATCCCCACATATACACATAGTTAAAAATTAACCTTAAAATACCAGATACATAATTTTGTTATAAAAGTTGATATTTTATTTATATTAAAGTAAGGATATTCATAGCATTATTATGAACTTTATATAGTATTGTACATGTACAACAATTTGAGAAATTAAAAAACTTTGGACTTTAAAATTCTTATTTTATCTGAAGAACATTTTTATTAATAAAAATAAAAGCATGCATGTTTTTAGTGAAAAGTTTATTAATAATAAATGATTATATTTAAAATAATAATGCCAGTAAGGAACATAGAGTTATGTGTTGTAGAGAAGCCACTTGTTCATTTCCTAGCTGCCCAAACTCCTGAAGTAACCACACAGACACTGTATTAATTAAATCACTGCTTGGCCAATTACTTAAGCATATTGCTAGCTAGCTCTTACATCTAGAATTAACCCATCTTCATTATTATATATTTTACCATGAGGATTGTGGCCTATCAACAAGGTTTCAGCATGTCTGCCTCCAACAGTAGCTCAATGGCGTCTCTCTGACTCCACCTCCTTTCTCCCAGCATTCAGTTTAGTTTTTCCCGCCTACCTCTATCCTGCTCTGCACAGGCCCAAGACAGTTTGTTTATTAAACAATGGTATTTACAGCATACAGAGGGGAATCCCACATCAGTTATGTGTAACTCAGCAGGCTCACATGTTTAGCTTGTCAAGGTCCTGATCTGATCTCCAGAACATACATGTGTACAAGCACGTGTGCATGCACTCACACGCGCCCATGCGAGCACACACACACAAACACACACACACACATCAGAAAGAGAAAATAAAAACCAAAACCATGATTTACCAGCTTACTAACTCATGGCCATATTGCTTTAACCTTTCTGATACTCATGCACAAATCTACCAACAGTCAATGTTGCAGTGTTTCTGACAGAATAAAGTCTGTATGATTATGTAGGAAAAACAATTTTGTATTCACCAAAGAGAATTGCATATTTCACACCCCGTATATTAGATGACCATGAAAGATAACTTTGTTTTTGTCAGGCCTCTCCAGTCAAGACAGGAATAAATTGTTATAGACTTGAAGGAATTGAAAGCATAACTTTTTGTGCAGGCTCTGCTTCTTAAAAAAAAAAAAAGAAAAACAAAACAAAACAAATAACAAAAAAAACCCTACTGATGTTGAGATCTATATTTTCTCAAAAAGCATTTACCAATGACACTTGGATAGTTTTTGCATGTTTCCTTGGCACTCACTGTATCATTATCAAGTCAGTCGAGAAAAGTAAACAGTTCCCAATTTAGTTACAAACATGCTGTCATGAACCCTGTGTTAGTCACTCCGTTTCTAACCTCATTTTCTTCTCCAATATTACTGGTTTTGCTTTTGCTACTCTTTGCACCTATAAACCATGAAGATCTAACAAAACAAAGTAAAGAATTTGCAGAATTTGGGTTTTTGTTTCTACTGACATAACCTTTACTATTGTTAATTATCTGGTGATATTTCAGGTCCATCTAAAACCCATTCCCAGGAAACACAGACCAGGCTTGTTTTAAGAATGAGAGACTGCTTCAAAGCTATCTGTAACAATCTGTGACCTGGAAGTATTTCAGTGGCTATAAAGAATTGCCCCTCGGATGTCTTAGGAAAATTAGGGAGGTCTGAGACATCAAGAGGAAACTATAAATTTAACTAAAGACATTATGCAGAGGGCATGGGATAATGGCAAGATAGAAAAAAGGATTTATGATATCGCATGGTTTGTCCCAACTGTGTTTAAAAATTGCAAATACTCAGAAATTGTTCTCACAAGGATTTACTACAGCCATGTACCAATGGGTGCAACTTTTCTTTTTTTTTAATTTTTTATTAATTAATTAATTAAATTATTAAAGATTTCTGCCTCTTCCCCGCCACCACTTTTTTTTAAAAAAAAATTTTTATTAATTAATTAATTAATTAATTTAATTATTAAAGATTTCACAACTTTTCTTTCATTTTAATTCCTACCAAACTATGGGCACCTCAGAGTTTAAAGCCCTTCTATTTTTATCTACAAGAAGATCATCCAGAAATACTCTAGATCAGTTTTATCCCTAATAATAGGAGTATGTCAGACCAGAAGACAGTTGTG
Source organism: Chionomys nivalis (assembly GCF_950005125.1). Taxonomy (NCBI): domain Eukaryota; kingdom Metazoa; phylum Chordata; class Mammalia; order Rodentia; family Cricetidae; genus Chionomys; species Chionomys nivalis. Next base: position 39,828,974 of record NC_080087.1, on the reverse strand, counting down.
AAGGCCTGGATTTTGAGCTCCCCTGCATAGCATCAAACTGGGCTAGTGTTTCAGGGCTGATCTATCTACACAGCCTCCCCTTTCCAGAGCCAAAAGAAAACCTAGTTCGTGAAAGGTGATGGCTACTGTTGAAAACGAATGGTTTCATATCAAGAAGAAGGTTTGACCAAAAGGTCTATTTACAGCAATGTTTGCCAAACTTTTTTGTACAGGGATTTCCTTGGATTTGCTAGATTCTCAGTCTCGTATTCATATACATATAAATATCTACTGTAACACAGAAAGAGATATTGCATTGTTCCCTAAAAACAAACTATTGGAGGGTAGGCATAGAAACATTCTGAGAAGTAAGTGACAAAGTGAGAGAATGTGTAGTAAAGGACACTGAGCATATAATTTGTGATCCTAGAGAAGCTAAATAAGAAAGTGAACCCAAAGAAAAACGTATAGTCATCCGCCTGTATAGGGGAAGTAGACAAGATTGCTGGGCAAAAACTGGGAACTTGCGGGTGAGGTGGCATGGGGCTAAAGGGAAATGGGGTGAGAAACGTGAGAAGGAGAGGATGGGGGGAGCTTGGGGGAATGGGATGGTTGGGATATAGGAAGGTTGGATACGAGAGCAGAAAAATATATATCCTAATTAAGGGAGCCATCTTAGGGTTGGCAAGAGACTTGACTCTAGTGGGGCTCGCAGGTGTCCAGGGAGATGTCCCCAGCTAGTACCTTGGGCAACTGAGGAGAGGGAACCTGAAATGACCCTATCCTATACTGATGAATATCTTGCATATCACCTTCATCTGGCGAGGGATCAAGATAGAGACAGAGACCCAATTTGGAGCAACGGTCTGAGCTCTTAAGGTCCAAATGAGGAGCAGAAGGAAGGAGAACATGAGCAAGGAAATCAGGACCACGAGGGGTGCACCCACCCACTGTGACAGTGGAACTGATCTATTGGGAGCCCACCAAGGCCAGCTGGACTGGGACTGAATAAGCATGGGATGAAACTGGACTCTCTGAACATGGAGGACAATGAAGGCTGATGAGAAGCCAAGGACAATGGCACTAGGTTTTGATCCTAATACATGAACTGGTTTTGTGGGAGCCTAGCCTGTTTGGATGCTCACCTTCCTGGACCTAGATAGAAGTGGGAGGACCTTGGACTTCCCGCAGGGCAGGGAATTTGGACTGCTCTTCAGCCTCGAGAGGGAGGGGGAATGGAGTGGGGGGGGAGGAGTGGGGATAGGGAGAGGGGAGTGGGGGGAAGGCAATGTGTGGGAGGAGGGGGAGGGAAATGGGAAACGGGGAGGAGGCGGAAATTTTAATTAAAAAAGAATAAAAAAAAGAATCTAATCGCTACTGCTATCATAATGAATGCTTGAGAATTGATTATTTCTTCCCTCTTGTGTTTCATTCCCTCTTTGCCTTCATCCTTTCCTTCGCCCATTTCCATGTAACCCACTTCCTAAAGTAAAGCTGATTTTTTGTTTTGTTTTGTTTTGTTTTGTTTTTAGAGGCAGGGTTTCTCTGTAGCTTTGGTGCCTGTCCCGGAACTAGCTCTTGTAGACCAGGCTGGCCTCGAACTCAGATATCTGCCTGCCTCTGCCTCCCGAGTGCTGGGATTAAAGGCGTGCACCACCACCGCCCGGCTAAAGCTGATTATTTTGAATTCTACTTCCTTGGAAGCAAGTCTAACTGTGGAAACTTTTCTATTCCCTTTGACTGTGTCATGCCTAAGTATTTTTCAACTTTCTTAAGGTTGTTTGCCAAGCCAAGTATGTAGTGCAAAACCATTTGTTGCTAGCAAAATGCTGAATAAATATATAAAACTCTTTTTTGCTATCATTCTCAATTAAGTTTTTAAGATGCCAAGCTAAGGGGTCCATTTTGTAGGGACAGCATGTTCTGTGATGAGAAGTTTCAGGGTCAAGTTGGTCAGCACATTCAAAAGCTTAGATGTAGTTCTCTCCACTGAAGCAAATATAAAAGTTCTCTTTGTTCTTAGCTGTCACTCTTTTCCTCCCTCAGATTCTGGCATCTATGGGGGAGAGAAGAAAGGATCTTTTGCGTTCTGCATCATCTTTCTCATATTTCCTTGCTTTCTGGTTTATTTCAGCTTTCCCCAAGTTCATTCAGAAGAGAAGTTTACAAAGAAAATGTGGAAGGACAGAGGTAGCTGCATTTGTTAGTCATACATGAGTCCCTCCCCCAGCAGCACCAAACTGGCATTGTGCAATCCCTTTTAACCTACTTCTCCCCCAAGGGCAGAAGCCAAGATTGTGAACGATTGAGAGTGGTTGCGCAAGTGTGCTGATGGGAACAAAATGGTTCAGCTGATGGTTAAGCCCTGCTAGGGAGCAAAATTTAGGAGTAGCCAAAGTGTCTCACAGGGGATAAATGATAAAATACAAACTCTGACTAAAAACAACTTTTGGCTTGGAGAAGCAAAGACGTCAAAGTAACAACCTTGAGCAGAAGATGTACTGCTGCCATTTCACCCACTCCCCCAGATCTGCCTCAGTGTGGTGATGGCCACACTTCTTTACCTGAGGCATGCTCAGTTCTTTCTGTGTCCCGGTTATGACCATTTCAAACCTCCATCTTGTCCACTGAAAGCTGGATTTTAGCCAAGTAAACTCTACGTGGAGAGGTTACTCTCCTGCTACTTCTGTCTGCTCTGAGTACTTGTTCTGTAACCTTTTACTTCCTTTTCTAAGTAGATTGCTTAGGATAGGATTCAAGTACTTCGCACACACAGGAGGATGCATACTCCAGAAAGTAGGGCAGAGGCAGCATATCATGCCAACTTCACAATTCCTAGAAGAAATCATTTGGCCTGACAATGCTTTGCTCCTGATGAATTTGGAAGGACTAGAAAACACCATGCCTGGATCTCAAAGTACAGCACCACTTGTCCACAAAACTCTGTATCTCATTTTCCAGGTTCTTATAAACCACTGATATACCATTTCAGACAATTAAGGAATCCCATTTCTCTTGTGCTGTTCATCAGAAAATGCACCTATCCAGAGACCTCCCAACTTGACTTTCTAAGGAGATAAAATGAAAAAAAAAATTCACTGCTGTTCATTGCCACTTCTGTCTGCTCCTCACTTTCTAGTAAGACCAAAGAGACACAGCACATCCAATACCAAATAAATCAATTTTGTTTTCTCATTTGATTATCATCATTTATTCTTGGCTCTCCAATTTTTTAGTCATACTTTCAATCAAAGCTATAGGCACATCAAGTTTAGTTTCCTTAACTGGCAAAATACAGGCCTTGATTAAAAACAGCAACCTTTGTCTTGGGGAAACAAAGATCTAAGAGTAATAACCTTGAGCAGTGGGTGTACTGTTGCCATTTCTTAAAGACTCCAGTGTCTCCGAGCTCACTATGCAGAAACATTTACCCAGAAGTATAATAGTCATCTTAGACTAAACTATATATTTTTTTTATTGTGAATTTTAAATAACAGCAAACTCAGGGGCTGTGAATTTTATTTTGCAGATAACAAAATCAATTCCACCCTGCCACAAATTGCATTTTAATAAATGAGCAGAGCCAAGTTTTTGTGAACCTCTGAGGATTAGTGAGAAACACGGTCTCAGGGTGAGGATGGTACTGTCAGTCCAGGCTTGCAAAATCCACCCTCACCAGCAGAACAACTTTTCCCCCAGTCAGTGGAGTCCGTTATGCACTCCGCCCACTGTTCTAAATCCCAGACACAGACATCCATCAGCACGGGAGATGCTGACATCCCACGATACTTAAACCTCATCCATAGTCTAAAAGGCACCAACTGCAGTCCCTCTGTATCCTGCCACGATCAGTGTCTAGCTTTCTAATTCGCTAGAAAAAAACATACCTTCTTGTACTTGGGGGGCAATCCTGCAGCGGGTCAGTCCCTGTGTGCACAGTCTAGCAACGGAGGAAGCGGGGCCGAGAGCTAGCTGTCTTAGGGAACAGTCTCAATGACTCCTTTTCAAAACGGAGTCCGTGCATTCCCACAGCGGTTTTGACAAGTCCCTTCGCAAACTGCACCATCAAAGGGCCACTCAGCTCAGTGTCACAATAGCAGCTGGGGCTACTGTGACGTCAGGGACTTAGAGGCGGCCTTCAGGTCCCTGCTTCCAACCAGAGCTCTGTAACTTTAGAGCAGTGTTCGCACTCTGGGTAAACAACTCCAGGCCCAAGACATTTTTAACTTTTATAATGGAGCCCAGCATTTTCAGACTTGCCAAGAGAGAGAGAGAGAGAGAGAGAGAGAGAGAGAGAGAGAGAGAGAGAGAGAGAGAGAGAGAGAGAGATGCTTGTTAATGGCACATGATGATAACGGCCATATTTAGATTTCTTTTATTTGGAAAGTAAACTCATTTCTTAGGCGCAAGAACTATCCTCTTTCTCCAGCCCCTCTCTCCCCTTAGCTAGTAACAGGAAGTAATCCTCAGTGCCTTTGTAAGTCTGGAGTGGCATGAAGTGGAAAAATATATCAAATGAAGTGAGAAAAAGAATCTGAAACACACACATACACACACAAACATGAGTCAAAAAATTATGTGAAAATATACTGAATGTCTGATTTATATATAAAATAGAAGTGGGCCGTATATAAAGAGCAGCCTTGCATCTCTGTGGTTCTACAAAAGCATTATGCCTGCATCTGTAGTATAGTGATGTTTTTAAACAGAGGGCATATAACCCATGGGAAAAGACACTTCTCATTAGGGGAGGGCAAGGGAAATATCAGCAGCAGGATGACCACATACTCGACAACAACTGAAGTATGCTGCCGCCCAAATAGGGAGAATCCATAAGAGTAGGCTGAGAGTAAGCTCTGTAAACCAGATCAAATAGGCCTGTCTTGTAAGACAACGTTGTCTCCTCATGGCTAGGATAATTTTGAAGTAAATCCAGCAAATAACCTACATTAAATTTCAAGTAACAAGACTGCACCTTCATGTTGAAGTTTCCATTTGTATACCACACTATCTGAAGCTTGATATAATTTTGTATTTTTTTTTTGTTGGCCTGTTTCCAGTTACCATCTCGTAGGTAGCCAAACCGTTTACGAATGCTAATCTGCTCATAGCATAAATAAACTTATTTAATTTTATCACTAATTTATTTATACAATATAAGTTTTATTTTTGTAGCACAGGATAGCCTGAAACTCACTATCATAGCCCTGGCTGGTCTCAACTTAGTATAGTCCCCCTGCCATAGCCTTTCAAGTCCCAGAATTATGGTCAAAAGTCACCACGGTCAGCTCATACTTAGACTACTTTTCTCCATGGTAGGACTTCAATGCATGCAGAATAACGGAAGGAAATGCTTGCCTGTGGTTAGAGAGTCAGGCTTCATATAATTCTAACAGCAACAACAATCATAATAGTTACAGTAGTAACAGCAGTTTTTCATTGTGAGCAGCCTTCTGTGAGGCTCTGTGCTAAGGACTCCAAGGGGATCTTTGTGTTAGTTTACTTCCCTTAGCAACTGTCTCTACAGTTATTATTAACCTGATCTTACTTATATCCGTGGCTTAGCGAGCTAAAGCATCTTGACAAAGCTCAAGAAACGCCTGTGAGGGGGAGCAAGACTTGGAACTACTTTCCGTATTTGGGGATCCTGGAATTTTGTCACAGGGATCTAGGTTTCAGTTCTCCTGCCATCATTTAACTGTGGGAGTCTACAGCCTCTGTCTCTGCCTTAAACACACACACACACACACACACACTTCTGAAAGTTATAAGGCAAGAGGATATATGGAGGGACAGACAGATGCTCCCATTTGCCTTGGTGCTAAGGCAAACAGGGGGGTGAAGGAAGGCCTTTGCTCAAAGCCATCACCTGGAGCTATCAAATATTACGTCTGAGGACTCTCATTTCAAAGCACTCAGTTTCTGTGAATTCTTTGTAGATCAGTTTAAGACTTCACATCTGGGCAGGTCAGCATAAGCCGGGAGTCCCAGAATATCAGAGATGAAGGCAGGAACATCAGGAATTCAAGGCCAATCTCAGAGAATGAGGACATTCAGACCAGCCTCAGCTCCAAGTAACCCTGTTCTCCAAACAAACAGGAAACAAACATAAACCCACAAACAAAAGCAAGATAAAAGAAAGAAAAAGGACTCTTCCCAAATTTCTATCAGATAGCGTCTGGCTGGCTTACAGCAGTTATGTTGTGTTTTGGACTTCAGTCTCTCCCGTGCTATTTTAGTGACCCTCTTTCTGTGCTAATAAAAAGGACTACAAGTAGTAGGGTTTTTTGTTTGTTTGTTTTGTTTTTTTACAGGTAAAGGGACTTGTAGTACTTTTTATTAGCTTCTTGTCAGGTAATTGTATTATATGTAGACTTTGAGCAAGCATTCACTTCAAGTGGAACAATCGTGTGACTATCTGGTAGCCTTCTGTTTAATAATTTTGTGTGTATATATATGTGTGTGTGTGTATGTGTGTGATCTCTGTGTGTGTGTGTGTGTGTGTGTGTGTATGTGTGTGATCTCTCTCTCTCTCTGTGTGTCTCTTTGCCTCTCTCTCTCTGGCATGGGTATGGAAATTAACTCATAGGATAGAAAGGCAACAACTGTTCAAACAGCTTTCAGGAGTTTCCAAACAATTCCATTTTGAGATGAATAGCTATTGTTCTCTCCACAAAATCCATGAACTTAAAAGACTAATGATGGTGTCCTCAGTCCCACAGTAATGGTGATACTTTTATTTATTAAGCCGATTGGCATTTTTAAGTAGGTGTTAGAATAATGGAATTTATTTTATGGAAAGCATACGATTTATTGTGTAGTTCAGATGATTGATTTGAAAGCCATTTGAGTACTTGATTTCATCTTAAAATAAGAAACACACCAAAGTTATTGCTCTCATTTTAGAAATGATTATACACTCACAACTGCTAATCCAATTTCTAAGTGTAACAGAATATACACAAATATTGTAATAAAAACAAATGGAGAAACACCAACTGCTATTAAGAAAGAACAGCAAATTATAGAAAGGATTTAAAAGCATTTGTACATTATCCACAAACTCGAACATTTTGGAAAAGTTTAAGGGAGATACTGAACACATAAATGGCACCAACAGGTGCCTTCCAGAGTTACAGAATTTAGAGCCAAAATGATCCTCTGAAGTCATCTAGTTAACCTTCTCATTTTACAGTGAAGGAAGAGGCTCTCATGTGAAGTCATCTGCTCAAGGTCACAACACTAATGATGCCAGGAATAGAATCCAGGGTCTCTCATTCCCAGTGCGTTGCCTTGAAATTTAAAATTCTAACCCATTCAAGAGACAAGAGCCAAGATCAGCGACAAGGCCATTGGTTGTGACCGGAGAAACAAATGTTGGTTTCTGGCTTTGTCAAATTCTGTTTTCTTCTATGTTGAATCAAGGGAGGCAATAGCCTCTCAACCAAGTATGACATGAAAGTCATATAGCTAAATGTTTATTTTGATAATCAAGGCTTAAAGCCTAGGGAGATGGCTACATGGGTAAAAGTGTTAGCCATGTAAGCCTAGCAGGCCTAGTTAAATCTCTGAAATCAATGTAAAAACCTGGATGAGCTGGTACGAATCTGTAACCCTAGCACTCCCATGCAGAGATGGGAGGCAGAGTTAAAAGAACTGTCATGAAGCTATAATACACGGCATAGCAGCCAAAACTAGATACCCCATGCTAACAAGGTGGAATGTGAGAACGGACTTCTCAATGTTGTATTCTGACTTCTACTCATATGCTGTAGCATACATATGCCTTCATGAGCAAGCACGCACACACACACACACACACACACACGCTTGCGCGCACACACAAACACAGACTGGAGGGGGGCCACATGAAATGAGTAGTAAATAAAATGTTAAAGAGTCTTGGGTCCTCGGTTACTAAAAAAATATCTGTACCAAAATTCAAAGACATAAGAATTCTTGCACGGTAGCTTAAAAAATCTGGGCATAGACACGGCAGTATGGCTTTAAACATGGCATGAAGGAACCGATAGTTTTTCTGCCTGTTGGATGCTCTTTACGCTTCCCCAAATAATTATTTATTTACTTTCTTTGAGTCAGGACAATTCTGACTTTTATAGGACTGGGGAGTGACTGAGTTTATGGTTGTATAGCCTTTTTTTCCTTCCTTCTTTATCATTCAGTCATATTTAATAGTAAAGGCACTGTGTTTCTGTTTTTTTAGAAATGACATGAAAATGACAGGAGCACAGAATGGCTTTGGAAAAAAAATGAGATCATTCTTTTCGCGCTAACGTTAGAGGCCACACTATAAGTAATGTGTGTTAGGTAGTTATTCCTTCAAAACAATCTGCCTTGTACAATTTCTTAAGGTACATGACCTCAATTGTTCAGCAGAGCTCTTCAGTCTTAAATTATATTTCTAGTTTGTAAGGAAGAGAGAATTGGGACACATTTCAGCTAAAATTTCACTTAAAAAAAAAACACCAAAACACTGATGAGAAACCACGACGTCCCAGCTCAGACTGTGGGGACTTGAAGAATAAGACAAGTCCATGCACTTCAGAAACTGTCACCTCGAGAAGAGTCCCAGAAAATGAGGTCTGCAGCGTGACTCTTCACATCTGGGAAATGAACAAATAGACAGATGTGGGAGCCTTCTCTCCCACGTAGTTAAGGACAGCGGTCCACCCAGGAGTTCAGTTCAGTGTTACAGCCAGCCAGAGCTCACGCTGCTCAGAAATTTATAATCAACTTCAGATGAAAGCTGGAACACTCCCCTATTTTGATTTTTTTAAATCTGATCATCCAGAGTGGATACGCAGGCTTTTGCTTTCCCCCCCACTGTCAAGTGTAGTCTTAAGCTCTCTGAATCACAGAACGACAGGGTTTTAAGTGTGTGTTAACAAAATAAAAATGACCCTGATGCATATGGGGCTATGATTCTGAGTACAAGTCAGGACAGCTCCACCAAGGATATTTTTCCCTTCAAAGTTCCCCACTTAGAATATTACATTTCATAGAGTACACTGTTTTCCAGTGTTGGGTGTTTTCCCATAGAGTCATGGGATGCTGGCTGCTTCCTCTATTCTGAGGTCTGGTGACATGTCAATAGATATTTTAGCCAAGCAGACCTGCCACGGATCTTCTATATAGGCACTTCCATATATAAGAAATAGTTCAAAGAAACACCTTTAACTATCAGATTTTAAGTGTTGGTCTGAATTCTGAGAAAAAAAAAAGCAACATTTGAGAAATATGTGCTACTCAAAATTAGAAAAAGGCCTTCCTTTATGTTTCAATTTTGTTTTTAGCATCTCCATCATATTATTTATAGATTTGTGACTTATTGTGACTGTAGAAGCAAAATAATGGACACTGCTAAAGTTATCTGTTCAGTGTTCACCACAAGAGGGCTACCCTGAGTCACTTCTCTTTGCTAGAAAGTTTGGAGGACATGCCTGGTTCAGACAGGTCATTCAGGGAATGACCTTAGTAAACTTAGTAAACCTGCTAATGAGTCCGTGTCTGATCCTTATAGTATACTATGGTTCTTTATGCCTTTGAAATAATTTTTACAACATATTCCGATAGCTTTGCTTTTTTTAATGCAGTTATTTGAAACCCACTGTAATATTTTGAATCTACTTAATTCCTAAAAACTCAGTAATTTCAAACAAGGTGCAATTTTGGAATCAATTTCATTCTTTCAGAAAAAAATTTCATTCTTTCTAAAGTCAGGAGTATTATTAGAGACACAACTCTATCTCTTATAGTGTCTTCTCACAGCAAAACTGTGATGTCCCAGATTGGGGAGATGCTCGCTTCTCTCCATCTCTCTCCTTTGCCTGCTCACTGTAGCTTTTCTTCAAGAAGGAGTTCAAGCAACTGAGAACAACTGAAGGCCCTCCGTGCAGTAGCCCTGACCCCAGTAGATGATATACCTCCAAATAAAAGTGCTGAGATTCTGAGGGGTCAATTGAACTCCAAAATAAATTAGTTTTGGTACATTGTCATGTAAAAACTCTACTTTGGAAATTCTAAATAACTGATATATTTTAAAAGTGTGGCATTTTTCTGTTCAGGAGTTAATACTATATGAAATGGCAGAAGATGTTTTAGAAAATAACAACAAAAACTATAGATAGTCATGAAAAAGAATGACAAACTATACATAAAACTCAGTTTTTGGATTAATATGCAAAAGACCTTCTATGTACATATATATATATGTGTGTGTATCTCTCTGTATATGCATATTTATGTATATATACGTGTGTGTATATAGATAGATAGATAGATAGATAGATAGATAGATAGATAGATAGATAGATAGATAGATGATGGATGGATAGAAAGACAGACATAAACTTTCAAGCAGGGAAGTCATGGAAGGAATGTATTAGCAAGAATCATCTGAGTCTATGTCTCTATAACCTTTCAGAATGGCCATCATGAAAAGGAGCCCCCATTACCTCCCACCTCCTATCTAGTGACACAAAAGCACTATTTAAAAGCATGTGGGAAGCTACTGCATTTGTCGCAGGGCATACGGAACACGTGACTTGTTCTTCTGTTGTTTCTTGCTGAGGTCTTACAAGTGTCATGAGAATATTGGGACACACTGATAAGGCATTAGTTTCACCAACATATGTATGGAACCATCTCGCCTACCCCAAAGCAGATGGCAAACAGATACAGAACAGCTTATCTCACTCTATCTTCTGACTTTAACAAGGCTCTAGAAGACATCTTTATGGATACTGTTTTTTAATTGTACCAAAATTCATTATTTTAACGAGCAGTCAAATTTTCTCACATTTCAATTTAGTCCTTTGCCTCTTTCTGTTCACTCCCTACAATCAATTAGGGCACCGGATTCCAGCAGGTGAGACTGGGCTGTAGCGCTATGAGAATTTAGCTAAAACACTGCACAGATTTTGGGGGTTAAGGCTAAGCTGCCAGGCTGACATTCCAAACTTAAGTGGCAGATAATTAAATAGCCACATCCCAGCCCATCCACATAAGCTGCACATTCCTGGATCAGCACCAAAATTTTCATTATTTAATGAGTTTCAGTCATTTTTATTTAAAAATAACCAAGCAGATTTCTGTTTCTCTCAAACCTAGGCTAAATTAACAAAGACTCTTGTTCCTGGGCCCAAGAATATGCCATAGAAGGGAATCTTTTCAATAAAGTTTGCTTTAGAAAACGAATTCCAGCATTACATTTAAATAGCATAGCTTTGAACATGAGAATAGAATATTCTTTGTCTCAACATCTGTGAGATTTTGCAATGTTGATCATTTAAAATTAGCAAAAATAAAATAATTGTTCACTGAACAAAGTAACGAAAATAGTGCAGCAATGAGGTCAAAGGCATGGGTGGGGAAGAGTTTGTGGTAGTGAAGGGAGATGCCCAGGAGAAGGGGGAACTAGGGACTCCTCACAGCTCTGGGGCACCATCTTTCTCATTCTCTTCCCAACTCTAGGTACTAGGTTCCCACAAAAGAGCCTCAAGTTATAAGAAGATCAGAGAAGGGCCGCTTCATTGGTAGTTTTCTGAGGCCATCTTCCTCTCTATCTCACCAGCATGATGACACAGGGAATTCTGACTCTGCTGCAGTCTTTACACATCAGCTTGACTGTGTGTGTGTGTGGGTGATCTGTATGTGCACACATGCGCATGAGTGTGTGTGTGTGATGTGTGTGTATATTTCTAAAGCACAAGTAGAAAACTGGCTGGATAGTCGATAGGCCGGAGTTAGAAATAACTTTCTTAGAACTCACTGGTACAGTAAATTTGCATCCTCAAGTTCAGGGATGCTGTCAGAAGGAATGCAAAAGCCCCCAGAATATGCAGGAGTAGTCAGTCATACCTGTCCTGTTTCAGTCTGCTGTCCCCCTCCCAGCATGCTATGAGAGTTCTATCTATAGAAGGTGTGACTGGGAAGTAATGATTACATAAAATTCTTGTATAAAAATCAGTCCAAGAGGGGACAGAGAGATGGCTCAGAGGAAAAGAGCACTGACTCCTATTTTAGAGGATATGAGTTCAATTCCCAGCAACCACATGGTGGCTCACAACCATCTATAGTGAGATCTGGTGCCCTCTTCTGGCCTGCAAGGTTACATGCAGGCAGAGCACTGAGTATCTAATAAATAAAATCTTTCTAAAAAAAAAATCAGTGTAAGGCATTCATATCAATACTGATAGGGCCAAGAAAAGCATGACTGCCCAGCAGATATCTAGAGACAATACTATTTGGCTATGTCAGATAGCACAAGTCATTGCTGAAGTACTTTTACGACCACCACAGATATTTCCAGTAACTTTAAGAAAAGCCTACAGATTTTTTTTGTTACAGCATGTTGAATCATTGTGAGGGTTTGTTTTACTGTACACATCTAGTTATCTGTGAGTGTTCCTGACTATGTATTCACATTCTGTTCTTCTTGGTTCTCCTTTCCATTACATTTGTATTTCTTATGTCTTCTTTAATTTTGTTAGTTTTGAGAAACTGCTTTAGTGAAGAGAGTTTTTTTCTGAAAATTCATATTTTATGTGTATGATTGTTTGCCTTTATATCTATATATGCACCATATGCTTGTGGCGTTGGGAGAGGCCTGAATAGGTCATCGGGGTCCCTGGATCTGGAATTGCAGAAAGACAGTTGTGAGATGCCATTTTGGGGATGGGAACAGAGCCTAGGTTCTCTGCAAGAGCACTGAGTGCTTTAAGCCTTTTCTCCAGTCTCAGTCTCATCTTTTTTTTTTTTCTTTTCTTCTGAGATAGGGTTTCTCTATATAGCTCTGGCTGCCCTAGAACTCACTTTGCAGACCAGGCTGGCCTCGTACTCACAGAGATCCACCTGCCTCTGCCTCCCAAGTGCTGGGGTTAAAGGCGTACCCCACCTTTAGATGTAGCCCCATCTTTTAAAAGTGGTACCAGCATTGTAGAGAACTTCTCAATCATTGGGACATCTTGAAGCACTCTCATGCATTTCCAGAGGCTCCACAATCAGCTAAGAACCTCTGCTTGGCTATGGGGTCTCACACTCCAAGTACCATAAACATTTCAGACAAATTTCAATTTCAACACTTAAACATTTATGTTCAGTTTCATTGAGGTTGAAGCTCAGAAAATTATCAAAAATTTAGCAGGCAGATTTGAGTTTTTGAGGAGTGTGTTGCCATGCATGTTGAGTCAGACTCTCAAAGTGTAAACCAAGCTGACTTCAAATTTGCTATTGCATGTGCCTCCATCTCCCAAGTGCTATGACTGCAGGCTTGTGCCACCAATTTAACCAACCATAGAATTTTTCTCCTTTCTCTATTCTTTCTCATGAAAGCCTACCCAAAACTTAGACTTTGGAATTCAAGATTAAAAGGCAAATGTGGATGGACATATATTTCTATGGTAGAGCATTTGTCTGCCAGATAGAAGACTCTGGGTTCCACTACTAACACTGAAAAACCAATGGGAACACACCCAATCAAACAAAATCTGATTCCAACTGCTAGGAAGCCATTAATCAGATATGCCTTTTCCCCTTCTTCACAAACAATTATAACAAAACAAAGTACAAAAAGAAAAAAGAATCCCAAGCAAAGACAATAGACATTAATATCAGTTAAATGAAACTTTGTGACTACTGTAAATTTTTCTAAATTTAAGCATGTGTAGTGTGTTGTGGATATGGTGCGTATCTGTGGTGGGTGTACAGGTACTGTATGCATGAGAGTGTGCAGGTACTTGTACTTATAGAGTTCAGAGGGGAATGTTGTGTGCATGTATGTGTAGTGCGTGTGAGTGTGTATGTGTGTGTGCATGTGTGCGTGTGGTATGTGGTGTATGCAGGTATTGCATGCATGAAGAGTGTGCAGGTACTTGTATTTATGGAGTTCAGAGGGGAATGTTGTGTGTATGTATGTGTAGTGTGTGTGTGTATGTGTGTGCGCGTGTGTGTGTGGTAGTAGTGGCATGTGTAGGTACTGTATGCATGTGAGTATAGAGGCCAGAGGAAGATGGCAAATGTGCTCCTCTAACATTTCCCTCCTTATTGCCCCATCTCCACTCCCTGTGCGCATTACTTCATATGGGCTCTGGGAAATTGAACTGGAGTTCTCATGTTTTTGTAGCAAATTTTCTTACCAACTGAAGCCTAGAAAAACAAAGCAAAATAAAAAAAAAAAACCCAAAGCTAATATTTAAGGGGAAATGGAGCTGTAGGGGTGAGGGAAAACACTCTTCTGCAGATGAAGTCCTTGGAATGCCAAAGGCCAACACACACATCTTTAACTGGAAAATTTTCCACTTGTATCTTTTTCTTGTGGTCAAGATACTTCACTTGTATCACAGATTTCCACATCCACTGACCAATATGTGAACTGAGAAGAATATATGATTTTTCTTTTTTTTTTTTTTTTTTTTTTTTTTTTTTGGTTTTTCGAGACAGGGTTTCTCTGTGGTTTTGGAGCCTGTCCTGGAACTAGCTCTTGTAGACCAGGCTGGTCTCGAACTCCCAGAGATCCGCCTGCCTCTGCCTCCCGAGTGCTGGGATTAAAGGCGTGCGCCACCACCGCCCGGCTATGATTTTTCTTATTCTTTTTTCTTGAGGTCTGGCTAGATAGCACAGGCTGACCTTGAACTCACAATCCATTTGTCTTAGCTTCCGCAGTATTGATGTCATAAGAATGTATCATCTTGTGTGGAGTGTTGGAATTTCTAGGTATTCAAGGATTCCAGTGGGTAAACTACCAACAAGATGGGCAGTGTAGAACCTTTGATACATAGAGTCCATCCAGGTGACCTTAGTATGTATAGACTGCAAGACAGGAATACTAGGGTTCACGACAGTATACTTTACAGTAAAGTTTACAGAGTAGCTCCACTAGAACTATGCCCCTGGGTTAAGATTGTAACTCAAGAAAATTCTAGACACTGTATTTGTTTCCCTTCTTAAGCTGTCCCTCATGCCATGTTGCTAGCATATTTTCTGCTGTGGAGACAGTTTGTCACAGAAGAAAGGACTCCCAGCACCAAGGTCAGCAGTATCTTCATGGAGAGATAGCTAATTTAAAGGAAAGTAAGATAAATTGAATGGGGTGTGTGGCTATTTAGTTACTTATTAAACTAAAAGATCGGTTTGACTCATGCTTCCAAACACATCTCTGAAGACAAAACGTGACAGTTTCAAAACATATTATTTACTTTCCAAGAGAGCTACAGTTCAGCATTTACCATATGTTTTTTACAGATATTTATTGGACAAAAACATTTTCTTTTTGGTCTAACACAAATAACCTTGCACTCATAGATCCAAATAATCTATATCAGATAATTTATAAAAACACCTACATTTACTTATACTTAATGACTCCATGATTTTTGAAAATAAGACCAACTTAAACATTTACAGGATTGAATTAATACTCAGTTCCTAGGAATTAATTATAGACAGCCCATTTTTTAGAGTTAGCCTGTCAATTATGAATTAAAAGCACAAAATGAATATATAAAAGAAAGAGAAAATGATTTACACAAAAATCTGCAACACCTTCTTTTCCTTACCTGAAATCTTTTGGTCGCTGGGGTGTTCTATTGAATTTGACAGTGTAAGATGAGTTGTGGCTTTTTACAGAGATATGCAGTCTTCAGTGTTTTTACAGCATCGGTTACTACAGAAATGATACGTCTTGTATGTCTTGTCTTGAGGAGTGGACAAAATAAAACAACGGAAAACACGACAACGAATGATAAATGGGGAAAGATTTACAGTACAAAAAACAGTGTGAAAAGGAAGACAAGTTTAAATATTGTTGTGTAAGAAAGTGAGGAGAATAACACAAGGATGAGAATAAGTAAAATGATGGGCTGGAACATCTGGGAAGGCAAATGTGGAGACAAGGAGAAAAGCTAATTAATAAGCGCTTTAAACCTTATCTTCATATCAACTTATCAAAGCACCGCCTCGACCTAAAAATAAAGATACTCCCCCATTAGGCCTAGATCTGCAAGTTCCTAAATGCTTTATTATAAACAGCACTTTCTCTCCTTCTGATATATATTTCTATATCCTCCCTCCCCACAGTGTAGCTGATAACACCACATGCTTGGTATTCAAAAACCTGCCAAATGAAAACCAAAGCCATAACAAAATACACTAAATAGAAAGAGAGAGTAACATTTAACATTCTGAAAGCCTATAGATTCCATTATAACCCCCCTCCCGCCCCCACCCCTCCCACCGCCACCCCCGCAGCAAAGCATAGCAACATGCAAGGTAAGCGGGTGGGCTGCAAGTTCTCTAGCTGTGGTCAGCAGGCAAGTGATCTACTAACATGCTGCTGCGCAGAAACTGGGTTTTAAATATCAGTGTCTCGAGTGTGTTCAAAGCCATGCATGCTGTTGTACTTCGGTGGGTTCTCCAATGGATATAGGACATCAGGCTGCTGCAAGGGACGGTACTGCCTGCTTGGCTCCATAGACATCTTTTATGTGGTTAACGTGAACAAAATGCATTGATCTTTCAGTGGCCACCATACCTGGCCAAAGCTGCTGGGTCCCATTCATCCGGTAAGCCTCTACAAGCCAGGAGGGAAATGCTGCTTTCCCCTGTGCTGGAATACTTATTATTATTTCTTTGAATTAGTATTGCCTTAAAGCTATGCTGAAAACTTCTCGCTGTGGGATCTCCACTATTGAACTGATGATATTCAACTAGAAATAAGCACCGTGTTACTTCAACTTAGGCAAGGGGATTACTTGTACGTGTCTCATCCACAGAGCTCTGGGCACAAACAAGATCGTGTCTCCTTACTACCAATTTGTACATTTATCAGGGGTATCCATTAGTTTTGTTTAATCAGAAAAAAATTTTTTTTAGACAGGATCTCACTATCACCCCTGTGGGCTTAGAATCACAGAGATCCACCAGCTTCTACTTCACTCAAGTCCTGAGATTTAAGGTCTTCAACACTTCCCCCGGTTTACTTAGTCATTTTTTTAATAATCTTAAACTCAATTTGTACCTTGTTCACAAACCTCAAATATTGAGGACCTTTATGTTAGGGAAATACTGAAAAATGTTGACCTTTTAAACTGATAATATGCATTAAAAATCTGTACGTCATCACACAAAACCTGATTGTGTCAGTGTTGAATATCCCCTTCAAATAAAACAGGAAGGAATAATAGTTAATGATCTATTGGTTTTTGGGACCCTCTGCCTGGTGGAACACAGTGTGAAAATAGAGGTGCCTTTCTGGGTTTCAAAGTCCAGCAAGGCTATGAGATGGAACTTCGCTATGGTGAGATGTGGAAGTCGGAGTTGGAGATGCCCCACGAGGGACTGCAGCTCCACAGGCCAGCCTCGCCATCGCCATGGCTCGCAAAAGGCAGAACTGTACCTGACTCACGGATATGGGCTCCTCGGCGCCGCGGTCATCCGCAGACTTGGGCACCTCCAGGCGGTCGATGAAGGTCTGCAGCTCCTTGCGGAAAGCCTTCATCTGAGCGTTGATGCGGTAGAGCAGCTCGTGCTCCCGGATGCGGCTGCCGTCGTCCTCCTCGTCCATCAGTCCGAATAGGTCCCCGTTGGCCACGTAGATGCGCGCCTCAGTGATGATGGTGCTCGTGTCTGCGATGAGCCGATCGATGGTCTTTCCCAGGCGCTCGGCCTCGGAGCGGATGTCCTTCATCTGCTGTCGATCCGAGAAGCTCTTGGGCCAGGGACCGGGTGTGGGGTAGAAGGAGCGGGTGGGCGTGAGCGAGCGGATATTCCGCACTTCCTCGGAGTCGCTCTCGCCACCAATAGGCCCTTCTCGCTTACGATGGGGTGGTCGGGAGTCATCGTCGCTCTCCTTCTTGCCCGCATCGCTCTCTGCATCACTGTCGCGGGGGCTTCCACGAATACCCAGGTGTGAGGCCAGGTCGTAGCGCTGCATGTTGGACATGAGCACGCGGTTCTCGTACTGCAGCTGCATGACCTTGCCGCTCAGCTCGTTGATCTGCAGGCGCGCTGCCTTCAGCTCCTCCTGCAGGGCCTCGGTCTTGGCGCTGTCGTGGTGCCTCGAGCTGTCATGGCCGCTGGACTTGTACTTGTACTTGTTGAGCTCAGCAGTAATGCGTTTGTTCTGCTCCTCCAGGTCGGCCACGTTCCTCCGCAGCAACTCGGTCTCATCTTCCACCAGCTGCAGGTGCTGTCGCAGCTCTGACAAGGACTCGCTTTGCTCCCTCATGAGGGGGTTGGCCGAGCCATTGAAGTCGTCGCCCCGCAGGTCGTCCAGTTCCGCCTTCAGGCCACGGTTTTCCACCTCGAGTTCTACTATTTTCCTGCCCAAGATGTTAGCCTCTTCCTCCACCAGCCGCAGCCGCAGCTTGAGCTCCGCCTCCCTCGTGCTTGGAGGTCCCCCAGCTTCTCCTTTGGGTAGAGGGCTGTCCAGGTCCCCATAGAAAGATCTGTACTTTTGGAGTTCGTGCTCAAATCGGTCTTTTTCTTTATCAATCTTGGCCATTTTCTTTCTCATCAGGGCAGCTTCTTCCTTAACGAACTGCAACTGGCACTTCAGATCCTCATTGTCCTCCTCATTAGGGGAAAAGAGGGGAAAGGACAGGTCATTTCTATGCAAATAGAGAACGCAACCAAGAGAAGACATCTGCAAAAATAATTTCTTTTCCTTGCAATTACCACTTAATGTCACAAAGAGAGATGTGTCTTTTCTCCACATCACTTACATTCTTTGCCCAATTAAAAATTAAGGTAGCATGTTTTGGAAACCTTTTAAAAGAGGATAAGAAAAGTGGGAAAATTGATCACCACTATTCATGAATGATAATATGTGCTGTTACCAACCATTTCATGGTCCTCTCATAAGTGTTCTTTATTTTGAGCTCTCCCCAAAATGCCATAAGTATAAAACTCATTTGCCCTAAGAAACATGTAGCTACTCTGCACTCACTCAGCACCATTTCCTGAGCATGAGTGTGAACCAGATGCTCTTCGACTCTTTACAAAAAATAAAAAAAGAAGAAGAAATGGTATATGACTTCACTTCTCTCTGGAGCTATGGCTCCCGGGCATTGTCAAGGAACAAACTTCCATTGACCATTATTTGAAGGAAAATGGTTTCGAAGCCCATGAAGAAGGGAATGTCTTACACTAGAATGAGCTATGCAAAGTAAAACTGGCAAGCAGTCTATTTGCATGGATTTTTGAAATAAGTTGTTCTACCATCTGCTAAAATGGGTAGAACTGATTCTGTCTGCTGAG
The DNA here is from genome assembly GCF_950005125.1 of Chionomys nivalis. Taxonomy (NCBI): domain Eukaryota; kingdom Metazoa; phylum Chordata; class Mammalia; order Rodentia; family Cricetidae; genus Chionomys; species Chionomys nivalis. The sequence continues at coordinate 39,809,720 of NC_080087.1, read as the reverse complement.
TAGTAGATCTGGTGATGACTCTCTCACACGTTCTTACTCAGGCCTCAGAAGCCTAATCATCAACTAAACTGAAGTACTAGGAAAGAAATAGAAATCTCTTTTAAGAACTTTTGTGAAAGTTATGTCTGTACTGATTTGAAAAATGGGCCCATAGGCTCACAAGTCTGAACACTTCATCAACAGGGGTAGAACTATTTGGGAAGGATTAAGTTGTGGAGCCTTGTTAGAAGGGCACTGTTACTAAGACCTAGCTTTGGAGTTTCAGAAGTCTTAGGTCATTACAAGTGTACTTTCTCTGCCTTCTGTTTGTAGATCAAGATGTGAGCTCACAACTATTCCTGATGTAATGCCGTTGCCCTGCTATCATGAACTCCAATCTTCTAAAATTGAAAGCTCAGTTAAAGTCTTTCCTGAACAAGGTGCCTTGGTCATGGTATTTTATCACAGCAATAGAAAAGTAACCAATACAATGTTCAAGAACATTTCTTTCAATGATCATTTCTCAAAATTTACTTTGGTTCTCTTATTTAGATGAACAGATAGATTAGTAGATAGGCAGATAGTAGAAAGGTAGATAGATGGATGGATAGATAGATAGATAGATAGATAGATAGATAGATAGATAGATGTTTTGCCTGTCATGGGTGGATCCCAGGGCCTGGCAATATTATGCAAGCATTCTGTCAATAAGCAGCATCCTTAATTCTTCTTTTAAAGGTTGAATTAAACACCCCTTCTTTATTTAGACTTCTGAGAATTGATGTCTGAGAGACAGTCTGATAAAGAACTAGGGAGTATAGACTTCTGTTAGAGAAGTTCCAGAAGCAATGGTGAAAGGGTACAGATCTTTTCTCTCCTAACAACTCACGAGAGGAGGAGGGGTTGGAGAGCTGGTAGTGATACAGATAGTGAAGACTGCATTCCTTCTGCCTACCTGGTCTCACCTCAGCCATCAGAGCAGCTGAAACTTTCACTTCTTCACAGATAAGAAGGTTTATCATGGCAGAGCACAGGTTAGAAAGGGGCAGAGCAGAATCTATATTCAGGCTGATTGCAAAAGTGATATTATTTGAGCTGTTTCTAGAACAGAAGTGCAAATAAGGAAAGTAGGGCAGTAGGGTAAAGTTGAACTAGGATGTGCTGCCCTCTGTTTTCCTTGAGAGGCCGTGTATGAGCACAGATAGCTGAGGGGAAGCAGCTTTCAGTAATGCACAGAGTGGACGCTAAAAAGATACATCACAAAAAGCTTCCATGGGGGAATCCATTCCACAAGAGGAGAGAGAAGCAGCCTTCCAGGAGGCTCCTGAGATCAACGACACATTACAGCATTTAAGATCACAGCAGCTGAAGATGAAAAATAACCCTGAAGTTCTGAACTTTAGGGTCTTGGTAGATTCTACTGATGATTTCAGGGACAGAAAGAAAAAAAAAGAGGAACAAATTTTGGGTGATGAATGTGGATTTAGGTATTTATAATGCTGTCTTTGTAGGATAGCATTGAGTGGAGACTATATAAACATCTACTAATAGGCATGTGGAACCTCAGGGCTGAGATCGTGACATAGAGAAATCTTATATTTGATCAAAGGATGTAATAACAACATGACTTGATGTGATGACTATTGCATAACTATTGCAACAGTTATGGATGCAACCAAACAAGAGAAGAAAAGAAAGACACAAGGATAAGAAATGCTCAAAGGTTTGGCAAATCATGTAGTGTTGTGGGATATTTGTACACTGTGGGAAGAAGTGTTGCTGTGATTGGTCTAATAAAGAACTGTATAACCAATGGCTAGGAAGGAAGCATAGGCAGGAATTCATGAAACATAGAGGACTCTGAGAAGAATTAAGGTGGAGATTCCAGGAAATGCAGAGCAAGCAGGATGTGCAAGAGGAGAGGTAACAGCCATGAGACACATGGCAAAATCTAGGTTAGTATAAATGGGTTAATTTTAGTTATAAGAGATAATTAGGAAGAATCCTAAGCAATAAGCTATAGGCCAAGCTTCCATGACTAATAAGAACTCTCTGTGTTATTATTTGGAAGCTGGCAGAACAGAGAAAGTTTTGTTAAATACAGCCTCCAAAATGGGGGCATGTATTTCCACATAGGACCCGAAAAAGCATAAAAAAACTTGAAAGACACAGAGAGCCAGATGTGGCTTCCTAGTCCTACAGTCTGTCAGGTGGGCCTCAATGCACAGAGACACAGCTCCCTGCTGCTGCTTGTAAGCTTGAGCCAGCCAGCACCATGTGCATAGCCTTATGGCAGGTTTAAAGCTTGACTCATGTGCTCAAAAAACACTACATGTGTTTACTAAGTTCAGGTCCATGCTGAAAAGTCCTCTGAACAGGTTACAGTATGCTTAAAAAGGTGATTAGGTGCTAAAGAAAAGAAATTGTGTATAGACAGTCATAGAAAAAAAGTTTAAAATGATAAGGTTTTTAAGAAAAAGAGTAAAGCGATATTAAAAATTAGCCATATAAGGATGAGAAATGGTATAACACAAAGAGTTTGGACCTTATACAGTGCTTCATTAATGACAGTTGCTGAGAGACATTGGATTATAAAAAGGACTGCTAAATTAAACTAGCCTATATACTTTAGGGATGTCTTGGCTTTAGAATGGAAATTCATAGTAGAAAATGTGTTGTGTTGGGAGAAAGGTCATGATTTTGTTTCTACAGGAAACAGAAAGCTGTGGATTCCTCCAAAATTAATAGAAACAAGACTTGATCTAGGATGACCTCCTAAAAATCTTGGCTAAAGAAATAACACAAAATCTGTAAGAGAGGTAACCTATATGATGATCCCTCCAATACGGGAAGAGTTCTGAAGCTGGGTAAGACATGATAGATCTTGTTGGCTACAGAGTCTTCGTGACATATCACATGGCATGGATACAGGCATGGCTACATAGTCGAAACCTACTTATAGAATTGACAGATGGCTTTTACCTGTTCAAACATAAAAAATAAAATTAGCTGACTTAGTCATACTTTACCTTCCATATTTGTGTTAATACAGATATGTATGTTACATTTAAAAGTTTGCATCTTTTCAGAAAATAAAGGACAAGATACCAATGAAAATAAGTAGACCAGGTGATCTAGCCTCTCAGACTGCCTCTGCTGTAGTTTGCTCAAAATTCTGCATTGAGGACAACTTGAAAGTTGCTTACTAAGATGATCCAACTTCACAGACGACTCCAGCCAGGACTTCAGGTAAGCACTGTATTTTCCCATTACACAAACAGGACAACAAATGCTACAGCTAGTTTTCCTAGGACTATACCATTATCACAATTTTCTCAGAGTCCTCTAAAGATGGTATGGATTTTTGTATAAATGATAAAATTTTAAGGTTATTTTTGTTATAGAATATATGTTTCTACTCTTGCTTAAGGTATTGTACTTATACAGCTCATTTTAAACTGTAATGAATTATTAAGAAATGCAGATTAGCACTTAGTCATCTATAACAATCAAAGTTGTAGTCATGTTATGTATACTTTCAAGGTTAAACAGAGATATAGCTTAGGTAAATAGGTGGTTTTCAAACACTTTAGAGACCTACATAATATGATATTTAAGATATTTTAACAATATAAGGCTTTTCATAACAGTGAGACATGTCTGCTCCTGGAAGCATCACTTTACTTCAAAAATATGAAGGGCATTGAAGAACCTCCACGTGGAGTTTGCTTTCACTTAATATCAATAGACTCAATTCATCTACACAAAGATACAGGCTAACAGAATGGGTATAAAAACAGGATCTAGCCTTCTGTTGTATACATGAAACATACCTCAACTTCAAAGACAGACATTACCTCAGAGTAAAGGGTTGGGAAAAGATTTTCTAATCAAATGAACCTAAGAAACAAGTGGGTGTAGCTATCTTAACAAAATAGACTTCAAAATAAAATTATTAAAATAGATAAAAAAGACACTTCATATTCATCACAGGAAAAATCCATTAAGATGAAGTTTCAATTCTGAACATCTATGACGCAAATTCAAGGACACCTACATTTTTAAAAGAAATGTTATTAAAGCTTAAATCACACATCAAACCCCACACATTAATAGTGGGAGACTTCAACACCCTACTCTTACCACTGAACAGGACTGCTAGACAGAAACTTAACAGAAAAATAAAGAAGCTAACAGATGTTATAACTCAGATGGGTTTAACAGACATCTGTAGAACATTCCACCCAAACACAAAAGAATATACCTTCTTATCAGCACCTCATGGAACCTTCTCTAAAATCAACCACATACTTGGCACCAAAGCAAACCTCAACAGAAAAAAAAAAAAAGAATAAAAAGAATACCTCCCTGTATCTTATTGGATCACCATGGTTTAAAGTTAGAATTCAACAACACTCATTACAGAAAGCCCACAAATTCAGGGAAATTGAACAGTGCTCAAGTAGATCACTGCTGGGTCAAGGAAGAAATAAAGAAACAAATTAAAGACTTCCTAGAATTCAATGAAAATGAATGCACAGCATACCCAAACTTATGGGACACTTTGAAAGCAGTGCTAAAAGGAAAATACATAGCACAACGTGCCTACATAAAGAACCTAGAGAAATCTCACACTAGTGACTAAACAGCACACTTGAAAGCTCTAAAACAAAGAGAAACAAACTCATCCAGGAGAAGTAGATGAAAGGAAATAATCAAATTGAGGGCTGTAATCAATAAAATAGAAACAAAGAAAACAATAAAAAGAATCAATGAGACAGAGAGTTTGTTCTTCAAGAAAATCAACAAGGTAGACAAACTTTTATCCAAATTAATCAAAAGACTGAGAGATAATATCCAAACCAACAAAATAAGAAATGAAATGAGGGATATAACAATAGACACTGAGGAAATCCAGAGAATCAAGTCATACTTCAAAAACCTATACTCCACAAAATTGGAAAATTTAAGGAAATGGACAGCAATATGGATAGGAACTAAATACCAAAATTTAATCAAGACCAGATAAACAATTTAAATAAATCTATATAACCCCTAAGGAAATAGACGCAGTTATCAAAAGTCTCCCATCCAAAACAAGCCCAGGAACAGATGGTTTCAGGACAGAATTCTAGCAGAATTTCAAAGAAGAGCTAATACTAATACTCTTCAAATTGTTCCACACAATTGAAACAGAAGAGACATTACCAAACTCTTTTTATGAGTCTACAGTTACTGATACCCAAACCTCACAAAGACCCAACCAAAAAAATTACAAACCAATCTCCTTCATGAACATAAAATACTGGCAAACTGAATCCAAGAACATATCAGAAAAATCATCCACCATGATCAAGTAGGCTTCTTCCCAGAGATTCAGGGATGATTCAACATATAAAAATCTGTCAACATAATCCACAATATAAACAAACTGGAAGAAAAAAAATCAAATGATTATTTCATTAGATGCTAAAAAAAGCCTTCAACAAAATCCAACACCCTGTTATCATAAAGGTCTTGAAGAGATCAGGGATATAAGGAACATACCTGAGCAAAATAAAAGTGATTTATAGCTGAGGGAGCTGAGAAATACAGGCCTATTTCCCACATTGTCTGGTGAAGTCAGAGAATTTGAGATACTAACAGGTACATCTTTCAGCTTCCAATGCAGGAGGTGATCGCCTGGCCTTTTTGAAGTAAACTCTGTGCTATCCTGAGGTTATCAGGATATGCTAATGTGATTCTGCTCCTTCCATTGTAACTATGAGGTCACCTGGAGAGGAGGTGTTTTCTGCCTACAGGATGAAGTGGATGTGAGTAAAATGTGACTTGAGTCATTGGCTACCTAGGCAACAGTATGAGTTCACCACTTGTATATTGTTAATGAAGCCTTTTGTTACCTTCTCCCTCCATTTACTTTTGGTATAAAAGCTGTTGGAAAAATAAATGCAGGGATTTGGGGATCTGAATAATCCCTGAAACTCCCTCCCAATACTGTCTCCTGGTTTGTGTTTTTTCCCATGCCTCTACCCTGATGAGAAGTATTTTATGTTGAGGCTAGTCACCAACATACAGCAAGCCAGTAGCCAATATCAAACAAAATGGAGAGAAACTCAAAAGTGATTTCACTAAACACTAAACAAGACAAGGTTGTTGCCGGGCGGTGGTGGCGCACGCCTTTAATCCCAGCACTTGGGAGGCAGAGGCAGGCGGATCTCTGTGAGTTCGAGACCAGCCTGGTCTACAAGAGCTAGTTCCAGGACAGGCTCCAAAACCACAGAGAAACCCTGTCTCGAAAAACCAAAAAAAAAAAAAAAAAAAAAAAAAAAAAAAAAAAAAAAGACAAGGTTGTCCACTCTCCCCATATCTGTTCTTGAGGTTCTAGCTAGAGCAATAAGACAACCAAAGGAGATAAAAGGGATGCAAATTGAAAGGAAGAAATCAAACCTTCACTATTTGCAGATGATAAGATAGTATACATACGTAACCCCAAAAATTCTACCTGGGAACTCTTATAGCTGATAAACACCTTCAGTAATATAGCAAAATACAAGTATAACTCAAAATAATGTGTAGTCCTCATATATACAGATGATAAAATGGCTAAGAAAGAAATCACAGAAACATCATCCTTCAAAATAGCCACAAACATAAAATATCTTGGGTTAACTCTAACCAAATAAGTGAAATACCTGTATAACAAAAACTTTGTCTTTGAAGAATGAAATTGAAGCAGATATAAAAAAATGGAAAGATCTCCCATGCTCTTGGATAAATAGGACAGCATAGTAAAAACAGCAATCTTACCAAAAGCAATCTACAGATTCAATGCATTCCCCCATCAAAATCTCAATACAATTTTTCACAGATTTTGAAATAAAAATACTCAACTTCATATGGAAAAACAAAAAACTCAAGATGACGTAAACAATCCTGTACAAGAAAGGAACTTCTAGGGGCATCACCATCCCTGACTTCAAGCTCTATTACAGAGTTACAGTAATGAAAACAGCCTGGTATTGTTAGGTATATTTCTTAAGAGGAGCCTCTCTGTCAACACAAATAATTCCAATCAGATCAAATTAGACGAAATAAAAAATGCCCACATTAAATGCAGCACTCCCAGGTGGTCCAGGAAAGCACGGGAGAGAGTGGGGGAGACCATGCAAAACCCGGAGACCATGTGTTCCTCTTTTGGGCAGCAGCCTAAATAGCCTGTGGGAGTGGTCCACCCCTTGGCAGACTTTTTTGGCCCTCCCTGGGGAGGGCTCACTTCTTGGTGAGCTTTCCCAGAGGTGGAGTCCAGACCAAGGCGACTTCCAGAGGAGAGGGCTTCCAAAGATGAATGTCTGAGACAAGGATGAGAACCCTAACTTAATATTGCAGGTACTGGCATAGAAACAGACAGGTGGACGGATAGAATCAAATGAAGACCCTGATGTTAATCCACACAACTATGAAAATCTGATTTTTGACAAAGAAGCTAAAATTATACAAAAAGAAAAAGAAAGCATCTTCATCAAATGGTGCTGGCATAGTTGGATGTTGACATGTAGAAGAATGCAAATAGATCTGATCTATCATCATGTACAAAACTCAAGTCCCAATGGATCAGAAACTTCAACATAAATCCAACCTCACTGAACCTCATGAAGAGAAAGTGGGGAGTAGTCTTGAAAACATTGACACAGGAGACCACTTTTTGAATATAACACCAGTGGCACAGACACTGGGATCAACAATACAAAAATACAAAGAACTCAAGAAACTAGACATTAAAAAAAATCAAATAATCCAATTTAAAAATGGGGTACAGATCTAAACAGAGAATTCTCAGCAGAGGACTCTCAAATGGCCGGAACACATTTAAGGAATTACTCAACACCCTTAGCCATCAGGGAAATGCAAATTGAAACAACTCTGAGATACCATGTTACACATGTCAGAATGACTAAGATTGAAACTGCTGATGACAGATTATGTTGAAGAGGATGTGAAGTAAGGGGAACACTCAACACTCCCCCATTGCTGGTGGGAGTGCAAACTTGTACAATAAACAGTATGGCAGTTTCTCAGAAAAATGTGAAACAGTCTACTTCAAGACTCAGCAATTTTGGGCATATACCCAAAGGATGCACACTCATGCCACAGGGCATCTGGTCAACTTATGATCATAGCAGCATTATTCATAATATAGCCAGAATCTGAAAACAACCTAGAGTCCCCTCAACTGAAGAATGGATAAAGAAAATGTGGTATTTACACAGTGGAGTTCTACTCAGTAGGAAAAAAATGACATCTTGAAATTTCAGGGAAATAGAACTAGAAAAAACCATCTTGATTGAGGAATTCGAGTGTCAAAAAGGCAAACATGGTATCTACTCACTCATAAGTGGATATTAGTCATAAAGGAAAGGACTACCAGCTTATACTCCACATTCCCAGAGAAACCAGGAACAAGGAGGACCCTAAGAAGAACATATATGTATCTCCCTGGGAAGGGGAAACTGACAAGATCTCCTGAGTAAATTGGGGGTGTGGGGAAGAGGGGGAAGGTACAAGGGGAGAAGGGAGGGGAGAAAGAAAGGAAGGGGAAGAACATGAGGGGAAGGTCAAGTTGGGGGAAAGTCAGAGAGTGAGAGCAACAAAAGTGATGTCTTGATAGAGGGAGCCATTATGGGGTTAGCAAGAAACCATCTACAAGGATGACCCCAGCTAAGAATCTAAGCAGTAGTATAGAGGGTGCCTTAACTGTTCTTTTCCTGTAATCAGATTGATGACTACTTAATTGTCATTATAGAAGCTACATCCAGTAACTGATGAAAGCAGATGCAGAGATCCACAGCTTAGCACTGGGCCAATGTCCTAGAGTCCAGTCATAGAGAGGGAGGAGGGTCAAGATCATGATGGGGAAACCCACAGAAACAGCTAACCTGCACTAGTGGGAGCTCACTGACTCTGGACCTGACAACTGGGGAACATGCATAGGACCAAACTAGACCCTCTAAATGTGGGGCGATAGTTGTGTTACTTGGGTAGTTTATGGGATCACTGGCAGTGGAACTAGTATTTATCCCTAGTGCATGAACTGGCTTCTTAGAACCTATTACCTATTATGGGATACCTTATTCAGTTTATATGGGGGGTGCTTTATTCCTGCCTCAAGAGATGTGGCAGATTTTTTTGACTCCCCGTGGGAGGCCGCATGCTCTCTGAGGAGTGGATGGGGTGAAATTGGGGAATGTGGGGGAAATGGGAGAAGAGGGAAGGAGAGGGAATTGGGATTGGCATGTAAGTTGTTTTAAGTTTTTTTTTGAAGATTGTTTTAAGAAAATAAAGGAGATTAAAAAATACAATAAATCTGGGCATAGAAGCACTAGAGGAAAATATTTTAAAAAAATAGTTCATAGACATTCACTCTGTCCAAAATAATTGAGTAGTAAAATATATACTCCACTTTTCTATGTAAAAAGGAGACAAGAAAACTCACAATTCTTTGAGGTGGGAAAAAATTTGGGATTTCTGTCCATGTCAAAGCCTCACTCACAGAAAGATAAGGACAATAAGAGAAAGGAAATATGAAGACAACAAATGGCTAGCAAGATGCAAGTTGAGCCTGGCTTTGATCTGAAAAGTTAATTATGGAAGCTAATTTGTATTTTAAGGACTCAGTCACTGTCAACTAAGATCTGGCATATGTACACACACACACACACACACACACACACACACACACACACAAGCAGAGCCCCAGAAAGAATGAGTAGCTTATCAAAGGTCATGTAGATACCATGCAACAAAGGTTTCTATATAAATAATCTGACTTGAAAGTGACTGCTTTGAATTTCCCCTTAATATTATTTCTTAGTGAATAAGAAATTATTCACTTAATATTATTTCTTCATCTGCTACTAGGGGAAGGTACAAGGAATACATCAAAAAAACATAAAGTAGATTCACAAAATGATATACAAAATTTATATAGATCATAGTCGTTTAGGCCAGATGACATTGCCTTGACTGTAGACTGAAATAAAAGTATGCTGACAATTTCTACCAATTTATAAAATAAAGTAACATTATTTGAAAGTATGTGCTGAGCATGCAAAGTATTGAGCACTACAAATAGATTCTTCAAAGTGGAATAGGATGGCACATGTTTACAAAAATGCCCCAAATAGGACAGGTAAATTCATAACAAGAATGAGATGCTTACAGTAACATAAGTATGTGGATCAATAGTTTCCAACTTATCTGAAAAACCAAACCATCTTATAATTTTATAAAACTGGAATAATTTTTTACTGGCAGTTTCCACCCAATCAGCTTCCTAAGATGGGTTTTAAAGACTTAATATGTCATAGTCTGAGAATCAGTGTGTTAGGAATGCTAGCATCATCTGCAATACCACAGCACTACACTTACATACTTCCCAGGAAGTTAAAATCCAGAAATCAGAAGGTTGTGGACTACGAGGCATCTTGACTTTTGTAAGGTACCAGGACGCCCTGAGAAAGTGGTGGAAGCTATGATGTGTTTTGCAGGAAGATTCCAGCATGCTCCTGAAGGAGGAGCTCTATACAATCAGGAACAAAGGTGGGGATTCCTGCGAAAATGAGTCCACTTTAACACAGTAAGTGTAATATTGAAAAGCAAGGTTTGAATGATAAATTACTAACTAGTAATTTCAGGATGGGAAGTGCATGGCATCTTCTAATCACTGAATTTGGGAAGGAAGAGGGCTCCTGTCATCATGTGAAATGATCCACCACAGAATATTTGGAGTGAGGTGGCTAAAAATCAGGCAGAGACAGAGCTTACGGACAGAGACCAGGGTTTTACTATCTCAGAATGAACCTCTGAGATCCTAGAAAGTAACAGGAAGAAAACTGACCAAAAACAGTGTGGAAAGAGAGAGCAAAAGGGAAAACAATGTATATTTTAAAATGCTTTAGTTTAAAGGATTTAGATAATGTATCAAATTTTGACTATGAAGGCATTATCACTTTGCTTAAAGCTACCTAGAGAGAAAGCTTTTAATAATTATTATTAAATGTATGCATCTGTATTTTACAACTTGCACACTTGAAGTTAGTATCTGGCTAAGTTTTGGGGAACATTATAATGTCACTTCTGTCTCAAATATATATTTATTTTTCTATTTTAAAACCCAATACACACATTAGCCCACACTAGTATAAGAGCCAGGTTTTACTATAATGTATTTTTAATGTTTTTTTTCAAAGTATTTTTTAGTTAGGGTGCAGAATATTGAGTTACATTATGACATTTTCATACATATATATCATTGCAATTTTTTGTTTGTTTGTTTTTTGTTTTTGTTTTTCTAGACAGTTTCTATAGCTTTGGAGCCTGTCCTGTAACTAGCTCTTATAGATAAGGATGGCCTCAAACTCACAGAGATCCACCTGCCTCTGCCTCCCGAGTACTGGGATTAAAGGTGTGCGCCACCACCACCCAGCTATATAATTGTTTTTTGACCATAGTTGACCCCATAATCCCCTTTCCTCTCCATTTCTCCTTCTCACTGGCTACCTTCCTCTGCAAATAGTTTGACTTTTGCTCTCACGTCACGTATTTATGCAATTAAATTAAATCAGTGTTCCATATATGTGAAACATTATGTGATACACTAGGAGTTAGATGGACTCTCTGGCAGACATATTGGGGGCAGGCATGATATGAAATAAAGGTGGTGAAATTTTCACCATGGCCTGATTTTTCCTCAACCTCCTGACTGGAAACAAAAGTCTTAATGCTTAAAACAAAGTCCTTGTTGTTTTTTGCCTTCCAATGGACTGCCTCAAAAAGGTCATAGGTTAGATCAGGACACATTATGTAACAGTTGTAGGCTGATCAACACCCTAAAATCAGGAGAGTAAATTGCTTCAAAGACTTTAAAACTCCAGGCCCAAGAAAAAATTGGATTTTTCAGCTACTGTCTCTGCTTTGCAGAGGCTCTTTTTCCCTGTGCGTCTGCTGCATGCATGTGTTCCCTCAATCTTCCAGTAAGTACCTTCCTTTAGCTGCTTTTTCTGTTTGTGGTGTTTGAGACTCCTCTACTGTCAAGATTTTTCTTGCCTTTTCATTGTTTAACTCGTAGAAAAATCAAATTTGATCTAGAGCCCTAGACTGCATTAACACCAGTTTACCTTTGATCCATTATTCGCTCGTTCCAGTGGGTTTAGATTATTAACATGTACATTTGGAGGTGCTTGATAGGTGCTTTAAATTTTTATTTTGACATACCTCTGTGGGTGTCTGTTGAGCCTTTTTTTCAGATTTTGGCAAATCTTTACTTCCTCTTCTTTTTAAGGATAGCTGAAACAAAACAAGAACATGATTAGTTTGGTAAATGATAGCTTTTAACTCAATTGTTTTTAAGTGCCCTAGTCTCATGATAAAACCAAGAAAAATAAGAGGAGTTCCTAAGGAAGTAAGAATTCCCGAGACACACAGATTAAGATACAATGTTCCTGAAACCAGAGATGTAAATCACAGTAGAATGTAGCTAGCAATTAATCATTTACTGTGAAATGCAGAAAAACAACTCACACTCAACATGCTATAGAGCTTGCATGTAAGCAAGCATCTGTTAGCATTCTTTACCACTAAGAGAAAAAAGAAGAGAAGATTAAGTTGTTGTTCCTTTGCTGATTTGGTTGCAACAAGCTCACCAAGACATTTTCAGTGGACTCATGCGGAATGTAGAGAACTTCACCCCCTCACCCCACACACCCTTCAAACCCCACTGTGCCGCAATGGGAAGTGGGGAGTGGGTGGGGAGATGAGCAGGCGGCCTGGAAGCCTCAGGAATGTGGACTTTTTCCAGAGAGGCTTAGAGTCTAGATCATTATGTAAATTCTCCTATATTTGGTGAACTGGTCAAAACTAAAATGAAACAAACACCAACTCACAGAATATTAACTTGTGTCCATGTCATGGACCAGTACTCTATAATCACTGGCCCTCACTTCCAGTTCTCACTCTAATAATAAGAATGACCTGTGCAAATACTAAGTATAAATACTAAGTACTCATGAGTGGCCATCTATCATATGCCACTAGTTATTGAGCTACAGAATCAAAGTTCAATTAGGCACCACACATTTCACCAGAGAGTCAAATTTCATAAGGGAGAGAGGACGCCAATAATTACAGTGCATGGTGGAAATGCAATGTCTTGGGATGTAGGAAGCATGGATTATTATTATTATTTTTTTTTTTTAGTGAAGCTTCACCTCCATAACAAAAATGCTTGCCACTGGGCAGAGTAGGGAAAGTATTTGCTGAACAAATGAGTAAATATAAAATACAAAGTTCTCCAGCCTGTGAGAAGACTAGAAGTAGAGAGGTACAATAGAAATAGAAATAGTTTCTTGAAACAGGAAGCCTTAAAGAACTGAAAATTAAATCTTTCATATGTCAATTTCTCATTTGCCAGTCAGTGGTAAAGGAAACTAACCTCACAGATGGTTGGGGAATATTCGGCTGTAACTGTTCTTATTTAGGATGAAATTCAAATAACACAGGTCAATGGGTAGTGAACATTGCTGTTCGCTTGTAAATCTTTAGAGCAGTGGTTCTCAACCTTCCTAATGCTGTGACGATGTACTACAGCATTATCTATTATGCTGTGGTGGCCTCTGTCCATAAAATTGTCTCACTACTACTTAACAACTGCAAGTTTGCTGTATTTGATATATGACCCTGGGAGGGTATGACCCACAGGTTGAGAACCAATGCTCTAGCACCCATACACTAAGCTGTTTATGTGATGACACTAAGCTGTTTATGTGATGATGGTTTCCTGCTAAAACTCTACCCCTCCCAGCTTCCTGTGCAGCTAGCGGAGGCAACTCCAAAAGGGGAGGGCTACAGGAGAAAACACGCCATAGACCTTGCTGTCCCTTCAAAGGATTATAGCCATCTTTTACCCTGAAGTCTTCTCAACTGCGCATGCTCCTTTGCCTTGTCTGCCAGAGAACACAGCCCTACCTGTCTGAGGTCAGATGCCTCTCTTTTTCTGCCTTCCATCTCATTTAAACCACCTCAGAGATCTAACACATGGTGCCAAAACTCCGGATAGGAAACTGGAGGCCACCAGCTGCTCAAGTCCTACAACGCAGCACCAACTTCCCTTGCTTTCCTAGGCTCACCTGCCCTAGTCCTGACAGGGCTGCCCGTTTCTCTCAGGCAACTGTTTCTCCTCACTCTGCCATCTCAGTGCTTTCTCCTCTCTCTTTCCTCTGCCTTCCCCTGACACACTCTGACCTTCTGACTGGGAAGCTAAGTGCCATTCAACAAGAACACATTTTGCAACATGCCACAAAATGCCAGAACAAAGTAATTCATAGAATTAGGTTAGGTCTTAAAGCTCATGGGATCCCCAACCCCCTCAGTCTAGACTTGAGATTTGCTCAGCCAAAGGCACTGGGGACTTTCCACTGGCTGTGAGAAAATTTGGCAGAGAATTTCAGAAATTTTCTATTAACCTGACACTCATCAGTGGAACACCCTGAAACCTTTCAGGGCTTTTAGTGCAGTTTCTTGACCCAGGAATCATAGGGTCTGGGGGTATACTTAACCTATTTTCCAGGCACAATTGCTCAATACAAAATTGGAGGACACTGAATAGCAGGATATTGATCTCTGTTTTTGTTTTGGTTCTATACCCATTGTAGGGTCAAAATTATCTGTTCCAAAAGACACTCCTAGCTTGTTTGCTGGCTAAAAGGAGCTACAATTAGGAGAATTTAAACCAGAAACTCTCTTTTGTCTTTCTATGCAAATCTGGCCTCAGTATATACAGAACAATCACAATCATTGCCCAGAATTTGGAACTTTTGATCTTAATATGCAAACTGATTTAAGATAACTTCATAAAACAGAATGGTGAGAGTGGTCTGAGGTCTCTCACCCATAAAACACTTTAACATTTTAATCTTTCTCATCTCTACCACTCAGTTCTGGTTTGCAACTCTGCCCAGACCAGAATGCCTGCCCCTTCTGCAAGGCCGCTAAACTTGTATCTTTATAATCCCTGAGTGGGGATAGGATTCCTGCCTTTGGCCTGCCTTTGTTTCTGTCCCTCCAATCCTGGATATGACTTTTTAGTTCTCTGAATACTACTACCCCACACACCTTCTTGGTTTTGTTCACTAAAATGTCCAAGGTTATAGATAACTTGGAAGCTTTTGCTGAATGAAAACTTTATTTATCTCAGGATCTATATAAGCATTGTGTGCATGGTTTAAAAGTCTGTAAAATTCTGATAAGAATGGCTAGACTAAAATCTTCCATAAAAGCAGTTAACAGTTAAAAGTCCATGTGTAAGTAATCTTAATTTATTGTAATATATCATACATGTAACTGGCTTAGGAAAATAGATGTTTTTGAAGACAAAAAGGAGGCTTGCTTGAAGGGATTACCTTACCAGGGAGGTAGGTTCACCTCTGAGTAAATAAAAACCTTGTGACTTGCTCCCATCTTGACCAATGACCTCAGCAGAATGTAAGCAACCCTGGGGTTGGCCACCATCTTAACTGGTAACCTCAATGAAATGAAAGCAGTCATTTAAGAAGTGTCGGTTACAAAATTGTTATTGGTCACAGTTAATGTCTTTATAAAAGAAGAAAGAGGAGGAATATGATATAGAAATGATGGGGAAATGGATAGATTATTAAATCTACTTGAATCTAAAAAACAATTGTTAATCTCAAAATGTTTTATATTGGTGGGGATTTTAGTTTATTGATATAAATTTAAGATTAATGCTGTTATACCATATGTATATTTTTACTCTTGTTTAAAGGTATTATGTTTACATAGCTCAACTAAAAATATAATGTATAATTAAGAAATACAGATTTACAAAAAATACTGCTAGTCATCTATAATAGTCAAACTTATAGTTTTGTTAGGTTTTGTAGATATACAAAGATATATTTCAGATAGATAATCTTCAAACACTTCAAAGACCTAAATAATATGACATTTAAAATATTTTAATAACAAGCTTTTTATGATAGTAAGATATGTCTTTTACTGGCAACATCAATCTACTTCAGAAAAGACAAAGGGCATCAAAAAATTCCATATAGGGTTTATTTTCTTTATGGCAAAAGCTAGCTATGAGGGCAAAGAAACTGTCTTTGCCTGAATTGCTGAAAGCTACTGTCTAAACTGAACCAATAAGACATAAGAAAGGTGATTGCCAAGCTTTGCCAAAAGAAGGTAGAACAGTCCTACAAAATTCCCTGCTTCAAAGGAAAGTCTGTCAGATATACAAGACCTGTAGGACAAAGATGAATGCCCCAATGTTACAGAGGAACTTTGGTTGCCTGTCTAGAAAGCCAGCTATTTCTGTCCTTTCTCACAGTTTTTTTGGAAGTTGCTTGCCTGTACTTCCTGCTTACTCAGGTAATATTATTTCTTTCTCAGATCTTTGATGGAATTAAAGACTACATTATTATAGTTGTAATTTTTCTTAAATATGATAAAAGATAAATTAGATATAAAACTTTAAGCTCACCAAGATAGGATAGATAATTAAATATTTTCTCTAATTTTGTCAAATAAAAATAGATTAGATATTGTAACTATAATTATTACTTGATAACTGTTTCATTGTATATAGTTTTACCATGTTAAAGCTAAAGCCTTCTTTTCTGAGTAGGCAGAAAGGATGAAATGCTGTGGGATAATCTTTTTGTATGTTATAAATATGTTTTACTCTCATGGGTTTATAAAGAAGCTTCTTTGGCTTATAGCAAAACAGAATTAGTTCAGGCAGGAATACCAAACTGAAAATACAGAAAGGAAAAAGGGCAGAGACAGAGAAAGAAGAGATGCAAGCAGCCATTGGGGAAGCAAGATGCTAGACAGGTAAAACTATGAGCCATGTGGCAAAATATAGATGAACAGAAATGGGTTAATTTAGTTGTAAGAGCTAGTCAGTAAAAAGTCTGAGCTATAGGCTGAGTATTTGTAATTAATATAAGTTTTTGTATGTTTGTTTGGGACCAGACTGTTGGGACAAAAGAAAAGCTCTGCCTCCATTTTTGGTCAAGCTAGGTTAGCTTGAAGTAGTTAAAGAGATTGGCACCCCAAAACCTCATAAAACAGCTTGGGTGACTGATGAAACATGGGCCACCCCACTTACTCCTCTTCTTGCCACTCAGGACTCAAAATTAAAACTGCTAGACTGAAGTCTTCCTTTGGTGTAGGAAGTCCTTCTGCATATGTGTTGCTTTCATTGGTTAACGAATAAAGAAGCTGGCTTGGCCTGTGATAGGGCAGAATAGAGTTAGGTGGGGAAAACTAAAACAGAATGCTGGGAGAAAAAAGGCGGAGTCAGGAAGAAGCTATGGAGTCACCACCGGAAACAGACACAAGTTGCTAGCCAGAACCTTACCGGTAGGCCATGAGCCTTGTGGTAAAATGCAGCATAATGGAAATGGGTTAATTCTAGATGTAAGAGCTAACTATCAATACACTCAAGCTATTGGCCAAACAGTATTGCAAATACTGGACAGCTGAGAATGAACAAGCATCCTCTGACAACATTCCTTGAATCAACTAACCTCTCAGTCCTATCAACCCTCAGAAAAAAAATCCTTAGAGAAATGTCAGATGGGCTTAATATCCATCAGGACCCACTGAATTCCTTGGTACTGTACTATATTAAAAGGGACTAGATCTGATTATCGCTAATGATGGGATTTTTACTCTCCTCCACAAAGATGCTTCTTCCACAGCAATGCATTCTACCTGGTTTGCGCTGGGGCACTAGATACAGGTAACAGACAAAAAGTCAACCACAGGCCTCCTAAGGATGGACTTCTGCTCCCTCCCACTCTGGCTCCTACCCTCGATCTTCTTTCTTATGTTTTTACCCTGTCTTTTAAAATGTTTTTATTCCTGAACTTCACCCTATAACCAAACAAAATGTTCCACGTAAGCTACCCCAATGGCTCTCATTCTACAATAGCTCCATTTGTTCTATTTGTTTCCTGATACATCTGCCAAAGATTTCTTTAGACACTGTGGAGAAATTCTGGCTGCAAGAGACCTTCAGATTTCATCCCAGGCCATATATAATTCTTTACACTGGTCCTTTTTTCTCTCCTGTTCCTTTCTTTTGGTGCTCTGTTGGTCCTAGTTGCTTCTACTAGCTCATTTTGATGCAGCACTCCTGGCAGTGGGACTAGTCTCTGTCACTATGAGTCAACTCTCATCCCACTTCCTCTCACAGATCCTTTCCATCTCTCCGATCTCTTCTCCTCCCTCCACCTTCCTGGGAAAGCTCCGTTTTACTCTGTAACCAAATCATCTGCTTAATGATTATTTTTCACTAAGTCTTTCCAGAAACACAGAAATAGAGAATGGCATTTACACGACCCATCATAGCCAATCAAGTTAAAACTTTCCTCAAGCTAAGTGACCAGAGGACCTCTCTCTTCAACAGACCCAGAACTATACCCCTCCAACAATGACCCTCCACAGCAGGAAATGACTAAGAGAGAATCTATGCCCCCATTTTTCTGTATCTCCATTTTTCTCTATCTCCTTGAAGTATGAAATAATAGTTTCCTGCTTAAAAAAAAATACTTCCCAGCTTCCTTTTTGGCAAGGCAAAAAGAAAAGAGAACAAGGGGAGAAAACATGGTTCAGTCATTTCTGCCCTTTTAAAGAGTTGTAGCCATATTTTTCCTCAGGTGTTCTCATCCACCTTTGTGGAATGAGACATTCTCAGCCACCCAGGTGAGTGATATTATGCCTGTTCACCTTGTCTACCAATGGATGTGGTCCCATCTGTCTAAGAACAGAGACTTTCCATCTCTTTAGAGCCACTACAGAAATTTTCTTAGAATTGGAAGCTGTGGGTTCTGACTCAGCAGTTGTCAAGAAATAGTCCTGAGAGTACCAAGAATCTAGGGGAAATCTGGGAAATCTGGAATATTTTATAGAGAGGCTATTATCTAAAGGAAGACTTAAATTTGTTTTCACTGAATATTGACTAAATATATTTTATAAAGAAAGCATTCTATTATTTTTTACAGCTCACTTCATACTGCCACAGTTGTAAAGAAACCAAATGCAATCATCATTATTTGAAGAGTTCCCAGTTTACTTGACACAGCCAGTTCACTGGACAATTCAATAATGCCACAAAAGCATTGATAATGAAAAATGATGATTAACTGGCCTTGATTGTGCACTAATTCATGTCATCATTCTATATGTACATCAACTAATCACTTTGAAGGTACTGAACCAAGAATGTAGCAAAATAGATAAACAAATGTTTTTTTTTTCCCTAACTGCAGTCATTAAATCAACAACACTAATGTGATTAGGAAGCTGTTAGAAAAGCAACTTCTTGACACACATCTTAGATCCAGTGAATTGAAAACACTGGGATTTATCTACAACCCAATAAAACCTGTACGTTTTTCTTCTCTTTTTCTTGAAGCACAGTTTCAACTAGGTAGATCAAGCTAGCTAGAACTAGCCATACCCCTGCTTCACCTCCCTGAGTGCCCAGATTACATATGGTGGGAGCTCCCCTAGGCTCAGCCAGTGATTCTGCTGTTAGGTCTGCCTTGGTCTAAACTTACTACTAGGATGCAAGTAAGATTGCTTAAGCCATACATGCTGAGGTGGGTTCCCTTGACCCTCATGTTGGAATAGAAGATCTGATTCTTGTATATTAACATCATACTTCTATATATAAACCCCTACATGCCTGCCTAGGCAGGCACAAGCCACAAGTCATTCCCAATAAATGAACAAATAAACGTAGGGGAGAAAAAACGAACAAGTTACAACTTGGTATATAGTTGAATGATATTCCAGCCCAAGTCTGTGATCTTTTATTGTTATCAATTAGATCACAAAGGAGAAAGGATTAATCCAGTCTCTTGCTAGACCTGGTGGGGAAAGCTACATCTCATACTGAATCTGATGTATATGCAGTCAGGTCATGGTAGAAAGAAATAAAAAAAAAAATGAAGAGAGAAGGAATTGTAAAGCTTTTGTATAGAAATAAAATCTATTCCTGAGAAACAAAAATTTAATATGGATGTGACAGGAAAGAAGTATGACATGAAATTCTTGGTGATCTAAGTCAGATCTGGAAAGAAATGGAAAAGGTCTGAATTCTATCTCATTTGTGGTGAATAATTGCTTTAATTAGAAGCCATGGTACAGTTTAAGAAAAAAAGTGTCATTAGACCATCACAATTGAGAAACACAAGGACACACAGATGGCAGTCCAAAGGACACATTTACAAGAGTGAAGTGGGAAAGCATATTCTCATTCTGAAAATACTGTTCGTCCTTTGTGTCCATCCATTGCACGTATGCAACGTGATGCTAGTTTTAACTGTCAACTTGAAACAGTTTAGAAGCACTCAGGGAAGAGACTATCAATGTTAGATTGTCAAATTAGGTTGGCATGTGGGCATTCGTGTGGCAGGAAGGTATCCTGACGGTGTTTATTGAGCCAGAAAAACGTGCCCAGCTTGTGTGGCATCATTCTCTAGGCAGGGAATCTTGAACTGGGTGAGTGGAAGGAAAAGCACCATCACAGGCCCGCATTCTTTCATTCTCTTGTCTTTGGTCTCTTCTAGCTGCTTCAACTTTTTGTTGTCTTGACTTCCCCACAGTGACAGACTAACTGGGAATGGGGAGCTTACCTAAACTTTCTCCCTTCAGTTGCCTTTGTTGGGGTATTTTATCACAGCAACAAGAAATGCTGTAAACAAAAGTTACTTTGGTAATTTGAATGCAATTGGCCCTCATAAGCTCATAGGGAGTGGCACTATTTAGAAGTGTGGCCTTGTTGAAGTTGGTATGGCCTTGTTGGAGGAAGTATATCATTGTGGGGTGACCTTGAGGTTTCCTATGCTCAGGATACCACCCAGTGTCTCACCCCTTTCTTTTGCCTTCTGATTGAGATGTGCATAGCACCATGTCTGCATGCATCCTGTCATGCTCCCTGTGATATGTAGAGAGCTGCGTGGAGTCACACCTTAAAGATGGCGCTGGCTTCCGCCTTCCGCGATCCCGAAGGGCTCTCTGCGAAAAACAACTCCATATATGGCAAAGGCCAGACTCTTGCGGTCATCACCCGATGATCTGATCATAAGCTGCCTGCGTATGCATGGACCTATGAACGGTGGCCACGTGGCTATCCAGGGTTGGTAGCCCAGGCCTATTTAAGGGCTGGGAGAGGTTTTGCCCGGGGAGAGAGAGATATTTTACAATTGTTAACAAGGTCCTGAATAAACTGCTTAGCAAGAAGAGCTCCGGTGTTGCGTCTTCCTTGCCGGACGAGGTGGCCCTGACAGCCATGATGATACTGGACTGAACCTCTGAAACTGTAAGCTGCCACCTCAGTGAATGTTTTCCTTATAAGAGTTGCCGTGGACATGGTGTCTCTCCACAACAAGAGAAACCCTAAGCTACTAAAAATATTTTTTCCTCTAAAGTTGTTTGATTAAAAACAGAATGAAATTATTTAAAACAGGAAGCAGAGTCATCTCAAGGCAACAAATGAATAACATATGAAAGACGGAACATAATGGAAGAAACTGTTATTCCAGAATGGCAGAATTATAGAAAGTTATCGAGGATGCTTGACTTTTGAAGTATCTTTGCAAAATTAAACCACATAAACAACAGGAAGAAAGAAATGAGTGTATCCCTAGACACATTAACCTCAGAGGAGAAATAGTGGTGGCAGGGACCCTGAAGAAACGGGATAGAGGGAAACACTATCTGGATGGATCTGCTTTCAGAGCTAAGCACTTCACATTTTGTCCTGTAGGAAATGTCAACGCGAGACCTAAGAATTAGTCCCGGAGAAATGCTGAAACTAGGGCATGCTTTCCCAGGAGGGATGTTGTGTTTTACTCTCATTTAAATAGCATTTAACTGGGAGGGTGTTAAAATAAAGTCCTTTGCCAAGTCCTTCCCCTTGAAATGAAAGTATATTGCTTTTAATAAGACTACAGGACTAGAATGCATTTAAGGGTTGAATTTAATTTTTCAATGGATATTTAGTCATCTATTCATATTTCAGTATGCTTTCTGACTTCTAATGAACAAAGATGGGGAACTAAGAAAGGTAGAGGAAGTTAGAGAGAGCAGTGACCTCTCCCCACCACTTCCGTTAGTATTCTGCTCAACCTTCACTCACTCAACCTGCAATCCTCTATGTGAGTGTGGTGGGTTGGGAGTTAGAATCAATTTGGGAGGTGGTGATAGCATCTCATGTCTTCTCTGTTGGCAGCTCAGGCACTTGGCTCTCTAGAGATGTTCGTGGGAAATATTTCATATTCAGTTTCTTCTTTGCATTCCCATCCCCAACTTGTCCAAAAGAGGCTGTCATGCCTTCTCTCCTATGAGGGCCAGGAAGTAGAGTGTTGCAATAATTATGTGTGCACAGCAATTATACAAAATGAACTGTTTATGTTCCAAAATTGTTAGTAGATTGCTTTTTCTAATTGAAATTGGGTCTACTTCAGCTTCTTTTGTTTTGCTGTTTTTGGTTATTTCTTTGTATTTAATTTGCAGCACATCTTTGTATCATTAAACAAATATTCCAAACAGCATAAACAAATTTAACAGATCTTAGTTTAATATTCCACAACAGTATATGATATGTGAGTCAGAGAACGGATAGTGGTAGGCCATATGTACTAAAGTTAGAACAGTATTTCATCCTCATCAAGGATAGCATGAAAATTCATGAAGCATTCATTCCATGTTTTTGGTTATTTTAACAGGGAGTCTTGCTATGAAGCCCTAACTGGCTTAATAATCACTATGCTCCCCACCCTGGGGTTGACTAGCCCCAATCCTCCTGCACCAGCTCTTGAGTGGTGGGATTGCATGTTAGCCCGAGATCAGACTTTGATCTTCTGTATTTGTAGCATCTATATCTTTTCAATAGTTTAAGAACTGAGAAAAGTTTGCCCAAAATTCCACCAAAAGATCTATTATGCATATCATAATATAAAATGAGATCTATTTGTGCAGTGATTAAATCAATGAACTAACTATATTAATGTCTGTGACTTTTATAGAGCAGTAAGTATGGCTACGTTCTTTTCTAAACACTTTGTGTATATCTCCTCTTTGAATCTGGCCACTGTCTTATGAGTTTGACATCATAGTATGATGTCATTGTACCTGGATAAACTTCCCAGCTGACAAATGTTTAACCATCATTCACATTTGCTGTTTCAGAGCTCTAGATCTGAATATCTACATTTTACTGTGACCCATAGAAGCAAAGGTACAGTCTAGCAACCAGCTTTATTATTTCTAAGCCTACATATTCTTCTCTATGATTTCAGAGTGTGGCAGCACAGGCATGGAAACCACCTTTACACATGTGTAATGTGTCTTTGCATATTATATAGAACAAAAGTGAAATATACACCAGTCCTCATCTTCTAAAGTACCTATCACGTCATATCAACATTGGAGAATATCCTGGGATACACCCCAAAACACTGGAGGGAAAGAAAAAGAAGCAGGAACCCTGTGTCAATTAAGTCTTGTAAACCGGGCACAGTAGCACACACCTCTTCTCCTACTTGTTCCTGAAGAAGGCAATAGGATAAGCAATTCAACATCGCCAACTTAACTAAATAGCAGATTTTAGACTAGCATAGACTACATGCAACCATGTCTCAAAACAAAACAAAACAAAACAAAACAAAACAAAAACCTAACAAATACCAGGCCGTAGAAGGGCACAAAAGGGCCTCTTGTCTCTAAATGCATCCTTTTCTTCACAGATATGAGAAAGCCTAGAAAGACAAGTGTACCCAGACACTTCTCAGAACACAGTGTCCACTCTCAGCCTAAGCTTTATACCAAGGCATGACCTTGTATCTAAAGAAGAATATGGGTAAGAGAGGCAGAGAAGCCAGTGTGGTTAGACTAGTCCATTCTACACCAAATCTCCAGTGTGGCTTTCCATCTTGTCTATCCTAGGGGGGCATACTTTACCAGCTCTTGATTTTATAATATGTTTATCCTAGGAATATTGCATAAGGTCTCACTCTGTGATCTATGAATAATGCTTTCAGATTCATGGTGATCCCCTTTCTCATCCTCCTGAGTGATGGCATTACAGGCTTCAACCATCACACCTGGCTTTTAAAAACATTCTCGTGAGTGTACTTCTCGGATATCTGCCAATATTTTGACTCCAGAAAATATTTTTTTTAATGAAACTTGTTTTTAAATTATTTCAAAAGCTCACCTTTCAGCACTAAATTGCAAATGCAGCTTTTTAATAAACATGTTTCAACTAGCACAGAGGTGTGATCTGAGTTAAGAGGGAATGAATTTATTCAGCATTCACATATATTACTGGGCTTGGATAATATCACAAATGTTTCTTTAAACTTTGTTTTCATTCTTCATTTTCAGAAATAGTTTATATGCACGTTTTATAGTGACTCCTTCCCAAATCTAAACTTCTAATTAATATCTTTCAACCTCTGAACAGGTTACGAAGCGCGAGAGACTTCGGAGCACTCACTCTTAAATGGGAAATCTTTATCAAATCCCACCTCTCAAGGTTCAATGATCTATGAGAAAAGAAGAAATATTTTTGGGGCCAGAGGTGATGGTTGACTCCAAAAAAAAAACCACTGTCTTCCAGACACAACAGTATTGCTGCACATATAAACTCACAGAGAATATAGCAAAATGCCCAAGACTTGCACAGGTTCAAGACAGGGTCCCAGCATTGAGAGGGAGAAGTAGATAAGGCTCTCACCCCAAATCAAGAAGCTATCTGCAATTGATACCAGATGGCAAAAGGATGATTTTCACAAAACTCCCAACCTAATAAGTCAGACTTGAAATATAAAGGCAAATGCAAAGAAAGCTTGCCCAAGGATAAGGCTCGACAACAATCCACTGAGAGGCAAGAAAGACAAAAGCAAAAGACAAAGAGCATGGAGAAAGGAGCAAAAGAAAGGCACCACGAATTCTTCCCCATGAATTGGTCTTGGAAATTGACTGACACTTTAACTCTAGGATTTGTTCGCAGGACATAGTGCTAAATGGAAACAATGTAGATTTTTATGTTTACTAAAGATGATAACTTTCCTTGGGATACTCTTATTTTGTTCTTCTTAGGATTTATTTCAGTTACTCTGGGTAGCTGACCTCTCATCCTTTTGCTTTTGATCCTTCTCCTCTGTATCCCTCGGAAATGTCTCATAATCATTATATTAGCTCTTTGCCATGTCAAATCTGTATTTTAAACACATCATGGATATTTAACTCTTGTGTTGAATTTCAGTGCCTGAATTTTCTTATTCCCAGTAGTGACCTATCTTTCCCAGCTCAGTCTCCTGCTCATTAGTCCATAGAGATCATCTGTGATGGTTAAATCTATATAATACAGTAAGGGTCTTTTTTTTAGATGAGAAAATGCTTTTTTGATTTAGGATTTACATAGTTTGGACATATGATAAGCAAAGATTATCACCTGAACATGGCTAGGCATTAATCTCTGAGTTGTTATTCTCTTTGAAGCTACCAAGAGTCTTTCTCGCCCTTTCTCTCGATTGCTCTGTGCTACAAGAAGACAATCTAAATTCTGTTTACTGGAAGAACATAAAGGATTGGGGAGAGTTCACTGAGTAGTTAGGCTCAGCCACTACTTGACTCATACTTGTATTTGACCAACAAAAGAAACCGGCAGGAATGCTGAGGTAAGAAGAAAGGAGTGATGTGGGTCAGGAGGGAGTGATGTAGGTCTCATATCTTCTTTCTTTCAACACTACATTAAAATGTAGTAGCCAAGTCTCCTTCAGTCAGTCAACAGCTAAGAGACACCAACCGGCAGACATACTCCACAGTTCCACAGTTCAGCTGCCACTGAATCTGTAATGCTCTATGTCCGTCCATCCATTCATCCATCCACCCACCCATGACCATCAATCTATCATCTATCTATCTATCTATCTATCTATCTATCTATCTATCTATCTATCTATCTATCTATCTATCTATCTATCTTTCATCTGTCTATCATCTATTCTATCATCTCTATTCTATCTATCCTACCCTATCTCTAAATTCTTGGAGTTTACAACAATAGAATTAGAAACAAGATAACTACCTTTAGAGTTCTTACAGAATACAATTATTCTAACTTATACTTAACCAGTCTTACAAATGAATCTAATAGCTATATGTATCTCTGGAAGAGAATACCTTACATGTGAGCTTTTCCTAAGTTTAATGGACAGAACATGATCTGAATTTTTTCTTTTATCCACAATAAAGTAGATGGTATACCTACATAGTGCCACATTGTCAATATTTAGCAACTCAATAGGACACTAAGCCATCTAATTATTTATGCTGCAATTTAAGGTTCTTGGCTAATAGGATGATAAGAACTTTTGTGAGGAAAAAAAAGATAACAGAGCTAACTTTACGAAACATTTACCTCTATGATTAATTGACTGGACGGTTGGAAATAACTGAGCTAGGCAGCAGAGGAATGCCGATTACTTTAAATTTTTTATTTTAAGTACTTCTAAGTTAAACTGTGCCGAATATAGATGGCCCTATTAAGTGAAGTATGTAAGTATAAAATGGAAAATGTCTGGAGGGAAGCTTAATGACATCTTCAAATGTCGTCTTCAAATGCCATTTACCATCTGTATAAAGATTAGTTTAGATGACCATAGAATGTAAAAGTGGAATTATAGTAAAAATCAAATAAATAATTGTATGTCTATTAAAATACAGTAAATTCTTAAAAATCTCCAAAACAACCAGATGTTTAATTCAGAAAACACTTCCCAATGTGCAATGATATTGTGTGGTATCTATTCCAAAGCAGTGTGAATGTTATGTCACAAAGGAACCTAGTAAATTCTAATCTAAACAGCTAATAGGATGCTCCTATGACAGCAAACTCATTTTCTTGAAACCCTCCTCATCAGTCCCAGTTTTTACATGTGTGGTATGCATACACAAATTCAGTAGAAATACAGCTCTTAAATTGAGAGAGCAAGGTGTTAGATGTGGCATCAATAAAGCCATAAACAGCCTAACAAATTTTGTACTCTAGCCCACCTGATGAATAAAGCTTTCCTCTATTCTTTAGCATGTCTAGAGCAGTGGGGCAGGAGAGTAAAGCAGATGAGGCAGCATTTATCCATCTGTTCCCTCCTCATTGTGTTTATATTGTATTAAGAACCACTAAAAAGTTGTCTAGATTTGAGTTCTGGTTCTGGTGAGCTTTTGTTTTGTTTTTTAATTCTCAGATAAAACATCTTTCTTATTTATAATTTTATAATTTTTGTATTTCAGACTCTCTTATTGCTCATCAGCTTTGTGTCAGG
This sequence comes from Chionomys nivalis, assembly GCF_950005125.1. NCBI lineage: Eukaryota > Metazoa > Chordata > Mammalia > Rodentia > Cricetidae > Chionomys > Chionomys nivalis. The sequence continues at coordinate 39,782,319 of NC_080087.1, read as the reverse complement.
TTTGTCCTCTGGTTGCTATGCAAATGAGGAAAGTGGACTCAGTCAAGTCTGGGGAGATTTATAGTATAGCATGTGCAAGTCTGGAGGAATTTAGAGTATAGCATGTGGAAAGTATGTGTTCAAATTAAGTATAAGCAGGCTTGATAGTACATGTCTTTAATTCTAGCATTTGAGAGTTGAAGGCAGAAGGATCAGAACTTCAAGGGCAGGCTCAGCTACATAGTAAGTTCAAAGGCAGCCAAGGCTATATGAAAACAACAGAACCAAAACAAAAAAGAAATATTCATTATGAAATAGACGTTACTATATTATCAATGTAGATGGTCAAATTGTTTCCTAACAACAAACTGGGTGTTGAAGAATCGACAGGGACGAAAGCAGATCTGAGCCCAAGCCTCAGAGAACTCAGCCTGAATGTTCTTATGAAAACCTTCTGACATCATAAACATCAAATCATTAACTTGAGTGCACAGACTATCTCCATGACTACAATATCAGATAGACCTTAAGATATATATTTCTATGTATATATACATATACTTAGTAGCAAATCATACTTGCTAACTTAACGTCAAAATGTTATGGGTTTTTAGCTACATGCCAAAGGGTTAGAGAGATACAAGATGTTACATTCTGACAATTCTAGTAGTAGACAAAGACACTTCCTGGTGCCAAGACTGATTATGGTAGAGGGAAGCAGTAGACAAGAATAGTGTCAATTTTGACTGTAGGAGGAGAAGCTTCTTGTTGGTTCCCCGCTGCTCAGCCCCAAAATAATCACATGGAAACTGTATTATTTAAGTCACTGCTTGGCCCATTAGCTCTAGCTTCTTATTGGCTAACTCTTATATTAATTTCTATTAATCTGTGTATCGCCACGTAGCTGTGGCTTACCAGCAAGATTTCAGCTGGCGTCTGTCTCTGGTGGCTCCATGGCTTTTCCCTGACTTTGCCTTTCATTCTTCCAGCATTTAGTTTAGTTTTCCCCACCTACCTAAGTTCTGACCTGCCATAGGTCCAAAGAAAGCAGTGTCTTTATTCATTAATGGTAATCACAGCACACAGAGGGAAATCCCACAACATTTGACTGTTATTTACTTTTCTTGTTGCTGTGACAAAATGTCCAACTGAAACAGGCCAAGAGAGGACAGATTTATTTGTGTTTATGGTTTCAGAATGCTTGATTCGTGGTTGCTTTGCCCAGGTGTTTGGGAAACATCATGGCAGTGAAATTATGTGACTTAGGAGGCTGTTGATCTTATGTAGACAGAAAGTAGCATGTGAGGAGGAGACTAGAAACCATGCATCATCTTCAAAGATACTGTCCTCACTGACCTAATTCTTCCTGCTAAGCTTTACCTCCGAAACATCCAGAATCTCCTCAAATAGCATTGTCAGTTAGGGGTCAAGCATTCAGGCATGAGACTGGGGGCATTTATTTTCAAACCATAATATTGGTCCAAAATCTGAAGGCATTATATATATATATATATATATATATATATATATATATATATATATATATATATCAGCTATATAGACTTGGAATTTTTAAAGATGAGAACTGGAGGTTCTTACTAGGGGTTAATTTAAGAGGTTTATTATCTGTCACACATACAAACCTAAGCAAAATTAGAGAATTTTATTATGCCTTTGGTAACATACAGCCAACTTCCAAAACAGTCAAAATTGTGGAGGATTAATCAATTAAATGTCAGTAATGAAGAATTACAAATGTTTGAATGTGTAACCAAGGACCAATGCTCATTAAGTCATGAACCATACATACCCTCAGTACTGAGAAACTAGCAGTTAATAGGCAGTTAGCAAAGACAGATATCACCCTACTGGTTTTAATTGATAAAGCGCCCACCTCAATTATGATACCATCATTTAATTTTCTGGTTTGTTTGTTGTAAAGACAGTGAAGTTTTTGTTTACTACATGGATTTTTGTGGCTTCCTAGAACTGATCGCTAAGGCTACATAAGAAAGTTGTAGCTCAGAGTATGAAGAAGGCTCTACTTTGTCCTCAGTCATACAAATAGCAACTTGAGTTCTGGCTCTTACAGAGTAAAACTAGACCCTGACCTACAGTTTAACAAGAAATCCCCCCGCCCATATCTTCTCTCTTCTTTGCCTTATCTATATAATCCCACTATGGCAAAGAACATGAAAAAAGGAATCATAAAGACTAAATTATGGTGATTTTGATTGCTAATACTGATTGTTAATTAGACAGATTGCCCAAGTCTCGGGACATGCCTGTGAAGGATTATCCAGACCGGGTTGGGGTCAGAAGACCCACCTTAACTATGGTGGCTGGTGTCCTGGGATAAACAAAAAGGAGAAAGTGAGATGAGCACAAGCAACCATTACTCTTTTCTCTCTGGTTGTGGATACATGGTGACCTGTTACTTTGAACTCTTGCTGCCACCACTGACTGTATCTCCTTGAACTGTAAGCTAAAAATAAATCATTCTTCCTTAAATTGCTTCTGTCGGGTGTTTTCTCACAGCAAGACAACTAACTCAGTAGTCAAATTCAGTTATCCCTATGATTATAGAACTTAAAGAATATTGATGGACAGTTGACAAAATAGAAAATGTTCAAGACAACTAACTCAGTAGTCAAATTCAGTTATCCCTATGATTATAGAACTTAAAGAATATTGATGGACAGTTGACAAAATAGAAAATGTTCTTTTTATAAGGACCCTTGAAAGTAATGTTTAACTTATGCCCTTATAAATAAACTTGGCACTGCAAATTTCAAATGACAGGTGAGGCCTTATGTAGTTTCCAGACTCCAGAGCATAAGCACTTTCTAATAAATCACACTCAAGTTCATGGGGCATAACAAAATATCTAACTTATTTTCTGAAAACTTTTACTTCCTAACTTGCTAACTGTGTAGATGAGAAGCAACCATTGCTTTGAAAGCTCATACAATCATGCTGGCTGTCATAGTGTCTGTTTGAAACAGTCAACACTTCTCAGAAACTGAGCATTGCCTCCATACCTGGCCATGGCTGGGAAAGAAGTTCTTTCAATATCTCCCTGCCACTTTGATTTCTGCTAAACTCAGAACCATTCCACAGCAATGCACATCCTTTAGATTACGCTCACTTTCATCTTCTCAGAACTTTTACTTGACTTAATTTTTAAACCTTTGCTTCAGCTGTGGACTAGTTTTAGTGTGAAGCTTCTAAGTCATTTTTTGAAACATGCTGGATACAGAAGTCAGAGAGGTAAGCAGCTTTCAATGACTATATTAGGTCTTATAATGCAGAGTTTTCTATAGGTAAACTGCTGACTTGCCCTCTCAGGGGTGGGTCATTCAAACTCAGCCCTTAGACCAAAGCAGAGACCAGGGATGGAAACTCAGCTCTCATGAATACGTCTGATCAGCAAATTAAGCAGACGTTCAGACACAACTATTGAATGGTGGTTCCCATTACGTTTTAAGCATTAAGGTCGATAGGGATGATAGATAGGAAGTAGAAAGATACTTACAGAGTGTGTTTCAACATATGTGATTATCCACTCTTCCCTTCTTTTCCCTTCCAATCCCTTCCCTTTCCTGTGGTGTTTGAATACAAGGTTAAAAATTATAACCAAGAAAGGAGCTAGGATCTGATCAACTCTGAGTATGTTTTGGGGGAGAGGGTTAGTACTGATCTGTCTTTTAATGCAAATAATCATAAATTTTATATGTATGTTCTGTGATCAGTATTCAGTATATTTCACAAACAATACCAATGTCTTACCTAAGAGCTACTTTACTTTCTTGTGTTGTTTTATTGATTTTTATTGAGCTCTACATTTTTCTCTGCTCCCCTCCCTACTTCTCCCCTCCCCTCTTCAACCCTTCCCCAAGGTCCCCATGCTCCCAGTTTACTCAGGAGAGCTACTTTGCTTCTGCTTGACAATTGGGAAAAGAGCCACTTGCCTAACATGAAATTTGGGAATTACTTCTGAGTATATGCCACTACATAGAAAATTTCCTTTAAAAGATGCAGTAAAATTTGCAATTACTAAGCAAACAAATATGTTCAGTTAAATATTTTTGTTTGAAACAAACAATATTTCAAAATATTTTTGAAAATGTATTTACTAGTGTGGGAAATTTCTTGGTAGGTAAAGGCACCTGCTGCCAAGATGAATCCCTGGGACCCACAAGCTAGAAAGAGAAAATCAACTCCCACAAGTTGTCCTGTGACCTCTATATGGATGCTGTGACGTATGTGCATGAACACACATAAGAAGACAAAATAAATAAATAAAAGTGCAGCAAAAATGTGTTGAGCACAAACTGCAACTTTGGGGAAGACAAGCTTCGTAATGCTTGCATGACAGCCGTCTTTATTACTCCTTTCTATGTTATTTGGCAAACCATTGGCTATGACTAGAAAAATAATTCTTAAGTGTTCAATAATACTGGTCATCTAAACAGCAATGAGCATTAAGAGTATTTACTTTTATGTATATGTGCATGTGAGTAAGTGTATGCCTGTGCACCATGCACAGGAGGCCAAGGATGTCAGTAGAGGACACAGAACCCTTGCAACTGGAGTTATAGGTGGTTGTGGGATCCCATGTGGGTACTGTGAATGAACTCAGGTACTCTGTAAAAGAAGCAAGTGCTCTTAACCAATGAGCCATTTCTGAAGTCCCCATTTCCCACATTTTAATGAGCTATGAGAAGCAGGATAAAATACTTACATGTTGAAGAATTCCCCATTAAAACTGCATTGTGGGCTCTACTGTCACTGAAATATCATTCAGAATTGCTCTTTTGTACCTTATTACTTACAAAAACATGACCTATCCAAACCAAGTACAGTTAGTAACAGTACATAATTTTACATAAGAAAATACATATAAAATTGTGAACATAAAGTACATAGACTTATCTATTAAAATGCCCTGTGTGTAAAAGTCTCCAGATGTATTGATATGGTTACAATGCAATTAAAGAACAGTGATGCTACTGCTAAAATTTATAGTACTAATTATTTCCGTGTTCTAAAATGAAAGCTCATTGTAATAGATGGAACATATAAACCAAACACACACAGAAAATAAAAGTCCCAAGGCAGATGATGCTAATGCAGCTGGCCAGTTAAGAGTCCTCTAGAGCCAAGCCTGGAAAATTTTAAGAAAATTATTTTCTCTAAGCTTTTTATGTAAGGTGGAGGGAAGAAACAGCAAAGATAATAGAGATGCTGAAAGAGGTCCCCTGAATAGTTCCCATCATCAGATCATTCTCTTTGGTCTTAATTTAATGATTTTTGTTCAATTATCTATCATGAACTGTTTTACAAACATTTAAATGACTTATGAAGATTCCCTCCCCAGGATAAGCATAAGAAACTTTGAAGCATTCAAAAACGATGCTTCCTCTTATTAGAGCAGAAGTCTATGAACAGCAGTGACCGATTTTATAGGGGAAAAACCTCACTCAACCCAGAGCCTCCCACAAAACCCTAACTTTATCTGATTTGTGCATAAACCTACCCTGACATCCAAAGAGCTCCTTGTTTGGGTACAGTAACTTTCACAGAAGTCTCTATTGCCCTGATCCATTATGATGCCCAAAGCCAGATGGCCACTTTCTCTGAGTTATAGAAAGGTAAAAGCATTTCTCTCCAGGAAGAAGACATAGTGCTACTAGCAAATCAATGTTTCATAATGGGGATGAAAATGCTATTAAGATTTGAAGGCAACGATTTAAGAGGTCCCTCTTGTTTGCAGTTGGCAGCATATCAGCTCTTTCAATATAAGGGACAAATTGCAAAAGTCTAAACTAATTACCACATCCTGCTTCTACTCAGTTCTTCCTCCCAAGTGCCTACTCCATCCTCTCAGAGGAAGACAATAAGCAGATGGATGTGTGCAGGTGCACAGGACTCTGTGCAGTCACCAGCTCTGAGAGCAATTGGTCAATACCCTTGAAGCTAGTTAAAGTGTTAGTAAATGGTTCCAAACTCTAGCAGATGGTCTATTGGTCTCAAGGGCACTGTTCAGCATCTATATGGATCCGTATATGCAGCTAAAATCTTAAGTTTAGCAACTGCTTTTATTTAATATTTCATGACTTTATAACTAGTGTCTTTTCTTCTTCGGGATTTGACATGGTTCTATTTTACTCCATGAGCAAGGCGAAAACATCTACACTTTACAAATGAGAAAGTCGGTGGTTAAGAACCCCAGCCTACCAAGTAGCCTAGCTACTATGGCAGCTCATCTTAATTTCATTATTGTTATATATATTTTTTGATTTATTTGAGGGATACCATAGCCCACATATGGAACTCGGAGGTCAATTTTAAGGACTCGGTCCTCTCCTTTCAAGATATGGGTTCTGGGAGTTGAGCTCTGACTGTGTCACACTCGAAGGCGAGACCTCCCAAGACACCTCAGCAGCCTGAGCTTAGTTTTAGCATCATTCTCTTAGAACAACATGATCACTCCATGATACCTTATTTCAGTGGGATACTTCTGATTTTTAGACTGTTTCCTACATGTGATTTCCTGATCCTATGGAGTCAATCTTGGGCAGATGGCTATACCTATCAGATTGGTTTTCAATTTTCTTCATCACATTTAGTAATGTCTACATGTCCACATGCCAGACTTCTCAAACTTCTACTTTACTTCCCTCCTCCAATTACACATTTCCTAATACTATTTTTTCTTAGTAAAAAGCTACTTTTTAAATGCTATTGTCCTGGGGTGGGGACACTGTTCTGTGAGGAAAGTTCCTGCTGAATAAGCACAAGATCTTGAGTTCAAATCTCCCACAATGACATAGAAGTCCAGCAAGGCAGGATGTAACTGCAATCTCAGCATCTGTGGAAGGAATAGCAGCAGCATGAAGCCCTCCCGCTCCTGATAATTTGGCCAAAATAGTGAGCTCCATCCAGATTCTGTGAGAGCCACTATTTTAAACAAATCAGGGCGAAGATCAATAAGTGCAAATGCCTGATGTTGACCTCTGACCTCCATGCACGTGCAAATGCAGGTGAGTGCACCTGCATACGCATGAGCATAAATATATGAACCCCACACATAGCAAACACAGAAAGCTGATGTCTTGCATAAATGCTGCTAGATTTCCCTGGACTTCCATGGCTGCCTTATTTAGTCAGAGTTTAAGTTGAGGGTTTGATTACACCTCGGTGAACATGAATTATCTTTAGGTCCCCACTTATTAGTGTGGTACCTACATTTTCCTAATTGAGAGCCAGAGTACTTAAGAAAAAAAGCATCCCAGGGAAGTGATTTTTATTTTAAGATGGAGGACGACCTATCTGTATGGCTAGTGGGTGGGTCTACGAGCATTTTCCTCTTTTCAGGACACAGGATGAAAATCAGAAAACACTTATGCCATTCTTTCCTTGTAGATACATCTGTATGTGCTTGTGTATGAACATGTAGAGATTAGAGGTTAGTGTTAGGGTTCTTTTTCTACACTTTCCTCCTGTGGAGGGGGAGCATGGCCTTTTACTGAATCTGGATTTCACCATATCAACTAGGCTTTCTGGACAGAGAGGCCCTAAAATCTGCCTGTCTTTGTCCCCTCATCTCCCCAGGACCAGGGTTACAAATGCACAGTGCATTTCAGGGCCTACTTGACTTTACAAGAGTGTTGGGAATCTAAACTCATACTCTCATGCTTGCTCAGTGAATATTTCATGCACTGAGCTATCTCCCAATTCCTCAGCTTTAGCCATTCTTAAACACAAGTTTCTGTGCATTCACTTGAGAAATATCCACATATTGCCAAATTGCAAGGTAGTTCTCTTTTTATCCCCAGCAATCAAACTGTTGCTTGAATGTTTTTTAATGGTATAAACAAAGGCCAAGACCAAAATAAAATCACACATGAACAGGGGAGAAACCTCATGAGAAAAATAGACTTTCTCATTTTTCACACACTAAGTCATTGAGTGATTTTCCTTTACCCTTTTCCTCAAACACATGTTAAAATCCTAATCCCCACTTAGGAGATGATATCCAGGCAGGAGAAAATTAATTGGAAATAATTTCTTTACAAAGATAATCAACTGAAAGTAAATCCATTGGGGAAGATCCTCGTCTAATATGACTTGTGTGCTTATAAACAGGAAGTGTTGGGTGTTGGAGAAATATGCTTACCTTGTAAGCTCAAATATCTGAGTTGCATTCTTAGTTTGCATCACATAAAAAGACTGAGTGTTGGCCAGGTCATGGTGGTGCATGCATTTAATTCCAGCACTCGGGAGGAAGAGGCAGGCAGATCTCTGTGAGTTTGAGGCTAGCCTGGGCTAGAAAGCGAGTTCCAGAACAGGCTCAAAGCTACACAAACAAACCCTGTCTTGGAAAAAAAGAAGAAGACGAAGAAGAAGAAGAAGAAGAAGAGGAAGAAGAAGAAGAAGAAGAAGAAGAAGAAGAAGAAGAAGAAGAAGAAGAAGAAGAAGAAGAAGAAGAAGAAGAAGAAGAAGAAGAAGAAGAAGAAGAAGAAGAAGAAGTCTGGGCATGGTGGTGTATGCTTGTAAGCTTTCACTGAAGAAATAAGAGTAGATGAATCCCTGGGGCTTTGTGGTCAGCCAATCTAGCCTAATCCTTGAGCCACAGATGCTGGTGAGAAACCCTGTCTCAACAAACAAGGTGGACAGTTCCCAAGAAACACTACCTGAGGCTGACCTCTGCCCTCCACAAATATCCACACAGTGTACACACACACACACACACACACATATGCACACACACATGCATGCACAGATTGGGGGGCAACTCAGAAGTTTCTAAGCAGGTAGCCACAGGGAGCCTGTCTTAGAAACATGAAGGTGACCAGCAACAAGTTGAGGAGGGAGGCCTGGGGCAGATCCTTCTCTCAAAGCCCTCTGAAAGGACCAACTTTGCTGAAACTTTGTTCTTGGGCCTCTGGCCTCTAGGATTGTGAGACAGTAAACTATCTAGTACTTGGTGATAGCAATCCTTGCAAACTGACCAGCTACCTTCTTCACTCCCTCTCCCACCAGAAACACAAAATTTGAAACTCTTCAACTGTACACTATTCTGAAGATCATATGCACACAATAACTTTGTATTTAATTTCATAACCTTAGGGAAAAAATACGATTTGTTCTCTAAGTGGCAGTGTCCTGAACTGCAAGACAAACTATGTCATAGGAGAAGACACTGAAAATCTTTTGAAACAACCTTTCCAGTTTAGAATAAATAGAGAAAAGTAGAAGTTATGGGCTTTTTAAGTTCACTTCATTAGTTCTGGGTGAAAGTGTAAAATGGGATTCTCAATCTTTGTATTTTTCGACAGTAACACAGAAACACTCTGGACTTATGACCAAGAAACATATTTCAGCCACAGTGTTTCTTAGTTTGCCATGTTGAAAGGGTGCTTAGGTAAAGTGTGAGTGTCATACATCTGCAATTGCAGACCTTGTGAGGCAGAGACAGAGGGACACCTCAAGCCTGAGGCCATCCTAGACAATATAGCAAATTCCTGATTTACACAGATCCTATCTCAAAAATTAATTAGTTAATATATGAAATATTAAAAATAAAATAAAAAGGTGTTTAAATTTAGGATAATATTAGAAAACCTGGAGACAAAGATCACAGAAAATAGTCTGTTCCACCAAAGAGCATTTCAAAGTCCTTACATTTATAGACTCTTAATTGTGCTGCTGATATTTTCACTGTTGATAGCAGATACAAGTGGCTCAATACTCGGTCCTTGCAAAGAATAATATTTTTTGGAATTTTACGTATCCAAGCAGAGAAAATTGATCAGGAGTCCATTTCTTCTTTTGCCTATTTTTTGCTCATAGTTTTCATACATTACACTGACAATAATTCAAAGTAGCTTAAAAATATTTTAGTATAGTGAAAATGTTTATCATGACTCTAGTCACTTATTGATAGACTTTTTGTTTTCTTCTATGATTATTTTCTGTGATCATTATTCTTTTGGAAGATTGGATGTTCACAGAATGCACATGGGAAAGAGAACTTTGAATCTTCTACCCTAAAAGACAGAACTAAGGTGGATTATTTTGAGGTACAATTGGGTAGATACCAACTGGAAACAAAACAAAACCTTTCATCAGAGCTCTGATGGGATTGATTTGGCTGCTGCGAAAGATCTTTGAAATTATATTCTGAACATTAAACAATTTGGGAAACGTTGTTATAGAGAAAACTCAAATAATGGTTGGACTGGACTGAATGGGATTTATGACTCTGCCCATTATAGAAGCTTACTGTTCTATGAACCCAGCAAAAATCTTATAAAACTGTTCGCCTCAACTAACACAGACATCACTTTATCCCTTCTTAACTTGATATCATGTGTGTGTGGTTTGCTAATAAATGTATTTAATTCACATGCATTCCAACAACAGAAACATAAACATCAGTTTGTAGCTCATAACAAGTTAAGCTAGAGTATTTTCCTTGCTATTCCACTCAAGGCAATCCTTTAGTTCTTACTATATTTAGTAGACTGTAAAGTTGTAATCAGGAAAGAAAAATTCTAAGCAGTGGTATTAGGCTAAACAAACATACCCAGTCAATCATGAAGTCAGATACTAACCTCCTTCATTTTCTCCAGTTCATTTTGTAAGGCTTGCTTCGCAATTTCGACTTCTATAAGTTGCTGCCGCAGCTTCTCATTTTCATCTTCTGTTGTTGTCCTCTTTTCTTCCACATTTTCCAGTTCATGGTGAAGTCTCACAGATACATCCTTTGCAACCTACAATGATGTGTTTGTAGCAATGAAATACAACTTGACTCATATTGAAGGTGTTAAAAGCCAATATTTCCATAGCACTTACTATGTGACAGGGTTTCTAATACCTCATCCATGTGCCATTCATATATCAATCACATAATCCTCACCAAAATCTCATAGGATAGATGCTATGATTGTATCTCCTTTATTGAGGGGGAAATATTACATAATATGTGCATGGTTGCACAACTAAAAGGTAGTCAGATGGCTGACTCAACTTTGTTCTTTTCACCTCACCACATCAGAGCAATATGATAGATTTAACATATCTGCTTTAATTTTACAGTAAAACCATGGGCTACACGATTGCACTCTTGCCCCCACTGAGAAATGGAGAAAAAAGACATTTTTAACGACTGGCTATTGGCACTTGATTTTTCCCCCTTATATCTCCAGCTAGTTTCAAGTACTTAAGATTAACAAGCATTCTACTACTTGAGATTCTTTTCTGTTGTAATACATGTATATATTTTTACCCCAACTTTTGAGATTATCTTGAAGATTCTAGAGATTTGAAGGGATACTTAATATTTAGTGTAGAGTCTCAGGACACAGCCAGTCCTGGTTTAGACTGAATAAAGGGAGTTTGGCTACCGTCAAGCTAGTTAAAAGGCCCAGGTACATTGCATGCATAGAACCTATGAAAAAAGTGCTTCTGGTTAAGAGCACTGGATGCTTGTCTAGAGGACTCTGTATTCAGTTCCCAGATGCTATGCCCTCTTCTGGCATCTAAGGGCACCAGGCATGCATCTGGGGCACAAACATACATGCAGGCAAAACACAATATGTGTGTGTGTGTGTTAAAGTGCCAATGGTGCCTCTCCAAAGTGGTTCCATTAATAAACTCTAATTCACATATTTTTCTTCAAAATCAATCAATAATATACATAATAATGTTACAGCTCCCTATGAGTCACTTTGTGTCCCAAAGGAAACAAAATGAACGAAGCAAGGACTTACTCAGAGCTTCCTTAAAACACCTCTAGGTTAATTAACTTCACTTTCCTATTGATGAAGTTAATATAGATAAAAGTATATTTGGTTGTCAGTAGTGATGAGTTTAACATTCAGTTTGCCTTGAAAATAAATTTGCCTTCTGTCAAACTGAACTGAAGAAAGAACACCCAAAGAAAACGTGTACTGCCAGCTTTGAGCTGTCTCAAAGCCTGTCTTCTGGGATATTTTCTGGATGGGCAAAATTGAGATGTTTTCTTTTCTTTCATTCTCCTTCTTCAAATGGGTTGCTGTTTACAGTGTAAGGGGATACCTTAACTATTTTCTCAATGCTATTCTGAATGTCAGTGCTCCACTGAAACCCACAATGCTACTCTTGAATGCCTGATTCAATCGGGCCTTCGTTGGGAATACATCATTAGAAGCCAAATCACTGGAGTCCAGGCCATGTAGAGTCTGTGCTTAACCATAACGATGGATGGCCTTATTTCAGCCCAGGAGAGAGGAACCCTCTTCCCATTACTTCTGAAAGAGTTACTCCCAGGAAACGGCCCCTTCACACACACACTCACACACAAACACACTAAACTGAACATTTCCTTCCGCTTCCGGGATGCTGACATTTTGTGGTGAACGCCAGCAACTTAATGCCCTTTGCCAGTCATCAATGAAGGCCATTTCAAAGCAAAGAGCTCTCACCAAAGTCTCCACCCACTGACCCCTGCGCGCCCTCGTTCCCCTCCCCCACAGCTGCAGACCTTGAGGTCCTGCTCCAGGCTGCGCAACAGCTCGCCATCAATTTCCCCGGTCTGCGCGTAGCGGAGCCTTTTGCGCTCGGCTTTGCGGAGGCGGTACTGCAGGATCCGGCAGTTTTTGTTGGCTCTCTCCAACTCATGGCGCATCTCCTGCAGCTGACAGGCGTCCTCCTCGAAGAAAGTATCCCTCATCTCGTCCATCTCGGTTCTCAGCTCGTCGATCTCGTTCTGAGACAGTGACACATCATGGGTCACAATCAGTCTTCCTTGGAATCCCTCAGATGCGCACCGCATACATCCCATGGTTACTCCCAGTACCCAGGTTTACTGCCTCCTCCTCTGGGAGAGAGGAGTAAAAGGAGGCTGAAAGCAGAAACTAGAAAACCAGGCCCAGTTTAGGCCTCCTTCTTTCTTTCTGTTACTCTAGCACTCTCTGCCTATGAGAAAGTGGGGCAAATCATGATAATTGGATAAATGAAGGCCTGGGTTTGGTTTTAAATGAAACGCAACGGCATTAATATTAGGTTCCATTTCAAATTGGGAGTAGACCATGGACCTCCCCCCCCCCCGCCCGCGGCCTTCCCAGTTTCCCTCCCTCCCTGTGGCCCTAACAGGTTAGCAACCTTCCAACCCTACCGGGACACGCCCTAATCCTCGGAGGCCCCACGCTTCCCCTCCCCCATTCGGTCCCCACCCCCTATCCTCCTCACCTTGAGAGTTTCGTTCTCTTCCCGCAGCTTCTCCATCTCCTCCTGCATATCTTCCTGCTCCTGGAGCTGCTGCGGGTGCGACTGCGACGAAGGGGGAGCCGCCGCCTGCATGGCCCCGCCGTTGCCGCTGCTCTCTGCGCTCTGCTGGGGGCCTTCGGCGGCGGCCGCCATTGGGGAGGAGGAGGGGACCACAAGGGGCTCACAGATGGCAGGGGCGCCGGCGACCGGGGAGCTGCGGCTGCCACCGCCACCGTTTTTAGTGTGCATCTGAGCCGCGGCCGCCGCCGCCGCTGCCGCCCGCTCCTTCTTGAGATGGAACTGGATGAGCTCAGACTGCAGACAACCCTCCTTCCAGTAGCTCCCTCCACCTCCGCTAACGCCCCCTGCGACGCCGCTTCCAGAGTTTCTGCTGCCCGGGCCGGGGGCTCTGCTTGCAGCAGCGGTGGGTGGCGAAGGGGAGACCCCCTCCCCGCCGCTACTACCCCTCTGAGAAGTGCGGACGCCTTTTCCTCGCCAAACCCTGGGCGGCGGCGGCTGCGGTGCGCCCCCCTCCCGGTCCCCCGGGCCGCCGCCGGCTCCTCCTCCTTCCCCGCCCCCTCCTCCTCCCCCGAGCGGAGGGGGTTCCCCGACTTTCGAGGGCACTGATTCTATCTCTCGGGATGACTCCTCTGAAGGCCCGGGCCTCCTGGAGCTCACAGAGGCCAGGATCGCCGCGGGGGGCCCTTCAGCACCAGGCGCGGGCTGGACAGCTCCTGAAGCAGCCCCTTTGGGTACCACGGGCGTTGCCTTCTCCGCCCCGCCTCCGCATCCTCTGGAGCCGGCTCCAGAGGCGCCACGACCGGTTATCTTGTTACCCTGCTGCTGCTGCTGTTGTTGCTGCAGCTGCTGCTGCCGAACGGAATTGAGTTTAGTGCCAACGCCAAGAGGGGATCGCGTGGCCGCGGCGGTCTGTCGGAAAGAATTGTCCCTAGGCCTAGCAGGTGATTGAGCTCGCTGCTGCTTTCTGCTACTGCCCTCTGGGTGCAGGCGAGCCTCCGTGGCTGCGGTGGCAGCAGAAACTGAGGTTGCGACTGGGGCAGCGCCCCCGGACGGTGGCTGACTCATGGCAGTCTAGGGAGAACCTACCGGATGTGACTTGGAACCGTCCATCTCTACGCCATCCTCTTCTCTCCTTTTTTGCCACCAACCTTCCTTTCTAAGCTGGGACGGAAATAAAAGAAGAGAAATATACAGTATGTTTACGTCGTTGCAGAGTTAAAGATGAATTTTCTGGACAGAGAAAAAAGGAGATTTGGAAATCCAGCGTTTCATGAAACCCTTGACTAAGAAAAGGGTACAAGGCTGTTGCTTCTCATTTTGTCCAACGTGGCGCTGTTTCCGTCTTACTCCATCTCAGTCAAAGGCAGATAAAGCTTGTGTTCCTTAGGTAGCAGGTTTTGGAAAGGGTTAGACACGGCTTCAGAAAGAAATGAATGGGAAAGAAAATGGTGGAGTGGGCGGAGGAATAAGGTCCTGAAGAGACTTCGGAAGGCAAAGGAAATGTTTACACATTATAGTTGTCAAACGGCTTTCTTCAGCTTCAAATCTGTATTTAAAACACGGTTTAGTGGGGAAAATTTTTACTTAATTCGTATCCCCAGGTGTCAGTTAAAGAAACACTGTTATGATGTAAGATCCTAGAGAATATCTACTGTAGATAAATGACATTTTTCGGATTCTGCTCCGGCCCCTAATGTTGTCTTTAGATAATTACAGCCAACTTTCTTTAGAACAGAACACAAAAGAAAATACAAAGAGTGACTATAAATAAATCCCAGTCTCAAGATTTAAAAAAAAAATGGTAGCATCAGAAATAAGATTCAGTCATTGGAAATCCCAAAGAGATTATTTTTATAGCTCAAAAATACTTTTTGGGAAATCTGATAAGCAGGCTGTGAAGTTTTCAGTGATGAATTTGTCCACACTTTTCTGTGCTTATGAAGCGCTGAGTTGTAAGTGCAATGCAGAAAAAAGTTTCAGTTTTGACCATCCCCCTAGATGGTATATAATAAACTAAGCTGAAGCTTTAAAATGCCCAGTCATGTGCCTGGAGAAGCGGATCAGCAGTTAATAGTACTGACTGCTATTCCAGAGGATCCATGTTCTATTCCCAACACCCACATGGAAGCTCACAACTGTCTGAAACTCCAGTTCCATGGGACCTGGCCTCCCTGGGCATCAGGTCTAGATATGTTACACAAATATACATGCATGTAGGGATATAGCCCCACCCATTGGAAGCGTGCAGGCAAAATACCATACACATAAAATTAAATTTAAATTTTAAAAATGTTAGAATGTTCACTCAGAGCCCGATTTTGAAACAGAAGATTCTATACCCAGAAAGCTATTCATCTTCCTTTATGGTGTAAGATATGTGGTTATCTTCCCAAAATAAACCGACCACTTTAAACTGGAAAACAAGCTTCTGCCCTGTGTTCCTGTCCGGTGACCCAGTCAACTAGTTCATTTGGCTCACTTTTCAGGAGAACATTATTTATCTATAAAACACAGAAAGGCCACGACTACACACAAACTTCTCTTACGCACACATCGTTTCGGAGAGATGATTTCCCAGGAACTTTCTTACATTATTACTGTTATTATCTGTTGTATCTTGAGAATATAATCATTTCTAGCAACCAAATACCCCACCTCCTTTTCTGCCTCTGCAATATCTTTTCAGCTCACGTTGTAAAACAAAGATTAAGCAAAGACTACATCAGAGGGGAAAACAAAGTTAGCCACTGCTAGAATGTCTGGCCTACTTTACCATGGGTCAGACTAATGTGGGCCATCCAACTTAATTATACTGGCAATACAAAGTTATATTTAACTAAGCAAAACCACACAGGAGCTGAGAAGTCATGAACTGAAGCCTGATCCCAGACAACTTTAACCTCAGAGAAAACTTGGGTTTCAGTAACTAACTCAATCTAAGGCACCTGGCGACTGTCACTAGCAATAGGAAGGTACTGCATCCCAAGGCTTTCTACAGTAGAAATCATCATCCAAGCAATTTAAATAAGGACTAAATCAACCCTTTCCATCTCAAATCCTATCTATCCCAGGACCCACCCCGTTTCTCATTCTCATCTCCTTAAAAATCCAGAAGTTCTCACTTCTCTGCAGAGGCGTCGCTTCCAGGAAGTTGATGCAAATCAACACCGCTTTCTTCCTGTTATTTCGGAGCCCTCGAGGTTATTTTTCTATCTTTCAGAGAGTGTTCAACTTCGTAGTGTTCTAGAAGACTTTCTTGCTGAGCAGGCTTGCTTGCATGGGATCCACACCCACTCGGGTTCGCCAAACAAAGGCGGTAACTACAAAGACGCGGAACTCTGGGAGCGGGTTCCTAGCCGGCGGGTGCCTAGCTGGGCTGGAATTGCAACTGCAGCAGCCCAATGCTCCGGGTACCAAGCTGTGCCAGACGCTCCCCAGGAAGTACAGCAGTATTTATGAGCTGACCTCACCGGACTGGGCTGGAAAGAGGGCGGGATTGGAGGGAGGGCAGGAGAGAAGTAAAGGGAGTGATTGCTTAAAGAGGAAAGAGTAGGTGAGGATGGGGAACAGGGGTAGTTGATGGGAGGCAAGAAGACAAAAAGGCCAGAGCCACGCCCGAGATGGAGAATTATCAGCCTGGCTCATCAAAATCCTTGCCCTACTCCCATTTCCTGTATTTGGCAGAAGACTCCAAAACCGCTTAAAATCGGATGTATTGGTTTCCAGCAAAGCTTTGTCTCGGGTCCGATCAATCTCCATCAATTATTTACTTGAGCTCTTTTCCTTGGGAGGCCAGTCGGAGCAGCCTGCACCCTCGGTCTGACCCTCTGGAGTCTCCTGATGCAGCTGAGAGGAGCTGGCGCAAGGCTGCCGGCTGCCGGGAGTTCTCTTTGTTCGCTCAGTTTAATTCTCAGTCGATCTCTCCACGCACGGCTTCTTCCCCACCCCCAGCTCGGGCGGAGTCCTGGGATGGCATTTCCGCGAATAGACAATGGTTGTCCCACAAACAAAGGGTTCTTGAAAAGATACGAAGAAACGACTAATTTAGAGCAAACCGAATACTTACAAGCTTCCGAGACGGTTGCTGATGATGGTGAAGTAGCACACTTTGCCCCATCACCTCACCAAAGACCAGTTTCTTCAAGTGAAAACAAGGTGTTAGTTTCTGAGATCCACATTTTCTTTTTACTGTTGTGCACGTGAGTAATAGGAGACAGGTAGAATGTATCTATAAAGTATTAGATGAATAGGGGTTAAGAAAAATGTGTTTCCAATTTATATTTACCCATATTGTTCCACAGTAATAATAGTCATAAAATATGAGGGAATTTACCCCCTTTTCCTTTTAATTTTATTTTAGAGAACAGACTTAAGAACCTCCTTTCTACCCCCAAAACATCCCCTTGGTAAGCTTGCAGGTGAGAATATATTAACCTTGTATTAAAAGGGCATTTTTAGATGTTAAACCTCTGTTACATGTCTAGCAGGAGACTATTTAATAAGTGTACATCCTGTCTTAAGAGGGAAATGACAATGATTTGGGAGTCATTTACACAGAAGCAGTTTGTTATAATGAAATGAATGCATGTAATTTATATCTAAGTAATTTATATCTCCAGTGACATCAAATATGGTATCACAAGGAAATCATTTCAGGCTGTAAAACAGATGCTATGAACTGGTTTGTGGCCAGTACTGTCCAAGGTGCTGGCGAAACAAAGAAAGTCAAGAAATAGTCTCTGTGCCAAGAAGGCCTAAATATATTGGTGAAAGTTGAGATAACTGAGATACTGTTCTTATTCTTGAACATCGGGGAGCTGAAAAAGAGAATCTTGTGATATCTATGATGAGATGTTCAATCGTTGATTTGCATACCAAAATAGAGCCAGAAGTTATTTTGAGCTTGTGTTAAGCACTTCGTCATCATGTACCCCAATAGAAACTGCAATGTTATTATTGTGTGTCTTTCTTTGTTTTTGAGTCAGGTTTCAGAATGTAGTCCTGGATGACCTGGGGCTCATTATGTACACCAGGCTGGCCTCAAACCTATCTGCCTCCTGAATGCTTCAGGGATTGCGTTTGTGGAGCACCATGCCTGACCCTCTAAACTGCAACATTCTTAAGAAACAGCAAGACCCATATTTCCCATTTAATGAAAACTAGAATAATGGATAAAAATACCTCTTAGATCAATCTTTATAAATAAAACATAGATATAAAATAATCTAGGAGCTTGTCTGAGAGCTAGTGACCTGCTTAGATATCTTCATTTCAGTGTTTGTTTCCATGCAGTAACTTTTATTCTATGAAAGTCTAATAAAGTCAAGAATGCTTGCATCATAATCCATGTGTCCAGAAGATTTGTTTTGTACTTTAGGAGTGTGCAGTCTCCTAAAGTCATAGCCATATCAGGTGCCTAGAAACAATATTGATATGTCTTTACAAATAAAGGTTTTTTTTTTTTAAATAGAACTGTATTTTGGTTATCCCCTTATTTTCTTGTGAAATAAAATTACACTTTGGTGTCATGCTGGAGAGATGACAGAGTTGCTGACATCACTTGCTTTCATAGAGGACTGATATTCAGTTCCTGGCGCTCACATGACAACTCAGAACTGGCTGTAAGTACAGTTGCAGAGGATCCAAGGGTCTCTTCTGATGACACTGCACACACACGGCACCCATACATATATGTTGGCAATACATAAAATGAAATAATACACATGAAATAAAAATAAACATATTTGAAAAATTAAAGTTCTTCAATTAAGCAAGCATCAAAGTTAATTATGCAAATTTCATCAGTGTTCAGACAGTTTTGGCATTATTGTTGCTGTTTCAGAAGTAGGCTTACCAACTGACCTTTTATTGTTTACTTGTAATAATGAGTCATCTTTTCTATTGTACAGCAAGATAATCCATCTTCAGTCCAGGGAAGAAAACTAAACTTCCAACTTTGAATCCCTTAAATATAGAGTTTAATATGGGAATCTTCAATTTTGTGACTTAAATGAAACCCAAATATTTTAGCACTATCTTTATTTTTTGCCCTTAATTGGTCAGACATTTTTGCTTTTTAAATTAAAATCTACTCCCTACAATTTTTTTTCTTCTTCAAGTATAACACAGTAGTATACTTGTAGTTCAGAGAAGTTGAGTGACTTTCTCAACTTCATAAATGGAATTCAAAGTTCCATTTTTCACTACCAAGCATGCTTCTTATTTGCTCAAATACCCTTCTTGAAATCATCACAACTTAAAAAATCTATACATCAAAGGCTGATTTATCCCCATATCTCTGCTCAATCTGTCTACTTATGCATAAACTATGTTTGTTGGCAAAACTATTAATTTACAGTCTATGTAAAATTTTTTCTATACTACTTTTTGTCTAAAAGAAATTTTAGAATTCTTTATTTACTTTAATCTTAATAAAGGTTAAACTTTATATATTTCTCATTGAATACTGATTTTTTTATTGCTATGTCATATTCCTTTGTTTCAATATTCACTTGTCTTCAAGATACTTTTATTGGTGTGTGCAGTTCTGGGGATCAACACTGAGGCCTTGTCCATGCTGGTCCTTAATTCTACCTCTGTGCCGAATCTGCAGCTATTCTTGTAAAAGCATAGTACTTACCCTTTATTCTTTCTTTTACAATCACCATCAAAGTCCAGACATTCACAATTCCATTTAGAGCCTGTCCTGGAACTAGCTCTTGTAGACCAGGCTGGTCTCGAACTCACAGAGGTCTGCCTGCCTCTGCCTCTCAAGTGCTGGGATTAAAGGCATGCGCCACCACCGCCCGGCTTGTTGCAAAGATTTCTTATTGTAAATTATAGACGCTTAAGCAGAGTATGGTAGTTCACACCTGTAATTCTAGCTTAAGAAAAGGGATTGGCATAATTTCAATGCCAGCCTGGGCTCTATAGTGATTTCTAGTCAATCATGGGAGGTGGTGTGAGACCTTGAGTTTAAAAACACATTTGATACACACACACACACATGTGCACACACACACGTGCACACACACACGTGCACACACCAAAACACAATAGAATGATATGATCAATACTTTCAGTTCCTAATTTTATTAAACATGCTCCTTATGTCACCGCAGATAGTTCAACTCTGATTTTTAAGGACGTACATCAACCTTATCTGTGGCAAAAGTGCTTCCTAATCAGCTATAGTGGTCCTCCTGTCCTACTAAGATTTAGTCTCTTCTTTTAATGATACAGAGTTGGAATTTATTAAAAACTGTTTTAATATTTTATGAGTATGGAAAGAAAAGGAGGGAAAGAGAGAGACAGACATAGCAGTGAGAGCTATATGTACATGCTAGGATTGAGTGGAATTTTCAAGAGAGGCAAGAGACGGCTATTAAGTAGCATTTTGTTGGTTTTGACTAAGTAGAAGCTATTGTTGTATATGTACCTTTATTTGAAAGATCTGCTTTAGTAAATGAGACTATAAATGTCTTATTTATTTTTGTGTTTGTCAGTGTCTTACACTATATTCCAGATTGTAATAGAACTCATTGTATAGTCCAGGCTGGCCTTCAACTTACAGAAATCCTCCTGCCCCACTATCAACCCTTCGATATGTGTTACAAGTACATTGTTTAAGAGTACAGGCTGAGAAGGTAAAAACAGTTTTAGATGATCAAAGGAACTCTTATTATCTATAGACCAGAAGGTGGTCAGGTTACCTGTTCTGAGTGCAAACATAACTCATAATACAGTTTTCAGGATTTTTCTCAAAAACTCATAAATTTATAGATAAGTAAAAATAGATGGGTAAATGCAAAGATCATGTGTGTCTTAGTCATTGTCAAAATTCATTTTAGCATGGTTCATTAGTTGCTTTAAACCGCTTTTGAAATGTCTTTTTTTTTTTTTTTGTAAGGAGAGGTACAGAATATTGTTTCCACGCAGTCAATCTGTACAGTTTTGTTTTTGTTATTTTAGTTGTTAGATGTCTCAGAATTCTTGACCTTCCGTCTATGGAACACAAGTGAGAGGGTTTCCTTTCCTTCTGCAGGCTCCCTTGATCGACTTGGTCTTTCAGTCCTGCCAGTTTCTATTTCTGAGACTTTGGTGCAAGATTTTAAAAACTGGCAGTTTTGGCAAATAGTCCAACATCTGAAGCTTAATCTTTAATAAACAGAACTTTATGTCTTACCTGTCCAGATATGGGACTTTGGCCTGTCCTATCTAGAGAAAATGATGTGGGATTCACTTCTGTATGCTGTGAATACCATTGGTTTAAAAGGAAGTTGTTTTGGCCCTGTGGTAGAGTAGAACAAAGCTAGATAGGGAAAATTAAACTGAATGTTGGGAGAAAGAAGGTAAGGTCAGTGAGAAGACATGTAACCCCACCCAAGACAGATGCCGGAACTTCACCCAGTAAGCTACAGCCTTGTGGTGATATACAGAATAATGGACATGGGTTTAATTTAAGACATGAGGTAGCCAATGAGAAGCTAGAGCTAATGGGTCAAGCAGAGATTTAATTAATACAGTTTCAGAGTGGTTATTTTGGGAGTCTTGGCAGCCAGGAACACACAAGCATCCTCCCTACTATAGGAACATATGAGAAGGTTTTAGTTTCAAGACTGGAGCATGTTACATGATGGCAATCTCAAAAAAAATATGGCCTGACTTTAGACATCAAACTGCATAAACTAGGACACAGCAGGTTTGGTCTGCCTAACCCTAAAGTTAGCACCAAGGAAGCCTTTCCACCACATGGTGCTGCAAACCAGGATTTTATCAAGTCATTTACTCTTGATGTAGGCTCTGACATAGATGTAATTTGGTTTTACAAACTTGGAAGAATGAAGAATACTTTGGCCACTTGTCAGCGATATGTACAAAACATTCTACTTTAATAATGGCAAATGTTTCCTTTTGTTCTGTCAAAAATATCAAGAGATGTTTTTGTAGTATAACTCTGCTCATCATATTACCCTTTGAGATTAAGAGTGAGGTCCTTTGGGTAGTGTTGATTCAGAGAATCAAGACATGATTACTATAAAGAATGCTGATAGGAAAATTGGGTACAGTTCAACATGACCAGTTGTATATTGTACAGATTCAACATCAGAGATCTTTCCAGAGACATCTACCCCAGTGAAGCTGGAGTCTTAATATATTATATAGAAAGAAATTTCATAGCAAAGTTGGAAGTCATTCAGGAAAAAGATTTTAATATAAATTTAAACATGGGAGTGGGAGGCAGTGGCAGGGAGACTATCGGGAGAATGGACTACTGCTTCTTTTGACATACGCACTCAAACCCTTTCTGCTTTTATATTCTCTTTGTCATCCCCCGTAGTCATCAACTATCTCATTTTTGTCCCAATTTGGTTCATGTTTTAAAGTTTAGTACAAATTTAAGTTCTTCACAATATGTACTTAGTCTATTATGATAGTCAGTCTTGGTTGTCACTTGGACTGGATCTGAGGTCAACTAACAGATGAGCCATGGGACACAGCTCTGATGAATTTTCTTAGTCAGGTTATTTGAAGTAGGATGACCCACCCTGAATGTGGGTAGCACCCTCTGGTAGAAGCACAGACAAAAAGAGGTCTGAGAGGAAAGCTTTATACCTTTTGCCTCCATGCCTTCAATCCCAACTTTCAGTTCTACTCTATTGTTGCCTCTCATACAACTGCCTCTACCACGGGTTTCCATACGGGTGCTGTGCTGTTAATAATCCTTTGTAGAGATTGGAACCTAGTTTCTTTGGGCTTCCAAAACAACCCATAGATTAAAGGCTCATGCATCTCAAAGAACACCCCAGGCTTTGCATGCCAGGTTGAGACTGCTGCAGGATTCAGCCTCGTGGACTGACCACTTCCAGGGTCTCAGCCTTTCTGGTGTAAAGCCATCCATTGTTGGCCTTTCTTGGTCAGGCTGTAAGCCAATGGAATATATCTCCCTTCAAAATATAGTCATCCTGTATGTTCTGTTCCTCTAGGGAACCCTAACTAATAAAGATGTTTAATAATTTTCTGAGCCTTAAATGCATTTTTATTTATATATTCATATATACTACATATATTGCTATACTTGGTGTGTAGTGTGTGTGTGTGTGTGTTTGTGTGTATTTGGGTAAGGTTGATGTTAGATAAATTAGTGTTTTAAAAGAGGTCTCTTCTAAACCTGGAAAGCATGGACATAGCATGACTAGATGGCCCAGAGAGCCCACTTCTACTTCCCTAGCACTTTTTATGTGGATTCTGCTGGTTGAATCCAGGTTCTCATATTTGCATGACAAGCATTTTTCTTGCTGCAGTTTTGTAGAATGATTCAGGAAGTTCTTATCACAGGGCATTGAACACGGTGGTCATAACTATTGATAAGTGGTGACTACAGTGTATACAATTTTACTGTCAGTATTCCTATGTTTCTTTAGACAAGTTTTCCTTTCCTAAATTTCTATAGAATCAATGTTATGGTAAAGAAGCACACACAGTGTTTTATGATTGTCCATCTAGATGGTAAATATCTAAAGGTAAAATTTTCTTCAAGAAAGAGTGGGATACCTGAAAGCTGATATATGTAAATCACTTAGAAGGATCCTACCAGAAAAAGCCTGCTATGCTGGGATTTGGTCTCTTTCTTTCAGGAGCACTTTAGCTGGGAAATGTGTCATTCTCCTGACCTTTACTGGCATGTGTATGAGGTCACACACCAAATTTGTTCCCTGGACCGTACTGTAGATAATAATGAATCACAGTGTCCTTGGGCTATAGACACCATGATTCATCTTTCTACGTCTATGTTGGTTACTCAAATCATGTTATACATGGAATTCAGCATGATTCTGGACATCTCGACAAAGGTTCTGCTACAATCTCTCTGGTTAAATGTACAATTTGCTCTCATTTCTTTCTTTTTGAGACAGGGTCTCATGTAGCTCATACTGGCTTTAACTGTCAAGAATGACTTTTAAGTCCTCATCATCCTGCCTCCACCTCCCTAGTGCTAGGATTATAGACTGTGGCAGCACACTTAGATAAATATCTCATTTTGTTGTTAGTTATTTATAGGCAAGAATGACTTTGAACTCCTGATCCTTCTGCCTCCATCACCCACGTGCAGGATTATAGACTGTGCCACTATACTTGGATAAGTGTTGATATTTGGTTGTTAATTATTTGTTTTATTGTGTATTGATTGTTAAGAAGAATCTCACTATGTAGTCCAGATTAGACTTAGACACATGAGCTTCCTGCCTCAGTATTCCATATTCTGAATGACAGGCATGCAGCACCATGTTGAATTTATTTATGATGCAACGTAGCATTGTGACTTAATCTTTTAGTTTACTGTGTATATTGAATTAAGACAAAAAACTGTGACATTACCATGAATTTTTTAAATACTCATGCTCTTGCTTTAGCCTATGCTTGCATAACCAAATACTGCTTTATTTCATAAATGTTTATAAACATTAATTTTGAGCCAAGGACAATGGCACTAGGTTTCGATCCTAATACATGAACTGGCTTTGTGGGAGCGTAGCCTGTTTGGATGCTAACCTTCCTGGACCTAGATAGAAGTGGGAGGACCTTGGTCTTCCTGTAGAGCAGGGAATTTGGACTGCTCTTCAGTATCGAGAGGGAGGGGGAGTGGACTAGGGGGAGGAGAAGTGGAGTGGGGATAGGGGGAGGGGAGCGGGGGGAGGGGGCAATATGTGGGAGGAGGGGGAGGGAAATGGGAAACGGGGAGCAGTTGGAAATTTTAATTAAAAAAGAATAAAAAAAAACATTAATTTTGGTAGTTTGAAACTATGTTTAACCATTCATTGTAGCCAAAATATGGATGAATTACTGGTTTCAACTCAGCCTCATTTTCCACCTGAACTTCATCTCAGTTGAAGATGTCAACAGTTCCAGTATTTACTTTATAAATGCTATATATATTTATGACCACCATTAACTTTTCCTATGCTGTTAGTAGATTATTAATTCAAAACCAACAGATTTACTGCACAAGTATTTTAATGACCCTTGTCTCACCTTCTCTGCATTCTCTTGTAGCTTTTGGCATTCATGAAAAACTAGTGTTTTTTTGTTTTTTTTTTAAAAAAAAGAACACAACAGACTAAGAAGAGTAACATCATGAATTACTTCATATTTCACTGGGAAATTTTGGTACATGATTTACATTTATTGCTGTCATCATTTAAAAATAAAATGACATAATTTTCCTTTCTGAGACACAAGCTATCCAAGATCTTACTAAAAATCAGTATGTCAAATGTATATATGTAAGTATATATACATATACTTTCTTTGTATATATGCTCAATATTAAATGTTGTAAAAAGAAATGGTGCTAAATTCAATGGATAAATTCATTAAAGTGAAAGAAATTATTCAAGGTATAACAACATAAGCTGGGTGGTGATGCAGATCTATAATCTCAACACTTGTAAGTATAAAGCATGCCGCCATGTTACTTTGTACTTTGAAAACTCTAAATTGAAGAAAGTTATGGGAACAGTTCACATAAACTCATTATGGGAAAAGATCAAACCTGATGGATCCAGCAGGCTCAAGAATTCTCACTACTTATGAGACTTACACTGTCATATAAAACAGACATGTGATATAAGTGGATTATGAAATGGACTTGGGCTATCAATTTAGATTCAGAGGTTGAATTGATGCAACTAATATAGGCCCAAAATTATACAGAGCTTACTGTTAAATAGGCAGGCCCCAAATACTTTCAGGAAGAGGGCAAGTGTCTCACCTGTCACTTGGTGAAGCAATCAGGACTATACGAACATATAGTTTTGGGTTTATCAAGCTTTTTTTTTAACATGGACTAAGAATAGGACATGGGAATGAAGAAAAAGGAAGGAAAGAACAAACAAATGAAGGAAGGAAAAGGAAGGAATTTGACATGAAGTTCAAATTTCACTCTCTATCCCAGAAATCTGTTCACAACTACTCATTTACTCAGGGTACAGTTGTATATACAGCAAGATATTTTTATGTCTAGGTTTTTAGGGTTATGCAACAGTAAAAATTGTAGAAGCCATAGCTCAAAAATTAAAGTTTAACTTCTCATGGTAGCAATATCACTGTCAACTGGCTGGGATATGTTGGCTCTGCTGGGGTAGGTGTCAAGGATAGGCATGCAGAACATCTTCCAGTACTGACACATGAATACATGGCAGGTTTTTATAAACCATGCTCTGTATCTTTAATAGAACCTAACGTTGTAGTTCAGGATGACCTTGTTCATGCAGTCCTACATGTTCACATTACAAGCCTGCACCACCAGGCCTGAATAACCCTTGACTTTTGACAGCAGCCAGCAACAGTGGCAGGCAGCTTTTAGAAGCATCAGTTGGCACCTCTATTCCAGATCTCCTGCAAGTCTCAGGTTTTGGGAACAGTTTGCTCTATTGTCACAGAGACAGCACAAAAAGCACACAAAGTGAGCTCAATTGCCTTCTTATACAGTCAGTAAAAGGCCATTCGTATTAGAACAGATCTTCGTAAAAATGAGGGATTGTATTCATGTCAATATGGCATTGTCCATCTTGCGCTTCTGGGCCCTCTTCTCTTCTGGATAGAAATGATAGTAAAGTTGTGGTGCTTTGAATGAGAAGGTCTCCAATAGCCTCCTCTGTGTGATTAGGATATGTGGTCTTATTGGAAGAGCTGTGCCACTGGTGGGGGGTGGCTTTAAGTTTTCAAAACACTTGCATCATTTCCAGTCTTTCTTTGCATCCTACTTGTGGATCAAGATGTGAGCTCACAACTGTTCCCATAGCAATGCCTTTGCTCCATTGTCATGGGCTCTACCTAAACCTCTGAAACCATCAGACCCAAATTAAATGCTTTCTTATATAAGTTGACTTGGTCATAGTATTTTGTCATTGCAAAAGAAAAGGGTCATCTAAATTTTCCCAAGACTTGTGAAGACAAAATTTTGTTCTAGTTGTTTGTAATAATGGAACCACACTTTCCAGAGCTGGAACTGTGCTTTAACACGCAGTTGTTTTCATGTGCCTTCCTTAAGGCTTTCTTGGATTGTTCAAAATATCAGGTAGAGTCACAAGGGTTGTCTGTTGACTAACTGCTCAAAGAAATGAGGGTACCAGAGTAGAAACTCTCAGATGTCCACGATGGAGTTAAAACACCCTAACTCCCAACATCTTTGCATATTTATAGGAAAATAAACACTTGAAGGAGTGCTTTCAAGAAGGAT
Source organism: Chionomys nivalis (assembly GCF_950005125.1). Taxonomy (NCBI): domain Eukaryota; kingdom Metazoa; phylum Chordata; class Mammalia; order Rodentia; family Cricetidae; genus Chionomys; species Chionomys nivalis. The sequence goes on along the minus strand of NC_080087.1, from coordinate 39,754,820 downwards.
GTATCGTTAATATCCATGGTAATTTAAACACTATTTTAATAATGCTTAATGCCCACCCTTCATGATCTGCACAAGGGGACCCTCCAATTGGTCTCAGAAGGTTTGCTGTTCTGGTGAAAGTCATCACATCCTGAGATATCAAAGACCAAATGGGGAAAAAAGGTGGATTAACGATTTTTGTTATTATTTGTTTATTGGTTGGTTGGTGACATTTATTTGTGTGTATGTATGTGTGTGAAGGAGAGAGACAGACATACACACACACACACACACACACAGAGAGAGAGAGAGAGAGAGAGAGAGAGAGAGAGAGAGAGAGAGAGAGAGAGAGAGGTATGTGTAAGTCAGAGAACAACTTGCAAGAGCAGATTTTGTTTTTTTCATCTCAGGTGGTCAAGCTTGATAGCAAGCACCTTTTCTCACTGAATCATCTTAACCACTATGATGGGAAGTTCTTAAGAGGTAGATTAATCTGTTATAAAGTCTTAATCTTATTGGTACCAAGATTATTTCTGAATGGGTATGAAGCATCTTTTAGTCATGCCTTTATCCTACATAATCACATTTCTATGCCTTGGATTTGAAACAAAATGGAGCCAATTTAAGCACTGTGAATGAAGGGGAAGTTGAACTCCTTTTTGGAAGGAAATGCTTAGAGACATTAATAAAATACAAGTAATACCTATACGTGTGATTAACAAACTATTTTAAAATGCAGAAGCATCTATATCAAAGATTTTAAATTGACTTTTGGACTTCTTTTTGCTTCATTTTATAATGCAAAAGTGATCATATCTGAGTTTAGAATCTGTATTTTCTCATGATGTACTATAAATGTGTGTTATTCAAAATAACATGTCATTATGCCCTATGCTTAATGCCAATTCATGCTTTATTCAAGTTACACTGAGTTGGGTATATTTTACTGAGTCACATTGCTTTGCTTTATACTTTAACTGTGATTTAGAGGCCATGTAATAAATTTACTGTACCACTGTATAGACCACACCATTGTATTTACAATATGTATATAGTTTATAACCTTTTGTTGCAATTCATAAAGTCAAATTTGGTGCATACATGCTTATCATCTGATATTGGAAGTTCTTCTGTCTATGTGTTGCTTTTATTGGTTAATGAATAAAACAGCTGCTTTAGACCAAAGGCTAAACAGAATATAGTCAGGCTGGAAGAAATAGAGAGAGTAGGCAGAGTCAAGGAAAAGCCATGTAGCCTCACTGGAGCCAAATGACAGCTGCCAAACAGAACTTTACCTTGTAAATCACAGCCACATGGCAATACACAGATTAATAAAAATGGGTTAACCAAAGACATAAGAGCTAGCAAGGAATATGCGTAAGTGATTGGTCAAGTAGTGATTTAAATAATACAGTTTCTGTGTGATTATTTTGAGTCTGGGTAGCTGGGAACAAACAAGTGGTCTCCAACAACAATCATCTCTGGTTTTTGGTGGAGTAGGTATTCAGAAGTGAATTAGCAATTGATGCACATCTCTTTTACTTTTATTAAAACTTGCTATTTTTTTCCTTTGGAGAAACAGAAGGAGAAAGGGAGAGGATAGAGGAGAGGCAAAGGAGAGAAGGAAGAAGTGAAAAAAAAGGGAGGAAAGTAGAGGGGAAGAGAGGAAAGGAAGGAGAGAAAGAGATGATAAGAATGAAAAACATTTCTCAACTTGAGAACTAAAATTTCTGAGCCTAGGTGCTGTGGGAGCTCCTTCTGTTCCTTCAGCCAACAGCCTTTAAGATACCAGTCCACTTGGATGTGGTCTCTTATACTATAAATGAAGCTGTAAAGCATGCACTCACTCTCTAGTTTCTGGTTCTCGCTTTCGGCTGTTAGACTCTGTTCCTGTTCCCCTTTTGTGTAGAGGACTGTTATCTAGGACAGTGATCTGTAAACCTCCCCTTTATTATTCATAATTCTGAACTAGTGTAGGATTATTTCGTGACATCCACCATCACCTAGGTGGCCACGAATGACAGCTTAGACCAGACTATTGATTCTCTCTAACATGTAATTAACCTGAAGATCCTGACTCGATGGGCTAGCTGTTCTTACAAAATAATGAAATCTATGTGACATGTTCTGTCCTTAGGCAAGTAAGATAATAATCTGAGGCAAGCCATTCTCATGAGCCTGGACAGTATTTTCGTACCCCAGTGGTGAGCAGGTCCTAGCTATGGCCCCAAATTCTCAGCAGTTTTAGTGCTTTCCTGAGCATCCTGTAACTTGAGCATGGGGACTAGGAAGTCTTTTGAAATTTAGAGATGTCTGCATACCTCAGGTTGTACTTGAGTTTGCTGTTCTAAGTCCACATCTGAATTTTTGGATTACTCATGCTCATGGCCAGTCAGTGGCTTTGGGCTTTCAGTAGTATCATCCTTACTTCATTTTCCTTCCACTACATGTACAAACCTGCTTTTCTTTTCATCAGTGTTTTAGGTTCAATTGTTATATAACTCTATCTGAAATACAATTCCCCAATTATTAGTGATAGTGGGCATCCTTTAATTTATCTATTATTTTGTTTGTGATGCCGGAGACAGACATATCAAGCAAGTACTCCATGGTGATTTCTGTTTCTAGTTCATTTATTTAAATATTTATTTGGACAGATTCTTGCAATGTATCATAGACTAGCATCAAACTCATAATCCTTCTGTTTCCACATCGTGAGTCCTGAGACTACAGAAGTAAACCACTACCTACCTTCCTTCCCTCTCTTCTCATTTCCTCTCTTTCTCTCTTCCCTCATCCTTTATCTCTTCCTCCCTTCTCTGCTTCCCCTTCTCTATCTTCTCCTCCCTTCTGCTCTCCTCTCCTCCCTCATCTCTTCTCCCTCTCCTCCCCTTCCCTCCTCTTCTCTTCTTTTCTCTCCTTTTTTTTTTGGTCATAGAGTCTGAAGCAGAACAGGCTGATCTTGTACTTACTATGTAAGAAGACAGCTCTGAGTTCCCATTCTTCTCAACCCTCTAGTGCATTCCAGCTTGTGCCACCACATGGGAGTCTGAAGAACCTTTTGGTCTCCTTTATTTTTCTGCTAGATTTGATTTTCCTTATTGACCTTAGCAATTTGTTGTATTTTAGGCAGTATATCTTTCTATAATGTAGTCATGAATTTTCCCTGCTGTCTGAATTAATGGGAAGATAAAAAGTAAGTTTATTTGCAGAAACAGTTTTCATCCATCATATTTACAGCTGCTAGGCTCTGCATCTAGATTAGAAAGGTCATCTAAATGAAATATTTGTAATTTAATTCTACAAATAGGTTGTTAATTTCATTATCCCTATTTTATACATGTAGAAATTTAGGCTATGTGATTATTTTTCCAATGTGACACACTCAATCAGTGTTGGGATTATATTTTATCCAGGAACTCAGCTCCACAATGCGTCCTCTGAACTATTATGTGAATCACAAATACTATAAAATGAAGCATTAATGTGGATAAGACAATCATCTGCGCCATGCACTCTGTGCAGCAATCTGATCCTCTGTCTTTAGTCACCAATTATGAAAACATGGATTATGCAGCATGTAGACATTTAATAGTACATATTTCCTTAATTAATTATTTATTTATATATTTGTGTAATTCATTCCATTTTTCTTTCTTTCAGGCTAACCTTAAAATTTGTTAAATTTCAAAAATTTTTTATCATTATCTGAATTTTATGTTAATGCAGGAAAGTTAATGTCTTCATAGTACCTCACTTTTTTATAAGACTCGTTTTGCTTTTCAAAATATTTCTCAATAATGTTTCAGGTTTAAATTTAATATTCATTTAGTTTGAAATGAGAGATTGTTATGGTGTTACACATTTCTTTGGGTTTTGGTCCACTTTTTCAAGTGAACACAGTATATATTTTAAATCTTACTTTTCATTTTTTTATTGCCAAGTATAGAAACTATTGCTGTATAATTTTTTGATTGTGCTGAGGAATAAACCTAGGGCCTTGAGATTTGTAACTTACTTACTCCATCACTGAGTTATCCTGGTCCCAGCTTTTTGCTTTTATTTTTATTTATTTGGAGACAATGTCTCATTCTGTTGCCCAGGCTAGACCTGCATTAGTGATCCTTTTGCTTTGCCTTGTTGATAGTTGGAATTACCAGCATGTGCTTCTGTAATCCACTATTGTTTGGTTCTTAACTCTGTGATATATCTGAATACACTTGTAAATTATAAATATATCTGAATACACTTGTAAATTATAGTTTGAATCCTGGATGCCTGGCAAAACCTAAGTGTTGAAAGTTTATATCAGGATCATGGTTCTTAGCAGGAGAGCATTTATGGGCAGATCCTAGTGGAGTGAAGCTGGCTACTGGGGCATGCCTTTGAAGGGCCTACATGGACTCTGGTCCCTCCTCTCTGTGCTTTTCAGTCACCACAACATGATCAGTCTCCTCTACCAGATGCTTCCACCTTGACGTGATGTGGTGCCACAGGCCCAAAGCAGGAGGATCAAGTATCCCGGATTGACACTCCTGAAGTAAGGAGATAGATAAACCTTTTTTCCTTTTGAGTAATTATGTCATCTACTTGGTCACAGCTATGCCAGGCTGACAGGTTATTTATTTATTATTTTAACTTTACTTTAGTCATCAAATCTACCACTGAAGTAACTGTATTTCTTGTGTTTTGAGTGAGTTTGTGTGTCTGCAGGTTAATTTCCTTCAGTTGGATGATCCATTTCTTTTACTGTTGTTTGTTTTGTTTTTGATCTTTCCCTATTGCATTATAAAGTATTAGAAAATTTGGCCACTAGGACTGGGCAGATAAAAACACCGACATGCCCACCTGGGACTGCCTGACCTGGGCAGGGAAGAGAAACCACAGAGGTCAGGCACCATTATGGAGAGCAAACATATAGTGGGGTATGGGAGAGACTGCCCAGGGTTTGGACCACAATCTGAGGCCCTGATGAAGTCCAGGGACCAAGCTGCTGCTGGGTCCATGCTAATCTAAGAGGACTGTGCTGCCACCCAGGATCGTGGTGACATCCAAGCCCAAGCTGCTGCCAATGGCCATATCTTGGTCTGTGATCCTGCTGTAGCTGGGGTCTTTGTTGATATCGGTTGTTCGAGTTACCACAAAAGCCAGTTTGAACCATGTCTTGAAGTATGAGGGCTTGCCAAGCTGGTCCCACCACTCACAGGAGAGCTGACCCCACCCCTCCCCTCAGAATGAGAGAGCTGTCTTTCCCTTCACCGGAGGGAGGTGTTACCAGCAGCCCTGATTGGACAGCTTGACTACCACCCAGGCACACATCCAGGGCTTTGATTTGGCACACTCCAAAATCTATTCCATCTGTGACCTGCTGGGGCATACGAAGGAACTAATCCCTGGGAACCACAGTCTCAGGATTTCCTTGATTTGGGGCAACAAGCAAGATATCTTGAAGGAGTTTCAGTGAGGGTCCAATATTGAAGTCAGAGGCCTTGAATCTGACCAACAACACATTGCATAATGAACATTCACAAATAAAGCTGTCTGGACAAAAGGGACTACTGCGTGATACACAGCAGCTCCCAGTAATGCTAAAACAAATGAAGAGGGGATGGAGAGGCAGGAAGGGAGGAGAAGCAAAGTGGTTTTTGTTTGCTTGTTTGTTTTTTGTTTGTTTATTTTTGGTTTACATTTGTTTATTTGTTTTTTAAACTAATATTCTTATTTTTATTTTTATTATTTATTTTTAAGTTTTCTTTTGGGAGCGTGCTACAAGTGTAAAGGGCAAATACCGAGAGTTTGGGAAATGAGTGGGATTATGATGCATGATTTGAAATTCCTAAAGAATCAATAAAAAATGTTTTAAGAGCTGGCCAAAATGCAGAGAACAACTGAAAATGGGGTGCTTACGTCTTATTGATCTATTAAAAATGCAACCCTATACTCAAAGCTCATCATCAAAGAAGATGCAGAGGTATTGGAAGAGCAGATGTCTAGAAGATCTACTGTGTCACAGTGTCTCTATAGGTGACAGAGAAGCTGAACCCATGAAACCTCAAAAATATGGTTGATGTAGGTAGGTCTTCTGTCAATGTGTTAATTTTATTGGTTAATAAAGAAACTGCCTTGGCCTTTGATAGGCCAGCCCTTAGGTGGGTGGAGTAGACAGAACAGAATGCTGGGAGGAAGATGGCAGTGAGGCAGACACGACCAAGCTCCAACCCAGGATGGACGTAGGCTAGAATCTTCCCGGTAAGCACACCTTGTGGTGCTACACAGATTACTAAATATGAGTTAAGCAAGATATGAGAGTTAGCCAAGAAGAGGCTAGATATAATGGGCCAAGCAGTATTTAAATAAATACAATTTGTGAGTTGTTATTTCGGGGGCTAAGCCCGGCGGGCGGAATGAAAAGCAGGCCTGCCTCTCCTTCTACATATGGTTGCCTAGCTAAGCCCTGCACAATGACAATACTGACATTCATTGTGGCTGGGGGAAATCCCCCAAAGCCCCATTTCTAGATAAAACTATAGGAATTAATAACTTCCGAGAGAAGAGTAGCCTTTGACAGGAAGGAGGCACAACACCACTAATTAAAGAAGGTTCAGCAGCTTGTATTTGTGCACGTGCATGCATGAGTGTGTGCGCATATGCGTGTGTGTGTGTGTGCATGCACATACATGCATTAACACTAACTGAAAAAGAGGGTATCATGAATTGAGAGGAATATTTGTGGGGGACATGGAATGAGTTGGAGAGAAGAGAAGGGGATGTGGAAATTAAATTCTCAAAAAGTATTAAAAAGAAAGCTAGTCATAGTGAGTACATGCCTTTAATCCCAATTCAATCACTCAGGAGGCAGAAGCAGGTGACTGTCTATGAGCTGGAGGCCAGCCTGGTCAAGAAAGCAAGTTCCAGGATAACCAGGGCAGTTATATAGAGAAATGCTGCCTGAAATTTGGAAAAACAAATCATAGAAAGATTACACTATACTGAGTCAGTTATATAGTACTATCTAGTGATGATTTAAAGAATACTATCTTTACATACTTTTAGTTTTGATACTATTCATCTATACTATTTACATTCTATTCCTGTGAGGCTTTACTTCTCTCAATACAGCATAGGCATCATAAAATGTAAACACACTTACAATCACATGGCTGCATATTTATAGACCCATCAAGAAAAGTATACTCGCTTACATGATCATCCCAATAAATTTTCACATGGTATTATTTGTGCTGGTGTTATAATAACTGTACTGTTTAAAAATTTTAGTATAGCACATCATTCAAAAATATGCCTCTTCTCTCAGATGCAACGTGAAATGAATCAGATGTCGAGGTTTTCAACAAGTTATGTAAGTGATTCTTTGCTGTGGGAAACAAATAGAATAAAATAAATCCCAGTCAAGTGTAGTGACAACGACCTTTTCCTCTGCAGAGGGCAGCTTTGGAAACTTCTGAGATATGACAGGTTACACGAAGTCACATGGCTGGCCCTAGCCAGACAGTTATTTTTACTCTGAACCCATATGTCCAATAGATTGTTCAACACAAGGTGGGTTCTTTTTCTTTATTTGCCATGGCTGTTGTTTGGTTACTTTGTTTTCCCTCTAGTCACACCATAAGACCATCTTGGAGTATGGGTTAACTCATCCCAGAAGCCGCAGCAGCTAGAACAGAAAAACACAGTCATAGACAGGTATATATTAATGGTAACTAAGCAACAGATGTTCTTTAGTAGTTGGAGGGAGAATGGGTAGAAGGCCCTTATTTCTAGTTTCATCTATTTCTCCTCCTCCTAAACAGAAATGATCTGCGGATGTATTTAAGTATATAAAAAGCAAAGGGTTAATTGAAAGTGGGATCCCATGATGCAGCTTCTATTAGATCATCATCCATGATGGGGTGGAGAATTAAGGAAAATGTTAATTCTATAGGGACCTGGAGATTGCTACGGAACTTCAATGGCTTTGCTTAATCTTGTGGTAGGGCATGATATTTAAAATGTAGGAACGGCTGTAGAGGATTCGATTACTTAGGCCAGCGTGTAAATCAAGTTTGTCATATAAATCAAGTGTGTAAAGTGCTAAGGTAATCTAGAAGAGATTAAGGAAAGGTAAAGTGGTATATCTATGTCAATCAAAAGGAAATGTGGCAAGACTTATTGCAAAGTTCCTGAGGAGACAAATTGACCAAAATCCAAATGCTGTGCAAATGAGCTTCTGGAAGTATTTCAGCTCTGAAAAACTGTTCATAGAGGGTACAATTGATAAAATCAATGCAGATGAAAAAAAACTAACCTCGTCTTAGGCATGGAAAATTGTGGCCCCAGGGTGGTATATACACAGTTCTCTCCTGGAAAGAAGTATGTGCTGGGGATGGAATTGTTTGCTCAGCCTAGGGCTCTCCAAGAAGCCAGGTGTGACTGAAGGAGAGACATTACCCATGCCTCTAACTCCTACGCTGGCCTAGAGCCAAGCAGCCTGAGCAGGAATTGCCAAGTCTTTGGATGGAGTCAACCCCATTGAGCCTGTCAGGCCGAGAAAGACATGTGGCAGGTCCATGGAACTGACTCAGGAACGGGAAGTAGAACACATAATTACACAGAGTATGATCAGATGGTGCCTTCTGCCCACACCAGCATTGCTCCTTTCAGGAAATCACTCATACCAGTAATGAAATCTTCCCATGCTGTATTGGATATTATTTGTGTTTTCTTTAGTGTACCCTTTTGATGTGGGATTTCCTTCAGTATATGTGCTGGTTTTATTGGTTGATGAATAAAGTTGTTTCAGCCAATGGCTTAGCAGAGTAAAGCCAGGCAGGAAATCTGAACAGAGATATATAGAGAGAGTAGGCAGAGTCAGGAGATGCCATGTAGCTGCTAAGGGAGAAAGATGCCAGAACTTACCAATAGCTCATAGCCTCATGGTAATACAAAGACTAATAGAAATCGGTTAATTTAAGATATAAGAGCTAGCTAGAAATCCATCTAAGTTATTGGCCAAGCACTGATGTAATTAATATAGTTTATGTGTGATTATCCCAGGTGGACGGGAAACAAACAAGCAATCTTCGTTTACACCCTCTGGTGATGATTCTTGAGATAAACCTACACTTGTTTGGACTGGACACTGGTGGGTGTTCATTGACCCTCTGTACTCTCTGTAAACAGGCTTCATTACGTGGGTGTTACACTGAAAACTTCTTTGAGCCCTACAGGTTTGTAAAGACATGAAAGAATAGTGAAGACAGCAACGGTTTCAACAAAGGCACCCTGTGTGGATGGGAAAGGGAGGCCGTTAGGCTGTTGGATGAGAAACTAAGTGTCAAGATTAGTTACTTGTTTATGAATTATTGGATAGGGAGGACCAGTGGCCCACAAAGTGGTGAAGCCACTGTTATTGACTGCATACGAGAACTAGACTGCAGGACTCTGTTGTACTATAGGGATGAGGGCTGTCTTTATCTTGCCAAATGCCTTGCTAACTTTTACAATTCTTTCTTTGATCTTATTTCTCTTTTCCTCAAATATTGGAAAACTTTGATTTTCTTTTTCTACCTTGTTTTCAGTAATATATTGCCGTTCTAAACTCACTCATGCATGCTGACAGTGCTTTAATTAGTTCTATTAGATTTGGGGGTATAAATTGTGTTGTTCCTTGTAACTTAAAAGCTTGACTGTCTTTTTACGGTCCTACCCTACATATTTCTTCTTTCTATTATATTCCTTTCTTTTATCTTTCTCGTTCTTTTGTTATTTCTTTCTTGCACTTTTATTCTTTGTTCTTTCTTGGTTAAAGCTTTAGAAAAAAATGATGAATAGTAGTGTTCCCATCCCATCATGTGTAATCCATGTATTTATATAATATTCTCTATGACTCCAACTATAACAATTAAGTGAATTTGCTTTTCAATCAATGCTTGATGCTGGTTTCAGTTCCTGCTATGTTATCTGGACCAAGGGCAATTTGAGAATGATGGCCTGAAAGCCAGGCTCCAGGTGGTCTCTAAGATGTGTAAAACAAGTCTCCCCTGTTTCACTCACGTTCTACTCTGGTTTAATCCATGCTTACCTATGATCACTTCTCAGCAGGACTTTATTGTGCTTTCACAACTTCCCAAAAACTGTCACAGTAGTCTAGTGATCCCAGAGATGGCTCTTATTTATCAACTCTAATCTCATTAACATCAGGTCTTCCAGAAGTTACTGAATATTCTTTCAATTCTCTTGAAAGTTATATAGCTATTTAGAATTTGAAAAGAGTTTAAATAGACTAATAAGTTAGGTCATCCAACTTGAAACATGAAATCACTATTTTAGAACTAAAACTTATCATTTTAAATTTTGTTATCAAACCATATATGACTTCTCTCTGAAGTAAGAAATACCTCATTAAGACAGCTCCCACTATTTACAAGTAACCACTAAAATTGTTACCCTGCTACACTTAGTAAACATTATATAAAAACAGTATTTCTAAAGTAAAATTGTGAATATAAATATGTTGTCCCTTTCCAAAGAAATGAAGACTAGTTACAAATACTGAATGAATACTCGGTAATGAAATTATTCTGAATTATTTCTTTGTTATGTTGATAAAGAGTGATCCTAAGGAAAAACAATTGACTTTTAGATCACACCAAAGAGCAAACAAGAAAATCCTCCTGTTTTTTTGCGTAGCAATTCTTTTCCAGAGAGATGATTATAGGTTTGTGCGTATCGATGCTTCTTTTGAAAGGTTTGCTACTCTGTGTTCTTCAGCACTAGGTTTTGTGTGTTTCTCACAAAGTTCATGTTCATTTAAATCACATTTTGGTAGGCCACTAATCCTGTACTATTTCATGAAATTCATAGGCAAGAGATAACAAGGAAGATAACTTCTCTTCCAGAAAGTTTATGAATGAATGTGTGTGTATGTGCATGCATGTGGAGGTGAAAGGTCAGATCCTGAATCTTCCTTCTTCCTTTCTGTATTACTGAATGTGTATCTTGACAATTCTGCTAGGCTGTCTGGCTGACCAGTGAGTTCTAGGGACCCCTCAACTCTCTCTCCCCAGTGCTTAGTTTACATATGCATGTTGCTGTGCCTGGCCTTTTATATGCATCCTAGGGAGCCCAGCTCAGGTCTAAAGCTTGCATAAAAAGCATTTCACCAATTGAAGCATCTCTCCAGACACTTTATGCATAAATTTTCATTTTGTATGGGAGATTTGTTTCTGTGTAATGTTAATCCTAACATTTACCAGAGGAAAAAAATTGAATTTTTTTTTTTACCAGTTCTAGCATTTTGGACAAATTAAAGCAAGTTTATATTAAAATTTCATATGGATGGAATTTGGTCAAGATCACTCCCTGGACCTTTCCAGCTGAGTGGTCCTTAGAGGTGTGTTGTCTGGGCTTATATAGATAAAACACACAGGCCACCATACTTTCGTAAGAGGCTTTGTTGCTATTTTTAACATCTACAAACTCCCAGCTTTCCAAGAAGCTACCTGGTCCTTGACAGGTGGGGCTCACAGGTTAACTTCAAGCATAGCAGCATGATAAGGATCTTAAAGCAATTCTAAAATTTTTGCATAAGTGAAATTAATTTTTATATAAATGAAAATATTTTAATTTGTAAAATCTTTGTCATATTTTAGTTTTGGTTCAAAATTCAAAATGATTTTGAAGACTGTCTCCAGTCTATGCCAGTATACCCCAACCTTTGCTCTTATACCCCCTTTTCTTCAAATACCTTATACATTCATTTTACTCCTTCAATGAGCTTCCACAGTTAGCATTTTAGTCTCTCACCCTAGCCTATTCTGTTATCATCTCATGCTTAGAATCTTTCCTATATTTTCTCTATTTCACTCCCATTGTTCTTGGTTTCCATGACATTGTTCATAGCTTTGTAAGGTAAAAGCTGCTTTATCTGTAAAAGTAATTGTAAGCCATATTAGTTGTTCATCAGATGCTGTAATAAAACAAATAACCAAGGCAACTTACAGAAAGAAGAGTTTATTTGGGCTATGGTTCCAAAAGAATAGGAATCCACCATTGCAGAAAGGCATAGCAGTAGGCAGTAGGCACTTCCTAGACTGGAAAGGAAATCGAGAAGTTCCATCCTTTATTGCAAGCACAAAACAGAGCAAGCAAACCAGATGTGGGTAAGGTTTTTACTCTCAGAACCTGATTCCAGTGACACTTTCTTCAGCAAGGCTACAACTTCTAAGCTTCCCCAAACAGCACGATCTTCCAAGGGTCAAGTATTCAATACCTGAGTCTAGGGGAGGCATTCTCATTCAAATAACTGCATAAGTTATCTATTTTTCTTTATGCCATTTTTGAAAGACTAATTTATTTAGTATGTCTATAGTGTTCTGCCTGCATGTATGCTTGCACACCAGATGAAGGCAGCATATCTTGTTATACTAATTACAGATGGTTGTGAGACAACATGTGGTTGCTGGGAATTGAACTCAGGACCTCTGGAAGAGCAGCCAGTGCTCTTAACATCTGAGCCATCTCTCTAGCTCCAACATTTTCACATTAACTTATTATGATAACTGTGTTAAAGCTGTGGCAGTACTAAAGTATTTTTAACATATGAACATTTGGTTTGATATGTCTCCATCCCAAAGATCTTGGACACTTACGTTGATTCCCCTACTTTATACAGCAACTCCATATACTATGTTCATTATATTACTAAGGAATTATGACCTTTTAATAGGCTGCAAATATCATCTCCCTCTTCAATAGCTGAGAGCTGTCAAACTGCAGTAACATATAGCAAGTCATAAGTTTTCAATGTTACAAAATGCTTAAATTTCAATGGCAGTGACAGGATAATGAGGTGCAACCTACTGGTAACTTCCTAGACTGACAAAAATTTTACTTTAGGAACACAGCTGTGTACCTCCTGCTGAGGGTGGCATTAGTACTGCAGCTGTTGTGTGGAGGACAAGACCCACCTGTTCTCTAAAACTTCTTCCATCTGCCTACAATCTATGGCTTACCCTCCTAACTGGCCTACAGACACAGAACAACAACCTTGTAAAGAAAAGTATTAGATAAAACAATTATAATAGCTAGGTCCTGAGTCTGGTTCTAATTTTAACCTAATAGGTTATTTTAAACAAATCATTGTCTTTTGGTTGGATCTTATGATGTGGGAGTCCCCTCTGTGTGTTGCTTGTATTGGTTAATGAGTAAAGAAACTTCCTTGGCCTGATAGGGTAGAACTTAGGTAGGTGGAGAAGACAGAACAGAATGCTGGGAGGAAGAAAGGTGGAGTAGGAGAGAGATGCCATGGATCCTCTGCCTGAGACAGATTCCAGTTAGAATCTTTGCCAGGAAGCCACTGCCATGGGGCAATATACAGATTAATAGAAATGGGTTAAATTAATAAGCTGTTTCCCCATTCTAAAATTAGTGAGACCCATCATATGATGTTCATGGTTAACAAATAAAAATCACATGATCGGGGCAGCTCCTCTCAGAGGCAGACATGATGAAGCAAGCTGCCAGGTCAGACATGCTGAATCTTTCCCGATGGAGGTGTTGAGACCCAGGAAAAGAGACTCCTATACCAAAGGTTGGCACTTGTCGGGCCCGGGCGGCGGAGACACCGGCAGGCAGGCCTAGGCGGCGGAAGCACCGTCTGCCGCGCAGGCAGGCCCGGGCGGCGGAGGCACCAGCAGGCAGGCAAGTCTGGGCGACGGAGGCACCGTCAGGCAGGCCCAGGCGGCGGAAGCACCGGCAGGCAGGCCTAGGCGGCGGAAGCACTGGCGCGCAGGCAGGCCCAGGTGGCGGAGGCACTGGCGTGCAGACAGGCCTGGGCGGCAGAGGCACCGGCAGGCAGGCAAGTCCGGGTGGCGGAGGCACCGGCGGGCAGGCGGGCCCAGGCGGCAGAGGCACCGGCAGGCAGGCAAGTCCAGGCAGTGGAGGCACTGGATGCGGGATAGTGCGGGCAAGAAACAGTGAAGCCCGCACTGAGAGCAGATTGCCCCGCTACAATTAAATCAAACCCATTAGATAGCATCGATAAGAGGAGATGGGCAGATGCCAAGGCAAGAATTCACCCAACAATCTGAAAAACAACATGAAAACACCAGAACCCAATGATCTTACAACACAAGGACTTGAACACCCTAACACAGGAGAAGAGGAAAAAACTGACTTTTTGAAAGCAATAGAGTCCCTTAAACAACATGTGAAAAACGCCCTCATAGAAATGGATGAGAAGTATAACAAAAAGTTTGAAGAAATGAGTAAATACGTAAATGATACCCTGGGAAACCAAGAAAAAACGATCAAACAGGTAATGGAAACAGTCCAAGAATTGAAAACTGAAATGAAAGCAAGGAAGAAAACACAAACTGAGGACCAGTTGGATATGGCAAATATAGGTCAACGAGCAGAGACTACAGAAACAAGCATAATCAATAGAATACAAGAGATAGAAGAAAGAATCTCAGATTCTGAAAACACCATAGAGAAAATAAACGGACTGATCAAAGAAAACACCAAAACCAACAAATTCTCATCACAAAACATTCAGGAAATATGGGACACAATAAAAAGACCAAACCTAAGAATAATAGGGATAGAAGAAGGAGAAGGGGCACAGCTCAAAGGTCCAGAAAATATTTTTAACAAAATTATGGAAGAAAACTTCCCCAATATAAAGAAAGATATTCCTTTGAATATTCAAGAAGCATACAGAACACCAAACAGATTGGATAAAAAAAAAAGTCCCCTCGCCATATAATAATCAAAACACAAAATATACAGATTAAAGAAAGAATATTAAGAGTTGCAAAGGAAAAAGGCCAAGTAACTTATAAAGGTAAACCGATCAGACTTACACCTGACTTCTCTATGGAAACCATGAAAGCCAGAAGGTCCTGGGTAGAGGTACTACAGAAACTTAAGAGACCATGGATGCAAACCCAAACTACTATACCCAGCCAAGCTATCATTCACTATCAATGGAGAAAACAAGACATTCCAGGATAAGAACAAATTTAAACAATACGTAGCCACAAATCCAGCCCTACAGAAAGTAATAGAAGGAAAATCACAACCCAAGGAATCCAACATTGCCAACACTGCCTACAATAACCCAGGCATCTAGCGACCCTTCAACAGCACAACTCAAAGAAGGGAGACACACAAACTCTTCTACCAAAAGCAGTAAGAATAACCGGAGTTAACAACCACTGGTCATTAATATCACTTAATATTAATGGTCTCAATTCACCAATAAAAAGGCACAGGCTAAGAGATTGGATACGAAAACAGGATCCAACAGTCTGCTGTTTGCAAGAAACTCATCTCAACCACAAAGACAGGCATCTACTCAGAGTAAAGGGTTGGGAAAAGGTTTTTCAAGCAAATGGTCCTAAGAAAAAAGCAGGTGTGGCCATACTAATTTCTAACAAAACTGACTTCAAAATAAAATCAATCAGAAGAGATCGAGAGGGACACTTTATACTCATAACAGGAACAATTCAGCAGGATGAAGTCTCAATCCTGAATATCTATGCCTCTAATATAAAAGCACCCACTTATGTAAAAGAAATATTGCTAAAACTCAAGGCAGACATCAAATCACACACACTAGTAGTAGGGGACTTCAACACACCTCTCTCACCAATGGACAGGTCAACCAGACAGAAAACTAATAGAGAATTAAGAGAATTGTTGGAGGTAATGAATCAAATGGACTTAACAGACATCTATAGAACACTCCACCCAAATAGGAAAGAATACACCTTCTTCTCTGCAGCTCATGGAACCTTCTCAAAAATTGACCACATACTTGGAAACAAAGGAAACCTCCACAGATACAAAAAAATATCAGTGTCCACCTGTGTCTTATCAGATCACCACGGATTAAAGTTAGAAGGCACCAACAATGCTACCCCCAGAAAGCTGACAAACTCATGGAAACTGAACAGTCAACTACTGAACCACACCTGGGTCAAGAAAGAAATTAAGAAAGAAATTAAAGTCTTCCTTGAATTTAATGAAAACAAAGAGACAACATACTCAAACCTATGGGACACGATGAAAACAGTGCTAAGAGGAAAGTTCATAGCACTAAGTGCCCACTTAAAGAAAACGGAGAAAGCATACATTGGGGACTTAACAGCACACCTGAAAGCTCTAGAAAAAAAAAGAAGCAGATGCGCCCAGGAGGAGTAGAAGACTGGAAATAATCAAATTGAGGGCAGAAATCAACAAAATAGAAACACAGAAAACAGTCCAAAGAATCAATGAAACAAAAAGTTGGTTCGTGGAGAAAATCAACAAGATTGACAAACCCCTATCCAAACTAATTAAACGACAGAGAGAGAACACACAAATAAATAAGATCAGAAATGAAAAGGGGGACATAACCACAGACACAGAGGAAATTCAGAGAATCATTAGATCTTACTACAAAAGCCTGTATGCCACAAAACTGGAAAATGCAAAAGAAATGGACACTTTTTTAGATAAGTACCATATACCAAACCTAAACCAAGACCAGGTGAATGATCTAAATAGACCTGTTAGTCGCGAAGAATTAGAAATGGTTATCAAAAATCTCCCTTCCAAAAAAAGCCCAGGACCAGATGGTTTCAATGCAGAATTCTTTTTTTTTTTTTTTTTTTTTTTTTTTTTTTTTTTTTTTTTTTGGTTTTTCGAGACAGGGTTTCTCTGTGGTTTTGGAGCCTGTCCTGGAACTAGCTCTGTAGACCAGGCTGGTTTTGAACTCACAGAGATCCGCCTGCCTCTGCCTCCCAAGTGCTGGGATTAAAGGCGTGCGCCAATTCTACCAGAACTTCCAAGAAGAGCTAATACCTATACTCCTTAATGTATTTCACAATATAGAAACAGAAGAGTCATTGCCAAATTCCTTTTATGAAGCTACAGTTACCCTGATACCAAAACCACACAAAGACCCAACCAAGAAAGAGAATTACAGGCCTATCTCACTCATGAACATCGACGTAAAAATCCTCAATAAAATACTGGTAAACCGAATCCAAGAACACATTAGAAAAGTTATCCATTATGATCAAGTAGGCTTCATTCCAGAGATGCAGGGCTGGTTCAACATACGCAAATCTATCAATGTAATCAACCATATAAATAAACTGAAAGAAAAAACCAATATGATCATTTCATTAGATGCAGAAAAAGCATTCGACAAAATTCAACACCCCTTTATGATAAAGGTCTTGGAGAGATTAGGGATACAAGGGTCATACCTAAATATAATAAAAGCTATTTACAGCAAGCCGACAGCTAACATTAAATTAAACGGAGAAAAACTCAAAGCCATTCCACTAAAATCAGGAACACGACAAGGATGTCCACTCTCTCCATACCTCTTCAATATAGTGCTTGAAGTTCTAGCAATAGCAATATGACAACATAAGGGGATCCATATTGGAAAGGAAGAAGTTAAGCTTTCATTATTTGCAGATGATATGATAGTATACATAAGCGACCCCAAAAACTCTACCAAAGAACTCCTACAGCTGATAAACACCTTTGGTTATGTGGCAGGTTACAAAATCAACTCCAAAAAATCAGTTGCCTTCCTATACACTAAGGATAAGGAAGCAGAGAGGGAAATCAGAGAAGCATCACCTTTCACGATAGCCACAAATAGCATAAAATATCTTGGGGTAACTCTGACCAAGGAAGTGAAAGATCTATTTGGCAAGAACTTTAAGTCTTTGAAGAAAGAAATTGAAGAGGACACCAGAAAATGGAAGGACCTCCCTTGCTCTTGGATTGGGAGGATCAACATAGTAAAAATGGCAATTCTACCAAAAGCAATCTATAGATTCAATGCAATCCCCATCAAAATCCCATCAAAATTCTTCACAGATCTGGAGAAGACAATAATCAACTTTATATGGAAAAACAAAAAACCCAGGATAGCCAAAACAATCTTATACAATAAATGATCGTCTGGAGGCATTACCATCTTTGACTTTAAACACTATTACAGAGCTACAGTATTGAAAACAGCTTGGTACTGGCATAAAAACAGAGAAGTTGACCAATGGAATCGAATAGAAGACCCTGACTTTAACCCACAAACCTATGAACACCTGATTTTCGATAAAGGAGCTAAAAGTATACAATGGAAAAAAGAGAGCATCTTCAACAAATTGTGCTGGCAAACTGGATGTCAATCTGTAGAAGAATGAAAATAGATCCATATCCATCACCATGCACAAAACTCAAGTCCAAATGGATTAAAGACCTTAATATCAGTCCAAACACACTGAACCTCATAGAAGAGAAAGTGGGAAGTACTCTACAACACATGGGCACAGGAGAACACTTCCTACGTACAACCCCAGCAGCACAAACACTAAGGACATCATTGAAAATGGGACCTCCTGAGACTGAGAAGCTTCTGTAAAGCAAAGGACACTGTCACTAAGACAGAAAGGCAACCCACTGACTGGGAGAAGATCTTCACCAACCCCGCAACTGACAAAGGTCTGATCTCCAAAATATATAAAGAACTCAAGAAATTAGACCGTAAAAGGTTAATCAATCCAATTATAAAATGGAGCACTGAGCTGAACAGAGACTTTTCAACAGAAGAAGTTTAAATGGCCAAAAGACACTTAAGATCGTGCTCAACTTCCTTCCTTAGCAATCAGGGAAATGCAAATCAAGACAACATTAAGATACCATCTTACACCTGTCAGAATGGCTAAAATCAAAAACACCAATGATAGCCTCTGCTGGAGAGGTTGTGGAGAAAGGGGCACTCTCATCCATTGCTGGTGGGAATGCAAACTTGTGCAACCACTTTGGAAAGCAGTGTGGCGGTTTCTCAGGAAAGTCGGGTTCAACCTACCTCTCGACCCAGCAATACCACTATTGGGTATATACCCAAGAGATGCCCTAACATACAACAAAAGTATATGCTCAACTATGTTCATAGCAGCATTATGTGTAATAGCCAGAACCTGGAAACAACCTAGATGCCCTTCAATGGAAGAATGGATGAAGAAAGTATGGAATATATACATATTAGAGTACTACTCAGCAGTAAAAATCAATGACTTCTTGAATTTTGCATACAAATGGACGGAAATAGAAAACACTATCCTGAGTGAGTTAAGCCAGACCCAAAAAGAGGAACATGGGATGTACTCACTCATATTTGATTTCTAGCCATAAATAAAGGACATTGAGACTATAATTCGTGATTCTAGAGAAGCTAAATAAGAAGGTGAACCCAAAGGAAAACATATAAGCATCCTCCTGAATATTAACCTTCATCAGGCGATGAAAGAAGACAGAGACAGAGACCAACATGGGAGCACTGTACTGAAGTCTCACAATCCAAAGGAGGAGCAGGAGAGAGAGCATGAGCAAGGAACTCAGGACCACGAGGGGTGCACCCACACACTGAGGCAATGGGGATGTTCTATCGGGAACTCACCAAGGCCAGCTGGCCGGGGTCTGAAAAAGCATGGGACAAAACCCGTCTCGCTGAACATAACGGACAATGAGGACTACTGAGAACTGAAGAACAATGGCAATGGGTTCTTGATCCTATTGCACGTAATGGCTTTGTGGGAGCCCAGGTAGTTTGGATGCTCACCTTAATAGACCTGGATGGAGGTGGTCCTTGGACCTCCCACAGGGCAGAGAAACCTGCTTGCTCTTTGGGCTGAGGAGGGAGGAGGACTTGATCGGGGGAGGGGGAGGGAATGGGAGGTGGTGGCGGGGAAGAGGCAGAAATCTTTAATAATTAAAGAAATTCATTAATAATAAATAAATAAATAAATCACATGATCGTACAAATAAATTTTAAAGGAATTTGACAAAATCTAATGTACATTTACAATAAAATCCTTAGCACAACTGGAACGAAGAGGATCTGTCTTAGTTAAGTTAATAAAAGATATTTATGAAAGATCTACAGCTAATAGTATATTAAATGGCAGAAACAGGGCATTTTCCTCTTAAGGGAGAAAGCAAAACCTTTTTATTATCATACCAGTAAGAGAGTTTAGTGGTTTGCCATGACTGATGATCTGAGTTGAATAACAAGAATCTTTTCCATGGAAAGAATACAATGTTCCAAATATTTATCTACGCTGTGAAGATGTGTCTTTGCCAATGGCCCTTCTGATTGGTGTAATAAAGAACTGAATGGCCAATAGCTAGGCAGGAAGAGGCTAGGACATGGACAGAGAGGACTCTAGAAAGAAGAAAGTCAGAGACACAAACAGGTTGTGCAAGAGGAGAGGTAACATCCATGAGCCATGTGGCAGAACATAGACTAATATAAGTGGGTTAATTTAAGTTAGAAGAGTTAGTTTGAACAAGCCTAAGTTATAGATGGAGTTTTCAAAATTAATAAGAAGTCTCTGTGTTGTTATTTGTAAGGCAGTGGTCCAAACAAGAAGGTACAACTACAATAAAATAACTCTCTCAATTTGTCCTCTGACTTCCACAGCGTTTTATCACTTCCAGTATACAACTCAGTGGAAACCCCCACCAATTCAATAAACAGAAAAGAAGTAAAATGTCAAACTGTAAAAAAGAAAAAAGCCTTGTTGAAGGAGTTGCGGGCTGCATTTCTTCCACCCAGCTCCCAGTCACCTGGCTAGCTTATTCCCCAAAATAACGACACACAAACTGTATTCATATAAACACTGCTTGGCCCATTTCTATTAATGTGTGTAGCACCACGGGTATGCTTAGCAGGAAGAGTCTAGCCTACGTCAATCCTGGGTTGGAGCTTCGTCGCGTCTGCCTCAGAGAACAGAGCTATGGCATCTGAGCTCACTTCCCTTCTTCCCAGCATTCTGTTCTTTTTACTCCACCCACCTAAAGGCTGGCCTATCAAATGGGCCAAGGCAGTTTCTTTATTAGTCAATGACCTTCCTCCATCAAAGCCTCTCTTGCTTTTTTTTAATCTCCAGAAACTATGAATGCCCATATAGAAAATGACAAACAGTAGAACAGAAGAAATCGGCTTACAATTGATAAGAGAATTTTCAAAGTTGAACAGCTTGATTCAAATAAAAGTTATGTGCTTTCCAATGTGATTAACAATTGGTTAGATATTAAAAAAAAATAGAGTAAAACAAAGCACTGACCTCACCAAAGTCCTATCCTCTCCAAGTGTGGTGGTTTAGACCTGTTGCCTAGCAACTTAGGAGGCAGAATTTGGAGCATCACTTTGCATCTGCAAGCTGCAGACTGAAGTTTTGCTTAACAACTATACAACTCAAAAAACCCTATTATGGAAGTTATATTTTAGGGATTAAGCATGTGGATCAGTGGTAATACTTTAGGTATTAAACATGTGTATCAGTGGTAACGACTTTTTAAAAAAATTGTTATTGTTTTGTTATGCATGTACAATGTACAGGCTTCCAGAAATACACACACATACACACACAGTCACACACACACAATTGCTTAGTATAGCACAAAGTAAACATCATTCTTGTGCTCAAAGTTAATGAAAGTTATATATATGTGAACGTGAAAAACTGAAAACTGATGACTATTTGAACAGAAAGGTGTTTTATATTAAGTGATTGTAAAGTTCATCAGTGTAGCAATTATTTCCAACTTGAGCTATAGATTGAAAGTAACTTGAATTTGTAGGAATTGACAATATGATTTTAAATAATCATGGAAAAACAAAGGGCATGGTATAGATAAATACAATAAAGTGCAAAAAAAAAAAAGAACAGAAAAAGAATAATGTTGGAGGATTCAACATGTACTTTAAAGACCTCCCATAAAGCTACAGTATAATAACAAGTCAGTTTTATCAGTAACATAATACACAGAGAAATGGCAGCAAAACAGACAGGAGAGAGATTCTCCCAAGGTTTCCTCACATGAGCATGGATCTACATACATTGGAGACAGCTCATTTTTTGAAAACATATGGCAACTATGAGTTACATATTCATAGGCAAAAATATGTGGACCCAGTTTTTATATTTTTGTCAGAAATTAAGTCATAATATTTCATAGACATGAATATAAAATCCAAAGACATACATACAAGGGTTCAAATCTCATTAGGAAAAAGAGAATTTATAAACAATAAGTGTATGGGAATACAAAGATGTTTGAGCACATACTCCTTGATTTCATCACAGTGAGAAAATAATGTTAATGTAAATACTGGCATTTACACAGACATGACTTCACTTTGCTATGGGGCATGAAGACAAACAGGCTAACATCACTTTAACAAAATTTTAGCATCATAAGCATGAAAACATGTGTGTTCAACGATTTTGAATTATAGTCTTCATATCCTTATAAAATAAATTAATTCCTGCTTGCTATATTAAAATAGTATTTAATTTCTTGACCAACTCAGTTCTATAAGAAACCATTTACATAGTAATTTACATATTAGATTAAATTATTAATTCATAAAAACTTGAATAATATTTTTATAAAAGTAAACATCAAGTATAAAATATTATTTCATAGTAAGGGTAATTTGATAATTAATCAGGTTATTCAAAGTAATTTCACATCATATAGAAAGGAAATAATTCAGTAGAAAAATAGATAAAGCAAATGAAATAATCCCCACCAATTTAAGAAACTAATTTTCAAAAGTTCATTTCTCTAAAATTATGGATCAAAAGTTTATTAACTATTTATTTTTGTGGTTTAGGAATAGAAACAAGAACACTGTAAACATATTTGAGTTTTACACCCATGGAATGCTTCACCAGGCCTTAACATTTTTTACATCAGAAAAACAACATTTACAAAAATCAAGTAATAATAGAGTGTTTAAGAACTGATGAGTTGTGCAATCCCACTTAGTGAGACAGGCAGGAACAAATTCATGTATCTTTATTAGGACTCATGTAATAATGTCATCAAAGTTTACAGTTACATGTATTTTATCCTAAGGGAAACATTTTCCTATTTCAGATTCACATTTTTTTATGTGAACGTTCATTGCCTCCTCTTAGATGCCAGACAGCATGTGAGCTATGGCAATGCAAGAGACACGTGGTAACATTTATTGCTGAGTCATTTTATTATAAGAGTCTGGGCCGAGTATGGTGGCATATACTTACAATTTAAGCATCCTACAGCAGAAGTAGGAAGACATGGAGTCTGAAGCTAGCAGGGACTGCATGATGAACTCTAGAGAAGAATGAGTTCTATAATTAAAGCTTGTGTCTAAACAACAAACAAAAATTGTAAGCAGCAAACATTTTACATAAAAGTAGCCATGCATGCATTCACAGTGTAGTGTGGTGCCAATTAAGAATAAAACAATACTGTAAATTATGGTATTTTGTTTATTAACATTTCTGATTAAATACAGGCAATTATGTGTAAAATATTAATTGAAAATAATGTTATATTTTCATTTTGGTAAAGTAAATTTATGCATGTAAAAAGAGAAGGAAAATAACTGCTTACATATTATGATTATATAATGAGGAAAGAACTGGGATTAGATTATCAAACATTTACTATCTAGTTTCAAAATCCTTGTATTCTTTCATCTTTTTTCCCAGTTAACACCAGTCCAGAATTATGTTCACCAAAGCTATTAGTGTAAGTATTTTATCACTTAAAATCATTAGTTATTTTAATGGCAATATATAGTAAATCTACAACAAAAACTCCCTTCAAAACTTGTCTTACTGTCAGACTGTTCTACTCTTTACCTCTTACTTGGGGCACTAATCTCTTTAGCCTCAAGAGGGCAGCATCAGAACACTGCTTCCAGTGTTTATCATGGGCAAGCTCCTCCCTTTTCATGAGCAAGTCTAGTGACTAGTATGATACGGCTAACGACACATCCATGCCAAGAGTCACTCTACAGCCACTTTATGAAAATAAAGAAGAAGATGGATTGGCATCTATGAAAACAATTATATTTTCTTTAGAATATTTTAAGTTTTAGAAAAACAATGACAATATCAAAAATTTACTTTATATATATATATATATATATATATATTTTTTTTTTTTTTTGGTTTTTCGAGACAGGGTTTCTCTGTGGTTTTGGAGCCTATCCTGGAACTAGCTCTGTAGACCACTTTATATTTTAAAGATACTTTCAGTAATAAATCTCAGCACTGGGAAAAGTTTTGCAGTTGATCGTGATTTTGGTTAAAGATTCATTCTATTAAAGCATTTGGTTGTCACAGCTTTTAAAACTAAAAGATGACTCATGTGTTTTGGGACTGGTGCAGGAAGGAGGAAGGAAGGCGTTCCTTAAAGATAGGAGTTCCTTAAAGTCACTGGGTGGCAGGCAGTCAGTGTGCAGGATGCCACACAGTCCCTGTGTCCACAGTTCCTGCTCACACCCTGGTACCTAGAACCTAGTATAGAATGAATGAATAAATGACCGTGCATTAGTTACCCTTTGCTGACCCCTCTTCCATGGAGGTCCTGTTTCACTGAACTCTTAACATCATCACAGAATCGTAATAAGGTGGACCAGAAAGGATGTCAACAATGGACTCATCCTAAAATACCTGGAACACAAGTATTTAATACTGATTTTAAATATGTCTTCGGAACACTTTCCCCCCAGTATTTTAATATACCTCAGAAGACAGTTTTTGTGTCATCTGTTAAACTCATGATTGATGATGAGAATATTGTGTGAAGTTCTATGCTCACACAAAGTTGTGTGCCTGGAGCAAAGTTTATGAAAGTGCTGTAGTTATTGATAGCCTCACAAAGATTACGGAGCATCCTCCTGAAAATGGGAAAAGAAATCTCTGTGTTGCAAGGCAATGCTTTTACAGTGATATAGAAGAACCATGTCAAGAGCAGCAACCTGCATGGTGACTCATCACCATTACAGACACAGTTGCATTTGTGTGCTGCAGCTGTAAGGTAAGTCACCAAACGCTGTCTGTGACTTCTGATGATAGCTGCAGATCAGCTGTCATAGTCACAGAAAAAGAACTCCTATTGTATGATAAACCAGATTTAGAGAGGAAGACCTAACTCTTTGCTCACAATCTCTCTCAGTGCTTGACCCAGGAGCCATTCTGGAAATGAGATATTGCTGGACGCATACAGTAGCTTTCTTGTGGGAGTGTCAGTGTGGTGGGCACAGGGGCCAGGAGGGAGACCAGTTCCAGATGATGAAAGCAAAGTGAGGATCTGAGACATGTGAGCTCCGAGACTCCCAGCCTACCCCCAGTGTGGACACCACAGCTGTGTTCACTCTCCCCTCTCTGATGCACTCGGGAACATGGAGTGACTTGGAGAGTAGATCCAGGTGCAATGTGAGGGTCTCCAGGACCAGATATCATGTGTCCAGCACACTTGCTGCTGAAGTTCCTGGGAACTTGCAATGCCTCCAACTTTAGCTGCATCTTTGCCCATGATCTGAAGGTGCCTTATACATACCTTCAAAGCAGTTGGGTTAGAACATCTCCAAGAATACATGCAAAAGCCTTTGGAGTGAATATAGCCTCACTGTGGACAAATCACACTCAACCAGCCCATGGGGCAATACAGGGAAGAGCTGAGAGGTAAAAGAAATTATGGCAGCTGGTAGCTTGTTTTTTTAATTCTTCAACAGGATTTTTATGTTTTTCTTTCCCATTGATCCTGTTGTTTTTATTAATTTTAACTTACAATTTTAAGTAAAATTTTAGTTTATTTTACATTCCCTTTGCCCTCTTCTTATCATTACTACCAGTGGTGCAGTTACTGCCTTTAGTCATTTTTACTGTGTTTCTGATCTATTTCATTTTTGATGCTTTTGTTGTTTCCTCTCTCCTTTCTGTGTGAAAAGTGAGAAATAATTATAGGACCCTCAAGCATTTGCAGGGAACATTTTGCCACTAAACTACCCTTCCAGTTAAATTTGGAGAAATTGTAACTTACTATAGCCATGACCCAGTCTTCATAAACCTTGGCACAAATGTCAACTTAAAGAACAGGAAAGACAAAACCACCAAGGTGGCAATTCAGTCACCAACAGATATGACCAATGAGGACAGAAGTCACACTCTAGACATTCAACTCTTAGAAGCATAGAGAGGAATATAGGGACTCCGCATCTCTGAGAACCCCAGCATAGGTCATAAGGTATAATACTGAAATGGACAAAGATGAACCAAGGACTGTACCCCAGATATGCACTCCTGACTTTATCTCTATTAGTATACGTATGTACAAGTGTGTGTGTGTGTGTGTGTGTGTGTGTCTGTGTGTGTGTGTGTGTGAGTTTGTGGAAAAGAAAGAAAAGGCATGGATTTGAAAGAGAGTGTGGAACACTATATGGGGGAGTTGAGAGCAGGAAAGGGAAGGAGAGAAATGATGTAATAAAATTACGATTTCAAAAACCAAAATCAATGACATTTAAAGAAAAAAGAAGTGAAGAGAAAATGGGCTTCTATTCTAGTTTCTTTCTGTTGCTGTGACAAACACTGAGCAAAATCAATCTGGAGAGAAAAGGTTTCTATGAAATCTTCCAGGTTAGAATTTTTTATCAAAGAAAATCAGGCCAAGAAGAGCTCTAGGAAGCAGAAACTGAAGCAGAGGCCATGGAGGAGCACCGGCTACTGACTTCTCCATGGCTGAACTAATCTGTTTTCTTAGCAATCCATGACCATCTCCTCAGGACTAGCACCACCTTCTCTGAGATGGGCTTTCCACATCAATATTTAACAAGGAAATAAAAGTTGAGATCTCCATCCCCACAGAAGAACAAGCCTCAACACAGAAACACAAGACATGTTTTAACAAGCCACAAAATGCTCCTAAAAGTTCAGAATTCCTTACCAGTTGAGTCCAAATATCTGACAAAGTTAAAGTGCTGGAGAATTTTTAAAAAAATAGTCAGTGGATTAAAAAAGGAAACTAAGAGCTAGAGAAATTACAACAGAAATTTAGAATGTGAAAAATCAACTCAATAAATAGAGATGTTTGCACACTCATACAAAAACGTTGGAATGAAAACTTAGGTTAAATCAAATATAAAATTAGTTCAATGCCTCATTGATATGCCAGCTGAAGTGAGGGGAAAGACAGGATGAATGAAACACCACGTGTAGAAAGTAGCACAGAGAAGGATGTAGAAGAAACAGCTTGAAAGACCCATGGGTACCACTAAGAAATCACATGAATGGACAGTTAAAAATTTATATCTATGAAAAAAAACATAGAAAACCTAGCCAGCGAAGCAGTAGAATATTTTCCAAATCCAAGAAAATATATGGAAATTTAGAGAGAACAGGCATTGTGACCCCAAATACACATAGCCAGAATAGAATTTCTCCACTATGCATTACAGTAACATATCAACAAAGAAAGAATATTAAGAAGTGTTGCCAGGCACAATAGTACACCTCTGCAGTTCTGTAACTGGGATGTGGAGGCAGGAGGATCAGGAATCCAAAGGCACCACCAGTTTTGTAGAAATTTTGAGGCTAGTCTAGGTTATATGATATTATTCCTCAAATCCTCACCTTCCAACTCCACCTCTCAATTCCACAAATCAATTTCTTCTCCAAATTATAAGAAACAGACAATGTGATCAAGACAGGTCAATAATATTAGGTTCCTTTGTAGAAATTCTAAAGCCTCAGAGGACATGAGAAACAAACAATATGCACACAAAAATTTTCAATCTAGATTATTACACCCAGAATGGCAAACAGTATCCCAAGAAAATGGAATCTGTAAGCATGTAGGAATCTGTTTTCAAGTAGGAAGAAATAGACTTGGAGGACAACTTAGAAGAGACAAGGGAAATGCATATTGCTTAAGGGAAAGGTTTATCATGAATACAGAATGATGTAAGTGTATATGCACTGACTAAGAGAACATACAGTCCTGAAAAGCAATCACTACAAGACATAAAACAGAGATCAGCCAGCAAACAATGGAAGTATGTGATTTTGACAGTCTAGTTTTCCTAAATATATCAAATTGTTGACCATAAAATGTTTCAATGAATTCAAAAAAGTAAAATAACCTCAGGAATTTTTTTTTTAGATATAAGGGAATGAAACAAGAACAAAAGAAATTATACAAATACATGGTGGCTAATATTATACGGGGCCAATAAAGCATTATAGAGTATGTTTTAAAACCTCCAAAGTTCAAACAAAAATGGACCACAGTGTACCAAGACCTGTTGTATACAATAAAAATAGTTTTAGAGGGAAGCTTATAGTTATGCCTGCCTATAATAATATAATAAAATATATTATTTATATATAATATATATTATTAGATAATAGTATTATTATCTAATATAATAAAAGAAGTCAAACATATAACTGTCTTAGCTACTTTTTTATTGCTGGAATAAAACACCATGGTCAAGAAAATTTATAAAAGAAAAATGTTTATTTGGGCATTCTGGTTCTAGAGGTATCGAGAAGAGTCCATCATCATAACAGTGTGGAATCATGGCAGTAGGCAGATGACCTTAGGAGCTGGAAGCTGAGGACTGAAGGCTCAGATACCAACTAAAAGTAGGAAGTAAAGAAAGAACAAAAGATGGGGGAGGCTTTGAAACATCAGACCTTGCCCCTAATCCTAACCCTAACATTAAGCCTAACCCTAAACCCCGACAATAACACTAACTTTCTGGTGACTACATCCTTTAAGCCTCCCCACAAACATTATCACCAACTGGGGATCAAGTATACAAATGCTTAAAAACATGAGAAACATCTTTTTACAAATCACTACAATAAATTAATGATACATTTGAAAACATCACAAGACGGTTTAAAAGCAAGAACAAACTAAATCCACAATGAGTAGGTTTAAAGAAATCACAAAAGACACAGCAAAAACAAAAAAGAACAGTGCCTGGGGTCAATGAGCAAAAAGAGTTGGCATTTTGAAATGATGAAAAAATGCAAAAATCTTAACCAAGACATTCTTCAAGAGAGGGAGAGAGAGGTAAAAGCCAAATAAATAAAATAATCGGGAAAATGGTATCTCAAAACAGATACCTCTGAGTTCCTCAGGAACACTATGGAGTAGTCTGAAAAACTCAATATCAATTATTCAGAACATTTAAAGGTAATGACAATTCTCTAAACACATAAATCTACTAAAATTGAACCAGAGGGACATAAAACATTTAAATAGATTAATAACAATCATAAGATTCAAGTAAAATAGGAAAAGTGTCCTAAAAAGGAAAAGCACAAGGTTGATTTAGTTTACTATTGAATTCTATCAGACTTTAAATAAATTCACACTGTTTTGGAGGCTATTTCACAAAATAGGATAGGAAGATAATCCATTCTAAGAAAGTATTATTACCCTACTACTGAAGCCAGGCAAGGAAACAGAAACAAGAAAGACAACTACAGATCTATATTACTGATGAATAGTAACACAAAACTCCTCAATAAAATATTTGCAAATCATTACAAAAGACTGCTATGAACTCTCAAAAACAGAACAAAAGCTAAATTGTGAATTCCCCTTTTTTATAAAGTATATCTCCCTTCCACTCATAAAGTACAAGCTTTTACTTTTGTCTAGATTCATAATCTGTCCTTCTCCAGAAACAAAAGAATTGTATCAGTGGGTGGGGGAGATATCATCACCCAGGGGACAGAATTGCACAGCCAGAAATAACCCCAATGTGCTAATACCGCATAAGTAGCTAAGTGATCCTTGGTGTAACTGCTAAAAGTCGTTAGAGTTAGGACAGTCTCTTTAGCAAATGATGTTGGGAAAACAAGATGCCTGCATGTAAGACATTAAAATTAAATTCCTAAGTTTACCCTGTACCAGAGTAATTCAAAGTAGATCAAAGATCTTAATGTTAAGTGATGTAGGTGGGTCTTCTATCTATCTATCTGTTTCTTTCTTTGGTTAATTAATAAAGAAAACTGCTTGGCCTGATAGGTCAGAACATTGGTAAGTGGGGAAGACAGAACAGAATGTTGGGAGGAAGAAGGCAGTGAGTCAGTCGCCATGATTCTCTGACCCGAGAATGACGTAGGCTAGAATCTTTCCTGGTAAGCCACCACCTTGTGGTGCTACATAGATTATTAGAAATGGGTTAAGCAAGATATGAGAGTTAGCCAAGAAGAGGCTAGATATAATGGGCCAGGCAGTGTTTAAATGATTACAGTTTGTGTGTTGTTATTTCCAGGACTAAGCTAGCTGGGTGGGAGCCGGGTGGGACAAAAAGCAGGCCTGCTTGCCTCATTACTACAGTTAAGTCCTGGAACTTTGAAACAGAGAGTGGAAAAATAAGCAACCAGAAGCCGATTCACTTATCCTAAGAAAATGAGAAATCTCATAAGGAGCTCGTTGAAGACCTCATGTGTGGGAAAAATTTGAGAAACGAGCCAGAAGGAATAGTCATGTTTCCTGCTGGACACACGCAGATTGGGTCAGATGAGGGACACAGAGGTCCTTGGAGTACTGCCTGACCAGACAACCATATCCTGAACTTCCCTAACACCTAAAGGTCAGAGACTTTCTTGTTCATGGTTGACTAAAAGATGGAGTTCATCTTGTCACTCCGAAACAATGACTAGTCACTGGCTGTCCGGAAGGCAAACAAGGGGATAAGGAATTCTAGTCATCCTATTTCCTTTACCAGGAAAAGATTAACTTAAAATAAAAGCTAAAAGAATACTTTCTGAGAAAGGATTTTGCTTCCTGAATCATGTGTGGGGTTGGCCAAACTCAAAAAACTTTTTAGATCTTATCATCTTAGTTTCTATAAATCTTAAGTGTGTTTTGTCTGTTTATGCAAGCATGTGCGGTAGGTTTGGGTGAGGAATATGGATGTGTGGTGCATGCACACAGTGTGTGTGGGTGTGTGTATCTTTGTGGACATGCAGCAAGGTCTTTCACTGAACCTGGAGCTAAGAATGGTGGCCAGAAAAACCTAGTTATCTTCCTATCTGTGTCTTCCACTAGCAAACATTTGGGGTAAAGTATGATACCAAATTATTGATAAATTGACAAGACTGCAAAAAATAATCTAATACATGTGACACACATGTAACTATGAGTAATAAACTCTGAACTAGGGTCTGAATGTTTGCACAGAAAAGAATACTTCACGCTGAGCCATCTCTCCATCACCAATGTGTGCATTTTATAGTCACAGGCTTTATGAATGTGAAGACAATTGGACAGAATTTAGCTGAAATAAGTACAATATGCAGATAGTGTGTTTTTTGAATATTTTGAGAAATTCAGGTCAGTTGGTATTCTTTGCTATTGATATATACACTTATAAACAACCACTTCTAAAATGATTCCATGTGCTTATCCAGACCTTTACCACACTCCACTATTAATCTTAGCCACAATCTGTGAAACAATCATTTCATTTTGAGTAATGATGACACTTGGAAAATTAATGCAGAAATTTTAGAGATATCATGAGACTATAAAGATGTATCTTTCTTGCAGATAAGTCCCCTTGCCTTTGACTGTCCTCAAGTACTGGATAATAAGAACAAATTGCTGAAGGAAACACACACTTTGGTAACAGACTGCAAAGAAATCATCCTGGAAGTGAGCTGAATGTTTCCTACAAGTTGGTAGCCCTCATGGAACTGAAAGTTGCTCTGTAGGCAACTGCATACAAAAAAAAAGTCAGTGAAGGTCTGTTTCAGCTTAGACCTTGCATGCTGCAACACAAACTTCTTAGATAAGAGATAGTTGGCTATGGCTGTAGTGGGATAACCAGCAAATTTCTGATTGAATCTGACACTCTGTCCATAAGAAAAAAAAATCATGTTGGATACTGTTGATCTAGTCAAAGGCCTATGCCTATAGAGACTAAAAGTACAAAGAATTAATCTTCACCTTCTGTTTTTGCTAAATAGACGTATAGTCAAAATGCCTCATAATTAACAATGCCCATGCCCAAGACTAGTTTGTCTTTAAACTTGATTAAAGTAGCTCATTTAATGGAGATACTCATGATTGGTGAAATTACTGAGAACAAATGATACACAAATGCTGAACTTTAAAAAGGACAACAATTTCACTTCTTCCAATGCTCAGAAACATCACAGAAGAGAAGTAGGAAATAATGTAAGAGTCCAGTAATAAGGAAGGGGCTATGAAATGCTGGCTTATGGTCATGACATGACTGTGATCCTCATGATCTAACAATTGTGGTCATCTATGTAGGGCCTGCATAAGAAAGTGACAAGTGTTCGGTCACAGACATGGAGGGCCCTACGGGGCTAAGTCTTGCCAATGGAAGCTGTTAGATTTGTAAGTGTGGGGAAGTAATTGCTTTTAGAGATGTATCCACTGGTGAGCTACCTATCATCCAGCAGATAGCTTCACACTCATGCACATCAATCGGCCTGGCTAAACCTAGAGGGTCCCAAAGCAAAAATAACAAAAATCAAAACAAAAGACAAAACATGAAATGAGGGCCTAGTGTGAGGAGGAAGTCGGAGTTGTATTAGAACCAGAGAGGGCGACCAGAAAGTAACACACACACACACACACCACACACGTACACACTTGAGAGAGTAGGAATAAAATTTAGATTTTATTTTTATGTGTTACGCAGTAAAAAGCTTCATTTTTATTTGGTACTTTTGAAGGCCTTACAATTACTTTCTCTACCATCATTACCAAATTTAACATGTCAAAAATATTCAAGAGTATATTTTAAAAGTTTATGTCAAAAAGGGTTTCAAATGTAGCACTCTCTTAGAGAGGTCAGCTGAACGCTAAAAGAAATAGGCAGTGTAACTAATAAGAATGAATGGTGACGAGAGGACTGGATACACTCGAAGTAAGACTACAACATAAGTACGCAAAATGAGGGATAAACATTTTATCATGCCTTTAAATGATATTTGCTGTTCATCACCTGTTTCAGCCATTAATTGATAACGAAGGCAGTGTACTTTATATAACATATTTAACTGAAATAGGACACTTTGGACAGAGCAGGATAGCACATGCACACTTCTACCCAAGGCCATGCAGGCATCTCCTATGACACAAGGGTACCAGACAGAATACAGATGCTCGGGGAAGTACCGTCTGCATTCACAGCATCGTCATGCTTCCAATGTGTTTTGACAACAACAACAAAAAAGTTGCAATCACAAAGGTCACTCGCTCTGAATGTCTAGACTTCCTCTGTAAGGGATGAGCAATACAGAATCATCTGACCCATTTCATCTAGAGACAGGCCAGAAGATCCTCACTTAGGGTGAGCTGTGTGCTTCACCTGGAAGAAAAAGGAAATCCACACAGAGAGGGGAAAAAAGTTTGTGTAAAGAGGCCTTGTGACTTCCTCTCCAGTTCACTAGCATTATTAAATCATGCGTCTTTGTTCCAATCTCATTTTATATAACTATCATATATATTATATAACTCTTATTTATTTATTTATTTATTTATTTATTTATTATGTATACAATATTCTTTCTGCGTGTTTGCCTGAAGGCCAGAAGAGGGCAACAGACCTCATTACAGATCCTTTGGAAGAACAGGCAATGCTCTTAACCGCTGAGCCATCTCTCCAGCCCTTATAACTCATTTTATATAACTATTGTTTCTTCATAGAACTGAAACATGGATCTTCAGTACTTTTATTTATTTGTTTATCTATCTATCTATCTATCTATCTATCTATCTATCTATCTATCATCTATCTATCTATCTATCTATCTATCTATCAATCTATCATCTATCTATCTATCTATCTATCTATCTATCTATCTATCATCTATCTATCTATCTATCTATCTATATATCTATCTATCATCTATCTATCTTTCTTTCTATCTATCTATCTATCTATCTATCTATCTATCTATCTATCTATCATCTATCTATCTTTTGTTGTTGTTGTTGTTGTTTGAGACAGGGTTTCTCTGTAGCTTTGGAGCCTGTCCTAGAACTCACTCTGTAGACAGGCTGGCCTTGAATTCACAGAGATTCACCTGTCTCTGCCTCCTACATGCTGGAATGAAAGGTGTGTACCACCACTCCTTGGCTCAGATGCTTTTATTTTTGAAGGATTTTATTACATAAATTTTGCTTATCTGCATCTGTCAGGCAGATACCTTACTTTTGCACACCTGGCACCATGTACCTGACAGAACACCTTTAATGGAAGAAAAAAAAAATCAATTTTGAGTCACATGTTCAGAGGCTGCAGGCCACGGTTGTAGATTCCCTGATTTTAGATCTACAATGAGACAGAGTATCATGGCAGTGGAGTATGCAGAGGAGGAGGCATTCATATTCAGTTTATGGTGAAACGAATACAAAGAAAGGGAGAGAAAGGACACAGTCCTTCAACTAGGTCAAGCCTCTTAAAGCTTCTACTACATCTCAAAAGAGCTCCACTATCTGGGACTGTCAGCAGTTGCAGTGAGAAAACACTGAACACAGGCATTCTCCATGGAGGGAAAGAGTAGTATTATATAAAGCTGTGTGCCTCAAGAGCAGAGGACAGCCATAGCTGTAAAAGCCGGTTAGGCTTTCCAGGGGTATGTGGAGGTCGGGAGCTCAGAAGTGGAAGCAGTCAGATGGTAAGCATGTTTAGGGGTATGTGTAAGTGAGGAGCTTGGAAGTGGGAGCAGTCAGGCGGTAATAACGTAGACTCTCCAGAGGAGGCGCTGGAACCTGTGGTCAGGAGCACTAAGCATTCAGGGCTTCTGAGAAATGCTTAGAGCCAGGGTCCTCGGCAGGAGTAGTCAGTGCTCTTAACCAGCTCCACCACAGTGTGCTTTAACACAAGGACCAAGGAAATGTAAATCGAAGCTGTGAAATAAATATTTATGGAGCAGAGGGGAAAAAGAACAATCAATTAAGCTTGAAATAAGGGGAGAATATATTTATGAACTATGATAAAAATTATAAACTTTTATGTAATAATTCAACAGCAAATGTTAAAGCCTTATAAATGTTCACATTCTTGTTAGTAGAAATTCCCATTACAGCAATTTATTCAAGTTACAACTGAGCAAGGCCAGTTAGGGATGGGGCGTTGGTAGAGGCTGGAGGATGAGGGTTGTGAGGCCCTCCTGGGTGAAACAACTAGACTCATCTGGTAACTAAAACAAAATACAAGGAAAAAGGAGAAGGAGATAGCAGCCAAGTGATATAGACTAGTGTACCAGCAAACAGAGCAGAGGTTCAAAGAGAAAAAAACATCTCTTCCTGGATGGTAAAAATTGGTGGTAGTTTTCACTTAAATTATTGGACAGTCAGGAAGTAAATCAAGGAAGACATTTTAGATCCGTCTGTTAGAACAAAACAACAACAGGGCTATAAATCCGAGGCTGTTTGTTCCTGGCTGTTCAGACCTGAATAATAATAAAGAAACAATATCAATTACAAAACTGTTTGGCCAATAGCTTAGGCATATTTTTTTAACTAACTCTTACACTTTGAATTAACCCATTCTTATTATTTTATATTTCACCACGAGGCTCATGTATTACTGGTATGTTCTGGGACATCTGTCTCCTTCAGTGGCTTCATGGCCTCTCCCTGACCCCGCCTTCTTTTCTCCTCTATCTGCTTGGAATTCCTGCCGTAATCTATTCTGCCCTGCAGTAGGCCAAAGCAGATTTATTCATTAACAATAAAAGCAGTATGTATTTTCCTACACCACCGGACAAGACAAAATATCCCTTATTAAGAAAGACTTAGGAAAACAAAAAGGGGCAATTAATGGCACAATACCTCTTCTAAATTACCAGTCTTGAGGAACTAAAATACAAAAAGAAATTCCACTATATTATGCTTCCCTTTGGGTAATAAAGGGAAAAATCCTTGTACAAAGAGTAGCTTTAAATTCATGAAAAATGTGAACTGGAAAAAAGTTCCCACAAAACAAACAAGTAAAAAAAAATCTGTATTAAAGATTCCAGGTTGTGTAAAAATAATAATCAAATAAAAAGAGGTTATCAATATGAAAGAGAGTTGGTATGTGGGGTGTAGGGGGGAGTGTTGGAGAGAGGAAAATTATTATTTGACTGGTCAATTCTGCCACGTGTCATCAAGGCCACTGGCATATGATGGAGTAAATTCATCTTGAAAAAGAGGCAGAACTGTTTCAGTTTTGTCTCTATCTATATGATTTGGGTTTAAATGTACAATTTCACTTTTGAAGTGAACCTACCAACTCACCAACTGTCAACTGACACACAGAGGTAGAAGGGAAAACCCCGTGTTATGATGAGGTGTTTAATTTTAATGGTGCATGTTAATTACTTGAGCCAAAGGTTGCTTTTGATTGCTGGACTTTGGTGGTCAGCCTCAGGAATGAATCTGGCATAAAAAGTGTCCAAATAAGAGAACAGACCTTGATGGATAACTTTATGGATGTAATCTATGGTTTACAAGGGAGAGAAAAGGAGGAAGGGCAAGGCCTAGGGGTTGACACTTATTTGCTTATTATTATTATTATTATTATTTTGAGGAGAAATGTTAGAAATCTAGAAACTTAGGCTATTAGATAACATTTTGAGAAAAATGACTAGATATTGAAAATTAATTAGTAGCATTTTAATTTTTTACACAAATTGTCTTTGTTTATTTGATCGGAACAATTCGATACATTTTAAGCATTTTACAGAAAACAGGAAGATATACCATAACTGGATTAGATGAATTTTATAGTATACATCCTCACATTATTTTAAATATTCATATTGGAACTAGGTTTGGTGGTACATGCTTTTAATCCCAGCACTATGGAGACAGAGGCAGGTGGATCTCTGAGGTCAAGTCCAGTCTAATACATAAAGAAAAATAGCAAGATCCAGAACAGCCAGGACAGCTACACAGAGAAACCTTGTCTTGAAAATCAAACAAAAACAAAACACAAATATCAATAATTTCCCATTCAATTATTCAGTATTTTCTATGAACTATGTTAACACATTTTTATGAGGGGGAAGTATCCTAATGTCACTGATAATGTAATTTGTAATTACGATGTAGACTGGAAAAATTCTAGAAGAATTTTTTTATTAACAAGTAGTAGTATTCAATATTCAACAAGCCTCACCCTATATTTAGGTTCTAATATAATGTCCTGATGATGGGAAGGTGACAACACTCCATTATCTTTAATGCTAATTGTTAAGGTGCCCATTTCTTCTCTACAAACACTTTGCTTGTAAAAAAAAAAAAAAAGACAGCATGCTTATAAAGCATGAGTTAAGAAAATATCCTGGGTTCCTCCTTCCTTCTATAAAAGCCTGGGCATGCTTTTGGCTCCCAGCTTGGTACCATGGCTGTCCTGGCTTCCTTTGTCTGGGTACTGGTTGGCTGCATTTCTGCTGCTGTAGCAGAGGATTCTAATATCTCAGATCTATATCCTCCTTTCTGGGAAGAGAGCCCTGAAGAGTTAAGTGATTACAGGTTGGAGGATGGAAAGTACATCATTAACCCATGGGTATTCACTGATAGAATGGGGTTGTATAGAATCTTACTGAATCAGACGGCTCCATATTTTGCAAGCTATGGTCCAGAAAACGAACAGAATCTTTTCTGGGGATTGCCTCTGCAGTTTGGATGGCAGTATAGATCAGGTAAGAAAGAGCCGTATTTCCCTATATACCAATATATTCCCAAGGTATGAGGAAAATGGGATTCTCCCCATATCTTTCACTGCTGTCTAGTTTTATGTCAACTTGACACAGGCTAGAAGTGGGGTCCTTCTGGGTACCAGCCCTTCAAACTCCTTCATGGTTCAGCTAAGGCACTACAAGAGGCAAAGGAAAATAACTAAGGGTGTCTGAGGAAAAACTATCAACTCACAGGCATTTTTTCCTCAGTATGCCTCTTTACTGTTCTCTCTTCCTTATAGTCTATTCTAATTCTTCTGTCCTAACTGTCTATAATTTCTTAGCCCCAAGTCTCTGTCTTAATCCAAATTTCAATTCCAATTCTCTGCTGTATTATTCTTCTTTTTCATTTTCATGTCTCTGCCAATTTCTTGGATGCTTTTCCTTTTGTTTCTGCTTCTGTTAACTATCTTTGTTCTTACAGCTGCAAAGACTCACAAAACCTTGCAGGTATAGGTAACCAGGAAACATATATAAACAGACAAGGAAGTTTCTGGCCCTTCCTCCATTAGCATTTTGTCCAATGTTAGCAAGTTTCAATGTTAGCAAGCTCTAAAGTTTGATGCTTTCCAGAGGCACCAGTGGAGGGTTGTCTCCCACTGGGTTGTGGATGGATGGCTAATTAATTTTCCTGAAGGTAAGACACAAGTACTAAATTTCCTGAATGAAAGTCATCAGTAAACTGAGGTGAAGATGAGGTGAGTAGTTGGGAATATTTTAAAGCAAGGTTAGTTTTAGGTCATCAATTTTCTTATCCATAAGTGAGGAAAATATG
This sequence comes from Chionomys nivalis, assembly GCF_950005125.1. Classification (NCBI taxonomy): domain Eukaryota; kingdom Metazoa; phylum Chordata; class Mammalia; order Rodentia; family Cricetidae; genus Chionomys; species Chionomys nivalis. The sequence continues at coordinate 39,716,480 of NC_080087.1, read as the reverse complement.
AAGGCATGCTTACTTTATCTATGCAAGCAGCTATGAATTAAAGTCTTTAGCATGTAGTAATTCTCTGTCCTTGGATATCTGGGTATGTCTTAAATGGAGAATGCTTTTATCTGGACTCTAAATGCTGACCAAATGCATGTCAATAAAGATAATTGCAGGAAAGCAGATTTCTATGTTTACAAAGGAGAGAGGAGCAAAGGCCTGGTTGTGGGAAACTGTTTTCACTCATAGCCAGGGGAATATAATCAGTAAACGATCAAACAGTGCTGAGCTGTGGGAATTAATTCCCAAAAGTGTAACAGAAAGGGAATAGCTACAGTGAGAAATCTCACAACAAGAAACAGCAACTTTATTCACAAGACATTCCAATATGCCTTACATATTTATTTAAACATCCAGCTAAGCCCTTGGCCCTGATGAGTCTCCTCACGAAAAGATGACTGAGTAATTACTGTATAGTGTTGTTGTTTGTAGAAGACCAGAGGTATTTGAGAGGAGGGAATGTCAGTTGAGAAAATGCTTCCATAAGATCAACCTGTGGGCAAGCCTTTGGGTCCTTTTCTTGTTTAGTGACTGATGTGAGAGGGACCAGTTCACTGTGGGTGGTGCCATCCCTGGGCTGATGGTCTGGATTCTATAAGAAAGCAGGTGAGCAAGCCATAAGGAGTAACCCAGTAAGCAGACTGTCCCATGGTCTCTGCATCAATCTCTGCCTCCAGATTCCAGCCCAATTTGAGCTCCTACCTTAGCTTCCATCAATGGACTGTGATTCAGTATAAGTAAGGCAAATCTTTTTCTTTTAAGTTGCCTCAGATCATAGTATTTTAAAGCCACATTACTAACCCTAGCTAATTTGAACCACACGTCTCTTTGAAAACTGATTCTTTTTGTTTACTTTTAAATCTCCTCATAATCATTGTTTCTTCTATTACCATTTGTCCTTATCCACAAATCCTTCCTCTGTGAGTTGGTTGTTCCTACCAGACACTTCAATGACATAAAGGCATAGAGACCAACCGAAAGGACACATCTTTCCTCTAATTTGTTGAGTATTTTCAAAATAGATACTACCGCACTGCTAACTACATATCTCTTCCTGTTCCTATGAACACACAAGGGGATATTCATTACAAACAAGAGAGGTGTCAGATTATATTGATCCTAATTCCAATGCTTGATCATAAGCATGAACTTATAAATGTGCGACTCCCTGATAATGGTGAGCTGAGTCAATGGTTGCTCTTTCTTGGAAACAAAGCTCTTTTCAGTGTATATACATGGAAGATATTTAAGAACAATACATTCAATCATAAAGAAGATAGTTCTTTCTGGATGACAGAAGTACATGAAGAGATTTGTGCCTGAAGCCCAACCTACACTGCTTACTCATTGCTCAGCAAATGAGAAAATGAAGGGGGAAAGAAGAAAGGAGATGGGGAATGGTAACAGCTTTGGAGAAAAAGAAAGATTATTTTCGGATGCTCTGATGTTTATGTAATGGATAGTCAACATGTAAAATACTTCTGATAACTTCTCTTAACTTATGTAGAAATCTCATGGATACTGAATATTGTTATTTCCACTTTGCAGTATGGTACCAACTGATGCATACGTGGTCATGTAATTTAGAAAGTGTAGACCAAAGGTTTGGTTTGGCTTTTAACTCACCTCCTTTTCTGTGAGTGACTATTGCTTTCATGATTTTTATTTGGAGCTAGAGAAGGCAGTAAAATGTGAAGCTATGTAAGTAAAACTACACACATACACAGCTTATAAATTAAAGTCAAAAAATTGATATGGCTGAAAAACAAAATAATTTGGTTGAGAGATGAGAAATAGAATATAAAATTGATGATAAATAAAATTTAAGTAAAATGGAAAATTTTGTATATGTCAATTAAATGCATATATTTAACCATTTTAAATGTGTATAACAAACAAATACAACTGTGCATTCTCTGTTCTATAGGTAGACTAGCTGATCCCACTGGCAAGACAGACTGTGGCTATGAACCTGGAAACCCTCTGTGTGTGTCTGTTGACAGTTGGTGGGCTGGTAGGTTCACTTCAATAGTAAAATTGTACATTTAAACCCAAATCATATAGATAGAGACAAAACTGAAACAGTTTTGCTTCTTTTTGAAGATGAATCTACTTCATCATATACCAGTGGCCTTGATGACACGTGGCAGAATTGACCAGCCAAATAATAACTTTTAAGGACATATTAAGACTTTTTACAGGAGGATTAAATAAAGGAACCGCAAAAGTCATGACCTCTAGGAGTCAGCACTGTCAGTTACATGACAGGCTCCCAGAAGAACGTGGAGTCTTTGAAAAGAGAGACCAAGATAGTATTGCTTTTCTCTTTTTCTCAGAAAAAAAGTACTAAATACTGAGACTCACAAACTTGTTAGAGTTAATATACTTTGTTTGGCCAGTCTACAGCAAAGCCATAGTCATGTATGCAATACTAAAAAACAACTTGAATGTATTTTCTAATTCTTTCACGGTTTATTTTGCTTTGAAATTAATTTACATGAAAATTTTATTAGAATAATTTCCAATGATTAGAAATGACATTACATTAAATATTACTTTTTTGGAATGATGCATAAAGAGTATGAACCACTGGGTATTTCCTTCATGCTAACCTGAGTCATTCTTTTCAAAACTCATAAGTAGACTTATTAAGAACTCTAGATGTCTGATTGGTTTAGTAATGTGGAGTATTAAGAATGAGTACAAGCTATTTTCCTAATTAAATTAAAATGTTGAAATCTGCTGGGCTCTCTCCTCTGTAACTGCAACCTTTGCAGCTCTGAGAAACTCATCAGGCTGTGAGATACATTTCCTGCTTTAGAATATCCAGGATAAAAGGACTCAGTGAAAAGGATATGTAAAATTTGAACTAAGTTGTGAATCATCAAATACATATTTTCTGAATCTATAATGCTTGATTATTTTATAAAACATTAAAATCAACACTGTAATCTCATTCAGAACTTCTGTACTATTCTGTGATCAATTTGGCAGTTTTCCCCCTCATTTATTTAATGATGCTAAATAGGATTGCTATCCGATCCATTAGAATTACTTTTCTTAAAAATATTGTAATATGACACTTTAGTGGGTGCACAAACACTCACAATTATAGAACTATTATAATGTAAGTAGATTTTCCTCACTATTTTTAGTTGATAATTTTTATCATCATTTGGGGGCTGTGACTTTTCCTTAATGAGTTATGCTTCCTCAAAATGTGCTCTGAAATTTGTCCCTGACTGTGTTGTGGGGCTAACCAGCCTTTTATTTTCACAGATGCAAATTATTTTTTGAGTGTGATACCTTTTCTTGCTGCTGTTGATTCTGGCGTACTGGGGATAACATCAGACCAATTTACCATTTTACCACCATCCCAGGATCAGTCGAGGTTTTGTTACAGTGTTTCTGACTGCAAAGAGCTCGTTGGGGAAACAATGGACTCATGGATCACCTTTTTTGAGGTTCTTCTTTTAAGTTTTATACCACTCTCCTCAGACAGGCGGAGACAATGCTTTTTGTGAAAGTCTTTTGTGAAAGATTGCTTTTATGAACTGTATACTTTCCTGAATATATTAAATATAATTGCAAATAGATATTTTACTCATAAGTGACGTAGAAATACGGTGCATGCCTCAGAAACCCAGTGTTCTCATACAGCATTAGCACAAGATTCATCTATTCTCAGTGAATATAAAGACATACCACAAATGGCTAGCATGCAGGAAGTTTTAAGAGAGTAAGTATATAGGCATGTGAGTAATTGGGAGTTCAGGTCATTTGTGAAACAGTTTAAGAAGCAGGATTATAAGGTTGTTTTAGACTACTCTATCAATATTGACTGAATTAATAACTTCATCTGTAGGTAGAACTAAGCAGCAATATGTTGTTCTGAACTTGCCATTTGAATACCAAAATAAAATACAGAGGTCAAGCAGTGAAGAATTGCTTCTAATTCACTGATTGTTAGTGATTTAAATATATATTTAAGAATAAATGTATATTCTTTAGATGGTTAATTCATTGTTTTAGATACGATTCAATTTAATTTTCAAACTTTTTCTCCTCACTTTGAAAATTTTATGAGACTTTTAATAATTTTGTCAAAAAATGACAATGTTCTACCAAGTGTAAAATATTGACGTTTTGCAGATATTGAAGTTCACTTCAACTAGATGACATACTTTACTGAAAAGCACTAGATAATGTCTCCTTTGCTGTTCAGCACTAAGGAGTGGCATTTAGTAACAGCATTGTCAGATCAGGCTGACTATTGCTCTTATCTCAGTACCTAGTAGACTGAGGAAGTGTAGCCTACCTAACACTTTCTCTTCTATGCTTTAGTACATGAAGTTGCCTTCTAGCGACTTTGAGGGTCTTTTGAAGAACTTATGGGCTGCTCATACCTCCTCCTTGGGGTATCCTCTCAGTATCTTTGAAGACAGGTAAGAAATTTTTTTTGTCTGTTTTAGTTTGATTCTTTTTTCCCCTTTGCTTTGATTAAAAACCATGACCAAAAGCAACTTGGAAAAGAAATGTTTTTTTTTTCCAGCTTATAAGTTATAGTTCATCATCAAGATAGTCAGGAAAGGAGCTTCAGCCAGAATATGGAGGCAGGAACCAGGGCAGAAACCGGGGAAGAATACGGCTTCATTCAGCTACATTTCCTATAAAGCTCAAGGCTACCTGCTTAAGGATGGTACTGCCTACAGTGGGTTGGGTCTACTTGCATTGATTAGCAATCATGAAAATGCTTCACAGCCACAGGCCAATCTGATGGACACAATCCATGAATTGAAATTCCCTCTTCCCAGGCATGTCCAGGTTTGTGTCAAGTTAACTAAAATTAACCAGTGTGGTCTTATTCATTTTTTAAATTTTCTTTTAGAATATTCCTGTTTTTTAATCTTAATAAAAAACTAAACTAATGTTATCACTGGTGATTATGGTGGTAAAGGGCAAATTTAGAATATACTTAAAGAAGCGGAGAAAACTTGTAGCACAAATTCTTGTTGGTGTTAATAATAAAAGCCTAGAGTCAGATATAGGAGTTAATGCTAAAGATCAGAGAAGCAGAGAGGCCATCCACTAGGGAGTTATTTTCCTGTACCAATGCTCAGACCAAAAGGACAATTCTGTCCTCAGACTGGATTCACCAAACCATTGAATTTCTTTACCTTTCTTGGTGTGCTTTGCCTCTGAGGACTCATGTTCTAGTCAACTGAGGATGGGTGTAGAGTAGGTGAAAATGTTTGAGACACTTTACAAATGCATATCCTTTATTACTTTATCCTCATTGTCTGAGGATTCAGGCAAGTACAGCAACATGGGAAGAAATTTCAAAATCTTGGTCATTTTCCCCAAATTTTTAGTTTTTGGAGAGTTCATGATCAGTTGAACTCCACTTTGTGCCACTGTTCTTCATTTTGGTTTGTTTTCTCCTTGATTCTTTGTTCTGGTAGCTCTTAGATCTCAGAGGCTCAATATCATATCTGAATAACTTGGTTGTCTATTAAATTTAAAGATCAGCATTTAGAAAACCAGTGTATTTTTGAGGTCTTGTACAGTGAACATGCTTCTGAGGAAATCCTCTATCTTACTGGCTAAACAACTGTTTAAGTACTTACAGCCACTGGCCAATACTTTATTCTTCCACTTGAGCTCAGCTTTCCTAGAGAAGAGACATTTTTTCAGTCCCCAGTTTGAAAGTGAAATCAAGACCCAGCTACTGTGAGTCTCAAAGTTAGCTGCTAATGGGATTTTTTTTTGTTAGTTTGTTTTTTATTTTTATTTTTCCATTTTCAAGGACAAAGATACTTGTGTTTGTATCAAGGTAAGGCTTACCTTAGGAACTGCTATTTTTAGAATCAATATTCACATGTTGATTTTATGAACTAAGGTACAGTTGACATGTACCAATGCACACTGATTTGGGTATTTATTCATATGAATGAACATTGGCAATGGCAAGCACCTCTCAAGCCACCACCTAAAACAAAATGAATGACATTTTTATCACCCTTTCTAGAACATTCCTTATGTCTCTTATTTTACTCTCCTTAAAAGCTTCCTTTCTTTCCCTCCCCCAAATATAAATCATATACAAGCTAAATGTCTCAATAGCAGAAATAACTTTTGGCACACCCGTCTTCTAACTTAAGGTTAACAAACACTAACAAGTACAATGTATTTTTTTCTTTCTTTTTCTGTTTATTTTATTGGTTACAAAAGGGGGGAGAGATCTCATGTGTCCCAAACTGGAATCTGAGAATGAACTTGTCCCTGTGATCTTCCTGATTCATATTCCAGATGTGAAGTGCAAACATGTGATACCAGGCTTGTTCATACTTGTAGTTACATAGACAGACTATCTTATTTAAACATGTTCTTAACATGTTTATTACATGATTTTCAAGTACAATGTGCCTAGGAAATGACATAAATGGAAAGTAAAATATTAAGAAGAGGTTACTAATTGGATAACCCTTCACAGACTTAGATTGAAATTTTATTTAGCTATCTACACAATTCCTGAAAGACATAACAAATTCATGGTACTACTGAACTTCCTTTAAAAATAATGTTTGAATTTTATTTTTAGGGACTGGATGGTTTTTCCACAAAGTGATATTTAAATTCTGAGGAAATAATAATTGATATTTTTGTCTGTTTGTCTTTTAGATATGCCTATTATTCTGATCAAGAATCAAAATTTGAGAAAAACTGGGCTATTGCTGTAGAATATTTAGCTGCGGCCTACTATCCTTCAACCCTGATCAGAACGCATGGCTTTCAGAAGGGCCTGCCACCACGTATTCTTCTTGATACTGACATAGCCCCTTTTATTGCTGACTTCACTACTGCTCAGAACACAGTCCTGCTGTCACTCACAGTTCTTGGTGATACTGATCAACTTACAGGTACAAATTTTTAAAGAATACCAGAAATAAATCAGGACTGTATGTATTGGAAGAGCACATAAACTAATTTAAGTAGAAATGCATTCAGCCAGCATATATTAAAGATGTATGAGTTCCTATTTTCTTAGCAGTAATTACTCTTGATAGATGGTAAGACCATTGAACAATCACACTTCTTTTATTTATAATCTTCGTTTGGATGTCACTTTGAACCTTAACATCTGTAATATCAAGTGAAATATAAACATAAAGCTCATTTACAATCACTATTTCATTAATGAAAACTTCTTTTTAAATATATTTTTCTACTTTACTCTTAAGTCTAAAAAAAGCAAATGAATTGTAAATGAAAAGTTGCCATCATTAATGAGATCACTGTCTACCTGACTCTTAGATGCTTATAATCCAGTACTACTATTCAAAAAAGAAGACCTTTGCTCCAGAATGGCAAACCATAGTGAAAAACAGGCTTCATTACTAAGTACTTAAAGATTGCCATGCCATCCCATTTTACACTTATGACCTGGGATTTTGAGATTAATTAAACATATATGTTATTATTTCATTAAAGGAAAATTTTTGAGTCCTTAAATTATAAATGGAATAAATTAGTTATAAGTAAATTATTTTCAAATTTGTAGAAAACTTTCACATTAGGCTATTAGATCCATCAACTATGTTAGTGCCCCAATGCAATTGATGCCTCTTCTCACCTCATCCTTGGTTGTAGTATAATACTGCCAGTCAGCAGGTAGCTCTCCTTCACACAATGAATAGCACCCTGATCTTCAGTTTGTGGACACTCTTTGGAAGATTAGTGTTAGAATTATCTAATTTTCTCATAGACATGCGGTATTTTATTTAATGAATTTAGTATGATTATGGAAGTTGTTGAAAGTCATGACTGACAATACAAGATTCTGCCATGTATACTTTTCCTTATCATTTATGATTCCACCACTTATAAAGCATGGCACAAAACTCTCAGGTCAGATATTGCAAAATAATAATACTATCAGTGAAATTAAATTTTCATCATGAAGTGATGATTTTATTGTTAATTGATAGAAAGCAACTAAAATAAATTTGACCAATAATTATTGCCTAATGAAGCTAAGAAATGTTTTCAGGAGTTGACATGTGCTCATTTTATCTTTTCTAGGATCATTCTCTTTGACTGCCTGGAAAATTCTCATGAGTTCAAAATTTGCAAGGAAAGAATTTCTAAAAGTTCTTGAAAAGTTGCTGTGAACATCTACATAAAACAACATCTACATAAAACATTACATTTTTTGTGAACAGTGAATAACTATCTTTGGTCACAAGCAATTAAAAATAATGACTATCATCATAATCATGTAGGTTTGTGATTTGGGTTTTTTTTGCTTAATATTCATTTGCCCAGGATTTCCTCCCATATATTCCTAGAATTAAATTTAAACCAATTTAGACAATACCTCTTGAATTTTCAATTCTTCAGTACTTACTCTTACGATATAAAGATTCTGGTCAATGACAACCAAATCACAAAAATCATTAAAGTGATTTTAAGCATGTCTGACTGCTGTGATGTTACTTTATATTATGTAGATTTTACAAAATGGAGAATAATATATCTTACTCATATTTAACCAAAACCCAAAATATTAAATATCAACATCCAACTTAAGTATTTAAATCTTGAAAAACTTAACTCCAAACAGAATTCATTGACTTATCAGGTTTGATATATGATTTGTTAGCCTTAAGATTATAATTACTTGTTAGAGTTTCCATCATTGACCAACATTTGTAAAGAATCCTTCAGGGTCAATTTTCTCATTGTTGTACCCTTTTAAGAGGGAGATTTACTGGATGGATTTGATAATTTTCAAAGGGCTTCTCTGCCTCACTGCACCAGATCTTTCCTGAGTCTGCACGTAAACAAGAGCCAATGGTTGATGAACTATGTCACCATGTTTCTCAGAGCAACAGGTCTACCTCTCAGCATCAGTGTTCTATATTGGATACAGCAAAGAAAAATGTAGCAGAATACATAAAAGAAGCATTATATTATATATAATATATAAGATAATCATTATATACTAAAGAAAGGAATTTATTTTGGCTCACAGTTTCAGAGGACATAGTCCAATATAATGAGAAGGTCATGGCATCTCAAGCCACAGGAATGGGTGTCTGATATCTCTAAAGTACAGGAAAGAGCAGGAACCAAAGATTACAGAACAGAAGCAAGACAAAGTTACAACTAATAAAGGTCTGTCTCTAAAATGAGTGACTCAATTGAGCCATCTGGGCCACATGACTTTGAAATGATGTCACCAGCTAAAAGTCACATGTAAAAATCAGATACACAAGCCTGTGGAAAAAATTCAGATTCAAGCTATAACAAAAACACAAGAATGAATGTTCAGAAAAACTAATGATTCCATCAAGAATAAAATGCAAGAATAGGACCCAGGAGGTTTAAACAAAGTGGTGTGTGAAGAGAATGATAAAGAGACACATGTAAGCTGCAAACCAAATCTTTAGATTTTCTGCCTGTTGTCTAATGTGCCTGTCTCTTTCCCACAAATGCTTGTCATGACTCTGATTTCCTGTAAGACAAAAAAAAAAATCCTTTCCCTCCACCAACCCTTGACTCCTGACATTTTTGTCACTTTAAATGCAATAGCATGGGTATTTGAATCTGATACACATTTTGGTGACCCAGTCCATGGAATAACACTGTTTCCCCTGAGTCATGGCAACAAGGCTCATAGGTTCTCCATGGACAGTCATGACTATGTAGAAAGAGGAGACATGGCTGTATGTGACAAACTGAACCAGTGCTTGGAACTGTAGGGAACCAACTGGTTCTCAGAGGCTACTGATAATTCTTGTTTTAACTGTGGAGACCCTCTTGCCTTTCCCTCCAATGGCATTGGCTTTCTAGGTGGTATGTTAATGGAGGGAACAGTATTTGACTTTCTGTGATTACCTCCACCCAGACAAAATAAAGGTGATATTTGTCCTTTAGGTCCTAATATTTTGGTATCTGGCTAACCATTTAGAGACTCTGCTCAGATGGTTTGCCTTGGTGCCAGTTGGTATGAGATAAGCCCGTTCTAACATTTTGAATTTAATGAGGTATATTTTCTCTTGCTCAGGTCATTTTGCTACTCCAGAGGACATGATAGATGTTATTTCTTCCATCTGGAGGTGCTCTGGGGTCTTTTCTTCTTCTTTTTTATAGTTGATGTGGCATAAAGTTTAGAAGACTAGTAAAATTCTTAGCATCTTTCTCTATGGTGAAATTATCTTTTGGTAACTTCTAGTGGGGAAGCTAGAATAGCGAATCCAAAAGCAACCCACAGAACAAAGAAAATGTCTTACTTTTATAAATTTTAGAGGAAAGGGATAAATAAGTATAGCAGCTTAGTGATCATATTATATATAGATAAGGCTGTAACTCAGACTAATTTTAGCCTAGGCTTCAGGAAACTAATGTCAATGTTCCACTTTATGATAGGGCGATTATGTTCTAAGAGCTTAGAACTCAGGTTATTTTAGATCTGGATTGGTGAGAAGTGGAGTCAGATATTTCCTTTGGGCCACTGTAGGTGGAGACTGCCTGTTCGTTCCTGGCTACCCAGACTGGAAACAATCACACAGAAACTGTATTAATTACAATACTGTTTGGCCTATTAGCTCAGGCTTCTTACTAACTTCTTAATTTAACCCAGTCCTATTATTTTGTATTTTACCACGAGTCTTGTCATTTACTGGCAAGAATCTGATGGGCAGATGTCCTTCTCCTATGGTGGCTACATGGCATCTCTCTGACTCCACCTACTCTTTCTATATATTTCTTCCAGCCTGGTTATATTCTGCCCTGCTATAGGCTGAAACAGCTTCTTTATTAACCAATAATAATAAAACATATTCATAGCATACAGAGGGGAATCCCACATCATTTCCCCTTTCTGTCTAAATAAAAGGGAAAGTTTTAACTTTAACATAGCAAGATTACCTACAACAAAGCAGTTATCAAGCAAGAATTATAATTACAATACTTAGTTCATTTACATTTGACAAAATAAGGAAAAGACTATCATCTACTATCTTTGTGAGTCTATCTAATCTATCTTTTATAATTATAAACTATCTTTCTTCTACTCCATCAAAGACTCCAGAAGAATATAATATTACCTAAGTAAACAGTAAGTGTTTTGTAAGCAACTTCCAAAGCTCTAGAACTGGCAGAGATATCTTGCTGCCTGGACAACATTCAGAGTTCTTCTGTAACATTGGTGAACCCATCTTCAGCCTACAGGCCCACAGTATTTGGCAGATATTTCCATGAAGCAGGACATTTTATAGACAGCTTCACCTGTATTGGCAGTTTGTCAGTCACCTTTTCTGTGTGGCCTGCAGAATGTCTGGCAGAGTCTTTCATGAAGCAGGAACCCTAAAGGACTGTCTCACCTTTTTAAAGGCAAGGTCAGCAGTCATTTTTATGTGGGTCCTGCATGCCCAGTTTATACAGCATGCCATCAAGAAGTCCAGGCAAGAGCTGCTTCTTGCCTAAATGGCTAACAAACTTTATAAGGAACCTCTTCGATGCATCATCCTCTTGAAGTAGATTGGGGCTTCCAGGAGTAGATGAGTCTCATTTTCATGAAAAATCCTAAGATCCTAAAACATTTTAAATGTTATATTCTTTAAGTCTTTGAAAGTGTTGAAATTATATATCTAACTACAAATATCTCTATATTTCTATATCTAGAAAACCTAACTAACATGACAAGTTTGACTTTTATAAATGACTAGCAATTAATCTCTATTTCTTAGCTATACATTACAATTTTAAATGAGTTGTACAAACATAATATCTTAATTGAGAGCAGAAATAGACCTATAACAAAATTGATATAAAATTTGTGTCAGTAAACCAAGATCCATACCAATGCAAAGTATTCATCTCTATAGCATATTCCCCTTTAAATGTAAACAAACATTTATAAACAATCATTTAGGAAATTTAGGCATTGTTCTCTAAACTACTTCCTGTTGATTGGGGCACTGTTAATCTTTCATGAGGTATCCTATGTGGCTGGTCCATCTCAGTCAGTAGTCCTGGAGCTGTTGTTGATGTTGGACTACCTGGGCCTTGTTTGATCAAACCATATTAGCTGGTAACATTTTATCCTCTGTGGAAACAAAAGCAGAACCTCTTTTCAAAGCAACATATCCTTAAACAAAAATTTTGAAGTCAAAATACCTTTAAAATACATATGTCGGTTTAGTTTAGCTGCCCGCAGAATCTTACTTCTTAATTTAACCCATTCCTATTATTTTATATTTTACCACGAGGCTCATGGTTTACTGGTAAGATTTCAATGAGCAGGCATCCTTCTCCTTCAGTGACTAAGTGGCGTTTTTCTGAATCTTACTACTCTCTCTCTATAGGCCACTAGCTCCCCCCCAAAAAAAACATGGAGACTTATTATTAATTAGGAAAACTGAGCCTACAGCTTAGACTTGTCCCAGTAGCTCTTATAACTTAAACTAACCCCTTTCTATTAATCTGGTTTTTTTTGTCTCATGTGAAGATGCACAAAATGATTATTCCACAACAATCTTTTTACCTCTCTTCCACCTTACACCTCCAGTTTCCTCTTAGTCATCTGGGACTTCCCCCATCCTAGATTTATCTCCCCTTCTCTCTTTCTGCCAAGAAATCCTGCATAACTTCTTTCTGCCTTGTTATTGTTCATTCAGCTCTTTATTAAACCAGTAAGAAAGCACATTGGCAAAGACATCTTCACAGTGCACAAAATGATTATTCCACAACAGAGGAGCTTGTCTGTTTCCTTCTACAGTATTATCTGTTATCTAACATCTCACCTTATATACAAAGATAAAAATGTTGACGGGGTTAGAAAGATGACACAGTGGTTAAGAGTATATATTGCTTTTACAAAAGACTTGAGTTCAGTTCCCAAGAACTTTTTGGAAATGTAGCTACTGTTATAAAAGTGATCACAACCAACACCCTTCCAACAAAGAAAACTAATGAATTAAGGCTGTAGATTCAGAGCCAAGCCCACTAGGGAATCCTAGATCCAGTGCTGAGAATTTTGGTACCATGATCAAGGGTTGTGGAGAACTTAGAGCCTAACCAACGAAAAGAAGCCATTTCTGGTAATGCCAGAAGTCCACAAAGGAGGATTCAGAAACTTGGAAACAGTAAAAGGAAGAGGCTACTCAAACCAAAGAAGTAGGGCAAAAAGCTTGGTGGTAGAGCAAAGGTTTATATGGGGTTGATATTGAGTGGCTAGAAAGAAGACCTCATCCTCAAATCAAAGAAATCAATGTTGACTTATCTCTCAAGCATTAGGGTTGGCTATACTACATAGTTTAAATAAAGATTCATTCCAACTTCAATTGGGAGATAAACCAAGATGGACTGAGGGTAAAATACTAATTATTCATGCCAGAATTTTACAGTGAGGAGGCTGGGATAGGCGAATCAACAAGATCTTCCTGTCTTTTTCTTTGTATTGCTATAAGAGCCTAATGTTCAGGAAGTTCTTAGTCTAAAATTACAGTAATTAAATAGTAGGTATAATGGGAACCTCAGAAAGCCAAATTTATAACTATAGACAGAACTAGAATATACTGAATCATTGAAGGAGAGGTCTAATCCAATAAGGAGCAATGGCAAGAAATTAAGGCTTGTTATATTTAGGGGGTCTTCTATGTGTATTTGTGAGGAGTTTGGCATCATTATTTGATAACACAACTATTTTAATGAAAATATTATTGAGTATAGTGATTACAAGTATGGCCCACTGTAATTTGCTCAAATTCTTATAGATTTGAAACTCTAATAGTATGGAATTTGGGGTATAACCTATTAACTAAAATGATCCTCTTTAACAGAGGATCACTCACTGGGGGAAAAAAACACATTCATGTGTGATAATTTAATGATACCTTTAAAATGCTTACATATTAAGTAAAGACAAATAAAAATTTAAAAACTCACCCCACAAAGGTGGATTATAAAGTAGTTTTAAGTATAACAAATTTAACTCAGTTATATCATAAAGCAGGTCTCACTGAGATGATATTCTATTTTTTGCCCTGCCACATGCTAAGAATAGCTTTCCAACATAGGCCTTTGTTAAGCCTGCCAAAATTTCTGGTCAGGAGTGATTTTTTCTCCCTTTAAGATAGCTGTGGTCTTAAAATAGGAGAGATATACATAACCAAGTAAAGGTTTGAAAAAAACTTAAACATGTGTTTTTAAGGATTATAAAATAAAATTTGGAAAAAAATGAACTTAAAACAGATCTAATAGATATTCAAGTTGCCTAAAATTATCTATTCCTGAGTAATAGAGGGCTAACAGATACCTAAGATATATTGGTTTTCCTATCAGATAAAATCATGTTTCTTAGTTTCAATCTTCATGCAATCTGAGTTTACTTGGATACTAATGGTTCTGCTTTGTATTTGATATTACCTGGGCCTAGTCTTTTCCAATGAAAGAGGCAAATCTAAATTTAACAATGAGTTTTTGGTAACCATGGGCTGATAACTGTCAAGTAGCTAGGTAAATATTATCATGCTTGAATGTCATTGGGAATGAACCTCTCTTGCATGATGAGAAGCTAATACAACCTAGATCTGAACTTACAAGACTCTGGTTGATGACTGAAAATTGGATCAGAGTCCTATTTTTTTGTTTGGGTGAGAGTGTGACATTCTGATCTGTCTGAAGGTCATGATGTCATTTAGCCAGAGGCTTTTTCTTAAAGGTGACATTCCATTGTATTTTTCCAAAATGCCAGGTCAATCCTATAAACAGGAAGGTGCCACTCAGCAGGGATCACAAGGATGAGGGAAATGAGGTAAATCCAGAGATCCTGAGCAGAGAGTCACTGCTAAATCTCTGTTGCTTGAAACTGGCTAAAATACTTTTCTTTTTCTTTCTTTTCTTTATTTTTCATTGGTCCTTAAAAGCCTATCATTTCCCCTGGAGACCATATTACAACAGTGAGTGTGACAAGTCATATTAGCAATGAGGGGCAGTCAATACCAAGCCATGGACTAGTTAACCTTTGATATCATTAAAAAAAACTATCAGAAAGGAGGGAATTTTAACAATCAAAATTTCTGTGGGATCCTGTATACTGTGAATATGTGCTGTTCTCATTTGTTGATAAATAAAACTTCTTTGACCTATGGCAAGGCAGAATAGAGCCAGAATTTGAGCAGAAATACCCATGAAGAAGGACAGAGTCGGGAAGACACCAGACAGTTGCTGAGGAAGCAAGACATGTAGAAAATGAAGTAATGCCACTGTCATGTGGCAATACATAGTTTAATAGACATAGGTTAATTAAAACGTAACAGCTAGCTAGTAATAAGCCTGAGTTATCAGCCAAGCATTTATAAGTAATATTAGATCTCTGAGTGGTTATTTTAAAAGTGGCTGAGGTACTGTGCAGGATGAAAAGCCACTCTTTACACAAAATAGTGATTTGTGTCATCCCAGGCAAGAAAATCTGGCAATGTCATGAGCTTATAGAAAAAGGACCCTGTGCATGACTTTCCTCTAGACACCAATATCCAAAGCTCTTACAATTTGATGAGGATCTTTACAAACAATAAAATAAAATAGACTATGCTTATGAGTTTATGGAGTCATTTCAGAAGCCAGTCTGTGGAAGCAAAACAGGAACAACCTATTTTGCAGGTTTTTGTTTGCAGTTAAGACAGTGAAGAGTAAATTCCTGTTTGTCCTGTGTTAGTTCCTTCAAGTTAAGGTTTCTATTTGTAATTAAGAATAAGTTTCTGAAGCCAGGCAGTGGTTGCACACAGTTTTTATCCCAGCACTTGGGAAGCAGAGGCAGATAGATCTTTATGAGTTTAAGCCAGCCTAGTCTACAGAGTGAGTTCCAGGACTGCCAAGGTTACAGAAAAAAACTCTGTCTCAAACAAAACAAACAAACAAACAAACAAAAAACCAAAACAAAACAAAGAGCAGAGAGAAAAAGAGAGAATAAGTTCCTGTGTCTTAGATCTGATGTGAACTGCAAAACATGTCCTTTCCAACCTACACTAAACTTGTGACCCCACTCACAGGATGGGCACTCTAGCCCTGCTCCTTCCCTTTCATTGCATCTTTCTAACAATGTATAACAGCCCAAGTCTCTTGTCCCTCTAAATCCTTTAGCTCTCCTACAAAAGGCACTTCAAGAGACTTTCAGGGACTGCTTTCTAAAATCCTCACTTAGGGAGAAGCAGCTGAACTGGCCAATCCCGGGCACACCCCAAAATAAAGCTTTTTTTTTTTTTTTAAATTGGACAATTGTGGATTTGGTTTTATTCTCACAATTTTCAGGTTTGACAAGAGTTGGCTAACAGTATACCCATTACAAATATATATGCTTTTACATACACATTATATATACATACCCATTCCATTTCTATATACATACCCATCACAAATATATATTTGCATACCCATTACACACATGCATATATATACATACACATCACACACATATGGGTATACACACACACACACGCACACACACACATGAATATGTGAAATGGTTATTTTATGTAAAATGAGGCAGACAACCACAAAAGGCAACAATTGTTGCAAGAATTGAGCAGACAGATGAATGTAGCAGGACAGAAAAAATATCTCTTACAAACCAAAATCATGAACAATTTGTTGTTATTTCCAGGAACTGAGACTTCCTGGTAGTCATAGACAATGGAGCAGTGTCTTCAATATTGCTTCAGCCTCTTCTTCCAGCCAGGAAAATAACCACCCGTCAATGAAATGCTCATGCAAAACAAAACCCTCAATATTATATGAAGGCAAATAATAACATAATGAAATAGCAAAACAACTCAGACAAGAAAGAGAAAAACCAACTAATATATCTGTCCCTGTCCCTTAGGTTTCAAACTGATTTATGAGATAGAAATGATTGAAACATTAGCAAAAGGAGTCTGAATGGCCACAAGCAATAACCCAAACAGTTAAGTTCAAACTGTTAATGAAAAATCTGCCAGCAAAGAGAAGATAGGAGCCCCTCCCTACACAAATAGAGGAATAAGTGGTAAGCCAATGATTTTTTGACAAAACCTCTTTCAAATTATCTTTATAGTTTAGCATGGCTTCTTTTAGTGGTAAGTATTTTTATACATTTCTTGCTGGTACACCAAACAATGACAAGTAGATTGTTCTACCAGGACAAATTAATTGCTTTGTTGTTCATAGGTAAACCATACATATCTGCATACAATGAGGGTTAACAATGTTGAAACACAGTCCAAGAGTATGAGAATTTTGGAGAGCTTATGAGACAACTCCGAGGAAGCAAGAATCATATAGCCTCTGTTTTTTCTTAATATGAGTTTTTCTGGAATTTGCTTCTGGACTCTCCCAGGTGTAGTACTAGGAGTGGGTTTGGCTTCAGATTACCCACAATCTTATTTTTGTAAGATGTCCAAAGATGTTTCCAAGAAAAAGTTGCCCTTTTGACTGTGTACAGCTTGAACGCAAGTGAACTTTGCTCACATAGACTTGCCTAACTTTCAAAATACCTCCAACTATAAACCATCTGATGTCCCAAATAAAGTAGGTTATTGAATAAGTCTTATTTCTAGACTTCACTCTTCCAGGTTCATGCAGCCAAATAAAGTGATATCAAGAGGCACCACGAATCAGGCAGGCACCCGAAACCAGCTCCAGGATAAGGAGTGGGGACCCTCACTGAAAGAGGGAGGCGTAACAGGAAATGAGGGAAGACTTTGCTTTATGTCAAGCTTGTGCCTCATTTTTTTACAGAAAGAAGGAACACAAGTATCAAAATCACAACTATTATGTCACTTGCAAGTTGTTTTTTATTATAAGCTCTGGCTTTCAGAAAAAAAGGAACTTTACATGAAGAAGTATGAGGCAGAGTTGAAAAGAATGTTGGAAAGGCACATAAACAAAGGATGAGATCCCTTCAATTTTGTTCAATAATAGATCACTTGGAAATACTTAAGCTAAACAAGATTTTCCTCACACAGGCACAAGGATTAAGAAGCACCTATAAATTAAGTTTCTAGTTATTCAAGTTCCATCTAAGTCTTCTGCTGATTTCAAAGGAAGACTCAAAGATACTATTGAAAAGCAAGTAAAAGGGGAAAAAATTCAAAAATTATTATTAAACATAGACTTTTGATTACGCCAATGAAAGTTTTCAAAGATTAATCATGCCTCAGAGAGAAAGACTGGAAATGTTAGAAACTTTCTCAAGTTATGTAGAAATGTGGGTACCTATAAACAGACCAAAAAATAGCTGCTTTGAAAACCTATGATGTTCTTAGACTGATGTGCACAGAATGTTTCAATTGTTGTCAACCTGGTGATCTGGAAAGAAGGAAGAAAGGAAGGAAGGAAGGAAGGAAGGAAGGAAGGAAGGAAGGAAGGAAGGGTAGGGAGAAGGAAAAAGAATGAAAGAGAAATTTCAGTTAGAAGTTCCACTTCAGCCCCACCTCTTCTCTCTCTCTCTCTCTCTCTCTCTCTCTCTCTCTCTCTCTCTCTCTCTCTCTCTCTCTCTCTCTCTCTCCTGACTTTAGAAAGCTCTCCAAGTGGCAGTTCCTTCCCCTAAGATGATTGAGACCATGCCTAGAGGGTATTTAAGACCTAGTCCCTGAACCTGCCCCAGGATTTCTCTCCTTCCTCCCTGAGAGTCAAGCAGGAGTTGTGTTGCTCTGCTTATTAAATGTTGTCTTATTCATTCGGCTGGATTTGGCTTATTACACAACCAAGGATTTTCAAAATCCTTGTCAGAAAGAAAGAAAGAAAGAAAGAAAGAAAGAAGAAAGAAAGAAAGAAAGAAAGAAAGAAAGAAAGAAAGAAAGAAAGAAAGAAAGAAAGAAAAGGGGAGACAGGCAGATCTCTGTGAGTTTGAAGCCAGCCTGCTTTATAGAGGGAGTTCAAGGACAGGCCAAAGCTACTACAGTCTCACAAAACCAAAAAGAAAAAAGAAAAACAAGAAAGAAGGAAATGAATAAAGAACAAAAGAAAGAAGAAAGAAAGAAAGAAAGAAAGAAAGAAAGAAAGAAAGAAAGAAAGAAAGAAAGAGAACATTGTTTGCCAGACACACGTTGACAGTGTGGGCAGAATACACTCCAAAGCTGTAGGGATATAGCCCCACCCATTAGGGGCGTGTTCGCCTCGGGCTAATGTTTACGGATAAATCTGCCGGGCGTGATCCCAGCAGCCCTTTTCTTTTGCTCCGCTTTTCCAGCTACTCAGCTCCCAGGCCTGCCATAATTGGCTTCCATGCCTTCCATTCCTTCTATGCATGTCTAGGGTCATGATTTGATTCAGGGTTCCCTGGCTGTGCTGAGAATTGAGAACCACCTGTTAGTTCTGAGGTATTGGTCACTCAACATAGAGAAGACACTCTCTTCTGTTCTTCTAATCAATGTATAAATGTGTGTTTCATTTTCATGGTTAAGTTAAAATAGCAATATTTAAAATTACATCAATGCTATATAAATGGTTGTTAATGCTTTCATATACAATTCTTCAAAAGAATAAGTTACACATGTTTTATATATGAATTCCACATGCTCCACACATACAAAAAATGTACTCCTCCTTGGTTGTACAGATCAATATTGTGAGCTCACTGTAATCGATCATCTTTTATTAGATATTTCTCAGTCGTTGAATATTTTAACTGATTCTACCGTTTATTTAAATTTGGATGACAATTCACTGGGTTGCCTAAAGAAAAATGAAAGCCTTTCAGTCATAATGGGTAGCTTTGGAAGCCCAGTTTGTACGTTGTTACCCCCAAATTGGTATCCTGAAGGAAAATTGAGGCTCAACATTAACTGACCTAACATATAAATTAGTACACAAAGAATAGAGCTGCTCTGAGAGCAGAAACCAACCTAAGCTGAAAGAAAAGGAATATTATTGAAAGATTGTAAATGTAGAAAAGTAATAATTGAAAAAACATTTGAAATGAGGTCCTCAAGGATAGAATCTTGTAAATGGGGACTGCTTTTTCATTTCCTGGCCTCCCAGACCTGAATAATCACACAAAGCTATATTAATTACAACACTGCGTGTTCAATAGCTTAGGCATATTTCTACCTCACTCTTATATCTTAAGTTAACCAATTTCTATTAATCTATATATTACCAAGAGACTATGGTCTACCAGAAAGATTCCAGCATTTTTCTTCATTGGCAGCTACATGGCATCTGCCTGACTCTGTCCTCTTTTCCCCAGCATTAAGTTTAGTTTTCCTGCCCTGCCATAGGCCAAAGTAGCTTCTTTATTAACCAATGGTAATAAAACATATTCACTGCATACAGAGGGGGAATCCCACACCATCTCCCCCTTTCTGTCTAAATAAAAGGAAAGTTTTTAATTTTAACATAGTAAAATTGCATATAACAAAACAGTTATCAAGCAAGAATTACAGTTATGATATTTAGTCCACTTATATCTGGTAAAATTGAAGAATATATCATATATTTTATCTTTGTGAGTCTAATGTTTTACATCTAATTTATCTTTTATCATAATTAAGGAAAACCATAACTATAACTATCTGTCTTCACCTCCATCAAAGACCCCAAAGGGACATATTGCCTAAGTAAACAGGAAGTGCATTGTAAGCAACTTTCAAAACTCTAGAATTAACAGAGACATCTTGCTGCCTGGACAGTCACCCAAAGTTCTTTTATAATGTTGGGACATCCATCTTCAGACTACAGGCTCATAATGCCTGGCAGACTCTTCCATGAAGCAGGAAATTGCAATGATAGTTTTATTTATGTTGGCAGTTTGTCAGTCACCTTCTGTGTCCTGCAAAATGTCTGGAAGACTCTCTCATAAAGCAAGAACCCAACCCTGAAGCATTGTCTCACATTCTTTAGGCAAGTTCAGCAGTCATTTCCTGTGGGTTTTGCATGTCCAGTTTACATAGCATACCATCAAGCAGTTCAGCCAAGAACAGCTTCTTGCCCAAATGGCTAGCAAGCTCCATAAGGAGTCCCTTCAATGCCCATCATCTTCTTGAAGTAACTGGTGCTGCCAAAAGCAGATACATCTCACTGTTGAGAAAAGTCTAAGTTCTTAAAACATTTTAAATGCCATATTCCCAAGGTCTTTGAAGTGTTGAAGATTATCTATTTAACTGAAATATATCTTTGTATATCTAGAAAACCTAATGAATGAATTAAAAGTTTGATTATTATAGATGACTATCTATTAACCCATATTTCTTAATGATAAATTATATTTTTAAAAGAGCTGCACAAACAAAATACCTTAAACTAGAGCAGAAATACATATATACAGGTTAAAAAATTAATCCTAAATTTGTATCAATAGACCAAGATCCATACCATTGCAAAGTATTCATCTCTTATCATATCTCTTCTCTCTTTTTAGAAAGAGATCGACTATGACCATTTAGCCATTTATACCCAACCCCTTTTAAATGAAAATAAACATTTTAGAAACAGTAATTTTGGTAATTTTGTCTTAGTTTTCTCCAAGTTGCTTCCCACTGTCTGTTGGGCAAAGTATTTTTAGGCTTCATGGAGGCCTTTTGGGGGATATTGTTCCATCAAACCACATTAGTCTGGAAGGAATCCACAGATTCTCATCTTCTCTGGGAAGAAAAGGAGAACCTCTTTTCCAAAGTAACATAATCTTAGACTCAAATTTTGATGCCAAGATACCTTTATAATACATATGTTGGTTTAGCTTAGAAGCCTCCAGAATCAAATGTCTCTGCAATCAAAAAATTTAAAGGAAACACAATAATATACATAATTCAGACTCTATATGTACTTTCCATCTTTTTGTGGCCTTTTTACTATATCACTTTTTAATATTTATTTTATTATCTTTACTCCTTTAATCTAAGACTGTACTCTATTGTATTTACTTTTACTGTCTATTTAAAGACTGTTTTATTTTTAAAAACTATTTTCTTTTTATCACTGTCTATACTTTTTTTCATCTCTCTCCCAACCCTATGCACATTTTTTAAACACACTGTGTCTCATACAGAAGTCTTTTATGTCTGAATCTGTCCTTTTGTGTATCTGTAATAATTTTCTGATCAGGAGCACTTTTTAAAAAAAATGTTAAGTGGGGCATGGCTAGGACTAACACTGGCACTTTGCCTGTTGGCTCCACCCCATCACACATGGTGGAGGTATGTTCACCACCTATGCAAGTCATGGTCAACACCCCAGCTTCAAGGACACAGCAGATCTATGTCACCACTAAGCGACTTGTAGCCCTATTCACAAACCCTATGTGCTTTGCAGAAGGACTTCCCTGAAAAGCCAGAGCCATTCTTGCTGCCAGTATGATGCTGTTGTGCATCTGTTCGCCACCAACAAACAGAGCCTGTCAGAAAAAATGTGGCTACAAGAAGCTGTGCTTGGCTCCCATTTTTTTGTGGGTCTAAAGCCATCTTTTTAAAAGCCTTCTTAGGTCTTATGTGGATCCATGCCAGACATATAGCATGATTATGAAAGTGGGGATTGTTTTTTTGTTTTGTTTCTTTTTTTAATTTCCTGGCCACCAAGACCTGAATAATCCACTGAGGCGATCTTGGTCTACAAGAACCAGTGTTTGTCCTATATTAATTACAACACTGCTTGTTCAATGGCTTAGGGGTATTCCTACCTAAATACTATATCTTAAATTAACCCATTTCTATTAACCTATGTATCACCACGAGACTGTGATCTGTCAGTAAGGTTCTGGTATCTTTCACCTTTGGCAGCTTCTACATGGCATCTGCCTGACTTCACCTTCTTTCTCCCAGCATTCAGTTTAGTTTTCCCACCTAGCTCTATTCTGTCCTCCTATAGGCCAAAGTATTTATTAACAAATGGTAAGAAAACACATTCACAGCATACAGATGGGAACTCCACATCAAAATCTAGTAAAGAGAGACTTGGAATGATTAACACATGAATATTGGAGACAGAAATGGAAGAAAGAAACAAGAACAAAAGTCAAAGGTTTAGTGTGGTCTTTCAGCTGAGTTTCTTTGCCTTAAAAAAAATTGAATAAAAAATATCATTTAAATCCTATTAAATCATGATGGTAATACCGAATTGTTGGCACTACACAAGCAGGAAGAAAAACCAGGAACAGCTATAGTTATTGTTGATAAAAAGAAAACTGCTCCAAAGCATGGGTGAAGAGAGTTGTCTACCGCTGAG
Source organism: Chionomys nivalis (assembly GCF_950005125.1). Taxonomy (NCBI): domain Eukaryota; kingdom Metazoa; phylum Chordata; class Mammalia; order Rodentia; family Cricetidae; genus Chionomys; species Chionomys nivalis. Next base: position 39,693,236 of record NC_080087.1, on the reverse strand, counting down.
ACGGCAGGAGATTAAAGGTGCAATGAATGTAAACAGTCCTTACAGCAAATGGATGCACAAAACTAGAGGACTGAAATCCAAAAATAGCAACATCTGTGCCAGTTGCAGATTGTAATCAATGCATTCTTTTGTTATAAGCTGCTACTCAAGGAAAAACTACAGATACCTGAATCCAGACTGAAAGGCACATTTGATTATTCAGTGGAGCTTTCCCTGCCTTTAAACTTACTTATTTACACCACTAAATTGTCTCCTACAGGTATTATAGCATAAACAGATAAATATTTTTTTATTTACACCATAATGGCTGTAAAATACTAGCTGTTTGCTTTTATTCTTCTTGATTAATGTGTAAATCAGGGAGGACCCAAGGTCAACATTTATATGGATTTGATCCTTGCTGCATTATCTTACCCTTAACTAACAACCAGTTTTTAAGAGTGTTACAGTACTCTATGGATTTTTAAATTTCATTTAAGATTACAAAGGAAGGATATGAAATCGTTATCCAGCTGGCTAACTATGGACTTCTCTCATACACCATCATAGTCATGCAGCTGAATTTAATCCCAAAGTTAAAAAATATCAATGAATTCTGGCAAATGGATGCCACTCACTTTGCTCTTGTGCCTCAGATGCCATACCTGAATGTCTGCATAGTTATTCCTTAATATTATGGAGGCCAGGACATAATTGAAAGAGCACATAGAAAATTAAAACAACAATTATTTAAAAATGAAAAGGGAACTGGGCAGTGGTGGCACATTCCTTTAATCCCAGCCCTCAGGAGGCAGAGGCAGGCGTATTTCTGTGAGTTCGAGGCCAGCCTGGTCTACAAGAGTTAATTCCAGGACAGGCACCAGAAACTACAGAGAAATCCTGTCTCGAAAATCAAAAAAATAAAATAAAATAAATGAAAAGGGAATATTCTTACATTTTCCTTACTTGTTCTTAATATTAAAATTTGTCCCAAGGTGATATATATTTAAGAGCTCAAAAAACACCTCCTTATAGAACACTCTGAACTGCATTTAGAGAGGCCTGTGTAGTTTAATCAATTTGAGATTTGGCAGCTTGGGGTGTGCCTAGAAGGGTTGGGAGGGGTCATGGGTCTGTCATTGTACATAGATGTGCTGAAATAGTTTAGGTTTATCTCTTCAAGAAATGTCTTAAGACATACAAATGCAAGTTATAAAGGAACTACAGATATGAAAGCTTAAATAAGTTGTAAGATTCTAAAAAGTGTTTTCAAGATATGTAGATGTAAGTTATAAAGATCTAAGAAAGTGTTTTAATGTTTATAAATGCAATTTGTAAATGTATTAGAAAAGGATTTAAGGTGCATATAAAATGAAAAGACATTTCAGATTTTTTTTGCCTCTCTATATTATTATATTATGACATCAAAAATTCAGAATAGCCTGGTCTACAAGAGCTAGTTCCATGACACGAACCAAAAAGCTACAGAGAAACCCTGTCTCGAAAATCAAAAAAAAAAAAAAAAAGAAAAAAAAATTCAGAAATTTAACTCTTATCAGTGGAACTCTGATAAGCTATTAACCTAGCACTGCTACTATTATCATAGCCACAAGCTCAAAAACTTAAATTTCCTCTCTTTGTCTTCTAAATATAGACTTAAAGGTGCTTCTCATTGTGCTAAAAGTATCTGTTCACTCCATTTACACCCAGTCTTCTGGAAAGGGAAAAAGAGAGATCATGTTTTTAACCCCAAACCATTTAGGGTTCCCAACCTTTCAATATGACTCAAAAGCGTGACTCAACTGCCTTTCTACAATGTGGATTTCAATACAGATTACAAACAGTGCTAATGCTAGAATATATAGAACTTTTATAAACTTAAAAAAACTTTTTGTAAGTTTCAGGGAATCTACTTGGATTCTTCCCTCACAACTCAAATGAACTCCAGATAGTTCCTACCAACCAATGGCCTAAGATTTCCTGTCTACTGCCTATTCCTAAGAGCGGGATCTCTCCCTCTTTCCCTAGTCAACCGTCAGGACTATGGACCTGGAAGTTTAAAATAAAACACTCTAAATAAAGATTTTCCCCTAACCTTCTTCACTTTGCCTTCTTTCCCTAGTCTATCTGTCACCACAGATTTCAAATCTGCTGCAGACTTCTTCAGCAATTCCTCAGCCCACACCCTGGGCAGCTACAGTGTGGCTATCCCTAGGTGGAACGGACTGATAAACTGCTCCAAAGTAGGCCAGCACTTCCTGAGCTCCAAACAGTCCTGCAGAGCCTGGTCAGTGAGTGAAACATTCTTCTCTCTCTGGATATGGTCAGCATTCCAACTTTCCTGCTCCCCGCACCAACAATGATGACCCGATGTCAACAGAAGTAGTCATAGAAAAGATTGTGCCACCTCTTATCATTTACTTATTATCAACAAGAAGGCGGAGAAGTTAGGTTTCAAACTCCAGACAGAAGCTGAGGTGCTATTTATCATATTAAAGCAAATTTGGCCACCAAGTTCTCCCAATATCCCTCAGCCCCTACATGATACAGGGTCCTTCTGGTTTGCAAACCCCAACTTCTACCCTAAACTTCTCCAGCCCAAGGTCTTGGCTACCCTTCCTCCATTTTCTCTTCCCTATATTATCCAGCCATTTTGTCTGTCTGTCCTTTTTTGGGCCTCCTGGCTGTTGCACTGGGCTCCTTCTCTTTCCCCTCCCTCTACTACCTGTCTTCACATGGCTTAGTCTGATCATGTCCACTCTGGACTCTCCCAGATATCCCTACCTCTGGGTATGCGCTTCCTTTTGTCTACAATAAATTTTCCACTTCACCACACCTAGAAACCACTAAAGCAAGTACTTTACTAACTGAATGATCTCATGGTTGTATTTTATGGAAAAGTAACAAAATATGACTGTTGTCTTCTCTAAGCTGTGTGGAAGAAGAAAAGGAACATGTTAAATACATTTAAAGTTAGAAAATCAGGTTATACATGGGCAGATTAGTAAGCAATATACAGACCATTATGCAACGTACAGACTTGTTTATAATGTGAAGACTTGCATACAGTATGCAAAGTAGTATATAATGCATAGACTATTATACAGTGTGCAGACTAGTAAACAATGTATAATGTGCAGATTCATATACAGTGTGGACTAGTATATAATATACAGACTAGTAAGCAATGTAGAGACTAGTCTACAGTGTGCTGACTAGTGTTCATTATGAAGACTAGTATGTAATATACATACTAGTAAACAATGTAGAGACTAGTCTACAGTGTGCTGACTAGCGTTCATTTTGAAGACTAGTATGTAATATACAGACTAGTAAACAATGTAGAGATTAGTCTACAGTGTGCTGACTAATGTACAGTGTGAAGACTAGTATGTAATATACAAACTAGTAAACAATGTAGAGACTAGTCTACAATGTGCAGACTAATGTATAGAGTGCAGACTAGTGTTCAGTGTGAAGACTAGTATGTAACATACAGACTAGTAAACAATGTAGAGACTAGTCTACAGTGTGCTGACTAGTGTAGAGGGAGCTGTGGGCTGTGTTCCTGCCACCCAGCTCCAGGCCGCCTGGCTAGCTTATGCCCCCAAATAACAACACACAAATTGTATTCTTTTAAACACTGCTTGGCCCATTATTTCTAGCCCCTTACTGGCTAACTTTCACATCTTGATAACCCATTTCTAATAATCTGTGTAGCACCATAAGGTGGTGTCTTACCAGGAAGATTCTAGCGTACATCTATCTTGGGCTGGAGCTTCATCATGTCTGACCCGGAGAGGGGCGGCATGGCATCTTCCTCACTTCCCTTCTTCCTAGCATTCTGTTCTGTCTACTCCACCCACCTATGTTCTGACCTATCAGGCCAAGCAGTTTCTTTATTAATTAACCAATGAAACAACACCTACATCAGACTAGTGTACAGTTTGAAGACTAGTATGTAATGTACAGAATAGTAAACAGTGTAGAAGCTAGTGTACAGTGTGCATTCTCTTGGACAATGTGGAGACTAGTATGTAATATACAGAATAGTAAATAATGTATAAACTAGTATAGAGTGTGCAGACTAGTGTGTGGTGTGAAGACTGGTATGCAATGTACAGACTAGTATATAGTGTACAATATTCACCATTTTCTTTCTCTTTCTCTTTCTCTTTCTCATGGCTAGGAGGCCTGTTCTACTATGCATCACCATGAGGTCATGGCCTACCAGCAAAGTTTCAGAACATCTGTCTCTGGAGGTGGCTCCATGCCTTCTCTCTGACTACACTTCTTTTCTTCCAGCTTTTAGTTTAGTCTTCCCTGCCTAGCTCTATTCCCCTATAGTTCTGCTATAGTCCCAAAGCAGTTCCTTTATTAACCAATGATAATTGCAGCATACAGAGGGGAATCCAACTTCACAACTTTGAAAGAAAACTTTTGCAACTACATATTAAAGGTATTAAGTGACAATTGTAAGTCATTTCAAAAGGTGCATAATAATATAACCTATGCATTCTGTCCTTTAGGGAGAGCAACTGATCCCACTAGAAAGATAGACTGTGGCTATGAATCAGACCATCTGTGCATCTCTGTGGACAGTTGTGGGCTGGTAGCCTTTGTTACACTGTGCGACTAATCACCCACAAAACCTAGAATGAGTTCATAAGACATGTCCAGCCTGGCATAGAAGGACTAAGTCAAGGAGCTGACAAGGTCATGGCCTTAGGAGGGACCAACACTGGTAGGTGGCTAGTATGTCCCCAAATTAGGAGCAGTGTTTGCATAAGATGTGAGACTAGGAAAATAATGATGTCTTGCTGTTCGTCTCAAATATTCTGAACACTGAAGTTCAGAAATGTATGAGAGAATCATACTGAATTTGTATTAATATTATTTTAATATGTATATTACATTAATCTAGAAGCTAAGGTTTTAATCAATAAATTATGCTAGAATAATCAGATAGTATTTTGTAACTAATTTTTGTTTTGGTCATGGAATTACTTTGTAGAATAACTTTCAGAGAAAAAAGCAATAATTAGAAACAATATCATATTGTTTCAGTTTGCATAATTAAACACTTATCATTTAATCCTAAATATCATTTTCTTTCTTTTACTCTGGATCGTTCCTTTCAAAATCTTAGAAGCAGCTTTGTCCACAAAGCTGTTCTGCAATCAGCCTAGTCATTTGCAGTATCAGCAGGCTCACTGAGTCTTCACAGAAATGCACACGTGCAGGGAAAAATACTGTGCATCACTGATTTCAAGTGGACATCAACATAAACCCAATAGTTAACTGAAGCAACTCGTCTAATCCTGCTATACCTAGGACATTTAAAGGTGAACTTAGATTGTTAGCTCAATTATTTATTGTAAGAAATTTAAAAGAAGAAATCCATTTTCAAAAGTACCCTGAGCCAGCTTAGCCCCAAATACACATAAAAAGAAACCACTGAATTCCAGTAAAGTATGCTAATCTAGGTATTTTTCATCCCAAACTCAACTCTGATAAACTCTTCCTCCTATTAGGTGATTACGGTAGAAAATCACTAACAGCCAAGCTTGACTTATGACCTGCAGGTATGACAAGATCATATACCTGCCACATGATAAATTAAATAGGACATAAAATGCAGACACGAATCTATCCATATACATATTTTATTGAGAAAAGGACAAACTTTTAAGTACCGGAAGGAAAGATAAAACCCAACAAGGTGTAAGGATATGCTCTTCCGATGACTCAGACAAAAAGGAACAGGGGGAAGGGGCTTGTATTAAGAATACAATGAGTGCTGCCTTTGTTGAACAACTATATCTGACATTCAGGGCTAATGCCTCACTTGTGAGACTCTGAGTTTGCAGTGCTCTTATTATCAAATGATGACCAAAGTTTCTCATATTTATTAACCTAATGGTCTACTGATAAAAACTATCAAAATGATTTCTTTAGACACAGAATAAAACAGATGTAATTATATTGTGCATGAAAATTAGAGTAATATGTATTAAATATGAAATGTTCTGAAGCTACAACAAAATTATAATATTTTAGAAAAATATTCAAAATATAATCTCAATGCGAAGTTCTCTATTGTTGTGTGGAAAAAAATCTCATAATTAAGGGTTTTTTTTCTTTTAAAACAGATGCTTGGGGCTGGAGAGATGGCTCAGTGGTTAAGAGCATTGCCTGCTCTTCCAAAGGTACTGAGTTCAATTCTCGGCAACCACATGGTGGCTCACAACCATCTGTAATGAGGTCTGGTGCCCTCTTCTGGCCTACATACAGACAGAATATTGTATACATAATAAATAAATATTTTAAAAAATTATCTAAAAAAAAAAAAAAGGATGCTTTCGCAAGATCAGCCCATGGGTGCAACAGTGGCATGAGCGCTATCATATAACCAACTGTTTCCTGATCGGATTTAAGAACAGCGCTTTAGGGAGAAGCAAATGCCTACTAATGGGAATCTGCCCAAGAACGCAAGAGTGATCAGCTCAGAGGACCTAAGGGAGAACCCACCATTATTATTTTGCTAAGTGGTCAAAGCATCAAACTACCCTCTAAATTTGTTCATTCCTACTTGCAGTTTAATTCAGCTCCCAAACCTTATCAAAGAAGTTTCTTTGTTCAGTGGATAGTGATAAATACAGAAACTTAAAACTGGTCAAAATGCAAAGAGCATGGGTGGAATGCTCAGACACAAAGGGTGCATCTATATCACATTGACCCCAAGGTTCAATAGTCATTGAAGAAGAGGGGAAGTAAAAATAGAAAAAGGCAAAAGTTTGGAAGGCCCAGATCAAAGCAGTGTCTTCTGTACCTGGCACCACTGTCATGATGAACTCACAGCAGCTGTAGTTTTGACATAATCTGTTAAAGGGTCAAGCCAGTTAACACTCTGCAATGGAGGGAAAGAGGATAATGGGGTGCCCTTATACCCCCAGCAATGAGGAGCTATGGACAGTGGATGCTTCCTTGGTAAATAAGATTCAGGATCTTTTAAGAACATGGCTCCTTAAAGAAGGTGGGAAAGCTCCAGTGCATGTCCTACACCCCAAAATATGTGGGGCAGCACAAATTAAACTCTGGTTATTTGTTTAATATTTATTTATTTATTATGTATACAATATTCTGTCTGTGTGTATGCCTTCAGGCCAGAAGAGGGCACCAGACCCCATTACAGATGGTTGTGAACCACCATGTGGTTGCTGGAAATTGAACTCAGGACCTTTGGAAGAGCAGGCAATGCTCTTAACCGCTGAGCCATCTCTCCAGCCCCCGTTATTTTTTTTGAAGAAGACACAAAATTGGAAGAAGATAGAGGTGGGTCTTGGAGGAGTTAGGGGGAAGAGTAAGAATGAATATGATCAAAATACGTTTTATGAAATTCTCAAAAAATCAGTTATAATACTTTAAAATTGATGCATTAAATGATTATCAGGACCAAATGCTTTAACCAATATATGTTTATGACTGTGGAATTATAAATACATATTAAAATTGTATGCAGTCTTTATCCTGGTTTATATTTCTTAAGTATCCAAGTGTTATCAGGTTTCAGGATCTAGAAATGTTCTGTGAGCAAATATGTGCCTGGCATTTGTGATTGGCAATGCAGATAATCCACCTTTGTTTGGTTCTTACAGATATAAATTATTTTATAAAGATGTCATCTTTCTTCCTGCTGTTGATTCTGACATGCTGGGCGTGTCATCAAATCAAGTCAGGTTGTTTGCAGCACCCAAGAATCAGAGGAGGTTTGTTATGATGTTTCTGACTGTCAATTATCCTTCCCTGAAATAATGAATAAATGGAATGCCTTTTATCAGGTTCCTTCTTTAAGTTTTACATTTCAAACTCCTTTTTATATGATACCTTGTATAAAGACTGCTTTTGTGTAGTGTGTGTTATTTTCCTTACTGTGGCTGTGCAAATGGTGTAGTCCGTATCTCAGTCATCTGTTGCAGAAATGCATCACCTGCCATTGAAACCCAGCATCCCCATACAGCACCAACACAAAGTGCATCTGATGGATCTGCTCCTTTCACCTCAAACAGATTATATTACAAATAGTGACCATATAGGATAGTTTTCTTTCTTTTTTTTATTAATTAATTTTTTTAATTATTTAAGATTTCTGTCTCTTCCCCGCCACCACCTCCCATTCCCTCCCCCTCCCCCAATCAAGTCTTCCTCCCTCCTCAGCCCAAAGAGCAAGCAGGTTTCTCTGCCCTGTGGGAGGTCCAAGGACCACCCACCTCCATCCAGGTCTATTAAGGTGAGCATCCAAACTACCTGGGCTCCCACAAAGCCATTACGTGCAATAGGATCAAGAACCCATTGCCATTGTTCTTCAGTTCTCAGTAGTCCTCATTGTCCGTTATGTTCAGCGAGACCGGTTTTGTCCCATGCTTTTTCAGACCCTGGCCAGCTGGCCTTGGTGAGTTCCCGATAGAACATCCCCTTTGCCTCAGTGTGTGGGTGCACCCCTCGCGGTCCTGAGTTCCTTGCTCGTGCTCACTCTCCTTCTGCTCCTCCTTTGGATCGTGAGAATTCAGTCTAGTGCTCCAATGTTGGTCTCTGTCTCTCTCTTCTTTCATCGCCTGATGAAGGTTAATATTCAGGAGGATGCTTATATGTATTTCTTTGGGTTCACCTTCTTATTTAGCTTCTCTAGAATCACGAATTATAGTCTCAATGTCCTTTATTTATGGCTAGAAACCAAATATGAGTGAGTACATCCCATGTTCCTCTTTTTGGGTCTGGCTTACCTCACTCAGGATAGTGTTTTCTATTTCCGTCCATTTGTATGCAAACTTCAAGAAGTCATTGTTTTTTACTGCTGAGTAGTATTCTAATATGTATATATTCCATACTTTCTTCATCCATTCTTCCATTGAAGGACATCTAGGTTGTTTCCAGGTTCTGGCTATTACAAACAATGCTGCTATGAACATAGTTGAGCATATACTTTTGTTGTATGTTTGGGCATCTCTTGGGTATATTCCCAATAGTGGTATTACTGGGTTGAGAGGTAGGTTGAACCCGACTTTCCTGAGAAACCGCCACACTGCTTTCCAAAGTGGTTGCACAAGTTTGCATTCCCACCAGCAATGGATGAGAGTGCCCCTTTCTCCACAACCTCTCCAGCAGAGGCTATCATTGGTGTTTTTGATTTTAGCCATTCTGACAGGTGTAAGATGGTATCTTAATGTTGTCTTGATTTGCATTTCCCTGATTGCTAAAGAAGTTGAGCACAATCTTAAGTGTCTTTTGGCCATTTGAACTTCTTCTGTTGAAAAGTCTCTGTTCAGCTCAGTGCCCCATTTTATAATTGGATTGATTAACCTTTTACGGTCTAATTTCTTGAGTTCTTTGTATATTTTGGATATCAGACCTTTGTCAGTTGCGGGGTTGGTGAAGATCTTCTCCCAGTCAGTGGGTTGCCTTTCTGTCTTAGTGACAGTGTCCTTTGCTTTACAGAAGCTTCTCAGTCTCAGGAGGTCCCATTTATTCAATGATGTCCTTAGTGTTTGTGCTGCTGGGGTTATACGTAGGAAGTGTTCTCCTGTGCCCATGTGTTGTAGAGTACTTCCCACTTTCTCTTCTATCAGGTTCAGTGTGTTTGGACTGATATTGAGGTCTTTAATCCATTTGGACTTGAGTTTTGTGCATGGTGATAGATATGGATATATTTTCATTTTTCTACAGATTGACATCCAGTTTTGCCAGCACAATTTGTTGAAGATGCTCTCTTTTTTCCATTGTATACTTTTAGCTCCTTTATCGAAAATCAGGCGTTCATAGGTTTGTGGGCTAAAGTCAGGGTTTTCTATTCTATTCCATTGGTCGACTTCTCTGTTTTTATGCCAGTACCAAGCTGTTTTCAGTACTGTAGCTCTGTAATAGAGTTTGAAGTCAGGGATGGTAATGCCTCCAGATGATCCTTTATTGTATAAGATTGTTTTGGCTATCCTGAGGACACCAGAAAATGGAAGGACCTCCCTTGCTCTTGGATTGGGAGGATCAACATAGTAAAAATGGCAATTCTACCAAAAGCAATCTATAGATTCAACGCAATCCCCATCAAAATCCCATCAAAATTCTTCACAGATCTGGAGAAGACAATAATCAACTTTATATGGAAAAACAAAAAACCCAGTATAGGATAGTTTTCTAAGGGGTAATTTGGTTAGTGTTCTTAATTCAAATGTTAGGTAAACTATAAAATCTTAGAATATATGTAATTATAGAAAATTTTATAACTAAGTCAAGTTATTAGATCTGAATTGACAAATGACCTTCAGAGTATAGAAGTAAACAGTTACATATTATTCTGAATTTAGTACTAGAATATCATAATAAAACATATTGCTCAAACACAGACATGAACAAATGGTCCTGGAAAAGCTGGATATTTGCTACCAGAAGAATGAAACTAGATCATATTTCCTGTATTGAATAAAAACTAAATTCAAAATGGATTAAAATTTTAATGCCCCAAATCCTGAAAATGTCAGAATAAAACAGAGAAATACAACATGTGTATAAGCACAGGCAATAGTTTTTTCAATAGGTTTTCAACAGCACAGGAATTATAACAGGAACTGACTAATGGGATTATATGAAATTAAAAAGCTACTGTATAGCAAAAGTAAGTAGACACCTTATAGAGTGGGAGAAAAATCTTTGTTGGCTCTAGAATCAACAAAGAAGTGCAACAGTTAAACACCAAAGAAATAAAAGTCAGTCAATACATGGGTTAATTAATCAAATAGATAACCAAAAGAAAAAGGCAAATGCCCGATAAGTATTTTTTAGCATTGTCAGTAAAGAAAATCAATGTTCCCACTCCTAGCACCTGTCAAATACCTCTAATTCAACAACTGGTGATGGAGTTTCATGTTTGTCTTCCTCCTTTCATGCTGGGATTTCGTCTGGCTTGAGCTTGCTTGGGTCTTGTACATGCTCTCACAATTGCTGTGAGTTCATATGTAAGGCAGAGAGAAAAAGTCAGCTAAGAATGGTATGGGCTTTTGAAAGCCCCAAACCCACCCCAGGTGATTTAACTTTTGCAACAAGGCTGCACTTCTTAATTCTTCCCAAACAGTTTCACCAACTGTGAACCAAATTCAATATATGAGCTATGGGGGTCATTCTCATTCACACCAACATGCCATCTAAGCTCTGTGAAATGAACACGGGCTGATTGGACAGTTTCTGACACAGTTTGGGGACTAAAGAGAGAGTTGGCTTTACTTTTTTTTTTTTTACTAACTTGGGCTAAAATTCAAATAAAACTTTGCTTGTTTTGCCTGTCAGATTGACTCCAACTCATTTTTGTTTGTTGGTTACCTCCAGGATCCTGCAGTGTCCTCCAGGAAACTCAATCCACATCTTGTTTAAGTTGTCATTATTTTTAAGCTATGAATCAATCAAAAAGTATATATACAAAACTTTTGTTATTGTGATACCACTTATTAAAACCTTTTAATTGTTTTAATTTTTGTTACTATTGGATAGAAGAGTCATTTTGAACTGTTGGGTGTACACACTACAACTATAGCTAATAACTCCATTCAGCTTTCAACTTTTAAATTTGTGTACTAGTTAGGGCTCTCTGGGTATATATGGGATTTATTAGACTGACCTACAGGTTGTGGTCCAGATAGTCCAACAATGTCTGCCTCACCCTGAGAAGACTGAGACTTCAGTAGTTGTTCAGGTCATGAGGCTCAGTATCTCAAAAGTCCCGATCTGGAGCTGGAGTCAGGGAGGATTCCTGGGTATCGGCTATTTTTCAGTCTACTTTGGGATCTTGAAGAGGTTGTGTTTAGTAGGAACTGTAGCAATAAGATATTTAAACATGACAGCAAGGGTAAAAGCAAACAGGCAAAAGGCAGTTTCCCTCTTCCATATTCTCTTATGTCGGCTGCTACAAAAATGATGTGGTTCAAATTTAGTTTGGATTTTCCCACTTCAAATAATCTGATATGGGATTTCCCTAACAGGAGTGCCCAGCAGCTAGAGTTTTATTGTATTCCAGAGGTAGTCAAGTTGCCACCCAAGAAGAACCATCGTAATGTGTAAAATTTATCAGAAAGGTCCAAATCAGGAGCAGAAGGAGAGAGAGCACGAGCAAGGATCTCAGGACCGCGAGGGGTGCACCCACATACTGAGACAATGGGGATGATCTATCGGGAACTCACCAAGGCCAGCTGGACTGGGTCTGAAAAAGCATGGGATAAAACCGGACTCGCTGAACATAACGGACAATGAGGACTGCTGAGAAGTCAAGAACAATGGCACTGGGTTTTGATCCTACTGCACGTACTGGCTTTGTGGGAGCCTAGGCAGTTTGGATGCTCACCTTATTAGACCTGGAAGGAGGTGGGAGGTCCTTGGACTTCCCACAGGGCAGGGAACCCTGACAGCTCTTTGGGCTGATGAAGGAGGGGGAGTTGATTGGGGGAGGGGGAAGGAAATGGGAGGCGGTGGCGGGGAGGAGGCAGAAATCTTTAATAAATAAATAAAGAAAGAAAATACAATTTCTAAAAAAAAAATTATCAGAAAAAAATCCACTTAATTAGTTTTTTACAAATCAGGTAATTTCTCTGGTGATATTCAAGATGCTCTGTTTTCAAAATCATATTATGAACAAGTAAGTAAGTGTAAGACAATCAGCACATAAATTAAAATAAAAACCAGCAAGCCTATCAAAAATTGGGACTTCGTGTGTTGGTGAGATGGCCACTGCCCTCTTGACTGCCCGATTTCCATCCCTAGGACCCACACAGTGGAAGGAAAGCATCAATTCCTGCAGACAGTGCTCTGACCTGCACACACATGTGGTACAACCTGCACACTCACAGACACACACCAGCAAAGAAAGGTTTAAAAAGGGAGCGAGGACAAAGTAACTGAGCAAGTCCTGGCACTTCTAACTTCCATTAATGTAATTTACTAAAATCAGATACGCACAGTTAAGCACACTGGAAGAGTAAGTTGAGAACCATATGCTTTAGTCCCGTTTTAGGGACAGAAGTCTAAGCATGCAAATGAAAGAATACAAAAGGCTATCAAATTTTCACCACGAAGTTATTGGTATTGCTTTTATCATTGGACCAATGACCTCACTGAACGAGAAAATGAATGAGAAGTTAACTTAATCTAATCCCGTTCAAATCATCAAGCATTTTATTGCCTAGTAGGGAAACCATTTTACTCTCTGTATGCTTTTTCCCACAGTAGCATGATCAGAAAGCCATGTTGAGGAAAATTATCAAGGAAGATTAATGAGCCTTAAATAATTTTAAGCCTAGAATAAAAACTTTTCTCCAAATTAACGATTATGTTTTTCTCCCATCTGCCTTTTATCAGAGTCCTGCGCCTGGTTGCTTTGGTCACAAGGGGGCAGCATCTGAACACTTCCTCTCATTTCTTTCCGAATTTGTGCCCATGATTTTGTCCAATGCTCAGCGTGAGAGTCACAAGGATAAGTGAGGCTTCCTTCCATGAGGATCACTGACATACTGCACAGAGCTGTACATCATCCCTCTTCCGGAACTACATTTTCTACTTTGTCCCAAAATGATAGCAAATAGAGAGGTTTTAAAAAATTAATGAATTCCAAGAAATAAAATGGAGTTAATTAGACACCTATTACTTTCTGAGATTTTTAAATTATGGCTCTAGTACATATAAGATGATGAAAATATATTTGTCAGAAAGATTTATATTAATTTTATTTCTTTTCATAAAAGAGTTATAAGGAATCCCAACCCCAACAAAAAGGAGTATTTTGGATTTGAGTAAGTTTACTTTTACTCTGCATGTCAACAAGTCTTACCAAGAAGAGTAATCCCTAATAATGCTGCATTTAAAGGGTGATTATGTTGTTAATGCATGATTTTGGGAAGTAGGCGGGCATAGGTTTGAGACAGGGTTTCTCTGTAGCTTTGGAGCTTGTCCTGGAAAATGCTCTGTAGTCCAGGCTGGCCTCAAACTCACAGAGGTCTACCTGCCTCTCCTGGGATTAAAGGCATGCACCATAAGTGCCTAGCTTAGTGCATGATTTTTTTAACCCAGAAATTTTCTAGTTTTTTTTGTATGTTTGTTTGTTTTTTTAAAAAGAAACCACTTGTACACAGGAGTGGAACCCAGAGAATGCATGAAATGAAAGGGCAAATTAACGTTCAATAAAGTAATAAAGTAGAAGAAACTAGCATTTCTGAAATCTAGTTGTTGTGCAAAAGCATGACAATAAAAAGTGCACAATGAGGTCAAGAACTGGTTTGCTCGTTTGAGAATATGCACAAAAACTTACATAAGACTATGGTGGGTGTTGTAATAAGAGCGGCGGGGCTGCGTCCTCGGCACCCGATGGCTTTACCCAAAATAATTACACGGAAACTGTATTCTTTTAAACACTGCCTGACCCATTAGTTTTAGCCTCTTATTGGCTAGCTCTTATATATTGATCTAACCCATTTCTAATATTCTGTGTAGCACCATGAGCTGGCTTACCAGGAAAGATCTTAACCTGCGTCTGTCTGGAGTGGGAGAATCATGGCGACTTCCTGACTCGGCTTCTTTCTCCCAGCATTTTGTTCTGTTTACTCCATCCACCTAAGGGTTGGTCTATCAAATGGGCCTAGGCAGTTTCTTTATTAATTAACCAATGAAAGCAACAGATTAATACAAGACCCACCTCCATCAGGTGGGAGAGTCTAAAATAGATAAAGGTGGATTGGGGCATTCCCAAATGCAGTGCAGAGTCACATTTGCCTCAACAATAAGTTTTAGAATTATTTGCCTTTTCTAGCAATTATTGAAGCTCACATGGGTAAAAATTTCTGATACTCGGGAGTTTATATACTAAGAGCTATGGTTTTCGTTAGAGGGCATTATCCTAATTCCAGAGAGCCACCAGGCTCATCTCACTCCTAAATCCAGTCCACTGGACTTTCTCAGCTCCTCTAGCTCTCCTTCTCCTCCATGAGAACAGCAGATTTCCTGGTAGCTGTGCTCATCTTGCCTTCCTTGCCATTGCTCTAATTTGAATTCTTGAAGGACAGCGAACACAGTCGACATTTCCAGTGGCAGCTTCATCATAGATGGCTCAGAGATTTTCGGTGCTGTTCAGACAGAATTACCAGTTGGTAAGAAGTTGCTACCTTAAACCTGCTGGCCTTGAGTCTCAGAGTACCACAGGCTTGCAAGCTGGACCTTCAAATTCAGAGACTTCCATTTAGCTTGGAGAAGTGGATTGTGTGTTGGGGCTCTTAAGGCCAGAGGTTTATTGTTCATAACCCTGAGTTCTCTTGGCTTACAGGCTGAACTTTCAAATCCAGGTGCTGCAAGCTCCAAGGTTTGAGATTCAGCTGTAAGATTCTGGGCTTTCACAAATGGGAGAAACTAGTGATTCTTGGCTCTCAGAGCCACAGGCTTATTGCTCTGACCTTTGAGTGCCAGAACCTCAGCCCTTAGCAGCCACTGTTAAAGTTCCAAGCTTCATGTGTTAGCACAATCTGGGTGACTTGGTGGCTTTCTGGAGCCCTTCTTAACAGCTAAGGCTTGCAGCTCTTCTGCAGCCTTGGGTCTTTACAGACTTTAGCTTTCTGGAGTCTTGGCTCTTCACCACCTCTCATAGCCTTTCCCCTCCAGCAAGGGCAGCTCTCCTCTGTCTCTAAATTTGACAGTGCCTCCACAGCTGCAGTCTCAGAGTTTCTGCTCCGAGCTATTTGCTGAGACTCTTCTGTCGGAGAGATGCCTGGGCCTAGAGGCTGTGAGGATCCTCTGCCTTTCTGTGAAATCAGCTCAATCTCTTCCATCTCTAACAAGACGACAGGTGAGAACAGTAAAGCCAACCCTGGCAGACATTACTTGGAAGCTACTGTTGTGCATAAGGGATGCCCTGAGATGAGCATGGTTTATTCTACTTGTACACGCTCTCCAGATGCCTCAGGTATGAGAGTCACTCTTCCCAGACCAAACTGAATGGTTGCAGTAAGATCTGGAGCAGCTGTGGAGTCATTGGCTAAAATGGTAGTTGGCAGGTGATCGAAAACTATAATGGGTGCGATGGATGGAGTCTTTCATAGCTTGCTGACACTTTTGACTAAAGCATAATATTCTGAAGCAACATCGTGGTTGACGAGCAGGTTTTGTCCCTGCGGAGATTTCCCAAACGAGTACAAAGTCTCTTTGGGCACATGGAACTGAACTTATGCTTTCTCCTGACGTCTGTGGTTGAGCCGGAGTTCCTCGGAGCCAACGGGAAGCTCTTAAAATAGCCAGAACTGAACTGTGATGATGACAGCAAGGCACAGAAGCAGCCATTTGACTGGCAGCTGCTCCCTCCCTGCTCCAGTTTCCTGAGAGGTAGCTGCAGTCATACAGTTCACTATTATATCAGACCAAGGGAACCAGGAAGGCACCAACAGAGGACCCCCCCCCCCTCTTCCACTTGTATCTTTACCTACCTGCAGCTGTCACTAGCAACCCAACCTGAACTGCCCTGAGATAAGAGGGACAGTCTGATAGCTGTCATTAAAAAGGCCGAAAACTGGTCCATGGCATCCCCAACCATCAAAAATGGGGAAGGACACCAGGGGATATTTGCAGGACAGGCCTAATACAAGGTCAACATAAAATTAGCATCCTGTTAGGAGTTAGGGGCAAGGCAGCACCACCTTTACAGGAAGGTGGTTAGGGTTGTAAACCCTAGGTAAACAATGCATCTGTATGTGCTGGCATAACTGGTAGTAAGTTCCCAGAGACTGAAGTTGTAAAATAAAGTCTACCCAACCTGTGAGCTCAGGGACTATAACCCAAAAGGCCTTGTAGCAGCTGAGGACTCCATCCTGCATCTGAGGGCCTCCCTGTAAGTAAGGAATTGCAGGAGTGCAAAAAACCTGGGATGATCTCTCCTATCTCAAAATCTGCTAGAGTCAATTGTGATCTTTGCCTTTAAAAGTTGCCCCTCCCCTGAAGCCTTAAATCTGAACAAGGAGATTGTGGCCAGCTGCTGCAACTTAAATTGAAATTCAGCTAATTACAGCTTGATAGAAGTTGGATTGCCTCTCGGTGTTTTCTCACTCTGCAACACCCTCACTCATCAACATGTTGCCTTTATTCTTTTTACTTTCTCACTCTTGGCCCTTGGAAACTGTGAGCAGGCTTTCCCCTTAGATGACTGGTTACCTAAGCAATCAGACTTTCACCTGGCCTAACTGAAGGACCCAGCCATGGCAGGCTCAATAGAGGCCTGAGTTTTCCATTACCCTAAGACAAAACTTAGTTGAAGGAAAGAGCACAAACTTGAGACCACCCAGGTACCACTCAGAAATGGACCATGCAAGTGGAAAGTACCCAAAGATCCAAAGGAAATGCCTAACATTCCAACCGTTGTAAATAGGATCACCTGACGTCACTTGGGCCCACATCCATCCATCCCCTTTCACCAATACACATCTAGACAAATGTCAGCCAATCTGGGGTCCTGAACTTTATAAATCCTTCACCCCAACCTATGCTATGATAAAAACCCCACCCCAAATTGAGCTCAGGGCTCTGATGTGCCAATTTGTTGGACGCACAAAGAGTCCAAGTTTGAATTTGAATAAAGATTGTTTGCCTTTATTCATATAGAATCAGTATTTTGGGGGGTCCCCATGATCTGGGCATAACATTCCAACAAACAACCAGAATCCCATATATGTTGAAATTAATTAACTGGATCCATCCAAAGTCAGTGCCTAACATGCCGAAAAGCAGAGCTAGTCAGGCTCAGTGCTAATACATAAAAGAACCACACCAGAAGGCCGAATTTAGCAACTCCTTTTAGAGTCCCCTCCCTTTCTCACATGCAGGTTTCCCATCTCTCCATAAACTTTGTTTGCTTGGTTTTTCTTCTACTGTCCTTGAACATCATTCTTTGGCATCATGATACAACAAACTGAGAAAGCACTGGCTGGCGACTGGGGGTGATTTTTGTGGCCATGGGCTTTCTGAGACTGTAGCATTTCAAGCTAAGCCCACAAAGAACCAAGAAAGTCTTTGTCTCACTCGAAGAAGCCCAGAGCAGTCCTTCTCAGATGATGTTCCTGGGACTGCTTACATGCTACCAAATACCTGGAAGGCTGGGTATTCCAAGTCTGCCTTGGCAGACATTTTTGGTTTGTTGTTTATTTGTTTTGCTGTTTTTCAAATGATGCACAGGTTCAAACTGGCAGTTTCTCCTGGTTACAATTCTGGCAGATCAATTTATCCCTCAGTTTCACTTAAGGGTTGACATTGTTAAGGTAGATAGTTGAGTAGATCATGAGAGATGACCAATAGCTTAATGAAGAAAAGGAGAAAGAACTAATAGTTACAACAGTATGTGGACATGGGTCAGCTCACCACCCGTGGCCAATACACTGCAGATTTCATCCAGACCACAGGGCAGCAATGCATGTCTCTCAGAGCCAAACCTTGGCAAGCCACTTGTTTTCACAAACAAAATTTCACTTAAGTACAATGTGTTCATTCTTTTGTGTGTTGTCTATTCTCTTGCCTTCCCAAGGTAGAGTAAAGAAACTGTAAATGAGATGTAATGGCCTTAATTGCTTTAAACATAAAATGTTTAGCCTTAGAACAAATTTAAGTAAATAGATTGAAAAAATATCTGGAAAGTTTATCCCCAAGATCTTGGGAAAAAATATAGAATAGAGGTTGTTCAATGATATATGAAATTTTCCTATATATCCGGACATAGTCTTCTGGGGTATAAACACTGGATAATTCAGGAGATGGGTCAATACTGGCCCAATGAAGCAATTATGTTAAAATTTCAGATTTCAAATAATTAGAAACAATTTCTGACATGCTTCCAAAAACAAGTATATTATAAATGTATGTGAAAAATTAGGGAAAGAAATACAGTTAAGTTTACCCAATTTAAATTCCTTTGAATTTCTCAGCTGCACATTCATAAAAGAAGAAAAGTACTGTGAAAGTCAAGGTTACAAACGAAACTTAAGACATCCATGAAGCAAAAATGTTCTTATCTTCAAGCCTCTTGCCCAAGGACAGATAGTTCCTGAAACTCTGGAGGGTATTTTTTTTTATGGAAGATAACAAGTCACATGATTTCACTCCCTTAAACAAGTTTGTTTTACCCATCTGTACCAGATGTACCTAATCACATGTGGGCAGAATGTTCAGGAGGCAGGAAATACATCAGGAACATATGCTTACCCCTCGTTGGACTTGATGGGAAATACTTAAGCTGCTGAAAAGCATGACTTGGGGTCATTTTTCTAGAAAACCAAAAATGGACCTGGACAGAGCCCATCTATCTGGCCATTATTTTAATAAAGCTTGCTTCAAAGTTGGCTTTAAATTTGGGGAGTGGTCTTTTCTCGATAAGTGAAATTTACATTTCCTAGAGATCCTAGCAAAATTCAGACCACTCAGTCAAATTCTAAAGCTACAACTTCTCCCCAGAATGCTGGGGCCAAGGGGGGGATCTGAGGGGGCACATGCCTTTAGATGGTCCAAGGTTCTAAGGCTGCCTCCAGTTTGTGGACTACTGGAGTAAACCGACGTGCTGAGAAAAGCAGCAAGGATCTATGGAGGCCTCCTAGTGAGTCATAGTCTGGTTCTGTTTTGTGGGATCCCTGTCTGGGATGTTGAGGGAATTCAATAGGACCCGAAGTTTATCCCTTACAGGGCATAGAGCAAGATATCACCAGCCCACTTGAAACTGGTTCTAGTTGGAAAGTTTTGTCTGTTCCTGTGGCAAGTTTTATCTGTCTTGTTGCAAAGTTGTGTCTGCCTGTTTTGTTAGAAAGTTGTGTCTCTCTGTGTTTTCTTGTGTATCTCTTAGTTTTGTTGCAA
Source organism: Chionomys nivalis (assembly GCF_950005125.1). Classification (NCBI taxonomy): domain Eukaryota; kingdom Metazoa; phylum Chordata; class Mammalia; order Rodentia; family Cricetidae; genus Chionomys; species Chionomys nivalis. Next base: position 39,673,361 of record NC_080087.1, on the reverse strand, counting down.
GCTTGGAGCTGAAAGAGAAGTGGGTTAGATATTTTTTGCTGTCTCTGATGCTGCCAGCCATCACCATTGCCATGGCTGCTTTGATGGCTAGAGGTCAGAATTTATGTTTGAACTCTTTGGTCACTGGATTTATGTTAGCAGGAGTTGAGATATCTTTTGGGTGTGGATAAAATTCAAGTTGTTTTATGCTATTCTATTTTATTGGAAAGCTGGCTCCAGAGTTGGGTTATGCTCTCCATTCTCTAAACCCAAGTAAACAGAAAAGTTTCCTTTATGTCCTTTATCAGTTGGAGCCATCAGACACTGACAGGGAAAAGAAAGCAAAGCAGAACTGTCAAAAATTATTATGAACATTCTGTATCTCAAGATGTATTAGTTTATTTTATTGAAAATAATTAAAGATTTGTAAAATCTACAAAAAAAATTAACTTAAAAAAGGAACATGGGGTTGGTAGTTAAAAATCTATGCATAGTTAATCCCAGCACTCGGGAGGCAGAGGCAGGCGGATCTCTGTGAGTTCGAGGACAGCCTGGTCTACAAGAACTAGTTCCAGGACAGGCTCTAAAACTACAGAGAAACCCTATCTCTAAAAAACCAAAAAAAAAAAAAAAATCTATGCTTAGGTGTCATAGTTGAGGTTTTTATTGCTGTGAGGAGATATCAGGACCACTGTAACTCTTATAAGGAAAACATTTAATTAAGGGGCCTCACTTACAGTTTCGGAGGTCCAGTCCATTATCATCATGATGAGGAGCATGTTGGCATGCAGGCAGATGTGGTACTGAAGCTGAGAGTGCTACATCTTGGAGACAACAAGAAGTCAACTGACAGTCACAGTGAGGGAACTTAAGCAAAGCAGACATCAAAGCCTGCCCTACAGAGACACACTTCTTCCAACAAGGCCATACCCACTCCAACAAAGCCACAACTCCTAATAGTGCCACTCTCTAGGAGACTATGACTATACCATATGTCTAAGATTATACCATAATGTATAATCTTAAAGGAACCATGTGGCATGATTCTGTTTTGGGATATAAGGAACACATGGGTTGCCCATCTTTAAGCAGCCATCTTAGCTAGGACTTGAAAAAGCAGATATCATGTGACTTCAGCTTTAGGTAACCATATAGCTTGAAGTCACCTTTGCAAGGGTTGGAGAAGATAGATGCTATGTGACTTCACCACAATCTTGATTAAAAATGACCATGTAGAGTGGATCTACCAACGAGGCAACAACAGCTTTCTAAGATATTTTGGATTAGAATGGATTTTTGAATGATAGTTTGTTAGGACCAATTAAGTCCTGGCCTTCAGCTGGATGTTGGGGTTAATTGATTCCTGGCTTTCAGCTGCTCTACCCTGCTAGAACCTTCTAAGTGAAGTTATTAGAAGCTGTGCCTAGTTTAGAGGACCAGAGGATGGAATTTTCACCTGTTGGCCATTGACTGCAGTGTATTTAAACCTGCATGATGCTAATAAAGGGGGGCTTTGGTATCGGTGTTGAAAGGTCTGTGGGTCGATCTGTCTCTGAGTCTGTGTTTTCTCAACCTCCAGCCCCTTGCCAGAAACTCACGAACTGGGGTCTAGCGCATAGAGCGCAGACCGGGGCCACCGTGCGTGGCAATTGGAGGTTCCACCAAGATATGGGGAACTAGGGAACGCTGAGAGGTCGCCCTCGGAAGGTGAGGGTGGATTGGGGTATGTGTTAATCCTGACGTTCTTCACTTGGTCGGTCTCTGTGCCATGCAGGCAGCAAATGAAAGTCCAACTGAGAAAGAGGGGTAAACTAACAGGGTTGTCCTCAGCCAGAGGGGACGTATTATTTATAACAGTGATAAAATTACTGTTGTTAAATATCAACTGGAATTATTTTATGGTTGAGATCATTACATTATGGGGAACTGTTCTGAAGGGTCACAGCATTAGGAAGGTTGAGAACTACTAGCTCAGAGAATGTCTCTCCTTAGCTAAGGTCTATTCATGCTTAAGAATACATGTCCTTATTTTTGCTAACTCTGTTAAACTTGAGGCTCTTTTGATAAACTGCATCATATAAGAAACTGTTATGTTCTGTAATTGTGCACTAAAAGGATCAGGAACCTTCTCAGTCTCTCTATGGACTGTGTTGATGAGCTAAACATTTAATTTTGATACTAAAAGGGAATTCAGTTGAGAAATTGCTGTCTTTTATGGCTCAAACTTAACAGAGATAAAGCTATAGAGTCATTTTCCGAAGGTCAAGCACTTAGACAAAAGCCCTTACTCCCTCAGAAACTTGAAGAAAGTTCTTGCTTGCTAAAAAGAGAGGCATTCTCCTTATCTCTAGAAAAGGAACTTGTGGTCCTTTCATTAACATATGACTGTGGTGCCTATTAACTTATCAAGGGAAATGCTAGCCTCTTTGCCCTCTCAGTCCCTGCTCCTATGTCCCACCCAAGCAAGTCCTGGTCTTAAAAAAGCTAATAGCTTATTGTAAAGTGTTAAGGATAATTAAACAATACAAGTTAAAGGTCAGTCACTTTATAAATGATCAAATTCTTTAATGTGTTCAGAACTGTACGTATAGCCATGTTAAGTATTAATGTGATTAATTATAGGAAAAAGATTTATTTAGCCTTTGTGTATTTTCAAAGTTAAGCCCAGGTTTGTCTAGTTCAGGTATACTTAAAAGATAATGAGCTTCAAACTTGTCAGATCTGATGAATATGGCATTAATGGAAAAAGCTCACTATGACAGAGATTCCCAGCTCCTAGCAGTGATCCTTGATGATGGAGTACCACAATGACTCCACCTTGATTGTGGTAATGCTGATAACTGGGCAAGACTGCTCCACAGCTGCACCTGCCGCCACAACTGGCCAAACTGTAGACAAGCAGGACACTGGAGAGTTGATTGCCCCACTTTTCCTAGGCTAAAGTCAGTGTCCTCCCTCCCCACCATTCCTCCTCCACAGAAAAGCCTCTCCCTTTCTGAGCCTGGTGATCAAAGATTCTGGAGGCTATTTTTTTGTATTTTCGCTCCCGTAAACCCATCTGCACCAGATAATGTGTAATCACATGTGGGTGGGAGGTTTAAGGGCAGGACACAGTCAGGATATCTGCTTGCCCCCCATTGAACCTGAAGAGAAATACTTCAGCTGCTGAAAACCATGACTCAGGGGCATTTTCCTGAAAAAAACAGAGATGGACCTGGGTAGAGTCCATCTACATGGCCATATTTTAATAAAATTACTTCAAAATTTAGCCTTAAATTGTGGTAGTTGTCTTATTCATGACTGGTGGGATTAATAGTACATCTTTTCCTTCATCACTTTAAATAAAATAGAAATGATAATCTATTGAGACTCCCAATTTTGGTAATTTAATTTGTAAAAGGATTCATATTAACCTTAAACAGAAGTGATATTTTGCAGAAATTTATTGACTGTCTGCTGATGAGATAATAAATGTGTGAGCAGTGCTATATTCACATGAAGGACTTTTATGCAATTTTAAATGAGCTAAAATATCAATTAACAAGCCAGTAATTAGGTGGCATATTTTAGATACATGTGAAGAGGAAATATATATTTGGAAACAAGTTTTTTCTGGCCAACACCAAATCACACCCCACCTACATTCTTATGTAGCAATAACCCATCAAGCTGATTTGCCTGTCCTAAATCATTTCAAAGTTATTTCTGAGGCAATTAGAGAGCATACTATGGTTTGCTGTAAACACTTATAGTCAGTTGTTTACTCTGTCTTGTGTTGACAATTTTGTGGAAAATTAATGAGAAAATTTTGTACAAATCTTAGACCCAATTTGACAGGTGTTTATTGATGGATGGCTTATTTCTTGTGCTACATGAGTGAGCACTGTCCTGCAAGTACATCAAATGTGTATGAGGAGACATTTACCTCAAAGTTGAGTTTTTATTGTGCAACAGAAGTGTCAGAGGCATATGTGGTACTACAATCATACAAAATAAATGTAAAACTAGCCTAGTAAATGTGATTCCTGTATTTGGGGCAGTAAAAATCATGTCTGTGTTAGACAGTGATGATGTATTTTCTCATCAATTATCATATTTCCTTATATCTTAAAACACAAGTGTTTCAGTGTTTGGGGAAAGAGATAGATGATAAATATTGTGTCTTTCTGGAGAATTCTGTCATTGAAGTTTTAAAAAGATAAATACAACTCATCTATTTTTTGCACTGAATCTAGAAATACATGAAAGTATGTCTTTATTTTGATCAAGCTGTGTCCCATTTATCAGTATTTCTTTCCTGGCATTAAAACATAGGTCAATTATAGACTCTGGACTGCTAGAATTCTCTACAGTTGAAATTTCATAGGGAATTAGTCATGCTTATTAAACTGAAACTTCATGTGTACAATTTTTATTATAATTTATTTAAAAGACTATCTTTTTTCATTTTACATACCAGTTCCCACTCCATCCCCTCCTCCCATTCCCTCCACCTACCCATGCAACCCCCATTCATTCCACGAAGAGGATAAGGCACAATGCTTTGGGGAAGGTTCAAGGCCCTCCCTACTATATCTAGGCTGAGCAAGGTATCCATCCAAAGAGAACAGATTCCCAAAAAGCCAGTACATGCAGTAGGGATAAGTCCTGGTACCACTGCCAGTGGCTCCCAGTCTACCCTAGACATACAGCTGTCACTCACATTCAGAGGGACTAGTTAGGACTTACGCTGCTTCCTCCCTAGTCTGACTGGAGTTTAGTGAGTCCTCATTAGCTCAGGCAAACTGTTTCAGTGGGTGTTCCCATCATGGTCTTGACTTCTTTGCTCATATTCTCACTTCTTCCACTCTTCAACTGGACTTTGAGAGCTCAGCCCAGTGCTCCACTGTAGGTTTTTGCCTTTGTTTCCATCAGTTTCTGGATGAAGGTTCTATGGTAATATATATGATATTCATCAATCTGAATACACAGAAAGGTCAGTTCAGGCATCCTCTCCTCTATTGCTTAGTGTATTAGCTGAGGTCATCCTTATTGATTCCTGGGAATTTCTCTAATGCCAGGTTTTTTGCTAATCCCATAATGACTCCTTCAATCAAAACACCTCTTTCCATGCTCTCATCTCTGTCCTTCCTCCATCTTGACTATTCCATTCCCTCAAGTTATCTTTCTCCCCTTCCACCTTTCTTTCTACTCTCCATTCTCCCCTCACCCCATGCTCCCAGTTTTGTCAGGCGATCTTGCTATTACTCATTTCCACTTAGATCTATTTATGTTTTTCTTAGGGTTCACCTTGTTACTTAGCTTCTCTAGGATCAATATCCTTTGCTTTACAGCTAGTATCCACGTATGAGTTAGTACATACCAAGTTCATTTTTCTGGGTCTGGGTTACCTCACTCAGGATCGTTTTTCCCTAGTTCCATTCATTTGCATGCAAATTTCAAGATATTGGGTTTTTTTTGTTGTTGTTGTTTTGTTTTTTAACCACTGAATAATACTCCAATGTATGAATGTGCCACATTTTCTTTACCCATTCTTTAGTTGAGGGGCATCTAGGTTGTTTCCAGTTTCTGGCTATTAAAAATAATGTTGCTATGAACATAGCTGAACTGATGTCCTTGTTGTATGGTTGAGCAAGATTGGGTAAATGACCAAGAGTGGTATTGCTGGGTCCTGAGGTAGGTTAATTCCCAATTTTCTGAGAAACCACCATACTGATTTCCCGAGTGGTTGTACAAGTTTTCATTCCCACCAGCAATGGAGGAGTGTTTCCCTTACTCCACATCCTCTCCAGTGTAAAATATTGGTGTTTTTGATCTTAGCCATTCTGACTGGTGTAAAATGGTATCTCAGTGTCTTTTTTATTTGCATTTTCCTCATGGCTAAGGATGTTGAACAGTTCCTTGAGTGTCTTTCGGCAGTTAGAGATTTTTCTATTGAGAATACTCTCGTTAGTTCTGTACCACATTTCTTATTAGATTATTTGGAATTTGGATGTCTAATTTATTGAGTTCTTTTAAAATTTTTGAAATCAGTCCTCCATCTGATTTGGAGTTGGTGAAAATCTTTTCCCATTCAGTAGACTGCCTTTTTGTCATATTAACTGTGTTATTTGCTTTACAGAAGTTTCTCAGTTTCAGCAGGTCCCATTTATTTATGTTGCTCCCATTGTCTGTGCTACAGGTGTCATATTTAGGATGTGGTTTCCTGTGCCCATGCATTGAAGGCTACTTCCACTTTCTCTCTGTTAAGGTTCAGTGTGGTCAGATTTATATTGAGGTATTTAATCCATTTGAGCTTGAGTTTTGTGCATGGGGATAGATACAGATCTATTTTCATTCTTCTACATGTTGATATGCAGTTATGCCAGTACCATTTGTTGAAGATGCTTTCTTTTTACCATTATATAATTTTAGATTCTTTGTCAATAATCAGGTGTTCATATTTTCTGTGAATTAATATCTATTAATATCTGGGTCTTTGATTCTATTCCATTGGTCAACCTGTCTGTTTTATTTTATTTATTTATTTATTTATTTATTTTGCCAATACCAAGCAGTTTTCATTACTGTAGCTCCATAATAGAAATTTATGTCAGGGATCGTGATGCCTCCCAAGTTTCCTTATTGTACATGATAGTTTGGGCTATCCTGGGTTTTTTGTTTTTCCATAAGAATCTGATTATTGTTCTTTCAAGGTCTGTGAAGAATTGTGTTGGAATTTTGATTGGGATTGTGTAGAATCTATAGATTGATTTGATAGGATTGCCATTTTTATTATGTTTATCCTACCTATTCAAGAGCTTGGAAGATTTTTCTATTTTCTGGTGTCTTCTTCAATTTCTTTCTTCAAAGACTTAAAGTTATTGTCGAATAGGTCTTTCACATCCTTGTTTGTGTTACCCCAAGATATTTTATGTTATCTGTGGCTATTGTGAAAGGTGATGTTTCTCTGATTTCTTTCTCAGCATCTTTATCATTTGCATATAGGAGGGTTACTGATTGTTTTAGTTATCTTGCATCCTGTCATATTACTGAAGGTATTTATCAGCTGTAGGCATTTCCTAGTAGAGTTTTGGGGTCACTTATGTATACTATCATGTCATCTGCAAATAACAAAAGTTTGACTTCTTCCTTTCTAATTTGAATCCCATTGATCGCCTTACGTTCTTTTATTGCTACTGCTAAAACTTCAAGAACTATGTTGAATGGATTTGGAGAGAGTAGACAGCCTTGTCTTGTTTTTGATTTTAGTGGAATCACTTTGAGTTTCTCTCCATCTAATTTGATGTTGGCTGTCAGCTTGCTGTATATTGCTTTTATTATATTTAGTTATGTTCCTTGTGTCTCTCCAAGACCTTTATCATAAAGAGGTGTTACATTTTGTCAAATGCTTTTTTAGCATCTAATGAGATGATCATATTTTTTTTCTTTCAGTTTATTATATGGTGGATTACATTAACAGATTTTTGTATGTTGAACAATCCCTGCATCTCTGGGATGAAACCTACTTTACCATGGTGAATGACTATTTCAAGTATTATTGGATTCAGTTTGCCAGTATTTTATTGAGTATTTTTGCATCTATGTTCTAGAGCTTTCAGGTGTGCTGTTAAGTCACTAGTGTGAGTTTTCTCCTCTTTATGTAGGTGCTTAGTGCTACGAACTTTCCTCTTAGCACTGCTTTAATAGTGTCCCATAGATTTGAGTGTGCTGTGCCTTTATTTTCACTGAATTCCAGGAAGTCTTTAATTTCTTTCTGTATTTCTTCCTTGACCTAGGAGTGATTCAATAGAGCATTGTCCAGTTTCCATGAGTTTGTAGGCTTTTTGCAATTAGTGTTGTTGTTAAATTTTAAATGTAAACCACGGCAATCCAATAAGATACAAGGGGTTACTCCAATTTTTTGTATCTTTGAAGGTTTGCTTTGTTACTAACTATGTGCCCAGTTTTAGAGAAGGTTCCATGAGGTGCTGAGAAGAAGGTATATTCTTTTGTGTTTGGGTGGAATGTTCTATGGATGTCTTAATTCCATTTGAATCATGACATCTGTTTGTTCTCTTATTTCTGTGTTAAGTTTCTGTCTGGTTGACCTTTACATTGGGGGGAGTGGGGTGTTGAAGTCTCCTACTATGAGTGTGTGGGATTTGATGTGCCATTTAAGCTTTAGTAATGTTTCTTTTACATATATGGGTGCTCTTGTATTTGGGGAATAAATGTTCAGGATTGAGACTTCATCTTGATGAATTGTTTCTGTTATGAGTATAAAGTGTCCTTCTCCATCTCTTCTGATTGATTTCAGTTTGAAGTCTATTTTGTTAGATACAAGGATGGCTACACCCACTGGTTTTTCAGTTCCATTTGATTGGAAAATTTTTTCCCAACCCTTTACTCTGAGGTAATGTCTATCTTTGAGGTTAAGGTGTGTTTCTTATATACAGCAGAAGGATGGATCCTGCTTTCATATCCATTCTCTTAGCCTGTGTATTTTTATAAGTGAATTGAGTCCATTGATATTAAGAGATATTAATGACCAATGATTCTTAATTCCTGTTGTTTTTTTTTTGTTGTTGTTGTTTGTAGTGTTTGTGTGTTCCCTTCTTTGGGGTTTGCTGGTATGAGGTTACCTCTTGCCTATGTTGTCGTGGGTACAGTTAGCTAACATGTTATGCTATGTAATAGTGTGAAATCTTGTTTCTCTGTGATTTCATGTTTCCCAGATTTGTACTGAGGATTTTTATCTTCACCCATAAAAAATAGATAGTTTTCTATCCTTCTTCTGCATTTGTTATTTGAGGTATAATATTGGATATGATATTGTGATTTATTCTTGTATTTTTTGTTCTGTTTGCCACATTCCTCACCATGGCCTGTTTTATGGCTAGCTGGTGTTTTTTTTTTTAATTTCCTGTTTATTTTCCTCCATAAATTTTGTGTTGATTTTCTTCACTGTTACTCTCAGCTGAAAGGGTCATAAATATCACCTTAACTTATAAAAGTACATTTGATAATAAAGCCAGCTTACTCCATAGTTCATGTATACTTTGTGATGATGCAGTTACAACCAATCCTATTTCCAAATTTGAACTAATAACATGATAAATATCTTATATCCTAAACTAACCCATCTCCATTAATCTGTGCATCACCATGAGGTCATGGCCTATCAGCAAAGTTTCAGAGGGCTCCAGCGGAGGTATCTATCCCTGGTGGCAGCTATATGGCTGTTCCCTGTTTCTGCTTACTCTCTCCTCCTCTATCTGCTTGGAACTTCCACCTTGCCCTATTCTGCTAAGTCACTGGATGAAACAGATTTATTTATTAATCAATAAAAGAGCACAAAGGTAGTGCTAAATACCTGACAGTGATAATCAGACTCTCTAGAAAGTAGACTAGGGAGTTTATTTCCTGCTGTGAACCAGATAAAATTGAAGACAAAAGTATATTAAAATCAAAATAGTAGTCATAAGTGAACATATACATACAACCTATTTTAAGTCCACTCTACTTACCCACTAAACTCTAATGATTCTCAAAGCCAATCTTTTTTTCTTAAAGCAGCAAATGGAAAATGTCTGAAATTCAACCAGTTCAGAAAGAAAGGAATAAACAAAACGCAATAAAAAATACTTAATTGAATTGCTTAGCCATGTGTTGTAGGATGGGGTGATGAGCAAAAGTTTGAGCATTAAATTATTAATCAGCTTGTTTCTGTTCCTAAGTTATTTATTTGTTTATTATTATTAGGCAAGGGAAGGTGTTGAGGCCAGATGTTACTCTGTAGTTCAGTGTGGTCTATAACCCATTGCCAAGACTACATTAGGAAAACTCTGTCTCAAAAACTAAGTCTGGAGACCTGAGTTTGTTCCTAGGGAACTGAAGTGAAAGTAATCAACTCTGAAAAGCCATCTCTGACTTCTACACATTCACATGTGCACTGTAGTACATGGACACACACACACACAAACACATTTTCTAAATTTAAGTTAAATTTTTTTATACTTAAGAAGATAATTGTCCTATGCAGTACCACATGACATCCAAATTACTTCAGACATTTTTAATTCATCAACAGTTTTCCTCAGTGACAGGATTTGCAAGTATCTAATCACAAACATCTCTGTTTCTTATGTACATCGATTCAAAAATGTTCTCCCTCCACAAACACATGTTTCAGTGTCTGAAACCCAACTCAACAACTACTTCATACTTAACAACTCAAGTAGATGTAGAAGTCATTCATTCAAGAACTCTGCACTTCTAAAAGTTTGAATAAGATCAACAGACTACAATGTTGCTCTTGAACCCCACCCCCCATAACTCATCCTTCCTTTTAAAAGTAATAAAGGCAGCTTGTTGGTGGAGGAAATAATGATCTGTCTATGTGTTACTCTCATTGGTTAATAAAGAAACTGCCTTGGCTTTTTGATAGGGCAGGATTTAGATAGGTGGAGTAGACAGAACAGAATGCTGGGAAGAAGGGTAGTTAGGCAATCGCCATGCCTCTCCTCTCTGGGTCAGATGCCATGGAGCCAGCCCCCAGGTCAGACATGCTGAATCTTTCCCAGTAAGCGACCACTTCATGGTGCTACACAGATTACTAGAAATGTGTTAATCAAGATGAGAATTAGCCAGTAAGAGGCTAGAGCTAATGGGCCAGGCAGTGTTTAAAAGAAAACAATTTGTGTGTTGTTATTTCAGTTATGAAGCTAGCCGTTTGGGAGCTGGGCGGGACGAAAAGCAGGCCTGCTCGCCTCATTCTACAGCTTGTGTTTCCTTTTTCACATCCTGAGCATTGATCTCACTACCTTTTCAGAGTTCCTATCAATTTCAATAACATGTCCTAAAACCGGATCTTGATGTTGACCACGGCTTTACCACTTCCTTGGCAATAGAAAACACTATCCTGAGTGAGGTATCCCAGACCCAAAAAGAGGAACATGGGATGTACTCACTCATAATCGGTTTCTAGCCATAAATAAAAGACATTAAGCATATAATTTGTGATCCTAGAGAAGTTAAATAAGAAAGTGAACCCAAAGAAAATCATATAGTCATCCGCATGGAGAGGGGAAGTAGACAAGATTGCAGGGCAAAAACTGGGAACTTGCGGGTGAGGTGGCATGGGGCAAATGGGAAATGGGATGAGAAACATGAGAAGGGGAGGATGGGAGGAGCTCGGGGGATTGGGATGGTTGGGATATAGGAAGGGAGGATACGGGAGCAGCGAAGTATATATCCTATCTAAGGGAGCCATCTTAGGGTTGGCAAGAGACTTGACTCTTGAGGGGTTCGCAGGTGTCCAGGAATATGTCCCCAGCTGGTACCTTGGGCAACTAAGGAGAGGGAACCTGAAATGACCCTATCCTATACTGATGAATATCTTGCATATCACCTTAGAACCTTCATCTGGCGATGGATCGAGGTAGAGACAGAGTCTCAATTTGGAGCAACGGTCTGAGCTCTTAAGGTCCAAATGAGGAGCAGAAGGAGGGAGAACATGAGCAAGGAAATTAGGACCACGAGGGATGCACCCACCCACTGTGACAGTGGAACTGATTTATTGGGAGCCCGCCAAGGCCAGCTGGTCTGGGACTGAATAAGCATGGGTTGATTCTGGACTCTCTGAGCATGGCGGACAATGAAGGCAGATGAGAAGCCAAGGACAATGGCACTAGGTTTCGATCCTAATACATGAACTGGCTTTGTGGGAGCTTAGCCCGTTTAGACGCTCACCTTCCTGGATGTAGATAGAAGACCTTCGTCTTCCCACAGGGCAGAGAATTTGGACTGCTCTTCAGTATCGAGAGGGAGGGGGAATGGTGTGGGGGGAGGAGAAGAGGAGTGGGGATAGGGGGAGGGGAGTGGGGGGAGGGGGCAATATTTGGGAGGAGGGGAGGGAAATGGGAAACGGGGAACAGGTGGAAATTTTAATTAAAAAAGAATAAAAATAAATAAAAAGGAAAAAAAAAGAAAAAAATAAAAAAGTTAACCTTAAAAAAAATAAAGTTAAATAAACCATAAAATTAAAAAAAAGTAAAATTACATGCAACAAAAAACAGAAAAAAAAATAATGACAAAGAACTAACTGTATTCATGAATATGGTAACAACTAGGATGAAGTTAAACCTGAATTCACTGTCTACTATGACATTTTTAAAAAAAAAAACATAATTAGTCTTATTCTATATTTCCTAAACATTAATTGAGATGCAGTTCTGAAATATTAAAAGTACCTCAGAACAGGTCTCTGATAGCAGCTATCCATACAATATTTAACCATGATTAGAAAAGTGTTTTCAAGGTTACATGGCTGTCTTTGTCAAAAAACTTCACAATGTCACTAAAAACTTTATCAATGGCCGGGTGATGGTGGTGCATGCCTTTAATCCCAGCACTCGGGAGGCAGAGGCAGGTGGATCTCTGTGAATTCAAGACCAGCCTGGTCTACAGAGCTAGTTCCAGGACAGGCTCCAAAGCCACAGAGAAACCCTGTCTCAAAAAAAAAAAAAAAAAAAAAAAAAAAAAAAAAAAAAAAAAAAAAAAAACAAAAAAAACAAACAAAAAAACCAAACAAACAAACAAAAAAACTTCATCAATATACTCTGAAAGTTTTTTCTTGACTTTCTCAATTCTTCTTATAAATCAACCATTAGTTTCATTGACTGAAAATAATTCTAATTCTTTTTTCTAAGCTTTCTCTGTTGTTGTTTCTACCACAGTTCTTCCTCATCTCAAGACATCCTTCAAAAACAGATCCACATTAATAAACTGACGATATCCCAACTAGTACAAATAATAAGTTTCTTTTGCTTTGTGTCACAAATGCAATTACAGCAGATGACAGCTGTTAATATTATAAGGCCAACCACCCAGGTGACCAACTAATCTAATAGAGAAAATTAATAAGTAAAGCTTATTAAAATATTACCTATACATAATGACTGCTTCTGTCTCAAGTTCACATGTGCAAAAGCAGGTTTGGTATCTCCCCCAACACTCACACTGTAATATGTAATCTCATGTGATGTATATATGTAATCTTATGATTGCATTTCCATCTTATGGGCACAGATATTCTTCAGTAGTCAGGAAGATGACTGCCCATTAAGCTGTATAATTTTGATATATACAAACTATACCAGGATATGCGTCATAACTAAATCAATTGTCCCACGGGGACTGTAAAACAATTAATAGCCCGATTTGTTCCTTTTGCTCAAACTAACACAAGAAAATATAAATTTCTCCTCAGTCTAAGACAAACTCTACACAACTAGTGCATTTTTACCTCAGAGCAAGTTCAAACTAGGTTAAACATTTTTGTAAATAGAGGATAAGTTTAAAACTTTACAGCTATGCATAAGGTCAGAGTTGCAGACGTCTAATCAAGGTTATTAACACAAAGGAGCATAAAAATCATGCCAATTCTTTGCTTGGCACATCTGACTGGAAAAAGACCTATGTCTCAAAACTTGTCTCATTGGGCTATAGGTGGAGACTGCAGATTCATTTCCTGGCCAGCCAAACCCAAATAATCACATAGCAACTTCATTAATTACAACACTGTTTAGCCAATGGTTCAGGCATATTTCCAGCTAGATCTTTATAGTAACCCATTCCTATTAATCTGTATATCACCTTGAGAAAGTGACTTACCAGTCAGGTTCTCATAGCTTTCTTCTTTGGAAGCTACATGGTATCTGTCTTACTCTCTCTTCTTTCTTTCTCTATCTGTATTGGATTTTCTGCCTTGCTATTGGTCAAAAAAATCTTCTTTATTAACCAATGGTGATAAAAATATTTTCACAGCATAGAGAGGGAAATCCCATATCATCTCCCAACTTTCTAAATAAAAAGGTTTTAACTTTAACATAGTAAAATTACACATAACAAATCAGATATCAAACAAGAATTGCAGTTACAGTATTTTTTAACCTAAAGTTTTGTATCTAATTTATCTTTTATCATAACTAAGGAAAACTATAACTGTAATTAGCTGTCTTTAACTCCATCAAAGACTCCAGAATGATATATTACTTAAGTAAACAGGAAGTACATTGTAAGCAACTTCCAAAACTCTAGAATTGGCAGAGACATTTCGCTGCCTGGAAAGTCACCCAACGTTCTTTTGTAATATTGGTGCATCCATCTTCAGCCTACAGGTCCATAGTATCTGGCAGACTTTTCCATGAATCAGGCAATTTTAAAGGCTGTGTCACTTATATTGGCAGTTTGTCAGTCACTTTCTTCTGTATCCTGCAGAATGTCTGACATAATCTTTCATGAAGCAGGAACCCTGAAGGGCTGTCTCACCTTCTTCAGAAAAATTCAACAGTCATTTTCCTGTGTATCTTTCATGTCCAGTTTATATAGCATACTATGAAGCAGTACAGGGAAGAACAGTCTCTTGCCCAAATGGCTAGCCAACTCCATAAGGAGCCTCTTCAATGCTCATCATCCTCTTGAAGTAATTAGTGCTGCCAGAAGTAGACATGTCTCACTGTTGAGAAAAGTCTAAGTTCATTTAACATTTTAAATGCCATATTCCATAGGTTTTTGAAGTGTTTAAGATTATCTATCTAACTGAAATATATCTCTGTATATCTAGAAAACTTAATTAACTGAAAGTTTGACTATTATGAATGATAATTAATTTGTAATTTGTAATTAAACACTACATTTTTAAATGAGCTGCACAAGCACAATACATTAAATATGAGCAGAAACACATATACACAGTGTGACAAAATTGACCTTAAATTTGTATCAGTAGACCAAGATATTTCTTCTTAAAAATTGACTGTGACCATTAATCACTTATACTCAACTGCCTTTAAATGAAAACAAACATTTATAAACAATTATTTGGGGAATTTGGGCATTGTTATCTCCAAACTGCTACGTGCTATTTCTTGGGCAAAGTATTTTTAAGGTTCATAGAGACCTTTCAGGGGCTCTTGTTTCATTAAACCATTAGCCTGGAAGGAATCTACAGGTTCTTATCTTCTGTGGAAATAAAAGCAGTGCCTCTTTTCCAAAGTAACATATCCTTATACTCAAATTTTGAAGTTAAGATACCTTTAAAATATATATGTTGGTTTAGCTCAACAGCCTCCAGAATCAAATATTTTTCAGCAGTTAACTCAACAACAGTCAAAAAGTCCAAAGAAAATACAATAGTATGCATAATTCAGACTCTCTGTGTATTTTCCATCTTTATGTGACTTATTTTTTATTCTATCACTTTTTAACATTTATTTTATTATTGCTACTCATTTATTCAATGACTGTACTCTTTTATATTACTTATATTGTTTTTTTAAAGACTTTGCTTTGTTTTTTGAAACTCTTTCTATAACTGCCTATACCCGTTTTTTTCTTAAGCCTACGTACACTTTTTAAACACTCTGTGACCCATTTAGAGGTTTATTTTGTCTGAATCTGTCTTTATTGTATATCTGTGATTATTTTCTGAACTGGAGCACATTTTTTAAATGCTAAGCAGGCATAGCTAGTACTAACACTGTGGCTTTGCCTGTTGGCTCTGCCCCATCCAACATGGAGGAGGTATGTTCACTACCTCAGTGAGCTATGCTCACCGCCCAACTCCAGGGACACAGCCACCATAAAGCAATTTGTAGATGCTGCTCACAAATCCCATTTAAGTACTCCATAACAGGACCTCCTGAAAGAGCCAGAGTTATTTGTGCCACCAGCACAAACCAGGAAGCTGTTTCTTAAAAGAGCCAAGCAATTTTTGTTGCTATTGCTGACTCAGGAAGCCTTCTCTTAAAAGAGCTACTCCTCTGCTTGCTGCCAGCAAACAGAGCCTGTCTGACATATGCAACTGACAAGAATCTCCAATTAGCTCTTGCTTTTGTGGGTCTAGAAGCCCCTTTTAAAAAAAGTTTTCTTAGGCTTCCTTAAACACAGCTTGCTCCAATACTGAGGGGACCTAAGAGGTGAATCAACAGCCACAGGGCAGGACAGCTGGATGCCCCACTCTCTAGGACCTTACCAGTGGGACAAAAACCAAGGGCCCTTCCCCAACTCCCTTGGCTTTTCTAGCCAGCCAGTAGAAAGATTTTCTGCAGCTAGGCTACCCGCCTCAACCCACCCCACACCCAAAGTCGCCTATTCGCCTGCTAGTTCTGTGGAACCCTCAGATAATGTGTGAAGTTATTTCCGAAATCTTTTGATTTTCACTCCTGAGAAGCATTCTCTGAAGTTACCCTGAGTTGTGATCAAGGAACTGTGATCCGACTACTAAAGCTGTTTGTCTATTTTCTCTTCATTACAAAGAAGCTGCAGATAGAAGTGGGTAGCAGTATTTCTCAATGACGCATGTGCATTGGGTCTCCTTGTGGCCACCAGGTTTACCCAGCACCATGTGGTGAGGGGTCAGAGGCAGGATGCTAAGCCCAGACTCTGCAGCAACTAGGACTGTCATCTTACACTGATGCTGTGAGAGTCTGTACTGGGATGCTGGGTGGGGCTTCCTGGAAGGGGTGGAAACAGGGAGCCCTACCACCAGCTTCAGTATTTATATTTCAAAGAAAGGTGTTACTCAAAAGTAACTGTCAACTTGCTGGAATTTCTAAAGTATAAGATGATAAATAAAATGAAATTATTTGGGACAGAACTTGGAAAACATTTTGGTGTTTTGGAGACTTAACCAGATTTCCTAAATTTCAGTATACAAACAAGTATGTTTTATGTTGCCAATTGAAATTCCTTATTAGTAGAGTCTGTGAAAAAGATTTAACTCTGGATAGTCTATTTGGAGCTACAGAATAGAAGTAAATGGAAGTTAAAAAGGAAAAACCAGCACAAGGAGAGAAGGGATGGACACTTGGTCACACACTTCAATTCTGACCCAGAAGATATCTTCAATTATTAAACACTTGTAAGTAAAAAATTAGTTTCCTCCAAAAGAGTCTCAGTGGGTAAGCAAACCACTCTAAGGATTGGCTGCATGCCCAGTCATAGATGACAAACACAAAACAGACTCAACAGCATCTTTGGAAGTTCTTTGTCTGATAATGTTAAGTCATGGATTTTATTTTATTTATTAACCTTATAGTATGTATTATGGATTCTGGTTTTGTGTTTTATGGGATTCCTGGGGGCGAGTATATATCTGTATGTCTCTGTGTCATTATGTTTATGTAGTGATGAGGCAAGCAGGCCTGCTTTTCATCCTGTTCACCTCCCACACAGCTAGCTTTACACCCAAAATAACAACACACAAATTGTATTCACTTAAACACTACCTGGCCCATTAGCTCTAGCCTCTTACTGGCTAACTCTCACATTTTTATTAACCCATTTCTATTAATGTGTATTGCCATTTGACTGTGGCTTACCAGCATGAGTCTAACCACTGTCCGTCCTGGGTGGGTGAAGCATGGTGTCTGTCTGACTCTGCTTTCTTTCTTCAAGCATTCTGTTCTGTCTACTCTACCTACTTAAGGGCTGGCCTATCAAAAGGCCAAGGCAGTTTCTTTGTTAACCAATGAAAGTAACACATAGACAGATGACCCTCCTACACCATTTCCCCTTTTCCTGTTTAAGCAAAAAAGAAAGGCTTTAACTTTCACATAGTAAAATTACATATAACAAAACAGTTATCAAGCAAGAGCTTTTCCTATCTTTGGCTCTTTTTCTACTGTTAGTTTTGTCCTAGTCCAATTTATTTGGTTTTGTTTTATGTTATTTTAATTTATTTCACTTTATTTTATTTTATTATTCTTCAATAGAGGCATGTTTGTTTTCTAAGGAGAAGCAGAAATGGTGTGTATCTGAATGGGAAGAAGAAGGGGCACTGGGTGAAGTGGCAAGAAGGGAAACTGTAATCAGAACATATTATATGAAAGAATAAAAGAAAAAGGTATATCAGATTTAAAAGATGTATATACTTAAAACTATTTTATATGAAGTTATGCTGTTATAAGATTTAAACTGAATGTCTAATGACTCAGTAATTACCATATTATATTACAAGTACTTTTCTCATTTATGTCTTGTACTTACTTTCGTTTATTTGCTTTGTTATTGCTATGTGATATTATTGAAATAAAAGTTTTTAAGGAGAACCTGGGTAAAGAAATGTGTAATTGGAGGTTGTGCTTTGGTTTCCCAAACACTCAGATAAAAATAATCACACAAAACTATTAATTACAACACTATCTGGCCAATGGCTCAAGCATATTCCTAGCTAGCTTTTATACCTTAAAGCAACCCATTTCTATTAATCTAAGTATTGCCATAAACCGTGATTTACTGGTAAGGTTCAGGTATCTTTCTCCTTTGGAAACTACGTGGTGCCTGTCTGACTCTGCCTTCTTTCTCCCTGCATTCAGTTTAGTTTTCCTGCCTACCTATATTCTGCCATGCTATAGGCCAAAGCAGCTTCTATATTAACCAGTGATAAAGAACACATTCACAGTATACAAAGATGAATCCCATATCAAAATGTATAAATAAAAGCCATTTATTTAAATTACTAAAGATAATAAATAAAATAAAAAGCAGTTCCTTGTTCCATGGAGCAAATACCCTGAATCTCTTTAAAAAAAAAAAATCTTGACGATGTTGATTCAACCTGGAACCAAGCACATAGTTGTTTCCTGCTATCTAGATAATTCTCTGTTATCTCCTGTTGCTTGTGGAATTTAAGCTCATCAGGAAGGCTGCTTTGGGTTGTCAATAAAAAACATCATCTATACATAAGAAAGAAGAGGGGATGATGGTTTGGGGTTCTCTAAGGATGCAGATGTTTAATACTGATTTGAGGCTGACAAATAGTATTATTTGAGGTTATCACAACTCTTCCTATTTCCACATTAGAAAAAACCATTTTCATGTTTTTCCAATAATTGATAAATATAATCCAATCCTTACAAGGTTGATCCTGATTCTAGTGTAGTCACAACTGCTTCATCTACAGTCACTAGCCTCTTGACAACTATGTCAGGACTGTGCAAAATCCTATTCAGAATCATCTGGGACAGACCAAGAGCACTTTCCCACACTATACCTGTACCCATCAATGCCATAAACTGACAGTCTGCCATGACCAGAGCTGCCAGAGTCCAGCTTTGAATGAGGGCAGGGTGTGGAGATGGGTGGATATGAGTGGCAATGGAGAAATCAGACATGGGACTCTTACTAGTTTCATTTTATGGGAGATAGACAGAGAGGAAGTCCATCTTGGTATGACTTGACTTACACTCACCACCTGCATCTCTCACAGGCTTTATTTATACAAAAAGTCATTTACAAATAGACTTTAATCATTGAATACAAAGTCTTTTCATGGCACAAAACTTTTTCTACAGTTTTCCTTTATTAGATGAGCATATAAAAGAAAAAGAAACAAACAAAATGAGCAAACAGCAAAATTAATGAGAACTAAAATCTAACATTATGATAAAAATGAATTCTTTTAACTCAATATCTTTTCCTTGATGGGTATAATACAGCCTTATGGGTTACACAAATACTAGACAGGACGTATCTATTTAAGTTTGACTAAGTTACTAAATCAGAAACTATTTCCCTACTACCTGCTGTTTCAAACTTCTCCTACATTATTCTATTAATCTATTATAATGAATATCTGATCTTTCTATGGAAATTTAATTCCTCAGTCTCTCATTTAAATTCTTTTTTATATATCTGGCACAAGACCACCATCCTCTCCCTTGACATCTGAAATACAGTGCTCTTCTCTTTATTCTTTCTACAATCAGAGAAGTCCTGATCTGATAAGTCTGCTCAGGAATTCAGGCAGTTCACTGATCTAGAAAAATTCTCTTGTGTCAGATGCATAAACTCTTGTTTCAACATGGTCTCTATCTTTATTACAATCCTGCAAAGAGTAAAAGAACACCAAGATTCCTAAAACTGCTTACTTTGCCTTCAGAAGGTTACCAAGGCTTGTCATTAATTTTGTAATAAAAACATTTCCTTGTCCATTCTAGTCCTGTGTTTCTGAGGCAGAATGTGAAAACCTAATGATTCAGATATAGTTTTTCAGCTTCTATAATCTCCCAAAGGTTTTCTTCCTTAATGATTTTTTCCCAGATCTTGTGTCTCATGCTTGCTGATACCACTTAAGTAATAGGTTCTATAGAAGACTCCATTTCTTGCATAGCTAATTTTCCCAGGGAATCACCATAAGTATTTTTTTTATTAATAGCAGCATTTGTAAGAAATGTTATATTGTCCCAGTTCTACCCTTCAGTGAGAGGCACTTAACAACAAGGAATTCAAACATTAAATATGTTAAAGACATAGGCAAGTGTTGTGCAGCAAATTCCATGGGCAATAAAGGGTCAGTTCAAGTAGTGTGAACTTTGTAAAGTAGTGCCCTCAAAATGCTTGGCATTGCCACTGAACCATACATAGGAAAAGACGGAGGCCCATTTTGTTATGACATGGACTCATGGCTTAATATCATTGCAACCAGTGACAAATGTTGGGAAGAACAGAAACTTTAATTTAGATTAGGACTGTTTGCTTTGCTTCTGACAAAGTTGTTCAAAGGTTCTGTCAGAAGGCAATCTCGAGGTGAGGACAAGTGGGATCTTCCCTGGTTTAGGCTTTACTGACACAGCACTAAGTTTCAAGGGAAAGTCCCATGCTTACTATCCAGTGATGCCTATTTTGAATGGGCTCTTGTTTCAGGCTATGATTCTTGAAGTTTTGGTAGTAGTAATGAAAGCTGTCTATCCTATGGTCACCTGAGGTACTGATGGGATGGATAAACACACAGTCACATCAATCTGTACTGTCTCGGAAATGCTCTGAGGCCCATATCACAGCTGGTAGTTGTGTAGACAGACACATAACTCCATCATACCAGGAAGTTAGCCTCTGGTGCTAGGTAACTATATAACTATACCTGTGATCACTCAGTGATAGCTGTGTATGGTCCAATGTTGGCTGATGAGTAATGGAAACAGCTTCTTAACCATCAAGACAAATGTGAAGCTGTGTCTTAAATCCAAATTTTTAAAAAGTGCTTGGTTACTCTCATAACATTTGTGCCACTATTGCACCAGTGGCACAACTTTTTCCATTCTAATTTTTATTATTTAAAACAATTTTTAAATTTAAATATGTTTTGATCATATCCTTCACCTCCCTCAAATCCTTCTAGATCCTCTCTCCCTTTGCTACCCATCCAACTTTAAGTTCTTTCTCAAAAACCAAACAAAAGTTCAATACAATAAATGACCCTCAATCAAGAAAACACAATAAAACTGCTCTTTAAAAAAAACAATAACAAAATAAGAAAAATTTTCCAAAGTATAAATCAATGAAAGCACCCCGCAAAGCTGTAGAGTCATCTACTCCTGAACACAAGGCCTGTCCTGTAGTGGTTGAGAGTGGTGTCACTCTCTTGGAGAAAACTGATTTTCCCTTTCTCAGCAAGTATAATATTCAGTTATTGATGTTACCCTAGTGGTTAGGTTTTCATGCATTCATTAAAAAAGTATCTAACAAAATAATATATAGTAAGATAAAGCAAAACAATCACCTTTAAGCTGGTCAAGACAAAAATAGGAAGGAAAAGATGTAGAGGTCCTTGCAGGTATCATATCCAGCAGCAGAATCATCCTCCAAGAGGTAATAATGAAAGCTCAGATCAGATTGACTGTGTCAGACTGGATCAGACGTTGAGAGTCTGATACCAGGTGGTTTAATGCTAGCACATTCAAACATAATACAATTTGGGGAAAAGTTTCCTGGTATATGATTTCTGGTGCATAAAGAGGCATAATTACATCCAAACTCAACTCAAAGTACATTTCATTCCTCCCAAGAAGATGAATTATAGAGATAGCAGCCACTAAACTAGAAGCAATAATATATATGCAGAGGACCTGGTGCAGACCTATACATGATATTTTGGTCTCTGTGTGTTCATATGAGCGTTGCTCATGTTGATTTAGAAGGCTATGTTTGCTTGGTGTCCTCCATCCCCTCTCTCTCTTACACTCTTTCTGCCTCCTCTTCTGGGGAGACAATGGTCCCAGAGCTATGAGGGGAGGGATGTGATGGAAATTTCCCATATAGAACTACATGTTCCATGTCTCTTAGTCCCTGCATATTGTCTGATTGTAGGTATCTATATTTGTTCCTATCTGCTGCAGGAGGAAGATTCTCTGATGATAGCTGAACAAAGCACTAAGTATAGCAGAATATCATTAGGAGTCATTTTATCATTACACTTTTTTCTTTTTCTTTTTTTAATTTTAAGAAAAGTATTATTTGTTTTTACCCCAGGTCCCTGTGATATTTCATCTCGGGGTTTTGGTCTTCCAAGTACTACTGGTTATGGGTTCCATCTGGTGGAGCGGGTCTTAAGAAAATCAGTTATTGGGATGTATCACCAAAGCTTTAGCACATCATGCAGATAATAGACCATTGTAGATAAAGATTTTGTGGTTTCTCTCTCTTTTGAGAGCATGCAGAGTTCCTGTACCAAAGACGCTGGAATGTAAGGGTGAAAGTTCTACATAGGCACCAGCTCGACAACTCCATGTTCAATGAATTGTGTATGTGTTGTCTTCGTCAATGTGGCCTTGCTGTCAGTTTGTGGAGAAAAATCTACAGTCTTGGCAATGGTCTCGATTGTTTGGGTATTTCCATGGAGTCTCTTTGGCCAACAACTCAGTTGGATATAACTCAGTACCAGTACTGGGTACTGGAAGCTTAGTTTGGTGACAAGAGATAGTCAATTGTGGTTATGTTTCTCCAATTAGTTGGCAATTTTATTAAGATCATCTTCATATATTTTATTCATGTTATTATGTATATATTTCAGGAAATTGTTACCAGTGGCATGTGTGGCAGGCAGACTGCTACTGTAATTCAGGTGTTTGAAGCTGAGTGAAGTTATTGCTTGTCTCTTATGATATTTTCTATATATAGAGAGAGCATTATGAACTCTAGTTAGTAGTGGTCAAGCTTCCAGTTGAGCATCATCTTAATTTCTCCATGTTCAATGACATTAGCATGTGGCATCATCAGCAACATGGTCTTGCCATCATATCCCGAAAGGTAACCAATTGCATTTGCAGTAGCCTGTTAGGTTTGGGGGGAATCTATAGGACAGCTTTGATTTAAACTCAAAAAGATTTAACCCTTTCCCAGTGCTGTGCATGTTACCTGATAGTAAAGGTTTAATTTGGTAGTATATGATATCAAGGTGGGGAATTATCACCCTTAATCTGGTTAAGTCCATGTAAAATTTACACACACACACACACACACACACACACACACACACACATGATAAACAGTTATTAGCTCTGTGTATCCAGTATCAACATATAGCTATAGCTATATATATCTACATATAGATATATGGATTTTATATAGGAAAATATATAGGAAGTATCTACAGGAATGGGTTTCCATATGACTTTTCAGAAGTTTTTTAAAACTAATACCCACATTCCCACATTCCATCCTCTACTCTGCCCTCCCATACCTTTTCTTATTTAATCCTCCTATTCTAGTTCCCCCTTTATCCCTTCATAACATTATATTCTATTTCTCCTTTCTCAAAAGATCCTCTTTTATTCCCTGTACCTTACTGGCTACCTAACTTCTGTGGAATTTTCTTTAGAAAAAAATGAAAATAGAAACATAATATCTGTATGTTAGGGTTTTTATTGCTACCATGAAACACCATGACTGAATTAACTTGGGGAAGAAATGGTTAATCAGTTTACACTTCCATAACACTGTTCATCATCAAAAGAAATCAGAACAGGAATTCAAACGAACACAATCCTGGAGGCAAGAGCTGAAGCAGAGACCATAAAGGTGAGTTGCTCACTGGTTTGCTCCCCATGGCTTGCTCAGCATGCTTTCTTATAGAACCCAGGACCACTCGACCAGAGATGGCACCACCCATGATGGGCTGGGTCCTACCCATCAATCATGAATTAAGAAAATGACCTACAGACTTGCCTACAGCTCTGATCTTATGGAGGCATTTTCTTCATTGAGGTTCTCTCCCCTCAGATGACTACACTGTGTCAAGTTCAAATAAATCTGGCCAACAGAATATCTAAATTTGAAATAGTAAAATGGACAACATTTGGGCAAAAGAAATTAGGAAACTGAAGACACAAATAAATAATGTAAGATATGTTTATTTGTAACTCGAGCATTCAATAAAATTAATTAGACTTTGGTTAGGCATATAATTATTCAGCTAAAATCATTACTGGCTAATAAATCAAAATAAAAAGGCACAAATTGGATAGAAAGAACCAGAAAAATTATAAAATACTGACTATAATATCTAATTGCTTTTTAATATGGAATTAAAATGTCCAACATGTAATGAAATAGTTTTAGGCTATGCTTTAAGAGGCATTAACAATAGAGTTTCAATAAGGAAACGTCCCAAAGAATGACGTAGTTGTGTAGATTCCACAGTCGACTTCCAAACCATAAAAAACCAGCCATCTGCAAAAATTAAAACACAAATATTTTAAGATAGTTAAGAAAATATAAGCACTATCAGAATATCAAAATTACATGGGTGAAAATGCACTGTAATTATTTATACAGTTATTCTGTTGCTTTTTTAATGATGTGCTAAGTTTTTTCAATTTTTATAATTACATTCAATTCATCTAAAATATAATAGATACTTAATAATTCCTGTTGAGTGAGCTATTAAATATTCAGTCAAATGTGGCTTTGACTCACTTAGGTTTCACTCATACTTCAAAATCATACCTGTGACTTTATTTAGATTAGGCATAAATTTTACTAAAGTAAGAAATGCTTTTTCCCGTGTTTTGAAGTTCGTGTTTGAAGCTATGTTTTCTCCATCTTCAAGTAGCTTGTGTGGGAAACCCAAAAGAAAGGATTTTGAAGAATTAAAATCTGAGTGGTATACTGTGCTCTCACAAAACTCCATGAAGTTTAGAAAGTCCACGGTGAAGTTTCTTTCAGATACTGAAGAGTACCATGACCTAAAGAACACAATTAAATAGCATGTGTTTAAAAACATCCTTTCTAAATAAAAACTTAAATTCCAAATTTTGCTTTCCTACCATGTTCTATTCCTAAGAACTATTATGTAATTTGATGAAGAGTGCATAAGTACAGTTGTTCGGGGAAGTCAGAAGAAGACAGCTTCCCTGGAGCTGGAGATAAATGCATGCAACTGTGAGCTGGGAATGCTGGGAGCTGAACTCTGATCTTCTGCAAGAGAAGTATGTGCTCTTAATCACTGAGCCATCTCCCCAGTTCCTCAAGTTTAGGCCCCGTGTTTCCTTATTGAATTCTCTAAATCTATGTATTTGCTTTTCAAGAATCAATTATTTTCTACACAAGAGGTTGGGTCATAATATAAATATAATAAAGTAAATCAGTGTAATGAGCAGACATCCAAAGATAAATGTTCACTAGAATCATGGAAAAGGGGAACAAATGATGTAGCTAATGCCAATCTCAATATGAAATATCACAATATACATTCTTAGATTTCATTTGAGACTGCCAAAGATGAAAAGTAGATTTAAGAGTAGATGAAGAGCAGAAGGAGGGAGAACATGAGCAAGGAAGTCAGGACTGCGAGGGGTGGGTACAACCATGGAGATGGTGGGACTGATCTAATGGGAGCTCACCAAGACCAGGTGGACTGGGTCTGAACAAGTATGTGATCAAACCGGACTCTCTGAATGTGGCTGAGGGAAGACTGAGAAGTCAATGATAATGACACTGGATTTGGATTTTACTGCATGTACTGGCTTTTTGGGAGCCTAGTCTGTTGGATACTCACCTTCCTAGATCTGGTGGGGGGGGCTTGGACTTCCCACAGGGTAGGGCACCCTGACTTCTCTTAGGATTGGAAAGCGAGGGGGAGGGGCAGTGGGGGAGTGGAAGGGAAATGGGAGGAAGGGAAGAGGTGGAAATTTTAAATAAATAATTTTTAAAAAAGAGTGAACAAATATATGTATACATATGTGAACAAATAGCAACTAACCTTCATGAAGTCTAAAATCTATCTTTATTTTCAATTTGGATATATTCATTATAAATAACTATTAGTTTTTATTGAGATGAATCATGCACAAGCTTATCTTTCAATAACCATAATCCAGTTGGCAATAAGAATATACAGGTGGGCTTCTAATACAACTGTCAGTAAAAAAGGATAAATCTTCCTATAACTAAGTTACTACCATCTACAAGTAGAAGTTATCACAACAAATATCTCTTATATTGTCCAGCACCTAATTCAAAATAGTCTAAACAATTAAAAAATAACAATTAGCTGAAAATCAAAAAGATATCCTATATCAGTGCTATCAGGCAGAAACTTTAAAATAGTTTGAAAATAAAAAACCCAAACCATAATATTTTAGACTAACATCTATCAAGATATGGAAGATGCAACTTTTAAAATGATTTCTCCATGAGAATGAACTAGAAACAAGAAATTATAGAGTAAAAGGTAATGATTTCTAGCAGAAAAAATAGCCTTGTGAATAATTCTAGCTGTTACATTTAACATCTATGAAAGTGATTATTATAAACTGATTTTTAAAAAATTAACTGTTCTGAAATTCATCACATTTCTAACATTTATTCAATGCTCAATTTTTTGTTTATGAATATTAAAAGTTCCTACCTTTGTAAGAAAAGACAAAGGAGTAAGGATTAATAAAAAATTAGAAAGAATTTCAAAGAAAATATGCAGCAAACTCAGGCACATGAGACGACCAGATATCAGACATTATTATAAGCACAAATAATGCACATACATCTACCAAATACAAAGAGATTTGTAATTTCCATAATCTTCATGTGGAATTAATTCCTACTGCAGAACAAAAAAATAGACAGCAATAAAAATGTTTAAAAATTTGTCCACATTGAATATTGTCTCCAGAAAATTAAAGAATGAACTAGAGACTAAAAATTAAGAGAAATCGGCATTTCAAAGTTAATACTTTAGACCAGGTTTGGATTGTGGTTGAAAGGTGGTGGTGCCGCAATGTGAAATGTGACTCAGAATCTTACTACCCTTCTCTTCTCATTTACCTGACACAGATGGCCATCTGTAGCCATGGGTTCTGTGTGCACAGATTCAACCAGGTAACAGTAAAAATAAAATCAGGAAAAAATGCAATTCTATTATATGTACATCGATTTTCCCCTCTGCATTTCTTTCTTTTTTTCCTTTATGATTTATTTATGTATATGGTATTCTGCCCACATGTATGGCTGCAGGCCAGAAGAGAGCACCAGATATCAATATGGATGGTTGTGAGCACCATGTGATTGCTAAGAATTGAACTCAGGATCTCTTAAAAAGCAGTCAGTGCTTTTAACTGCTAAGCCCTTAATCTCTCCAGTCCTTCTGTATTTCTTAAACAATGCAGGGCAACAATTTCTACAGAATAAATGAACTGGGTGTTATAATCATTCTAGAAATTATGTAAAGCACTCAAAAGAATACATGTAAGTTAAATGTAAATACTACTGATTTTACACAAATTGTTTAAATATCTATTGTTTATTTTTTCCTTTTGTTTTGAGACAGTCTTTTCATGAAGCCCAGCCTGAACTCATGGTCCACCTGCCTGGGTTTTGTGAATGTTAGTAACAGCTATGTGTCACAAGAGTCAACCATGTGGATGTGTGTAATTATAGCGTCTAGAACCAATATTCTTTGGATAGTAAAAGAAAGTGTGTGTATGTGTGTGTGAGAGTGTATTTGTGTAATCAGAAATCCAACAACAGAAAATTATTTCATGCTGCATTCATAAGACATTGTTTATACTTAGTGAACTACTTTATTTTAAACGGTACTTTCAGATAATGTTGTGGGCCTTTTTTGGAAAGATATGAATATCTTCAATTGACCTTTCATTTTATTCTTTCCTGGCTTACCAAATGAATAGCAGATTAAATAAATGGAAAATAAGCTTTCTGAGACATTCTAGAAAATAGGAGAACTGAATTCTGAGACAAAAATCCTATGTGTTATCGTTTACAGTACTAGGAAAAAATAGAGAGGAGGTTGTATCGCAGAAAGCAGTTATCTCACATGTTGGTGAACTTTGATAATCCAATATCGATAGCTGCTCGATGGGCCTTCCACATTAGAAGGGTTGCTCTGTCTTCACTTGTGTTAAAAACAGAAACATTACCAAGAGCTGGCCTCATGGACTGCAAATACTACAGAATAAACAATAGGATTTATGAGAATAGAATTCATATCAAACTCAATTTTAATAACTGAGCTCACATATTGTTAAAACAGATTACTTTGAAATATTGCTGCAGATAATTTTATAGAAATAGATTTTATTATCAAGATAAATTTAAGACTTGAAGGTGTCATTTAATTTTCTTATTTGTTTTATATTCATATTTATGTTTGTTCACTTGCATAGATAAAAAATTTGAAAATTACCATATCAATTTAAAAACTTTATAAATTCATGCTAAATTACTGCTAATTATCCATTTAGCAACATTTCAGAATACCAACCTGAATTCCAGAAAAAAAATTATCATTCTATACTTGTAGTTTATCTCCTACACAAATATTAAGCTCAGTATATTTTTCAATTGTAGCTGCAATGGATGTTCTTCTCCATCTTCATATATGTCACTCAGATGAAAAAGCAGTAATCGCATTGTTTTACCTGATAAAACTCTATGGCTGTATCCATAGCTTCTGGGTACGATGCCCTGCATTCCTTTACAGAATAACAGAAGTCAGACTTGTTCTCCCCTCGAGATACTAGCACTATCTCGTATGGTACACTCAAAAACTTTGATTCTACTGCAGCAAGGAAATTCATAACAATCTCAAAGAAGTTAATACCTGCAAGGGAGCAGAAGAAAAGTGTCTGGAATTACCCACCACCTGCTGAAAATAGTGATTAACAAAATAGATAAAACTCTGTCTAAATAATTTAGCCACTTGCACCACAAAGCAGTCTATTGAAACTGTTGGCCCTAGGGAACACAAGCTAGTAGAAGAGCTCAAGGAACTTTGGTAGAGATAACACACAAATCGTGTCTTTCTTTGTGCTAATATTACATAATAATATAACATAAAAAGCTATGTTTTTATAATTATTTTATTTCATTGTGAGAGTACCTTTTGGTACACATGTAAGGGCACTGTGTGAATGCCTGGTGCCTATGAAGACTAAAAGGGGTTCATATGTCCTGTCATTGCCATTACCAATGGTTATAAGGCACCAGGTTGTGCTGGAAATTGAACCTGTAAGAACAATAAACATCTTAATTGCTGAGCCATCTCTCCAGCCATGTTATGTTGCTTTCATTACTATAATTTTATAACATAACTTGAAACCTGGTATTGTAATAATTCTAGCCTGGCTTATTTTGGTAAGCATTGCTTTGTCTACCACCGTCATGATTTGGATTGGGATTGCATTGAATCTATGAATTGCTTTTGGTAGGGTGGTCATTTTCACAGTAATAATTCCACCAACCCATGAGCACTGGAGGTCTTTCCACTTCTCATGTCCTCCTCAATTTTTTTCTTCAGAGACTTAAATTTTTCATTGTAGAAGTCATTCCCTTCCTTGCTTAGGTTTATCCCTAGACATTTGATTGTTGTTGAGGCTATTGTGAATGAGATATGAATTTTACTTCAAGCTAACTGTAATAGAATTA
This sequence comes from Chionomys nivalis, assembly GCF_950005125.1. Classification (NCBI taxonomy): domain Eukaryota; kingdom Metazoa; phylum Chordata; class Mammalia; order Rodentia; family Cricetidae; genus Chionomys; species Chionomys nivalis. Next base: position 39,643,676 of record NC_080087.1, on the reverse strand, counting down.
AAGTAATTTTGTTCATTATAAAACATGATCATTGTTTTGAAATGAGGATTTAGATAACTCACCTATAGAATATTGCCTTCGATGGTTTTAATTATGAAGGGGCCTCTGATGACCAGTGTGTCTATCAGAATCAGGCTAGTGTGATGTTTTTCTCTAAGGCCCTAAAGTGACTGAGCTAGTTTGAATACAAGTTCATAAGCAACCTTTTTGTCTATTTGTTTCAGGAGAAGAAAGGTTTATCAGAATAATGGGCTAGCAGAAGAAAAGTTGAGAAATCAACGTATAATAAAAGGGGCTTTGGAATAGAAGGATAAAGAAATAAATTGTTCAATTGCTTTCAACATCTAACTATGCTGTGGAAATACTAATGCTGTCATCAAAACTGATTTGAAACATGCCTCTGAAGAGTTTTAATAGATCATGGAGTACACATAAAACAGAATAGATAGTAGTTGGTAGAAATAAAGCCGAAAAGATGGAGAATAAGCAACTAAAATCCTGGGTACTTAAGGAGAAAGAAATTTATCATTTTCAACACTCAAGGCAACAATGGACTGTGTATCTTAATTCAGAATAGGTTACAGTAAGAACTATGTTTATATTTTTAATTTGATTTGTACCAAAGAAAAATGGAGGGAAATTTGTGCATCTTCTCCAAGGAAATGGTAGTATTCACCTCAGCTAATCAATCCCACAACATAAAGAAGCAAGTATCATGCCAACAGATCAGTAAAGGCACATAGTCCAAATAGAATACTTACCTCCCCAGCCACTCTTGACTGATATATAGCCAGGAGATCCAGCATCATAAACATACGCTGAGCTATTGGAAGGGTCTGAAAATCTACCTGCAGAGCAAAAAGAGTAGGTAAAAATGTCCAGCACAAATGTTCAGGCTTTTAATAGCGACTCATGAGAATGGGAAGAACAGAAAAAAGCAAATGTAGGAAGAAGGGGTACTTGCTGGTGAAAAGAGGCACCTGGAATTTCATCTGGAGCTTTGTCAGTTGGAAAGCAGTCTGAGATTCATCTGTAAAAGTCACAATTGACAGCACAAGAAAACTCACAGAATAAACTAAGCTGGGCTCATAGGGGCTCACAGAGATGAACCAACAATCAGGGAGCCTGTGTGGGATTGATGTAAGCACTCTGTTTTTATGTTACAGTTGTATAACTTGGAGCCTCTTGTGATGACTAACAGTGGGAATAGGGGCTGTCTCTGACTCTTTTATTGGCTTTTGGGACCCTATCCCTCTTACTCAGTCATCTTGCCCAGCCTTAATACATGGAGAGTTACTTAGCCTTACTGCAACTTGATCTGTCATGTTTTGTTGATACTCACAGGAGACCTATCCTTTTCTAAACAAAAAGGAAGAAGTGGATTGGGAGTTGGGAACAGAGTGGGGAGGGCAGGCTGAGAGGGGAGGGGAAACTGCTGCCTGGGAGTAAAATTAATTAATTAATTAATCAATTAATCTGTTTTTAAAAATCCTTATGCAGAAGCTTACACTTCCCAGGTGACGTCTGAGAGCCAAGTTATTCTTCCCACAAAGGCTGAGCATTTGATGAAGCAACTGTAATCAACAGAAACCGAATTTCTGCAACAATATGTGTAGTTTTAGCATTGTTTCATTCTATGATTGCTCTGGGTCTGTTCACAGTCAAAGAAGACAAGTTGAGAGAAATATCATGAATGGAGAAATCTACTAAATTTTAGAAAGCCTCAGTGGTAAGAAAACTGACTCAACAAGTTCATGGGCCTAGAAGATTAGGTCTTAGGAACTAAAAGGAAAATTCAAATTCAGTCAGACGTCCTAAAGAATTTCAAAGTGGACACAGCAACTTTTCTTATCTTTCATTAATTACTCACAAAAAAGACTTATATTAATAAACTTTAGTTGATAAACTAATATCTCTAGGGCTGAGATTTAGATATTAGTAATTTAGCAGTTTAACTTTTACCACATTCAAGTTTTATATGTGAACATTGTAATGTGGATATGCTATACAACTCATACCAATTCTATTGTGATATTACTATCCAGATAATAAACCTAACTCAAAGGAAAAAAAACTGATTCAAGAACCTTAGAAAAGATGCACTGGATAGAAAAATACAGCTATAAACACAGGGAAAAAAAAGGACTTTTCAGAAACATGGTTTTCAGGTGAAGCCCTGCATCTCTAAATGGTTACCCCATCTTTCTTGTTTCAGGATAAAGAGTGGGTGACTCAGTCACTGTCATCACACTTTCCTTCAAGAACACCACAGGAAGTATCACGTCTTAGATTTTGTTCCTGTTAAAATGAGGCAAAATCCAGGCATTTAAGGAAAAGTATATTCTTGTACATTTGTTCTTTGTAAGAAATTTCACTTTGATTTCCTAGTGAACTGATGTTTTGTAATATTTTCTGCAATAATCATAACTCCTGAGACAGAAGTATTTGTAGTGCCAATTTCTCCAAGAAGATGGTCAGGCTGGGTCATGGGATCTGGGGACTGTTGATTTAGAGGGGATATTTCTCCTCCATGCTATGTGCACCTATAGCTTATGGAACAAGGATTTGCAGAAAAGACTGTACTTCCTCTCATACAAGAAAGTTTATGAAGTGTAAAGACAAGAATACTATGTAATACTACAGGTAACATTGACCAAAAACCATAGGAATTTCTTCACTGGCAGAGAAATGATTGTAATAGCAGTAACACTTAAACACATTTCAGTACTTAGTATTGAAAAAGAAAAGTATTGGAAAGCATTAAAATGTACGTACCTGTTTTATATAGCTTTCCATAAGTTAAGGCGAGAGCCCACAGTACGTTGCCTGTATCATTTGCTCCAATATGCACAAAATATTTGTTTGTTTGTGTTATGAGAATCTTATACATCTGTAGTCGATCCACATAATTCCAGATATTAATGATGATTTTGTTATCCTTCACTGGAAATACTGTTATATCTCCACTAACTTGATCCCATAAAGGAGGGTAGCTTTTATTTATACTTCTGACTGACACTGGATTTGAGGCTAATCCTACTGAAAAAAGACTCAGGAACAAAAAAGTGGGGATTGCAAGAGCAGACCACATCTTCTCACTGTTCCTTGAGTTAGATTCTTTGAGTGACAGAGAAGCTCATTATATAACAGCAGACACATAAACCTCTTATCCTCTTATCACTTAGAGGATGCCAAATCTCTGAGCAAACCATCTAGGGAGCCACTGAGCCAAAAAAAGAAAAAGGGGGGGGGCATTTGCCAGTGCGGACTTAATAAATGACTAAGGCTTACTGCAAAATGCCCTAGGTAAGTAGTATCATATGCTATTTACTGCAGATAAAGAAATGGCCCATTATTCCTTATGATGTAAACTATCTGAAGATGGACAGCCTCTCCAAAACAATGTCTTAACTATTCGCTTAAAAATAAATATACCCATGTTGGTCTCTGTCTCTGTCTTCTTTCATCGCCTGATGAAGGTTAATATTCAGGAGGATGCTTATATGTTTTTCTTTGGGTTCACCTTCTTATTTAGCTTCTCTAGAATCACGAATTATAGTCTCAATGTCCTTTATTTATGGCTAGAAACCAAATATGAGTGAGTACATCCCATGTTCCTCTTTTTGGGTCTGGCTTAACTCACTCAGGATAGTGTTTTCTATTTCCGTCCATTTGTATGCAAAATTCAAGAAGTCATTGTTTTTTACTGCTGAGTAGTACTCTAATATGTATATATTCCATATTTTCTTCACTGGACTGAAGTCTCACGATCCAAAGGAGGAGCAGAAGGAGAGAGAGCACGAGCAAGGAACTCAGGACCACGAGGGGTGCACCCACACACTGAGGCAATGGGGATGTTCTATCGGGAACTCACCAAGGCCAGCTGGCCGGGGTCTGAAAAAGCATGGGACAAAACCGGTTTCGCTGAACATAACGGACAATGAGGACTACTGAGAACTGAAGAACAATGGCAATGGGTTCTTGATCCTATTGCACGTAATGGCTTTGTGGGAGCCCAGGTAGTTTGGATGCTCACCTTAATAGACCTGGATGGAGGTGGGTGGTCCTTGGACCTCTCACAGGGCAGGGAAACCTGCTTGCTCTTTGGGCTGAGGAGGGAGGAAGACTTGATTGGGGGAGGGGGGGAATGGGAGGTGGTGGCGGGGAAGAGGCAGAAATCTTTAATAATTAAATAAATTAATTAATTAATAAAATAAATAAATAAATAAATATACCCAATATTTCATAAGTGTTATCTCCCAGATGATATTAACCAATAAAAAAGAAAATGAAAATAAAGAAAGCCGTTTTGGATTTGACAGAAAGTAAAGATAAAACTATTCTCTATGTCTATGTTGTTGGCTTGATAATCTACAATTAAGAAAGGAAGAGAATTGATGTTTAAATTTGCTTAACCAACTCTTTAAAATTGGTATTTCATGAGAGTTTTTAGTCGTTCTAAGAACTCTCTAAGGGATATACATTGATACTAATAATTTAAATATTATCAGACAAAGAATACAGCCAAAGAGATTTAAGTACTATTTCCACAGGCTTATATGTCATGGATATGCCTAAAAGATAGATATGAAAATGTTATAAGTGAAAGACCATAGTGTATCTGGAGCAATCTTGCACCCATTCTATGTGATGAATACAAAACTCAATTTTTAAACTTTTAATTTTATTTCATTACATTTATATATACCTGCATGTGTATTTTAAAGTTCTTGTTAAATAAATTATTGTCAAAACATACATACATTCATGTATATAATATTTATAGCACAAATACAATTAACATCCAAATAGTAAGTAAAACTGTCCTTCTCTAACATCCCAACAGTAGTTTATTCATAATAAAATTATAAACTAAAGCACATATTATGAAATAAATCATTTAATAAAAATCAGCAAAAAACCACAGCAGTGAGCCATTTGCCTTTATTTAGTAACTTAAGACTACAAGAATGATTTTCTGTTGTAGGAAGTCACTTGTTTGTTTCCAGCTGCCCACCACAAAATAATCACTCAGAAACCATATTATTTCAACCACTGCTTGGCCAATAGCTTAAGTGTATTACTACTTAGCTCTTACATCTAGAATTAACCCATTTCCATTATTGTATATTTTAACACAAGGTTTGTGGCCTACCAGCAAGGTTCCAACTGGCAGCCCACATCTTTCCCCTCCCATAGCTACATGGCTTCTCCTGACTCTGCCTTTTATCCCCCAGTATTCAGTTTAGTTTTCCCTACCAACTCTACTCTGCCCTATCACAGGCCAAGCCAGCCTCTTTATTCATTAACCAAAAAAACCAACACATATACAGGAGGATTTCCCACATAATTTCCTATTTTATGTTTAAATAAAAAGTAAGGCTTTAACTTTAACATAGTAAAATTACATATAACAAAACAGGGATCAAACAAGAATTACAGGTACAATAATTATATCTACTTCATCTCTTATCATAACTAAGGCATACTATAATTATAACTATTCTTCAACTCCATCAAAGACTCCAGAAGGATATAATATTGTCTAAGTAAACAGGAAGTACATTGTAAGCAACTTCCAAAACTATAGAACTGACAGATATCTTGCTGCTTGGACAATCTCCCAAAGTTTTTCTGTACTATTGGAGCATCTATCTTCAGCCTACAGACCCATGGTATCCGGCATACTTTTCCATGAAGCAGAAAATATCAAAGACAGTTCCACCTTTATTGGCAGTTAGTCACTTTCTTCTATGTCCTTCAGAATGTCTGGTAGACTCTTAAATGAAGCAGAAATGCTGAAGGACTTTCTCACCATCTTTAGATAACTTCACAAGTCATTTTTCTGTATATAATGCATGCCCAGTTCATACAGCATACCATCAAGTAGTCTAGATAAGAGCACTTTCTTACCCAAATGGCTAACAAACTCTATAAGGCATCTTTTCCATGCCCATCATCTTGAAGTAGATTGCTGTTTCCAGGAGCATATGTGTCTCATTGTCATAAAAATTCCTAAGTTATTAAAAAATTTTAAATGCCATTTCTGTAGTCTTTGAAAGATCTGAAGAACATCCATCTGAAACACATCTCTGTATATCTAGAAAACCTAATTAATGGGACTACAAGCTTGACTATTATAGATGATTATCTATTAACCTTTATTTCTTAATTATACTTTAAAATTTTTTAATGAGCTATACAAACACAAGACCTTAATCTGTTCAGTAGTACTTCTTAAAATGCTAAGCACTTCTTGAAAAGTTAAGTATTGGCATGACTCAGACTAAGGCTTTCATGTCTTTTGGCTCCACCCAGTCTAACATGGTGGAGATATGTTTATTGCCTCTGCAAGCCAAACACACCACTCCAGTCCCACTTATGCAGCAGGTCTATGTTGAGCCATTAGGCAGTTTGTAAGCTTTCTTACAAATATCATTTAAATGCTTCTTGGCTGGACCTTTTGAAAGTGTCAGAGTTGTTTGTTCTGGCAAACTAGGATGCTACCGTTTTGAAACCTCACGGCTTTTCTTTTTCTGCTACTGCTGAATCAGGAAGACCTCTCTTAAAAGAGCTGCAGCAAGCAGAGCCCATCCAAAAAAGAAAAAAATTGCAGCTAAACTTTGGTTCTTTAGTGTCTAGAATGCTATTTACTCCAAAAATACAAGCAAAGCTATTCTAGAATTTAATGGAATTAAAAAAGACTTGAAATAAACAAGAATTAATTAAAAAAGAACAACAAAGTTAAAGAACTCATATTTCCCACTTGCATAAACTCGTTGTAAAGTTGGATATCATTTTCTCTTGCTTGTAATCCATCTGACATTCAACACTATTGTTCACCGTGTTAAATTTTGGAATAGAATTCATTTTAAATAATTAATCACAACTCTACTGTCAGATATGGAGCCAAAGAATAAGTGGATATCAGGAAGCAAGCTTCTTCTCTCTTGCTTTATAGTCTAGAGTGCAGACACAACATCGAAAGTCACTTTTGCAGTGTCATTTATAGTCCTTCTTGCAGGAATGAAGTAATTTTAGGTACATTCAAAGGATTTTTAAGTTCCATGTGTCTCCTCACTCATTCACTAATTCATATGGCACAGGGACAAAGCTGTGTAAATGGGATAATAGAGTGGGATTCTAGAACAAAACAGAGTGGAATTCATTATTATCATTTCTGGAGAGGCAGTTAGTCTTATGCCAGAAAGAAAGAAAGGGAGAGAGAGGGAGGAAGGGAGAGAGAGAGAGAGAGAGAGAGAGAGAGAGAGAGAGAGAGAGATTTAAGGAAGGAAAGAATAGAAAAAGAAAGAGAAAAGGAAAGGAGAGGAGGGGAGGGGAGAGGAGGGGAGGGGAAAGGAGAGGAGAGGAGAGGAAAGGAAAGGAAAGAAAATTAGTTACATTGCCTGACAAGGAAGAGAAAATGAATACTGGGGCCATTCAAAATTCAAGTTTTGAAAGAGATTATACCCCTCTCTGCTTAAGTATTTGTGTACAATTTTTTCCAGAGGGAAAATACCTACTCATTCTCTCCCTCTCTCCAAAGAAGCTGATATTAACATCTGTCCACCTCCTATTTAGACAAAATTCACAATCTCGATAATTGTGCACTCTTAACAAAAAGATCCAGATGGAACACCTCATGATAAATAAGAAATTAGTTCACCCCCAGTGTGAACTAGAAAGCAGGTATAATGATATTTCTATGTATTCTCAGCATGAGAACACTGGATGTTGGAAGACCTCTTGTTCCAGGGAAGCCAAAGAAACACAGATTTTGAAACCAGTGCAGACTACAAAATGACTAGCTGCCACTTGTTTTATTTTTTAGCTATCCTGGTTATTTCCTGAATCAAGCTAACTTGTACAAGCCTGAATCTTATCATGAACATTATTGAATATTTATAACAGTAGTAAAAAATAGGCAAAATTTTTCTTATTGTTGAGCACAAAGAACTTTGATGTCATGTATCATATACAAGTTAATTACACCTAACAAGTAGCTAAAATAGATATAAACTTGAAACTTTCTATCTTCCATGCTTACCATCTATACAAGAAAGTCTTAGAAATGCCACAGAAATACTGTATTATGTTGCCAGGGAAGGAACCACTTGTTTGTTCTGGCCACCCATCCGAAATAACCACACAGAAATTGTATTAGTTAAAACACTGCTTATCCCATTTGCTCTAGCCTCTTATTGGCTAACTCTCACATCTTGATTTAAACCATTTCCATTAATCTGTATATCACCATGTGGAAGTGGCTTACTGGGAAAGATTCAGCCTTTCTGATTCTGATGGCTATCTGTCTGACTCTGGTGGCTCCATGGCGGCTCTCTCCTTTTCTCCACCTTTCTTTCTCCCAACACTCAGTTCTGTCTCCCCCTCACCTTAGTTCTACATTGTCAACTAGGCCAAGGAAGCCTCTTTATTCATTAACCAATGAAAGCAACACACAAACAGAAGGAACTCCTACACCATTACCTCTTTTCTGTTTAAACAAATAAAGGCTTTAACTTTTACATAGTAAAATTACATATAACAAAACAGGTATCAAATAAGAATTACAATTACAATACTTATATCTACTTTATCTTTTATTATAACTAAGGAGAACTATAACTATAACTACAAATCCTTCAACGCCATCAAAGACTCCAGAAGGATATAATATTGCCTAAGTAAACAAGAAGTGCATTGCAAGCAACTTCTTCTTCTAAAATTCTAGAATTGACAGAGATGTCTTACTTCCTGGACAGTCACCCAAAGTTTTTTGTAATGTTGGGGCATCCATCTTCAGTCTACAGACCCATAGTGTCCAGCAGATTTTTCCATGAAGCAGGAAATTTCAAAGACAGTTCAGTTACTTTCTTTTGTATCCTGTAGAATGTCTCACAGACTCTTTCATGAAGCAGGAACCTTGAAGGATCATCTTACCTTTAGGCAAGTTCAGCAGTCATTTCTCCACGGGTCCTGCATGTGCAGTGAAGCAGACTAGGCAAGAGCAGTTCCTTGCCTAAGTGGCTAACCAACTCCATAAGAAGCCTCTTCAATGACCATCTTCCTTTTTTTTTTTTTTTTTTTTTTTTTTTTTTTTTTTTTTTGGTTTTTCGAGACAGGGTTTCTCTATGGCTTTGGAGCCTGTCCTGGAACTAGCTCTTGTAGACCAGGCTGGTCTCGAACTCACAGAGATTCACCTGCCTCTGCCTCCCAAGTGCTGGGATTAAAGGCGTGCGCCACCACGGCCCGGCTGACCATCTTCCTTTTGAAGTAGATTGGTGCTGCCAGGAGCAGATATATCTCAGTGTCATGAAAGTCCTAAATTTTTTAAACACTTAAATGCCATATTCTAAAGGTCTCTGAAAGATTTAAAGAATACCTAACTAACTGAAATATATTATCTGTATATCTAGAAAATCTAACTAACATGACTAAAAACTCAATTATTATAGATGATTATCTATTAACCTATATTTCTTAATTATACATTACATGAATTATACATACATTTTTAGATGAAATACACAATCACAATACCTTAATCATGAGCAGAAATATACATATAACAAAATTGACCTCAAATTTATATCAATAAAGTAGAATCCATACCAATGCCAATCTCTATAGAATACCCCCATTAAATGTAAACAAACATTATAGACAATAATTGGCAATATGGGTGTAGTTCTGTCCATACTGTTTCCTGCTGTTTGGGGGTGCTGTTAGTCGGGTCTTTCATGGTGTGTTCTGTGTGCTAGGTTCATCTCAGTTAGCAGTTGGGAAAAGTAATTTTTTGAGGGTGTTCATGGTGACCTTTTAAAGCAGCTGAGGTCTATTTTCTAGGACTGCTGAGATTAACTGAATCTTTTGGTGGTGCCTTGTCACTTGAATTCCATGTTTTGACCCTTTTCCTAATGAAGGAAGAATATATTCCATAAGATACAATTGCTTGTTTAATTTTCTTTGACTACCTTAGGTTATTCTGTGCCAGATGTTCTTTCTGATGTTATTACTAAAAAGGCAAGTAGAACTCTGGGTCAGCTATGCTGGAGTTTGGTACATACTAATGAGGCTACATTTTGTCTTTATATTTTTTGTCCCTGGTCATCAAATTTCATAAAATTCTTTAATCTTTTTAAATATTTTTATCACTACCTTTTGTAATGTCTGGGTCCCCTGTTTGGTGTCCTGTTTTAATACCCTCATTGAGGATTCCAAGGTGTGAAGTCTGTCCAGTAAAGATAAAATTTCATCCTTGGACATAATTTTATAGCATGCATATTACTCTCCTGGAGAGACATTCTACCAGTCAATCTATCATAACCATTATATGGAGTTTGATTAATTCATTCAACAGTATGAATTCTCTCAGACAATGTCTCAGCACCCTCTGTCATTGACTGGGTTTTGTTTGTCAAATTGGTTGTATCCTTCTCCAGAGTAGTGAATTTCCCTTTTAGTTGGTTATTATCAGTCTGTAAAGACTGTATCATTTCTAAAAGTGCCTCACTCTTGGCCCTATTATCAAACCATGTTTTTAAGGAGAAAATATGAAGGACAAAGCTAATCCCAGAACCAAATAGAGGAATGTAGGAGTGAAATCATATAAACCTTATATAACATCATACATAGTATAAGTAAAAAAGCTATTGGATTCTTAGATTGTTAAATTGTCTGTAATCTCGTCTTTTTAAATTATAATTTTTTGATTTATATTTTAAACTATAAATCTTACCTGTGGTTGAGTTTGAGCTGGAGTAGGTACAATAACTCTTACCTGCCAATAGGTGTCATGGTATACTTGTAGCCATGTGGCCATCCTGAATTTGATTTTAGTATTAAGTACTGAAAGATATGCTCAAATTAAAAACAATTATTCAGTTTAAATCACAGACGGTGCACTCCTTGGAAGTCCCTGACTGGTCAGCAGCTGCATGAGCACAAAGAGAGCAAGAAAGCAATGCTGAACAGAGACAACCAGAGAAGCCCACGTCCTGCCTGAGCTTCTATTACCACGGGAAAAACTGGACCCAGAAGCCAGCTGCACAGTCGCCGGTGGCCAAAGTGCCTGAGGAATTGGAGAGGCTTTGAGGCATTTAATGAGAAAATATGAAGGACCTTGGCTAGCACCTACTCAGGGCAACTGCACTGGAATTCTATACCCAAATGAATGGTCTGGAGCCTGACAGTGACTGTAGACCCGAGCCCCACAATTTGGTGTCAACTGTAGAAGTTAGCTTGATTTGGGAAATAACAAGGCTAGTTAAAAGATAACACAATTATCTTTTTATTTATTATAAGGAAAAAACTCACAAAAGAGGAAAGAAAACTCCAAGCTCAGCGGTGCTGCAAGAGAACCATACAGAGAGAGGGCACCTGGGCCATGTGCCATTTTTCTCTGGGTCCCAGAAAGCCACACCCTCACTTCGTTTCACCTCTTAAAGATAATTGATTGGCAAAGATTCCCTATCATGTCTTGTCTGTGGTTGGGCAAAAGAATAGAGGTAGGAGGGGCAAACTAAACTAAATGCTAGCAGAAAAAAGGCAGAGTGTGGAGAAGCCATGTAGCACCTCCAGAGACAGATGCTGGAAATTACCCGAAAAGCCACAGTCACGTGGCAATTCACAGATTAATAGAAATGGTTTAAATTAAAATGTAAGACCTAGTCGATAAGAAGTTAGAGCTAACAGGCCAAGCAGTGACTTAATTAATACAGTTTCTGTGTTATTATTTCAGGACTGAGTGGCTGGAAATTAACTGGTGGTCTCTTACTACATGTGAACATTCTGTACCTTGAGATTTTAGAGTCATCCATGTGAATAACATGAAGGGTCACAGGGAAGAGCTGAGTTTCGCTAATGTATTGCAGGACTAGAGTCCCCAAAAGAGTCTATTTTCAAGGACTGACCTCAGGAGTTTTAGAAATGCCACTGCCCTATGATAGTCACCAGAAGCACCAGCTACAGTGAAATGAAGCAGGATGTGATCTAAAAGACAGGCTGTGTATATGATAACAAGGGTGGTGCCAAAGAGGTGATTGAAGCCTCTCAAAAAGAGGGTTACTTTATTTTGATATTTCAAGAGGACACAACAAATTTTGAAAATTCATGAAAACACTTTGAAAAATATTTAAACTTACATGGGACGTTTGTATGAAAAATATTTAAACTTACATGGGACGTTTGTACTTATAAAATGTCTTATTAATATTTGGACGTAAAATAAAAGGCTAAATATTATGGTCATAGCCATAAGCACCAAATGCTAACCAGAAACTGAAATTTCATTTTTTGTTATGCAGCAATACAATGATCTAAGCAATCTGAAAAAGTGGTTGGGGCAGTTTCTCAGTCCTTTGAATCTCAACCTTTTGGGGTTAAAAAACACTTTTTACAGGGGTAGCCCAGATTAACCTGCATGTCATATGTTTACATTAAGATTCATTACAATGACAAAGCTGCAATTGTGAAATAGGAATGGAAAAGTTTTTATAATAGGGGTCACAATAATATGGAAGCTATATTAAAATGTCAAAACATTAAAAAGTTAAAAACCAGTGGCTTAGAAACTGACTTTCCTTACTCAGGATTTATTCAGGCTTAAGAATGCATGTAGAGCCTCATTATTTTTGCAAACTTTGCTAAGCTTAAGCTATTTGGATAAAGTGAGTCATATAAATGTTTTATGTTTCACTAAAAAGTCCTTCAATTCAAAAATATTTTTGAAGCTAAACCTGACAAAAATGTAATGTAAAATTCTAGTCTTATGAAAGCTGCTAGCCTATTGTAGAATGTTAAAAATACAAGTTAATAGCCATCTTTATAAATGAACAAGTTCATTAATTGCTGCCATGCTAAGTACTACTGATATAATTAATTACATGGATAAACCTTACTTAGTCCCCTGTATATGTTTTCAAAAGTTAAGATTAAAACAAGTAACTAGAAACAAAGTTTAGGTATACCTGGGCAGCCCTCAAATACTTCAGAGATCTGCAGAATATGAATGACATTTAAAATGCTTATTTAACAGTTTAGTATATCAGGCAGAGATTCCCAGATCCTGGCAGTGATCCAAGGTTTCAAAAAAATATTACAGGGCACCACAATGCCTCCACCTGGATTTGACAGCTCTGTCCACTGAGCAAAAGGTTCCAATACAACACCTACTGCCAGTACCTGGTCCAGACATTGGACAAGCAGTAAAACACTAGAGAATAGATAGCATTCCTTTTGCCTAAACAAAATCAGGTCAGTCTTACTCATGTTGCTCTACAAAAAGACTCACCTTTTTGGCCTGGTGAAGACTGCAGTTCTGACATGTCTGTCTTCAATGCTATGGAGACCTGGGTATGACTAACTGTATGGACTGGTCATTCTCATTTTTAATAGATTTTGAAGTTGTTTGATCTACATTCAGGTTTAATTTATCATTCTTTGATCTCTGATAGTATTGAGAGCTGGGATAACTATAGTTTCCTCAGCTTAGCAGAAGGCAATCAAGTTTTACCCAGGGTTGTATCCAGATCATTAGTTCATTTTATATATAAAAATCAAGCCTTGATATGTGTCTAAAAAATGATCTGAGGATATAAAACCTTATAAGCACTAAGGGTCTCAGAAAATGATTTGAGATGTGAATGTAAATTATAAAAGTATAAATAGATAATTTAAGATATAAAGAATGTTGCAGATTGTTTTCACCTTCTATGGTATAAAAGTTTAAAGTTTAACATTTAATAGTGTTCTGATAAGTTGGTAGAGGAGTGACTACTTGCTATTCAGTCACAAGCTCAAGATGTTGGCTTTATTTTGGTTGCTATCTAAATATAAACTTAAAGGTGCTTCTCCTCAGGCCAAAGATATTCTCTGTCCAATCTGTACCTGACTTCAGGACAGAAGAAAAATGTGCATGTTTCTAATCCAATTCTTTAGATTTTTCTACAAACATCCTTACCTGCTTTTTCTACAATATAGATTTCAGTACAGGATGGTAATTCTAATATATCTAAAACTTTTATAAAAACTTTTTTAAAATAAAAATTCATATAGGCTCCAGAAAAAAACCTGGATCCACTTCTCACAGATCAAAAGAATTCCATATAAGTACAGCCTAAGTCTTCCCCACCTGTCTATTTCTGAGGATGATATTTTTCTCTCTCCTGGTTTTAGAACTCTTCCCCTTTCTACTTACTAAGACTATGGGCCTGAAAGTTTCAAATGTAATATTTTCCTCTAAGTTCATAAATTTTAACTTAAAGGTGAATGCTTTCCCCTAGATCCCCTGAACACTTAGAGAGACCTTGCAAATAAGTAGAATGGCAAGGTGGATATTTCACCACAGAAAGCATAAGAGGTCAGTCTATAAACAGGATAGACTGGATTTGATTTTGACCAAAGAAAAGGTGAATGAAGCAGAGTCTAAACAATGTCCCACATGCTTATCTAAGCTTTCCTGTCTAAATCTAGCCCTTTGAAGTATCTAGGAAATTACTCTTGGTTCCATAGAGTGTCAGGGGTTTTTGTTTTTTGTTTTTGTTTTTGTTTTTTTTTTTTTTTGGTATGGGGGGATCTTTACCTTCTTTACTTGGATGTGATAGATTGATATCTTAAAACTTGTCAAGTGTTAGAGACATATGTGAGAGGTTAAAAACACATTGTACTTTTCTATTAATTGATTTTCTGGGCTCTGTTTTCTCTGAAAAGTGCTAGTGGGTTTTCAGGATGCAATCTTATCCTAAAGAAGAAAGATCACACATACAGACTAGAGCTTAACCGAGCTGTTGCACATGATGCTTCCTTCTGCTTTCATATTCTAAGTATGTGGAAAGTATCATCATTGTAAAATATTTTTTTAAATTCTCCATACATACTTCCATAAGAACTCAATTGCAATCCACTTCTAAGAGGAAAGAAAGGAGATAGACAGAATCATCTTCCATGTTAGATTTGTCTTTTGACATACTTTGTCCAAAGTCATTTTTAGGGTAGGGTTTATTCATACCTTACCAGTAGATTGAAGGCTCCAGGCTGCATATAGTTTCCAGTAGATTCCTGAGGCATTTAAGCCCCTGTGTTACTGTGAGAGCCAAAGTTATGTTTTAATTACTATGCCTAAGAGATTCATGAAACAAAATGCCTCTGATCTGCAAGCCCCTTGTCCAAGGATAGATAGCTCCTATAATTCAGAGGACTATTCTGTATGGGAGATAACTAGCAAAATTTTCACTCCTCTAAATAAGTTTTTTGACTATCTGCACATGATGTGCTTAATCAGACGTGGGCAGAAAATATGTCAGAATGTACCCTTGTCCCTGATTGGATGTAGGCAGAAGGTATACAAGCAGAAAAGACATCAGAACATATGCTTGCCCCTGACTGAACCTCTTGGGAAATGAGGTGAATTATGGATTTGCCTTCTTAAGCCCCTGCAAAATGTGACTTGGGGACATTTTCTGGGAAACCATAGATGAACATGCCCAAAGAGTCCATCCACTTGACCAGTATTTATTCTATACTTGCTTCAAATTTGACTTTAAATTGTGGTAGTGATCTTATTCTTGGCTAGTGGGATTAACATTATCTTGCAGTCAAAGGCATGGCTCCTGTCTTTTGAATGGAGTTGGGAATGTCATACTAGAAAATAATGTGTTTTAGCAGAACCCACATCATTACTGAGGGTTTTTGTCCCGATGGAATGTGTTTCAACCCAACTGGATATGTATCAATAAAGCTAGTCAATACTGGAAGTTTGCAAAAGTCTTCAGTGTCCTGGTAGAGTGCACCTGACAATCTCCAAAGCCAGTAATATAGGATCCCCTGAGCACTTGGTGACTTTTCTTGTTTTTGAGTTGTTCTTGACATGAAGTTGTCAAATCCAAATTACCTCTTTTATTGTTAGATATAATTCTAGTCCTCTAAAGTATGACCTGACAAATTGCTCACCACTCATCATGAAAGCCTTGCTCTATCTACTTAGCTACAGCAAACACAAGTTTCTCAAAGGGCCCCTCAGTGGATGCTTACTTTCTAGTACAAGGAAGAGTTCTGGTCTTCAAAAGCCTAATCTTGGCTACAGAGATGGGTGCTTGCTGTTCAAGTCTGAAGACTTCATTTAAAACCCACAACACCCATATGGAAACCAAGTGTGGATGTACACCTATAGCCCTAGTGCTGGTGGAATCAGCATGTCTGGAAGAAATGAGAATATTCTAAAGAAAGACTTTGTCTTTCTCCCTGGCTTGCTTTATTTATTTATTTATTTATTAAAAAATTCTACCTCCTCCTCCCCTCCTCCCATTTCCTTCCCACTCCCCCCTTCCCTTTCTAGTCCTAAGAGCAGTCAGGGTTCCCTGCCCTGTGGGAAGTCCAAGGTCCTCCCCCTTCCATCCAGGTCTACGAAGGTGAGCACCCAAAAAGACTAGACTCCCACAAAGCCAGTCCACGCAGTAGAATCAAAACCCAGTGCCATTGTCCTTGGCCTCTCAGTCAGCCCTCATTGTCTGCCACATTCAGAAAGTCTTGTTTGATCACATGCTCCATCAGTCCCAGTTCAGCTGACCTTGGTGAGCTCCCATTAGATAAGCCCCAACGTCTCAGTGGGTGGGTGTACTCCTCGTGGTCCTGACTTCCTTGCTCATGTTCTCTGTCCTTCTGCTCTGCATTTGAACCTTGGGCGCTCAGTCCGGTGCTCCAATGTGGGTCTCTGTTTCTATCTTCATCCATCGCCAGATGAAGGTTCTATGGTGATATGCAAGATATTCATACATCTTGAATTTTACATGCAAATGGATGAAATAGAAAACACTTTACTGAGTGAGATAACAGACCCAAAAAGATGAATATGGTATGTACTCACTCATAAGTGGATTCTAGCCATAAATAAAGGACATTGAGCCCATAATTCGTGATCCTAGAGAAACTAAATAAGAAGGTGAACCCAAAGAAAAACATATAGTTTTCCTCCTGGATATTGGAAGTAGACAAGATTGCCAGGCAAAAGTTGGGAGCATGGAGGTGGGGGGAGGGTGGGGATAAGGAGAGATGGGGAGAGAGAAGGGAGAAGGGGAGGATTGGGGAGAGCTTGGGGGAATGGGATGGTTGAGATGGAGAAAGGGTGGATATGGGAGCAGGGAAGTAGATATCTTAATTAAGGGAACCGTTTTAGGGTTGGCAAGAGACTTGACTCTAGAGGGGTTCCCAGGTGTCCAAGGAGATGTCCCCAACTTGTTCCTTGGGCAGCAGAGGAGAGGGTACCTGAACTGGCTTTATCCCATGGTCACTCTGGCTTTCTAATTGTTGAAACAAGGCACCTCAAGAACTTATAACACCATTTTCCCCCTGTGCCAAGAATCTCATGTTAAACGAATAAGAAGGGTAAGTCTTGATGGCATCACCATATCCACCAGAAATGGCAAGAGTCAGGAAGCCAGCACAGCCAGCTATTTGACACAGCTCCAGCAAAGTTAAGCCAAATGCTTTGATGTCTGCCATGCTGTCTCTCATTTTCAGTTTTGATCTCTGTGTGTTAAATTCTTAGGTGGGGAGCTTCTCGTATTATGATTAACTTATGTCTTTTGCTGAGAAAATTATGTCTGACATTCTTAGTAAAGTCCTAAATATATTGGCACTTCTGCTTGAAGGAAAATAACCTTATCTGGACATGCTTAGAAGTCTTCCATATGCCTTGGAGATTACAATAAAAATCTTTATCACTATATCCTTGTCACTATTCTTTATGAGACCATGGTTCCAGGATATTCTTGGTACATCTGCCCTTAAGTAAACTCAGAAACAATACAATCAAAACAGAATAAACTTAGAAGAAGCTGACAGGCTTCAACTGGTTAGGAGAATTGGCAACAGATCAGTGTTCTCCTCCTACAATATACTTATTTTTCTGAAAATGTAACTTACAAAATAGGGGGTGTACAGGGTATGCCCCTAGAATAAAAGAACACAGTACAAAGTTAGATTGGCTAAAATAACCTTTTACCTACATAAAAGTATTCATAGTTGGTATAAGGGTATAAGAAAAGGAGTTAGGTGCCTGAGAAAGTTCTCAGACTCAGGCTGACTTGCAAGTAGCTCTTTGACTACCAAGGGTTAATAACACATTACTCAAAATGTAGTGATTCACTTGAACTCGTTCAAATATTTTCTATTTGTCTAGCATTTTGAAATTGTAGGTTGAGTTTTCCTGTCCCATCAGCCTACTTCTAAATTAATATTAATTATAAATCCTCAGTCAATATCTCAGGCTTATTACTAACTAGCTCTTACATTTAAAATTAACCAATATTTATTATTTATGGTTTGCCATGTGGTGGTACCACTATTACCATGGCATATTCATTCTGTTCCCCTGTCTATTTGCCTGGTGACCTCTGACCCTGCCCTTCTTCCTCCCATCACTCTCAGTTTGGCTCTCCCACCTAACTGTATCCTATTCACCTATTGGGCAGTCAGCTTCTTTATTAAACCAATGAGATTAATACATATTCACAGTGTACAGAGGATTATTCCACAACATTTCCCCATTGAATGTCATTGTCCATTTCTCAATGTGTCCATATTGAATAAGATAATGAGTAGCAAAATCTGGCTTGTGAGGAATGCAGAGACACCAGTTCTACCCTAAGTCCTCTACCATTAGGAGACTGTGATAGGTAGTACATAATAGATTTATGTATATCGTACATTAAATTATTTTCCCCTAGCATATAAGCATGTATTATATATTAATTATACAAGACATTCAATTCTTAATCAACATAACTCCAACCAACCATGTCTATCATCTATGACTATCTAGTTAATGCACAAGGACATATCTGTGTTATCTTACGTACACCATTAAGTCATAAACTCTTCTTGTCCATACGACTATCCCCTACCCCATTTGGTCTATTAATCTACCATCCTCCGTGAAACCAACAACCCGCCCACCTATGCCCCTCTTCTCACTCCGGGCCCATTTTAACTTGGGAGTGACTAATGTGAAACTTTACCAGGCATCTGGTTCTTACCTCAGGGCCATAGAATGTTTTATCGTCCATACGTTCCCCTTAAATAAGACATCTCGATGGTACAGGTCTAATCAGCCCATGCCCAACATAACTGTGGTCTCGGGCAGTTGGTATCTTTTATTTTTCGGGATGCTGTGACTCAGCATAGCCGTCAAGGCATGAAGGTCAACTTGTCCTGTAGCTGGACTTCCTATTCAAGTGTCATTTATCCTCATAATTATCCCTACAACATATTAATCAATGGATCCTGGACATACATATAAATTGTACTAACTATGCAAATGCTTTGTACATCTTGTCAAGCCCCAAAGGCATACTTTTCATGTTATCTTAAATCCTGCTTAATATGTTGATATTTTGTGTTTTACAATCAATCTACTTAAAAAGTCTATCAGTTTCCATTATGAAGTTCTTTCCACAGTCTGTAGGTTATAATTTGGTGTTGGATCAATTTCTAAAGGTTTGCATTGCTCCAGAGCTATTTGAATTTGTGCCATGTGACCACTCTATGGTCAATATGAGACATGTGTAAGGATTATTTACTCAGTTCTCATAAACATTAGAACACCAATTATAACCAATTCTATATATTCCCATGCTAGAGTCAATCCAGATGTTTTTGAACAGCTTTGTGAATGGCTTTCTGAATTCTTCCATCTTTCAGCATCTGTAGTCGGTATCTAACAGTTTGACAACTGGTGACCTATTGGATTCAACAGAACAATTAGAAATATAACCAAATACCATCTGTAAAATTATCTCTCCAGCTAAAATATATAAACAAAAATATAGAAGCAAAAAGAAACCAAACATAGAAAGCATAACTTTATAAAACCTGAACTGTCCTAGGTTTTAGACTTGTGTGATATCACCACTCTTTGGCAGCTAATATTTACTCTAGGATTTAATAACAGTGTAAACCAAGTTTTCCACTCGGCTTGTCTTTTGACTCTCTTCAAAAACGTGATGATGTTATCTACAATGATAATAATAAAGATGATGGTGATGATGATGTAACCAGTTTAAATGGGTAGCTGTTAATTCTGCAACATACAGTAGATGGTAGACATGGCTCACTAGTTGGTTCACTTTACATAGAGACAAGAAAAGAACATGATAGTAAAAACATGGATTAGTTAAAAATGGAATATGTCACATCATTAATCTTTTCAAGGTTGTGGCAGAGCCAGCTCTTTAAAGATTCTACTTCTGGCTGAATAGGTTCTTTTTAATTGGTGGCTCTAAGCATGTTTTCAGAAAATTAGTCACCTTGGTACATGTCTAACTTTCTAAGAGCCAAAACCTATACCAATTGTGACTGAAAAAGATGTCATTAATCTTAGTTTTTATATTTGAGGGTTTTATTATATTTTAATTATATTTCCCCCTTCTTTTTCCTCCCTCCAAACACTCTCATATACCTCACCACACTTTTTTTTTTCATTTTCACAGCCTCTTTTTCATCAGTTGTTATCGCAGGCATACATGTATTTGGATATATGGTGTGGACCACCTGGCAGCCACTGCTGCTTGACTAAGTTCCAGCTTTTCAACTTTGCGGATCTCAATCCTGCAGTACCTTTTTACTTTCATTTTCAATGATTCTCACTATTATGCTTTTCCTATGGACTTCAATGGAACAAGAGTTTATAGCTTCTTTAAGCAATACACTTCTTTGGAAAATATCCCCACCACTATGAAATTATATAGTATGAGAACTCTGTTTACTCCACACAAGTTAACACCAAGCTGTTAGAAAATTTAGATAAGGAACTTATGCTTGTTAAATCAGGTGTACTTGATAATTAAGATTTATAAATTCCTAAAACCTACTCAGGTTCATGGTAATATTTGTCTACCTTCATCTTTGCTTATTATAAGCTTTAGCTATTTGATAAACTGAGTTATATTTTAGAAACTACATTATTCTATACCGAAGTGTCTGATCCCCCAAGGAAGTCCTTTTCCCCAGGACAAACATTTAGCCAAAAGTGCCCATTTTCTCAGGAGTCTGAAAAAAGTTCCTGATTGCTAAAAAGGGGAGTCATTATTATCTTTGGCAAGAGGAACTTGTGGCTTTTCCATTATTATATGACTGGTGCCTATTAACTTGTCAAGGTTAATACTGACTTCCTCAATTCCTGCTCACGAGCCAGACCCCAGCTCACATGCCCCCTTTCTCTCATTTAGTTCATTTTGCAATTATACAGTATGAAAGGTGTATTCTTTTTCCAATAAATGGGCAGCCATCCCAATTCAGCCTCAAATCATGGCAGTATTCTCCTTTCCTTCACTGACTCCACACCTCCTCTTTGGGACCTGAACTCTGGTGGAGCTTGACTCTCACATATATACATATGTATTCCAAAATATAGCCTGGCAAGTCCATATAATGTTAATTTTATGCATGTTGTCAGGCCTGAACATTTGGCCCTGGACTACCAGTTGATATGTTTTTTCCCCAGGGTGGGGGTGTCACCTCTCCTGGCCATTTACCTGTGATACTTTGTATTTGGTTGAGATTTTCATGGTACCAGAAGGCACCATGCAAGTTTCCAAAGGAGGGACGTAAGCAACAGTCCCACAGAACTATTATGTCACGTATATGAATCACATACCACTAATCTTACAAGATAGTGACAGTCCCTTGTGTTGGTATTCCACTGATGTATCAACAAGCCTGTCCATTAAAGTGAAGGGCAAGCCCAGAAACACTGACATAAACTGACATTTCTTCAGCTATGAAATAGGTATCCTTCTCAGAAAGAGTACTGCATAAATACCTAAAAAACAATTGAGACATCGAAAATCTATAAAAGCAGGCAGGGATCTTGTAAACAGATAGAGCAAATGCCTATTGAAAATGCTATCTTCCTAAGTACACATTTCTGCTCTTTCGGTGGAGGCAGAGTATTCTAGAATCGACCTGCCAGTAAACTATCCAGTAACCTCAAGACTTTGTTCTATTAGATGTTTACAGTTATCTTATATAATGACCAAGTCAATCTTGGTGTAGGGAAACTTAAGCTTTCAACCCCTATGTACAATCTCTCTCATGCAAGCACTGCCATTTGTGTGCTTCTAAGTGTCTGCTGATCAACATAAAACGCAACAGATTTGTAGCTCTGGCATGCCCCTTTCTGAATAAAGTCAATGATGAATACATGTTGAAGTTTAAAAAAAATGGATAATTAGTATTACATTTTCTTTCAGTACCATGTCTCAATATGGCACAGACTTCATATGTGTTTACTTCTGACTGCTAATCACTTGCCATGCATAAAGATTCTTTAATATTTAGTATTCTTTAATTCTCTATTTCTTTTCTTCCTTTCCTTCTTTCTTATTTTTTCTTTCTTTATTTGCTTTTTTAGATAGGTTCTCACTGGAACTTGCTATATATAGGCCAGGCTGGCCTTGAACTCATAGAGTTGATCCCTCTGCCCATCTCCTGAGTACTGGATTAAAGGTATGCCCATAATACCCAGGAATATAGCGGATTTTTAAAATTATTTTATTTATGTCTAAATAGCTGTGCCTGCATGAGTTAATGGGCACCATGTATGTGAAGACACCTATAGCCATTTTTTTTTCCTTATTCACCAGTTTGAAATAAGAAATTCCCTTGAGGCCACAGGAAACTTTGAGGAGGGACATAATGCAGCTTAAGTATTCCTAAATCTCTGCTTTCCAAAGTATTTATCAATATCACAACACAGGCTTTGTGAGGAACTACTTATAAATAAGTTGTTACAAGGGCAGTAACCATTGAACATTTGTCAGCTAGATATGCATATTCAATTCAGTTTTAGTCACATAAATAAGGAAGATTTACCTACTTATTGCACAGTTCCTAAATAGCCACTTCTCCTATTTCATCCTGGATGGAACTACACATCACTCATATAGATACACATGCTTTATTTGCTTTAACGAAGGATGAATGAAAAGAAAAAGTAGTAACCAAAGGCTCCTTTATATATATATGAAGAATGTCATGGTTTTCCTTAGTTTCTAGTCCATTTTCACTTTGATTCATGGTAAAGAAAATAAGAAGGAAGCTTGGTTTTAAGAAATCAATAAAAAAATGCCGTGCTTTACAAATTTATATAAATGATGAGGGACAAACATATACGTCTCTAGATAGCCCTGGCTGACAAAAAACTTTGCCATGTAACTCAGACTAGCAGATTATTCTGGAACATCTGATGGTCCTTTCTCAATCTTCAGGGTAGTAAGAACCACCCACCATGCATGACTGTCTGCTACAGAACATTCTACTCAATAGCTTCTTCTCATCAACACAGGAATATTCTCCAGAACGGTTCACACCAGTCTCCTTCAGGACTTACTATAAAGCTCTGGAATCAGTGAGACAATAAATATATGGGACAAGGAGACTGCACAGATAAATCAAGATGCAGAGCCACACGGTAAAGGCACTTGACCTTTGATAGAGCAGCAAAGGTGGGACAGTCTCTTTAACAAATAGCTTTGAAACAAGAAGCATCTACATGTAACAGAAGTAATCCCAGACATAGCCCTTCACAAAAATTCAAGTAAATCATTTGGCCAAAGCATAAAACACAAGATGATGGGGAAAGATAGCCATAAGTGGGCAGAACACAGGGGACTTTGAATTCCGTGAATCATTCTAGAGGTGATACAAATGAAAACAGCAGTGGATGTACTGCGAGACCCTGAAGAGCATTGCAGATGGCTTGATTCTAGAGTGTAAGCACCCAGGCCTTTGATCTGCCTTTTGTAAACTGTTAGCTTTTGTGTTCACTATCTTCTGTTTGAAGGATGTATATCTTATATGAGTGATTCCTAAAACCTTTGTAAAACTTGGTTTCTGGGGGTGGAACACCAAGATGCCATGTGATTGAAAATTGCTTTGGCATTTGTCTGTTTGGGGAGTTTCAGATAAAAGGTTTTGGTATGTGGAAATTGACCTGCTAGGTGTCAATTGGTTATAAATAAAAAAGTCTTTTACCAACAGTTTACATGCAGTCAGTTTACCAACATCTGACTTCCCTGCCAGTGGCTGAAAACAAAACAAAACAAAACAAAACAAAACAAAAACAAAACAAAAAAAAAAAAAAACAGAATAACAGAATTCATCCTAAGAGTGACCCTTCTTTTCTTCCATGTGCCCATATGAAACCTAACACTACACATGGCCCCCATGTCAGGGGACTTGAAGGAAAAAAGGACCCAGAAACTCTAGGACTGGAGGTAAAAAAAAAAAAAAAAAAAAAAAAAAAAAAAAAAAAGTACGCTTTCAGGGTAAGAGAATGCCAGGATTTGGGCAGGGTCATGGGGGAATTTAAACTCCTCAGCTCAGGATCAACAAAATGCACAGTTGCTAAAATACTTGTTAAAATAAAAAAACATTAACTACACAATTATTACAAATATTAAAGATAGAAATAGAACAGCTCCTGAGACAAAGAGTAAGATGAAGGGAAAGGGCCCTTCTCAGTAAAGAAGGAAAAGAAATTTCTCATTGGAAAAAGGAGAAATGTGTAATCAAGAAAAAAGGATTTTCTGGTAGAGAAGGGGAATATGTTGAATCAAGACCTACAGATTAAAAACCTCATACATAGCCGGGCGGTGGTGGCGCACGCCTTTAATCCCAGCACTTGGGAGGCAGAGGCAGGCGGATCTCTGTGAGTTCGAGACCAGCCTGGTCTACAAGAGCTAGTTCCAGGACAGGCTCCAAAACCACAGAGAAACCCTGTCTCAAAAAAAAAAACCAAAAAAAAAAAAAAAAACCTCATACATAAACACTAAAGGGGGGAGACCTCGTCCAAGTAGAAATAGAGAAAGAAAAAATGTCTTTTTCTGATAAAAGAAAGAAATTTAGGTGGAACTCAGAACTCACAACTCCATTCTGTTTCAGCCAAGAGCCCACCACCACAGAGCTGTGGTCTATGAATTTCAACGAAAGACAGGTGAGGTCTCACTGCAGCAGCCTGAGCTAAGCACAGCTGCTCCAGAGTTTAGAATTTTCTTGTTATTTATTTGCTTAATTTTGGACTAAATGGGTTTTTGTTTTGTTTTCCTTCAAAGCAGAAATAATTCAATATTAAAGTGCCCTTCGTGAGAAATGTTTTCTTTTTTTTTTTTCTTAATAAAGAAGGAAGAGCTCATTATCTATGGTCCCTTCATGGGAGAAAGAAAAAATTAAAAGAAGCTTAACTTCTAGTGAGAAATAAAAAACCCTCAGTCAGGGCATAAAGCCAACAGTTTGAATTCCCAGAGGCATTAGTCATTCATTGTATGGAGGATGTGTTCTTCTCTTGATTGTCTAACTAATGTTTGAACAACTGTTTAGTTTTCGTAGTGAATGAAATAAAAGAGCAAATGTCATGATTTCAAACTATATTCCTGGGTGTGCTCTTGCCTGTTTACTACAATGAGAACTTTAAGTTGCTTTCTGAAAACTCTTGGCTAAATTCTGTAAAATGTAACATCTGAAACATAAGAGGATGTTAGCTTATTAAATAATGCTTCTACTGATGCAAAAGCTCATAAAATAAACTCTTACTGATAAAGAACTTACAAAAATTATTTTTACACTAAATAAGATACAAGTAAATTATTTGTTCTACACTGCTAATAAATGGAACGTTATTAACATGTTACTTGGAATCTATAAAAAAAAGATACTCTTTTTTAAGATTTCATAAAAATACCCGTGAGTATTGCCTAAAGTCACCTCTTAAAATACTGTAGAGATTGCTTTTAATGTTTTATAAATGGCTTAGGTAAAAGGGACTATACAGATAGAAGTTGGTTAAAGAAATGATCAATTGTTATTACTCCCATATTTTAAAGGCAAAGCAACTCTAATATGTGAGACAGGAGGTTTTATAAATACTGGACAGAAAGTATTTTGACAAACTGTTGTTAACGATGAGAGGCCAAAGCTAAAATTACAAGTAAAGGACACTGATTTAAAGTTTTATTAAATACTGAAGCTGATGTATCTATAATCTCTCAAGAATCTTGAAATCCCACCTGGCTTTTATAAGAAGTCTCCAGTCAGTTTGGAGGCATTAGAACATCATCTCAGGTTAAACAAAGTGTAGAGTGTATGAAATGTATAGGATCTGAAGGGCAGGTAGGGAAATTAAAGCCTCATGTGGCTGATATAGCAATACATTTATGGGAAAGAGATTTGATACAATTGCAAGCTCAAAATAATATTCCCACAATTTTAAAACCAGCTTGAATAATGTTGCTACATGTGAGACATTCCTAGAAAAGGTATTGGAGAAAATTATCAAAGTAAATCACAGTCTATACAGGTTTTTCAACAACAGGACAAGATAGAATTGGCTATTCCAATCTGGAGTAAAGATACCTGCCATTAACCCAAGTGTTCTGCCTTTAAAATGGCTAACTAATAAGCCTGTATGGGTGGAGAAATGGTCTTTAAGTTAAGAAAAATTACAGGTAATTGAAGAACTATTTAAAAAACACCACATAGATGCTTAGCACTTAGAGGAAACTATTAGTCCTTGGAATTCCCCTGTATTTGTAATTTAAAAAAAAAAGTAACTGATTTGAAAGCTGTAAATAAGATAATTCAATATAAGAGAACATTACAGCCTTGAATTCCTTCACCTTTATTATTACCTAAAATTGGCCTATTATAGCTAGTGATTTGTGTAAACAGAGTCTGCTCATCACTTCCAGGCCACCCAGACATGAATAATCATACAGAAACTATATTAATTGCAACAGTGTTTGGCCAACAGGTCAGGCATATTTATAGCTAGCTCTTATATCTTGAATCAACACATTTTTATGGTTTTAAATTTTACTATGAACCTAGTGGTTTGTCACCTCTTGCTTCTTGGGCAGCTACATAGCATCTGCCTCCTTCAGCAGCTATATGGCATTTCTCTGACTCTGCCTACTCTTTCTATATATTTGTTCAGATTTCCTGTCTCACTTTACTCTCCTAAGCCATTGACCAAAACAGCCTTATTCATCAATCAATAAAAGCAACACATATACAGAAGGACATCCCATATCATTTCCCCTTTTCTGTCTAATAAAAAAACAAAGGTTTTAACTTAAATATATTAAAATTACATATAACAAAATAGGTATCAAGCAAGAATTACAGTTACAATAATTAGCCCCTATTTGTATCCAGAAAAATTGAAGAAAATATACTATCATCTATCTTATTTTTGTGAGTCTAAAGTTTCATATCTAATTTATCTTCTATCATAACTAAGGAAAACTATAATTAAAATTATCTGTCTTCAACTCTTCAAAGACCCCAGAAGGATATATAATATTACCTAAGTAAACAGGATGTGAATTGTAAGCAATTTCCAGAACTTTAGAATTGACAGAGATAGCTTTCTGCCGCAACATTCACCCAAAGTTCTTCTGTAATGTTGGTGCATCCATCTTCAGCCTACAGGCCCATAATATCTGGTGGACTTTTCAGTAAAGCAGGAAATTAGAAGATCTGTTATACCTTGTACTGAGAAAGTTTATCAGTTCCTTTCTTCTGTGTGCTGCTGAATGTCAGACAGTTTCTTCTGTGAAACAGGAATCCTGAAGGACCATTCTGTCCTTTGGAAATTTCAGGAGTCATTTTTGTGGATCCTGCATGTCCAGTTCATATAGTATACCATCAAACAGTTCATGAAAGAGCAGTTTCTTGCCCAAACAACTAGACTTGTCACATTGAAGGCAAATTCCATAAGTTTCTTCAAAGCCCATCCACCTCTCTGAAGTAATTGATGCTACCAGAAACAGATATATCTTACTGTTGAGAAAAGTCTATAACTTTTTAAATGGCGTATTTTATAGTCTTTAAAGTGTTGAAGATTGTATATCTAAATGAAATATATCTCTGTATGTCTAGAAAATATAACTAACATGACTACAAGTTTGACTACTATAAATTACTATCTATTAATCTGTATTTCTTAATTATACATTACATTTTTAAATGAGATGCACAAACATAATACCTTAAATAAGAGTGTGTATACACACACACACATAGTGTAACAAAATTGACCTTAAGTTTCTATCAACAGAACAAGATCCATACCAATACAAAGCATTCATCTCTATATCATATCCTCCTTTAAATGAAAACAAATATTTATAAACAATCATTTTGAGAAATTGGGCATTGTTTTCTCCCAACTTCTTACTGCTGATTGTTGAGCAAAGTATTTTTAGAGTTCACAGAGACCTTTCAGAAAGGTCTTGTTTCATCAAACCAAATTAAACTGGAAAGAATCCACAGGTTCTCATCCTCTGTGGAAACAAAAGCAGAACCTCTTTTCCAAAGTAATATACTCTTAGACTCAAATTTTGAACTCAAAATATACATGTTGGTTTAGCTTAGCAACCTGTACAATAATATGTCTCTCTGCAGATAGCTCATGAACAGTCAAAAATTTAAAGAAAATACAATATTATTCATAATCCAGACTCTCTGTGTATTTTCTATCTTTGTGTGGTTTATTTTTCTTTACTCCTTTACCATCTCTTTAAAGACTTTATTATGTTACTTTCCCACATAGTGAAAAATAACATCTGTTTCTGGGGGTCATATATATATACTGACGCAAATAAATTAGGAATATCTGGTTATAAAGCAGGAAACATAAGTAAAGTAATTCAAAAACCATATGCTTCAGTTATAAATCAATTATATGTAATTTTAATGGTCTTATAAGACTTTACTGAGTCTTCTAATATAATTACTGATTCTCTGATGTGGGATTCCCTTCTGTATGCTGTGAATATATTTTATTACCATTGGTTAATAAAGAAGTTTCTTTGGCTGATAGCAGGGCAGAATATAGCAAGGCGGGAAATCCAAGCAGAGATAGATGAGGAAAGAAGGTGGAGTCAGAGAGATTCTATGTAGCTGCTGAAAGAGAAAGATGCCAGAACTGTACTGGTAAACAACAGCCTTGTGGCAATACACAGATTAATAGAAATTGGTTAGTTTAAGATGTAAGAGCTAGCTAGAAATACACCTGAGCCATTGACCAAGAAGTATTGAAATTAATATAGCTGCTGTGTGATTATTTGGGTCTCTGGGCAGTCAGGAAATGAAAAGGCAGTCTCCATTTACAATTCTCCATATGCAGAAAGAGTTGCATTGCATATGGAAACTGCTAAACTTATTCTGATAATTCAAAATTAGCTTTGCTATTCATGCAACTACAACAAAAAGTCTGGGACAGAAATTATCCACTATATATCACTCATATTTGGTCTCATACTTGATTGCTTCAGCCATTAGCAAAAGGAAATGTAGAATTGTTGAATTACTGATAGGACACATGGTGGCAATTTCAGCATTTTATAAGAAACATGATGTTAATAGTAAAGATTTTAAAAAAATTCCATATCTGGTATCAAGTTAAGAAAACTATAAAAAAGCTGTTCTGTTTATTCTTTGTACATGCAAGTTCCTTTAACCACAGGAAGTAATCTGAAAAGTACACACACAAAAGAATGAAATTTAGCAAATGGATGTATTTCACTTAACAGAATTTGAAAAATTAAAATGTATTCATCATACTATTGATACACACTCTGGGTTTCAATGGGCATCTGTCTTAAGTTATGAAAAAACTCATTCTATAATTACACATTTATTAGACACAATGGTGTAGTTGGCGTACCAATACAAATTAAAACTGATAATGTCCAAGATTCTATTTCTGATAAAATGGAACAATTTTTTTTTTGCACATTACAGTACAAAACACATTGCAGGGATACCGTATAATTCTACAGGATAAACAATTGTTGAAAGATCTACTTGCACTCTAAAAGAGTTGCTTTTTCAAACAGAAGGGGGATATGAGGACCCCCAGGGAGAAATTGCATAATACTTCTAACTAATTTTTTTAAATGCTTATGAAACAGGGACCACAGTTTTTGAAAGACATTGGATTGTGAAGAAAAAAATGCTAAGCTGAGTCAGCCTGTGTATTATAAGGATGTTTTAACATCAGAATGGAAAGCAGGGAAGCTGTTAAGTTGAGACCAAGGGTATGCTTATGTTTCTGTAGGAGAAATTATAGACACCATCAAAACTGATAAAAAGTCTGACAGCATCTTTCAATGCTACAACCCTGCTCCTCGCTAAGCCACTTGTGGTAACTGTACAGGTAATGGGAACCAACTACACATATTTGGCCTATGTTCCTAATCCTCCTATTAACATAGTAATAAATTGGGGAGATATGGGTATTCCTGTGGTAGTTAATGAATCACCTTGGCTACTTGGCAGTTAATACCACCCATGATCATCAAAATAAGGTTTATACACTTCAGGTATCTCATTTTAGAGGACAAGAGATCAATGTTACTAGTTCCATAACTCTATTTTTCTGTGAGATGTGGGTTACCAATAAGGAATCTGACTTGGTATATTGGTAATAACATAAGAATGAGAAATCCTGAGTGCTAATTCATATCACACATAGAGAGATCATCAATTGAAGCCCAATGACTTTTATTTCCATCCTTTCCCAAGGAAAATATTCTCACTCAGGATTAATACAACACAGATATAGTTCAAATGGAGATGTAGAAATGAGTTCTACTGTTAATGAACCTATTCAATGGGATGGAATTGGAATGTCAAATCTGTTCAGCTTGAATCTGCAGCTCACCCCTGCTCCATCCAGCCATGCCTCTGTCTCCAAACCCCACCCTCTCAGAATAGCCACAAAATGGCAGCTTTTCCTCTGAGGCTGTTAATTCCTCAAGTCCCCACCCAAAGCTTACAATTGGGCACAAACCCAGCTTGTAGAGGCTGTGTCATTGCTCTGCACGTAGAGGTTATTTAAGTCCTCTCCTCTAGAAGGGCCATGTGATTTCTCTCCTGCCCTCTTCCTCCAGCTCATTCTCTGGGGATTGGAGGACTCACCTGGGAAATCTTTGCCCACATATACCTGATCTTTTCCTTTTTATTTGGCTTGATCTGGCTTACTTCATTGCTGGAGAAACCTATTATTGGGGGTACAGGAAATTTATAAAAGTCCTCTCTTATAATTTGGCAATTCTGTTCAGACTAACAGAAACTAACAAGTGCTTTCTACCTTCTTTAAGCATGGGAAGGTGATGGAGGAAGGTCATTGGTTAATTAATAAAGAAACTGCTTGGCCCTTATAGGTTAGAACATAGGTGGGTGGAGTAAAGAGAACAGAATGCTGGGAGGAAGAGGAAGTGAGCTTAGATGCCAATGCAGCTGCTCTCCAGGGCAGACGCGATGAAGCTCCGACCCAGGATGGACATAGGCTAGAATCTTCCCGGTAAGTGCACCTTGGGGTGCCACACACATGAATAGAAATGGGCCAAGCAGTGTTTAAAAGAATACAGTTTGTGTGTTGTTATTTCGGGGCATAAGCTAACCAGGTGGCCAGGAGCTGGGCGGGAATGCTGCATGCAGCTCCCACTACAGGAAGGGACACTAAGCATTAAGGATAATAAGTAATTTTATCTTTTATACTAAAAGTCATCCTTTATAGTATGTGTATCATTACCTTATTTGGTACTGAAGGAGCCTTACAGTGGCACCCTAATAATTATAATAAACTTGTGAAGAATGTTATACCTGTGTTATATGTCTTTAAATGTATCCTTTTGAATGTTTCAACCTTCTTAGAGCAAGGCCAGTACTCTAGATACCCATGAAGTTATTGAGGTCATGGCAAGACTCACCTGTGATGACCCTAGTGCAGAAGCTCGCCAAAAGAATATTAAGAAGAACATTTCAAATGCTTGGCCTGGTCATTATTATAGTTATGGGAATTCTTACATTGACTGCTACTGTTAACAACAACTGGACTGGCAATTCATAAATTCAAACTGTTGAGTTCTTTAGACACTGATATCACCACTCTACAGAACTTTGGACTCAATAAAATAAAATAGATAGAGAGTTAATGAAATAGCTGATTTGAGACAAGCTGTTCTACTATTGGGAGATCAGTTAGAAATATTGAGGGAAAAGATTCAACAATAGCAAGTAGGACTGGGAAAAGATTGAGATGCATTTGATGGGTCACCCTTATTCTTCTCAAATGATTTATGACTTACCAGAAGAAATTAAGAAAACTTTCACAAAAAAAGTTACCTGATGTAACAGGAATGGATGTTATGGAAAGTCTTACAGATACATTAGACTTGTTCAACCCTACAAAACACTTTAATAGATTTCTTGTTCTGGTGATTGCTATTCTTGTTCTAGCTGTAATAAATTTATTGGCTGTAAAATGTAGTTTGGCTTACTTGCATAACATTGTGAAACAAAATAGTAGAGAAAAGGCTTTATTTACTGTAAGGCTGCATAATCTTCAATGTAACTAGCTGTAGCCTAAAAGAAGGGGGAGATCCTGCAGAGCATTGTAGCTGCCTTGATTCTGGAGTATAAGCACCTGGGCCCTTGATCTACCTTTTGTGTTCACTGCCTTCTGTTTGAAGTATGTAAAGCTTGTATGAGTGCTTAATAAAAGATTCAAACTTTTTGCAAAACTTGGTTTCTGGGGACTTGGAACACCAAGATACCATGTGACTGAGAATTACTTTGTCATTTGTTTCTTTGGGGAGCTTCAGACAAGAGGTTTTGGTATGTGGAAATTGTCCTGCTAAGGTGTAAATTGTATAGCAATAAAAACAAACCTTTTGCCGCACAATATGCAGTCAGTTTACCAGCAGTTGGCTACCTGCCTGTGGCTAAAAAAGACAAAATTCATCCTATAGTGAGCCTTTTACTTCCATGAACACACGTGAAACCAAACACCTGCCACTACAGGTGGGCGATTAGTAGGACTTCACCTGGTGAGCTATGTAAGAAAGGACCTCAGTAGAAGGACAGCACAGGAGCCCTTTGAATGGGAAAGTTCTTGTTGCAGACCTGCACAGCTAGGAAAAGAGTATACAGCAGTAATAATACTGTGACCCATGCTAATACTAATGCACATACAAGTAAACATATACACATACGTATGCAGATATACTTGTTCCCTTGTGGGTGGCATTGTTTGGAGAGGTGGTCTAGCCTTGTTGGAGGGAAGCCATTGTGTGTGTGTGTGTGTGTGTGTGTGTGCTAAAATATTTCTCCTGAATGAATCTAAAATAGGAAAAAGTTAGCTTTCTAAGACTGCCCCAAGAAAGCTAATATAATTTTTAAAAGAAATAAGCTTCTCTTCCATTAACATTTCCTACTCTAAACACCTAATTCCAGGAGAATAACATCACATAACAAATTCTAAGAATCTGGCCAAAACGTTTTCCTGCATCCTTGGTTTTTAACTGTATTTTTTGAGAAGTACTATTATACCATGGTTATGATAGCATCACCTGATAATCCAGTTTATTGGATAATTGTCATGATTTGAATGAGCAATGTCTCTCTAAGGTTCACTTATTTGATCAATTGGTCCCTAGAAGGTGGTGTTTTGGGTTGTGATGTAGCCTTGTTGAAGGGAATACATCACTGTAGATGAACTTCTGGCGTCTATAGATTTAACCCACTTCCAGTTTTTTCTCTTCCTGCTTCTGGATGGTAATGAAACCTTTCAGCTTTATATTTCTGCCATGAACCTTCTGCTTGCTGCCATATGCCCCCACCAAAGATGGACTCTTAACCCTCTGGAAATGTAGGCCAAAATAAATTCCTTCTTTCATAACTCACTTTTGGTCATGGTGTTTTATCATAGCAATAGAAAAGTAACTGCTACAATATTATTGCATAAGGGAAAATAAGTGAGAAACTAGACATTTGATGAAATGATCAGCATAATGGATTAAGAATAATCTACCATCTCCCAATATATGTATTCTATTGAAAAAATTCATGGATTTACTGGAAGGACATAAATAGCCAGCTAGTCATATTTCTTAAGAATTATGGAACATGAGACTTAGAGAAAATGAAATCAGTTTGAATTTCCACGATCTTTAAGGTTTGAAAATCACAAAGCAGATCTGTGAAAGGCTGGTGTAAAGGGCTAATATCACTATCACCTTGATGGTGTCAAGACTCACCCAGGAGAAGTCTACTAGCACGTCTGTGATGAATTGTCTAGGTTAGATGATTTGCAATGGAAAGACCAACCTTAACTCTGGTGGTACCTGTCCACGGGATGTGGAAAGGAGAAAGTGAACTGAGCACTCGCTCTATCAATGGTCTACTTT
This sequence comes from Chionomys nivalis, assembly GCF_950005125.1. NCBI lineage: Eukaryota > Metazoa > Chordata > Mammalia > Rodentia > Cricetidae > Chionomys > Chionomys nivalis. Next base: position 39,609,429 of record NC_080087.1, on the reverse strand, counting down.
CTTTCTATGGATACAAGATAACAAGCAGCCTCTAGTTCCTGCTGCCATGATTTCTTCTGACAATGTATGGTGCCTCGAACTGTGAGCCAAGACAAACCTTTCCCATTATCAGTTTGCTTCCTGTCAGTCATTTCCTTACAATAATGAGACAAGAAACTAATACACTGTGTGTCTTTGAGGACTACGATCATCAGAGATGAACCATCTCTTCATTTTCTCAGGCTTAGAGTTATTTCCTTATTGATAGCCTGGTCAATGCAAGGCTTTATTAGAGGCTTTTATGCAAGCATAAAGGGACCCTAGTTTTTCATCTTTGCCTAGGGGCAGACTTGGCAAGATCTGGTCTGGGACTAGAGCCAGACTCTCAAAGAAGTTCAGGTTTGAGTTCCAGGTAACTGGATTTCCCCCCTGAAGACACTGGAGTTACTAGTCCCAAGGCCACGGTGCACTCGGTCTCTGATGCATTTGAGACACCCTGTGTCCCCTTGTACAGCACTGTTTGATTAGATTTCTGCTGACTTCGTCCCAATGTATGATAATTTTCTTTCAATTTTTATCCAATTCCTCCCCTTAAAACTGTATATATGGTCCCATGTTTCTTAATAAAACTGATCAGCATAAGATAAAGTTTGTGCAAGGTCTCCTGACCCCAGTCATCCTTGCTCTATCATCTCATTTCCTGGTCCTTTCTTTTATGACACTAACACTGAATAACACCAACTGGTTCAGATCACTTTTTCCTTTATTATTCAACAGGAAAAAAGTTAAACATAGAAACATGCCTGATTAATGGAAGCAGTAATCAAAATGACTTTAATATAATTTTCCAGTTCTATAGATATCAAATACAACAAGAGATGCCTTATATCCCAGTGCTGTGCATTAAGCTGTCCCAACTCCTAGGATATGTAGCAAAGAAAACCGAAGCAAGTTTATAAAATACCCACTTAGCCCAATGTCAGAATAAGCATTCTCGTCTGAGTCATTTACAATCAAATGATTTGTAATGTTGCTGAAAAATATAAAAACGCCAAGGTATAGAAGAAGGGGAATTATGCATTCCTTAAAGTGCATTAAGATATGGAGGTTTAAACTGTATTTCAGATATTGTAACTATATTTTAGATAAAGACAAAAGGTTTGTGAAGACTTAAATGGATTTTAAGCTTCGATATTACCAATTTTTTTTTTTTTTTTTTGGTTTTTCGAGACAGGGTTTCTCTGTGGTTTTGGAGCCTGTCCTGGAACTAGCTCTTGTAGACCAGGCTGGTCTCGAACTCACAGAGATCCGCCTGCCTCTGCCTCCCGAGTGCTGGGATTAAAGGCATGCGCCACCACCGGCCCGGTCCCGATATTACCAATTTTATCTCTCTATATAATCTACTTTTACTCAAACTTAGCATTGCATTAGATAATTTTGCTTAGAAGCGTTTTTTTTTCATGATCCACATACTTACTTTTCATCAAATTTGTTAATATTGTAGAGTTTTAAACTGCCAAACCATGGCTGACAACCTGAAAAAAAGTGGTGCAAACGACAGCCCCATTCACCAATCACAGGGCTATTAAAACTGGATCCATTTGTACTTTTGTCATTTTACCATTTGAAGAAACGTTAAGGGTCAGAATCTACCTCCGCTGCCAGTCTAAGTCTCCAACCCTGTGCAGCTGTAAACAACCGCCTTCACACTTCTCTCACCCCACCTCTTGATGCCACAGTCACATGGGACTTGCTTCTTCACTCCGAGTTAGAGATGTTTTAGTGTAGCAAAGGAAGACTCAATCTTGCAGCTGCTGAGATTTACAAACTAGTTGACTAGCTACATCTAGTGGCCATTTCTGTGACCACATCCTGTCTATATTTTCGTTGTTAAAGTTACAATTCAAAGGCATTGGCAGTTTGAATGAAGTAAAATCAAATTTTTACGAAGCCCAAGCAACAAGCAAAAAGCTTCAGAAAACTAAAACCAAGAATTTGTTTTAATGTTTATGAAATACGAATAGATAGCATATTAACTTATTTGCAACTGTCTGTGATTAATGGGGTTGTTTGGTTGGTTTTGTTTTTTGAGACAAGGTTGTTCATCTGTGTAGCTTTGGAGCCCATTCAAGCACTTCCTCTGTAGACCAAGCTGACCTTGAACTCAGAGATCTGCCTGCCTCCACCTTCCAAGTGCTGGGATTAAAGGCCTGTGCCACCACTGCCTGGCGATTAATATTTTCTTAATATTCGAATAAAACAGCCATTTTGAGGAGGCCTGTGATTTTGCTATAGGCAGGGGAAAGGAATTAATTTTACCAAATTTAACATTGGAAGTCAAACGGACCCCATAGTGCCCCTGTTATGAGGAACTCGCCACTGCTTTAACTGGGAGGCTGAGTATGAATTTGGGGATTGTTTGTATTGAGCTATGACAAAAACAGGTTTCAGTCTGTGAATCATCAGACAATGAGAGTACTTTTGTTGTAAGGGGAAGAGATTAAGAGATTAGGACAATGCACCGCTCCTCTCTGTGTCTACCAGGGTACTTCTGGACGGAATAATGTGCACGTGGGGAGGACCAGGCTACAAACTGTGACCCATGTAGACAGGTGGAACAGAAAAGTATCCCAGTCCCACCTCTTCGCATTCTTCCTTCTTGCCTCCCTCCCTCCTACCCTGATCTTGGCTGCCATCTTGTGGACTGCTCTTTTCTTTCCCCACAGCACACTCCACACCATGATGATCTGGAATTGAGAGGAAAGCAAATCCTTCCTCTCTTACTTGTTCAGGTCTTACAACAGAGACAAAGGGCCGACACTTTAAGAAATAATAGTAGCTTAAAATGATTTGTTGGCAAGAAAAAAATTGTAATCCGGGTTTTCATATTTTTCATGGCGAATATAGAAATAAACAAGCAAAAGTTGAAAATATTAAAAATACATCACAAATAAATGTTCTATTACTAACATAGTTGCAGTATTCTAAATTGTATCTTATAAACAAATCTCATTGACATTAATAATTAATAATAATTTTAGTTTTGGAATTGCAATTCAGAAACAGAGAAGAGAAAGTGGCATCACATTTTCTTACTCAAGATGCTCCAAAGGTCAAAGTTGACTTCCTTCCATCAGTGAACAAAGCCTTTCATTTCACATCCTCATTCAGTTACTGTGTCGGGCATTCGTGGGACTAGAGAACAAAATAGACTGAGTGCTGCACTTGTGAACCTTATTGCTTACTGGGATAGATAGAAAGACAGGATTAAAAAGGTAACATAACTGTGCTAAATCTGAAAAAGGCAAATATGCAGTATTGGGAACTGTTATTTGTAGAACAAAACTTTCTCTAATAACATTATTCTTGAAGCTGGAGAGATGCCTCCACAGTTAAGAGTCTGGCTGCTCTCTCAGAAGACCCTAGTTGAGCTTCCAGCACCCACATAGTGATGTGAGATGTCCTTCTGTGTATATGTTGCTCTTATTGGATAATGAATAAAGCTGTATCAGCCTAGGAAGAGGGGAAAAACAGCCAGGCTGGAGGAGTTATAGACAGAGAGTAGGCAGAGTCAGCATACACCATGTAACTGTTTGCCTGCACTGATATATCAACAGGCAAACAGTTGCAATTTGTCTTTAGATTTCTCTATTTGTATTTTTCATATGTATAGCTGTTTCTTCTGTCAGTATGCCATCTATTGCAACAAAAGAGGGTGTCAGAAATCCTGAATTTGGAGTTTAGATGAGTGTGAACTGCCGTGTGGGTGCCTGGATCTCAACTTCAAATTTGAACTAGAGATAGAAAAGTAAAATAATTAAATTTTCACTTTGTTTAGAAGTGTATTTGCTTAAAAAAATTGCATTGTACAGACCTACAGTATGTCTCAGAAGACACATGGTCATGATACCAACAGCCTAAATGCCAGGAGGTTAGTGAAAATATAGTATCTAAGAAGATGGTCAACATTATAAGGAGATATAATTATGTAATATCTACTATAGTAGTAAGGAAAAGGAGAATGAGGCTGTCTTCTAAATCAAGCAGGAATCCAGGGAAAATAATTGAACTCTTCAGCCTGCTACTGCAATTGAGATGAAAAACCACAGTAGCTAGGAAGCACAATACATTCAAAAAGAAGAAAGAAATGAGAAGCAGATGGATTGGAGAGCTTTTTCCGGGGCAGTAGCACATCAAGTGAAACAACTCCTCATAGTGATTGGATCATTTATCTTCTCCCAACAGGAGAGCCTGGTGACAGAGACAAAGCTCTCCAGACTTGGGTGTATTTACTAGCCCAGACTGACAGGCTTCACTTCCTGACAGCGTTCCCAAACACTTGGTAAGTGCAACCATTTCCTGTCTGAGGAAAACTTGCTATGAATACAGGGGCAATATGTTCATTAGCAATCTTTAAAACATATAGCACGCCTATCATCAAAAAGTTGAAGTACATGCCTCCACAATCGAGGCCCTCCAAAACAATAGTGATTTTTTTGTTTGACCCATGTTAATTGTGCATATTAGTGGGTTTCAGGGCCATATTTCCACCATATACCTATTGCAGTCACTGATTAAATTCAACCTCAGCCACCCACCCACAGGGCTTCTTTTTGTTTGTTTGCGAGTGCCACCCCGCCTGGCTCCTGCAGTGCTCAAGGTCTGATACTCACTACTCCACTTTCAGACTGACCAGGAAGGGGCACTTTTACACATTTTCTCTATGGTTTGAAAATAAAACTTGAAAAACTGTACACCGTTCTCATGTACACAAACTGCCTACAACGTACCCACAACTGTTTCTGAACCCATTTCATGTTTGTGTGACTGGTAGATCATGGCGGATGCAGGAATTGTTTATAACTTTGTATAGTTGGAAGAAAGTTCATCAGGGTTCCCTTTTCTTGGCATAATTTCTGGTTTTAACCTGGAGTAAATCATTCAAGTAATCTGGTAATAGATAAGACAACTGAGTTTGAATTGATTTTGTCAAATGATATTTGAAATTTTTGTTGTTTCATGTACACACCAAAACCACATCAAAGCAATGTTTCTCTACAACTCACTCAATATGGGAGTGTTTAAATGTATGCCACTGTGTGGCTGGAGAAATGGCGCAGGGGTTAAGAGTTCTTGTTGAGGACCTGAGTTTGGCTTCCAGCATCCACATCTGATGGCTCATAACCACCTATAACTCCAGCTCCACAGTCTCTGAAATCGTCTTCTGGCCTCTGAGGGCACCTTACACTCACATATACACATATCTACATACAAACACACATATACATAATTCAAAAAATAAAATAAATTTATATCTGTTGGTGGAGTGGCGGGGCTGTGTCCCACCACCTGGTGAGCTTTACCCAGAATAAGGAGTGGAGCGGAGGGCTACGTTCCTGGCACCCAGCCGCCCGCATGGCTAGCTTATGCCCCGAAATAATTACACGGAAACTGTATTCTTTTCAATACTGCCTGGCCCATTAGTTCCAGCCTCTTATTGGCTAGCTCTTACATATTGATCTAACCCATTTCTAATATTCTGTGCAGTATCACAAGCTGGCTTACCAGGAAAGATCTTAACCTGCATCTATCTGGAGTGGGAGAATCATGGTGACTGCCTGACTTGGCTTCTTTCTCCCAGCATTCTGTTCGGTCTAATCCGCCTACCTAATTTTCTGTCCTATTAAAGGGGACAAGGCAGTTTCTTTATTAACCAATGACCTTCCTACATCATATATCTTTGCAATAGGTGAGACATGGTATTCATGTTTGTATAATTTGCTGTTAGTTTATGAGTTTACCTAGTATTTTTTCCTTCACTATTTATTTATTTATTTATTCATCCTTCCATCCATTTATTATTTATTTATAGAAAAGATCTCACTGTGTAACCTTGCCTGGTCTGGGACTTGCTCTGTAGATCAGACTAGTCTCAAACTCACAGAAATACTCCTCTGTCTGCTTCCCGGATACTGGAATTAAAGGTAAACACCACCATACCCAGTTTACTTCACTTTTTAAATTGATCATTTTGTTTTTCTAACTCAGAAGCAGAGAGGAAAAAGGTAACTGGTGTACAGCAGGCAAAACAGGGGATTTTGATCTGTGGGTTTAACGTTTCAGTGAACAAGCTCTAGAGATTAGACCAATGTACATACAGCACAGGAGGTTGAGCTGATGATAATGCATTGGACACCTGAAAATTGCCGTGAGAAAATGGCTCTAAAGTGTGCTTACCTTAGAAATACAGATAATTACATGGTATAAAAACCTGTTAGGTGGTCCAACATTAGATATATATCCTTAAATGTATAACTTTTAAATCTCAACTATAAGTAAATTTGGGAGAATGAATAATTGATAAAAATTCAGATTTGAGGAACTCCTAAGATTTCTCATAAATTCTATTTTTTATGCTTAAATCCCTAGTCTTACTATCTTTCATAAATTTGGAAACAAATTTTAGCAGTTTTATTTTTTCTTCACTTTAGCAGTCATTGACTTCTAAATTAACGTAAAATCTACTTGGGATTCTAATTTCTATGGCTCAGTGTTCTGGAATTAGATTTTTATTGGACCCATGCATCCTGCTGTCCCAGGACACTGTCTTCCCTACCTAAGGTTCACTTTACAGAAAAATTGTTGTGAGCGTGGGTTATATTTTTGTTTTGAGTATACCTGGTCCTATGAATCACTGGCTTGAACCCATCTCAAATCAAACTGTTTTCCAGTATATCTATACTGAACATATATGGCCTTCTGTATTGCCATTATTTACTAAACATGAATGCATGATAAATATTAAATGTTCACATAGCATTTATATTATATTTAGTTTTATAAATAATAGATTATTTAATGTGTAAAAGAGAGTCTGGATAGTTTTGCAAAAATAATAATACCATTTTATTTAAAGGGCTTGCACATCATGGATATTGACATTCTCATGGGTTCTCAAGGCAACACCAAAGGAAGATTGTACACCTTTTATGTTCAATAACTTATTCAAGTATATGCCACAATAATAATAGTGAACAAGGGAGATGTAGTAACATAGGTGATCTTTTTGCTACCTTTCATAAAATAAGCTTATTTTTCATGTACTGTTCTAATTTAAATATATATATAGTTATAATTTAAATGTGAGATTCATGTGGGTACACTGTGCACGACAATACTTTTCAACTCTAAACCAGAACTGTCCATGTTTGAGGGGAGGGAAATACAGGAGAGCTCATCTGATAGTTTACTGTACTATAGTCAAGCAGGTGGGTGCTTGAGACCCCTTCCTACTAACTTACTATGAATCGCTAACATAGAAAAACAACTCTGCATGCACCTTTTCATGCATTAGAAAAACTCAAGCCAAGTTTGGCGCTTACTCGAAGTGCACAAAGGCAAAAAGAAAGTGTCAAGGTTACCTCCAACTGTGAATAGATACCATGTGCATTAAGTACCGTGAGAACTTAGATTGTACAGACTGAAGAGTTTAATTTTCGTTCTTCAATACTAAAGAAGATAAGATAGTTGACAAACAGCATAAGAAAGAATTTATTTTTAACAAAAGTGTTTTGGGCATTTTAAAGAATATGCTGAAGAAAATGTACTCCTTATCTTTTAGTAGCATGTGGGATAAATACAAGAAAATATTTATGAGACCACCCTAGTGGAAAATACATCTCAGCCAGAGTAGAGTAACAGACTATACCAGAGACCATTATAATATGATTAAATAAATTGCATACAACAAAGTTTTATGCATATTTTGCAGGTTTGTGGAACATTGACCCTTCTGTTAATCAGGACAAACAGCAATGCTCTTCTTGTGCCATTGTTTTCCCCTATTATGATATAATTCATAAAACATTATGTACATATAATAAATAAGAAATCTGACACTGTTAATTCACTGTTAGTTCCATAGGCTTCCTAACCTATCTTTTCTTTGGCCTTTACATCAGGTGAATTTAGTATGAGGTTTGTGTTCCCCATGTCTTTGCTTTATCACATACATGCAGTGATGTGCACCATTCTGTTTAAAGTTTATTGAATATAAGTCTGCTTCCATATAACCATACCAAGAATTAATAATCAGAATTACTAGCCTACCAGGAAGTGTTAGGGTGCCCTCATAGTACCAGAACAAGCAAAGAGCATCCCCCTTTTTACCTTGAAGCAGTGTTGTCTGATTCAAAATTCACATGCATGAAGTCATATATTATGTGTTATCATTCTGTCAACTTCTACCATTGACACCTAAGGGTTTAAAATACACCCATGTATGTATATGTGTATATGATATACACATATATCAGTGGATTACCCTTCTCTGCCGCGTCCTAACCATTGCATGTTTTCACAACAGTTTCCTTGTCCATCACACCGTTCTGAGTCACGGGCTATTGGCAGTTTGGAGATGTTTTAAATAAAGCATCTACAAACATATGTCATAATTTTCAAGGGTACTGCTTTTAAAAAATATCAGATTTCTGAAGAGACTTGACTCTAGAGGGGTTCCCAGGTGTCCAAGGAGATATCCCCAGCTAGTTCCTTGGGAAGCTGACGAGAGGGAGCCTGAAATGGCCCTATCCTATAGCCATACTGATGAATATCTTGCATATCACCATAGAACCTTCATCTGGCAATGGATGGAGATAGAGACAGAGACCCACACTGGAGCACTGGACTGAGCTCCCAAGGTCCAAATGAGGAGCAGAAGGAGAGAGAACATGAGCAAGGAAGTCAGGACCGCGAGGGGTGCACCCACCCACTGAGACGTTGGGGCTGATCTAATGGAAGCTCACTCACCAAGGTCAGCTGAACTGGGACTGATGGAGCATGTGATCAAACTGGACTCTCTGAACATGGCAGACAATGAGTGCTGACTGAGAGTCCAAGGACAATGGCACTGGGTTTTGAACCTACTGCATGTACTGGCTTTGTGGGAACCTAGTCTGTTTGGATGCTCACCTTCCTAGACCTGGATGGAGGGGGGAGGACCTTGGACTTCACACAGGGCAGGGAACCCTAACTGCTCTTCGGACTGGAGAGGGAGGGAAAGGGGAAGTAGGAGGATGGGGGAGGGAAATGGGAGGAGGTGGAAATTTTTAATAATAATAAAATAAATAAATAAGTAAATATTCAAAAAATAAAAATTGAAGTTATAATACAGGTCTATATTTAGCTTTAGTGTATCTATAGCTATAGTGTAGATCTATATTTAGATGGATCAATTTAAACTCCCATCAGGAACACGTGAGAGATCTGGTTGCTCCATAATTTCTTCAAAACTTGCCCTTATATTTTCTTTTTTCTTTAAATTTTGTCTGCTGGTTTTGTAATGTTCTGTTTCACTGTGAATTAATCTTCATTTCCTTGGATTGCCTGTGACTCTGAGTGAATTGTTGCTGCCATCTAGGGGTATAGATTGGGATTTGTTTTCTCCACCAGCTGAAAACTTAAAAAGCAATAAAGAGGTGTTTCTAGAAATCTTGGGATGTCCCAGCATAGCCACCGCTTTCCTCCATACCAGAGAAACTGGAATTTCTCTTGGTGATCTCTGTGTCATTGTTGAAATATCTGTGTCAGGGCTGTGTCCCCGGCACCCAGCCGCCCGCATGGCTAGCTTATGTCCCGAAATAATTACACGGAAACTGTATTCTTTTGAACACTGCCTAGCCCATTAGTTCCAGCCTCTTATTGGCTAGCTCTTACATATTGATCTAACCCATTTCTAATATTCTGTGTAGTACCACGAGCTGGCTTACCAGAAAAGATCTTAACCTGCATCTGTCTGGAGTGGCGACTCACTCACTCAGCTTCTTTTTCCCAGCATTTTGTCTGTTTACTCCACCCACCTAAGGGTTGGCCTATAAATGGGCCAAGGCAGTTTCTTTATTAAATAAAAGTAACTCCTCCATCATGTCATTGATGAAAAACATAATAAACAGACTCAAATGGAAGCTCAGTTTGAGATTAAAAGAAAAATCCTGTCCATGTTGGCATGTCAACTGGTATCATTACATTAATTTTGTTCAGGCATGCTGCTGAGAGTCAAGACTGTGGTTTTCCCTTTGTATACAGAAGACACTATCTGACTGCAGACTTTGTGGTCTTCACACCCTGATGATCTTATTGCTGCTTCTTCTGTGATTTTTCGTGAGTGCCAGGTCTTTTGCACAGTCCCTAGAGGCTTTGACTAGCTGGGAAGGAGAGAGAATGAAAAAAAGACAGATACACACACACACACACAGAGAGAGAGAGAGAGAGAGAGAGAGAGAGAGAGAGAGAGAGAGAGAGAAGGCTAGTATAAGATGGAAAAATTATAGCACCGAGGAAGTTCAGCTTGTTCATTATACAGATTTGAACAGAGAGGTGGGGTTATCATATATAGCTGAACAAAGATATGAGGTTATACAGATAAATAAGCAGGCAGAGATTATGGTATACAACTGGTTCAATGGAACAGGTTTAATAAATCTCCATCAAACAGTTTCTGTAGGTGAGCAGTCTTTCTGTAGGAGGCAGTAAACATCAAAGACATAGAGAAAGCTATGGTGGACATTTTCTGCATATACTACCAACAATCACACATGGACCGGAGGAAGGCATTGCCATTTTTCTCAAATCACTTTCTTTGGAGAGTGCTTTTTCATTCCTTTGTGGGTCTGTGGTTCTGAGTTCCTTGACATGGTCATTTCCATGTCAACAAGTACACAAATATTTACTTGGGACTTCATTCACTCAGTGCTTCCCCTGCTCCCACATCTGAGCCTGATGTGTAGGGGTTGACTGTGGAACATTCCTTTACACCATGTGAATGTATGTTGCTGTGTTTGGCTTAATAAAAAAGCCAATAGCTGAACAGGATAAGTTTAGGCAGGAGAGCCAAACTGAGAATGCTAGGAAGAAGAAGGGCTGAGTCTGGAGTCTTCAGCAGATGCAGAGAGAAACAAGACGGGAATGCTGTACTGAGAAAAGGTACTAAGTCACATGACAAAGCATAAAAAGAAATATGGGTTAATGATATTTAAGAGTTAGCTAGCAAAAAGCTATTGGTTGAGCATTTATAATTAATATTAATCTTCTACATGGTTACTTGTGAGTGGCTTGACAAAAATTTCTATGTAAAGTTGACAAAATTCCACATGGTTTCACTGCTAGATGAAGATCTAGAGGCAATCAGTACTGCAGAAAGATATGGAGTTGGTGTCCTTCTGGATAAACTCCGATATAGACTGTTCAATCCCAAGTGGTCAGCCATAGACATTTATGGATAAGCAAAGTAAATGGACTTAGTACGTTTATATACGTGTATGCATACTTATGTATGTTTGTATGTTTACATATTTAAAGAATGGAGGAGTCAGGAGAGTTGGGGAGGTAGGAGTGATGTCAATGCAGCACTAATATATAAAGTTGTCAAAGAATTCATGTTAATATAGAGCTATTAATCTATATGCATGGGTTCTATTAATTATTGTGAATAATTATTTATTATGAAATAAAAATGTAAAAGAAAGAATAAATCTCCAGTGCAGGCAAGATGTCACTCTTGCAGCTGCTGGGAGGAGAGAAATGGAGAAGATAATCCAGCATGGAGGCCAACTGGGTGACAAGGAAGGGATCTTTAGAGAAAGGACAAAGAAGCACAAAGCATTGAGAAATTCACTGCTTACTTAGGCTCTGGACAAAATCAGAGAGAATAAGACAGGAGAGAAAAAAATATCTCCATGGATACAGAAAGACAGAGTCTCCTGGTTGCTGAAAGGGCCCTCAGAAGGTGTGGGAATTTTGGAAAGGAAAAGTACATTATCTGAAGGTAAACCTACTTCTTTCGTTCCCTTAGCTAAGGTCCTTGACCTGGCAACGGAATTAACTCACAGGAGAGGAGACAAGAGCATGCCTCCACCTTGAGGTGGATCCCATTTTTCACTATTACATTCTCCTACTTCATTATCATTGTTTGGATAGAATCATTGGGGAATTGTCTGCATAAGCCCTTTGTCCTTTCTTAAAATTAGGTTGCCTGCAATTAACTATCTATCAGAATTAACTTAATCTGTGAGTTTTTCTTATGTGTTCTGCATAGAATTCTCTGTACACTCTATTACAAATGCCTAAGGTTCAATGAGGCCTATTTCAATACCCAGTTCCTTTTCAGTTCTCAAGTCTTTGCTAGATTTATTTTCTTTTTTAGAGTACACGAATTAGGTATTTTTTTCACTAAGGAGATTTAACTAACTATAAACTGTGTTTTTGCTAATTAACAAAGCTCTTTTATTCTAATTTTGATGATTATATAATGGAAATCACAGTTCTCACTTGAGATTTCACCATCACACAGATCCCTAGTTTTGTTCTGATCTACATCTTGTGTGCCCAGCTGATATCTCATTTTATCTTTGTGTCTGTCTTCTCAAATCTCGCCCACATGCCATGGGGATGAACTTTTTACATTCCCTGACATATGCTTGTGTTTCTGAAAGTTCTCAGGTATCATTCTTTGGAATACTGCTTTGCCTCCTCTTTTACTATCTCTCCAATTTCTCCCACAAACTCGAACTAAATGTATTACAAACTTCCAGTGTGTTACTAAAAGTTTCATCTTTATTGCATGTTGGACAACCACTTATGTCTACTACATCATAAACTTTATCTTGTTATGCCTAACCTGAGTTGGTTTGTTTTCAATTATTATAATTATAATACTTTTATGTTTTTTCTACACTATATTACAGATGGATAAACTAAGATGAATCCCCTTAAACTATGTTCATTTACCTCTGAACAAAATAAGAAACATGAAACAATATGATAGTCTATGTGCATTGCCATAAATCTATGTTACTTTAGAGACATAAAGAATACAGGGTATGGGATCCTGGGTATTCCTCTAATATACCATTTATTTATCAGTTCCTTCCCCACAATAATTCAATATAGAGAGGTATCTGGCAATGAAGTAGGTCATATAGTAATTCTAATTATAGCCAATATATCTTTATTAGGCCAGCTTTCCAAATCTTTATTATATACTATGTGAACCAAAGTTCTGATAAATAAATAAATTTTAGTACCTAAAGAAGTATGAAAACAATTCTTCCAGTTTTAACCCCAGTGAAACATCAACTTTCCTGCTTTGCCATCACAGAATCCAAATAACCAACCACCGAGAAATATCACCACAGTCCACTGTGGAAAATATACTATTTAACACGTTAAACGTGTATTCGGTGATAAGAGATATGTAATCTGGGTATTGTTAGATACAATTTTACAGTGGTCCAAAGTGTTGCTTATAGGGATTTTAAGATTCCCATGATCTGGGAATCCCTGGGAATCTCCTCTGTCTTAGTTAAGGCTTTCTTGCTGTGAAGAAACAATACGATCACAGTACTCTTGTAAAAGTAGCATTTAACTGGGCTGGCTTACAGTTCAGAGATTTAGTCCATTATTGTCATAGTGGAGAGCATGGTAGGATACAGAAAGACATGGCATTAGAAAAGTAGTTGAGTGTTTTACATCTGGATCATTGTCAGCAGAAAGAGAAAGTGACATTGGGCCTTGTTTGAACATTTGGAACCTCAAAGCCCACCCCCAGTGACACACTTCCTCCAACAAGGCCACACCTCCTAATCCCTGTCCAGTAGCACCATTATGAGCTTGTGGGGACCATTTTCATTCAAGACACCACATCCTCTAAGAGAAAAATAATTTTTGATAGTCCATAGGTATTCAACTATTGGCTCATCCTATGGTGCTATATACAATACCATTGACTGGGTAATTTGCTTACCTAAATGTTTACTATCGTTATTTTTTCCAATTAAGATCTTGTGTAACCCAAAAGCCTTACATTCTTTATATAACCCAGGATAACCTTGAACTTCTAATCCACCCCCCCAACTCTGCTTCCTCAGTGCTTGAATTACTGCCAAATACCACACCACGCCTAGTCTATTCAGTGAGGGGGCACTAAGCAGTATTTCACACAAGCTAGGCAAGCACTCTACCAACTGAGTTACATCCTCAGTGAATTATAGAAATTTATTACTATAAATTAAAGTTCTGGAGACATGTAAATCCGTATGTCAGCCAATTTAGTGTCTGGTAAAGACTCTACTCAAAGATGGCACCTCTTATTGTGTCCTAACATGACAAAATGGGAGGGTACCCTCCTTATATTTTTTTTATTAATACTAATTCCATTCAAGTGAGTTGAGCTTTAAGTGCTGGTGTCTATTTAAGATGCCACCTTTAATATTTGTAGCAATGAATATCAATATTGCAGCATTAAATCTCAACAGGAATTTTCAGAGAGCACCAACATTCTGAGAATAGTCTAAATACTGATGACTCTTTACACTAATATACACAATACTTGGCAGATCTATTTGGCTTCTAGAAGTAGCATACCAAACTTACCTGTTGTAGTGTTCTGGATTCTGGAAGAGATAGAAATGGCTGGTGGTGTTGCATGAGATCCAGAAGAAAGCATACTACCAGCAAGTCAGGCATGTGATTTGAGAAGAATTGGATTTCTAGCATGTGATTCTGACAACTCTGTGATACTAACACTCTCTATGGCAAATAGAGTGCATGAAGTCTTCAGTAAGTCCTAATAGATAAGTTCCTTTACAGCCCATGGAGCACGGTCATGACATTTTATCATAGAATTATGCATTATTTCAAAGCAGTTGTCATCCGCTTTGTACGACAACAGTACGTTGTGTCATATATGACCAGAGAAGACTTCATGGCTGTTGTTGCACACACCAATTCATAAAAATCAGGTAAGCCTAGCTGCAGATTACCATAAGATCCAAGTGACATGTACGAGCTTGGAAGTGAAGGGGTCAAAATGTTGCAAGCGAGTCATTATAAATAAGTGATCAAGATCTTTAAGATGTGTCCATACTTCCACTCAGCTTATACTTATGAAGCTAATGAGGAAATTCTCTATTAGCAACTAATAAAATGAATTACACTGTTATATGGATCAGTAAACCTTAATTTCCCTTGCACAGGTGAACCTGAAAGACAATGACAATGGAAAGTCCTCCCATTGGACAAAGCTCCAGGCACTATACCAGTATATTCCTAGCTGTCTAGTTTGTCCACAGAAAAAAAAATATCTACAGTAAGGATATGAATAAATTTGGAAAAGTTTATTTATCTCTTTCTGCTTCAGAGTCCGTTATAGGCAAAATATTGCTTGAAATAATTTTAGACATTTTGATTTTTATTCTGAACAAAGTGGGAAGCTTCTGTTCTGCATACAACAGCGGACCAGCTTGATCTGTATCAAGAACAAGAATGAGGAGGATGTTACAGGGTTATCCAAATACACCAAAGAAGTCCCTTTGGTGTTCAAATTATGAAAATAGAAGTGGGAACAGTAAGTGGTAAAATTCTATAAATACGTTGATGGTAAAATATTTTAAAAAATTTTCAAGCTACTGGATTCCATTTTTAGTATCCTAAATTATCAAAGTCCCTTTATATCCTAATTCTAGCTCTTTCTTCCCACAAATTTATATATTCTATCCTAATTAGCATCCATTTGAATAAGCTGTAATGTAATGACCTGAAAGCCACATTAAATGCTGACTTTGAGCTTAAAACAGTTTTAATATTAAAGTTGGGTTATAAGAATCTAGCCAGTCCGTTTTAAAGAAATTACATTTTTCACCTTCATAGTTCCTTTCTTAGGTACTTTTCTGTTGGAAAAAAAAAAAAAACCTCTCTCTCTTTAAAAAAAAAATCATTGTAAGAAAGGATGGATTTATTTGGACGTAGGTTCCAGGGTATAGTCCCTTAAGTCAGGGACGTTGTCGGGTGGAGCGCTGGAGCAGTTGGAAAGGCCTTTGGTCCCATTGCATCTGCAATCAGAAGACAAAAGGGGCTGCATGCTGGTGCCCAGCTAGCTCTCTCCTTTATTTGTATCTAAGCTCGGGCAATGTTGCTGCCCTCCTTTAGGGTGGTCATTCTCACCTCCATCAACCTAATCAGCACGAGCTAGCCTGGTCTAAACAATCCCTCACAGGTGTGCCCAGAGGATTCTCTCCCAGATGATTCTAGATCATGTCAAGCTGACAAGACAACACTAACCTTCCCATGTGCCATCTGTCCTATGTAGTCAACATTAACCTTCCCAGGTACCATCTGTCCTGGCTAGTCAACTTTCTCGGGTGCCATCTCTTCTGGATAGTCAACACTAACCTTTCCAGATGCCATCTGTCCTAGCTAGTCCTCACTAACCTTATCAGATGAAATCGGTCCTGACTAGTCAACAGGAGCCTTTCCAGATGCTGTCTGTCCTGGCTAGTAAACACTAACCTTCCTAGGTGCCATCTTTCCCAGCTGGTTTTATGTAGACTTGAGACAAGCCAGAGTCATCTAAAAGAAAGGAACCTCAATTGAGAGAAAAAATGCCTGCATAGGATCCATCTGTAAAGCATTTTCTTAATTACTGATTGATGGGGTGGAGCATAGCCCATTGTGGCTGGTGCCACCCCTGGACTGGTGGTGCTGGGATCTCTAAGAAAGCAGGGTGTGAGCAAGCCATGGGGAACATGCTAGTAAGCAGTACCTTTCATGACCGCTGCATCAGCTCCTACATCCAGGTTCCTTCCCTGGGTGCATTCCTAATGATAAGCTGTTGAGTGAAATAAACCCTTTCCTCCTAAACTTGCTTTTCATCATGGTGTTACATCACAGCAATAGTAACCCTAACTGAGACAGCGTCCCTCAAACTGCCTTAATCATTCCATACTAGGGAAGGCAACTTATTAATTAATAGAATTAATATATAACAGTCTTGACACCATCCATGTATCATGACTATGCTGTGAAAACTGGTCGTCATGACTGGTCCATCATTGCGACCCCACAGTGGGTGGGAATGTAGGAGTAACCTTTCCTGACATATTTAAAACAGGCAGCCTCCTCAGTAGTGAAAAACTGCTTTCAGTTCTAGTTAAAGAATAATTTTACTTAATTGTTAGAGAAAGTAAGTTGTTTCACAGTTAACCATGACCAAAAACACATTCAGGTAAAAAAAAAAAAAAAAAAAAAAAAAAACAGAAATTTTATTTCCAATTTTTCAAGATCTCAGATAGGTCATAAAGTTTATTACATTTCTGATACCAAAACAACTATAAACAGAGCATGCAAAGGGACTTATATCAAGTTAGAAATGGTATACATGATTTCCAATGGAAAGCCCTTGATGATTGACATCAGAAGGAGGAGAATTAATTTTCTTATTTGAGTCAAAGACATGGACTTATAAAAAGAACAAACTCAATTGTGTTCATACACCAAAGTACAAATATCCAGTGCTCACCGTTAACCGAAAAATGACAAATTTTATAGGTCCCAGAGCACCCACAGTCTAGCTTTCCTGGGCTGTGTGCTTGGGTCATGATTCTCTATGGTGTTCAAATACTTGAATACAGAGATGTTAATTTAAAATTTTCCTTCTCAAATACATACAAACTGGAAAAAATAGATAAAAGTGAAACAATCTTCTAAAATTTTATAGACAACACAGATATTATAGCAGTGAAGTCATTAAGCAAACTTCAAAGCATTGAAATCAAAATTTGTTATCACTTAAAGAGAAAAAAGATGAGAGAAGGTAAGAAATCAGAATATAAACACTATATGAAAGATCTCTAGCTGTGATTATTTATATAATGAAAATTCTCTCATGATTTATTATCTTGAGAGAATCTAAATCATCAAACAAGTTCTCTCAACTTATAAATTAATTATGAGACCAGAATTAAGTTCTGTGGAAAATCTGACCTATGAACAAAACCTAAGACTTCTCACTATTCTCTAACTAGAAAAATCTCAATCTCCTGTGTATTTAATACATAGTAAGAAAACTTATAAAATTGTGTTTGACCTTAATTTTTACAGGCATGTAACGATAAGTACTATTCTATTATATATTAATTAAGACTTATTTTGGCTCTGTCAGCTATATTTATATGGCTTGTTACAATTATGTTATCTTTTTCTTCCTATCAAATATTATGGCTGACAAAATGGTCTGCAACAATCCTAATAAGCATTTGTTCAAAACATTGTGGAAAATACAGTGCATAAAATACAAGGCAGATTATGAGAACCTGGGTGAAGCTTTAGTCAGGAGCTCTCTTTTTTAGAAGTAAAAAGAAGAGGTCAAAAGAGGTTCTGTGACTCATATTGGCTTTGGCTGTTGAGACTTGACATTTATTTACAGTGTGTTTATAAAACAAATTGAAAATGTGAGTTCACAGTTCCCAGGGAACCAGAGAAGAAACTTGGACATTTTAAGTCACTCTCAGATGAAATTAATTTTCCTTGAGTCTTAGCAGAAATGATGATAACACTAGAAAAATGGGAAGAAAATTGCCAGAAAAAGGGTGAAAACTCAGTGAGAGTTTAGACTTTTAAAATGGGATTTTATTCAATAATTGAAGTGTAAATTTATTTCAGATTGCTAAATGTTGATAGTAAAAGTAAGAGACAAAACATATGCACATTAAATAAAAATGTCTTAAACATCACAGAAGCAGCACGTTTATATTTCAGGAAACAGAATAGACAATTTATTTATTTTTTTTGTGGATACAATATTATTTATTTATTTATTTATTTAAGATTTCTGCCTCCTCCCCGCCACCGCCTCCCATTTCCCTCCTCCTCCCCCAATCAAGTCCCCCTCCCTCGTTAGCCCTAAGAGCAATCAGAGTTCCTTGCCCTGTGGGAAGTCCAAGGACCACCCACCTCCATCCAGGTCTAGTAAGGTGAGCATCCAAACTGCCTAGGCTCCCACAACGCCAGTACGTGCAGTAGGATCAAAAACCCATTGCCATTGTTCTTGAGTTCTCAGTAGTCCTCATTGTCCGCTATGTTCAGCAAGTCCGGTTTTATCCCATGCTTTTTCAGACCCAGGCCAGCTGGCCTTGGTGAGTTCCCGATAGAACATCCCCATTGTCTCAGTGTGTGGGTGCACCCCTCGAAGGAGAGAGAGAGCACGAGCAAGAATAGACAATTTAAATTTTACACCATGGGCCTATTTTTGAGCCTTATGATCTAAAACCTTTTGTGTTTTTGTCTTTACCCTGGCCCAGTCCAGATTCTTCTAGAGGCCATTGGGGGATTGTTGTTTTTCACCTAGAAGACGAGACTTCCTTTTCCATTGCAACATTTATGTTCACTGTCCAAGTGCCTTCCATTGCATCTTGTTACTTTTGATGTTTTTCAGTTTTGAAGAGTTCTATACTTGAAGAAAAAGGTAAGAGGAATCCATCAGGAGGATGTACCGGCTGCTGGCAAAGATTGTTTATAGGATTTCTGCACACATATTTCTTTTTGAGAAATAATGGGAAGGGGTCAGAGCAAAAAGAACCCAAACGTAAAATAAAAGGAAACCATGTAAATTATTCAGGGACAAAGTAGATATTTATGAGACAGAAAATAATACTGTAGATTTATAATGTGCTTACAGTTGAAAGCCACAGTTTTACATGCATTTTTCCCCATCATAACACATCTGTTTTAGGAGAGTAAGGCAAGAAACTCAGGAAATAGTAAACTTGTAACCAGCTCAGCTAACCACAGCTGGAGAGGGACTGAAGCTGTCTGTGATCTATAGTTGGGATTCTAGATGCCGTCTTTGTTGACTGTGATATTCAACCTGTAAGGCAGAACAGAAACATAGTGTCATTCTAAGAGTAAAGAGGCACCTGTGAACATTAAAATGAAGCAAATGCTCTGTTCTCAAGCAACAGCCTAACTACCTCAAGCTCCAGTTACCATGTAAATAGACTCATGTTGGCACAGCATCCTACCGAACTCCAAAGAGAAGCAGACAGCTCTCTGTTCTCAGACAAGACGCCTCATTCCTTCCCACTATGGTGCTGTTAATTGTGAGAGATAGGATGAGTAGCATAAAATAAACAAACAAAACCAAAAAAGAGAAAGTAGGGAGTGCTGCGCTAAAATGGTCAAGAGTTACCCAAATCTGAAATTTCTCTGACTTGCTTGTGCCTGGATTGTAGGTACCAGAGATCTAAAAATTAATGACTAGGTCTGCACAGAACCCTTCTGATCTCATCATCCTATGATGTCTCTTTTTCCTCCTCGCTTCCTTTTTCTTCCTATTCCTTCTTTTGTTTCTTCCCTTCTTTCTCTCATACTTCCTGCTTTTCTTTTCCTTTCTGCCTACTCCTTTTTTTCTTCCCATTCTTAAAATCCCTTTCTGTAATTACCTAATTTTATGGGACTATTTCTTCATCTTTAAAGATAAGAGGGAGTGAGATACGATAATACCAATCAAGAGCCTGAAACTGCCTCATCATTGTTACCAATTTTTATAATGTGAGAAAAATATAAAGACAAAATATACAGTTTTCTGGCTTTCTAAGGAGGACACAGTCTGATTGGGAAAGGAGAGGATTTCAAATTAGAAAGTAAAACAGTTTCTCTACAAATCATGTTCCTTCCCATAATGGGTTAATATCTCCATTCAGTGCTGTCATGAACTGGTGGATGTGATGCTAGGTGTCTTCATGCAGAATGTGCCAAGGTCCTACATTGTCTTGAATTTGGGTTTTTTTTTTTTTTATTTCTCATCAATTATAGTCCCCAGCAGCAGCCTTTAGATTTTTTGATCTTTCTCAAATCACAATAGCAGCATACCACCCAGGGTAAAACATGCATTAAAATAAAGTTTTCAGCCTGTATGCCCAGATTAATTTCTACTCCCAACACCACCTTTCAGACATTATCTACAAAAGGGGATAACAACATTTCTCCCTCACAGTGTTTCTATTCTTGGTGGTGGAGAAAAAGTAAATTTAAATAGTTATACTATAGAAAGAATGGAGGATGTAGACTTAGCCCTGAGCCTTGAGAATACAACTAAGGGCCGCATGTCTTGACAAAACTTTGCATTTTATTTCCTTGTTAGTGAATGAGTTTTGATGATAATTACTGAGACATAGAATTGAAAAATATCAAATGAAATAATGTATCTCAAGTGATTTGTAAAATATATAACACAACAGAAATGTCACCTGCTATTATAGTCCTATCCTCACGTAAAAGGATTACAGGTCTGCATCTCTCTCCTGTCTATAAACTGATTTACAATAGTACATAGTAAAGCAGAAAAGTGGAAGATGAGGATATTAGAATAATTATATTATCTCAAACTGAAACAATGGCCGTAAGCCAGATTCATTTTAATGGGGACTTTCTAGGTCACTTCGACAGTCTGATCTTGTTCGTTCTTGCTCTTGCTCGCCACTCCAGTGACCACTCCAGAGGACAGAGCCAAGTTCACGATGAAGAGAAGTTTGTTTCTATTACATTCTCACTTGTAAGACATCTGAAAGTAGACAGGAACCATTTTTTTCTAACAATTGCTTAGATTTTAGAATGCAAATTTATATGAAAACCTTTACTTTGAGGCATTTATCATCCATTCTTTTGGAAATATCACAAGTTTAATACAGAGGTGATTGTTTTTACATTGAATTGCAGATCCACTGAACCAATTATTTAGTTGATGTGATTAACTGAGGAATTTGGAATCACACAGAGCAGTTCCTCGGAGGTTAAAACAAATCATTCATCATTTGAACAGACATAAATGGAGTTTTATTTCATTTTTTTCTAAAAAAGTATAAGCTAAGCAAATGACCTTCACTAGAAGGAATACACATCTCCAAAACTCACCTGCCACCCCAGCTAAAAAAATAAAAATATTGCCAAAAGTCAATTGTTTGAGAAGATTAAAATGAAGGAAATTTTCTATTTTTATCTATTTTGTAGACATCAAGCTGCAATATATCTAAAACTGATTTAAATTATTTTATAAAATTGGTATTTCCTAAAACATTATTAAATCAAGACTACAGACATCCCACTATCCTTGAGAACCAAGAGACAGATTCCTAATGCTAAGTCTGAGACTGAGCTGCTAAACTGTGAGCCAGCATCTTTTAGGGAGGAGACTCACGACACCCTCAGTCACTTTTGAGTCCTCTATGGGATAACTTCTGAACATTTTCAACTGGGTTTTCATCCATGTTTCAATGATGTGCCAACTGTTTGCTTTCCCTTCTTTGGCACATTTTGAAATTTAGCTATGGGCTAAGATCAAGTACCAAATAACACGTGTGAACAGCTGCTACCCCTCTCTCGTTTGTGGTGATTAATTCATACTTAGGTTTCTGCTGTTGGAGAATGTTTTTACCTTTTTTAAATATAATGTTTGAGAGATGCCACACTCTGTCAATAAAGTACAGAATAGCAATCTGAAGGGCATTTCTTTGTTCAAGAAATATTGAGAGTTCACCACGCACCCAATAGTTTCTTAGTGTCTAAAATTATAACAAGGTGGAAATATTATAAAAAATCCCTGTAATCATGATACCCATCTGTGGTGCAGGAGGATAATAATCAAAATTTAAAAGGAAAGCATATGCTACTTTATCTGAAAGAAAGAGGCAGAGTCAGCTAAAAGTGTATCATTTCAGGCAAGATGATTATAGAAGAGATCACTGAAATTGGTCAAGGCTGGTCTACAGGAGGGAATAGGGAGGGTCATCGTAATTTTGGGATAAAGTGTATGACTGGAATTCCTCTTGAGGCTTTGAAAAGGAATCCAAAGGAACTTGAACAAAGAGATGGATAAAAATAGGACGTTGCTGTGGAATATTCTCAGGGTTTCTTGGACTGACTTAGGATTCAGCAGGTTGCACCTGCCTATTGTACTGAGAGCAAGTATCTTGGAACAATGGTAGAAGAAGATGAGTTAGCCGATTTAAGAATCCTGGTCATCCATGTGATAGTACATGCCTGCAATTCCAGCCTTCAGTAGACACAGGCTGGAATTCAAGTCTTGAATTTCTGAGTTCAAGGTCAGTCTGGACAATCTAGTAAGACACTATTTAAGAAGGAAAAAGTTCTGAAACAATGGTTGATAATAGCAGATATTTGAATTAACATGATAGCAGTAGTTATGGAAGAGAAAAAGTCATATCCTATAGACTAAAGATAAACCAATAGAATTTGCTAATGCCGTAGGCATGATAGGTGAGAATAAGAAAAATACTCTTCTGTTTCTCTCCTGTATCACTGTTTAAAATGTGGTTCCTAAACATCTCCTATATCAGAATCACAAGAAAAACATGCTTAAGTGGATTATTGGTATAACCAAGAACCAATAATTTTTTTCTAGTGCACAGATTAGAGAACATTTTCTCTATAGGGCTAGATAGTAAATATCTGTTACAGCCATTCAACTTTGCTCCCTTAGCACCAAAGCCTCCATAGACCACATATAAAGGTATCAATGTAGCTATGTCCTAATATAATGCTACTTATAGGTATTGAAATTTAAATTTCATATTATTTTTTCCATATCAGAAAATACTATCTTGTCTTTCCTTTTTAAGGACTTAGAAGTAAGAACAAACATTTGTTAACTTCTGAGCTGTACAGAAATAGGCATTAGGATATATAACCCACAGGTCATAGTTTCCAATTCTGCTCTCCAAAATAGGTGCCCCATATCTATATTTCAGTGTTCACATAAGTGATTTCGTTGTGCGCAAGAGTATTCTTGTGATGTAGGAATTTATATCCCAATTTAAAACTTAAAGGCAAATCACAAGTTATGACATTGAGGTAGCGTTCACTCTTAGGTCTTTCTGGTTGCAAAGTCAGCTCACTTGCCACAAAACATCCCACTACTAAAAGACCTGTTTTCTTAGTAGTTCGTGATCTTTTGGAGACATAGACTAAGGAGAAGGTAAAGTAAAAGAAAAAGTAAAAGATCACTTTGTCCAGAAAGCTGTTGTTTCTTCTCCATGCAGTACATTGTGCTGCTCTTTTAATTACCAGTCTGCTGATGAGAAATCCCATTGGTGAAGGCTGACAAGTGAAGTTCTCTACAAAGAACAAGCACTGCAGAAAATAAATTAATCTCTAGGGAAGAAGAGGGGCAAGCTTGTCAGTGCTCACCAACTGCTAATGGAAAATGATTATTCAGAATTTGTCAAATGATGCATGACTATAAACTATATAGTTTATATAGAATATGATGAGAAGAGGTCGAAGGCTTAAAGCATAAAAAGGATAAGGTAACAAAACCTAGTTATCCTTGTTTGATCAGTACATGTGTACACTTGCTGAAATACCATACCGTACCTATGATGATGTATAGAAGACATTAGTTAGACAAGTAAAAATAGAATTGTATTTAGCATATAACCCAACAATAATAAAAACCAGATGTTGGTTGTCAGTATTAAGTTATCTAACATTTTAAATGATAGGTTTTCTAGTTTGGGGATTAAATACTCTTTCTGAGCTTAGATCACCATTGAACTGAACCATAGTGTTGGTATTTCATTAAAATTGAGAAGCAAAGATATGTTTCATCAAAGGAGGAGTGGATGAGGTGGGACAGAGGAGAGGTTGGCAGGGAGTGGCCAAGAGAAGAGGAAGGAGAAACTGTGGTTGGGATGTAAAATAAATAAATATAAAAAATATTTTTAATGATGTTAATATCTGAAGTAAAACCTCCAGACACAGTATAACAAAGTTGTCAATCAAGGTGTTAAATACAGAATCCCTAATTTTTCTAGTTCTTAAAATAATCCTTATAAGGAACTCATTTGTGCCCTATTTCTCATCATGCAAGTGAAACTTAGTTTAGGTTACACGTTTAAGGCAAACCAAAGTCCATACAAACACTTCTTTAGATTCTTTCTTGTCCAGTCTTTATTGTCTGGGTTCCACCTTGGCCTTAGAGGAGAACTTTCCCATAGGGTTTCATTCTTTTCAGCTGTTTTTTTTAGTCCACCCACCGAAGTGAGAATTCGATGTAAAGAACAACCCAAATGAGTCTTACACTGTAAAAGAAGAATGCTCATTTGTTCCTGGCCGCCCAGACCCAAATAATCACATAGAAACTGTATTAATTATGAAACTGCTTGGCCTACTAGCTCAGGCCTCTTATTAATTAACTCTTACATCTTGAATTAAGCCATTTCTATTTATCTATGTATTGGTATGAGGTTGTGGCTTACTGATAAGGATCTGGCTCTGTCTCCTTCAGCAGCTACATGCATCTCTTTGACTCTGCCTACTCTCTATATATCTCTGTTTGGATTGTCCACCTGACTTTACTCTGCTAAGCCATTGGTCAAAATAGATTCTTTATTAAACAATAGTAATAAAACATTTTCATAGCATGCAGAGGAGAATCCCACATCTTTATTCTGATATGGGACTCTTTGGGGCCAACTACCTCAATGTTCTACCAGTAGAGGGTGTTGCATCATAATCACTCAAAACTGATGGGCATGAAGCTTGGGTTGGTGAAGAAAATGAAACTTGGAGACCGGAAATAACTTGTGCACACGCTGTACATTTAGGTTTGGGCAGGGCTTAGACGAGAAAGCAAGGCACTTGTGTTTTGTTTTCTGGCTTTGTACTTCTCTCATTGGTTAGTGGTCTAATTTATAAAGGGCAAGTAATGACAGATTTCGTCCAACCATTTGGGATAATTCAAGGAACATAGCTGAGGAATCGAAAGGGAAAAAAATTACATTAGAGATCATGAATCAAGAAAGCATAACATTTATTTAATAAGCAACATCTATGCATTCCACAAAGATTTCAGCTTCCAGAGGGACACACAAGGAAGAAAGAAGAAATAGGTCCCTGTGCATCCAGGGAATTTACCAGAAGCAATCATAGCAATTAATATGGAATGTAGATAATAACAAGTTCCTCCTCCCAGGTAAATATTAATCTTCTTATCCTGAATGTCATTGCTCTGGGTCCAAAGAAGCCCCCTTATCCATTGTCAGAGCCTGTGGCAGGAGCAGCTACATGCAATGATTGACTGATGCAGAGAGTACAGCGAACTGCCCCAACTCAGGGCACCTCTAAAGACTCATGCCCATTCAAGAGCTCCCTGAGATATACCCTGACAACTTTTTAGTGATTATATCAGGATTCATCTTCTCCTTCTGCCCAAGCCTGTGTCTGTCACTCTGCCTTGAGTGTTTTTCCTGAGAACACTCCCCAATCAATTTGCATTGTACAAATCAGCTCAGGGATTTGGGTGGGCAAAAAAATCTGTTTAATGCGAACTTTTCCACTTAACACCTGTCAGCTACTTAAAATAGTTCTCAAGCTGATTAAACAGCAGAACACTGTGCTCTTGTTTAGCCACCACTGCCAAGGAGGAAGAGGACACCAGGGATCCAGTTAATGCCATCATAGCAATGTTTCTTATACTCAGGAACTAGTGACAGAGCTAAAGAGGGTTTCTCATCCCCTCCCTTGTCCATAGCTATAAAAATCCAAAGATGGCCCAATTCTCAAAGGAACAAAATATAAACTAAGCCTCAATGCCCACAGGAGCCACAGCATCAGGACTTCTCAGAGGTCCTGTTGGAAAATAAAGTTTTCTTAGAAATCAACTCATGGGGTCAGTAGTTTCTTGTAGCACTGACACAGTTGGAGTTTACTATGTGTTAAATTAACTTTGACCTCCTTTATCTAATGAGCTCTTCAGCGTTACCTACGGGGTAGAGGACATATGGACCCAACTTGACAAATACAGAGAATTTAGCAAATTGCTCATGGCACGCCACGAGTAAGTGGAGCAGCAAGTTTTTAAATCAAGCAGTCAGCACTAAGACTGCAGAGGTCTGAACTTTACCCTCTCACCATATACACATGGTACTTTCAGAGAGCTGTGCTCTTATTTATAGACAAAACATTCAGAGTTAACGATGATGTTGCTGAAAGATGATGAAAGAATCACCAAGCTACTAGAGTAAATTAAGGGCCCAACAAAGCACTCTCAGCAGCTTCTTAGAGAAAAGAGCTGGGACTGGCAATACTGTCCAGAGTCAGTTTCTCCAAGTGGATTCCATTGCTATTGCATAGTTCCTGTTTGGCTACTTAGAAAAACCCTTCTAATTGTTTACAATGACTATCTAACTCAATAATAGTCTATACTTTATCATCAGATATATTTCAGTAAAAACTCCATTTCCTGTATCTGATGAACAAAGCTGCGTATCCTGGAGACACAAAATGAGAATAGTTCTAGGGCTTGAGTGGTGAGGCAGAAGGATCGTAAGTTCAAGGCCAGCTAGGCTATGTAGCACTACCCTGTCTTGAAAGAAGAAAAAAGGAGTGGGGAAAGCGACTTAGAAGGGACCTCATTTGCTCCTCCTGAACTCAGAAGAGGTTACTGCATATTCAGAGAAAAGCAATCTATACGGGGTGAGTGTGAGTCCAATTGGCCAGTTTATTTTTAAATAAGGGTATGTATACCATATGAAATAAAACAAAATTGGCCAAGTTTCCTTTGTCATCTACTTTCCCTTTTTATTTTTATGTATAGAACTGGCACACCATGTTAGTACATACTGAAGATTCCAACTTGGTTGTCTTTGAAGGTGGAAAAGCAAATACAAATACTCTGTGGACACTATAGTGGGTAATTTTCAAGCTAATGCATGTTGAAATTGACCCCTAAAAGGAAACTTCACTTTAGTCTGTTGTAGGAAGCTAGGAAGTCTCACTCGCCTAGACCTATTATTTTAATCCAAGGCTCCTTTTGTCCTTAAAGCCATCATTTATGAGCACAGTGTAAGATTGGGTGCTTCCCTGGCTTATGAAATACTTTGCATTATTCACTCAGGGCACAGCTGGGGCAACCGCTGTACTATCCCAGAAACACACACGCTGGGAAGATTAGATACCCAAGTTCCCTGTGATTGAAACAAAAAACTTTGATCTCAGGAATTGTGTTATCTGGTACTTTGTAGAATCCATAATCTTAAAGAAAAAAATAGTTTCCAATGAATTAATAATGGCTTGAGTCCCAACCCGCTACACCAATTTTCACTGCAGCGGTTGTGTCTTTTATAGTCACACTTGATTAGTGTTTGAAATGTGGAGGAATTGCAATATGCATGGCTTTCAAAGCCCTTTACAGAATTTCATTTTATCACTCAGAGAGAGTCAATGAAAACGTAATAAGAAAAGCTCTATGGGATATTTTTATAGAAGTGTCAGAAGCCAGTAAGCTAACTACTTGAAAGAACTCAGATAGTACAGACAGGGTTGGGAGCAGAAACACTTCAGAGACTTTAGATCCAGTATTTTGTCTTTTATATGTCCTTGGAGAAAAAAAATCATATGCATTACAATATCAAATAAGGAAGGGAGGGAGGAACAAACCATATGCTTAAGAATAATTAATTTCAATTTTCCTATGAACTAAATGCGAAGTTTTGAAGATAACTGTCATAGGAACTGAGCTGATTTGCTGTGTCTAAAATATTGCCAAAAAAGGAGAAAATCCTCATTTCCCTTGCAAAGACATGCCAGAGTCCCACCATATGGAAGTGAGTCTGGTTACTTAGTTGATTGTGATTAGTCCCGCATAACTTCATTTGATCTTGTTTTGCCTTCAGCAGAGATGGAAAATGCCCCATCAACTTCCCTACAAACTAAACCACCATAATTCAGGACTGCATTTGATTAGTAATATAATTTTTAATATTTTTACTAATTCTTTTTGACTTTATAGTATGTATTTTACCACATTCGCCCACAACTCGTTCCTTTAATTCTTCCCAGATCATCTCTACATCCCTACTCACCCCAAATTGATGTCTTTTTCTTTTTTTTCCATTTTTAAATTTATTTTCCGAGTAACCCATTGACTCCAATTTGTGCTGTGCATTTAGTCCTGGGTATGGAACCCTCCAGTGGAGGGTAGGGTGGTCAATCTACCACAAGCTATACCCTTAAAGAAAACTAATTCTTCCTCCTCCAGAAGTTATCATCTGCCCAAGGCTCGATGAACCTCTTTCATTGCATGCTAAACTGAAGATGATCTTGGTCCTTGTGCAACTCTTGTACAGACAGCAACGACCACTGTGAGTTTACAAGCACAGTCACACTGTCATGTCCAGAAGACACTTGCACTGATCCTCTCCAACCTCTGGGTCTCACCATCTGTAATCTCCATGATGATCCCTGAGCTTCCTTGTACAAGACATGGATATCTCATTTGTGTCTGATCCCTCCTCAGTCACTTATTCCCTGCATGTTGACTGTGAGTTTCTGTGTTTAGGCATCATACACTGAATGAAGAAACTTCTCTGTGCTAAGTAAGGTCTGAGCGTTGGTTGAAACTCAGTTACCATCATCTCATTCAACCCATTAAAACTTCCTTATTCATCTAGTGAAAATATAGAATATTATGCTTGGGGCTAGGAAGATGGCTGTCAGAAAATTTTCTTCTGCAAGGCATGAGTTCAGAGTCCGGGCAGCCACATAGAAAGGCAGGAACATGGATGTGCTTGAGCAACTCCAGAATTGGAGGCGGCAGAGATAGGAAGGTCCCTGGCTAGCCAGCCAGCCTGGATGAATTGATGAGATCCAGGTTCAGAGAGAGACCCTGCCTCATAAAGTAAGTTGGGGAACTCTGAGGACTTTTTAGTACTTGAGTACTTGAGTGTTGTTCTCATAGAAGACTCAAGTTCTCTCAGTACCTATAGGGTGAATATAATTCTCTGTACTTCCAATCTCGGGAGACCTGACTCCTTCTTCTAGCCTTCCAGGATTCTGAATGCATGTGATACACAGATAAACATGCAGGCAAAAACCATTTACATAAAATAAAAAGATATGTCTTGAAAAAGAAAAACAAAGAAAAGGTAAAGAGCCCCCCAAAAGATTCCCAACATTGGCCTCTGATTTCTACACATGTGCTGTGTATTCCAAACAATATGGAAGCAAGAAATTTTGCACCGCCCCCTTGTCAGGTAGGTAGTTAACAATAGTGGATGGCTTAACTGACCTGTAATCACCTTGTTGCTTGCTACTCCAGTGGCCCCTGCTTGTTCTTCTGCCTCTCCACATCAACCAGATCATTTCGAAAACCCACTGGTATTCTTGAATCCAGGCCACCTTGAACTGGATGAAGTTTCTTGACTCTGTCTGCATGGTGACTCTGAAATGGCAAGCACATGTAAATTATCAGCCCCAAATAAATGCCTATTAGAGATATGACAAGAGTAAACATTTATGATATGGCAAGTCACTACTCTGTGTCTGAAAGATAAGTCTCTATACACCAAATCAATTAGTTTAGGAATATAGTTTAGGAATCTAGGTGTGAGCATTCTGAGGTAGCCAAGTGATCAGAATAAAAAGGGTTGTTTAGCTTGGGGTTTTGTGGGACTTCTAACATTGAGAGTGAGAACACTCTTACCCAGTTGTTATCTTGATAGTCAAGCAACCCAGTACTCTGTCATTTATTACATAATTAAAAATCAATTCTGCATTAGTTTCATTCTTCCTTAAAATTGATTTTTATTTTAAAATTTTATATGTACAAGTGCTTTGCCTGTATGTATGTGTGTATATCACCTGCATGCCTGGTACTCAAGGAGACCAGAAGATGGCATTGGATCCCCTAGAGCTAGAGTTACAGACAGTTGTGAGAGTTTACATGGGTACTAGGAATCAAACCCAGGTTCTCTGCAAGAGCAGCACCTTCTTTTCACCACTAAACCATATCTCCAGCCCCATTTATCTCTATGCTTTGTTTAGAAGAAAATTTAATATCTGCTCTAAATTTATTTGTATTTTAGTCAGTAGTTTGAAATTTTGACAAAGTCACTTGTCCAATTTAAGGATAATGATTCATCATAATGATTAATTATTAAGGCACACATCAATGGTTCCCTGTAACTTGCATAGGATATATCATAATGTTTGACCTTATACTGACACATTGCATACTTCAAAAGATACATCAGTTATGATGCCACACTCAAAGACTAAAGAGGAAATTAAACTTTAGACCTTAGCTTCATAATCGAATCCAGACTATAAACTTAAGAGTTTGAATGTGGTTATAAAATATTAGCAGATTTGTATTTAAAATTAACCAGCCAAATTTGGCCATTTACACTAGCAAATTTAGCGCCCAGGACAACACATTGAGTTGTCCACACTATTGTTTATTTTCTCAGGTCTGCATTCCCATGAAGTGATGAGAACATGTGTAGCATAGCATAAGGGAAGCTGACCATGAGCTGACGTTTAGCTAGGGTACCAGTTGTGTAAGCTGAGGTGAAACACATCTATAGGAGTCCAGTTTAGACCAAGAGAAACCAGATCAAGCAGGTTCAACCCCACAACTTCATGAATCAATTAAATGTGATTTGAATTGTATATGCCCTGAGTTTTTTCAGGTCAAGCAACATCGTGTGGTGATGACTGTTTCATCCTAAAAATCTATCCCAGACACTGTTGTGTGGCAATGCAAATATATGACAGCTTCAGACTGTCAAATACAGCGTCTCAAAATGTTTATGTAGAGGATTAAAATAATGTGGTGAGTCATTTATAGATAATTCTCAAGTCCCCTTTCTAAAATCAAAGGATTGAAGCTTAGTAATACTGCCAGGGACTTCTCAAAGGACCATTTGAGTTCTGATAGTAAATGCAACTATTTAGCATCATACCGCTTACATTCAATTTGCTCACAAACTACAAAATATACACTCATGGCATATAATGAAATTTTAAATCTGTTGTCAGGCCAGTATCATCACACAGTTTTTGAAACAATGAAGATTCAATATCTACATAGCCTCTTGATTTGTAATTACATGCTTTTGGAAAATATATTCATGCCAAGATACATGTTAAATCATAGTTTCTCAGTAGTGAAACATAAACTAGATTAATAGAAAAAAATAGTTTAATGACTTTTTTCATACAAAATTCAACTGATAACATTAAAACACCAAAGGACCCCTGGGATGACAGTGGATAAAGGGACTTGTTGCTAAGCATGATGACCTGGGTTTGGTCCCTGGGATCCACAAGTTTTTACTGGACGACTTTACATCTGACTCCTTCACAAACCACAAAACAACTGAGAAAACTGAACTCTGTAAGTTTTCCTCTGACCTCCATGTGTGCACTGTATGCTCCATTCTTGCTCCTTCTCTCGTAACAAACAACCAAAAAACCAAGTCTCCAATGCTTTAACCAAATAAATAAATAAAAATGATGGTGAAAATCAGGCAGTTTGTGGAAATTATGAATACTATACTATACTCCAAATTCTAAAGAAGAGACATTAGACATTCTTAGTTTGATTCTTAGTTTGAGACTTTTATCATGAAGTCACAGTGGAAAAAAAAAACCCAACTGATCATGATGGTCTAGTTAAAAAAAAAAAAAAAAAAAAAAAACCTGCTCTTCTTGGTGCAAACATTTGTAGAAGTGGATATTTTAGAAACACAGTAGTATTTCATAAATTAATAACTTCCTTCTACTGAAAGAACTTCCTAAGCAGAGTCTCCTCTAGTAGAGCGCTGTGGGGTTTTCTAAGGCTTTACTTCACTCATAACTAGGTCCTGACCCCAGTCCCCAACCTCAAACAAAGGAGCTGCATATCCCGTAAGTCACTAACCCAATCCCATCGTCTCATCCCTTTTTCCTGAGTTCCGATATCAGGAGTCTGGGTTCCCATATCTTAAATTACACTATATTTTCTGTCACAATAAAATTCCCTCAGTGTTAATTCTCCATTGCCCAGTTGCCATCTGTCAACTTTCAGTTCTCTCATTTCCCAAGTCCCCTCTTATGGTTCTCAAATGCTCCTACTCTGAATTTCACAGACTTCACTCCGCTACATATTCAGCTTTCATTTAGAGCACAGTTTCTACCTTCGTGTGTTGACTAGAAGTGCCACTGGAGACTCACTTACTCTGTAAATGGTGATAGCTGTATTCCAGTTATCTTTGGGTTGATGGTCCACTTCCCCTGAATTCTGGGCACCGCATCCTTACTTCTTACTGTTTTTGTGCTTACCATCTTGTTATATACTATGTCTCTTATTGTTGCTATTACTTGTCTGCTAACCTGTGGTTAACACGAATCCTGGACTGATGTTGTCTCATTCAGTCTTAGTGTGGAGAAAATCCTGAGTAATAGTCACATCTAGGAAAATTCCTCATTTAACATCCCAACTGTATCTCTACGTTAAAATCAAACTTTTCTCTGCCTCGGGCATTCATTTTATCCATCAAATATGTATTTCAAATTCTGAACTTTAAAGCTTGCTAATTATTGTAGTTATTAAAGATATATGATTATATATTATCCTATATATCTTTAATTCAATATCCACTGGTCTACAAGAGAAAATTATGGTCATATTAGGTAAAGTGAGAATCAAGAACTGAGTGTGAACACAGAACCTTGGGCTTTGAGAGAACTGCCTGATAACTGACATAAAAAGGGGGTCGCTGGTTGGCACTGTTTGGATATCAAACCTTCGAACTGAAGGTGGGGGTCCAGAGGAAACTGATAAAAATTTGTGCAAAGAGTCGGTGAACTGGCACAGATTTGGAATGTCATGCATCCGGTCTGTGTTACAACTCTTTGTTACACAATCAAAAGAAATAATTTGTTCTGAGGGATTTCCAATGAACTAGTCATAAAAAATCCTGACCAATGATTTTAAAGGACCATTGCATTACATTTGATGCTATTCTTCTTATGTTTTAAAGAAAAATTCTTAGTTTTAATTGTGTATATGTCGGCAGGTTATATATCCATGCAATAATATTGGGGGACAGAAGGGAACACCCTGATTAGACATCTTACTTTGTAAAAGAGCAATCCTTTCCAAACTGATTTGTTTTTATTTTTTTATTTTTTTTTATTGAAAAAAAAAATTTTCTGCCTCCTCCCCTCCTCCCACTTCCCTCCCCCTCCCCCCACTCCTCTTCTCCTCCCTCTCCAGTCCCAGGACCAGTCAGGGTTCCCTGCCCTGTGGAAAGTCCAAGGTCCTCCCCCCTCCATCCAGGTCTAGGAAGGTGAACATCCAAACTGTCTAGGCTCCCACAAAGCCAGAACATGAAGTAGGATCAAAACCCCGTGCCATTGTCCTTGGCCTCTCGTCAGCTCTCATTGTCTGCCATGTTCAGAGAGTCTGGTTTTATCCCCTGCTTTTTCAGTCACAGTCCAGCTGGCCTTGGAGAGCTCCCAATAGATCGGCCCCACTGTCTCAGTGGGTGGGTGTACCCCTCGTGGTCCTGACTTCCTTGTTCATGTTCTCCCTCCTTCTGCTCCTCATTAGAACCTTGGGAGCTCAGTCCGGTGCTCCAGTGTGGGTCTCTGTCTTTATCTCCATCCATCGCTAGATGAAGGTTCTATGGTGATATGCAAGATATTCATCAGTATGACTATAGGATAGGTTCATTTCAGGTTCCCTATCCTCAGGTGCCCAAGCAACTAACTGGGGACATTGCCCTGGGCACCTGGTAGCCACTCCAAGTTCAAGTCTCTTGCCAACCCTTAGGTGGCTCCCTTAACTAAGATATGAGTTTCCCTGCTCCCCAATCCAACCTTCCTATATCCCCAATCATCCTGTTTCCCCAAGTTCCCCTCATCCTCTCCTTCACACTTTTCTCTCTCCATCTCCCCTTTCCCCCATCCCACCCCACCCCCAAGATTCCAATTTTTTGCCCGGCAATTTTGTCTATTTCCCATAGCCAGGAGGATAACTATATATTTTTCCTTGGGTTTACCCTCTTGTTTAGCTTCTTTAGGACCACAAATTATAGACTCAGTGGCCCCCTATCCATGGCTAGAAACCAATTATGAGTGAGTACATCCCATGATCTTCTTTTTGGGTCTGGGTTACCTCACTCAGGATAGTATTTTCTATTTCCATCCATTTGCATAAAAATTCGAGAAGTCATTGTTTTTTACCGCAGAGTAGTACTCTAAAGAAATCAGCTCCTCAACGTTCCTAAACCAGTGCTCTGTCCCAACATCTAAACTATTTCTCTTCAGAAAGTCATTTTAACTGGTAGCTCTGAGGAAATGTCCAGCGTTATTCAGGGATTTCTTTGCTAACTTTCTTCTTGTGGTTTCTCAGCTTTTGTGCTCTCATGGAGTGAAACCACCTTCCTGAGAAATCCTAGGTTTGCTACAATAACACTAATCTGGGACTGAGCACTACATGCTCCCAGAACACCCACAGGAGACTGAAGCTGACAGTTCATGTCCCAACTGCCACAGAGTTCTCGAGAAGTAGATGCAGGCCTTGGAGCAAACTTCCTTCATTCTCTGTATGTGAGGGCTTCTTTTTATTTGCCTTATGTTTTGAACAGTGATAATAATTTAATGATAAGTGATATTACTAATTTTTTAAAATGTTACTAAGAATACAGAAGTCCTGAAAGTAATTTTTCTTCTTTGTCATGTGCCTTTATTTGTGTGTTCTCTTTGTTTTCTTTTTTTTTTTTTTTTATTTTTGAGACAGGATTTCTCCATAGCTTTTTTTGGTTCCAGTCCTGGAACTAGCTCTTGTAGACCAGGCTGGCCTCAAACTCACAGAGATCCACCTGCTTCTGCCTCCCGAGTGCTGGGATTAAAGGCGTGCACCACCACTGCCCGGCTTCTCTTTGGTTTCTTATTGGCTTCAGCACAATAAGCAATTTAAGTCATCAAGTGAGTTTAAAAAGCAAGACATTTCTTATTTCGCACTGTAGGACTCTAATTTAATTTGATACTTCTAGGGAAAATAATAAGCGAGAAAGAACACAGACTATGAAAATTAATCTAGATCCGACCATCAACACTGTCCTCTCTGCCAGACAACATTCTAAGGTTTCACACGATTATTCACATATGGTCACCGAAGCCATTCTCTGCCCAGAATATATTCCTTTTCATACCTAGGGGGAGGGGTACATCCAGCTGCTACTCCTGATTTTAAAAAGAAGGTGTTGCTTTGCACCCTTATGCTCCTTTCAGTTGCTTTTAGCCTTCTATTGCTCCTGAAAGTCTGTTCGGGCCCACACACAACAGGCCTTGTTCCATTGCCCCACCCGAAGCTGAGTTCCAACTTTTCCACAGCCTCAGGACTCTGGGCCACCATCACTCACCCTCCAGGCCCTGGGCTCCTCACTTTGACCACACCAGCTGGGCTCTAACCCACAGCTGATGAGGAACTCCATCAGCAGCGGAGGTTGCATAGATCTTGATACTGAGATCTTCTTGGGCTCAGTTTGTTTGACAGACAGTCCAGTCTGTCCGTTTGGTTAGACACATAATAGGGCTTCTATCTCTCCATTCCTTTCTCTTGGATTGAAGAATCAACAGTTGATCTTTAGAAAATGAATATATAAGTACCTATTTACTATATTGCCCTGATAAGAGATGATAACCCTCATTCCAGCACTTGAAGGACTACCTCTTCCTCTCAATCTGATTGCCATTATATCAAAGCAGAGTCATCTCGGTTGAAGCCATGATTAGAAAACCTTATCACGTATCATATATTAAACATCTTCCCGAGTTCTCTTGGATAAAACCTTTCAACTTGCTGTTAAGACTGTTTTAAATCCCCACTTTCAAAAACACATTTCAAAGGTATATTTTATATAGCTGGCCAGCTCAATTCATTCCTCCTCACTTCTCTAAAATTCCATGAATTCAGCTGAAGATGGTGTAAGTATTAGAAGTACTGCTTAACCAAAATATTTCTGTCGTAAAATAAGAATAGAATGGATAGCTAATTTATACCACGGTTATTCTGAGATGAGCGAGAAGCCCTGCAGTCTTCAAAGATGTTTTTCCTGTTACACCACATACTAGAAACACTTGCATAAAAATTGGCTGTTTTCCAGCTTATGTGGCAAGCACCTGTCCTGCACATGCCAAGGTCGGCTTACTCAAGGTGTTGATGTCATGAACTCTACAATGGTTCTTGGTGCACAGGCAAATCTTTCTTGTTCTTCATTATGTTACCCTCCTGCAAATCTTAAAGGAATTGGTTTGCATGGTTATAGTCCACAAGTTTCATAGTTACTGTTTTAATGGAAAAATCACAGCTCTCAGGTTCTGGAAGGGTAATTGGTGCCTAAATGGCAGACAAATCATCTTATTTAGAAATCAAAGAAAACAGAAAGTACGATGGTATGAAAATAATGTGACCCTGTTTTGGTTAAATTAGTCTGGGTGTAATTAGTTTTGAATTAGGGGTCATATGAGGAGCATTTAAACAGTGTCCAGCAGAGCCGTCCTTGCTGCAGATGCCAGATGGGAGCTGCAGTGGACCATATAATAGGTCTGTAGCAAGCAAAATTATTTTGAATTTGTTTCTTAAAAATTACATTTTAAATCAGTTCAATTTTCTGAGGACTAAAACCCATGCTTTCACAGGAACCTTTAAGAAGTAGAGAAGATGCCACCTTGGTCTAAAACAGTGTAACTTAGTCGACTGAACTGGGAACGGTTCTGATGAGTCTGATTCAAGCATTCACACTGTAGAAATGTAAGTGGCATCCTGCACTAAAATGTTACCAAAACTAAAAAGCTTGTATGTCTATGAAGAAGTGGCCAACATAGGGTAAGGTCTGTGCAAGCTGCTATCACCTCACTCTGACTCAGTCCTGACAACATCCTGCCATTTGCGGCTCTTCTGACTGCTTCTTGCCCACAGCGGTTGCTGCTGTCTTCATTGTTTGCTTATGGGATAGGGTCGCACACGTCGCCATCTTGTCTTGAATTCGGTATGTAGCTGCAGATGACTTTGATCTCCAAATCCTCCTCACTCTATCTTGCAGGTATTTAGATTGTAGGACCTGCAACTATGAACTATGCTTGGTTCATGTGGTGCTGTGGACCGACCTGGGGTATCTTATGGGCTAGACAAGAATTGTACCAACTAAGTGACATCACCCCACAAATGGATTCTTGATAATATTTATAAATATTTTAACATGAAATTTATTTCTAATGGATGGGAAAACACATTGACAATATTTGTGATGTTCCATACATGCTATATATTGTGAGCTGTTGAAAGGATTGCTAGGCCTCATTATGAAACACTTTCTCCAAATTATAGCTGAATCCCAGGCGTAGCCTTTCTTATCCAGGTCACCCCTACACTGTGTACCTGATAGCATCCTCAGCTCTTGACTCTCCCTTTCTGTCTTTCTACCAATAAAACTGGAAAGGGTCCTGCATTCATATTTTTGTTCAATTCTTTTTCTTGTTTGTTTTTAACCCCTTGTTTCTATGGAATATAGTCATGATTGCCTTTTAGAATGCCCCATCCTCAGAATCGACTCTGCCCACACACACTCTGCCAACACTGTCCTTCCGCCTCCATCCTGAAACCTTATCTGCCTTCTCCTGACCTCAGTTCCCCTTCCAGGATGCCTTTGAAGCCCTATGCCAACAGCTGAATTGTGGTGATTACAAACAAGATCCTCAGTTTCTGCTCATCCATTATTTGCCAGCTCCTAACTTTTTCTCTCACCAATCCCCAACGTTTTGCAATTCACTACTTGTCTCTGATATAAATTAATGTCCCTGCTGACAGCTCAGTTATCTCAGGATCTGTTTGATACCAGGCCCTTTCCTCTTATCTGACATGTGATCTCTGCAGTCTAGAAATCCATGAACTTATGAAACTCCCTAACCACTTCATCAACTGCGACAGGGCTTGGTGAAACCTGATTCTCCATCTCTTATCTTCACTGCTGTCCTGCAGATCTGTCTTCTGGCTAGTCATGGCCTCTTGAACTATCAGCTGTGATACCAAAAGGAGTTCTGCTCAAAATCGAACCTGATGTGTTTCTGTCATGTGCGGTGGGGCTCTCAAGGCTGGTTCCTTCCTCAAGATTTATAATATTCATGGTTACTAGGGGAGAGAGGGTTGCTGGGAACTTGACCTTTCCCAACAAAATACGGACAGTCAATTCTTGCTGGAGAGGTAGATCTTTTTTGTTCAGTCATGTAGCAGCCTATAAATTCCTCTTGTTCCTGCAAATAATCCCTCACTCACCTTCATGTAAGTAACTGTGGGTAGACTCTTAGATTCATCCAGCCAACGTGAGTAGAACTTTGGTCTATTTCTGTTCATTGTGCTTTGTCTGGGGTGAGAAGATGTTTTGTTGATCTCTCAGAGAATAGTCACCCAGTTACTGACTTACAATGTGCTCTCTAGTCTTTTTCGAGTGCCACCTGCAAGCAGTGTGGCTATTCCCCTTCCTGCCTCACTCCGACTTCCCAAATCAATTGCTCTTTTTACAGTTTTCATCCATTGACTGTCCTCTAACATGAGCTGGCTTGGCCCTATCTTTAGTAACACCACCCTACTCTTCAGCTGGTTCTCCCTCTCTCCCACTCTCCTGGCTCTGCAGAGTGATGATCCGTTTCCTACTTGATGGCTACGCTGACGACACTTTCACCGGTAACATTTCACATCACACTGGCTTTTTGAAGACCTCATGGTTCCTCCTCTTCCTTCAGCAGGACATAGGCCTGCTAAGCACCTCATCAATCTGAAAATTGTTTGCCCTCTGCCTGCACACGTCATTCCCTTCTGTTTCCAGAATTTTTGTGTGCTAATCTCTTCTGTGTGTATTTTGTTGCTGTTGTTTCATTTTGCTTTCATTTTGTAATAGTTTCTAAATCAATCATCTGTACAGCACTTATTCTTTATGTGTTTTGGTCTTGGTGTTTTTGTTTGTTGTTTATTTGCTTTTCAAGACAGAGTTTCTCTATGTAACAGTCTTGGCTGTCCTGGAACTCACTTTGGAGACCAGGTTGACCTAACTCATAGAGATCCACCTGCCTCTGCTTCCCCAGTGCTAGAATTAAAGGCATGCACCACCATACCCAACTGTCTGATTATATATTCTTTGTAAAAATATTTTGAATACAAAGTCCCCATATTTGTACATTAACTTGCATACACATACTTCAGAAACAAATATATAGTATATGTGTTTGTTCTAATGATATACCACATGCATTTTTCAAAACTCGGTTGAAATTTTAAAAGAAAAATAGTTCAAATAAAAACACTTTAAGTGAAAGTTTTATTTAGTGATATGTTTAGGAAATATTTCATCATCATTAACTTCTAAGTCTAGATTTAGAATTTTATGGTATATAAATTCAACTATTTGATCGTAATTCATATGATTTATAAACTAAGAGAGATAATGACTCTCCCTAATACACATGAGTCCTCACAAAAATACATGGATCTAAACAGAAAAAGTCTCTCATTAGTTGCTTCTGTGTGGGCAGGGAATCTGAAATCAGTTCTTCATGCTTATACAGCAAGCACTTGACTAAGTAACCTCCTCAAGTCTGTTTCCACAGTTTCAAAGTTTGAAATAGGGCAGGCTGTAAAGATTATAGTCTGTTTTCATCAGTGAAGGAACACAAAATCAGAAATATACCCAAACAATCGATCTTCAAAATGATCCTTGCAAGACAGCTTTTTTTTTATTACAGTAACTCTTTATTTTTTTCATTCAAAAGTGTTCTCACTACTTTCAGACATTTAGTGTAAATCAGATGAACTTGAAAAATGTGTCTGAATACTAGTAGATACATCTTTCATTTTAAATAGGTTACCATCATCTCAAGTCTTGAGCTCCCAGACAGAAGTAAATTGGCTGAGCTCCAGCAGTCTTCTTTCTCTGCCTCGTGATATGAGCAAACATGCCCTACCGCCACATCTTCATCCAATAATGAATTTTGTCCTCTCCGACTAAGAACCAAAATAAAGTCCCCTCCCTTGGGGTTGCTTTCTGATGGTCATTTCTCAGATCAGTGAGCAAAGTGACAAATGCAAAATATTTTTCACGGGGTGCAGATACATCTAACTTCATAGACCCTGCAAAAGATTTTCCTGAAAAAATATGTTCAGGAATGTGTGAAATTTCAGTTCCTCCATATTGGGAGTTGTAACTGTCTCTTCAAAAATCCTAGAGAGAAAAAAAATCCTAGAGATTCTGAAGTGTCGCTATTAGTTGGTTTTAGTTGGTATTTCTCAGTTCACTGTAGAGCCTAAATAGCTTTACGTGGGTTGCTGCAAGTTCTTTTTCTGTTTACCTAGAGCATGGCTTAGACATTTTAATTCTGTGACAAATGCTTGAGGAAACAACGTATGGAGGGAAAGGTTTAATTTGCTCACAGTTTCTGCAGTTTCAGTCTATCTTGGAAGGGAGGGGGTGCAAACCACAACAGTTACCATGGTGTTCTTCAAAATAAAGCGAGAGAGAATTTCTATTCTCACTGGTTTTCTAAATTCCCATTTTTATGCTATCATGGCCCCCAGCCAATGAAATGCCATCACTCCTATTCAAGGGAGGGCATTCTTTCCAATTATTCTGCTCTGGAGACATCTGTGCTCACTTCCTAGACTGTTTCAATTCACTGAGGGTGGCAATCCAAATCAAATATCTTAATTTCACACCTATTTGTACAGTAAGTAGTTGAGCATCTTGCCCACTTTCTCCATTCCTCTGTTTTATATTCCTGTATACATATACATGTGTATTTGTATGTATATGTTATATATAACTTATATATTTATAAATAACGTGTTTTCAGAATATATACTTTATAATTTTTGATACTCCTTAGCTATTAATATTATCAAATATTTCCTTCTCTTATGGATCTTGTCTTTTACTTCCGAACAGTGTTTTCTACAAGTTTTATCTACAGGTTGATTTTAGCAATGTTTTTAAAAAAAAATACTTGTTCATTTTATCTGGCTTAATTTCATTTAAACAAGAAAATATAATCATTACCTCATTAGATTCATTGAGTCTATAATGCAATGTAATTCCATGAAGTCAAGAGTGGATGTCTTGAGAAATACTGGCTATCTGGAAACAAAACCAAGACCTAGTAACCATAACTTTCCTATGGCTTTTAAATAATGATCAAGAACTACTAACTTAAAAAAAAGAAAAGAAAAGAAGGAAGAAAGACATTTTATAAATCTCACTGAAATGCACGACCCTAGCTGTATTCTTTTTAAGTAAACAATCTATCAAGCCTTGGAAA
This sequence comes from Chionomys nivalis, assembly GCF_950005125.1. NCBI lineage: Eukaryota > Metazoa > Chordata > Mammalia > Rodentia > Cricetidae > Chionomys > Chionomys nivalis. The sequence goes on along the minus strand of NC_080087.1, from coordinate 39,567,471 downwards.
TTAGCTACAAATAAACAGAAAAACAGCACAAAGGACACTTTGGGAAGATTCTTCTTCACAGGCAAGTCTTCTTTGAATATATGCTACCTCAGTTTATGATATCTGACTTGTGATAACAAGGAAGGAAACTGACAAAATAAGTAAGAAGTTAAGAAACTGGGATGCTTGGCAAACAGCAAAGGGCCCTTAAACAGCCACCAATTAATTCGAGCTTCTCTGTGGTCACTATGTGACTGCCGTTCTGAATCATGTTCACTTGTAGTTACAGGAATACAACCAACAAAATCCATGCTGTGGGCTTCTCTATAGAAAACATTCTCTTTCCTTCTATGTACTGAATAAAAAAGTAGAAGGAAACACACATTTGAAAAGATATAAAATTAGGTGCCAGTAAGACGGCCTAGTGGGTAAAGTCATTCACAATCAAACTCAAAAACCTACGTTTGATTCCTAGATCCCACATAATGAAGAGGACCGACTCCCTTAAACTATCCTTTAACCTCCCAGTGTACACAGTAGCACATGTGATCCAATCCCCCAAAAATAAAAGTTCAAAAGTGATGACATAACTATCTGCCAGCCAATTGCAATACATGAATATCCTTTAGAGCGCGACTTAAACTATAAGAAACATTTGTGAGGCAGCTAGGCAAATTTATGTCTTTACCTGACTCATGATGACGTCCATAAGGAATTACTGCTAGTGTCTCAAATGTGGTATGGAATTGTTTATTTTAAATATCTCTATCACTTAGAGTTCCCTATAAAGTAATTTATTGATGAAACTAAATGAAATGATAACTCATTTATTTTTTATACACTTCAGTTGCAGTATAGAATAAAGATACAGATGGGATTAAACTGGTTTTCGATTGACAGTTGGCGAAGTCAAGAAACAGTACATGGGGGTTCATCATGCTATTCTAATTATTTTAGGGGTATTCTTGTATTTTTCCCATTTTAAGTAAAAAAAATCCGTAAATATAGTTTTTCCTAAGATATGCGATCAAGACAATGATACACTTATATCCACCATAAGGAAACATCTATCGGATTTCAGAAACTTTTCTTAACTCTTGAGGTGAACGTCAGTGATTGATACAAGGATGGGTTGATAATGCTAGATTTTCTGTATTCTTAGAGGACTTGACTCAATATTTCTCCAGATGAGCAAAAGAAGTCATAGTGTGGAAGTTTTGCAAAGGGTAGAGCAAAGGTTGTGAACTAGATAGCTGAACTTTTTGTTGGCTTTTTAAGGAAGGGTTTTACTTTCTCTCACAATTTAAGGAGAGATACAGCCCACTGTGGCAGGAAGGCATGGCAGTGGGAGTGTGAGGTGGCTGGTCACCACTATGTCTGTACTGAAAAAGCAGATAAAGAAAAAATACTGGTGTTTGGATTATTTCCCCTACCCCACACACCTTTTTTTCTTGCATGGGCTCCTAGTGCCACCCACACTCAATATGAATAATCCTTCCTCAATTTAATCATTTTGGAGAAATATTTCACAGACACAGCTATAGATGTGACTCCTAGGTGACTTCCAATGCCTTCAAATTGCAAAGAAAATTAACAGTCACAAGCCCACTCCCTGTCCACTCGATATTTGAATACATCTCTTTTAAATCACGACACACCATCATTACTTCACTGTTGTTAGATTTTCTTTTACTCTAGCCCCACATTGGAGCACCAAAATGTTGTTAGTTTTTTGTTGTTGTTTTTTTGTTTGTTTTTTGTATTAAAACTCGTTTAGCTCTTTGCTTCTTTGAGGGCCTGTCATCCAGATCTTAAATAAATGCACACAGAGAGGCTTATTATTACTTACAAATGCCCTGCCTTAGTTTGGCTTGTTTCTAGCCAGCTTTTTTTTTTTTTTTTTTTTTTTAATAATCATCCTATCTATCATTTCGTCTCTGGACTGTTATCTTTTCTTACTTCTATAATCTTACTTTCACTCTTACCCTGTGGTTGGCTATGTAGCTGGGTGGCTGACCCCCTGATCTCCTCCTATCCTTGTTCTCTTGTTCTCCTGTCCTCCCATTTTTTTTTCTATTTTTCTCTCGCTGTATTCCAGCCCCAACTTTTTGCCGACTTGACTATTCAGCTCTTTATTGAACCATCAGGGGTTTTATATTAGGCAAAGAATCACAGCTTCACAGAGTTAAAGAAATGAAGCATAAAAGCACACAACACATCTTTGTATCATTAAAACAAATGTTCTATAGCATAAACAAATGTAACACATTTTAAAATATTCTAACACCTCACAAAGGCTCAAGTCTTTCTCATATCCAGAATGCATCTAGTCTACCTGCATGAATCCCAGTTGTCTTTAATAGTCCCATCATTGACAAAAGTCTCTTCTGTGTATCGACAAAATCTTAACTATCAGCCTCCATAAAATCAAAATATAAGTATTCCATTAAGACAGGACAAACATTTCCATTCAAAAAAATGGAAGAATGGAAAGATAGCAAGAGAAGACTGGACCAAAGCAAGAAACATTTTAAAGATATTTCAAAACAGCATGTATTTCAGAAAATTCCAGTTCCAAGAGATGAGATTCTGCTGGGAAACCAGAAAAGGTGATAGGCCAAGGACTGTCCAAGCATGTCTTAGGCCAAAAAACATAAGACTGGAAATTTTCTATTTCAAATCAAAAAGGTGTTTACATGCTAAGCTAAGCAGAGGCGGGCAACGGACAATCAATCAAGTATGTACACTTTCTCAAAACAATTAGCATGTGCAGCATTGGGAAAAAACAAGCCCAAGGGACAGTGGCTAGAATAAAATGCTAATCCCACATTCTCAATGACTTTGTCATACAGAGTTGCATGTGTGTCTGTGTCATTTGAAAGGCAAAATAACATAACCCGGGTGCCTATATTTCCACCAAGTTAGCCCCATGCATCATGTTATGGAATTTGTTCAATAGTGTGGATATCTTTTGAGAAGATATCAGATTACAAAAAACTGAAGTTACTACAAACCATATTTTTGTTTTGTTTAAACTTCAAATTGGACATGAAGGGAGCAGTGCCTCTCAATGAAAAAAAAAATCTGTGGCCAGTAGGCGACACAACTACACGGTGAGGGTTTCTGTTCAAGACCTACTGTTCATTAGATGAAGTCCTTCAAATACAGGGGGCACAAGAATTCTTTCATATTCTCAACACACTGAGACTATCCCATCCTACCAGTTTCAAAGATCATATTTCTAAGTGAATTTTCTGCCTTCCTTTTACTTGTTTGTTCAAAACAACCTGGTCGGTTCTTCTCCAGCCGTGTATAATACATTTAGGGCGTCAAGCCTTTGAATAAAGGGGGCACAGTGTTTTCAGAACTCACGTTTGCAGATCACGTGAGGCTTTGGGAAGAACAAGCCTATCCCGCGGACCCTGTGATCACGTGGCTCTAGGCTGGAATGACAAAAACAGATAATTTGCCATGGCGACTGAGAGCCTCTGGAAGCCCTGTGTGACCATTGCCAGGACAGTTCCTCCAAATCACAGGCATCAGTGGGTGAGGACACTTTTCTCTGGCATACTCTGTGTTGTTTACTTTGGGATTCGAAATACTAGTGTTTGTTTATTTAATGAAAGGTCAACGATGCTTCCAAGGAATGCTGGAGAAGTCTGCTAGCATGAGTCCTTTCTGAAGACCTTCAGCTACTGAACTTCAAAGAAGTCATTAAACTACTGTATCGCCTGCTAAGAAAATCAGTATTCCAGCTGAGGGGTTTGACAAATGCAACCCCTATGTCTGACAAGCTGAGCCGATGACTTTGAACTGAGGGTTCTGGATGAACAGCACATGCAGAGGCTGTCTCAGAGCTCTCCTTATTTACATAAATGCAGATCTTCCATCAGTCATCCCGAAACTCCTTCCAGCGAATGTCATCAAGAACGATTAACTCAGGAATACAAAGGAAAAGATGAGGTTGACATCACCTTGAGACACACTATCACTTATTCCTCTGAGGGAACAAACCTTGCTCTGAGACATGCTTTATTACCTGAGCAACCTTTTAACCTATATAACAGGACACCCTTTACCTACCATGTCCTTCCTCACCAAGTACCAATTTCTGTATCTCAGAATGCTTTTTAAGTTTCAAGTGTCTGATCTTTCTTACGTTATCATATTTTGTGAATTTAAGCACACAAATATGTTAATTAACTATGGCTTTTCTGCTATTAATTTTTTTTGTATCAATTCAGTTTTTTCTTTGGACAAGGAATCTGGAAGGGTGGAGGGAAGCTGTCTTCTCCTTACATATACACCAAATAGAATCCTTGGAAAGACTTATAGGATTACAGTAATATAGATGAGATTGTACACAGTAGCCATGCTCTCCATCCAGAAAAGCACTTCAGAGTGCTTAATAAAGGGGTTAACGAAAGAAGAGTGTTTGTATTCGCTGCCTTTATACCTATATATGAGATTCCCATTCAATTACCAGAAAGCTTGCTCTTTCTCTATGAGTAAATAACACATATTTAAAGTCATTTACTGAAAGTTAATTTTCTTATATATAATTTGCAAAATTGAAAGCTAAATTCCTCAATGATCTAGGTGATTATAAAGTAAGCATGCACTGTATTTGACACTGCAAAAAAATTCAACCTACTCCTGTATTTATTCTGGATGTAGGACATTGAATAAGGCCGAGGACAAAATTAATAATAAGGGATGTTTATGAACTAGCAAGTTATAGATATGGGTTAAGAATACCAAGATCTAACCCCAGGATCATATAAGGATTTTGAGTGCACTAAAAAGGCAAGATCCACAGTAAACATTAGTCCAGAAAAGGAGATAAAAGCCAAAAGGTGATAAGTAAAGCACAGTTATAAAAGACCTAAACAGCATTCACATGTATACAACAAACAAGCACATAGGTTGAAACCCAATCATTTGCAAACCTATGTCACATGTTATATAACATACACCCATGTTATTTTTTTCTTTTTTGCCATTTTATGACTTCTATATTCTTTATATCCTAAGGTGGTGTAAGTTGAATACTCCTTTGCCATTTTCTTTTTGGTAATAAGAGGGCTTATATTAGTGTTTGAAATCTAGGAAATGATGGCTAAGGAAAAATTAAATGATCAAAAGAATAAAAGAAAAATATTTAGATCTGCATCAGCATCATTCTATTAATGCTACCAGAAGAAAAGTAAAACAATGTACAATATAAGAAGTAACTTGTTCAATACTAATTATTTTGTTAATTAAAATATTCTTCATTTCTAGGGCTTAACTAGAAGTTTTACCATTACTAACTAGTATTCAAGATTCTTGAAGGTACTTTCCATGTTACTGGAGGAAAAGTCATCGTTAATTTCACCAAGTACAAATCCTGTGACGTACACGATATATTGGTGCAATAGTGGCACAAATATTATAAGAGTAAACAATCACTTTTTTTTTAAAAAAAAGAAAAGTGTATTTAAGGCACACTTCATGAGAATGAACCCATACCCAACACTGATAAATCAGCCAAGATCTGAAATTAGATAGGTCATAAACTTAGGTTTTTGTCTTCTGATTTCTGTTCTTTGTTTTCTGTTTTGTTGTTTTACTTGTTTTCATGGGGGGGGGTATTTTTGTTTTTCCATTAAGACAAAGAGAATATGAATTTGGATGAGTAAGAAGGTAAGGAGGGTCTGTTAGGAATTGGGAGAGGAGATAGGATATGATCAAGATATATGAAAAAAATTCAGTAATTTTTTAAAAAGGGCAAAATAACAATATTTTCTTACACTGCCTCATAAATTCTACATGTTTCTTTGTCTCAAAAGAATAAACAAAACAAAATATTACTCATTTGACTTCTGTGTGGTATTCAAGTCCAAAATTTACTGTTGCCTTAAAAAGTAGGTTATTGCCTTTCTGGTTTTGTTACCTCACTCAGAATAGTTTTTTTTTTTTTTCTAGTTCTATTCATTTACTTTCAAATTTCAAGATGTCATGTACTACTGAGTGGTACTCCATTGTGTAAATGTATCACATTTTCTTTATCCATTCTTTAGTTGAGGGGCATCTAGGTCATTTTCAGGTTCTAGGTATTATAAATAATACTGCTTTGAACACAGTATGGGTATGTGTCCTTTAGTTATATGCCCATGAGTGGTATTGATGGGACTTGAGGTAGATTGAGTCCCAATTTTTTGAGAAACTGCCATACTGATTTTCAAAATAGCTGTACTAGTATGCACTCCCACAAGCAGTGGAGGAGTAGTCCCCTTACTCCACATCCTCTCCAGCATAAGCTATCATTGGTGGTTTTGATCTTAGGCATTCTGACCAGTGTAAGATGGTATCTCAGAGTCGTTTAGATTTGTGTTTCCCTGGTCACTAAGGATGTTAAACAATACCTTAAATGTCTTTCAGTCATTTGGGATTCTTCAAAGATGTTAAGAATTCCCTGTTTAGATCTGTACTCCATTTTTAATTGGATTATTGGTATTTTGATGCCTAGTTTCTTGAGTTTTATATATTTTGGATATCAGTCTGATGAGGGGTTGGTGAAGATATTTTTCCCATTCAGTTGGCTTCTGACAAACACAGTATGTATTCACTCAAAATAAGATATTAGAAGTAAAGCAAAGGATAACCAGCCAATAGCCCAGAATCCCAGAGAAGCTAGGTAACAAGGAGAACCTTGAGAGAAACATACATACATGGATCTCCTGGGAAGGGTAAAAAGACAAGCTCTCCTGAGGACATGAGGATCATGGGGTAGAGGAAGAAAAGAAGGTGGAAGAGGAGGGATAAGGGAGACTAGAAGTGAGGAGGAGAACTTGAGGGAACAGGATGACCGAGATGGGGGAATGACAGAGAGGGACAGCAAGGAAAGAGATATTTTGATTGAGGGAGCCATTATAAGGCTAGCAAGAAACCTGACAATTGGAAAATTCCCAGGAATCCACAAGGATGACCCCTAAACAATAGTGGGAAGGGTACCTGAACTGGCCTTTCCTTATTACCAAATTGGTGACTACCTTAGTTGTCATCATAGAACCTTCATACAGCAACTGATGGAAGCAGATGCAGAGATACACAGGTAAGTACTTGGCCAAGCACCCAGAGTCCAGTTGAAGAGAGGAAAGAGCAAATGGGAATCAAGACTAGAATGGGGATCACCACAGAAACACCTAACTTCAGCTAGTGAGAACTCACCGTCTCCAGACTGACAGTGGGGAAAACTGCATAGGACCAAATTAGACCCTCTGAATGTTGGCGACAAATGTGTGGCTGTGTCGGTCTGTGGGAGTCACTGGAAGTGGGACCAGCACTTATCCTGAGTTCTTGAACTGGCTCTTTGAAGCCCATTCTCTTTGGAGGAATACCTTGCTCTACCTAGATATAGGGGGGAGGACCTTGGTCCTATCTCAAAGTGATATGCCAGACTTTGTTAAATCCCCATGGGAAACCTTACCATTTCTGAGCAATAGATGGGGGTGAATAGGGAGATAAGGGAGAAGTGGAAGGAGGGGAGGGAGTGCTTGCTGGGATAGGTATGTAAATGAGAAAGGGTTGTTTTAAAATAAAAATATATAGGTTATTGCCATGGAGTTTTGCGTATTAGGACCATATAGGAGAAGAGATAGTGAGCGAGTTCATCCATAATTAATGCATGTACAGTGGCATTTCATTTGTATTTTAATAAATAAAGCTCACCTGAGGATCAGGAAAGTAAAACAGCCCCACTGGTCAGCCTTACAGACAAGGTAGTAATGACACATACCTTTAATTCCAGTAACCACAATGACACACACCTTTAACCCCATCAGCCATACTAGCTTGGCATAGAAACCAGGCGGTAGTGATGTGCACCCTTAATCCCAGCACTAGAGAGGATTATAAAATGGAAGGAGACAGCTCTCAGTCTCAGTCTCATTTTTGAGATTCCTGAAGACAGGATTGCCTTTTCAAACTGAGGTAGGTAAGAGCCAGTGGCTAGCTGTTTTGCTTTTCTGACCTACAGGCTGAACCCCATTTTCTATCTCTGAGTTTTTAACTACTCGTGCTTCATGCATTTTATGTGGATGTCACAGAAGAACCAATTTGTTTTTATAATTAGCCAAATAGCACACAAATTTACAATCGCGTATCTGTTAGTTACCCAACCAGAGGGACTTGGGTAGTAACTTTATATGACCACCAGATGGCAGTCCTCCCCATAGTATCTAGCTATTTGCAGCTGACTAAGCAATGACATTATATCTGTGTATTGGATTTGAATGTGGGAAATCTGCCAGGAGTCTTTTGCTCTGGGATTAAATGTCTTTGGTTTGAAAAGTGACTTTCATGGGCAAAGGTGCTTTTTTTTTTTTTTTTTTTAACTTTTTTCAGTCATACCCACACCTTCAGTACAAAGACTATTTACATGAACTCCAGACTACACTGGACCCTCCTAGGAGTGTAAGAAAAACCCTCCCTTGACTGTGAGGACTGCAGCAGACTGGTAAATGCACCAATGAGTGCCTCAGAGTATTGTGTTTCTGAAATCACAGCCAAGTGAGAAATTTTCAAATGCCACCCATATCCCAAGCACTCTTATCTCAGCTCCGAGAATATTTACTTAAAACATTTTCATTTTCTTGGCAAACAACTATGTAAATACATTTAATTTTACCTTTTTAAAAAGATGCATATGTCCCCGAGACATATGACTAACGTGCTGGCTTTGAGGATTTTGCTCTCTAACTACATAGGCACAAATATATCACAGACTAATTCAAGAATTAGAAGCTTAACGTTGTGATCACTGACATTTGCATTCGGGAATTGCAAGCTATAGAGAATTCATCAACTACCTTCACTGTAAGAGATAACTTGGATGTATTTTCTGACTTACAAATTTATACCTCTAACAAATTCCTGCTTCTGAGATGAATTTATTTCACTATTAGTGAAATACTCAGTACAGGGATTCATATAATCTTAAAATGCTGTCTATTTTATTTAGGGAACAGATGAGGATCATTGTAGGAAGCACTGGACACAGCAAGGGATGGGGCTTCCAGGAAAGTGATATCCCTGGGGGTGGGGAGAAAGCAATGATTTGACAGGGGTAGCTTTCTTTCCACCTTGGCTTTTTCCTATTTTCACTAGCAGAGAAGAGAGCACAGCTAAAGATGAACCCTACCCTGGCATAGTTCTCTTTCTGTCCCTCACCACCATGGCAAACAATGCCGTATGCTATACATCTGGAGAATGCAAACTATTTTTAATATACCTAATATAAAGCAAGTGTAGGAATTTGGTATAAATTTAAGTAACAAAAGTACTCATTACCCAGAACTAAATTCATTGTCATCCACAGAGAACTGGACTGTAATCCAATTTCCAAATACTGTAGCATATGTGGATATAATCATGCATAGAAAAAGAACTATTTTATATGGATGGGGACTTTGGGAGCAAATTATTCAGGAAAACAAGGCAACACAGAGAAGCCAGAGAATAGCAAGTTCCACCCTACTTTGGGTGCAAGGAGCCATGTTTGTCACATAAAATTAGGGTTGTCAATTTCTTAACTTTATGTAGTACCTCTGTAACTCCTGTTCCACTACACACACAAATTTCAGACTTCCGCCCAGAACCTTGTGGATTATTTTGCCACCCTATCTAATGCTTTCCTGTTTTACTCAGCTGTGGAATCAGTAAATCTCAAGTTTGACGGCTTTCAAGTCCATCCTACTGGGCAGTGAGCTCCCGGCAATGTTTCTGCTGATCCAACTTTCAACTTCTGTGGAGCCCTCAATACATGTGATGAATGAATTAATCAAATAAGTGACTCATGGGAGTTTTCTGGTTAGCCAATTTTTGGCAAAATTCCAAAACGTCTGGAAAACACATGCTTGTTCACAGGTTCAGAGTTCTGGAATATTCGTACACTGCATTTTTTCTTTTTCCAAGACAGGGTTTCTCTGTAGCTTTAGGTGCCTGTCCTCGAACTCGCTCTGTAGATCAGGCTGGCCTTGAACTTACAGCGATATGCTTAGCTCTGCCTCTCATCTTTTAGATTAAAGACTTGTGCCACCACTGCCTGGCCTACTGTGTTGGTTTCTATGGCTACAACTGAAAACTATCACACAGTTACTGGTCTAAAATATTATCCTCTAAATTCCCAAGGGTTGAAAACAGTGGTGGCACTATTCTACCCCTAGCCATTACCACCACACACACACACACACACACACACACACACACACCGCTGATCATTTCACCCTGCTAGTCTGGGTCCTGATTTCCTCCTCTGCTTCTCATCTTCAGGGAAACCACACTAGAGTCCCCTAGCTAACCCATAATAAACCTCTCCCCCTTTTAACTATATCACATTTTTCTACATACAAGGATATTTGAGGAGCACGAAGAGAGTATCATTTGGGATCTGGGACAATGAGAGGGGATGCATTTTACTTACTAAAAAGGAAAGCATTGGGAAATTGAAAAATTTGTGGCAGAGCAAACCTGGCAGGGCCCCTGGTGAGTGGAAGACCACAGCGGGTGAAAGACAGACAGATACGCCACTTAGGTATAGAGTTTATTTAGTGGGTATTGGAAAGGGTATAGGGGTAAGGGGATTATGGAGGTAAGGGGCGGGGAGACGGGGGAAGGACAGGAAGGAGATGCAAAAGGACACATAGAGAGAAAAGATGGAGAGAAGGCTAGAGATCAGCTTGCCTCAGTAGGAAGGGGGAATTCGGGGGTGGGCAGAATTTGTCTCTTAAAGAGACAGTGTACCCAGGTGACAGGGAAGGTCACCAGGATGATAACAGAAATAATAAGCAAGAAGAAACAAAGAATGAGTGGAAATTTAACATTTATGACTTACAGCTGTCTCCAAGCCAAAGACTGAAAGAAGATGCTTCAGGGAAGGAGCTCAATTGCCTTGCAAACAACAAGCAAAGAGTTGCAAACCTAGCAAGAAGATCTGACTTCTATCCCCAGAACCCACATAAAAAAAGCAGGGAACTAGCAAGAAGCTTAAAAAGCATAAAGATAATTGTTGCCCCATGTCTAATCCATAGAACCTACATGATAGAAAGAGAGAACTGACTGGCTCTGAAGTATTGCCCTCTGACCTCGTCTTGGGTGTCACAGCTCACATACAGGCAGAGAGAGAGAGAGAGAGAGAGAGAGCGAGAGAGCAGGAGAGAGAAAAGAAGAAGAGGAGGAGAAAGAGGAGGAGGAGGAGGAGGAGAGGAGAGAGAAAACTTAGTTTTTTAATAATTGGTTTAGTGGAATGTACTTGTAATCCCAGGGTTATGGACACAGAGAGAGATGAATTTCTGGGACTCACTGACCAATCAATGAAGACTAATGGGAGGGCTCCAGGAGAATGAGAGACCCTGTCTGAGGAGATGGATGGCCTTCCTCAGGATGAGACCTGAGCTTATCCCCTAGCTTCCGTTCATGTACAGTCACATAGGCATGTACACACTTGCACACATGCACGCACACACACACACACATGCACAGAAGCATAAAAAAGAAGAAAAGAAACTGAAGGAGGTAACTCTGTAAGACAGAAAGAGCCTAGGCTGCCTACTCCACTGTGCCCAGCTTATAAACTGTAAGGCTTTTATAGGAATTATCCACCCGACACCGTCCCAATGTTCACGTACTCTAAGATTCTATTGTACTAATAGGTAAAATACAGAGTGTCGTTAAATACTGTGCATTTCAGAGCTCCCATTTAGCTTGTATTTATTGCTGCTACACAGCAGGCAAGCAACCATTCTCTGCAAAGCATGCTCTGATTGGCCAGCATCCATAGCAAGTTTCTCTCCTTTCAATGTGAACCATGCCTTGAGACATGAAGGACGGGATTGTAAGAGAGTCACTGGGAAAGGGAGAGGCAGAATCTCCCCAGGAAGGAGAAGCAGGAAATTAGAGTAGTTGCAATAGAAACCTGGATTTTTGTTGGTTTTGGTTTTGTCTTACTGCTTTGTATATCTTTCCTGAACTCATAGGATAAGTTGACCACAAAAGACTTTTAAGATCGCTTTGAACACCTAAGTTATTAGGTACTGGAAGCTCAAATATGTTCAGAGACCATGAAGCAGAACTCAGACTGAGAAAAAAAATACCATATTTGTGACTGGTGCTACTGTTAAGGCTATTAGTTGGTGATCTCATATAAATGACAGCTGGTGGTTTGTTGGGAAAATGCTGCAAAAGAAGCCCCTCGTTGATTGAAGCATGGCTAAAATCTTACTGAATGTAAAGTGCAAACCATTAATAGTTATTGTTCAGAAATTATTCTGAAATGCAGCAAATGTTATTTATTCCAATCCAACTAAATAGACAATCCCTGGTTCTTAGCCCAATATAAGCTCTATTTTTCTGACTTGCTATGGAAGATACAGCAACATAAATAACTCAACTTTTGCTCCCCTTAAATGCAAGGTAGTGTCTGGTCACCAATGACTATGAGAAAAGAGGGTTTATTGACTGAAGGACATAGTGTTATCTCTATGAGTAACTAGGACTCCACAGTATAAACTATAAACCCGTTATTACCTTGTTTTTAAGGGAGGAAAAGAAAGAAATTTAGAGGGAATTCAATGGCATGCTTTTCTCACATTTCCCAACAAGTACTCTAAAATTCAAAAGCCTTTTAAGAATTTTGCTTTTATAATCATGCCTGAAAATATCTCCTCCCCTCCCTTCCATCCTATAAAAAGATAATTGGATATGTTTGCTTGTCCACCTTCAAAAGTGCTTAAATTTTATAGATAACATCTTTGAGAAAACAATAAAAAACCTACAAATACTGTAGCTTGGTAGAAAATTCACTTTTAAATCTGAAAACACAGAATCCAATTTTACTATTTCTCAGCCTGTGGTTTATAGACACCGTCCACATAGCAGAAGCTATCATGGCAAGGGTCAGCTTGCCATTTGCTTGAAAGCTAAATGCGCTGTCTTGTGCACTTTATGTCCTTCTTAGAAGTCAAGTAAGGTCTAACCTTTATTTAAATGTGGAATATCATTTTTATTTTCTTTGGTATCTCTTTGGATCTTAAAAATAGCTGATACAATAGCATTGTTTGATGTTGCTCATCAAATTTCCCTTAAGTATGGAATTAAATAAAAGTGAAAGGAAGAGCCTGCCAGACGGAGGATGCACCGGACTGCATAACAAGGAAAAGATGCACAACTTGGGTAAAAGACCTCGGGAAATGGTTGAGTTTGATAATGTACTTGTTGGACAAGCATGAGGACCTGAGCTCAGACACACAACGCATTCATTAAAGTCAGGCATAATGTATATGTTATCCTGGTGATAGGGAGGCAAAGGTAGGTGGATTCCTGACGCTCATTGGCCTGACAGCTTAGCCAAATTAATGAGCTCCACATTCAGTGAGACAGATTGTTTGGAAAAACAATATAGAAAGCAACTGAGGGAGAGATGGAAATTGACCTCTGACCTCCACAAGCACACTATGGTCATACATGTGTAAGCCTACTTGAGTATGCATACACACAGGAACACATAGAGTCATTCTACAAGCGCACACACTCACACAATACACACTATGGGATGAAACAAGAAAATAGAAAACTAATGAAAAACAACAGATCCGCAGTGAATTAATTATTAAAGCTTGAAGCATATGAAAAGCACAATAAAAAGTATTCAAGTAGGAAGCTAGTAGCCCTGATTGTATAGCCACTGTTCCAGTTATTGAAGTGATCTGTGATGTCATCATGGTCACCCTACCTCTCAGTTAATCCTTTTCTACATGAACTCATTATTGTAACAAATTTGATCAAAGAAACAATTTCTTGAGATGCTAAACGGAAATAATAGTCCTGACCAGCTACGACAACAGGGCATGGTTACGGGACGTGCTCAGGCCAGAAGGAAAACAGAGAAATCATTGAAATTCATCAACATCAGTTGCTCACAAGCAATTAACAAACTGGTATTTCTGAACAATGACAAAGAAAATAATTGGGACAGAACAAATAAATGAAGTTTATTCAATGGTATAATCAATCATGTCAAGTACTGGGAAAAATGGAAAATGGACAAAAAAGATGTGAGCCACCATGAAAGCACTAGAATATTTCTCAGGAAATTATCATTTTATTTGAAAAGTCCAATTTTAGTTATGTAGCATGGACAATTTGGGTAGTTTATGCTGCATATCCAAAATCACAACACAGGAAGCTAAAGCAGAAAGACTGTAAATTCTGGCTCATCCTCGGCCATATTGTATGATGTTTCTCAAAAAATGAAATTATATTCAATTTAAAAATCTGACAAGAATATTCTAAGAAAGGAAAACTAAATTGCTCATGGATCTAAATGCATAAATAACTAATAAAGTATCAGCCAACCAAGTCTGATGTGTAACTGATAATATCTTTTTCAAAATATAGTACGGGACTGGTTTTGTTGGCAAAATTACTTGCTGTACATGTCTGACAACAAAAATCCAGATCCCTGGAACACACATGAAAAGCTAGACACAGGAGTACAAGTGCTCACAATCCTAGTTTATTCCTACAGGGCGATGAGCAAAGGAGATGGGTTCCACAAGCCCAGAGGCCAGCTAGCCCGACTTCTGCAGCAGCAAGTCACCCTGTCCCAAAGAGGGCAAAAAGGTGTAAAATATTGGAAGATTGGTTTCTGATATCAACATGTACACAATGGAACACATGGGCCCACAATCACCCATGAGCAAGCAAGCAAGCTTGTAAGTATGCATGCATGCACACACACACACAAAGAAATGAAAGCAGATATTAGAATAGACATTTGAAGATCTGCTTTCATAGGTTCCTCCTTACTCATAGTAGCCAAGATATAAAATTGATCCAAGTGTGCACTGATGGATGAATGAGTAAACACATTATGTTATCTAGATGTGGTGAAATAATGTCCAACATTAAACCAGAGGACATCCTGATGCATGCTGCAGCATAGATAACCTTAAAGGAATGATGTCTAGTGAAACAATGATACAGAGGCAGAACAGCAGTTACCGGATGATGGGAAAGGTAACCAGGAAGGGGTTGGGCAGGTTAATTAGTGGGAATGTACTAGAGTTACTCAAAGAGATGAAGTCCTAGGGTTATTTTCCACAGTGGGTCCCTGCAGTTAGAATTTACTTTATATTATTTCAAAGTTGCTGAGTGAAAACAACAAAAAAGGCACCTGCTGAGGAGCTGGGTATGCCAATGAGTCTGATTTAATAACCCACCGTGTCCTCACGCTGACATCGCCACCATAATCTATGAATTGTGAACTTATCGTATATGAATTAACTAAAACATGCAAGTATGTTTCTTCTTAGATTTTTTTCAAAACTCATGGAATATGGTAATAAAAGGCAAATGTTTAAAGGAACATATTATTTTTACTAATAATGTCGAGCCTGAGGAAGATGGTTGACTGGTGGAAATTGAGCTGCTCTCCTGGTGAAAGTCACCATGCTAATAAGGGCCCAGTGACAAGTATTAAAAGGTAAGACGTGCCATCAGGCAGCTGCCATCTACACTTAGCTCCAGTGAAGGTTTAGCGTGGGAGTCCTTTAATTCTGAGTTTCCCAGTTGTCTGCTAATCGTGTGGGCATCAAACACCACAGAGATAAAGTCTGAGCCTGGGGAAATGCCGGTCCTCTCGATGTTTCTCCCACTCAAAGCCAATCTAAATGAAAAAGTCTGCTTGACATTTAGAAACGAATGGATGTGAGTGAAAAGAAGATGCTCATGTTAGAAATATTCTCGGTGTTTAAGAGGAGCAAAAGAATGAGATTTCAGGAGAAGGGGTTGGAGTGAAATGAGTGTTCGGAGACATCCTATTCATTCTTTCAAGAGAAAGGACAGAATAAAAGGTTCCTTAGATAGGCTCTCTAAAGGAAAACGTACAAGTGTTGCTTGGCTGTTCTGTGGACAGATGCTGAATTCAAATAAAACTACGGACATCTTTTCGTGCCCCACGCTGCCTGACATACGTGCAAGGACGAAAAAGTTGATGATTAAATCAATGCCTTTCATAATTCCGAGCCTAAATTTCTCAGATGCACAAAGCATCAAAAAAGCAAATCTTTTACCTAGCGTAAGTTCTGTCGTGAACAACGTATATGTTGTAGCTAAGAAGCCTATGGCTTTCAGTATTATTCGAGTCGTTTCTGAACATTACCTGGAGGTGTTTTCTCAGGTAAAGAAACAATTCACTAGGTTTTGCTTACAACAATATAGTATGCCATCCCTTGAAATTTTATTTGGGTCCAGAACCAAATAAATAGTAAAGAGAAATAATTGAGATCTAGAAATAGAACTTTTATTAAATCCTTGAACTTAATCAACATTGCAATATAAGATACCAGGTGAAAAGCCCAGGGTTGCCCACAAAACACACTATATATTGATTGCCTGGGAAATTGCCTCCCGGCAAACCACAGAAGCCCCGTGTGTTTTCTTCGGTTGTCAGAGTCATCTGGTCGTTTACTCAGAAAGTTCAGCAGGGTTGATCCTTTGAAAGTTTTTGGAGGAAACAAAAATTTTTTTGTTGTCTCTTCTGATTCTATTGACTTTCCAATGTCCTCTGATATCCAATTATCTTGGACACTTCAAACTGTGTTTAATCCAATGTATGAGGGGGACAGTTGGGCACAGGGATGTCGGCAATCACATCTCCATTGCAGTATTAGCTACACTAACCAGATGTAGAACAACCCAAATGTCCATCCATAGATAAATAAAGAAAACAGCAAAACATACACATGCATTCCCCGCACTGGCAAGCATGCACGCGCGTGCGCGAGCGCACACACACACACACAGAAATATTCAGTCTTCAACCTCTAAAAAAAGTTATCTTACCATTTATGGCATAAATGAGGAATCTATAATGTACTATGATAAATTTAATGTCTGTCATGAGTAAATGAGAATGATTACTGTATGATTCTACTCATGTGAGACATCAACAACAGGTAAACTTGGGGTTGGAGTGATGGCTCTACAGCTAAGAGTATTTGCTGTTCTTGCAGAGGATCCAGATTTAATTCCAGGCAACTATAAGCAGCTCCAAACTGTCTGACATTTCAGTTCCAGAAGATCCAAACAGTTTTCCGACCTCCATAGCCGCCGGATACATATGTAGTGCACAGAAACATATGCAGGCGAAACATTCATAAACATAAAAAAATTAAAAATTAGAATGAGGAGAAAAATTAATTGCAAGAAGATATAAGAAAGTGTTGACAGCTCTAGGTATGCCGATTGCCTTGACTGTGGTAATTGGTGTGATTTGCATGTGTCCATAATTATCAAACTGTGTATATTAAATACATGTAGTTTATTATATATAAATTATGTTGTGATGGAATGTCACTGGGTATATAAGTCACACCTCAGGGTAAGTCCCATCCCCAGCAGTGAATGGCCAAAACAAAACAAACGCAATAGTGTTTTGGTCTTATATTGCTTTGTTTGGGCATTGAAAATTCTTACTGGCCTTTTGCTTTTATATGTTCTGCTTTCAAGAAAACAAAAAAGAAAGAAAGTATACTATGATAATAGTATGACTAATAGAACTCATGTCAAAAGTACTTTTGAGTTTAGAGTTATTTAAATTGAGTCTTCTGCTTAGCCACACGCACAGAAAAAGGAAAACTTATCCAAAAACTACTCAAAAACATCTAACCCCAGACAATCTTTTCCTCACCTGGGACAACAAATTGTTAAAATGCATCCAAGTCTTTAATGTGACTATAACCTTGATTGACAATTCTCCCTATAAAAAAATGTACTTAAGAAACAAATCTTAAGTATAAAATAATTTATAGGGAATGATAGTGAATTCACCAAGTGTATTGCTTACCTGTTTGTTTCCTTTGAAACTTGGTCTCCCCATGCTGCCCAGATTAGTCTGAACTAGTTAACTCAAATGTTTCAGCTGTCTAGGTCTATTAAGTAGTTGGAACCACAAGAGTGTACTAACATACGTGGCTATATGAAATAGTTCTGAAACAACTTAAAAAGATAGTCTTTAATGTTTATAGGAATTTGGATGCTATATTTTTATATAAATGAAGCCAAAGGCAATGTTTGTATGGTAATAGAAAATCCATTCTCCTCTGACAAGCTTCAAGGGGCCGTATGCAGTATTAGCATAGTATATTAGCATTGCATCCTTAAGATGGATTCAATTTTAAGTTCTAATTCTACATATTCAACTCCACACTATCTAGTTCAATAGGTGGGGAGCAGGGAGAGGGGTAAAACTATGGGTCATCACTGTCAATTAATGTTTTTGCACACTGTATTGTCTTGGTTTAATGAAGAGCCAGTAGCCAGGCAGGAAGTGGGGGTGGGGTGACCAAACAAGGAGAATTCTGAAAAGAGGAAAGGCAGAGACACAGTTGCCAGCCAGATGCAGAGGAAGCAAGATGAGAATGCTCTACTGAAAAAAGGTACCAAGCACATGAGTTGATTTAAGTTGGAAGAGCTAGTTAGTAATAATCCTGAGCAATAGGCCAAAGAGTTTATAATTAATATAAGTCTCTGTGTGTTTATTTGGGACTAAACATCTGTGGGACCAGGTAGGACAGAAACTTCTGTCTACAGGTTGCTTTATTTTTTTTTTTGCTGTTTTTTTTTCTTAAAAAAAAAAAAAGCTTAAGCAAATTCAGTCTAATTTTATTGACTCATTTATTGTTCCTAATTCTCATTTATAGTTAACGGATAATAGATAATAATCATTGTGTGCTACATGCATACAAAATTATAGCTCTTATACAGGGCACATGCATTTACAGTGATGCAGGTAATAGCATTAAAATAAGAATTTTATATTTAAATTCTGCATTGACGTAAAGAATTTAACAAATCACATTTATTTAAATAAATACTACACTACCTAGACCTAGACTTGCTCTAACTATAAATATGGGTAGATTTTTCAAAGATTTGTCAAATTGCTAACATTAAATATTAGAAGCATATCTTCCTGAACTTAGTATGAATAACAACACTGAAATAACTTGTTTCACATTCATTTTTGTTTTTTTGTTTTTCTTTTTTTCTTGACTATTCTACTTTCAATGAATAGCTATCTATTAAATGAGATTGGGTTTGTTCTACAAGTGAAAGAAAACTCAAGGTATTAGTGATACAATGAAGAGGTATTTTTCTTTTGCACATGATAATGTATAGGTAGGCTGCCCAGGATTGACATGAATTACATCATCTTAGCAACACAGATAGAGCTCTCTTTCTTTTTCTGTTCATAACCTCCACAGAATACTGGTTCCCCCTTAAGTCAAGATGACTTCAGTAATTCCATCCCTCCTACTTACTACTGTGACTAGCCTTCCACGCAAGCCTCCCTCAGAAACAAATCTTGGAATCTACATACAGTGTTTCCAACTTTGTCCTCTAACCAACATTCATGTAAGAAACACTGGGAAAGATAATGTCTATAATATAATCCACCTTAAAAATCAGGAATTCCATCTTATTAAGGAAGAAATAAAAACAAAATGAATATCTGTAAATTAACATTCTAGCACAACCATCACTGTTTAATATAGCACAGGGCTGAGTAAAATCTGTGAGAGCCAGCGAGATAGCACAGCAAACAAAAAGTGGAGGTGTGAATATAAGCGTAAACAAGCCTAATGACCTAAGAGTCATCTCCAGAACCTGACGTGGAAGTAGAGAACTGACTGCTGAAAATCATCCTTTGACATCCGTATACACACCGTGGAACCAATGCACATTTCATATACACACAGCAGTAATAATAAACATAGTTTTAAAGAACATTTTGAGAAATTTTGTCTTTACAGTTTGGCTCAGATGAAGTAATATTATTCATTCACACATTTAGAATATAATCTAGAAATGACAATTCTAGTCATGTTCATTAAGCATTATCAACTCATTTATCAAAATATGCTGAAAGAGCTAACAAGAGTATATTACATATAAATACAGCTTTATGATAAGAAATTATTAGCAATAAGTGATAAATGGTACTAGATTTAGCAGTAAATGGCAAATAATAGAAGATTTGTTATCTACCCAGGACATAAAATATGCATAGAAAATGTTAGTTGTATAAGATATTAACCTAAAAGAATTAGTTATGAATCAAAGTGAGCAAGGGTAAGGAAAATAGAGATTTGTCAAAATTAACTATGCTTTGAACTATATAAGCATCTTTATTTAACATTGTTCTGGTTCTCTTCAGAAATATTTTATACAATATTCATTTCTGCATATAAATTACTCATGGGATAGCTATTTTTTATAATTATATTAGTTCAGTGGGAGGGGTGTGAGATGAGTTGGAGGTTGGAGAACAGAGTAGGGGGTGGATTTTATCTAAACATATTGTGTGCATATGAGAAATTCTCAAAGAATAAATAAAATCATTTTCAAGTTACATGGAAAGGGCTTGGGTGTGGTTCAGAGGTAAAATGCTTACTTAGCATGTGCAAGGTCCTGAGCCCAAGCACTAGCATTGTAAAATTAAATATATAAAAACAGAAATTACCCTGAACTATGTAACATGAGCCCCCAAAAAGGTTAATGTTCATAGTCTACACTGAATGCAATGCATGTTGCTTCCATGTGGACTAAAGTAAGCCAAAGGGACTCCAGAGATTTTCATCTTCATATTTTCCATAGAACGTATTTCTATACTTTCCTCTCAGTCTCTCCATAGATTTTCTGTTTTTCTGACATGTCTATTCCATACCCCCACAAGAACGCCATGCAAACCCTGCACCAAGTACTAGGTAGCTAAAATGAAGAAAGAAAAAAAATGAACTTCAAGGGCAAACAAAAACAATTGCATAAACCAAAGGAACCTTTAAAAGGCCACATTATGAAGACAGCACTCACAGGAAACCAGTTTCTCAGAGCCCGAACTTCTAAGTAAACCTTTAATAACATGACTGTGTAATGTGTTGATGCTTTATTGAGTGAAAACTTGATATTCAGAAAGTTCACACACCAAGTTCTTTCATATTGAAACATTTGACTCGAAAGTAAGACTGAAATATGCATGAGCTCAGATTCCAGTGTCCAGGCTCAGTTCTGCTTTAGATGTTTTACTAGGCTATGTCTCGGGGACTAAACATCCATCTGCAAACAAAGAAGTGTGAAATGACCAATGCTATGTTTCATCCAGATTAGTTAGCATCCTTTGAATCTGACTTCGGTGGCAAATCCATATCCCAGATTATTCCCTTTAGTAAAAATCTCCTCCTAGTAATACTTGATCCTGCCCTGAGGCTGCCATGAGTTCCAAATCTCGGCATTGCCATGAGAAGAATGTCTGCTTCATTCAACTGAAGAAACATAGGATTGTCCAGGCTCTGCACTGTACAGAACTGGCACCTTTCTCGGTGTCGGTAGTTCAGATCTGACAAGACCCAAAAGTCATATGGAGGTTAAGCCCAACTGCAAGCAAAGTGACTGTGCTCAGTATTTACCCAGACAGAAGATGAAAGTGCACTGTGTAGAGCTGATAGAGAAGCAAAGTCGTCGTGAAGTCAGCTATGAGGAGCCGTGTGCCCGCACCAGAGTCTTTTGAAAGAGAGACATTTGGAAAGAATGTCCATCTCATTCTCAGTGTCCCCCATAGGAATGTTGCTGTGTGTGCCCTATGTCTTAACAGGACATGGCATGCTGATAAGTAGGTAGACGTACAGGCACATGAGAAACATGCTGTGAGCAGATGGGGAATTTCAGAAAACTTGTGAAAAAAGGTTAAGATGCCAATTAAGTCACCTTATTGGACGAGACTCCATCAAAGCATTACTAGACTATGAGCTTAAAGATTGGAGATAAAATTTAAACTGTAAAATAGGCCTTACCCTCAGACATCCTGCAGAATAGAAAGTCAATTAAAATATCATAGATGATGAGCAGTGCTGCTAGTACCTTTGGTCATACTAACAGTATTGCAGAATACACAAATAGATTTGGAGGTTTTGTTAGAACATGAAATGACTCCTAAAATCTGAATAGTGTGTGTATCTGCAAAAGCTATGCAGGCCAGAAGCCTGTGGGATGGCATATTAGAAGTGCTGAAATAGAAAATAAACAAACAAAACCAAAAAGAGAAAAAATGCCAACTACGAGTATTTTCCCAGTCAATGCTGGCCTTTAGAAATACAGGGAGAAAAAAAGAATTTTTCCAAGGAACCAAAAGCTGAAAGAACTAATCATCCCTACACTCACCTTACAGAAATGAGAGTAGAAATGAAAAAGATTCTAATTAAAAACACTAAAATCTAAATGCAGAATACTCTCTGACTACCAAGAAGGCAAATCAACTGCTTTTCACTGTGTTTTGAAAGGTCAGTGACAAATTTTAAATAACCATAGCTACAATAATTTGTTAATAGACATGATAAAAGTTGTAAATAGCGACATCAATAACAAGATGTGCTCCTGGAGCCGGGCGGTGGTGGCGCACGCCTTTAATCCCAGCACTCGGGAGGCAGAGGCAGGCAGATCTCTGTGAGTTCGAGGCCAGCCTGGTCTACAAGAGCTAGTTCCAGGACAGGAACCAAAAAGCTACGGAGAAACCCTGTCTCGAAAAATCCAAAAAAAAAAAAAAAAGATGTGTTCCTGGGAAGAAACAGTGGTATAGGATTCTTGTATGTGATTCAGGTTACTTGCTGTCAGCTTTAAATACTCTGGTATGATTAAGAAATATTTTATGTATTTTATGCCTATACTAGGCAGAGGAAAGAATCACAGCATATCACTATGAAAATTATCTAGTCACAAAAGAAAACGGGGAACAAAGAATTTTAACTGAAATTGCAAAGAAAAATACTGGCTGAATGTTTAGAGATGACAAAAAAATATTCTGTACAGACTAACCAAATGAGAGCAGAGATGGTGATGCTTATACTTTTACAAAATCACTTTAAATTTAAAATTTGTCACAGGAGACAAAAAGATTATTACAGACTTCATCAAATGATTATAATAGTTATATATATATGTTTATATATGCATATATACAAACACACTAAAGGTTTTAAATATAAAAAACAAATATTAAGGCCGGGCGGTGGTGGCACACGCCTTTAATCCCAGCACTCGGGAGGCAGAGGCAGGCGGATCTCTGTCAGTTCGAGGCCAGCCTGGTCTACAGAGCGAGTACCAGGACAGGTTCCAAAGCTACAGAGAAACCCTACCTCGAAAAACAAAACAAAACAAAGCAAAACAAAAAACCCCCAAATATTAAGAGAACTTAACAGATAGACAACAGTCAATAACAGAAGGAAGATTTAGTACTGTGCTACCAACATGGGTTTCTTTCTCACGTACTCATAGAATCACATTGGAAATGGTGAATTCAACAATCATAGAAACCAAGTGGACCTACCAGACACGAATGCAACAGTATATCACAAAACATCAGAACCCATATTCTTCTCAAGCAAACATTCTCCAACATGGATCAAGCCATTTGTAAAACATTTGGAAGTTTGAAGGTGAGAGAAGCTGCTCAGGGTTACAGTACCAGCCTAATGTATAGAATTGGGGCTTAATTCCCGGTACTTAAAAATCTCCCAAGAAGATCAAAACTATGTTGAGAATGTTTCCTAAGCTCCTAGTATGAAACTAGAAGCAGGAAGAAAAATTAACACTCTTAGACAGTCAATGGACCAAAGATGAAATAAAAAGGCTATCACCGCAGTCTTGACACCAATTGAAAATGTAGTATATCAAAATTTATGGATTGAAGCAAAATTTGTGTTAAGGTAAAAGTTTATAGCTATAAATGTCTGCATTCATAAAGATGACATGGGTGATGTGGCAGTCAATGCCTGTTAGTCCAACTCTTAAAAGCCACAGGCAGAAGGACCCTGACTGGAGGAATACACACAACTAGCCTTAGGATAGTCTGAGCAGCATAGGAAGACCCATCTCACACTCATGCGTGTGTGTGCGCTCACACACACACAAAGAAAGAAAAAGGAATAGAGAGATGTCAAGTGTACAGTCTTTACATCTCAAGAAACTAGTGAGATTAACAAAACCCAAAGTTAACAAAGAAAAACACTGTCGGAATAGAAACAACTGGAATCAAGACTAGAGAAGCAAAGGAACAAGTCAATTAAACTAAAAGCCGTTCTTCAAAGGAAAAACATAACAAACTTTACCTTACCTGGATGAGAGAATAAAAAGGAAGACACAAATACATATAATAAATGAAAGAGGACATCGCAATGGATAACACAGAAATGCAAAGCATGATGATGAAACACCATGAACATTACTCACCAGCAACTGGCAAACCAGAAGGAGCTGGTGTAGTGTTAGACACATTCAACCCATAGTGACTGAATCATGAGAGAACAGGAAGGCTGAACTGACCTTCAGTGATTAAACCTCATCAATAATTAAATACTTTTCATTGAAGGAAAAATCCAGGATTTTCTCTGGTAAATGCTATCAGTGTTTAAGGAAGAATAATGCTGAATTTTCCTTAGACTCTTCCAAAATATTCGACAGGAAGGCATAATTATAAGCTTATTTTACAAAGCCAGGATTATGTGCTACCAAAGCCCAATAAGGATATGCTAGAGCAAAAGAAAACAGGCCTGATTTTCTACTGTAGATCCAGATGTTCTCAACAAAATACTAGCAAAGTGTGTGCAGTCATAAGTTAAAGAGCTCACAAACCAAGATCAAGCTGCGCTTACAGTGTACCATCTATTAGAAGGCAAAACCTAGAGGTAATAACGATATGTATTGGGCTCCTAACTACAAAGTTCTCTAATTCTTCTCAAATTAAAGATTTTTATTAAGTCAATGAGGTGGCTCAATGGGTAAAAACAGTTGTGAAAGCTTGATGACCTGTGTTCTCTCCCTGAAACCCACAGTG
The DNA here is from genome assembly GCF_950005125.1 of Chionomys nivalis. NCBI lineage: Eukaryota > Metazoa > Chordata > Mammalia > Rodentia > Cricetidae > Chionomys > Chionomys nivalis. Next base: position 39,542,564 of record NC_080087.1, on the reverse strand, counting down.
GAAGGAGAGACCCAACTTCTGAAAGTTATTCTCTCTCCAAACACACACTGCATCACAAGTGTGTACCCAAACACAAACAAAATGATGATAACAATAATAGGAATAATTTTTAAGGTTTTTTTTTTTTTAAATAAGAGACTGGTTAGTTTGATTTTGGGTCTAAGCACTCCTTAGGTTGCTACTGAGACAAAACAGGTCATAGAACAAGAACTGTGATATTTCCAATATAGTATTTACCATTTCTCAGTTTCATCCACAGTGTTTTCTGAAGTTCCATAGGTTGTTGGAGGAAAACATCTGGTATAGCAGGATACCGTCCTAGCAGGATACCGTCTTCTGAATGGTATGGTATTCTTTAAATCTTGGTGTCAACCTAACTATTGCTGTGTGTGTGTGTGTGTGTGTGTGTGTGTGTATGTGTGTGTGTGCTACAGAAATGTGTCCTACAAAATAATATTGGGAAAAAATAATACCCTCATTCTGTACATTATAATCGAGTAATAGATGGCTAACAGTAATCTAAGTACAAGAAAGGATTCACAGCATGTAACTAAGTTACCAAATGATCCCCTAAGAAAAGTAACAGAAGGAAAGAAAGGGAATGAAAAGAGTAAGTGGCCTTTCAGTTCCATTTCTGTTGTTGGGAGAAAATAAGAAAACACACCTAAAGGGAGAAAGGGTTCACTTGCCTCACAGTTTCAGGTTACAAACTATTACTGTGGAAAGACAAGGACAGAGAAGAAATGGCACATGGCTTCTTGCTTGCTTGCATGCCTTCAGCCTTCTCTCTTATGCTCTCCAAGACACCCTGCCTAGGGGGTACTGTTGCTGACAATGGCCTGAATCAGTTAATAACCAAACAGCCCCTGCTCAGATGTATCCACTGGCCATCCTGATCTGCATAATACTTCAGTAAGAGGCTCTTTCAGGGAGATCCTAAATTGTGTCGAGTTGACAGTAAAACTGGTCTGTCTGTCCTAGTCACAATCTCACCTAAAAAATTAAGAACACTAGTTTCCAAAGTTTCCATATTTCATTCTAACAGATTAGCATTCTTAAAATCTGCCCAGGAAAGTATCAACATGCCAGCAAGTACTCATTGGTATGATTACACAGTACAAGTGAACAAAGTTGCTGTCAGTTAAAAACGGTAGCACAGAAACAGTTCGTTAACTCGAAGATCAATGCCAGAAACATAACGCTGAAATGGTTGACAAACTCCACTATAGCTTTGAATTACACAACAAGGTTATTTCTCATCAACTTTACTTCTGCAGCAGCAGCATGAAAGATGGAAGCTACTGTGTGACCGTCTCCAGCACAATGGCTCCATGACCAGCTTCCACCTGATTCAAGATGGCTGTCGGCCAGGATCCTCTAATGGCTACATTTGACAAGACGATAATAAAAAACGAAGAGCCCTGAGTGATCAGTATACAAAACATTTCAGAAAAATTCCCTAGTACTTTTAGAGGAAGTTGTGACTTATTCCTTTCAAGTCCTCTGTCACTCATCCACATAGTCTCGTGCCTTTTGTTAGTTATTTCCTAAAATGACAGTTGCTTTATTCAGCTGGAAGGGGGGAGCAAAAATGATAGTATACTGCAGAGCATTTTAATATGCTAGTCAAATTCATTTCCAAGGTGAAATATATGAGAGCATCTCTGTGCTGAGCTTTTACAAGGAAACGGTAATATCACCTTGAACTCAGAAGTGCACTGCTCTGCAACCCAATTATTCTCATCCCAATAGAAAAGGCGATCACAATTAATCTTGGGGGGAAGGGGTAAGTCTATAATATGTCACAACATTTCAAATCAGACATTTTTCCATTAGAACATTTCTGTCAGTTTGTAATTGTTCTGTGGCAAAAGTAATGAAAACCTGGCACTACCATAAAAAGAATCATCCTATTTTAAAAGAGAAAAGTGGGGAAATAAAAATATCTGTGCTTCGAGGCAGCGGAACATTCTTCAATTCCATAACAAAATTTCTCAGCAAAACTTTCTGTGATATTGTAATAGAAGCATCTATTTTTTGCATAGATTATAAAATGGTTTGAGAAAAAAGATTTTTTGTCCTTTTTAAGGGAAAGTATGTTAAGGAAAGAACAGAGATGTGTCATTTAAGAGCACTGAGTGAAGTGAGTCCTCTAATCTGTGTGAAGCAACAAAACCTTGGGATTAAATTATTTCTGATCTGTCACATGAATTATATAGTGCTTTCTAGCTTACCAAATTCTTTCATGTAAACTCCAGGTTTAACCCATCAAAAATTAAGATTTTTTTATTGTTTCTGTGTTTAACTGAATTAGCTTATGAACATGGTCCTAAACAAAAACAATTACATTTTAACACCCCCAAAGAAGTGGTAGGTCCTCCAGACAGGTTCTCCTGAGCATAATAAACTAAATTATTATTAAAATTGATTTGAAAACAAAACCGAGTATTTATCCTAGGTTTGTTGCCATCTTTATCATGTATGACATATGAAGGAGATCAAAAAACCTCTACTTGCAAATGTTTGAAAATATGTCACTGAAAAAGAAACTTTCCTCGTCACCTTTAATTCATTCTCTTGTCGCATAGATCTGTATTGCTTTATGTGTAACTACTGGTCCTAAGGCTTGACATGAGGCTATTCCAAATGAAGAAATGTGTATGTTTATAACATGCTGAGAACTTTTAAAACTCCAAAAAAGTATAAATCATCAGTCACAGGTCATATGCTACTATAACGTTCTGGGAAGAGATGCAGCTACACAAGTCTTAAACACCACAAGAAGCTAGTTTGAGCAGATAAAATAAGGAAGAATTCACTAGTTTAGAAAAACATGGAAGTGGGCAGGGTAATCCCTATGATAAGAGTGACAATTAAAAACGTTTACAGTTGGTAACTTTTACCGAGTGCTCACTGAGTACCTGACATTGCATGCACTCTATCTCATTTAATAATTACAAAATTCTTGAGATAGGTCTCTGCCTAAATCTGGGTGGTTCTGCTCTAACTGTTCTCCACTGCTTTGTGTTTTTGTGATTTCTTTTTTTCTGAATAGCCAATGATGCAGTACAGAAGCCGACCAAAGTGTCAAACATCTTCAGCAGCAAGTCACTCTTCTGATGGAGAAAGCAATTATGCAGGCAACTTTGAGGGACAGAGAAGTTTCAAAGTGAAAATGCTAAGCTGGAGAAAGAAACCAAAGGCCTAAAATGGGAGCTAATCCAGGCAGAAAGTCAAAATGGAGGGAAACAAATCCCATTTCCATCTGGTATTCCTCGGCAAGCTAACTTTGAAGCTCCTGCAAATACAGCACAACCCACTGCAGCGACTAGTCCAGAAGAGAAAATTAAAGGAGGAGGAGGAGAAAGAAAGAAGGTGAGAGAGAAAATAGAAAAGAGAAGGTGCTGGCAGCTCAAAACCATCTGCAATTCCCATTCCAGGGATTCTGATGCATTTTTTTCACCTCTCAGTCAGACATGTGGTGCAAATACATACAGGCAGAAAAAAAAACACTCGTGCACATAAGGTAATATATATATTTATTTATAGAACGAAGAAAAGGGGTAAAAGAAAGAAAAAAATTCAGCAGTCATTTGTGGCAAGTGCTTACTTAACTAAGTCAATAGATATTTCTCCTCTGAATTTTCAAATTGGTTGTGCCATTACTATCAGAGAATAACCTGATGCAGGGATCTTAGTATGTTGAAGAAATAGACATCCTCAAGGATGGTTGTCAATGGAATGGTGAGTCATGTTCCTCTAGAACATCCAAAGAAGAGGAAGGTGGTTTCACTTTGGAGCCTGCCACAAAGATGGAGTACTACTATGTCAAGCAAAGAGGGGTATGTGAGTTTACCATAGAGAGGGGGAAATTGGGCTGCTTCTAATGAATCCACTCTGGAGAGGAATTATCTCCAGTGCTTTCATTGGAGCCTGACAAGGAGCTGAATCCTGGGAAGAAAATGTGGGAGCATATCCAGTGCAGTGCATTTGAGGATGATGAGAATGTGGCCACATACAGAGGGGGTCCCTTAAATGTGAAGAGAAAGGGATGTGCAAGGCTCAAGCCATGGCAACAGAATTAGATAGGATAGCATGCTCTGATACTGAAAGACATGGGGGAAAATACCTTGGTAACAATATTTGTGACTTAAACATAAAACCAAACACAAGACCAAACCCATTTCCTGTATATGTTCCCACGGCCACTTGCCAGTATTTGACACTTGCCAGCGTTTGTCTTTCCGTTTCATTTCACTGGAACTTCCTAACTTCCCTTTAACTTGGCGCAAGAGCCTTTGAAAGGGAATGATTTGAAGGGATGCATTGAGAAGAGCCTCCTGATGAAGGTAGTTAGACGGCCAAGGTACACTTCTTTACTGCCTCCCTAGTTATCGTCACTTCAAAGAGAGCATGAATGGGTTACACATCCGCAGACTTGCCCTACCCACCACTTATCTGTTTCAAATGCTCCCTAAAGCACATCCTTGGCAATACCATTCATACTGGCAGTCCCTACAGGAAAGAACTGAATGCTGGCCTCACCTGAGACAACAACACTTGTTGGAAATGGGTGTGCCGCACAATGTCCTAATCTGCCATTAGTTTTTGAGTACATTATTTTCTTGCATATTTAAGGTTTTTAGAATTTTTTGTGGAGTCACTTTTATGAAAAATTGCAGCCACCTCCAACTACAGCAAAACCGTATATTTCATTTTGTTCTGATGTCTTTATTTGTAAAGGAAATTTGAAAGAAACTTCTTAAATTGTGAATTATAGAGCTTCATGTCAGCTCCAAGAACCCTAAAATCTAATACAGTTACAGGGTGCTCTCGTATGCCAATGAGACACTTGCAGAAGATTTTAAGAACTCTCCAAGTCAAGAATACAGTTAAAACTTATACTGTCTTCCTCAAAACTTCAGTAAGGCAAATGAATAAATGTAAGTGGTCTCTTCAGGTTCTCAGCATTTTTGTAACCTCAAGACTAAATTCACAAGGAAAATTCTTTTAGAGGTAAAAATTACAACTTTTTAGTATCTCTTTAGTGCTCAATGACTTTAATCTGTTAACTGTTTTCCAGGAAACATTTCACAAAGTAACACAGTTTCATCATGCTATAAATTTTAGAAAAAGAAAACAAGATTAATAATAAAGGTTCACATTGCAGTGAATTCTCAAATATGAAAACGGATGTAAACGCTGACCTCACTGACAGATTTTGAGACTCAAGAGATTTGACTACAAGGGTGGCAAGTGGATGGCATGCTATTGAACTTGAAGATCATTTCTAAACAATGAAGAGGATTTTGTAATTCCAGATGAAAGGAAAAACTTCTCAAGTTTTGTAGAGGGAATAGAAAATCACCATGTATGCTTGAATGCTGGGTTAACAATACAAAGCCATTTGCAGTGAAACCTACAATTATTCTTAAATAAATTCTCATTGCTACCCAGTTCAGGACTAAGTTTTATCAAGTGATTAAAAGCAACCTAGAACCACAGAGATTAAATTTAGCCTCCAAAAGGTAGATCGTCAAGCCTGATGACTTTCAATCTATGAAACATATTGAAAATCAGCATAAAATTCTTTTTCTATTACATCTTGATATGAGAACTCTAACAATTTTTCAGATGTCTTTCTATAGGCCCAATTATATTTCATCCTTAACTCTTCTAATAACCACTTATATGTTTATGATATTCACAAGAAATTTCCAGGGGACTTTTACACGCTTCATGTACCTTTCTACTTGTTTTATATAGTAACTATCAGTGTTTCATAAATATAAAATGGATGATGAGTTATTAAGTAACATTTATAAATCTTTGTTTTAAAACATTCATTTTAATAATAATGGGTTAAAAATAGCATTGCCTTCTACTGCCCATACATGGACCTAAGGTTTTTCTCTGCTCCATTCAACATCTTTTCTACTTTATCTCAAATATTAGAAAGTTATTTCCACTATTCAGGTAGCTGAATGTATAAATATGTTAAACAGGACCAATAAAATAACCGGAACTTGCTGATGGTTTATGTGGTGTATTGAATGAGAATGACTCCCATAGGCTCACCCATCAATGTACTTGGCCTCCAGTTAGAACTGTTTGGGAATGATTAGAAGGTGTGGCTATTTGTGAAGGAGTTCTGTCACTGCCCGTGACCTTTGTAGTTTCAAAAGAAACCTGTCATTCCCAGTGTGTCTCTTTCTGCCGGCTGCTTGACGATCAAGATGTGAGATCTTAGCTGTTCCTCCCATCATTCCTTCATTTCTCCATGTCGGATTCTAACCCTCTGAAGCCATCAACCCAAACAAATGCCTTCTTTTATAAGTTGTCTTGGCGTGGTGCTTTGTCACTGCAATAGGAAAGTAACTAAGATAGTTTAAGAGGAAGTTTCCCCAAATTTTATAAATATATTTTCCATTCTTCTTAAAACTTTTGCCTGGAAAGCAGCACTTAGAGACACACAAACACATGTGCTACTCTGCTCCTCAATGTAGAACGGAGATGATGCTTCTATCCACAGATATTATACTGTTCTTATTTGATGAAAGAAGTGCATTTTCATTATGAAACAAATAGTAAGTAACATTTTTTGTATTCCAGGGTTTCATCTCCCATCTCAGGTGTGTTTCCTGATTCGTTAGTGACTCCAGGCACATTTTTCTCCCCCTTGACTCTGTCAATCCAGCAAGCTGTTCCCTCTGACTTCAAAGTGTAAATATTTTTGCTTCATCATTGGTTTGGTAATCTAAAGGGTGGTTTGGCTTACCTGAAAAGAAGCCATATTTTGCAAAGAAAACAACAGAATAGAGACGCTAATCAAAGCTTCCTTTTATATTAGGAATTTTCCTTTTAAAAAAAGACTAGGGTAGTTTCTTTTATGAAAGAATAAAGGCAGACGGGGAATGATTCCTTCAAAGAGTATTAATTTTATTTTGAAATTCAAGTTGATTAAAAATGACAGTTACCTGAATTTTATATATTTGTATAATTATTCAGATCAGAAATCTAATAAGTCTAAAAATATTAGACTGTTTTCAAACAGAAGTTCCCGAGTTACTCACAGTGTTTGCAGTTATCTGATGATGAAGGCTCAAGTTTTATTCCTATGCTTCCCTTTCTTTTGGAAAGTTCTACCCTTTTGGCAGCCTGAGGTTTAGCTCCTAGCACACTGGCAGACTTCCTTGCTTAACAGGTGATCAGTTCTGAGGAGTCTTTCAATGAGAAGTAGAGTATGGCTGTATTCTGTTTGAAATTGAGATACTCAGGGCTTCTGACACACCATCAGAAAATAGCATGGATTCCAACTCACTTTGCAATTGTCTTTGGCCAGGTTGCTTTCTAAATTCTAGCTGACTTCTACCACAACAGGAAAATGAGAACTATAATCATACTTTAGGTGATTTATTTCTTAAGTGATATATCAAATGAAGATGTTAATAAGCAACAAACTATATAAAAGGTTTATGGATACAACATCTTTGTTTTATTTTGGTTTTTGCTGGTTATTTTTTGTTTTTCTTTGTTTGGCTTTTTGTTTGTTTTTTTAATTTTGCTTTGTTTCATTTTGTTTTTGTTTTTTGAAACAGGGTTTCCTCTGTGGACAACCCTGGTTGTCCTGGAACTCTCTCTGTATACCAGGTTGACCTCAAACTCACAGAGATCTGCTTGTCTCTGCTTCTGAGTGCTGGGATTAAAGCACTTTATGCACGACCATGAGGCAAAAAGCATGTAATGTTTAAGAATCTCACAGAATTGGTCAAATGCTTTGCGTCTGTGGTCCTTGGCTCTCTTTACATTGAACTGAGAAAAATGTTTTAAACTGTTGAGATTGTAGTCACCATGAATAAGTGAAAACTGACAGCCTGTCATTTGCTTGGCTGTATCTGAAATGCTGTCCTATAATAATCTGCTTGCATACCCCTACAAATTTGCTAGATAGAAAGCATCTAGTTTCACACATAGAGATGCAGAAGTGATCCCACATGCTGAACAGCCTATAGTTCACCTCCTCAGGCATCGCCCTCTACTGCCCGTCATGTTTATTGCACAGACTTAAGGATTGTCTCTGCCCCATTAAATACTCTTAGCACTTACCTTTAAATTCCACAGCTGTCACTAACCTCACATTGGATGTTGAAACTACGAAAATATTTTTATTTACAATTTACTTAAGCATCAGTAGAAACAAGAATGGATTTCTTTTCAGTTACATTATGAATATGAATTTTTCCATAATTTTTCTTTTTCACAACCATAAAATTCATATATTCTTAGCCCTTACCTCACTATTCTCTTACCTCCTTCCCCAGGGCAACTGCAAATAACTCAGTGTGTGTGTGTGTGTGTGTGTGTGTGTGTGTGTGTGTGTGTGCGCGCGCGCATCACGTCCTGTAGAGATGTATATGTTCATATTAAAACATGCAATTTTTGTTTGGGATTTTTAATAAAAGGAAGAGCAATGTATACCTTGATTCACAACTTGCTATTTTCACTTAATAAATTGTCTTGAGCACTATTTTAAAACCTGCCGACATTTGCATTAGCATTTGAATGCTTCCCAGTGTAGCCTTCTCTGGCTTACCTAATCTTTCTTCCATCAATAGACACCTGGATTACTTGAATATGTTCAGCATTTAAAGCAACCCAAAACTGATTTTTCTTTTGAACGTGTAATTGATGGTTTCTCTAACACAAATAACTGTTCAATGGGACTGCCAGGCCCAAAAGCACACACGTAGGGCATTCAAGAATCTGCATCCTCACCCTCTGGAGGTTTAGCTTTTCCTTCATTTTGTCCTGAGTGAATTCAAATTTCTCATTTTAATAATTACATATGCTTGGTTTTCCATGAGATCGGCATTATCTCCCACAGCTATTGATTATTCACACTTCGGCAAGTTTCCCGTTGCTTGTGTTTTCCTTCACAATGTACACGGGGGAAAGAGGCTCACGGGCCCGTTTTGCAAAAATAGCCTTCATTTGCTGACTGAGACTCCTTCAGGACACCTGCATCTTCCTGCTTGTTTTTCTGCTTAATGATCAAGTTCTTGAGGTCAGCCTTTGGAATACTGTGGCTGTAGCGTCCCTTTGGTTTGTATATAGCCAGAACACTCAACTGTGTTCTTGTAACGTCATTCTGAAACTTCTTTTCCTGTAACCAGCGTGCTTGCCAACAGATTCTTAATTCACACTGCTCTTCCTCGAAAATAGCTATTCTGTTTCTCAAGTCCAGACCATTAGAATGTTCACACTCTCAGAGAAGTCTAAACCTGTAAGATGTTCTGAATGGCAGAGATCTGATCCCTGCAATCATCTGGCTCACTAAAAGCAGGGGAAAGCTCAGCTCCATCGAGAAGGAATTCTTACTCTTCAGGGAGTCGAAGTTAGTTAGCCCTCTCCTGGCTTCATTGACCAAGATATGTTTAGAAAAAAAAATAAAGTTAAGTTAAATTGATGTGATAGCACTAGGTAAGTTCCAGAATTCAATGTCGGTTTGTATGTAAAGATATACCAACCCCAAGTAAGTCTTTGGAGCTCATAAGTAACTTTTTGCATGACTTGCACTGTTAAAATATAATTAAGAAGCTGAGGATGATTTCAAGATTTCACAGTAAAAGAATAAGATCTTCGGCCTGGAATATACTTCCTTGGGGAATAAGACAAAGAATGTAGATTTTTTTTTTTATAACAGTTCCACACAAGGAAGCTGATGCAAAGGTACCAAGACCTGCTGGCAAGATTTTAGAGGAGTGTCTTAAGTTTCTGATCATCAGACACATCCCTGATAAGGCACTAGCTGCCAAGGTCTAACACTTGATTCTTCCCAAAAAAGGATTTACATTTTTAGAGTGTGTTGGACCTCTTTATCTCATATCTGTCATTAAAATTGGAATACTGTAAAAATATTCAGAGATCTTAAAAATAGTTATTGAAGAATCGTCTATCTTTCTATGGCTGATAAGTTTCAACAATTCTAAACTTCCGCTCTGAGAGTTTTGAAATACCCTTTCATGACAACAGGCAGATTACGGGTATTTTCATCACAGGCGTGACATCTGCTATCTTTTCTGCCTGCCAAGATCTATAAATGGCTTAAAGTATCACTCTGTAAAAAGCGACCTTGTTAAAGAAGCCAGAAAACCTAAAGCATAATTAATAAAGCGATGACTCTGTGTGGCCCTAATGCCAGCTACCACATCACTATCTGCTATAGAAAATATTTAAGGTGAACTAAAGTTTAGAGTAAGACACTCCCAATTACCGCATTTATTCATTCTCAATCTGTATCATTCTGTGTTCTTATACAGCCAGTGACCAAATAGCTCAGTTAAGTGTCTCCAGGTAACAAACCACCCCAAGATCCAGGCACTTTACACAATGTTGTTTCGTTATTTGCACTACTATGAAGCAACCACGTCCAGCGCCCGATGATATCACGTGGGTCACTTCACCTATGATGTCTCATTCTCTGCCTGACGATGTAGTTAAGAAAAATAGGCTCTGCTAGGAATCTCTGACAATTGAGTATCCCAATCATCTCTCCAATCACACAGCCAACTCTTTTTCTTGGCAGACTGGGGTGTCCTTAAAGAACAAAGGAGAAACTCCCCAACCATGTGTGGCTCAGCAAGAGAGCTAGACCAATGATGCTGTCACCACAGTTCTGTTGATTAGTGAAGCAATACCAGGGAAAGCACGAACCTGGCAGAGAGCTGTATTAGTTACTTTTCTCATTGTTTAACAAAATGACAAGAATCGGTCTAAGGAAGGTATATTCTAGTTTACCTTTCAAGGTGATAAATTCCATCATCTCAGGGAAAGCATCCTGGCAGGAGCTGGAGGCTGACTGGTCTTATATGCAGAGTTAGAAAGCCGAAAGTGAGCAGCGGAAAGTGGTACCAAGCTACAACACTTCAAACCCTCCCTTGGAAACTCTCTTTTTCCACCGAAGCTCCACAACCAAACCAAACAGCACGAGAAACTGGGAAACAAGTGTTGAAATATATGAGCATAAAGTGGACATTTCCCATCTGAACTACAGGAGTAAACAGTAGAAAAGCTTCAGATCAGGCAGGCCTGGGGCTCAGTTTTGGAGACTAGCTACCACAAGTTTTATCCTCTAGCCAAAGATGATTCCTGTTCCTCCCACATTAAAGATATACTGACAGACCCCTTGAAAACCCCAAAGCCCTGTCTTCATCCGGATCATTCCTTGAGTCCAGAATCTCTTCATGTAAATCAAACCCATGAAAATAAACTGCATTTTCAAACAATAGATGAGTGTTTCCCATAGAATTTGATTTGGAAATAAATGGCTATCTTTTATTTTAATTTAGTTGTGTGATGTGGGGTGGTGCTACATCTCTTCCACTAGGAGACCAACAAAGGGCATTGATTCTCTGGAAATGAAGTTGCATGAGGTCATGAGTTGCCTAGTACAGCTGCTGGGAAATAACATTGGGTGCCCCTAAGGTCAGCAAGCATCCTAAACTGTCTTGACAGCTCCAAGCAACTGTCTTAATAACAAGAATGTATTTGCCTGTTGAATCCCATGGATGTTTTTGCTGAAAACATGTTGGCATGTGTGAATGGGCTTGTTTCTGTCTTCTGCATTACCTTTTCTTCTCACGCCAGTGCCACACAGTTTGGATTACTGTACCTTTATTGATAATATTATTTACTCTATGTATTGCTTCCTTTTATAAAATTACTTTCTACTTAGGGGTCTTTATTTTGCTATTTACATTTAGTATTAATTTGTAAATTGTCAATATTATGAATTCAACTGGAATTTTTATCTGAATTATAATGAGTACATGGATTAAGTTGGGAGAGAGATAATCAACAGCCAACAATACTGAATCTTCTGATTCATGATCATGTACGTTTTTCTATTAATTCGGCCTTTAAGAGGTTTTCAATTGTTCTTTTTTTTTTTCAAAAATCAAAACCTGGGTTCATTGATTGTTTTATTTTTTTACTTCAGCTATTATCTTTATCTATTAATATCTGTTCCTTGCTCTTTTCTCTTATTCTGAATTCTTAAGGTATAAGACATTATTGTTATGAGGAATTAAAACCATCATACTAATTGCACTATTTTAATGTTGTGCTTTGTGTTTTAAAAATTCAAATTATTTTCTGATTGTCTTTGTAATTTCTGTCTCTGATATGTATATTCTTTAGAAGCTGGCCTTGTGAGCCAAGTTATCAGGAATTGTTCTAAATTACTTTGTTATTTATTAACCCCATTGTAATCAAAAAAATTTACTATCTATGGTTTATCTACTCGTTGACTAAATCTGCAAATAGTCTTCAGTGTTCTAGACTTTCAGGTGATAAACTTAACCCCCAGCCATCAGTTCCTCCTGTACTCATTCTCTCATGCAATTCCCTGACTTTGAACCAGCTTTTATTAGTAGAATAAAGAAGACCTAGGAAAATGCATTAGCTGAAATTAAATTACAAAGAGAATTCATCTTCCTGCAGTCTGCTAATTGGTTAACAGTTCAGCGGACAAGTGCTCTTAACCACTGATCTATCTCTCCAGGTAGATGTGTATGTATATGTATGTTCCCATAGGTTAGAGTCCCAGTTGCCTGCCTTGGTACACAATGATATAGGAAGAAGAGTTTCAGATGAAGAAAACCTTAGCTGGGGCCTTAGCTGAGTATCATTAGAGATCCTGAACCAGACTGTCCACCTAAGTGCCTGGATTCCTAGACTCACAGGAACTGTGGAATAATGAACATGCTTCTTTCCATGGATTGTCTATCAGTAGAATTTTTTTGTGTTAAAAATAGATAACTAAAACCTGGGTGGTGGTAGCACACACCTTTTATTTCAGTACTTGGGAGGCAGAGGCAGGTGGGTCTCTGTGAGTTTCGAGGCCAGCCTGGTCTACAGAGCAAGTTCCAGGACAGGTCTCAAAGCTACAAAAAATCCTATCTCAAAAATAAATAAATAAATAAATACAAAAAAATAGATAACTAATGTAGAAGATGTTAGTTATATTTCTCATGAATATTCTAGAAATTACAAAGAAAGCCTGCTTTTGAAATGAGATGTTAAACAAAATAAATGCAACCATTTCAGATTCACCTTTTAAATTTTTCCTATAACCAAACTCTTATTTTCTTTTTTTCTCTGTCTTGGCCACTTTTCTATGGCGATGAAGAGATGCCATTGCCAATGCAACTCTTATAAAGGAAAACACTGAATTGCAAGGGCTTTTGAAACCTCAACGCCCATTCCCAAAGCCCACCCTTAGTGCCAGCAAGGCCAAACCTCCTAATCCTTCTACTCCTTCTCTAATAGGGCTGCTCCCTGATGACTAAACATTTAAATATGTGAGCCTATGAGGGACATTTTTACTCAAAGCACCACACTTCTTTCTTCTGTCAATTAGTATTACAGGTATGTTCCAATTTCCAGCTGTAATTGTGAATTCATTTATTTTTCTCTAACAGGTTTTTATTTTACATGTTTCAAACTATTAGGTACATTTACAATAAAACCATGGTATCAGCCGGGTAGCGGTGGCTCATGTCTTTAATCCCAGCACATGGGAGGCAAAGGCAGGTGGATCTCTGTGAGTTCGAGGCCAGCCTGGTCTACAAGAGCAAGTTCCAAGACAGACACCAAAGTTATAGAAAAACCCTGTCTCAAAAAACAAAAACAAAAACAAAATCAAAAAAACACCCTCCCACAAAAAAAAAAATACCCCAAACAAAACAAAACAAAAAAAGCATGGTATCTTCCTAAAGAACTAACATTTTTGATGGAGGTGGGTCATTTGTCTATCTGTTGCTTTCATTGGTTAATTAATAAAGAAACTGCTTGGCCTTTGATAGGACAGAAAATTAGGTAGGTGGAGTAAACAGAACAGAATGCTGGGAGAAAGAAGTCGAGTCAGTGAGTCACCATGATTCTCCCACTCCAGAAAGACGCAGGTTAAGATCTTTCCTGGTAAGCCAGCTTGTGGTGCTACACAGAATATTAGAAATGGGTTAGATCAATATGCAAGAGCTAGCCAATAAGAGGCTGGAACTAATGGGCCAGGCAGTGTTTAAAAGAATACAGTTTCCATGTAATTATTTTGGGTAAAGCTAGCTGGGTGGTGGGACGCAGCCCCGCAGCTCCCCACAACACATTTTGGCAGTATAAAATTTATTTTTCTATGCTCAGTTATATTCCTTGCTGTGATGTGTTTGTGAAACACAGTTTCTAAGTTTCTTTAATAATATTTGATAATATTTTTACAGTATTTACTGCCTCCCCCAATTCTTTGAATTTGAAACTGTGCCGATATATTTTCTATGTATTTTCTGTAGGCATCATATTTGAAACTTTATTTAACAGTCCTGTGCTGTAGGTACAGAACTTATCTACCTGTATTAAATTGTTTACTGAAGTGACGGAGTTTAAATGCACAACATTTTCAAAATGTACCTGTTGTCCCTTATTCTTGGCTTTCATTAATTGCTAATACTTTCAAGGTTTGTTTTTTCTCTAAAACTAGGTTATCTGTGCCCCTTTCTCCTTTTATTTTCAAAAGTTTGTTTCATAGTTTATAAATGCCTACCTGTGACAAGGCTGATCAAACAATATTGTAGCACTTTTGATCTATGAAATAGTCTTTATAATAACACCTGAGACATTATGAATAGGAAAACATATTTTCAACTCAAAGTTTCAGTACTCAAAATATCAAAAGAAACAAAAGCTTGGACATGAAAGAATAGGCTAAGAAAGACTAAATTTCTATTCAAATAATTGTTCTTAAAATGAAAAAAAAGTTGGCATTTGGAAATGATATGCTAATTAGACCATTCTTTTGAACTATGCCCAGATAATTCAGGGGCTGGGGAGATGTCTCTGTTGGTTTAGGACCTAATCTGTGTTCAGAACCTTTGCATCCACTTAAAAAGCCAGGCACAACTGTGAACCTAGAACAGGAGGCAACAAAGGCTGCCAGGTGCCTGGAGAGTGTTGACCAATCAGTCTAGCCAATCAGTGAGCTCAGGCTCAGTACGAGAACTTATCTCCAAAAATAAGATAGAGAGTGATTGTGGAGGACATGCAGTGTCAACCACTGACCTCCACACACATGTGAACACACACACAGACACACACAGAGACATACAGTAACGAAATAAAAATGTGAGTGCTGGATGAAGAATTGGAAAGCAACACTCCCTGTGTGGCGAGTGAGATGGGGGGCAAAGCACCATTGCTGCCTGAATTCTGCTGCTTTCACTCTCTCTGGTGCTTCTGTAATCAATGGGGAATTGTTTGTCTGATAAAAGGAGTGGGTATTTGTTATGGTCCAAACATTACCTGGGCTCTCTGAACAGGATGATTTACCAATGAGTGGATTTTCCTTCAAGGTGTATAGGGAATGACTATATGGCTGGAATTTGAGAGTTTTCTCAAAAGGAATGTCTAGTTTTCCTACCACAGGATCCACTGGAAACGGTTCTTTGGGAAATGAAGGTGGCAGCAAGGCTGCTCTAGTCACCGTTGCTGAGGTTGGAATCTGACGAAGGCAAAATACTCCTGGGTGCTTATCTGGAGTTCTGTCAATCTAAATAAATTTCAAAGCATTCCCAAATGTGTGTGTGTGTGTGTGTGTGTGTGTGTGTGTGTTTCTCTCTCACAGTCTTTGGGGTGTGTGTGTGTGTTTCTCTCTCACAGTCTTTGGGGTGGGTGTGTGTGTTTCTCTCTCACAGTATTTGGTGTGTGTGTGTGTGTGTGTGTGTGTGTGTGTGTGTGTGAAAACCCGTAATCAGAATAGAAAATCATTCAAATATGAAAGAAAAGGCCTCTGACCATCTTCTCTACAGAACAAGGTAAATAATACCAGGGCTAAATTAGATTTAGAAAATAAAAATTACCTTTCATGTTTTAAACCTTTTCCTCCTCAATGACAGGTATGTGTATAACCAATGCGTATCTTTCTGTTCTTTTACATTTAACCTATGTCATTATAATTAATATTGATTATCTATAAAGAGTATAAATTTGATCTTTATGTTTCTGATGACTTTTGGCCTTTAGAAACCGTTTACCCAATTCTGTTTAGTGTGACTATAGATGCTTTCCGAGGAATCTAGTTATCAGCTAAACTTTGAATGTTTCTCACGTGTTTAACCTTTTTAAATTTACCAGTCCCTTAGAGCCGCCAGAATATTGAAGATATGTATGCCAGTAATCTCTTTTGTCATATATAAACCAGGTTTTCATTAAAAGAAAGCCACCAGAGCATAATGCTTCATTTTCTTTATGTGTGCAGTTTTGCATCTTATTTTTAGTAAGTGATGTATGACAGTATTTCATCCAGCCAGACTACTTTGAAGTGTTTATTAAAGTCTGGTCCTAAAAGCCATTGAGATGGGAAAAAAAAAACTTTTCTTTTAAATAGACAAAGTGAAAGGAAGGGAGAATAAAGAACTAATACCCTTCAGAGGGCGGCCATGATGCCTTTGTCATGACTGAGTCAGTCAACTCCTGGAACTGTCTTTGGGGCCTAGTAATCAATATTTCCACATTTTTCTCAGACATTAAATATTTGCCTCCAAACATCAAAGATAGGAGATTAAAATAACACGCATGAGGGAACAGATAATAGATTCCAATATATGTTAGGTACTATATCCTTAAGTCCAAAATCTAGACCCGAGGAGCTGTGGTATTCAGACATGGTTCTCCAGCACCTATGTAAATGTGGAAAACTGGAGGCCCTACACCTTAAATCCTCCATGGGGCATAGCTATAGCTTAGCTTCAGAAAACATAAAAGCCGTGGCTCCATTCTGTACGGATGAAATGATGTCGCAGCGTCACCAGTGAAGGAGTCCTTACTCTCATACTCAATTCCCTGCTGCTAAAGATCTTTGATTTTGGTAGCTGCTTAGGTATTACTGTTGTCCTTACACACATTAGGGAAAAAAAAAAACTGCCCATTTTTGCAATGTGTTTACTCAGATAAATGAGATGTAAAATTGACACATACAAATTATGTGCTGTCCCAATTATTATCCATAACCAATCAGAATATTGTAATTAGTTCCTTTTATTTCATTGTCAAAATTGTTATCTATTTCATGATTTAGGGGAGGGGAGAATGATTTTTCTGAAATGCCTCTTGTAGCTTGCCTTTACAGACAAGAACATTAACCCAAGATTGTAAAACCAAGTTAATCATATGCTTTGAGATAATTTAAAACTATGTACTGTGTACTAAACTTGTTGAAACATAACTTACCTTCAAGAAAAACAATGTATCCAATTCTGCTATACTTCGGACTTTCCATGTAAACAGCTTTTACAAGTGAGGCTGAACGCATAGCTTTGATCTCAAACTACACTCCTTTTTTCTCCTAATAGCCACTTCAAGCCCCAATGCCAGAATAATGGACATGTCCCCAGCATGGCCCTTTGCTGTCACCCAAGAACAATGTATGTGTGTGCATAAGGTGTGGTGCTTAGATAGAAGGCCATTGTTACAAAATGACCCACAGAAAATGTTGAAATAAACTTGTGAACATATGATAACAACATATCAACATTTGTTGATAACACCAAAGAAGATAGAAAAAAAAAGAAAGAATACCTGCTAAGTTGCTTGCAACCAAATTTCCATTTATGCAGTCAATTATTTATTTTTTTAAAAAAAATTACGCAGAAGCAGATTTATCAAACTTAGGTGCCATTTCCTATTCTACATTTACAGAAGGTACCCGCAAAGTAATGGCAAAATCCTCTCTTCCCTATGAAACAAAGACAGGGGATGTATGGAACAAAATTTTTACAGAAAGCCAAAAGTACAGACACCCTCCATGTGATCAGTCTATCGTCAAAATGATAGTTACTGAGCACTCTCGGTGCTCAGCGAATTCCTCTAAGTGCTCGATTGCTCTTGCTTGCAACTTTATCATCTTTCAGAAAGCCCTGAAAGCCTTACTCCCAGACTGATTTTTCTCTATGCATTAAATGATAAACTGCACCTTTAAGTGGAGGCTCACTTCAAAGACAGTCCCTGTAACATCATTCCTACCTCCAGTCTCTCGGGGACTTAAGAGTTTTGAACTGTTCCTGAAGGGTGCATTACCTCCCAGAATGGAGACATACAGGCAGCTTGTTCAAATCAATATTGGGATAATGAGATTAGCATAGTCTTTTGGATTTCCAGTTGCATGGAGTCAATCATCAATCACTTATTCATTCATTTTGCTTTGCTCATTTACTTAGCAAATAAAATCTAAATCACAGGAGGAAAAAAAATGCCATACTTGAAGAATAAAACACCTGCCTTGAAGGACTCAGATGAAAGATAGTATTTCTAAGGCAGTGCAGTAAGATGCAATAAAAGTCTGAATAGATGTCTATAATTCACCTTTCTCTTTTCAAAAAGTGAGCCTGTCAAACTGAGGCTAAATCAGGGGGAGCTGTTTGACTTAGGACCAGTCTTGCCACCTCTCTGGCCTCTAGTTATTCTACTGATGACAGACATTTAGAAGAGGCCACTTTTTCAAACTTAACGCCCTTAAAGATACCATTCTACTTCTCAAAAAGCAAAAGTTTCCTAAGGAATTGCTGTAAAAGAATATTTCCTGGAGCCTGGAGATGGTTCAGCAGTTAAGAGTACAGACTGCTCATCATGGGTTTGGATCCTAGCATCCACATGACAATTTATAACCGTCTGTCTGTAGTTCCAGTCTTAGCGTATCTGGCATCCTCTTCTGGCCTCTGATTGGACAAGGCATCCAAGTGGTACACACACATACACACATGCAAAATACCCAAGCACATAAAATTAAGATAAAAATAATACTTCTCTCATGGTAACATTCTCTATTAGAAATTTGTCTCCCAGAGCCCATTTTCCTTCTTGAACTAATGATCTTGCTCTCATATAGGGCTCATCCTTCTCAGTACAGATGCTGCCTACAGAGTAGAAAATGTGAGGCTGACTCGTCAAACAACATGCTGCAAACACTTCCCCATAACACAAACAACACATATGTACCCATAGAGCTACCCACTCACACACATCCACTCACTTACATAGAACCACATAGTGACTGGCTCAAGACAATGCACACACACACACACACACACACACATGCACGCATACACTTTCACACACAGGCCTACACAGTCATATACACAGACACCATATACACACATACATACACTCTAACACAGTACACACATGCTCATATATGCACATTCTCTCTCTCTCTTTCTCTCTCTCTCTTTCCTACACACACACATACACACACATTTATTTGCGCATTTACAGTCACTATTCAGGGATTCCTCTGTGACCCATAAACAGGCAAACCAGGAAATATTTGGTTTCTGTTAGATTGAAACAGAAATCTTTGCCTAACTATACAAACATCCCTTACTCTTCTTAATCCCACACTTCTGCTACCTCACTTCATTTTGAGGCAAGACCTCACTCTGAAGCCCTATGATAGCCCTGAACTTGCAAACTTACTACTTAGTCCAGACTAACACCAAACTCACAATTCCTAGGCTTCAGATTGTGGAGTTCTAAGATTAATAGAAGCAATCTTGTTCTGGCCAGTTTTGCTTTTTCAAAGCTGACATAGTCTGGTATGTATCACATAAAATGATTTTAGAAATCAAATCATGACAATGTTTCTGCTAACTCTTACAAGTGAACCCTGGAGAACTGGTCCCAAGTCTTCTCTTACTTACTCAAATATCAGTGCCTTAAAAGTGTTAACAAAAACAGAACAGTCTAAAACCAAGACTATCTTCAGTTAGGTAAATGCTATATGTATTGTCATTTTATAGGAAAGAATGAATAACTATCATCATAACTAATGTATCACTACATAATCTTAACCATCGTTTGTAATTGGATACTAAGTCCATCATGGAAACGATTAGCAGGCTTGAGTTTGTCAAAATTACAGACACTGAAAGAGTTCTATATTCTAATGCCCAAATGCCCTAGGTGAGGGTGGGTTCTCTTGAGAAACAGCTTTGTCAATAAGATGCAGACATTCAAAGAGAATATCAGCAGCATTGATAGCTGTAAGTACCCCATAAGACACTTCACATTTTTATTTTTGCCCTAGGATGACCATCTCTAAGGCATACTTTTGTACAAAACATTGAAAATGTAACATTAGTTTTCTTTTTGAAGTAACAAAAGGCTGAAGTAGTCTAGTATGTATGTTTTGCAGCCTACATATTTGAGAAGTAAATGGGATCCCCATCTCTCCGACAGCT
Source organism: Chionomys nivalis (assembly GCF_950005125.1). Classification (NCBI taxonomy): domain Eukaryota; kingdom Metazoa; phylum Chordata; class Mammalia; order Rodentia; family Cricetidae; genus Chionomys; species Chionomys nivalis. The sequence continues at coordinate 39,522,282 of NC_080087.1, read as the reverse complement.
TGGCCATCTGTTCTTGCTTGAGGAAGCTTCAGGGAATATTCAGTGTAATGGAATGTAAACAACATTATCAACTGCTGGGAAGACTCTGTGGAGCAATCAGAAAACACAGCACACTACTTTAGGAATGCAAACCTGGAATTTAGAAAAATGAAGGATATGCTTAGTAATAGTATTATTAATGTATTTTAGTGTTTATTTTCAATGAGTACATAGAAATATCAAAGTTACCCCTATCATGTTTTGGTATGTGTACACACCACATATATTTAACTTAGATTACACACCTTTATCTTCAAACATTTATCATTTCCCTATGGAAAACTTGTCAGACTCTTTCTTTTTGGTCCCAGTCACGCATAGTTCTTTATTTCACTGTAGCTATTTTACTGTGCATTAAATGACCAGAAGTGCTCACTTCTGTATAGCTGCACCTTTGTTCCTATTGCTGACCTTCTTCAGCCTTCTCATCCTCCCCAGAATCTTAAAACAACCATTTCACTGCCAAATCCTAAGAGATGACTTTTTAGGTGCTAGGTGCAAGTGAGATCATACAATACTTGTCAATGTGTGTTTTTCCAGTCCCAACCACAGTAGCAAAAATGGCAGGATTTAGCTCTTTCATGAGGGAATTATATTCAACTGTGTATCTGTACAGCATCTGACTGATGCTTGGGTTGATTACTTATGTTGGCAAATGGGAGGAGTGCTGCTGTGGATGCTGGGAGGCAGGCATCCCTCCAGCAGCATTTCCTCAAAGGAAATACCTAGTACAAGGATTATTGGACCACTCCCTTTTTAACTTTCTAGGGAAATTCCATACTGATTTCATTTATAGAAATAGTTTACATCCCACCAACAGTGTGTAAAGAAATTCACCTTTTATTCAAGTCCTGGGGGCAGGTGGGGATGGGAACCATGAACAATCAGATTAGGGAGGTGGAGGGAGTGTACTGAAAGAAATGATTTGAAAAGGGAGGGGCATTTTAGGGTCGGGTAAAAATGGTACAAAGGAATATGCCCAGCTAAGACTCTGAGCTGATACGTGGCCTGAACAAGCAAGACTCTCGGTAGATGGAGTGGTTACCAGTAATCTTTCTTCAAGAAGTCAGACAGTGTTATTAAGATGAAAGATGGAGCTTTGCTTCCTAATAATCATATTCATCTGTTGAGACTAAGTGTCTGGTGCCATTTTCTAATATACTCTGTACTTTTCTTTTTCAAAGATTTATTTTTATCGTGTGTGTGTGTGTGTGTGTGTGTGTGTGTGTGTGTGTGTTGGAGGGGGAGTCAGCCAGAAGAGGGCAATGGAGCTGCAGTCAGTTGTAAGGCACCTACTGGAAACTGAACTTGGATCCTCAAGAAGAGCACCAAGGTCACTAGACCACTGAGCCATATCTCCAATCCATCCTCAGTAGTTTTCTATTATAGAATAACAGGAGGTTAGAGCCCCAGTGTAAATACTAATTTCTATTCCACAAGACAAAAAGGAAAACTGTTTTCTTTCCCACTGTTAAGGGTCTCATTTAATCTATGAGTGAGATCCATAGTTATTGCCTTATTCCCAACTACCTGGACTTTTAAAGGTAACAATTGACCACTAATTAAAAGGCACTAAAATGCATTTCCAGATTGCAGCATTCTACTCGACAATAAGTCCTTTAAAGTATTTCATCTTTGAATATTTTCTTTAAGAGATCCAAAAATGTAATGATCCCGGTGGAGACCCTCTTTTTAGTGTGATCATACAATAAATTCTGCTTAGACAGGGCTATTTTATTTAATCCTTATTCATTCTTTTCTTTCCCCAAAAGTAATGAAATAGTAGAGAAATAAAATGTATTTACTTTAAAGGAGTCCAAATATTTTCAAATATATTTCAAAAGCAAAAGAAAATGGCATTAATGCGCAGATAAAGCTAATCACATTTCCAGTGTTAAAAATTTAAAAATACCTTCAGCTCATGGCAATTCTTGAGTCTTCATGATTGCAGAGCAAATGCTCCTAACCACTGAGGCATTGCTCTGGGCCTGCAGTAACTGTTTATTAAAGCATAGTCACTTGGCAGTGGGGACACACACCTTTAATCCCAACACTGGGGAGGCAGAGGCAGTCAGCTCTCTGTGAGTTTGAGGCCAGCCTGATCTAAAGAGTGAGTTCCAGGACAACTAGGGTTGTTACACAGGGAAAGTATATCTGGAAAGGCAGGGGAGTCTCACTCTACAGGCTGGCCAGGAACTTGTAACAATCCTCCTGCCTCAAGAGTCAACTCACTTATCTACTCCAAAGCTTGGAAGGCTTCCAATTTCATTCTTAGAAAAAAAAAAAAAGAGTCCTCCCAGTGGCCTGTGATAACTCTATCCAGCCTGAGGGACCATTGTTCTGTTTAGTTTGGTTATCAGTCTCTACTTATCCCAACCTACCAAGTATGGTTAGTGTGTAGGAGAGAAAGATATCTGAGCCATGTTTAGTTTTTGCACCAAAATTGTGTGAATTATGTGTATAATTAAAATATTTTCAGTGTGAGATTTTTCACAGCATGAAAATTTATTCTCTTGTCCAGTATTAGACAAAGACTAATTAAGCATCCCTTGAGAACAGTTATACACGTGTTCAGAACACGGTATCTCCTGTGCAGAATCTCTCAGATCTCAGATAAGACAGGTACACGAGTAATAAGACTATCAAATAAATCCTCGAAAAAAAATCATAAATTACTGAGAAAATTTAATGAAATGGTGGTCAAGTTCCCTTGGGTCCTTGAATTGTCCTCTGTAAAACTCTCCTCAGTCAAGTGAGAAGTACCCAGAATTGTCAGTGTGGTCAAAGGAAAGAGAGCAGGCAGTGAGGCATCTGTATTGGCTCCGCCTCCTGCTCAGCACTGATGGCTACAAATCTGCTAGGAGATGCTATAAAACACTGTCTTTCCAACAATGTGGCACAATTTTATGTTTCCATGCAAAAAAAAAATACTTGTTTCTATGCTTGTTATTGTTTCTAAGCCCAATATTCTTCACCTAAAAGAAGGAATTTTATTTCAAATCATAAAATTTGTAAATTAAACTCATAAAATTTTCTCTTTGGTGAGGCCATATAATTCTGTGTGTGTGTGTGTGTGTATGTGTGTGTCTGTGTGTGTGTGTGTGTAAAAATGAACAATATATTTTGGAATAAACACAAATGGATTAGTATGCTGTTTCTTATGATTTTCTCTTTCTATTCATGCAAGGAGGAAAAGAATATTGTACCATGAACAGCAGAAGCAAGCATAGCATCAACAAAAGGAGCACAAGAGAAAAACCATTGAAAGTGATGCTCACATGTCGCCTTTCCAATACGTATCATGGATCTGCAGGCCAGAGGTTGGACAACTGATGGTGGATCTTGGAAATCTGGATAAGATAGCTCAGTTACAAAAGATGACCATAAAACCTGTGAACTATTTCACAGGGTTATGTCACAGTGGGTCAAAGCAGTGAAGTCTAAAGAGCTGGAGTGTTTTCCCAGTATTGCTTAGGAAAGACACATATTTTTTAGAAAGTGCAATATATTTATCAATGTGGCCTGATGTCCTAAAAATTCTGGGAAATGTCCATTTGGCGTGTGTTTGCTTTTTCCTCTAACTGTTTTATTTTTAAACTGTTCCCTGAAAAGCCCATGTCACCAATCAAACCGGAATTACTGTTCCCCTCTACAAGACTACTCCGCTAAAGACTGATTAACTTTTAACTGTGATTCGAGATTTAGTTTTCAGAATAGGAAATAACAGTTTCACAGAGTGGTCTGGCCGAGCTTTATAGAACAGCTTCACTCGGGCTGACATGTGCTTTTATTAACTGTATTTCCTGTAGCTGTGCAGACAATGAGAAATCCACTTCAGTGAGCAGAGCCAATTATAATAGAGCAGGTACATTTTTTCCCCCGGCCTGGTCATGATGTCAAATGTGTGATTAGAAAGGCCTTGTGCTTTTAGCTAAATGAGGCTAAATTTCTTTCCATTTGCAAGAACAAGCTATTCCTACCTTTCACTGCACAGCCTCTTACTATCTTAATTCTAGTCTCTCCATGGCAAATAGAGTCGTAAATATAACACCCTTGAGATGGAGAAAACAATATTGTTGTGTTTATTTGCAAGCAAATTTGCTTAGTTTCAGGAAGGAATAGTCAGCACCAGCACCTGAAATCAATGCATTGATGCATCATGTAATACAGGAGGCAAGAGGAAAGGCTGCACATGAGGAATGGCCCTTTGTGGAGCTAACACAGGTACCAAACCTTTAGGCAATGAGATGAAGCTTAAGAAGAAACATCAAGGGAGAATAATAAGGGAATGCTCATTCCAAATGGATGGATGTCGGGTAGAAGTAGAGTCCTGCAGAATTAGGGTAAGGATGCCACCATTCAATCAGGTTTCTGAGATGCAGAACTGAGACAAGGAACCATGGTGGTGGTTATAAACAGAAGTTCCTGTAAAGAGTCTTGCAAAGTAGGTAGAGGAAGATGAAAACAGAAGCCCAGCTCCCACTATATGAAAAAGGGGCTCCTTTAAATCACACATCACAGCATACACTTTGGATACCAAAGACACAGAAATTTATAGTACATTGCCAGCAAGATCACAGTCATCCAGCATACAAGAAGCAAGTCTAGAGACCCTTTTTGCTTTGTCTTTTTAGAGTTTTTCAGCTACAACAAGGCATCCTGTTGATATTTTAAGATATTCATACTGCCTCTCTCTTCTTGTCCCACCCAGCTTGCATCCAGAACCCTTCTTCCTTCTGCCCCCTTTCCTCTTTGGGCACATAACACCATCCAGCTCAGTCTGTCTGGCGCTGGGGGCAAATCCTCAGGGCAAGTAGGCAGACGAGACTTCCTTTGTCTCTCCAGCCAGCCTGCATCAAGCAAGGTAAGGCCTTTGTTTACAAACTACCCAACCTGCAGGGAGATCTGATCTAGGCACCAGGAGAGACAGCAGCGGGGAGAGTTTGTGACCTGACTGGCGGCTGCGGAAGCAGCCCTGGACAGGGAACTCTGAAGTTCCTCATCCCCCACCCTATACTCCCTGGGCGCCCTGCAGGGGCTCTACACCCTGCATACTGCCTCTCTCTTCTTGTCCCACCCAGCTTGCATCCAGAACCCTTCTTCCTTCTGCCCCCTTTCCTCTTTGGGCACATAACACCATCCAGCTCAGTCTGTCTGGCGCTGGGGGCAAATCCTCAGGGCAAGTAGGCAGGCGCGACTTCCTTTGTCTCTCCAGCCTGCCTGCATCAAGCAAGGTAAGGCCTTTGTTTACAAACTACCCAACCTGCACGGAGATCTGATCTAGGTACCAGGAGAGACAGCAGCGGGGTGAGTTTGTGACCTGACTGGCGGCTGCGGAAGCAGCCCTGGACAGGGAACTCTGAAGTTCCTCATCCCCCACCCTATACGCCCTGGGCTCCCTGCAGGGGCTCTACACCCTGCATACTGCCTCTCTCTTCTTGTCCCACCCAGCTTGCATGCAGAACCCTTCTTCCTTCTGCCCCCCTTTCCTCTTTGGGCACATAACACCATCCAGCTCAGTCTGTCTGGCGCTGGGGGCAAATCCTCAGGGCAAGTAGGCAGACGAGACTTCCTTTGTCTCTCCAGCCAGCCTGCATCAAGCAAGGTAAGGCCTTTGTTTACAAACTACCCAACCTGCATGGAGATCTGATCTAGGCACCAGGAGAGACAGCAGCAGGGTGAGTTTGTGACCTGACCAGCGGCGGCGGCGGAAGCAGCCCTGGACAGGGAACTCTGAAGTTCCTCATCCCCCACCATATACTCCCTTGCCTCCCTGCAGGGGCTCTACACCCTGCATACTGCCTCTCTCTTCTTGTCCCACCCAGCTTGCATCCAGAACCCTTCTTCCTTCTGCCCCCTTTCCTCTTTGGGCACATAACACCATCCAGCTCAGTCTGTCTGGCGCTGGGGGCAAATCCTCAGGGCAAGTAGGCAGACGAGACTTCCTTTGGTTCACTGGCCTGCCTGCACCAAACAAGGTAAGGCCTTTGTTTACGAACTACCCAACCTGCACGGAGATCTGATCTTGGCACCAGGAGAGCCATCAGTGGTAGAGCTAATCTGGGTACCAGGATTGCCGTCTTTGGGCACGGAGATCTGATATTGGTACCAGGAGAGACATCACTGGAGCACCAGGAGAGCTAACACTGCAGGGTGCCATCACTGGGAAAGTACATCAGTAGGCAAGGAGCCCTGATCCGGTAAAAGAAGATCCATAGGGGAGCATTCGGAGAAAGAGATGGGCAGGCGCCAATGCAAGAATTCACCCAACAATCTGAAAAACTATATGAAACCACCAGAACCCAGCGACCTCACAACAGGAGGACATGAACACCTTATTCATGAAGAAGTAGATAAAATTGACTTTATGAAAGTGATTGACGCCCTTAAACAGCATGTAAAAAATGCCCTTATAGAAATGGATGAGAAGTATAACAGAAAGTTTGAAGAATTGAGTAAATCAGTGAATGATACCCTAGGAAACCAAGGAAAAACAATCAAACAAATAATGGAAACAGTTCAAGACTTAAAAACTGAAATGGAGGCAAAGAAGAAAACACAAACAGAAGGCCAGCTGGACAGGGAAAATCTAGGTAAACGAATAGAGACTACAGAAACAAGCATAACCAACAGAATACAAGAGATAGAAGAAAGAATCTCAGATTCTGAAGATACCATAGAGAAAATAAACACGCTGATCAAAGAAAACAGCAAGGCCAACAAATTCTCATCACAAAACATTCAGGAAATATGGGACACAATAAAAAGACCAAACCTAAGAATAATAGGAATAGAAGAAGGAGAAGAAGCGCAGCTCAACGGTCCAGAAAATATATTTAATAAAATTATAGAAGAAAACTTTCCCAACCTAAAGAAAGATATACCTATGAAGGTTCAAGAAGCATACAGAACACCAAATAGGCTGGATCAAAAAAAAACATCCTCTCGCCATATAATAATCAAAACACAAAGCATACAGAATAAAGAAAGAATACTAAGAGCAGCAAAGGAAAAAGGCCAAGTTACTTATAAAGGTAAACCTATCAGACTTACACCTGACTTCTCTATGGAAACCATGAAAGCCAGAAGGTCCTGGATAGATGTACTGCAGAAACTAAGAGACCATGGATGCAAGCCCAGACTACTATACCCAGCCAAGCTTTCGTTCACTATAAATGGAGAAAACAAAATTTTCCAGGATAAAAACAAATTTAAACAATACGTAGCCACAAATCCAGCCTTACAGAAAGTAATAGAAGGAAAATCACTAATCAAGGAGTCCAACAATGACCACAGTAACTCAGACATCTAGAAACCCTTTACCAGCACATCTCAAAGAAGGGAAACACACAAAATCTACTACTAAAAAAAAATGACCGGAGTTAACAACCACTGGTCATTAATATCACTTAATGTCAATGGACTCAACTCACCTATAAAAAGGCACAGACTAAGAGATTGGATACGAAAACAGGATCCAACATTCTGCTGTTTACAAGAAACACACCTCAACCACAAAGACAGGCACCTACTCAGAGTAAAGGGCTGGGATAAGGCTTATCAAGTAAATGGACCTAGGAAACAAGCAGGTGTGGCCATACTAATTTCTAACAAAGTTGACTTCAAACTTAAATCAATCAGAAGAGATGGAGAGGGACATTTTCTACTCATAACAGGAACAATTCATCAGGATGAAATCTCAATCCTGAATATCTATGCCCCTAATATAAAAGCACCCACGTACGTAAAAGAAACATTGTTAAAACTCAAGGCAGCCATCAAACCGCACACATTAATAGTAGGAGACTTTAATACTCCTCTCTCACCAATGGACAGGTCAATCAGACAGAAACCTAACAGAGAAATAAGAGAATTAATGGAGGTAATGAATCAAATGGACTTAACAGACATCTATAGAATATTCCACCCAAATAGGAAAGAATATACCTTCTTCTCTGCAGCTCATGGAACCTTCTCAAAAATCGACCACATACTCGGTAACAAAGCAAACATTCACAGTTACAAAAAAATATTAATAACCACCTGTATCTTATCAGATCACCATGGATTAAAGCTAGAATTCAGCAACAATGCTACCCCCAGAAAGCCTACAAACTCATGGAAACTGAATAGTCAACTACTGAACCATACCTGGATTAAGGAAGAAATAAAGAAAGAAATTAAAGTCTTCCTTGAAGACAATGAAAATAAGGAAACAACATACTCAAACCTATGGGACACTATGAAAGCAGTCCTGAGAGGAAAGTTCATAGCACTAACTGCCCACTTAAAGAAAACAGAGAAAGCACACATTGTAGACTTAACAGCCCACCTGAAAGCTCTAGAAAAAAAAAGAAGCAGACTCACCTAGAAGGGGTAGAAGACTGGAAATAATCAAACTGAGGGCTGAAATCAACAAAATAGAGACACAGAAAACAATTGAAAGAATCAATAAATCAAAAAGCTGGTTCCTGGAGAAAATCAACAAGATTGATAAACCCCTATCCAAACTAATCAAACGGCAGAGAGAGAATTTGCAAATTAATAAGATCAGAAATGAAAAGGGAGACATAACCACAGACACAGAGGAAATTCAGAGAATCATTAGATCTTACTACAAAAGCCTGTATGCCACAAAACTGGAAAATGTAAAAGAAATGGACACTTTTTTAGATAAATACCATATACCAAAGTTAAACCAGGACCAGGTGAACAACCTAAATAGACCTGTTAGTCGTGAAGAATTAGAAGCAGTTATCAAAAACCTCCCTTCCAAAAAAAGTCCAGGACCAGATGGTTTCAATGCGGAATTCTACCAGAACTTCCAAGAAGACCTAATACCTATACTCCTTAAGGTATTTCACAATATAGAAACAGAAGAGTCATTGCCAAATTCCTTTTATGAAGCTACAGTAACTCTGATACCAAAACCACACAAGGACCCAACCAAGAAAGAAAATTACAGGCCAATCTCACTCATGAACATCGATGCAAAAATCCTCAACAAAATTCTGGCAAACCGAATCCAAGAACACATTAGAAAAATTATCCATTATGATCAAGTAGGCTTCATACCAGAGATGCAGGGCTGGTTTAACATACGCAAGTCTATCAATGTAATCCATCATATAAATAAACTGAAAGAAAAAAACCATATGATCGTTTCATTAGACGCTGAAAAAGCATTTGACAAAATTCAACATCCCTTTATGATAAAAGTCTTGGAGAGATTAGGGATACAAGGATCATACCTAAATTTAATTAAAGCTATATACAGCAAGCTGACAGCTAATATCAAATTAAATGGAGAGAAACTTAAAGCCATCCCACTAAAATCAGGAACACGCCAAGGCTGTCCACTCTCTCCATACCTCTTCAATATAGTTCTTGAAGTTTTAGCAATAGCAATAAGACAACATAAGGGGATAAAGGGGATTCAAATTGGAAAGGAAGAAGTTAAACTTGCATTATTTGCAGATGATATGATAGTGTACATGAGCGACCCCAAAAACTCCACCAAAGAACTCCTACAGCTGATAAACGACTTTAGTAATGTGGCAGGATACAAGATCAACTCCAAAAAATCAGTCGCCCTCTTATACACAAAGGATATGGAAGCAGAGAGGGAAATAAGAGAATCATCACCTTTCACGATAGCCACAAAAAGCATAAACTATCTTGGGGTAACTCTAACCAAGGAAGTGAAAGATCTATTTGACAAGAACTTTAAGGCATTGAAGAAAGAAATTGAAGAGGATACCAGAAAATGGAAGGATCTCCCTTGCTCCTGGATTGGGAGGATCAACATAGTAAAAATGGCAATTCTACCAAGGGCAATCTATAGATTCAATGCAATCCCCATTAAAATCCCATCAAAATTCTTCACAGATCTTGAAAGGACAATAATCAACTTTATATGGAGAAACAAAAAACCCAGGATAGCCAAAACAATCTTATATAATAAAGGAACTTCTGGAGGCATTACCATCCCTGACTTCAAACTCTATTACAGAGCTACAGTAATGAAAACAGCGTGGTACTGGCATAAAAACAGAGCAGTCGACCAATGGAATCGTATAGAAGACCCGGATTTTAACCCACAAACCTATGAACAACTAATTTTCGATAAAGGAGCTAAAAGTATACAATGGAAGAAAGAAAGCATCTTCAACAAATGGTGCTGGCACAATTGGATGTCAACCTGTAGAAGAATGAAAATAGACCCATATCTATCACCATGCCCAAATCCAAGTCCAAATGGATCAAAGACCTCAATATCAATCTGAACACACTGAACCTGATAGAAGAGAAAATGGGAAGTACCCTACAACATATGGGCACAGGAGATCGCTTCCTATGTATAACCCCAGCAGCACAGACATTAAGGGCAACATTGAATAAATGGGACCTCCTGAAACTGAGAAGCTTCTGTAAAGCAAAGGACACTGTCATTAAGACAAAAAGGCAGCCTACTGACTGGGAGAAGATCTTCACCAACCCCGCTACAGACAAAGGTCTGATCTCCAAAATATATAAAGAACTCAAGAAACTAGACTTTAAAAGGATAATTAACCCAATTAAAAAATGGGGCACTGAACTGAACAGAGAATTCTCATCAGAAGAAGTTAAAATGGCCAAAAGATACTTAAGGTCATGCTCAACCTCCTTAGCGATCAGAGAAATGCAAATCAAAACAACTTTGAGATATCATTTTACACCTGTCAGAATGGCTAAAATCAAAAACACCAAGGATAGCCTTTGCTGGAGAGGTTGTGGAGAAAGGGGTACCCTCATCCATTGCTGGTGGGACTGCAAACTTGTGCAACCACTTTGGAAATCAGTGTGGCGGTTTCTCAGAAAAATTGGGATCAACCTACCCCTGGACCCAGCAATAGCCCTCTTGGGAATATACCCAAGAGATGCCCTAGCATATGACAAAAGCATTTGTCCAACTATGTTCATAGCAGCATTATTTGTAATAGCCAGAACCTGGAAGCAACCTAGATGCCCTTCAATAGAAGAATGGATGAAGAAAGTGTGGAATATATATACATTAGAGTACTACTCTGCGGTAAAAAACAATGACTTCTCGAATTTTGCATGCAAATGGATGGAAATAGAAAATACGATCCTGAGTGAGGTAACCCAGACCCAAAAAGAAGATCATGGGATGTACTCACTCATAATTGGTTTCTAGCCATGGATAGGGGCCACTGAGTCTATAATTTGTGATCCTAAAGAAGCTAAACAAGAGGGTAAACCCAAGGAAAAACATATAGATATCCTCCCAGCTATGGGAAATAGACAAGATTGATGGGCAAAAAATGGGAATCTTGGGGGGTGGGGTGGGATGGGGATGAGGGGAGATGGGGAGAGAAAAGTGTGAAGGAGAGGATGAGGGGAACTGGGGGAATTGGGGTGATTGGGGGTAAAGGAAGGTTGGATGGGGGAGCAGGGAAACTCATACCTTAGTTAAGGGAGCCACCTAAGGGTTGGCAAGAGACTTGAACCTGGAATGGCTACCAGAAGCCCAGGGCAATGTCCCCAGTTAGCTCATTGGGGCACCTGAGGATAGGGAACCTGAAATGAACCTATCCTATAATCATACTGATGAATATCTTGCATATCGCCATAGAACCTTCATCTAGCGATGGATGGAGATAGAGACAGAGACCCACACTGGAGCACCGGACTGAGCTCCCAAGATTATAATGAGGAGCAGAAGGAGAGAGAACATGAACAAGGAAGTCAGGACCATGAGGGGTGCACCCAACCACGGAGACAGGGGGGCCGATCTATTGGGAGCTCACCAAGGCCAGCTGGACTGCTACTGAAAAAAACATGGGATAAAACCGGACTCTCTTAATGTGGTGGACAATGAGAGCTGACGAGAGGCCAAGGAGAATGGCACAGGAACTTTTATCTGGCGATGGATCGAGAGAGAGACAGAGACCCAATTTGGATCAACCGTCTGAGCTCTTAAGGTCCAAATGAGGAGCAGAAGGAGGGAGAACATGAGCAAGGAAATCAGGACCACGAGGGGTGCACCCACCCACTGTGACAGTGGAACTGATCTATTGGGAGCTCTCCAAGGCCAGCTGGACTGGGACTGAATAAGCATGGGTTGAAACTGGACTCTCTGAACAAGGCGGACAATGAAGGCTGATGAGAAGCCAAGGACAATGGCACTAGGTTTCGATCCTAATACATGAACTGGCTTTGTGGGAGCGTAGCCTGTTTGGATGCTCACCTTCCTGGACCTGGATAGAAGTGGGAGGACCTTGGTCTTCATGTAGAGCAGGGAATTTGGACTGCTCTTCAGTATCGAGAGGGAGGGGGAGTGGACTAGGGGGAGGAGAAGTGGAGTGGGGATAGGGGGAGGGGAACAGGGGGAGGGGGCAATATGTGGGAGGAGGGGGAGGGAAATGGGAAACGGGGAGCAGTTGGAAATTTTAAGTAAAAAAAAATAAAAAAAAGATATTCAAATAAATAGTTTTAATATCAACTCTTTAATATATGGTATGTAAATACAAAATCCTAAGTGTGTGCAATGTGGAAGCTAGAGGAAATGGTTCTGGTCATTCACTGTAACCTTTTAAATTTATAAGCAAGGATACTGCAATGATCCCAAATCACACTGCAAATGAGTAACAAATTTAGGACAAAACCCATAGTCTCTTAATTTTTCAAAATATTGTTTTAAGCCATAGTTACCTAAACTCAGATGAAATGTTCAATATTTTCCACAGACTTAAGTTTATTTAAAGCCTAAGAAAAGACAGTTCTGTTAATAAAAGGACTCAGGTGGGAATAAGCTAAATTTTAAAGGTCAGCAGTCAAGTTATGAAATGAAGATTCTTTATTAAAAGTAGGAGTGGAAGTGCAGTCAGGGAGAGGCGGCTTTTGTTTTTGTACTCAAACAGATATGATCTTAACTGCTACTTATGGCCTTCATCACTGTCCTCCTGGTCCCTGGTAGCATCAGGTGCCCCAATGTCCTCTTGCTTGACATTTCTTCTTTTATCAGTGTTCCATACTACCATGGTCTAATCACAGCCCCAAACCAGAATGAGACCTATAAAAGGGGACTTGGTCCCCAACATTGCTCCACTCAATCCTTCATTTACTTCACATCTCCTCCTGTTAAGTCACTGTGGAAACCTCGATACCGACCCACACACCACAGTCTTTTCCCACTCCATTTCATTCCACATGCGCTCCTTTCTAAATGTGGAGAAGTGTCAGAAATTTCTAGAGAGATTCACGTGCCTGCCGTTAATGAGAAGATTCAGCTGGATGGGCTGTCAAACCACTTAACGTGATGCAAAAATCAAATCTAAAAGTTCAAATTATCCAAATGATTGTTTGATTTCTCTTTAATCAAATTATCACAAGGTATTTATTTTGTTTTAAGTCAATGAGGTCCTTTAAGAAGTTCATTAAGCAGAATGAGGTAACTGAGAGTCTACATTGCTACTAAAAAAAATGTCAAAGAGAAGACTTTAAACACACACACGTACATAGATATGAATGACACAATAGAAGGGCTACATTGTATAATACAGAGTAGGTAAATTGAATCAAGAAAATGTGAGATGATTCTGAGTCTGAACAAAGTGATTTCTGTTAGATCCAAAGAAACAACACTCAAAGAGGGTTCAGATATTGGCCATCAAAGTACAGAATATTTATTTCCTGTTCGTAACTGTCATCAGACTTAAATACATCCATGTTTATCTACAAGTGCACTCTTAATGGTTCCTTTAAAAATATGAAAATATATTTCATTTCATAGCTTTGGAAGTTAAGATGAGGAAAACCTTATATCACATATCTATATGGAAATATGTTAAACTGACTGGAAACTAAACAAGAAAAAAAAAACAAAGAGTAAGACATCAAGGGATGTTAACAAGGAATACAAATTAAGTTTTCACATAAATATTTTTGAATTACAGGGTGCCAAAACCTATTTGAAATGGAGAGCCAACCTTTTGATTAGCAGTTTTTAAAAACCTTGACATACAGGACCATGAACGGGAGTAGCAGCATGGAGCATGCCAACTCATATTTGAACGAATACTCAGATAAATACAAAGTATGTCCTTCAACAACACAAATGCCCATGCTCCTAAGGGGCAGACTGAGCAAACTCACATAGTTTATCCAGAACCAACTTGACTCTTGCTTTTGTACATCACTTCAAGTTACAATTATAACAACCTTGAAAGGCCTCTTGAGGGGATTATTAGTAAGCAAATAGTTTTTCTAAAATTGACATTTGTTGGGCTAAAAAGATTGCTCAGTGTACAAATTGCAAAGCGCTTGTTTTTTAGGAATAAGGGCCTGAGTTTGAGATCAAAGCATGCAAGGAGCTATGCAAATATGTCTGTAAAAGCCTGTAACTCCAGTATTGGGGCTTGAAGTTCAGCAGATCCAGCCAGGAGGTCTATCCAAAATGGCAAGCCCTGGTACAGTGAGAGTGTCTCTCTAAAGAAAATGAGATAAAGAGGGATGGGGAAGGATGCCTGGTATTCTTCATTGGAGTCCTCATACATTCACATAGACATATGTGGCCACACTAGCACATACCTCATACAAGTACCACACACCCATTAACAGATATATATATATATATCAAAGTACAGAATATTTATTTCCTGTTCGTAACTGTCATCAGAATTAAATACATCCATGTTTATCTACAAGTGCACTCTTAATGTTTCATATATATATATATATATATATATATATATATGTATATATAAAACTTTGGCTCTCTTTAGTACAGCAATAAAACTCAATTCCTTCCTTATACATTCTAGTCTATAACAAAAAAAACTAAAGATGGTTAATTTCTCGGTAGTAGCATTTCTTTATTCATTAAATTTTCTTTTTGACTCTCAGCGTACAGTTTAGGTAAAAAGGAGAATAAGCACAAAGAGCAATTACTCTCAGGGCATTGTTGTATATTGGTATACATGGAAGGACCAAGCAATACCCTTTCTTCATGTGAAATGTCTGCACATTACTTGGCACTTGTATGTTTGAACTGATGCTTCCTGACTAAGGCCATCACTTCTAGCTGACAGTCCCAGCTCATCTGCTCCAGAAAATGAAGGTTCCTTCTCCTCACTCCAGAGAACCTAAATCATCACTGTGACATTTCTCAAAGTGACTTTTTTTTGTTTGTTTAATTCTTGCCAGGTAGGGGGAAGCTCCAAGCACACCCTCTTCAGACTTTATATATATATGGCTTGAATACAAGTTCCTATTATCCTCAAAATCCCATGGCCCAATGGAAAGGCACCAAAGAGATCACATGAAGTCACACCATTTAGTATCAGAGGACCAGAGATGAAGAGTCAATTTACTCTACCCATAATGTTCAACATGAAATCATTCAAAATGTAGTCAGCAAATTCCTGAAAAATGGTCTTTTCTCCCATTCTGATAACTTCCCCATCACTCTTTTACTAGGTATGAGATGTGAAGAAGACTTTAGTCTTTACCACTTTAAAGACTTTTGCTCCTGTGCCAAGACGGGAGGGTGGCTTATAGTGCTGAACTTGACAATAGTTTCTAAGTCCTGTCTAGATGGATAGTCCAGCAACCCAGTTTTAAAAGTGGGGTTACATAAAGCTGCATTTAATTTTTAGGTTTTGGGATCATCTGTATGATTCTAGAGTTATATATTTGGTTATATACATGTATACACATAAGCATGTGTCCATACATCACTTTATTGCCGGGTAGCAAAATGAAATCATGCCTGAATTTGACCCTAAGTCTATAAATGCATGAATTGTAAAAATATAAAATAGATGGAACAAAATATTAATTGTATGAAGTTGCTATTGCTTTTCACTTGTTTTTATTTATTGTCTAATGAATAAAACATCCCTTCCTATAACAGTCACACAAGTGCATAGCAACATATGAAAACATAATAAATCTTTATTGAAGTTATGATCTTAGTTTAAAATGCTGGTGCTGGGTGTGGCAGAGTGGGAGAGTGCTTACTTAGAACACATGAGTCCTTGAGTTTGATTCCAACACAGAAAGAAAGAAGAGAGAGAGGGAAATGGGAAGATGGGGGAGAGGAGAGGAGAGGAGAGGAGAGGAGAGGAGTGGAGAGGAGAGGAGAGGAGAGGAGAGGAGAGGAGAGGAGAGGAGAGGAGAGGAGAGGAGAGAGATCAGTCTAGGAATGTAGATTAGAATAGAAGAGAATACCTGCCTAATAGACATGAGTCCTTGAGTTTGGCTCCCAGCAAGGGAAGGTCATTTAATGATGTAACTTAGTTTTAGGGTGCTTGCCTAGCATGTGTAATAAAATGAAATGTGTAATGAGATGAAAGACCAGCATGGTCAAAGAAAAATAAATAAAATAACCCCTGTAAAATAAGTAAATTGATTTTCACATAAATGCAATGTAGCAAAGCATAAGAAAGTTCAAAGCTTTAGTTAGTAAGTAGTATCAATATATTTTAAATAATCCCATAGTAAATAACAAATTCAACAATGCATAAAACATAGATACACAAATATACATATTTATACTCGATGCATATATTGCATATATATCCACATATATGCTTGCATGTATATACAATATGATTCCAAAAAAGTCCACATACATAGGCATGAGTCAATACATGTTTATAAAACAAAACTTCTTTGAAAAAGTAGTAGTAAAAAGAATCAATGAAGTGGTTTGATGACTTGTATATGGGTAAGTTTTAAAGAAATGTATTTCCAGGCTTCTAAAGCATGGACTTTAGTTGAGGAGATAGAAAAAAAAGAATATTTTGGCACTCATAGTAAATAAGTTAGCTATGGTAGTAATTTGTGAGATCTGTAGTACAAACCACACCAAGTAGAAAGCACCAAGCACAGGTCTGAGAGCTGGAGAGGTGGGGGAGTGCCAGGAAAATTTTAGAAGTCTAGTTCTAAACCAGGCTTGCCCATGCATACTTTTAATCCCAGTTCTCAGGAGACAGTGTCAGAAGGATGGAGAGTTCAACACTAGAGGAGGCTACATAGTAACTTACTTATGTCATAAAATAAAACAAATAATTCTAGATTTGACACTAAATGATAGCTCTCTTTGAACAAAAAATACTTTTTTGAATTTATTAAAACTTTATTTAAAAGAAATTTCAAATAAAAACACCATACATACTCTGGTCTACAGAGTAAGTTTGAGAACAGTCTCCAAAGCTACACAGAGAACCCTATCTCAAAAACAAAAACAAAAATAAAAACAAAAAAAAAAGAAAAAACCAAAGAACAGACATGGGATCAAGGAAAGAGATATTTTGACTAAGGGAGCCATTATGGGGCTAGCAAGAGACCTGGCACTGGAGAGATTCTCGGAGAACCACAAGAATGACACTGGTTAAGTGATGGAGGAGGGTCATCTGTCTATGTGTTAACAAAGAAACTGCCTTGGCCCTTTGATAGGACAGAAAATTAGGTAGGCAGAGTAAACAGAACAAAATGCTGGGAA
This sequence comes from Chionomys nivalis, assembly GCF_950005125.1. Lineage (NCBI taxonomy): Eukaryota > Metazoa > Chordata > Mammalia > Rodentia > Cricetidae > Chionomys > Chionomys nivalis. The sequence continues at coordinate 39,504,734 of NC_080087.1, read as the reverse complement.
GAAGGGAAGTGAGACAGATGCCATGATTCTTCTACTCGAGACGGATGTAGTCTAGAATCCTTCCCGGTAAGCCACTACCTCATGGTGCTACACAGATTATTAGAAATGTGTTAAGCAAGATATGAGAGTTAGCCAAGAAGAGGCTAGATATAATGGGCCAAGCAGTGTTTAAAAGAATACAATTTGTGTGTTGTTATTTCAGGTATAAAGATAGCCATGCGGGAGCTAGGCGGGAATGCAGCCCGTCGTTCCATCTACAGCTAAGACCTTAAGCATTAGAAGAGAGAGTTCCGGAACTGGCCTTGCCCTGCAGTCAGAATGATGAGTATCTTAAATGTCATCATAGAACCTTCATCTAGCGACTGACAGAAGCAGAGGCAGAGACCCGCAGTGGAACACTTGGCTGAGCTCCCAAAGTCCAGGTGAAGAGTGGGAGGAACGAGAATATGAGCGAAGAAGTCAAGACCATGATGGGGACACCCACTGAAACAGTCTACCTGAGCTAATGGGTGCTCACCAACTCCAGGCGGACAGGGATGGAACCAGCATAGGTGCAAACTAGTCCCTCTGAATGTGGTTGACAGTTGTATGAATGGGGCAGACTGCGGGGCCGCTGGGTGGTGGCACCAGGGTTTGTTTGTCCCTATTGCTTGTACTGGCTTTTGGGAACCTATTCTCCTTGGATGAATGCCTTGCTCAGCCTGGATATAGTGGGGAGGGCCTTGGACCTTAACCAAAGCAATGTACCTTGCCCTCTCTGAGGAGTGGATGGGGGTGGGGAGGGAGCTAGGTGGAGGAAGTGGGAGGAGGGAAGGGAGTGGGAACTGGGATTGGTATGTAAAATGAAAAAAGAGTTTTTTCTTTATTAAAAAAATAAAATAAATTAAATTAATAATAAAAAACAAATATCTAACAAACAAACAGAAATTAACCAGATCCAAAATCTAGACACCTCAATGGACTTCCATACAGAACAACCATTCTGAAACTGTGGTGGTGTTGGAGGTCCTTCTGTCTGTGTTACTTTTATTGCTTAATGAATAAATAAACTGGCTTGGCCTATAGCATGGGAGGAAAATGCAGAGTTAGAAAGACACCATGTAGCCCTACCGGAACCTTAGCAGATAAGCCAAAGCCATGTGGCCCTACACAGATTACTAGAAATGGGTTAAATTAATATAAGAGTTAGCTGATAAGAAGCCAGAGCTAATGGGCCAAGCAGTGATTTAATAAATACAGTTTAGTGTTATAATTTTGTGTTTAAGCTAGCCGGGCAGCCAGAAAACCAACAAACGTCCCTCCTTCTACACTGTGGAACTTCAAAACTAGATTTTACATTTTCAGTATCAAATATATTTTTGTAGCCTTAGCCACTCCTTCCCAAACCAAAAAACCCAGGTCAGAATTAAAACTAGAGAACAACAACAACAACAACAACAAAAAACCCACTATATCCTATTTCATGACTCATGTCCGTTTCTTGTATTAAGTTCTAATACGTACCCTTACTTGTTCTCCTCTGTACATATTATATTATACTAACATCTACACCACTGTTTTCATATAAGTATATATTATCCTATAACACTCAGTTTTCTTATCTATCATCTGAAGATACTAATAATATGAAGAAAACATTAAAAGAAAAATAATTATTGAAAATTTAATATAGCTACAGCAAATAGTGGAAAATCCTAAACACCACAGGACATCACAGAAGATAGCCAGCTGAAAGTCACACAGGCATAAATCTCTCTTAAAACGATAAAGAAGTTAGCAACATGGATAATTAATTAGAGTATTTCATGAAAAGAAACAGAAAGAATAGTCACACGTAGAGCTCAAAAATGCAAACCAGAAATGATGGGATCCCGTGCTGAGGAAGTGTGAAATCTCAGCAGTGTTCAAGAGACATCAAGGGAGTGGGATCAACAGGAATGATAGTTGCTAAAGGCAAAGAAGACAGAAAAAAAAAAAAAACCATTTCCAGATGCCTGCTTTAGATGAGCCAACGAGCCAATAGATTGTGCTGGTATTCCCAAAGATGAAAAATTGATAAAGAAGATTTAATATTAAGGAGTGATTTCTTTGCTTGCTTTTTTCTTTGCTTGTTTGCTTTGTTTTAGAGAGCACAGTAATTGTTATATTGTGCTCTAGCACCTAATTCCTGTCTTTGGGAACATTCAGAGGATACTGAGCCTTCTTCTCAGCATTGGGCCAAAATAGGAAAGTCCTGAGCATGGCAGACCCATATTTATGAGTTCTGTGGCAGCACAAAGTATTTTTACATCCTGATGACTTTCTAGACCTTTAAATATCCTGCAAGGGGGGTTGTAAACTCACTTCATATCAGGTAGTATCTGGTACTTCTCTAGCATAGAACATTCTTTAGCAAATGATTTTTAAACACATTCAAATACATTTAACACCTTAAATACATTTTAAAATATTTAAATATTGTTTAAATTATTTTATTATTAATTTACATGTTTGAGTGTGTGTGTGTCTGTGTGTGCAAGTATATGTGTAAATATAAGGGTACCAAGCAGACTTCTAAGCCTCCGAGCCCCTAGAGCTGGGGCTAAGTTAGTTGTGAACCATCTAGTGTGAGTGCTGGGAGCCAAACTTCATTCCTCTACAAGAGCAACAAACATTTGTAAGTGATGAACCAACTCTCTAGCCCCTTAAACAGATTTTAGAAGAAATCTATGATACAATTTCTAGTGGGTTCATGAATGACTCTATATGAATAATTAACTCTAATTAAAGTCATTTAATATGCATAATAAATTTGTGCAAATAGGGACTTGAGAACAGTTAGGAGCATTTGTAACTCCAGGTTCAATTCCCAGAACCCACATGGTCATTCACAGCCATCTTTACCTCCAGGGGATCTGGTGCCCCCTTCTGACCTTTGCAGGAACCAGGCACATGTGTAATATACAAGTATGCATGCAGGCAAATTATTCATATGTTTAAAAATAAACAAAATTAATAAAAAATTTAAAAATGAAAATATTTGTGAGTGTGGACATGAGCTTAAAAAATAAGCCTAGATACCAAAGAGAAAAGAGACTGAAGTTTAACTCTAAAGCACCTAGAATTAAAGAAGACAATAATCAGAGGTTTCTCTCCCATCTGTCAGTTCCCGTCAGAGTCTTAATATTACGCATAAACACTTGGCTGATGACTCAGGCTTATTTTTAGCTAACTCTTACATTTAAATAAACTCGTATTTTTTTTTATCAATACTTTGCCACTTGGCATGGTGTTACTGGTCTAGTGGTATATTGCTTCTTGGGTGTCTGGTGTCTCCCAGACGCCACTCTTCTTCTGTTTCTCTGCCTAGATTTCCTACCTGGCTCTATCATGCCTTGCCATAAGGCAAAACAGCTTTATTCCTTAACCAATGAGAGCATCATGTGTTCACAGCATACAAAAAGACCACCCCACAGCCGAAAACTACAACAAAAGCTATCAAATGGCACAAGGCATGAACTAAGGATAAAGCTACATTGCTAGGGTGCTTGTTTATTATGTACATTGTGGCTTCTGTTCTCAGCACAGCATATACCAGGCATGGCAACAGAAGCCAGAGGGCAACTTGTAAGGGTCATTTCTCCCATGAGGACCACGGGGATTCAATTCAGGTCCTAGGCTTGATCCCTTTTCTCTACTGAGTTATCTTACCATCCCTCATACTTTACCTTTCATTTTAGTTTGAGACAGTGTCTCCTTTTATATCCCAGACAGACCTTAAGCATACGATTTGTGTTACTTTATCCTATGCAGTGTTAACATTGCAAACATGCACCAACATATCCAGGTGTGTGTGTGTGTGTCATGTATTCTATATATACATATCAATCATATGTATCTGTGATATATGCTTTTTTCTAGTTTGATATATACATCAAAGTTTACATATGTGCGAGTGTGTGTGTAAGTTCTATGTGTTTATATAAATATAATATGCATATATGGCCCTGCATGAGGAAGTGTGAAATCCCAGCAGTATTTAAGAGACATAAAAGCTTTTAGATGAACAGGATATAATAGTTGTGAAAAGAAAACAAAAGACCATTTCTAAAAGCCTGCTTTAGATGAGTCAATAATTTTGCTTGTATTTCCAAAGATAAGAATATAGATAACACAGTATATATACTTATATACTGTATATATGCTTACATGTATATGTGTATATACTTATATAGACATATAGAAAGTGAGAATGAGAAATAGAGAGAGAAATAGTGAGTTTTCAGTGACTACAAACTGACCACCTAATAAGTCCGTATTATGCTCAATGATTGTGGACACTACAATCCCTATTGTTGTTATGAAAAGCTGGTGATTCCAGTGTGCTCATTTTCGTGCACTGTGTATTGAATATTACAAACTTCTGCTATATTTCAAACAGGGATTTTTGCATGCCATTTTATTTTAAAAATGAAAGCTAATCTAATTGTCTTAAAAGCTAGAAATCTAATGCAAAAATCATCTATTCCAATTTTAACTTAATTATTTTACTAAAATACTGAAAAACAATTTTTAATTTTATTTTTTCCTATGAGTAACAGGTACTAGTCACTGTTAGTGGTCACATGATAGTTACAAATTTGGAAATATTTTAGTTCTTGATGCCACAGGTAAAGGATAGAGAAGAATTGTAACTAGGAAGTTTAAAATTAGTGTTCCTAACTGACCACAGATACCCGCCACAGATGGATGTCACCAATATGTTTTAGCTTCTTACTCTTCTCTGTACTCCACAGCTTTGATGAGAGGGTATTCAAATGCTTGGAGCTCAAAGAAGGCCAAATTTTCCCTCAAATATTTCCAAATGTGTGTCCACTTCAGTCATGCCATAAGACCAGTTTTACACATAAATTCTACAGAGAAAAATTTGGTGAGGTATTCATCATTTGTTGAAATTCTATTGAAATCAGTCCCTATTTTGAACGGTCTTACTAAATTTTAACAGTTCTTTTACATCCAAAGTACTAAACCCAGATGTCAGAGATCTAACTAGAAGGGGTAGCACACCATGACCAAAGCCAAACTTTCTAACTTTGTACTCCTCTCCCACTTGGAGAAGTCAGAAACAGCTTCCAGGGGCTCTGCACACTCCAGAGGACACAGATCTCCCAGGTCCAGCTGTGACTCAAGGTTTGACCCAACACTTCCTCTTTTTCATGCTCAGCCCAATTGTCCCATGATTTTCACTGGTTTCTGGGTAATTTACATTCCAATGGGGTAAACTCCAAACTCAGGTAACTTGAAAGTGCTGACTTACTCATCTGTGTCATGCTGTAAGAACAAGAGATAAGTATCTGATTTTTTTATGTGTAAAACTTGTATCTCCTAACTAAAAATGAGAGACTCCCCCATGCCCTCCATCTGTCTTCTCCAGATTCAAATATGGAGTGTTTTAGGATCTCTGTTTCTATCTTCAATGCCTATGGTCTTTGAAAACTGCTATGACGAAAATCTCCATTTAGAAAGAAAGTAGATTCACGGCTTCTCTGACAGACGTCTCTTTCGATACTCCTAATGCCTACAGCACATCCAGTGAATGAGAAAGAAAACAAAAATTGCAGCATTTGGGATGGAATTCTGTCAATTACAACTGAGTGTCTGTCACGTTCCTCTCCATATAGCCCAGGAGCCTGGATTTCTTTAATAAGATTCTGCTGTCGCAGCCAAGATCAGAAGTGACAGGCCAGTAGCAGCAGATGAGCAAGCATTGTTTCTGCAGTGCACAGACCCTGGCTCTCCTTCTGCCTTTTGCAGTCCCAGCTCTCACTCTGCAGCAGCATTTCAACTTTGCTTGTTGCACAGAACTTTGCCATCACTGCCTCCCCCTTGCCTTTTGCCTTAATGTCTCCTTTGGGTGTTCTTGTCCACAGAAGTCTAGAAATTCCAGGAACAAGTGGACACAGGGGCATTAAACGGCCAAACAGAGTTCATGAAATGTAAGATTTCTGGGCCCAGCTACAGTCTCTGAAGATGGGGAATAACTCATCTTTCAACCAAAGGTTTGTTTTTCTCTCTGGTTATAGGCCTTTTCATCAGAACATAGAAGTTCCATTTCTCCTTTGTGGTACTCAAAAGCTATAGCCATATATATCCATGACAGGCAAAACCCTATCGAGTCTATGTTCTTCAGAGCTATTTGAAACTAGTTCAGACACAGAAACCCTACCTGTGAGCAGGAGTTTACCCTACTCAAAGTAGAAGTAGAGGCATGGTTTTGTTTTTTCAGCCACTTTATAACATGTATCTGTCTAATTAAGACTTTAATTGCATAGAAATTAAAGGTTTTATTTTGCATTATGTCATCAGCATAAAAGAATTGTACAGATATCCTGGAACTCCCCACCTACATTTAGATTATGTGCATTATTACCCAAATACTAATATGCTAACATTGTTATAGCACGATGTGGATTCCCATCTGTATGCTGTGAATATATTTGGTTAATGAATAAAGAATCTGCTTTGACCTACAGCAGAGAAGAATAGAGCTAGGCGGAAAAACTAAACTGAATACTGAGACAAAGAGAGCAGAGTCAGTGAGACACCATGTAGCTGCCAGAGGGGAAAGACGCAAGCTGCCAGCTGGAACCTTGCCGGTAGGCCACGAGCCTCATAGTAAAATATAAAATAATAGAAATGGGTTAATTTAAGATGTAAGAGCTAGCTAGAAAGACACCTAAGTTAATGGCCAAGCAGTGATTTAATCAATATAGTTTCTGTGTAACTATTTTGGGAAATGAATGAGCAGCTTCCAACTACAATAGCAAGTGATAAAATCCATGTAAAACTACTTGATGTAGTTGATCTTGATATCCAGTGTCCCTTCATATGCTTTCGCCTATATTTAAGTCATAGTCTTCAAGTTTCTATTGCCATTTCATTTGTCCTTGTTGAGGTATATAATAATATACTAAATAATAATAATAATCTAAATGTAGGTGGGGAATTCCAGGAAATCTGTCCAATTCTTTTATGCTGATGACATAATAACAATACATGAGAATAGTTGGTAATCTTACAATGGCAAAGAATTATTTAATTCACCTAGTTCTTATGAGATGTCCCCATATATTCTTAATTTAGAAACATCTTAGATGAACTCATAGTGTTCCTAACTGACCACAGATGCCTGCCACAGATGGACTTTACTAATGTTTAATACATCTAGAATCTTACTTTTAGCCTACCTATACATCTGCCCTGTTATTTAGCAATGCAAGAAATGATCTAGTAAAGTTAATGACCCATTAGGAAAGCAAAAGTAAAGTCATATAATGAAGCATCTAGTACTCTTTTCTGTGCATATAAAAAGGCATTTTAATAAGCTAAATGGGTCTTAATATTTAAACTCTGAATAACCCTCACAAATTGTTCTCCAAACTTAAAGCAGTATCCCATGTAAAACCCCAAGACTTAGAGGGTTGTTTTAAATGGCTGCTCCCTAATGTTAAGCATTAAAAAAAAAATCTTAAAACCAATTATTTCAAAAGCATACATGAGAGAAAAGCTTAATGCAGTTATCCCAGGGAATATAAAAAACATGAAAGAGTGACACGGGGACAATAAGAAACCATTGGTTTTAAGACTTTCTGGGTATATTACACAGAAACTGACTGATCTGCTGTATCCCATCTACAATCCACTGAACAAACCCCAGTCTCCATGGTGGTAAAAATTATTGAAAATGAGGAGGCCAGTAGCTCTGAATACAGGTAAATGGTAACATCATTGATGTTTTTAAGAGCTTACAGAGAAAATAACAATGCTTTGTTTCTACCCACATGACAATTGATAGAACTAACTGAAACAAGAAATTGTGTATTCTTCTCAATTTGATGAGTCATTCACCAACATCACCCTTGACCCATCATCCCTGTTTTCTGCTCTAACCTTTTTTTCTTTTTCTGTCATATGAAGTCTGTCACAATATTACTGCATCAACTCAACCAATGATGTGGGATTCCCCTCTGCATGCTGTGATTACCATTAATGAACAAAGGAACTGCTTTGGGCCTATAGCAGAGCTATAGGAGAACAGACCTAGGCAGAGAAAACTGATCAGAATGCTGGGAGAAAGAAGGGCAGAGTTGGAGAGAAGCCATGGAGCCACCACCAGAGGCAGACATGCTGCAGCCTTGCTGGTAGGCCATGAGCCTTGTGGTAAAATGTAAAATACTAGAAATTAATTAAATTAAGATGTAAGAGCTATCCAATAAGAAGCTAGAGCTAATGGCCAAGCAGTGGTTTAATTAATACAGTTTAGTCTTTCAAATTTAAGCTGCCCCTCAATTCTTGCCTCAAATAAAAATAGTTCCAGAACTTTATAACATCTTGATAACTTTTCACCAACTCCAAACATAATGTGGGAGTCCCCTCTCTGTTCTGTGATTACGATTAATGAATAAAGAAACTGCCTTGGCCTGTTGATAGGGCAGAACTTAGGTAAGTGGGGAGGACTGGACTGAATGCTGGAAGAAAGAAGGGTGGAGTCAGAGGGACGCCATGGATCTGTAGATGGAGATAGATGTGTTAAAACTTTGCTGGTAGGCCACAACATCATGGTTGATATACAGATTAATAGATTTGGGTTAAATTAAGATGTTAGAGTTAGCCAATAAGAAGCTAGAGCTAATGGGCCGAGCAGTGATTTAATTAATACAGTTTCTGTGTGATTATTTTGGTTCTGGGCAGCCAGGATGAACAAGTGGTTCCTTACAACACAAACCATCATTGTTCAGAGCGAGGCTCAGATCTCAACACCATAAATTCATGTGGAATCTGGACAGAGATCTGTTCTATGGCTTTGTTTTGAACATTGCTTTCTTGGTATTTGCAAATACATGAATTTTTGGCCTCATTTTTGAAATAAGATGCAAAGAACCTAGGAACGCTAGACTTACACCCTGACCACCAGTGATAGTATCTTTAAAACTCAGTGAGAAATATATGCTAAGTCTGAAAATCAAAGACACCATTTACTTTAGCTAATCGATGTTATTTTGGAACTGTTTTATTTGGTCATTTTTTTAAAAAAAAAAAAAAAATAGTTTCCCAGAAAGCAAATTTTTGCTGGTTTTATCCTGTTTCCCCCTGGGAAAGAAAATGAGTTTAGTAATTCTTAAGGATTCCTTTAGCATACAATTAGAACAGTCTTTGTGGTATACAACCACAAGCACATCCACATCTATATACGAGTCGTGATGCCCAGTGCTACTATCAATCCTAAAGATGGGGTGAGAATAGATAGTATCTCTTTTACCAATTGTTTTGTTTTTCTTGTACTTCTAGCAATCTGTTGGGACAGAACACATTCTCCTTCCATAAACCATAGACCCTCAGCCACACACACACAAACATGTATGCCCTAGGTGAAGGCAAGCTTAGTTCAAGTAGCCAGCAGGCAGTCGTTAAGAATCAAGATCAAGTAGAAATGATTCTGGATGACTGTCTAATATCTCGAGCAATGTTAGACTCTATGCTAGTTCCATAGAGATCCCATGGTGCCTGTAGGTTTATTGATTTTATTTTTCAGTAGAACTGCTAAAGATTGCAATTCTGAGAGGCATTATGTGGGCAGATGCTCACATTCTCACACACAGTTCTGCCAAGATATTTTTACATCTTTCTGCACACAAAACAAAACGAAGGCATGTGTTAGAGATGCATGTTACTAGTAAACTCCTACCACCTCCCCCTCACCAGAAGATGGGAGTTCATTGTACGCTCATTTTCTGGGTGAAGTATTAAGAGAATTCTACCTAAGAAAAATGAACCACACTTCCAAAATCAAAGGCTATTCCTTCTGAGGTCTCTTATTAAACATGTTCAGTTGTCAATTGGAATGGCAATGTTGCTCAGCCGTGGCCAAATGTCATCACTTCTATTTCTAACTCCATACAGATTTCATGCTACTTCTACTGGTGAAGTCTCCAAGCACAAACTGCTGCAACAGCTTTCTCTTCTGCTGATGTTCATTCATCTAGCAGGCATCAGACAGGCTTCTTTCAAATCAGTACAAAAGAAGGAAAGGAAAGCAAGTAAAAAGCAAACTCAGAAGGAACTCGAAACTCATTGTCATTTTTCTCATCATGGACGAGAAAAATCCGTGATGTCTTACCTTGGGAGACTTGGGCAGATCTATTGTTCTTTCTTCTGCTAAGCTGAGCAAGGTTGACTTCATCTCCTCTGCTGAGGGGTTCTTGGGAGGACGAGGCGGGGGATGTGAGGGAGAACTTTCGTACCTCCTCATCATGTAATATTGTTCTTCTGTGATCTCTTCTACCAGAGTCCTAACTTGAATTGGTTCTGTATCCATTGACAAATTACTACTACTAACTAACTGAACAGTCATACTCAGTCGGCCCATAGGAATTTCCCAACATTCTCTGGGGTTGGCAAAGTCACTAACAAGTAGGTAAGAGTCTGTGATATCCTCCTCCAACTGCAGTCCTGGGGTAGCGGCCAAAATGTCATCTTTCATGAAGAGATCTCTCACAGACACCTTTACGTTGAAGGGCCAGCGGAACTGTGTACAGAGCTCTGAAATCTGGTACTGTTTCTTATCATGAATCACCTCTACAAAACCTCCTTCCATGTACAGAGGAAGCCGGGCTGCCTCGTAGGACTTACTGAGGATTTTTTCACAGGCCAGAACGTTCACTTTTCTTGTTCCCTCAAAGACAACTTCTGTGGTCTCTGAGTGATGCACTAGAAACTGGTCCCCAACAGACACAGAGGACAGTTCCTTGTGAAGTGTGTGGAAGGCTTTGGTGGCTACCACATGGAGAGATTCCTTCTCATTCTTAGATATCTGCAGGTCATAGGCTGTTGGGAACTCCCGGGGTCTCCTTTTGAACTTGCCTTTATAGCTACTAGGAATCAAGAAGTGTCTTTTAGGGAAATTGCTTCGAATTTCTGAAGCTAGGATCCTCGAAGCCTGATACTTTTTGTGGATAATAATTGTTTGCCCAGGCTGTAGAATACTCTGCGGCAGCTGATTCCCTTGAACTACTTCGATGACTTCGGCTACTATAGGGAACTCTTTGCTGGTCATTTCCAAAAGATCTTCAGTAGACAGTAGCTGAAGAAACCAGTTAGCATCAGAAGAGTCAGTAATATCTTTGACTTCAACGTCTAAACTGGGGAGAAGCCGGACTATGTCCTTTTGAACTGAAAATGAAAAGGAAAAGACAACTGACATTTTGTTCAAAGTGCTTTCTGTGAAATGGTCTCCTGGAACCAGAGATAAATTTCAATTAGGAGGGGATTAAGGAACTAAAATAATCATGATATAATTTTGCTTATATAAGACTTTTTCAGCTTTGAAATTTTATGATAAAAATGATACATAAGCCAACATGTTTAGCTTAAGAAATAGACGTTATCCAATCCCTCATACCCTATAAACATTACCAAAAACCACTTCCTCCTTGCTACTACAAATGGCAATCATTCTCCTGCCTCAAATGCTGCTCAGCCTTGCAATTATATATTTGTATTATGACAAGTATCATATATATATATGAAGATGCATATAAATAAATAGGTGTGAGTCTTATCATTGTTTGATTCTAAGTCTTAATTTTGAGATCCAGGGATTGTATGTAAACTCATTACAGAAACCAATTTGATAATTCAGGTGAAGCTCACGTATAAGGCCCCAAGCACAGCTCTTAAGACTAATCTTATCCTATATGGTTTAACAACACATGACAAAAAACCAAAACAACAACAACAAAAAAAAACACACAAAAAAGTAAGTATGGCATAAAAGACAGATTTTTTTTCAAATGTCAAAACTAACTTTTTTTTCCCACAAGCACTATATTTTACCTAAATAGAACTGGTGTTATAGGGTGGGTCAAAGTCAAAGAACACATGTGGCAAGACGGTGGATACACAACAGCTGTATCACTGAGAACAAGTGACTTGGGATTCTAAGAACTATTTGAGACCTCGGAGTCACTTAAAACATTGTGTACATAGTTTTTAATTGTTCTCAATTACATAATACTTAGTTTGCCCGAAAGTATTGCTATTAATATTCTTGAATTAAAAATGATTTCATAACAGCATATATTCTGGCATCATTCTGATACAAGTTTTATAAACATTTTCATAAATTTATATTGTTTTCCCCTATCTCTAGTTACTGTAAGTCAGTGTTCTTGTTTGTTTGCTTGGTCAGTTGGTTGTTGCTTTTTTGTCTGGGGGTGGGGAGTGGGTAAGGTGGAACTGGTTACAGTTGTGTATTGTGGAATTTCTTATTGGTCTTTGTTTGAAACAGCCTAATGACCAAGGCTACTGACCTGGTACTCACTGTATATCCCAATCAGTCCTCCCCAAGTAGAGTAGCAATTCTCTTGTTTTTTCCTCCCATGTGCCAAGATTAAGGGCATGTGACACCACATTAGAGACTTTACCAATGTTCTTGAAAATTAAAAGTGCAAAAGCTTAGAACATATTTTTCTTATACAACATTGCATGTTATTTTTAACTATCATTAATCATTTATTTAGCATTTGAAAATACAACCTATATAATGTGTGTCATGTCCCATATATTCTTTTAAATAGAGTTTATGATGACATAGCATAAAACATATAATTTTACTTAGTAGAAAAATAAAGTCAAATAAGTGGTGACCTCTACAATAAAGTGCTGTAAAATTTATAGGTTCATTTAAAATAAAAAATAACAAAAAGAAGAGCTCTAAGAAAAATAAACCCCAATTTCTCTTATTTTTCAGTTTATTTTATAACGCGTATTCCCAAACTTAATAATATGTGTCATGGGAATTCTTAAATCCAGACAATTTTAGAAACTGAAATCTTGTTTACTGAATAAAAAATAACCAGTTTTCAGAACTTTACAATAAGCTGTAGATGGCCATCCTATTCTTTAAATACAGATTGGTAGCCTAGATGTCATTGGGATTTTGAGGGATCTCTGAATTGTCCCATCAGAATATCAGGGCCATATTGCAAGCCATGTCCTTACCTACATTGCTTCACAATAGTGGTTGCAGTGGGCAAAAAGTATCTTTCTTATTTTTGGAGATTGCCATGGCCTCTGAAGAAATCTCAGGTCAAGCTGAATAACCCCTATATTCAAATTTTCACTGTCTATTTACTGATCTTCAGTACTTCTTTTTGTTTCTTAATTTTTTTTAGTAATTCAAGATTTTCATACATTGTATTGTGATTATGTTCAATTCCCCATCTATTCCCATACTCATCCCCTATACCATACCCACCCAACTTAGAGATCTCATTTATTATTTTTAAATCCATCAAGTCAAATTTAGGGCTGCCTATATATACTTTTGTGTATGGCCACCCAGTAGAGTATATTAGAGATTCAGGGAGCCAATGCTCTTAAAAACAAAACAAAACAAAACAAATTTCTCTTTCCCAGTAGCTATAGCTTCTCAGCTGGGAATGAGACTCTATGCTCATCTTCCATCTCTGTGTTATGATTTGGGCTGGCTTGAGTTTGCACAGGCCTCATACATGCTATCGAAACTGCCATGCGTTCATATGTCAGCTGCCCAACTGTGTGCAGAAAGTACTGTTTTCTTGTAGCCGTGCACTGCCCCTGGCTCTTACAGTCTTTCTGCACCCTCTTCAACAACAATTCCCGAGTTTGGGAGAAGGGTGGGATATAGAGGTCCTTATTTAGGTCTGAGTACTCCACAGTCGCTTGCTCTCTACACTTTGGCCCATGACTTGTCTCTGTGTTAGCCTCCATATACTGCCAAATGAAGTTGCTCTGATGAGGCTTGGGAGATGCCCCAATCTGTGAGTATAATAAAAAGTTAGTGTGAGTTGGTCCTTCTGTATCATTTTGCAAAACATACCAATAGCACTTGACAAAGCAGGTTTGATTCCTTCTACTTTGATCAATGTTCCCCTTTTCTACGTATGATCCCTCTCATTTTCTCCTTGCTTCTTTTCTTTCCACACCACCCACTGCCCACATACACATGCCTTTTAAAGTGTCTTGGCTTCTGTTCTCTACCTACGCCCTTCACCTAGAGTTCTCTTTCTAGTACCTTCACATTACATGTTCATGCCTCTAAATAGCATCTGTTTGTTACTGTTCTAGCCAAATAATGCCCCTCAGTTTCATGTATCTATTTAAGACCTTTATTTGCACATATAGTCATTATCTCAAAATTAACAGTTTTGATGTAAAGTCTGCCCTTCCTCACAAAGCAAATAGTATCCAATGCTTTCTCCATCTTCTTTATCTTTCTTCTTTCTAACAAACCCAGAGATGTCTTCAAATCTTCTTTCTTTCTACTACCTGTGGACCATCACCTCAATCAAGACAATTCTTGTCTGTGCCACATTATTTCTTACCTGGTTTGTTGCAAGTCTTCCTAATGAGTCTCCATAATGCCAGATCTCAAAAGAGTAGACAGATATTCTTTTTAGGTCTTAAATCAATTATATCTACCATCTGTTCATAGAATCACAGTATCAAACAAAGCCAAGTTTTTACCTGGTCCTTAGTACTGCTTTGATTTCCTCTGCTAAGTTGTCTCACTCTAACTCATTGACCTCTCTCTGAGCTCTTGTCAATTCTTTCTTCTTTGCACGCTGTGACTCATCTGCCTACAGGTCCTCATGGTGGAGCTCTCTTCAAATCTGCTCAAACATTGCCTCCTAAATGAAATCTACTCTACCCCCCCTTTTGAGAGAGGGTTTCTCTATGTAACAGGCTTGGCTGCCCTGGAACTACCTCTTGTAGACCAGGCTGGCCTCGAACTCACAGAGATCTGCCTACCTCTGCCTCCCTAGTGTTGTAATTAAAGTCATGCACCACAACCACCCAGCTCCTCAATGTAATCTATCCTAAATGTTCTGCTTACAATGATAATCCTTGCCTGCCTTGTGTTCTCAGTTTCTGCAGTTACCATGCCTTGTTTCACTTCCAATCATTACACAGAACTTACATTTTCATTATGACCATTTTCTATTATTTATTACCTCAAAGTAGAACATATTCACTAACATCAGAAGTCTTTCACTGTTTTGCCCATCAATACATCCCAGTCTAGAATGTTGTCTCCATCACAGGAGATAAAGAACCAAATGAGAGAAAAGAAGATATCGCCCCAATGTTCGTTAAATGAACACTAAAAGCAATGATCAAGTAAAGTATACTTCCATTTAAAATTTCATTAGGTAAAATAGTTTTACTGTCAAAGCATATTGTACTTCATTTAAAATGAATCCCTTAAAGTTGTA
Organism: Chionomys nivalis; assembly: GCF_950005125.1. NCBI lineage: Eukaryota > Metazoa > Chordata > Mammalia > Rodentia > Cricetidae > Chionomys > Chionomys nivalis. The sequence continues at coordinate 39,489,441 of NC_080087.1, read as the reverse complement.
ATTTCTCTCATTCAATGATCTATTCTATGAAATGAGCATTTGTCAAATTTCTATAATAGAGATGTAAGAGTCTAAAAATATTGGCAAAGTGAACTCTTCTATGCCCAAAACTTTCTTCCTCAACAAAAACAAACAAACAAAAAGCACGGAACAAAATCTCTTTGTGTATGCCTTGCACAGGGAAATGGAATAGGCAACATGCTCTAGGTCCTTCAGAGAGGGGAGATCATAGGGAAGCAGGACACCTGAAACTATAGCATATATGATGCAGTGTCACAGATCACCCCAGACCATGGAGACAATGTTAAAGGGGTATTGATTATTGTGGGAGTTTAAGAACGAACTGGAGACTAACACTGAAGGGTTGTGCTTTCCAAGACCCCCCACTCTTTCTTTCCAGAAAGCACTCCAGGTTCTCTAGGTGAAGGCTAAAGAAAGTCCCCTTGTGCATTTTTTAAAGTGAAGAAAAAAAATCTGTTACCAGAACCTCTGATCTCCTTAAAAGACTTATCTAGGGACATTTATTTTATCAGAATCTAACCAGCATGTAGGGTTTTATCAAATCCTAGTCAACTGAAAGAAAGGTCTTACCCAACCTAAGTCAATTTTATCTTAGTTTCTACTTGGGAAAATGGAAATACCCAAACCTCTTCTATAACCACATAGGGGAAGGGGAATACCCACTCCAGCTCAGGATAAACATTCTGTCACCCCTGTAAGAAGGGGAGCCAGGAGCTGAGAAACACTTATGATTATGAAAACCATGTTCTAGACACACAGGCTCACTGAATAACTGAACCCTAATTATAAGATACTGTAGTACCTCACCTGCAAAAATTTTTGACTACTCCTGTACAATAAAAGGATTCTGAATTAAAGAAAGACATCTAAGATCCTAACTACAAAGGTGTCCCTAGAGAAATGAAAGCAGAACTGACCAAAGACATTACAGGAAATTGTAGACTTTGACACAGTTACAACATGCACAGTAAAAAACCCACCTTCTTCCTAGCCTTATAAACATAGAAACATCACACTACTCAGTATTTAACTTTGTTTCTTTCACTTGAAACATCTTGTTCAGCTTTCCATTGGGAATAATTAGAAGATAAATTGTAAAAGACAAAAGGAAATTTGATGAAGCAAAGCACATGCCAAAACACGATTCAAGTTTAATGCATGTCTGTAATCCCAACCTTTGCAAGATGGAAGCAGGAGAATCAGAAATGATGTAGGATATCTCTCTGTATGTTGTGAATATCATTGATTAATAAAGGAAAGGCTTTGGGCCTATAGCAGAGCTATAGGGGAACAGAGCTAGATGGTGAAAACTAAACTGAGTGCTGGGGGAAAGGAGGTGGAGTCAGAGGGAAGCCATGGAGCCCTGCCTGAAACAGATGCTGGAACTTTAGCTGGTAAGCCACAGCTACATGGCAAAACACAGATTAACAGAAATGGGTAAAATTAATATGTAAGAGTTAACCAATAAGAAGCTAGAGCTAATGGCCCAAGCAGTGATTTAAATAATATGGTTTCTGTGTGATTATTTCAGTTCTGGGTGGCCAGGACGAACAAGCAGCTCCCTTCAACAAAGGAATTCATGACTATCTTCAAGACAGCTTGAGCTCACGAGACCCTCGTTATCAACAAACCATAATTCAGGAAACAAACCAAATTCAAACGTGGAAGGGTTTGGAATATCTGACCAAGTATCTACTGAATGGTCAGTAGGCAAATAGAGTTATTGAAGAAAAAAATGGGTAATACAGAAGAGATGTGGGAGTTCTAGGGAAAAAAAGTAACTGGGACAGAAACAAAGATGAATTACATAATAGACTAGATACTGCCAAGCAAAGAATAGAGAAGTTAGAACATAAACTAATAAAATGTCCTAAAGTAAAGGCAAAGAAGGTTGAAAAGAATGAAACAGAGAAGCCAAGAACTGTGGGACAATTACAAAAGATGTGTCATGACATGGGAACCCTAGGAAGAAGAGAAAATGAGGAACAGAAGAAGTGTTAGAAGTAGCAGGAGAATGCTTTCCAAAATTCATTTAATGGGAAACACTGAAGACAATACATACCCAAAATCTCCATCTAGGAATATCCTGTTCAAATAACATGAACACAAGATATTGTGAATTCTTTGTTATAAATTGAAACCTTCTGTTTTTAGCAGGCAGATCACCATGGTTGAGCAAATAAGCAAAACTTAGTATCCTATGTTTTAAACGTGGGGTAGATGTAACTATTCCTATGTAAGTACTGTTACAGCAAAGAATCGGCTCCAGATCTCTCCTGCTCTTTCATTTTTCTCAGAAAACAGCAGATGGTTTTATTTAAAATATCCATAGTAGGAGTAGGAAAATCACATTTTAAATAAATTTATAAATCACTTTGATTACCCAGTTACATTTTGTAAAATATACTTCTGGGTATTTACATGTGTGTGTATTTGCATGTGCATGTGCGTGTAGGTGTGTGTGTGTATGTGTGTGTGTGTGTGTATGAGTGTGTGTGTTATGAGTTCTTTTAACAAGCATTTGTTATTTTACAATAGGAAAAGTGCAATCTTCTCCCCTGATAAAAAGGATAGAGAAAGAATGTAAGCTAAGTTAGAAAATGTCACTTGCTGAAGCGCTGTCTTTGACTTCAAAATGATAGATAGATAGATAAGACAGCAGTAACTCGGCATGAGAGGCATTCCTGGAGGTATTTGTTGCAAATTTTCTAGATTGAAACTAGACTGAAGAAGAAGCAATATGTACTTGACAATTGTAGTTTAGACTTTCCAAATTTTCCTTCTGGGTAAATATGAATTATTCTGGCCGGGTATGTTATCAGGTTATCTGAAGGGAGCTGTTATGAAAAACAATTTGATTCCATTTTCTCCAAGAAACCAAGACTTGTTCCTTTCTGTGCACCTGAGTTATTTCACACACACCCCTCCTTGTTTTTTTCAGGCAAAGGCAAATGTTATTCAGAGGTCTTTATGCATGGCCCACCAGAGAGGCCCTGTTATCTCAGTCTGAGTTTTTAGACCCTCACTCAAAAGTGTTTTTCAAGAGAAAACAAACAATTACATTTAATCTTGGTAGTGTTGGGCAATGCATGTTTCCTTGGATACATAATTTTCACTTGTAGAAAGCTGAACATTTGTTTGGATGGTCTTACTGAGAACATGAAAGCAGGGAATGCTATGCGAAGCAAGTTCTCATAAGTCCCAGCCATGGTTGGTTTCTTCCCGCTTATATTTCTCTTATATTGTTATTTAATAGGAAGGTTGGTTACTTACCCATTGGGAGGTTTCACTTCGTAAGCTTGATTTCTTTGTCAGTTGCCTTTTAAGGCTACATGTTTGCTTTATCATGAAAGCAGTTCTACAAATTCCCTCCCCATATATCAGCCAGGAAATAGTTTTGTTACATTTTTGGAATGGATAATACTCTTTATTCCACCTCAGTTATGAGTCTGACTGGTGATTTCTCAGTTCTGAGTTATTTCAGACTCTTACATTAAAATTTGGTTTCTAGTTCAACCATTTTAACCTAAATTTTCTTGGTACTTATTTTGTGGTTTTATAAAATTTATTCAAATTTATTTCAAGTGAACAAAGGTCATACTCTGGAATTTTCTAGATAGTCACCTCTAACTTTTCATGTTCATGTTTTATTTACTTAATTTTTAAGGTTTTTAAAATTTATTTTACTTATTTGTTTGTTTATATCTGGGTTTTTTGAAACAGGTTTTCACTATGTAACTCTGGCTATCCTGGAACTCACTATGTAGACCATCTTGACTTCAGACTGACAGAGATCTGTCTCGCTATGCCTCCCCAAAATTCAGATTAAAAGTGGGCACCCACACGGAAGCTCATAGCAGTCTGTGGCTCCAGTTCCGCGGTACCCAACACCCTCATGCAGGAAGAACAGCAATGCACATTTTAAAAAACAGTGGCCATCACTATGCCCAGTTAATACGTGTTCATATTTTTAAACATCAAAGAAATAATATTATAGGATTGTTATAAATTGATCTTTCAATAAATTATCCCATGACCGTCTGAAGAGGGTGCTGGTTATTTTTATTTACACCATTTTACTTTTTACATTTTGTTCTTTTTTTTTATGAAATCTGAAGAAAATGTGTCATAAAAGTATTTTATACTAGATGATATAGTTCGCTATATTTTTCCATTGGTTTTGGGGTTTTTTTTGTTTTGTTTGTTTTTAAGACAGGGTTTCCCTATGCAGCCTCACGATGACTATTTTTACACGTAAACAGGATTAGGCTAAAATTCCTGCTTCATTAAGCACTAACCTAAGGTTGGCTGTGAAGATGCCATGTCTATGCAAGTAACACCTGAACTCAGTTAAAGGTCTTAGACAAAAGGTTTCCTAGAAATAAGAATTCTGCCTCAAATTACAGCATTAACTCACATTTGAGATTCCACCCTACAGGATAAGAACTTACTATCAACTCCACATGTGAAAAAGTCAATTCTTTTAAATAAATAAATACTACTACATATATTGACCAACTATATATGTGGATATGTATATATACATGCATATATTTCTCTAAAGAATACTAACAAAAAATCTTAGTATTTGGTAGTCTAAAAACAAATATGTACCAAAAGAAATGTTTGCCTTCTTCTGCTTGCCTTTTGATATTTTCTGTTAGCGGTAATGAAATAAGTGAAATGGATGCTAAGTAGTCTATGCACGGGTGTTTGATATCATGACATCCCAGAATTTCATGATGCATCAAGGAAAGCACCAAGAACCGAAACAATCCGATAGGAAGAATATAAGCAATCGCAACTTCAGTGTCATGAAGCTGGCATTCTTTTTAACCATTAAAATCACAAATATGTCATCATAGTAAATCAAATCCACATATGCTGGGTCAGAAAAAAGCTGTTGTTACCTAAATGGGATCTACTGTATAGTGTTATTTAAATATTTGTTCATAAACAATATTTTATTGCTTTAATCACTCACTCTCGTACTTGACTTACGGAGTGCTTATGAACATTTGTTTTATCTGAAGCTTTAAAGTAAATGTAAAAACTATAGAAATTTCTTTATGGACTAAAATTGTCTTACTAAGATACTGTGTATTTATATAATACATTCATATTTGCAATAACATCATCCAGTCCTTTCAGAATTTACGGTGGGTCTAGCTAACATTCTGGTCTAAGTCTAATTAAGCAAGTAGAAAGGTTTATGGGTAAAATGTTTCTTTCCAATCCTCTTGTCTCTCAAACTTACAAGAAGGATAAAACAATAAAACAGAGAGAAAGAAAAGAAACAAGCAAACAAAAACCGACTCAAAGAGTTAGAGTCAATACATTTGACATCTGCAAAGTGAAATCAAGGAAGCTAGAAATCTTACGAAAGGCCGTGAAATGGCCCAGTGGACAGGGACGAGGAATAAGCATGTGCCTGACGACACAGACCCTGGGAAAAGTATGCCTTGCTGGTTCCGCAGAATTCCCAAAATATTTAGGAATTTGAGACATACAAGCCTTTTAAATGTGAAAATGAAGCTAATGGTTAAAAACAAAGTAGTTTATTTTAATGCCTGAATATTAAATGCAGGTCTTCACAGTATTCTGGGGACGGGGGAACCCCCTCCCTGCTACTACATCTCTGTACAGGAAACAGGAAAGGACCTCAGAACCTGGGGTAACAGAAGAACGTTTCAGTTGGGAAACAGTAGTGTTAAGTCTAAAAGCATAGGGACCATGGTGAGTCCTTCAGCTACTCGCTACTGAGATTAAATATAACCCCAGGAGACAGCAGGCCAATATCTCAGTGAAACTAAGTAAATTCCGGAAGAAAAAAATCATAGAACTGGTACAGGCAATGACCAACTACAGTGAAAAAGCCTAGAACTCATAAACACAGAGACTGTACAGAGGTGGTACATCCGCTAGAACTTTTAAAAAGTGCCTCACATGTCAATAAGGACATGTGACAAATAGCAGACACTTAATGGAACCACTTAATCAGAATGATAAATCCAAACTTGAAGCAAGAATAAAACAGACAGAACAGCAACGAGCACCAAGTGAAGGTTATAAACTGCTGGTAATAGTGTCAAGACTATGGGAAAATATAAAAAATTTCTCTGAAATAAAATACCATACTGCATTCTTAAAGCTAAATTGGGGCATCATATTTTAAATGATATATTACATTATTATGTAATTCTTAGAAATTAAAAATATGAGATCTGAAATTTAAAATTCATCATATGGTAGAACTGTAGTTAAGGAAATTTCCATAAAGGTAAACCAAATCAAGAGTGCAAGACAAAGAAGCCTTGCTTTGGGATTGAGGCTTTAATTTGTAATTGGAAGTTAAAGACAGAACACAATGATTACTGAGACGATATCAAAAAAAGATCTTTTCAGAAAATAAACACATAAACATTCAGTCCCAAAATTATCATCACTATGAAAACATAGACCACCACAGCCCACAGTGGAGACCACAGGAAGCCACAGTCCCTCAGAGGCAATCACGGAAGAGGGAGGAGCAGAGACTTCAGAAAACTCTTGTCCACCTAGAATTGTATAGTGGCTAAAGTGCCAGCCGTGTGTGTGGGCATGGGGGATAAAAGGTTTTCACACCTGCAGTTTCTTTACTGATCTGAGGGTGCATGTGGAGGATGGGCCTTGCCAGGACTCCAAGACAAGCTAGAAAGGGAATTTCCTTATGTGATTATAGAAACAGCTTTCAACCAATGCAAGGCAGAGGAAGACACTGTCAGGATGCTTGTACTCGAATACACCTATGGCAGCAGATTTAGGCTGGAGCGAAAGGATGGGGGAACTCCAGAGCGCATGCCCTCAAGGGAAAATCACAACATATAGAGAACTACTAATAGCTTCACTATTATTTTGGAGATCTGGGAAAGGACTGAAAAAAAATCCAAGCCAAAACAACAAGGTCATCATGACAGGAAAGGAATTATACTCATCATAAACTACTTGGGTCAGCGTCATATTAACAAAAATACTGGTGTTGAGACCTGACATCATGCATTGAGAGTTTGGAAATGGGAAATAAGGCTAAAACAACAACAACAACAAAAGAGGATCCATGACCAAAAAAAAAAAAAAGTTAATTATTACTATCTAAAATGGTCCATAACTAGAAAACCACTAATGGTCCTAATATTTGGGAATAGGAAGGCAGATACCAGAAAGCAGGGAAGAAAATATTAAAAATGAATTACCTCGGAGTAGGGGAGGGGAGTGTAGGGGAAATTTGAGAATAGTCAAAGTCATAAGGTTCGCATGTAACTTTGTCATATCTTTCTTAGGTATTATTCAGCATTTTGATTTTTATAATTAAACAACAGAAAGAAGTGAAACAGCACTGTTTACCCTAAGGTCTTAGGAAACTACAAATGAAAATGTTTTCCTCCTTTTCAGTTATTATTGAAAATGCAACATCCAGAACTTTCTTTCTGAGTCTCCATTTTACCTCGTGGATTCAAACATCAGCTATGACAAAAGGAGATGTCTCTATATAATTTTTTGAAGACTGGGCCCCCAGTTTGGGCAGCATTAAGCTTTCCTGTAAAAGATTTCATTAGAAAGGCATCTTTTGATACTGAATTTGTTTAATTAAGAAGGAACTAGCTATTAACCCATGCATCAAAACATAATATTAACAAAGTCAATATTCAAGACTCTATTTTTTAGAAAGAAAACTTAAATGACTCGATTTTTATTCATAAATATTGAGCCTTCTTCCATGTGCCCAATCACATTAATTTCATATTTAAAAAAAAAAAAAAAGAAAAATGTTGTGGTGTTTTGAATGTAGTTGGCCCCCATATGTTAACAGAGAATGGCACTATTAGGAAGTGTGTATATTTTTAGAGTAGGAATAACCTTGTTGAAAGAAATGTGTCATTGTGAGGGTGGATTTTGAGGTCTCATATATGCTCAAGCCAAGCCCAGTGCTCCAGACCTCTTCCTGTTGCTTGTGGATCCTCAGCTAGCATACTGCCTTGCTTCTTACCATGATGATAATGGACTAAACCTCTGAACTGTTAGTGATACACCCCAATAAAATGGTTTTCTTTATAATAGTTACCATGGACATGGTGTCTCTTCACATCAACAAAAGCCCTAACTAAAACACACATATTGCAATGATTTATATGAGACAAAGAGTTACAGGCTTGGGATATTTACTTATCTTGGGAATGTAGTAACACATGGATCAATCTCTGAGTGTGTCTGATAGACAGGAAGGTAATAGGCCTAGAAATGAATTTTGACCAGAAACCAGGAACATGTTTTCCCTTTTAACATAGAGGTTCTCAACCTTCTTAATGCTATGACCATTTAATACAGTTCTTCATGTTGTGGTGACCCCTAACCATAAAATTATTTTCACTGCTACTTCATATCTACAATTTTGCTGCTATTATGAATCATAAAGTAGAATCTATTTTCTGATGGGTGCCAATCCCTGTGAAAGATTCATCTGACATCCAAAGGGGGTTATGACCCAGATGTTGAGAACTGCCTCGTCGTTTTTGTTGCTTTTCCTTTCTCTGGGATATATAAGTTGTCACATTAGTAAGATACTAAAAATCAGCTATAAGAGTAAAATATTTGTATTCCTCTGTTTTAGTTACTTGCCATTTTCTTTTTTTCTTCAGAAAATCAATATTTATAGTCCTTTAGTGTCCTATGATTTCCATATTCCTCTAAGATTACTATGAAACATTCTATCTCTCCAGGACCAGTTTTTTTCTTCCTGTATCTTTGAGGGAATAAAAGCACTCAAGCCTCGGAGTTTTAGACTGATACCCAGGCAGGGCAAAAGCAACCGTGCAATATCTCTTGAGTTCAAGAAGTATCTGACTTCGATCAAAAAAAAAAATGCAAAAAAAAGCTGCAATGGAGTGAAAGCATCATTTCCTCATCATATTTAGGGAAAATACCTATAACACAAAAACTTTTTTAATGGGGTACTTAGGGCAGGTTCCCATTCTTTGCTTTCATGAAATGTTCTGTAGTCTGTATACATGCAAGCTAGTCTCAGGCAGTATATATCCTGAGCTGCCAATACAGTTAAGAAGTAACATTAAAATTTTTTCCAAAAAAAGTGACTCAGTACAAGGAAGATGAAAATTTAATTCTAATAAATAGTAGAATCAGAGCTAGAGCTAAAACATTTCATGAATGTTGTTTAACCAAAGGTTGTCTCATGGTTAGAAGAAAACTCTAATTAAATCTACCTAAACAATTATTTTAACAAACCCTGTTGTTTGGCTGTTCATATTTAGTAAATGCATATGCATTCACCCAGCAGACGAGATCAAAGGCTGAGAAGAGTTTGATCTATTGACCAAGTTCCCATACAATAGATGTCTAGACCCTGTTTATGGTACATCTTGCACATACTAAGTCTGTCTATGTCTTCTGTCTTTCCCATTGCTGTGTCTATTGAACGGAATTTTACTCCAGCTGAATTTCCCACTGGAATTACTATGCTCCGATGTTCTGCCTCTCCCTGCTTAACAATCTGTCTTGACTAGAATAACTCTCAAGTTTATTTCTTTGAATAGATTTCATGGCCTTCCGTGGATGGTTACACACACACACACACACACACACACACACACACCTGCCCAGCCGTGTATATTCTTATATTTATCTCTGTTTACGCAGCTGTGCTGAATGTCCGCTCACTTATCCACTTTCTGAAAAGTTGTCTTTGCAATGAATCTTTAAGTTGGCTCTTGCATCATTTGACTACCTCCCATCCAACTATGAGTCCTTGATTCCTAATCCAAAGTTTTTAAAAGTTCTAACCTCTTGGTCCATAAGTTTGAGTTCTGGGTTTGTTCTCACTTGCAAGCAGGTGATAGGTAGAAGACGATAATTTTAGAAAATTCACTGATTTGAAAATGAGAAAATGTTATTCTATTGTTTATGAACAGTAAGAGAAACTCAGTCACCCGTCTCAGTTGCTTACTTTAGGGGCAGCTAACAGAACGCTACTGCGAGTTCTAAAATCTGCAGTGGTCTCAATATAAAATCGAATCACACAAACTATTTCTATACCTTTAGTTCAAAATCAATTGATTGAATTTTAATTGATTAGTGATCTTAAGTTCTTTAGTGATTTTTAGTACTATTTCATTTCACTTTCGAAACAACTCTATGAGGGCAAACCCAACTTACTCAAGGCTCCTATTTTGAATGGTATTGAGCCTTGGGCCTCACCTATGTTAAGCAATTGTCCTCATCTGTATTCTGTGCTCCTTTTTTTTTTTTTTTAAATTTGAGACAAAGTCTTGCTTATTTGACCAGGATGGTTTTGAACTCTCTGTCATCTAGGCAGGCCTGAACTTGCCATTCTCTTTCCTCAGCCTCCAGAAAAGCCAGGATTATTGGGCATGCTATCAGGCTTGTCTAAAGCCAATTCAGAAGTATGTAATCTATTAATTGCCCCATTTACACACCATAAGCTTGAAATTTTCTTAATATATTAATATTTTTGGAATGGCAATGCTTTTTGCAGATAGTTTTAAAACATAAGAAACTCAGTTAAGATTGCTTATTGGAATATACCAATGTGAAAATTAATTTACCACATCATCTTCTTTAAGTCAGAAAATCTATGTTAAAAGAAATTGTGACCAGTCATAACACACAGGGATTAAAAAAAAAATTGTCATGGTTTAAAAAAACAAGAAAACTGCTTTTAGATGCTCATTCTAAGAATTAACTCCTAATAACCAATAAAAAGAACAAACATTTTAGTCTACCTATAGCTGAGAGTTATAGTATCCTGTGCTTGAATAGCATGATACAATTTATAATATAACCTTCAAACTCACTATTTAATTAGTTCCTTAAGACAGATCTATCTGTGGCTTTCTTAAGTACAGATGCAGAATCTAAGAGACTTAATGAGTGACAGGGACAGAGTCTCATTCTTATGTTTCTAATTCCATTGTGGGGTTCTACTCAAACCCCCACCATGCTCACTCACCCAGAACGTCATTCTCGGTGTATACTTACATTTCAGCACACCTTGGATTTCATAAACAGGATTGAGAATCACAGTTCCATGAAAGTCCTCAGGGAATGGATTGGGCGAGTCCCACTTATTTGAGAAATTTTTAAGTTTCACAGTCCGTGTTCTGTTCTTAGGAATCTTCCATTCAACAATTTCTTTTAGGGTATAAATATGTTCATCCTCACACTCATAGAACTCTCCTTCTTGTGACAATGGCAAAGTGAATGAATGACTCTGATGATTCCTTACCACACCGCAATTCACCAGTACTTCTCCGTCAATCTCTTCAATTGAGTTGAGCCTTATCGGCTCACCCTGCTTTATGGTAAGATTCTCTACTTTTATATCCTTCAGGTGATAAAAGCAAGGATGCCCTCGTCTACTAGGTCCAATATGAATGGTTCTTGTGATTTCTTCCACTGTAAGGTATGGAGTTTTATCAGCCATGACCTTAAATAGACCTAAGAAGAAAATCATGTGATTAGAGTTATTACAAGGAAAGTTGTCATAAGAAAATCATGATGATAAAGTCATAAGTCAAGCATAATATAACATTTAAATATTAGGTGCGTATTTTATGCATATGTGTATGGACATGGGTATACCAAAGGGCATGCACATGTGTGTGGAGGCCAAATGATCACCTCTGTATCACTGTCCTTTGAAACAAGGTCTCTTTTTGGCCTGGAACTTACCAATTAGGCTCTCCAGTGAGGACCAGGGTCCATCTCCATTTCCTTAGACCTGGGATTCTAGGCTGCAGGCCCAGCTTTCTTACCTAGAATCTCAGGGCAGAACTCACGCCTTCAAGCTTGCTAAGCAAACATTTTGCTGACTGTGCCATATTCTCAGTCCAAAATGCTTACTTGAATATTAAATACTTCTGTGAAAAATGTCAGTATATACTTTTTAGATTATTAAATAATCTGAACAGGAACAGAAATTAAAACAAGGGAAGTTTCTAGAAATACCAAATAACCTGTCCTCAGAAATAGGAAACCCGACTAAGATGTATGCTGTCTTAACTACCAATGTGATTTTAAGAAAGTCATTTAAACTCTCAACATTTTTCTAATTTTTAAAAAAGAGATTTGATTAGTTTTTCTATGAATATATTCTCCTTTAGACGCACCAAATTAAAAAGTGAAATACATTTCCCAGAGGGAAATAGATTCAGTCAGATTTTGATTGAAAAGCTGTACAGCTGGAACTAGAGGATGAATGTATTAAATGTAACTGAACCATATGCTTTAAAATACATTTCATGTTGTGTATACTTTACCATAATGAAAAATAATTGCATCATTATAATTAATGTAAGAGTTCTTTGCTACTTTGGAAGCACTACGACTCTCTAAAGAGAAATTTGACATGTAGAATGTCCAATTTTTCTTTCCTTGTAAAATTCTCGGAGGAAAACACACATTAATAAATCATAATGTAATGGATAACAGTATATCAGCACTCCCCAAAAGGCTTCATGGAATTATGCCTGCTTAGATTGTTGCTTGGACTGACTTTGTGCATGTGTATATAGATGAGTGTGAGTGTTGAGTTTGTTCTCAAAGGTATGCCCACCTATATGTGATGGTGTGTGTGTGCATGTGTGCCCATGTCTGGGGAAAGACAGGAATTGACAGAGGGTGACATCCTCAATGTCCTGCACCTATTTATTGATGCCGGCTCTATCACAAGAAACCAGAGCTCACTGATCATTTAGCCTAACTAGCCAGCTTGTCCCACACATCCTTTGAATTTTCCTCGCAAGTACTGGGATGGGAGATGGTCACTTTGCCTGCCCTGACTTTTTACTTGCTTATAGGGATTTTAAGGTTCCCGTAATATGGAAATTCCTGGGAATCTCCTCTGTCTTAGTTACGGCTTTATTGCTATGAAGAGACAATATGACCACAATAACTCTTATAAGTAGCATTTAATTGGGCTGGCTTACAGTTCAGAGATTTAGTCCATTGTTGTCATTGTGGACAGCATGGTAGGATACAGAAAGACATTGTACTAAAAAGGTAAAAAATTGAACCTCATGTTTGTATGGCAAGCATTTTTTCCACTGAGGCACCTGACCATCCCTCAGGACTGAATATCTTAAATGTATCATTCTTCCTTTGTATTATTTCTCTATTTTTAAAAACTAAAATATATCTAGAAGATCATGGAACAGGTTTATTTATGTTTTAGATATATGGATGCCATGAGCCACAGAAGAATTCTTTAGAGTCATCTTTCTTAAAGAGTAGAGTTCACCTAAGGTGATAGCAGACCTAAAGTATCAAGGATTAGAAGGAACCTGATCCCCATTGGCAACTATTGTATCAGGTAAATCACTGTCCTTATTCCATTTTATTGGGTGTCTTATTGCAAAAAGTTGTATCTATGAATTCGTATGTTTTCTCCTAGGAGGTGACACAGAACACAGTTTACTATACCAAATGGTAAGATACAAGGAAACGATATGATTAACTTAGCTCTTCTTTCACTATTGCAACTAGTCCAAAGAGGCGCTCCTCATGAGTAGTCACTGGTGTCATGTCAAATGGCGCAGGTTTGCTTTTGCTGAGTATGACGTCACAATTGCAAATCCAGTTTACTGTGTAAGAAGCTGAATGTAAAATTAAACACCATCAAGACTGATTTGTTGTAGATTTCATCACTTCTAACCATCTTTATCCACAAAGAATATAAGAATTTGAAATAGAGAAAACAAAACTATTTGCCCGAGTCCTAGTTAAACTTGCTGTTCCTGCCTCCCTACTTGTCTAAACTATTTGTCATGTTCTCTTTTTTAGGTATATTTTTCAGATTGTGGGGAACAATCCTGATCTTCAGCAGTGGAGCATCTTTTTATACAATGGTGGCCACACACTTGTCTACTGCAACCATGGTCCCCTTTAAGCTCCATTTCTGTAGTGAATTATTTAGAAAAAAAATTGAGCATCTCTCTCTAACAGTCCCTTTGATATGTTACCACTCATGATGTTTAGGGATATGATTCTAATAACTTCACAATTGGAGTTTCCTTTGTGGACATGCTTTTTCCTAACAATGTATGTTAGTCTTTGTTCACATGTATTTATTTAGTGTACATGTGTGTGTGACACACATGCCGTGAGAAGCATGTGAAAGTCAGAGGCTAGCTTGCAGGGTTGGGCTTTTACCTTTTTACCAAGTGGGTCTCGGAGACTCAGTTTGGTGACAAGTGCCTTTCCCTACTAAGCCATTTTGTTCGCTCTCACCATTATTCATATATTAGGGGGAAAAAATTCTTTTAGAATGAACACGTCACTTGAGAAAAAATTGTAAGGAAAATGGAACAAGTTGAGGTGTTAGAGTTAGTTAATAGGTGAATATATTCTCTAAAGCCTTTTATTTTACATTTTGAGAAAGTTATAACTTGCAATTTTTATTATATTTAAATGCACATATTTGTATGGGAGAGTCCATGCCATGGCATGTGTGAGAAGTTCACAAGGCAACTTTGAGGAGTCAGTTCTTTCCTTCTATGATATCTGTCCTATCAGTCAAAAGTCAGAAAGTCAGATCCATCAGACTTGCCAGCAATTGCCTTGACCCTCTGAGCAATCTTGCCAGTCCGTAACCAAGATGATGTTCGAAACAGTAAGCAGTGAGACATTTTTAGAAATATACAAGTCTGAATAATTTCTTCATATGCATTGTTTGTCTTGACAATTATCTTTTCAGAACAGTAAAACAAACATCACTACTGAGAAACATGGAAAAAGGTCACAATTTTCACAGCCTAATCATGGCTCTAAAAATCTCTAATCAGAGCTGGGGCATCCAAATTCCTCCTCTCTCCAGCAAGCCAATCTGTCTCCCTGTTATACATATGACTTACAAGGACACTCTTCACAATAACTATGTGTTTATTCTGAGCCAGAGGACGTGTTTGTCTGCAGCTCTCCCAGGTGGCCTTCACTTTGCCCAGACTAGTCAGTCTTCCCCAATCCCAGAAAGAAGGGATCACTTATTGTTAGTTCTCTGTGCATGGTTTATTCTCTTCAGATAATTTTCTGCCTTTTTCTCTTCTCTGTAATCACTTTTAAAGTTATGTTTCCTTAAAATATATCAGAGCATAACTTTGAATCCACCATATAAAATCGTTTAGAAGACTGCTCAGTCTTTTTACTCTAGTCTAGCCTTCAAGCTTCTTTCCCAATTTCAACCAAATCTAGTTCCTCCATCTCTAACATAAATAATTTCTAAATAAAATTTAGCTACTTTTCTCATCTTCTTCTCATAGCAACAATATTAGAGTTTTTAACTTATTAACAGTTCACCATGGGCAGCAATTTGCATGCATGATACGATTTTATTTTTGAAATAGCAACATGAAATAGCTCACATTAATAAAACATGAACATTTTTACAAATAAAGATGTGAACTTTTGAATAAATTTTCCCTTATCACAAACTCATAGAAACATATAAGAGTCTGGGCTTTCAAAAGTACAAAGGCTTAATCACACTTATGCATTTCAATTTTACATCATTATTACAAATCATCAGTTGCCTAGCTTTTCATAAGTTGACACAGGTGGTTTCCACATGGGTACTGATCTTCCCTTTGGGCATAGAAAGATGTAGAATTTTCAAAATTCGGCAAGAGAAGGAAAGGAAAATCACTGATCTTTAGGACATTGCCTGGCAGGAATCCCTGGTATTGGGTGGTACTCTGCCTCTGACGCAGCCTTGTGTAGAGGAGGTACTAGGGACTCCACCAAGCAGATGAGATGGAAGCACTGCCTAATCAAGTTTATGTACATTAGTGTGCTGTAGGTCACCAGACATATTGAAGCAGATTTGTAAAATATATGATTATAGGTTTGAAATACAGGGATCCTCATGAAATAGGTGAACACTTTATACATGCCCTATAAGAAACCATGGACTGGAAACAGTACTATTACAAACACATGGGAACAAAGCTAAACAGGACAAAGTTAGCCCTTCTTCTCCCACCTAAGTTTTCCCTCAACCACATGGTGGGGTATAATAATAATGTTCCAGCCTAATAAAACAGGAAAATAGGATGAACCTTCCTTAATACTTCAAAGTTAACAAATATAAATGTATATTCACTGTTACTATAAAAAAAAGCTTTTATCGCTGTGATACAAGTAAAATCTAATATATACAAACAGAAGCAAGTAAACTTTGTCTAAAATCATATATAATATAAATGTATATGTATGTATGTGTGTGTGTTTGTGTGTGATGCTTGAATTCTTTAAAGGAACGGTGACTGTGAAGGAGCTGGCTGGGAGATAGATTTTCAGTTGTAGATTTCTGTGAATCTTTTCTTACCATCAGTAAAGCAGAAGCTTCCTCATGTAATCTCTAGACATGGTTTGATTTGCAATCAAATTCCTAAGCATTCTTGTTATTCAGTATTTGTCTATAAGACCTCTCACTTCACATGATTCTTGTTGCTTTTCTATCATTTTGTTGCATTGCCAAGACATTTTGTAATATTTCTGTGTATCCCTATGAAAACTTTGAAACCCAGTGTTTTAGTAGAATTTCCATAGACTATTCACACCCCAGAATATCACACTGCGTTTTGTTGGAGGGTCTTCAAAATGCTATACATTTATTGAATTTGGGCAGGAATATAAGAGTTAGGTAGTTTCAAGTGGGGATTGCCAGTTCTGAAAACTGGAATTCAGTTCTAGACCAGCCCTTTCTGCACTGCATGTGAGAACATAAACCTTTGCAGATACAATGTCTTCTAAAAAGTGGGGTAAATGACATCACCTACCTTATAAAGTCATTATGATATTTAAATTCAAATAAGTATCATATTTAGACAATATATAAATATTATATTATATATAAAATTATCGCTCTTGTTTCCTCTTACTCGGGTTCCAAGCCATTGCAGGTTGACTATGAGGTCAGATGGTATAATATCACTACAAGTTCAATGCCAACTAAAACACACTATACATTCTAGACTGACTCCAAACAAACTCTAAACTGACAACACAAACTCTACACTCGGTCCCTAGCACACATAGAGCAAATTTTCCCAGTGATGATAATTTCCACAGATTTCACTAGTGTTTGCAAATGGAAATAAGCCTCAGGTAATGTGGGATTCCCCTCTGTATGCTGTGAATACCATTAGTTAATAAAGAAACTGGCTTGGGCTAATAGGGTAGAACAGAGCTAGGCTGGGGGGTGGTGACTAAACTGAATGCTGGGAGAAATGAGATGGAGTCAGAGAGAAACCATGGAACCCCCCGCCAGAGACAGACATGCCAAAACTTTGTCAGTAAACCACTGCCATGTGGTGATACACAGATTAATGGACATGGGTTAAATTAAGATATACAAATTAGCCAATAAGAAGCTAGTGGTAATGGGCCAAGCAGTGATTTAAATAATATGGTTTCTGTGTGATTATTTTGGGTCTGAGCTGCTGGGTGACTGGGAAATAAGTGGCTCCTTACAACACTCAGGTGGCGTGTTTAGGTGGCCCACCTTGGGAGAAGTATTTCCAGGTTCCATTCAGGAATCCAAACCTATGCTTTGATAAAAGACTGAAAATTTAACCACCATAATTTTATGTTCATAAAGAGCAGTGGTGGAGAGAGAGAAAGAACCATTGTGAGCACATTTAAATGCACATGTTGTGCTGCTTGTAGTATTCACGAGGTAGGCATTATGCACAGTTCCCCAAGTTACCCTGGACAAAAGAAGCCACAAAATGCTAAGGTGTTTCTTGAAAATGCATTTTATTCAGGACTCTGAAAGGTAGTTGAAGCCATCGATGGGGGACTACCCCTCCCTCTGTTTTAATGTTCTTAATTTGCTAATGGAATGTTCGTGGCAAGATTTTGGGAGCCATGCAGAGCTGATTGTGTTGTTCGGTATTGATGTTGCCTGCAAATTAAATGTACCTAAGTAGCCACCTGTTTGTGCTTATGATTATGCAAAGCCCCATATGTTTCCCTCTCGACACATGGGAGGTAAATATTGAAAAAATTATTCTGGTGTGAAGGGTGAAAACAGCAGCAATTCTTTTGTAACTGTCAACATATGCCATCGTGTTTCTGGGGATTGTGGTGCTTTGTTTGACATATTTGCTGATTTTTGCCATGTAGTCAGTGTTGTTGTTTTTTTAATCTGTTACCCATAGTTATGCAAAAACAACTAAGATCCTTTTACATTAAATTCAAATTAAGAGAGGTATAATTTTCTGAGATAACTGTAAATTTTAAATGGATGTTGCAGATTGCAATGTAAATCATTTGATTTGCAAGATAAAGAAAACGGAATGACTTTCCCTTGCCTAAATCCCCCAGCCTAAAATAGAAATCCTTTCCTCCAAGTGTAGCCCTTCAGCTCCAGAGAACAGGAATTTGAGGTCCCACCTAAATTCGACATTTTCAAGCATGGGCAGCCTGTGCTGCCCATGAGACTTAGCTGGAAAGCCACTTGTCATCCTCTGACAGTCCTCCTCAGGCCATCTAAAAAGCCATTGAGCCAAAGACTTAGCCAGTCTTCCTGTGGACACATGGCCTCCCAATTCCACTGGGGTTTTTCATGACTCCCTCATCATTTTACCTCCAGTTCAATCCTCAGCCTATACCTCCCTGCTCCCATTGCCTTCTCTGGAAGGGCTAATTGTTGACAGTCTTCAGGGTCTGTGGGCATCTGCTACTCTTTGGAAGATGCTTCTCCTGCTTTTTTACTCCACTTGGTCTTTATTAATGTGGAGGCAGTTTGCACTGTTTCATGTAGTGAAAGGACAGTATTAGTGTTTCCTGATATCTAATTTCAACTTGAGGAATAAAATCAGATTTAAAAAAACAAAAGACCAAAAGTATCAGACTTGCTGCTGTGATGCACAAAAAAGGTAAACCAATTAGGCTTTCTACCTATGGCATTTAACTAGTAAGGTTATCAACAATCTAACAGCCCTCTTCAACTCTTCAACTTCCTGATAAAAGTTTTACTTACAACGGTGTTGGAAAATATCAAAACTATATCATCAAGGACCAATTTCTTTAAAAAAAAAAATAAGATAGTTGAAACTTAGAATTATAAAGGTCGTTTTATGCTGAGCCAAATTTAATAAAAACTCCCTATGTATTTTTAAAAGGTAATCATAGTAAGAGAAGTCATGACATACTTGCTTGTGTTGCGTGCCAAGATACATGATAAACTCTTATGATGTTAATGTTTTACAGCTCAGTGCATGAGGAAACTGATGAGTTGAAGAACATAGCTACAAGTTCACCCAAGTTTTCTTTTCTTTTTTTTAATTGAGCTTTCTTTTTAACTTGTAGAGTGACATTGTGTGTCTTTAGGATTCATCTAAGCAGACATATTCACTTTTAAAATCACTCACGTTCTCACTAGACTGAAAGAGCCTCTTTAATTTTTGACATATACTTACGAAACTTTATGTATATCCAGTAAAAAGGTTTTTTCAAAACCACTGAAACACTGCTTTTGTATAGACTTTCTCTCTTTAGTATCAAACCATAACTAAAACTAATGTTTTAAGAATCTTTAACAAATAAAACTTTCAATGGCTGAATAACATAGTGTAACATTTTTATTACTACATTTTTTGCACCTGAGCTTTTAACTTGCTTACATTATCTTTCCCTAATAAAAATTCTAAAATAATTATGGCTTTAGAATTTACTCTGATGTGTACAGCATTGGATTAATGTTTAAAACCTTAGAAGGCCTTTCCTTCTGTAGACTGCCGTTCTAGGAAGACTGGACCAAGGCATAGACAAGCACAATGTAATCCTTAACCATAATCTCTGCAGATCTAGAAAGTGAGCATTTGCTAGTTAATTGATGGATAGATCCTGAAGAATATCAAATCTTTTCTGAAGGGCTAGGAAATCTATTGTTGAATTTAATTTCATATAGTGTATGATTTAACCTTCAGTTTGATTGGAGAGTGGCCATTTTTTGACGCTTCATTCGATCAGAATGAATGTAGCTAAATCAGAAAAATGTAGCTAAATTGCATAGGTTAAAGTTTTCACAGTTGTATTAATTTATACCAGTGAGAACGAACTAGATTCCATGTGGGTAGAAGCCTTTTGAATTATTTCTGTCCATTGATCACTTCTCAGTTAACTTCCCACTAAATTTATCTTTTTGCTGATATTTGATTGTGTGTGTGTGTACATTTGTAAAACTTGAACCTAGAGCCTCATACATGCAAACCAAGTGTTCTGTACTAATTTACATCCTCAACCCATTTTCCTTTATTTACTTATTTACGTTTTTGGGAAAGGGTCTAGATAAGATGTTCAATCCAGTCTTGAATTCACTCTAAAGCCCAGGAAGATCTTGACCTTGGTGATCGCCCTATGCCAGATACCAGTATTATAACTGAGATTACAGACCTGCCTTATCAAAGTTAACTTTTATTGACTTTTTGGTTTATAGTTTAGTTTTAACCAGTCTTATAATTTGCAATTGGAAAGCTGTTTCGAATATAATCAGTATTAGCTAAACGTTAATTTTTTTCATTTACTTCTATTATTTGCTATGTATTAGAAGTTGATGATTCAATTTACTATACTTTTTCTGAATTGTATGTAACTATTAATGGAGAGACATTCTGTTGTAGATTAGAAGGCTCAAGATAATTAAACAACTTAATTTTCCACCCCAAAGTAATATTCTGCTTCCATAAAGTATAATATAACTTATAGCTTTATATTAGGTACTAATATTGGTAGAAAAATACTTCCTCAACACCCCATTTGGAAAAATATTTAAATATGATTGATCTTTTATTCTCCAAAATGAACTTCACAGTTATATCCTCAAGGACCAATATTGGCATAATCGCTATTATAAAATATAAGTTACATTTATCATTGAGCTAAACATAAACAAATTCAGAATCAATATATTTGCAAGATTCAAATTTCTAATTCAAAATATTAAACATATCTAACTATTTTTAATATATTTTCCCTAAATTTTGTGGTTCTTTGAAAATGTATTTACTCCTTTTTTTTATATCTACCTATTTGTGCTGGGTGTATTCATTCCCTAACCATCTATCCCGCCTTTATTCACCTTATCCCCCCCTCCAGTCCTATTATCCCCTTAGACATTTGTAGTCCTCTATTTGGGTCACATATACATACGTGATCAAGTCAAGTAAATATTCAATAAGTAATCCTAAGATATACTAAACAGTTATGTTTATATTTATAAATATGTGTTTATATCTGTTACTGTTTTACACCTTTTTGTAAATCATCATCCTAGAAAGCTTGCTTAATTAAGAAAATTCTCAACTTTTTCTTTCACTGAATTTTACTAGTGTTTCTGTGCATTATTGTTATCTGTAAATAATGGTCATCATCTCAATGTTGGAGGTTTTCCAACTCATGAATCCTGGGCATATTTACTTATTCCTATTTCTAAAACAATACCAAATAAGATACAAGACAGGCACCCTGACGTCCCAGCTGAAGAGCCGTACACAGGGTGATCCATACCTGCCTGCAGTACTCTGAGAGCTGCGCAGCCTCTGCTGTCCGTCCCTGGCCTCGCTACTCTTTTCAACTCCAGTTAAATTATAAGTTTAATTAGAGGGTGCTTTTTAAAAATTATTGTATGGGACAAGGATGCCAACAAACAGAATCACATTCTGTAAGCATGTAGGTTTTGTTATATTAAGTCAAGTTCTAATAAAGTCGTAGGTATAAAAACATAAGGGGAAGATGAACAGTTCAACTTCAGCTATTAAAAAGCATCTAGGTTGGTTCCTCACATGTCCCTAGTAGTAATGCAGACTGGCAAAGATACTACAAAGTGTAATTTAGCAGTATATATCAAGAATGTTTTAAGGTCTGAGGATATGACTAATGGTAGAGATCCAAGGAACTAGTTTTCCTGGGAGATCCAAGGAACTAGTTTTGACCCTCAGCATCACAACACACACACACACACACACACAGAGAGAGAGGGGGGGGGTTCCTAGTGCTCAGAAGGCTGATACAGAAAGACCATAAGTTCAAAACCAACCTGAGCTACATAATAAGATACTGTCCTAAAACAAACAAAAACTCTTTAAAAAAAATTTTTAAGCCAACAGTTTTAAGTCCATGAAATTGCAGTAATCAGATGTAAGAATAAAGTATTTTCCAAAGCTTATTCATTATAATAGAAATTGCATAAATAACTTATCAAGAAAAGTAATAAAAATGGAAGATGCATATGAGAAATACAGAAAACAAAAATTGTCCTTTTGAAGAATATTCATTGACAGAGGTAAATATATAGAGATGAACTTGTGCATATTATGTTAATTCATGTGACTACCTGTGGGTGCCTATTTACTGTACCTATAAAATAATATAAAGAAATATATCACAAACAAATATTATTAAATAGCTCTAGTATGAAAATTACAGGGCTTTTATTACTTTCCTTCAGTTTTCTTCTATTTTCTAATTTTCTAGAAGATGTGTTGCAGGTAATAGTATGAGAAATTGATACGCTTTAAACTTGGGCCATGAAAACTTATTCATCAATGTCTATAGTAGTTCTTCCTTGTAATTATTAAAATATGAAGAACTATAGAGGGTTTGGGGGTGGACAATGCACATACAGACAAAGAAATATCAAGCCCCATTAAAAAGAAATAATACATTAATCTATGAAAAGCTATGAAAAACCCTTATGTACATTTAGGGAATGAACAAAGGAAATCTGAAAAAGCCACATACTCACTGAATTCCAAGCATGACATTTAGAAAAAAGTAAGACTTCACAGTCAGTAAAGGGTGTAGGTGTGTAGAAGAATACGGGTGCACAGGGGACTTTCAAGGCAGTGAAACTATTTCATATGATACTATAATGATGAATATGTATCATTATTCATTTATCAAAACCCATAGACTGTACAACACCAAGAGTAATCAATGACCTCAGAGTATCGGTCCTTCCATTACAAAACTTGTACCACTCTAGTGTAAATATTATTCTTGGTAGACACTGTGAATATTGGCTTGTGGAGTCAAGAAGGAGTTGAAAACCAGTTTGTGTTCCAAAGACTCTTGCTAAAAGAAGCAAGATATAAGACAGAATTTGCACTATTTTTATAACTATATTATCTTTTTTTTTTTTGAGGGGGGGCGTTTCGAGACAGGGTTTCTCTGTGGTTTTGGAGCCTGTCCTGGAACTAGCTCTTGTAGACCAGGCTGGTCTCGAACTCACAGAGATCCACCTGCCTCTGCCTCCCGAGTGCCACCACCGCCCGGCATAACTATATTATCTTGGGAGATGTTATAAACAGCCTCTAAATGCTTGAAATATCATTGAGTATAAATAAAATAGAAAACCATACTATGTCTGTTCTGTAAAGAGTGAGCGACCTGAAGACCAGTTTTTAAGGGCAAGCCAGTTGCTCTCACAATGGTCTTTCCATGGTAATGCTGAAAGACATCATTAGCAGAATTACACATACAGGGGAGAAAAATGAACACGTAATAATAAAATAGAGCTCAGAAGCAGACATGAAATATCAAAGAACAACATCAGCTCTGGATTTGCCCATTTTCATGTCATTGTATTCAAAACAAAATTCTGGTCCAGTGCTAAGAATTTAAAATACACATGGGTGGAAAGTAAAATATTATTTTAACCTAGAACTTTGCAATCTATTTGTCCTTAAGGTGGTATATGTTATTGCTAACCAAAGGCTAGAAACTAAGAAAATTAATTTTATTATGATTTAAATACACAACACAATTGACCCTAAAATTAGAATAGTAAATTAGTACAAAAGCTGACTTTCTTTTGCATGTTAATTTGCATTTTCTCACATAGTTTGTGTATAAAACTCCCTTTGACCAGGAAAAAAAATGATATAGTAGTAACAACTGAGTTTATTTTGCTTAATTGAGAACTGGAATGACATGCTTTAAAAGAAACTGACCCAGAAAATGTGGGAAAATGTCCTCTGCTTCTTTGGATCACAAGTCCTGTGAAAAACAGAGTTCTGTGGCTGCTTTCAGCTCCACTCTATCCTCACAGCCTGGTGGAAAAAGCAATCCTTCTTTACATCTTGCTTCTTTTAACAAAATTCCCTCAAAAACCAAAAGATCAAAATTTTATTTATCACTAACATGTATTTTAAGGATTTTTACGTAATGTTTTGTCAGATTATTTTAGGGAGTCATACTTTTTAGTCAAATGAACAATTCCCTGCGATTATAAAGTGACAGCGTTGGAGAAGATGCTCAGTGGTAGGCTGAAATGCAAGGATTCACTACCTGTCTTAGACTTTCTGTTACCACCATGATGAACACCACGGCCAAGAAGAACGTGGAGGAAGGAATGGGTTTATTTCAGTTTGCCACTCTCAGGTCGTATTCTGTCACTCAGGGAGGTCAGGGCAGAAACACAAGCCAGGAACCTGGAGGTAGGAACTGAAGCAGAGGTCCTGGAGGAACACGGCCTTCTTCAGCCTGATTTTTATACCAACCAGGACCATGGATGGCACCATCCACAGTGAGCTGGGCCCTCCCACATCAACCATTAATCAAGAAAACAAACAGGGCTAACTTACCAGACAACCTTACAGAGGCATTTTCTTACTTGAGGTTCCCCCCTCTCTGATGACTCAACTTTGTGTCAAGTTGACAAAAAACCTGCCAGCATCCCCTGAATGTAGATTATTGTTATTCCATAAATTAAATATATCAGTCTCCAAATGAAGCAATGGAAAAATTAATTTTGAAAAATGTTAAGGATTTGGGGCTTTTAACACCCAGGCAAAAGGCATATAATTATTTGATAATTTTTTATCATTTTACCATAATCAATTTTATACAGAAGCACTTATATTCAGCCAGTTTTAGTCACAAGTTATTACTAATAGTTTTTCTTTTAACTTTTCATATGCTCAAGAAAAGGATGTGGGATGATTTTGTCTTAAGATGCTGAATTTGGGAGTATTTTTTATGCAGCACTGCATAATATATTAATGTGGCTACTAGAATTTTTTAATTATTTATGTAACTCATTTCTATTGGACAGAGCTAGTGCAGATTTAATAAAAACCATTTGCTAAGTATATGGCTTTGGGCAGGTTACTCTGCCTCCAATTACCTAGATGTTTCATCTGTCAAATATGGATTGGTTCTATAACTTACATATACACACATATATTCAGAATACCATCTGACATAGCATCATCTCGCCTTCATGGAGTGTGGAAGGCTAGCCTAGCGCATGGAGTAGCAAGGGATATGCTATCTCTAAGCTCTGCTTTCACATTCCTTGCACACCGTCTGTCTCCCGAAATAAGATTTTTCCACAGTAATACAATTCATAGACTAGGATATAAAAATTCAAGGAGAAAAATTTCTTCAATCTAGTCTTGTAATTTTAGCAGAGGTTTTATAGATGGATCCACAGCTCTCCTTGAGCATATGGTTTAGAGACACAATGTAAAAGGCAAAAGATTTATAAGATTTCAAAGGAAACCAGTGCATAGGAGATACAACGTACAATTGCTATCTGCGGAAAAAAAAAGCATCATTGTTCATCATAAAGATGTAGGGAAACATTTTCTTCCAGGGTATTTCTCAAGACTAACCAGGAGATGTTTGTGATTCACACTTCGTCACACCACAGAGGAGGAATAAATCTTTCTAGAAAGTAATCTAGGAATTTGGATCCTCACTATAAACCAAATATGATGTGATTTACCAATCTATGGGGATAATGCAATCAGCTACCAAGTATTAGGATATATTTTTGTTGTGTTTGGCAGCAACGGCCAAGTTTTTTAGTTCAGCAAAGAAAGCTGTCTTCTGAAAGAACAAACTGTGCTTCTTGGGCAGTTTGTTTATTCTCATAGAGGAATGGAATATTCACTTTTTATCTTCTAATGTATTTGAACATTTGGGAGGTGACAAAAATGGAGACAGATGAAAGCATTATATTAAAGGTTGTGAACTGGTGTACAGTGAACATTTGCTGTCCTGTCTATCTTTTAGCAAAACAGATTTGCAACTATTCCCCAATACTGTCCTTCCTAAAGCCCTGCAAATCTTTCCTGCTTTGACACTTGCTGAAACCTTGATGCTTGCTGGAGCATTGATGTTTCCTAGGGCCTAAATTTTTAGAGCCACATCTGCTACACTGTTCTTGGCACAAAGGCCAGTAGCTTTTGTAAGTAGATTATGCTTATTTACAAGTGAAGCCTTGTAGGATCCTTTCCTTGGGTCTCATCAGAAGGTTTCAATTAACATCTGAAAGAGAGTATGTGTGTTTAAGTATTTCAACACAGGTGATGGAAGTCATCAAAATGATGATGCAGTCCTGCCTCTCTAGAAACTGCTTTCTACATTAAAAACAACAAACTGCTTCTCAGAAAAGGGATCTTTTTCAGGACTCTAGAAATTAACCAAAGAGTTGAAGCAATCTCAGAAGAATCATGGAGATGACAGAATCTCAGTAAGTAGAACAAATGTAGTGTTTAAGCCTGCTCTGTCCCCACCATCCCCATCCAAGCTCCACAGCAATTTGAAAACCAAGAGCCTGAGAAACAACACTGTGGAAGGATATAATTGATGCTTCTTTAGTCCCAAGTCTAGAAAACTATATTTAATATTTCTAGAAGCCCTCTGGAAAGCTACACCTAAGGGTCATTTCTATTTTACTAATTTCTAGTTCATTCCATGGCAAAAACCTTCTCCTGAAAGCATTTTTCAAATACTTTAGTAGATAGTGCCTACCATTCTTAGCTGCCTGCAATGGCAGGGAAAAACAAGAATGTAAGAGGAACAGGCTCTTCAAAACTGGATATGTGAGATGTCTTAAGAACAGGATGCTTCAATAAAATGCATAGAATTTAAAAGGCCATATACTCATTAGAGTTCTGCACATGTCTAGGATTGTGTGCACACCCAGCATAAACCTTGGAGACCTTGACCTCTTAGTCCTGTTTTTCTCTGAGGCTGTCCCTGAGCAGATTGCTCCTGAATTGTGAAGACACACCCCAAACAAAGACAGAAATCACTGAACAAAAACTGAAGACTTGTAGGTTTCATTTGAAGAAAAAAAAGACTACCTGTTGTCTACAAAGCAAAGAATTTAGTAGCCATACATGGCAAAAAAAAAAAAAATAGGGACTTCAGTAAGAAAAATGCTAAACAATTGGCAACAAGAGGAAGAATAGGATTTTGAGTGTTTTAGTTTCAGTTCTTTGAAACAATCAGAGTTTAGGGGTGGGTGGGTGGAATAACACAGGGGTAAGGCATCTATTGCTGATCCTGGTAACTTGTTAGATTCCTGGATCCATACAGCAGAGGGAGAGAACCAACTCCTGCAAGTTGCCCTCCAAACTTCTCATGATCACTGTGACATGTATGTGCCCCCCATACGCACTCGCACAAAACAAATAAAAAATTGCATTAAAATATTGAGTTTTTAAAAAAGAATGAATCAGACACAAAAAGAGCATGGTCCATATATGGGCATGGGGAAACCATTGAATCCAGTGCCTGAGGAAGTGTAGACAATCAAACTAAATAAAGAAATAATTTGTGATAGTTAGTTTACACTGAAGGAAATAGGGTATCTAGATATATAGACATGAGAATGCTCTCTTCCAAAACTACATTACTGGTCACATTTTAGATTATTGTAATTGCACAAACTGAGGGACAAAGTATGAAGAAGACAGAGAGTAAATATAGCAATAAGATCTATCAGTCGCAAATATGCTTAAGAAGATGGGAATCGTCACAGTACGAGTAGACACATAGAGAAGAACACTTTTTCATCAAAAACTCACAAAACCTTCAACGTTTGATTTTTTTGAAGTGAATATCTGTCAGACGCTCAAGTAAATTAGTCAAACTATATTATTATGGCTAAAAATGCTACTTAAAAGATTATATAATTTTCAGGACATGTGCTAAAAATAGCTTAAAAGTCTATATTTTTTTTTCAAAGTTTGGAATCCTAAATGTCTATGAAGCATGTGTGCTCTAATCTGACACTAAGTACACATCTGTGATTTAGGGAAGAAGTCTGGGCCGAAGTCCAAAATACCACACTAATTTATCAGCTCACAAATGATTGGAATTTTGTTAAAGCCTAACTAACCCAAGGCAAGGATGATAACACTAACCTTTCAACTTTAGAAGAGGAAAATACCCATCTGCACAAATACAGCCCGCTGCAGCCAATTTGTCCCACTAAAGGGGAGGGCAGGCTCTTTTGAAGGTCACAGTTCAGAGGCACAGGCTCAATACAAGAATGAGACCGACAAACTACATCTCCTCATCTGTACCTTGTCTTCATGTCACCATAGGAATATTTGCCACAGCAGCCTGCCTAAATATCAAGAAGAAAATTATAATGCATTCATGCTCAAAGAGAAATACACACTTTGATGAAACAAAATAACACCAGAGTCAGGCTTACATATTTGAATCACTGCAATAAGAATGCCTTTTATAGGCTGGCTAAAAGATTTGGTGTGAGCTAGAAAAATAATCAGAATCTTCTTGAAAAACAAAAAGGAAATAAAACAATGTCTTTGAAATCCCAGAACATCCAAGAACCATGAGCAACAAAAGGTACAAAATGTTCAAATGGGAATATCAGAAAAAAGAACAGATTAGAAAGAAAGTTGAAGAAATAATGAAAAATATTTTTTTACAAATTAGTGTTAAACATAACAGCATATTCTGCAAACTCAGAAAACACCAAGCAAAATGAAGGATAAAAACTGCACCTTAGCATACTATATAGAATAATCACTAAAGGATTTAGGGAGATGAAATATCTGTGATTAGAACAACCTAGGCACTGAATCTACTGAAACCATAAAATGAGAGAGTGGAGTGAAATTCATAGAGTATTTAAAGAAAACAATCTACTGACCTCATCCTGTAATTAGTGAAAATGATCTTCAATTGTGACAGAAAATCAAAAACATGACTGATTAAAATCAAGGAACTGTGCAGTCAGTAGAGAATTGCCTCTCAAAAAAGAGCTAAAACTTATTCAATGTATGTGTGCACATCTGTGCATGTCTGTGTGTGTGCATGCATGAGTGCCTGTATATACATGTGGATGAGTAGTTGTGTGGGTGGAAACCCACAAGAGGGTCCACTCCATCTTGACTGAAGGTCAGAGAGCTTAAGCCTACTCTTGCTTTCAAAGAGATTGACAAGAAGTCTGACTTCAGGAGCAGCTACAAAAATGTCTTGACCTAGGGTGTGGTTATTTGGTATTTAGGGTTTTAAGGTGACTCACAGTGTCAATATTTATTGACAAAAGGTTTAACTTAAGGTGTGGCTACTAACAAAGATATCTTGAGGATGGGTGTGATTTCTTGGTGGGTTTGGGTATTCAGATGGTAATCACTTTGTTCCTTTTATCTTGATGAAAAATGTCTTTTGCTTTCTTCCCCTCTTTTTTTTTTTTTTTTTTTTTGGATTGTGGTATTTAGAGATCATAAGAAATAAACACAGGTGGATTCAGTATTCACTGAGCTGCCTTCCTGGTACTATCCCATGTCTCTGTATTTCTTTTACATCTCTGCTCATTCTGCCGAACATTTCTACACCTCTGTTCATTCTAACATTTCACATGTCCCTACCCTGAAACATATGAACCCATTGAGGCTGAACCCCGATAGGTGTGTTTATATATGTGTGTGTAGATGGGCACATCTGCATACGTGTATATGAACATGTGTCTATGTGTTCAAAAAAGAAAGAAACAAAGAAGATCTTCTGCAGGAAACAAGAATTTGAAACAAATTATATCAAATAAATGACAAAAATAAATAAAATGAGATGAGAAATGATTAATCAAAAAAACAGGAATTAAAAAAGAGAAAAAAGAAAGCATTTTCAACAAATGGTGCTGGTGTAACTGGATGTCAACTTGTAGAAGAATGCAAATAGATCCACGTCTATCCCCATTCACAAAACTTAGGTCCAAATAGATCAAAGACCTCAACATAAATCCAGCCACACTGAACCTCATAGAAGAGAAAGTGAAAAGTAGCATTGAAGACATGGGCACAGGAGACCACTTCCTAAATATAACACTAGTAGCACAGACACTGAGAGAAACAATTAATAAATGGGACCTCCTGAAACTGAGAAACTTCTGTAAGGCAAAGGACACAGTCCCTAAGACAAAATGGCAGCCTACAAAATGGGTAAAGATCACTAATCCCACAAAGGACTGATCTCCAAAATATACAAAGAACTCAAAAAAACTAGATATTAAAAATATCAAATAACCCAATCAAAAAATGGGATACAGATCTAAACAAAGAATTCTCAACACAAGAAACTTAAGGAATCACTCAACATCCTTAGCCATGAGGGAAATATAAATTAAAACAACTCTGAGATACCATCTTACACCAGTCAGAAGGGCTATGATTAAAAACACCAATGACAGCCTATGCTGAACAGGATATGGAGTAGAGAGACCACTCCTCCATTGTTGGTGGGAGTGCAAAGTCTTACAACTACTTTGGAAATCAGTGTGGCAGTTTCTCACAAAATTGGAAATCAATCTACTTCAAGACCCAGCAATATCACTCTTGGTCATATACCCAAAGGATGCACACTCATACCACAAGGAAATTTGCTCAACTGTGTTCATAGCAGCATTATACATAACAACCAGAACCTGGAAACAGCCTAGGAGTCCTTCAACCAAAGAATAGATAAAGAAAATGTGTTACATTTACACAATGGACTACTACTCAGCAGTAAAAACCAATGACGTCTTAAAATTTGCATGCAAATAAAAAGAACTAGTAAAAAAACATCCTGAGTGAGGTAATCCAGACCCAGATGGACAATCATGGTATGTACACACATATAAGTGGATATTAGATGGAAAAACAAAGGATATCCAGCCTATAGTCCATGATCACAAAGAAGCTAAGAAACAAGGACAATTCTGAGACATGGATCCCCCTGGAAAGGGGAAACAGACAAGCTCTCCTGAGAAAATTTGGAGGGAGAGAAGAAAGGATGGAAGGGGAGGTGCAGGGGAGAAGGGAGGGAGTATGAGAGCATGAAGGAGCTAGCTGGACACTCAAGAAGGATGAAGGAGGGAGAGAAAGGAAAGAGATATCTTGATAGAAGGAGCCATTAAGGGGCTGGCGAGAAACAGCACTGGGGAAATTCTACACAAGGATGACCCCAGCTAAGACTCTAAGCAAGAGATAGAGAATGCCTAAACTGGCCTTCCCTTGTAAGCATATTGATGACTACCTTAATTGTCATCATAGAACCTTAATCCAACAATTGATGGAAGTGGATACAGTGAGCCACAGCAAAGCATTGCGCCAAGCTTCCAGAGACTAGTCCAAGAGAGAGAGGAGCAATAAATAATATGAGCAAAGAGGTCAAAACCCTGATGGAGATTCTCACAGAAATACTGACCTGAGATAGTGAGAGCTCACTGACTCTGGACTAATAGCGGCAGGACCTGCATAGGATCAAACTAGGCCCACTAAATGTGGAAAATCAATAGATAAAAATTTAAAAAAAAAGATCAAGAAAATAGAATAATATTTAGCCAGAATAGCAAAGACAAATGGAGAGAATAGAAACAGATACCTCAAATCGAAACAGAGAGATTCTGTAGCTCCTGTGGCATGCCAGTCTAACAATGCACATATGAACAAGCATGTTCTCACCATCTTGCCAACCAGTTTTCAATAGTCACCTTTTCGAAAGACACAATCTGCAGAAACTCATCAAAGAAGAAACTGGCTCTCTCAACGGAACTATATTTATCAAAGACATTGAATTAATGATTAATGACTTCCAGACCAGAAAATGCCAGGCCCAGATGGGATTCACTGCTAAGTTCTTCCAAACAGTTAAGAAAATTATGGGAAAACATGTTTTTTTTCCCTAAAGATAAAAACATGGGGATACTTTTTGATTCAGTGTAGGTAAGCATTGCTCTCATGCCTACAGAATAAGTAAAGAACCTATACATCACTATCTCCCATTACTATAAGAATCCTCAAAAATATCATCAAATTAAATCCTACCCTGATTAAAAAAGGGGGTGGGATTAAACTGTGGTTTTCCTATTTACTAATTAGAGAATGGTTTGGCATTTGAAAATTAATTAATGTAATTTATCATATACAGAAGCTAAAGAAGAAAAATCATATGATCACACCAACAGACAGATAAAAAGCATTTGACAAAACCCCATGTCCATTGAGTGCAAAAACGATAATATAATACAAACCTCAGCACTTTAGACTACAAGGCTACTTGACAACACACTGGAAGGCTTACTAAGTACTTTTTAACATTTTGCTGATCACTAATGCTAAGAGGCTCAAGCAAAAGTGTCTTTGTTCACAGATGACACATTTATTCTCACATAAAATCTTAAAGAGTCAGCAAAAATAATCCAAGACAGTGTCTAATAAAAAAAAACGGACTGAAATCTCAAGGTCCAAATCAGGAGCAGAAGGAGAGAGAGCACGAGCAAGAAACTCAGGACCGCGAAGGGTGCACCCACACACTGAGACAATGAGGATGTTCTATCGGGAACTCACCAAGGCCAGCTGGACTGGGTCTGAAAAAGCATGGGATAAAACCGGACTTGCTGAACATAGCGGACAATGAGGACTACTGAGAACTCAAGAACAATGGCAATGGGTTTTTGATCCTACTGCACGTACTGGCTTTGTGGGAGCCTAGGCAGTTTGGATGCTCACCTTACTAGACCGGAATGGAGGTGGGAGGTCCTTGGACTTCCCACAGGGCAGGGAACCCTGATTGCTCTTAGGGCTGATGATGGAGGGGGACTTGATTGGGGGAGGGGGAGGGATATGGGAGGGGGTGGCGAGGAAGAGGCAGAAATCTTTAATAAATAAGTTAATTAATTAAAAAATATATATATATATAAAAACATCCCCCGCAAAAGAGCAATTAGAGCAAGCATAAAATGGTTTTGTTTGTTTTTTTTTAACTACTTGCTTTTGTAAGCAAATAGTTAAGACGAATTTGAAATTTAAAATTTTCCATAACTATCCTCAAAAGGATGGGCTGACAAGACGGTTCAGGGAATAAAGGTGCCTGCCATCCAATGTAATGACCTGA
This sequence comes from Chionomys nivalis, assembly GCF_950005125.1. NCBI lineage: Eukaryota > Metazoa > Chordata > Mammalia > Rodentia > Cricetidae > Chionomys > Chionomys nivalis. Next base: position 39,456,204 of record NC_080087.1, on the reverse strand, counting down.
ATTTGAGCCTCGGGAGCCACGTGGTATAAAAGAGAATTGACTCTGATAAGTTCTCCTATGGCTCCTACATGCACATCTTGGCATGTGTAAACCCTCCCCAATAAACAAATTTAAATGCAAATAAAGTTAAATATCTCTAAATGCAATAGTTATGAATCTATTAACTTATGTATTAATTTTCTATGAAGAAGACTATAAAATCCTGATAAAAGCAAAATTGTATAAATGAATAGAGTAATATTCTACATCTATGGCTAGAAAGTTTCACTATTGTAAGAAAAAGTCAGTTCTACCCAATTACATCTGTTAATTAATTATAAGTACAGTCAAAATCTTGGGAGATTATTTTATGAATATTAACAAAACTTTAAGAGTTGACATGGACAGGCAAAGAAGCACAGATTAGGCAACGTTTTGAATATTAACAAATTCAGACTAATGCTCCCACCTAATATCAAGACCTATTATAAAGTGTTAACATTATAGAGAAAGTGGTGCTAGTGAAAGAATAAAGACTGTCGAATCTGACACAAGAATAGCACAGGAGTTATTCCAGAGATATCTAGCCAACTAAAGGAAGCAAAGGAAACATAATGCAACCGATGCATTCTTTGCAACAAACAATTCCACACCATTGCATGCAGAAAAGTGAATACAGGTACAGAACTTACACCCTTACTCAATATATATTAACTCAATATAAATCAGCAGGCCTAAATGTGAAACCACAAAACACCAGGTAACAGTTTGAGTAACTCTAGATGACATTGGATTTACAGATGAACTTTAGGTACAATCATAAAGCAGAATCAAAGAAAGAAACAAACAGTAAGCAAGACTTTATTTAAAATGTTTCCAAAAATGACACTATCAAGATAATGAGAAAATGAGCCATAAAAGCCATAGATTTAAGAGGAAAATATTTACAAAAGCTAAATGTGACAAAAGGTTATTATCCAAGATTTACAAAGAGTTCATAATGTAAGAAAACCCATAACACATTTTGAATGGACAAAAATCAAGAGATTCCTCACCAAAGAAAGTATATTTAAATATACCCATTATCACTAAAGTTCCGTCTGGGAATTGCATATTAAAACCAGATTAAGTACAGATTACATGGATACCATAGGTATACAAGTACTGAATGATCAAATGCAGACACTGATAGAGCCAAATCCTGGTAAGGACATGGAAAAAGAAGGCTCATTCATTGTTCATAGTAGAAGAACATGGCAAAGTCATTTTGCAAAACAGTTTAGTACTCTGTTAAAATAAATATTCTGTTACTACATTTACTATGTAATTCAACAATCATAATGAGGTCTTTCTCTCTTTCTTTCTTTTTTGATATGTTTGGCTAGGAGATTAGTTGACTTTGGTGTTTTGGAGACTGGGTCTCACTGAAGAATTTTCTAGTCAAGTTTGTTATGAACCCGAAACTGTTCTAAAGGAAAAATCTATTACAGTTCAACAAAAACTAAAGTGGAAGATTGAAAATGCCCGTCTACAGAAAGTAGCCAGCAATGAAGCAGCAGAAGAGCAGAAAACATGAAAAGTAGGAAAAAAATGATGGTCATAAATTCTTTATTATCAATGATATTAGCTAAAAGTGGATAAATAATGATTAAAAGGAACTTTGGTATGGTAAGAGAAAATTATCAAAGCGTATGCTATGTGTTACAAAAGATAAACTTTAAATTCAAAAATGTAAGTAGTTTGGGTGTAAAAAAAAGTAGATTGACTGTGTAATTAGTTGCAAAAAAGAAAATAAAGACGAAGCAAACCGGAATAATTGTTTTAAATCAAACAAAATACAGCAGAGCAAGCTAGTGCACACTTGTAATCCCAGCTCTCAGTAGGTTACAGCAAGAATATTGTGAATTCAGTGCCAAGCTTAGCAGTAGATCAAGATGTTGTTTAAAAAAATCAATAAGTCAAAAAAATGTAAAAAATTGAACCAAATTTACTTTTAAAAGTGTTATTACTGAAAAAGAAGGTTATATGATGTTAAAAGAGATTCTCCACTCAAAATCAGTAGCAATTATAAATATAGATGCATATTCCCAGACACTCAAAGTACATTAAATAAAAATGTACAGAATTTTAAGGAGCTATATAATTGAATAATAATAATAATAATTGGGGTATTTAGCATCATTACATTTTTAATACATATGTTATATGTGGCTTGATGAGCGTATTTTATCCCTCAAACTGTCCTACTGATTCCCCTTTTTTTACCCCTATCTTTCCTGTTTTCTTTTTCCTTAAACAACTCTTCTCTACTTTCATTTAATATACACATACATGATTTCAACAGTAGTTATATTGTTATGAAGGATCAGCTAAGAAATGAGCAGAACACCCCTACAAATGAGTCATTAAAAGTTTTTAATGGACTTCTATAAGAATAGGGCTCATATTTTTCTGTATAGAGTATATATTTATAAAACAAATCTCAGTATATTTTTAAAATTCATAATTTCAGAAAGTATGTCTTCTAACAGTTGAAGTACCAATGATCAATGAATGTATGATTGAAATGTTCAAAATCCTTAGCCTACCAAAAAAATACAAAATAAAATAGCGTTGAGATTCTATCTCACCCCAATCAGAATGGTTATCATTAAGAAAATAAATAACAATAAACACTGGCATAGAAATGTTATTTATTCAACCTATGGAAATTAATATGGAAGTTCCTCAATAAGCTAAAAATAGGACTAGCATATGACCCAAATACATTACTTTTAGGTAAGCACACAAAGTCTCTAAGTCCACATATTACAGAGATGTTGTCACCTGTATATTTATTGCTACACTATCCACAGGAGCCAAGTTATGAAATCATCTTAAGTGTTCATCAATCAATAAACTGATAAAGAATTGTGCTGTGCATGCACAGTGGAGTTATATTTAACCTTAAAGAAGAATTAAATTATATCATTTTCAGGAAAATAGACACAGCTGACAATATCACATGTTTTATTGCTCATTAATTTGTGGATCCTAGATTTTCATGCAGATATATAAAATTATAGGTATGTGTTATATGCAATATATGTATATTATATATGTAATCGTGTATTTATGGAGAAGCAAAACTTGGAGGATGAATGGCAAGAATGGGAGAGGTGATGAAAGAAAGAGGGAATGAATGTATTCAAAGTACATGATATAGTTATATGAAATGAAGCCTATCACTATGCATAATGAATATATATCAATAAAATTTTGTGTTAAAACATTAAAGGAATTTTAAATTATAAAATATTCTAAAATATGATTGTAGTTCAAATGAAATTTTTTAATATAGACCAAGCATATGCTGCTGTTGGGATTCATGAAAATTGCCTTTGATTCTGAGCTTTCTCCCCCAGGTGATAAAGAAAGATCTATATGGGATCTTTGAGTCTTTTCTAAAAGAAAACATTCTATAACCATCATAGTCATCATATCCTAACCCTCATAATAACACTCACTTATAAGCATGTCTTTAAACATTTCCTCAAATAATGAAAAATTACCATGCAGCACAAAGGAAGTTCCAAATAGTGATAACCCAAATTACACTTCAGTAAAAAGCCAAGTGTTTCCACTAGTCCAATAAGACATTCTTCTGCTATCTGAAAATTCTGAACATTTTAACTAAGTGAATGTTTATTCTGTATATCGTGTTCTGATTACTGAGAATTACAGCAATAAATGATTTCACTTCTGCTCTTAGCCACCTTATTATCTATTAGATCATGCTAGTCCAAAAAGCACAAAATAACTCCAATTACATATAAATTGCAATAAGTGCAATAAATATGGCATAAAACATAGTGATTTACATTGGGTATGGAAGCACTTGCATTTAACTCCAACATTTCAGAAGCAGGGGCAGGCACTCTATGTGAGTTTGAGGAATGACTCTTCTACAAAGAAAGTTCCAAGCCAGTTACATAGATATATGAGACATGCGCATGCAGTATATATATATATATATACAGAGAGAGAGAGAGAGAGAGAGAGAGATTAATTGATGATTGAGAGATTACATCTAGCTTTATTTCTGATAAAGCACTGGTGCTCAACCTCAGGTACATGATAGTATCACCTGGGGAGCTGTGAGAACACTTCGTGACCAGATTTCACCCAAATAAATCAGGATGTCTCATGCATCCTGACTTTCTACTCTCCCTACATGAGCCCATTGTGTAGTCAGGTTTTAAAACCATGTTATGAAAGACCAGGAAGAACGGGCATGCTTTTGGTTCAAAGGGACAGAAAATGGCACTTGGAAGAATCTTCTCCTAAATACACCTAATTTATTTTTACTCTCTAAACCTCAATTGTCACATTCTCTGAAGTGTATTTTGGACCCCTCCAATGATATCCATGAGAATCCTGATAATATTAATATAAGTTATCACTATTTTGTAGACTTTGTTATATTCCAAGACGCCATAATGAGTACTTTAATTATACTTCATTTAATTATATTACCCTTCTCCAAAACATTAGGAGCAATATAGCAGTATTAGTATTTAACTTTACATTTGGTGAAAGGAAATAATTTGTCATGGTAACACAATTAAAAACTGGTGGAGTTGGAAAGACAACTACCAAATCCATGTTCGAAAACAGGGCCTACTGATCCTATGCAGCTCCGATTTGCATTAATCACACTGTGAAACATATTGTATTGTAATATTTGTGATGTGCATTCACTACTTATTTGCTCATCCAGTTGACATGTATTGAGTTTGTTCTGAGTGTACTCGGTGCTAGAAATACGAAGTCTGAGTACTAGCAGTGTAGAGCACTGTCAGCCACTTCTTTTATAAGTAAAGCGTTTGATGATTTCTCAAGACCACTGGTTGACTGATTTCCTACCTGTAGTGACCTATATGCTACAAGATTGCAGTAGAGTAGCTATAAGAAACAATTTGCCTACAAAGCCTTAAAATGTGATGGTCTGACCATTTCCAGAAAGTTTGACTGCCCATAGTCTAGAGCACAAGACAAGTGAATCACTAGTGACTACCCAATGGTATGTATGCTGTGCTATTCACACATAGGTATATAAAAAATTAAATATATATAATAGAGTCAAATGTAGGGCAACCAATTCCTACAAGACATGGTATTGGAAAACTTGGTCAAGTTACCTATATAAAAGTAGCAACCAGATCGGTAAGATAATGTGGGTAGCTGAGGCAAGGAACACAGCAACTGTTTAAAAAATCAAATAGGTAGGTTTAAGTGATGCTAACTAGTTTTATACGCCTCATGAAAATGTAGTTTTGATTTCTTTTTCATTTTTATAATTTTGTTGGAGAGGGATATATGGGCAGGGCTTTGTTATGTGATCCAGGTTATCCTTGAAGTCATGATTTTCCTGTTTCAAAGTGCTGGGCTCATAGATATGCACTGCCATGCTCAGCTAACAGATTTTTTTTGACGCTCACTGGAACATCTAATGACGCACATGACAAAATGCCCTTCTGGGGATCAGAAGTCCTGGCATGTTGTTGCACAGTAAAGTGACTAAGGTTAAGTATGTACTGTACTTTTCAAAAAACTAACAGGTGTTTCTACAATGTTCACCATAAGGAAAAATAAATAATTGAGACAATAGCAACCTTTACCTTGATTGAAATATTATGTATGCATTCATGAAGGAAAATATTACATTTGTTCATAAATATTATGGTTATGTTGCTGTGAATCAGTTAAAAAAATATAACTCTAAAGACACACTAAGCACTTGTAAATAGGAAGTTATTTGCTAACTAAAGTGACTAGCTCCTATGCTAAAGTAGAATGAAAAATGTATAACATGGTTGCCTTTTGTAGTTCTTGAATTGATTGACCTATAAGAATTCTATCTTCTCCAACCCACACAACTACATGATCTCCCCCAGGCAGCTAGCACCGTTGCAGACTTGGAAATTCAGCACTCAGTCACCCAGACAGGACAGTCTGAAATTCAAGTTCAGTCTGGATTACTTAGTGAGAACCTGTCTCAAAACCACAACAGCAGCAATAACAAAAATAATATGGAAGGTGGCATTTTTCTTTGTTTCCAGTTGTTTTGATTGCATATAACTATTAATACCATGTGGAGTGTTTGCAGTTGACAGTACCTGGAAAATTCATGGGCAGTTCAAAGGGCTTCCGAGACTCAGAATCTCTAGAATTATCCTCGCAAATTTCAGCCATTATCTTCTTAATTTTGAGGCCTGTGATTTTAATCACTTCCCCTGTTGACAAACAGCATTCATTGCCGAACATTTCATAAATAGACCCTGAAAAGAAAGAGAATAATCTTATTTTAAAAAGGAAAGGTTAAACCGTAAAGAACAAAATCACTGCCAAGTGCCTCATGTATAATGTTTTCACTCAGTTCCTCCCTTTGCCATCTAATAAACTGAAATTAAATCTGACTATCCCACAATGCACACCATGCACCAGAAAACATATTGGATTTTCACTTTATCCATTGGGCAAAGTATAAACAATCTTGGGGTTTTTTTATTATTTTAAACTGAATTTTATGGTTTGTTCATCACCTTTAGCTCATTTACCCAAGGTCAAACCACAGTCAGGTCTCCTGCTGCCAGGAGTTATGGTACATTTTGCCAGGTCACAGAATTAGGTCCATATGAGTCAACAGCAATTTGAGTCAGTACTGCAAACAGGGCTATAATACAGTCCAAGCAGAGACAGAGATGCTTGTGTACCAAGGCTTCATACTAACAGCATCCTATTTATTTTTCAGATCTGGTTCTCTTCATCATCATGAATTTAATTTAAGTCTTCTTGCCCATTTTTATCTGTGGCTTTTTGACAAACCGGAGACAAGGCTCGATACCTTTGTGGCAATAGGTGGCAGAACAGCCCAGCTAAACAGAGCAGCTGTTCTTTGTCTCACAGTCTCAGCCCCTTCTTGACAAACCTTTCATCCCAGATACTCATGGTAAGGTTTTCATTCATGCATTGTCTTTCTGTGTCTCCAAAGAGAAGGTGACTAGGCTGTGAAACAATCAGACTATGAACATCAGGAAAGATGAGAGGTCACAGTTCTGAACAGTCAGCTCTAGTCAAAGGAGAACAGCTCAAGGAGGAATCTCTGGAAGACAATCGCATCACAAATGAACAGTCGCTTATACCGTAATGTAAGCGTAATGTAAGGAGCATTACAGGACTGCAAGCGTTTAAATACAATAGGTTTGACCCTTCCTCTAGGTGGCTTAAGCTTTTTGATCACACTAAACGTAAGGCTATGAGGGCAAATGCTAGCTCTGTCTGCTTTCTGAATTTTCTCCATTGAAAAGTAAATTTTCTAGTTCCCTTTTTTCTTTAGTCCCTTCACAGACTCTAGCCACATGTGTGTGTAAACATACATATTTGTAGATAGATGATAGATAGATAGATAGATAGATAGATAGATAGATAGATAGATAGATAGATAGACAGACAGATTATAACCCTCTTATGGCATTCATGGTATCATAAAAATTTTTAAATCTGAGATTTCACCCAGTTCAAAGCACTCTATGATTATATCAGTGTCCCAACAGGTAGCATGGCATGATGCAAATCAAAGAATTCTGAAGGATCTTGACTTCCTTAAGGACAATTTACACAGAGGCACAACCACCTCTAGGCAACCTAAGAAAGCAGATGTCCTGACTCTCATTGTTCTTCAAGAATACCTCTGTGGCCAGATTCTACCAGAGGCCAAAGGGCAAGAGAGCAGCTAGCAGCCTGGCAAAGGTGTGCCTCCCAGGCAGAGTGGAAATGGAAGTGCGCCGTGTGAGACCTTCCATCCTGCACAGAGAGCATCAGTCCTGGGGACCAGCTTGTCTGGTCCTTGACCTGTTAGCATCTTATCCGAAACCCCATTTGCCTTCTCACACTATTCTCTTAACTACTTAAGCTCTTGTACTTTCATTAGCCTGAGGACATAGAACTGCTAGACCCAAGTTGTATTTTGAACAAGCTGAGGTATGAAATAAATAATTTAAAAAATCCATGCGACATTTTCTGTCAGTAAACTCAGAACAGTTCTATGCTGTGATAAATCACATACTGACATTCTGTATCACTACCATTGAATCATCCTGTATCGAACTTTTCGTGAATTTGGTTTTTATTATTCCTAATTCAAGTTTAAGGTTCATTAGAAAAATAATAATTGAATTATATTTTTTGTATGATTACAACCCAACCAGGCTTCCTTTATACTCACTCAGTCAGTAGACTAATTGTGTGAGGTCTTGTGACTGGCAGTAGACATCAGGGATAAAAGGTCTAGTTTTTTCAATCAGAAGCATGGTCCTGCCAAGAGTGGGCAGGAAGCCAGTCCATTGCAAAAGACCCGGGGTGTAGGAAACCCTAATATAGGAAATGTGGAGTGTTGTGAAGTCCCAGAGACATCTCCGTTTCCATAGGAAAGAGAAAGCAGGAATGAGTCTTAAAGGACACAACAGCCAATATGGGCCTTAAAGGATGAGTCACTTGGTACTAAAATGGGCAGAAGCAATAGTATTAGAAAGGTACTGAGATATGAAAAAAAAAAAAAAAAACCTGATGCATTCTGGAAACTTTAAGTAGTTTCTTGTGTCTAAATTGTAAAGTAAGAGAGGTGAGGTGTTGTTTAGTTTTGTTTTGTTTTAAGAAGGAATATGTGGAACAAGTAAAAATAATATGTTTTTTTATTAGATTTGCAATGCACAAAACAACGGGCTGAAGTAACTTTAAAGTCAGGGAATCTGCATCTCCAGTTATCTGGGTGCAGAAAGAAATCCCATTTTAATAAGAGGTCATTTGTACTCTAGACATTAACTACCCAAACTGTGGTCCACTTTGCCACCCGGGAGCTTGTTAGAATCTTGGTCAAGTTGCTGAATCAGAACCTGCATTTTTAACAAGCTCCCCAGATGATTAATAAGTACATTAAGGTTCGTAAAGCTCTGGTCTGCGCTGCAAGCACAGAGCTAAAGTAACCTGTTTTGAGATTGTTGCAAAACAAATCAGAGGAAAAAGCGCCACCCACTCACAGAAAACCTTGGGTGTCCGTGAGGTGGGGAACAGGCAAAGGATTGGAGATATGTAAGGGTAAGGAGTGATTTTTCTTTATCAGGTGAAAGAGGACATCATTTAACTGAACACCTTTTAGCTGGAAGTCTTGAACTTAATTTCAGTACAATGCGTGTCTATTATTCAGTACGATTTATAGCCAACTCATGGGCAGGGAATGGCATCTTTTATAGATCCAAAATGATCCAAAATTCAAAAGATAAATTTGTGCAAGATTATATATCAGTTTGTAAGGGCGGGAAGCCAGAGAATTCTATGACAATAAAATTATGCATTCTAGCCAACACATTGAAAGTTTTTAGTCTCTTCCTAAGCATCTATTTCTCTCCTTAAAAATAGAAAAAAATGCATTTTTATTAACATTAGGAAAAGAACATCATGCAAATACTAATAGAAAATTCCTTATTTAACATGTGACCACCATTTTGCTACTAGTCAGAAAGTCTCTCTCTGCCTCTCTATCATGTGTATGTGTGTGTGTCTTTCTCTCTTGTTGCATAATATTTTGTTTGTGTTCTGACAAATAAAGCTTACCTGGAGATCAGAGGACAGTGATAGCCACTACTTAAATATAGAGGACAGACAGTGGTGGCACACACGTTAAATCCTAGCATTTAGGAGGAGGAAGCAGGAAGATTAAGAGTTCAAGGCCACCCTGGGCTACAGGAGATTGAACCAGTCTAAAAGAGAAACAGTCTGCTGGTGGTGGCTCACACCTTTGATTCTAGCACAGGGAATCTCATGCTTTTAATCCCAGCAACTGAGAGGCCCATGCCTTTAATCCCAGCACGAGGGATGTGGAGACAGGAATATAAAACGATTGGAGACAGGATCTGGTGCCAATTCAATCTGAGGATTCTAGAGACAACAATTTCAGTCTAGGATTCAAAGAGACAGGAGCCCCCATTCAGTTGGAGATTTAGTAGAGGTAAGAAGTTTCTAGTAGCTGGCTGTTCTGCTTCTCTGATCTTTCAGCTTTCACCCTAATGTCTGACTCTGGGTTTTATTCTTAAGACTAAGTAGAAACATGCTTCACCCTCCATCTCGCCCTTTAGAAAATGCCTTGTGTAGTCCAGGCTGGTCTTGAACTCACGATACAGGCTAAGAAGTGCATTAACTTCTGATGCAGGGGCTTGGGACTTATGTTGCTGCATGTAGTTGGCATGGTATTGGAGATCCACCCCAGGGTGATGTGCACAGGAGGCAAACACGCTGCCAGCTGAAGCACATCCTCACCACTTCTGTACTTGAAAGGATGTTCAGGGGCACCCAAAATGCAGAAGCTGTGTCAGCAACAGGAAACAAGGGCATATAGCTACTTGTAGGTCTCTGAAATACGCAAGCTTCTCATACTTTGTTCTTACCAACATAAAGCCTCCTAAAATATACTTGTCCCTGAGTTTTCATATAATGATGAATTTTAAAAATAGGCAACTTCCATGCTCTCAGAATAGACACATATATGGGACTGCTTTTTAAACTTTTGCTGAGATGCGTGTCTGAAGTATGTTTGCTTATGTACAGACATACATATTCAAGTAGTCTTCCTCCCATTTTAACTAGGAGACATGTATTTTGAATATGCAAGTCTCAAATCTCTCAGTCTTTACAGTCTGATTCTCTCCAAGTCAGAGCATATGTATTCAGGATAATGCCAAACATCAGAGCGAACGGGAACAAAGCAGCCTGTTTTCAGTGATCAAACATTGCCCCTGAAGACTGTAATGAAAGAGCCATGTGCCTTTGAAATCACCTCTTCTGTAATACTACTTTGCAAGATAAAAATGACACCATTAATATCCTTTTATGAGCTCATCCCTTGCTTGCCAATCCATATAAGCAATGCTATGATCACATAGGAACAGTCGAAACAGCTGGTTCAGTAGGCTTCCCCCCTTCCATTTCTCCTCAAAGTTAAGCATGAGTGGCAGTTAGGAAAGAGGAAGGCTTTCTTGTCTGTGTTCAAACACACCATGTCCCAAACTATGCCATGTCCTTCACTCCTTTACCTCCTCATTGACCTGTCCGAGCTCAACCATCCCTAAAGATTCAGCTAACGCTGCTCCTCAAAGCCTCCTCATATCCAACTAAAGAAATGTTCGTTCCCTCCTGTGCTCTAGTAGCACTTTGTATACACTCCCTCAAAAAGCTTTGGGGATTACCATTAAAGCTGGAATTGGGGTGATTTTTATTATTGATACCACATACATTTGGGGATTTAGTATAACTTCCTAGAAAAGAGAAAATAAGTTAGCTAAATGTACAAACTCTTCCCTCATCACCCTACCCCACAGATTTACTATACAATTTTTGTTCATACTAGATCCCATGTGAATGTTTTCATTATTAGACTTTTCTGTAAGTAATTCGTAGGACAGTAACTGTCTTTCTATATCAGCATGTCCTACGAAAGGGTTGGTGTGAGGTGTATTTTCTCTTCGTGTGTTTACTATCAAAGGACCAAGCACAATTCAGATTATCTGGCTGCTTTCTGGGTACTTTAAAAAATGTAAGGGGTAGGCAGTTCTTTGGTGTGATTTCTACTTTTATTTTTCCACATTAGATACAAGGGATTGAACCTATGGACTATGAATGTTGAGTAATGTTGTGAGATATTTGTACCCTGTGTGAGATATACTGCTATGATTGATTTAATCAAGAGCTGAATGGTCAGTAGAGAAAGTGGGAGATGAATCTAGGTGTAGGAGAGACGCCAAGAAATGCGGAAGAAGCTGGATGAACTGTATGTGACAGTATGTAGATTAATAAAAATGGGCTAATTTAAGTTATAAGAGATAGTTAAACACAAGTCTAAGCTAAAGACAAGTTTTCATAATAAGTCTCTGTGCTATTATTTGGGAGTTGGCTGGCAAGAAAAAGAAAGAAAGCTAAGCTACTTAGCCACCCCTTTTCACTTTTTATTTTAAGACAGGGTCTCACAAAATTGATCAGGCTGATCTAAAACTTGTGAGTTAAACCTCTTGAGTAGATGGGATTACAAGCGAACACCACCAGGCTTGATTGCTACTTTTCTTTATATTTTGTTGTATTTGTTTTACAGTGGAGCTCATATAAAGGCTTGTGATAGATATGGATGCATTAGGAAGTCTTGCCTGAAAAATATGATTGCTAGTATATGGCAATGTATAAGAGAACCATACCAGTTGCCTATGGGGATTCTATGTTCAAAACTATATTTTCAGGAAGCAGCAAGTCCATAAATGAAAGCTCTAAATATGAAATTATTATATTTATATCCCAAAACATTGTGGTTGATAGACGTTAAAGATACTATTAGAAGCCGGGCGGTGGTGGCACACGCCTTTAATCCCAGTACTTGGGAGGCAGAGGCAGGAGGATCTCTGTTAGTTCGAGGCCAGCCTGGTCTATAAGAGCTAGTTCCAGGACAGGAACCAAAAGCTACGGAGAAACTCTGTCTCGAAAAATCAAAAAAAAAAAAAAAAAAAAAAAAGATACTGTTAGAGAGAGCTCTTCAATTTTTCTAGAAAGTTTGCCGTACAAAGGAAGTTTACAAGGAGCTATGATTGATATAGATATCTGTATGTCCCGCCTTCTATAAAAAGAAGTTCCTATCCATTACAAAACCAGACAAATTCTTTCTCAGTATCTGAAAAATATACCTAAAAGTAAATGAACTTGCTGTCTCAATGCATTGTTGAGATCACTGGGCACATGAATTAGTGAGCCTGTTGCTTACCTAGCAGTAGAAAAAGACCCTGGCTGTTGAACCAATCTTCCAAGTTCATGCTTTCTTCACCCCAACATATCAGTCAAAAGAGTCGTAAAAGTAAGAATGACTGCCCTCAAAAGAATTAGGGAATGGTTTGTACACCGTGAAGAACATAGGAATCTCTAGTTAATTAAGGGTTAAAATTTTATCCAGGAAATGAAGCCTAAAAACTGGAGTGTGCAGGATGTTGCAGCGTATGCAGTTGAGCTTTTAAAAATCTGCATTTGAGGCTAGCGGTGCTGTCATATGCTTTTACCCTCAGCACTCAGGACACAGAGGCAGGCAGATTTCTGTGAGCGGAAGGCCAGCCTATTCTATATAGCAAGTTCAAGGCCAGCCATGGCTACATAGTAAAACACTATCTCAAGTAAAATAAAATCAAATCTGAACAAACAAAGCAATGAAAGACCTTATGGGTTGGAAAAGACTGAACTTTCAAAGAAAATATACAGAAAAGAAAAAGATTAAAATATTAGTGCCAGGGATTTAAATGAGAGCTGCATTTTCCAGCTACACTGAGTGATACAAATGCAATCAGAAGGGTTTTACTCATTGTACACATGGGGGAGGGATAATTCAGTTTCTTAAATGGCTAAGTCTTAAATAATTAACATGATTTTTAAGACTGTACTATAGGGTTGCGCGCATGCTCATTATTACTGATGTGGTCTTCGGGTCTTTGTGTCAATGGTTGGCAGAATAGAATGATCAAGGGGTGTCTGTATATGGATGAGCATTTCCCCTACGTAATCACAAACCTTTTCTATTCTATGATGGTGGCACAGATGTGTAGTTCTTCATCATCTGATATTATTGTTAACCAAATATCCCTACATTTTACTCAAATTTCATGCAACAAAATGACATCACAAATAATAAAGTTTCTTAGGAGTTGATGCATTGTTTTAGTAAGGATTTAGTTTCAGATATAGCCTGCCTGTGTCTTATAACCTAAATGTTAAGTAAAACTACTATAGAACAAAAGTCATAAAGCTGTTCTCTACCTCTCACTTAATGAATATGAATGTCCCGGCTATGTTGATTATCCAGGGCCTCAAATGTACTGTAAAATGCACACACAATACATAAAAATAAAGTTCTACCATAGTATATATTTCCCAAAGGTTATTAGCATTAATAAAGTACTTAATTAGCCATTATGCTTGTGAATTATAATATAGAAACCAAGAGTAAAGTTTCCAGAATTTTTACAGGCATTTTGAAGACTAGGTTCGTTGAAATAATTAATAGAAATTAGTATTTTGTGTGTATTTTTCCTCGACTTTTATAATTTATTTTAATTGTAGTTTATCAAAATATAAGTGTAGAGTGAAGTAGAATAAGAAAATAAATTGGGTTTCCACTATAGAGAAGCATCTCATGAATATTCAGTAGAAACATATGACCACATCCAAACATGGATGCCGAGTTACTCTCAAGCAGTTCAAGAATAAAAAAGAAAACTAATACACAGAGAGTTTATTGGTGTTGTTAACTTGACTCCCTTGGTAATACCAGGAGCCTGGACACTCTGATTATATACACTTTGATCAACATGAATACATGATAGTAATAGTTCTAACTGCAAATTTTTACAGCTATTCTTAATATATACATAATATGTATTAAAGATAGATATAATGTGAAGTTAAATCCAAGAATATGTTGAATTTTAACATCTCAGTATGAGCCTGGAACTCAGCTACAATCTTGTGTTACTAATGAGCTACCACGATTGACTCTACAATTGCGGTTCTACTGATTGACTGTCCAAACTATCACTAAACCTGTTCAGTGAAGCAATTCATTTGTTTTAAGTATTTAAACAAGAATTAATTTACAGTGCCTTGTTTTATCTTTTAGTAATTCATGTTGCTAAAATACTCTTCATTGTACTAAGAATCATTTATGTTCCCATAGGATAGACATTTAAACTTTTCTAGCCCTTGGGATCATGTAGAAAACAATGACTTTAACTCTTCTACATAGAGATTGTGAAGTTTTGAAAGAAGGCTGTAACCAGTTGTCTGTTCCAAAAAGGAACACTGTCAACACCATTAGCAGTGGCTCAGAGGTTTGGTTCCTTGTAGGTGGTTTATTGGGTAACTTCTTGAATCATATCTTTGATGAATGTGAAGGTTGTCTTGAAGGTTGTACAATATAATAGTATCTAGCCTAAAGGAAGTTAAAAGGAATATGAAGACTAATCTGCCATTTTAAGGCAGTCTTTGGCATTGTCAGCTGGGATGTTTAGTCTTCATTGTCGGCTTGGAAGATATGGAATTGCCCAGGAGTCATACCTCTTGGTGATTCTTTGAGGGAGTTTCCAGAAATATCTACCTGAGAAGGGAAGACCCTGAGGTTTCCCATATGATTTGTCAATATGGAAGGATGACTAGTAAGGCACACTCATCTCTGTTGCCATTCCCTCTCATATATCCCCTATGAACAGACCCTTCTTCCCTAAAACTACTTCTTCTTGGGTCTTTGGTCACAAAAACAAGAAATGTCACTAATACACCAATAAAAAACAAAAATTATTTCTATAGTAAACATAAAAAATAAACATTAAAATAACTGAAAGCCAAGTAGTAAATTTAGAAAAAATACTATCTAAAAGTAGCCAAATTCTTCCTTTACATACATTCCTCTGTTAATGCCAAAACATGAAGGTTCCTCACTCAGGGAAGATAACAGAAGTTTCTGTCATTCTTTGGTTGTGAGACTCAAACTTTTTGAATGTTGGAAAATAAGAATCTTGAAAATATCATTTTTATTGAAAGATAAAAGTTTTTCACAATTGTTGAAATCTTTTTATGTGAATATAAGAATAAAAAATGGATGATTATTACATGACATATTTTAGTCCAAGAGGGATGCAGTGTGTATATAAAGGGATTTCTTTACAATGCTGAAAAGAAAATAGGAAAACAATTTCTCAGTTGCAAAGAGAAAGAAAACCAGATATAATATGCCAGATTTTACTTTCAAAGTCAGTTCTTTGTGTCGCATCAGGAAAAAATGCTTTGGATATCAAAGCTTTTGTGCTACAAGACGTTTCTTACTGTGAGAAGAAAAGCCCAGGTCATGAGGAAGAAAGTCACAGAATTTATGTTTTGCTGGAAGATTGGGAAGAGAGCAAAGGATTCTGGTATTTGAAAGGTTATGGATCAGTGACAAAGAGTAGGATGTGCTACAACATCAATGCTGAGCTGGTTTTAATGTCTCAGTCTTCTCTTATTTAAAGAGCTCAAATTTCCCATGCAACCACTTTATGTGTATACTAGATTATGTTTTAGATAAATATTGCTTTATTGATCAGATACTAGTTGTGGAACATTTGGGTTTGATTTTCAAAATGACTAGTCATTCATAACAGACTCCTGGAAAGGCAATGATAAGGTGCATCTGTAATGCTACCTTTAATTGGACATGTGGAGCACTGAAATCCTTGATAGCTACTGTAGGTTTTAATTCTCTTTTCTTTTTAAAATGCGTTTTACTTTGTTTGCATTCTGGTTCACCGGCTTTTATCCATTTGTTTGTTTTGTTTTAGCACAAAGAAGAGAAGGTTAAAGGTCTAACGTGGCTTCAACACAATCAACATTAAGCCTTGTGTGGTGACACACACCTGTCACTCCAGCACTGGGGTGGCTAAGGAAGGAAGATCTCAAGGGTGAGACGCACCTTACTGAGGTAAACAGCAAGAAATTGTTTTGAAACATAAACAAAGCAATATACATACATATGTATATATATACCATGTAACTTCTTACAGTGTTGATTATCAGTTACCTACTTACATTTTTATAGTTTCATTTTATGGATATTTTGCAGTGATTTAATCTAAAGTAAACTGATTGGCAACATCACTTAATAATTTATTATAGTTCTGCAAAAACTTTTTCTTGTAAGAATTTTCCTCATTGTGCCAAACCTATAACAAATAAAATGTCTATATCCTTTGAAGAGTGGTAACTCTTTTTAAACTTGGTGTTCAGATCAATTAGAAATTTAAATTTCATTTTAATAAGACAACATCCCCCTACTCTGTCCAGGCTACCCTTAGATTTACAGCCTTTCTATTATAGCTTCAAAGGTAGCTCGGATTAAAAACCATGGCCAAAATACCTGGCAGGAAAACATACATAAAAAAATCTAAATCATATATTAGATGTCAAATTTACCTTTTATGAAAGAACTTTCTGTATCCATATTCTACCAAAAATTTTAAACAATGAGTAAAGCTTTGTACCCAATTGAGTTGGTGGTGGAATATGTAGGAATTTTCAATAAAGCTTGTTAAAGTTTCTATCACAGAGTAGCTAATACCTTCTAATTCTCAATATTAAATAAGAATCTATATAAAGAAACAAACAAGAACAAATGATCTACTTCCTCTTTTACAAAAGCTCACATTGTTGGGAGCTGGAAAAAGAAGGCATGCAAATATACAGGAAAAAACATCAAGGTAGAAAACATAGGGAGGCATTAGTATACGGAGGATGAAGGCAGTTTATGCAGAAGAAAGAGGGGTAAGACGAGATAACACCAAGGAAGTTTAAAAATTCCATAGGAAAACTAATTATTTAATAAGTTTACTTGAAAGTACACTTATATGTATGTCAAATTTTTGTATTGTTCTTTAAGGCAAGAAAGTGGGGGAAAGAAGAGGTACAGTTATTAAAAGCAATGGCTGCTCTCTTGAAGACATGGGATCAATTTCCAGAACCCACATTTTAGCTTGCAATGATCTATAATTTCAGTTTCAGAGGATCTGACACCTTCTTCTGCCTCTTGTGGGCACCAGGCACACACATGATTCACAGAAAGACACGCATGCAGGCAAAATACCAATACACACAAAAATACAATAAAATAATTTGAAAATAAAATCAAGAAATTTATATAAAGAAAAGGAAATATCAACTGTCTCTATGATCCTATTAAAGAATTCACAGAATTTTGTAAGGTATAATACACACACACACACACACACACACACACACTCTCATGCACGTACACACACAGAGAAACACTTAATGGAGTTACTACACAAGATGACAGTCTAAGAAAACTTCAGTGGGAAGCATGATAACACTCCCTTCAAATTGTTGACTGGTCAAGGAAATCTAAAAGACTTCAAAAAGAACATAGACTCTCGCCATTGTCCTTAGTTGCCTTCTAGAACTTGAGAGTAAGATCCTATTGATTAAGGCATCACAAAACTTAAGTGCAGGCCTTAGAGGAATTGAACTAGAACTGATCTGGAAACAACTTCTTGAGGACTACATCTCCTGGTTTCAGAAAGTAATGCACAAGCTAAGAAGTGGTCGAATCAATGATCTTACTGTGGTGGTTTGAATGAGAATGGCTCCCATAAGACCATATATTTGCGTTCTTAGTCATCAGGGCATGGAACTGTTTGGGTGATGGAGGAAGGTCATTGGCTAATAAAGAAACTGCCTTGGCCCATTTGATTGGCCAGCATTTAGGTGGGTGGAGTAAACAGAATAGAATGCTGGGAGGAAGAGGAAGTGAGCTCAGATGCAGGGCAGCTCCTTTCAGAGCCAGACGCCATGAAGCAAGCCGCCAGGTCAGACATGCTGAATCTTTCCTGGTAAGCCACCATCTCATGGTGCTATACAGAATATCAGAAATGGGTTAGATAAATATGTAAGAGCTAGCCAATAAGAGGCTGAAACTAATGGGCCAAGCAGTGTTTAAAAGAATACAGTTTTCGTGTAATTATTTCTGGGCATAAGCTAGCCAGGCAACCCAGGGAGCTGGGTGGCAGGAACTCAGCCCGCAGGCCCCTCAACATTTGGGAAGAATTAGGTGTGGCTGTGTTAGAGGATGTGTGCCTTTGGGAATGAGATTGAGAGTTTTAAAAGCCCAGACCGGGCCCAGCCTCTCTCTCTCTCTCTCTCTCTCTCTCTCTCTCTCTCTCTCTCTCTCTCTCTCTCTGTCTCTCTCTCACCATGGATCAGGATGTAAAGATCTCAGCTACTTTTCCAGCACCATGCTTGTTTCTTTCTTTCTATAAGGATCATGGACTACACCTATAAACATGTAAGCAAGTTCCCAATTAAATGCTTTCCTAATAGTTACCTTGGTCATGGTGTCTCTTCACAGCAACAGAACAATAATTAAGATGCTTACATAGTTGTAAAGGCTATGAATTATAACAACAACTGGCTTGGCAAGATACCCCCATGGTGTAACAGTGGTACTTATACCTTGGGGGTATCCATTAGCTGTCTAATTGGATGTAAAAATCACTTAACTGGATGAAATTTATGTTTGGTACTATAAACATAGCTTACTACCTATGACTGGAGAGGTCAAAGACTCTAGAAGAGAATATGCTACTGCTATTTTTCTAAGTCAATATAATTTCTAACTATATTGTAAATATTTATTATTATATCTACAGATAAGTGAAGATCCCAGCCTTCATGAAACATGCTTGTTTGTGCAGCAGATGAAAACTATTATATAATCTACACATGTTCAAAATACATAAAATAAGTGATTGTGGTGTACATAGCCTCCTTTGGTACATCTACACTGTGACCTCTACACTTAAGGCACAGAAGACACTGAATAAAATGAAGTAGAAAGAGTCTGAGGATCAAGACACCTGCTTAGAGTGTCTTCTAGATGTGATAGGGAAGTTGTACCCATCAAATCTCAACAACAAGGTCACCTAAACAAGACCTGTCTATTAACAACTCTGGTAAATATGCCATCATTAATGTGGAATATTCCACAAGCTACAAGCCCTAGAGGAAAACCTACAGAGAATCAATGACTGCTGAGAGGAGACTCAGTCTTCTACAGGAAAGCCGTCCCTGGTAGGTTGTCCAATTCCAAATAGCCATGCCTAAACATGTACATAAGCACAACACTAAATGCACTCAGTAGGTTGTGTGTGTCTGTGTATGTGTGTGTGAGTGTGTCACTGTGCAAAAATTTAAAAAAATAGAAGACACTAATACCAGATAGAAATAGTTTTGGCTACAACTAAAAATTTTTTCCTTTTATCTTTGATATATATGCTCTTAGCCAAGAAAAATTAGTTTTCTCTTAAAAATTAGATGTGGATATTCCTTTCTTTTAGGGAAATTTTTTTAGCTCAATAAACATTGTCATTCTTGAGGAAACTGTGAGTTGATAATTGATATGAATGTAATGTTTAGTCAAGGAATTTATTTCTACTAAAACCTATGTTTAATTCTTTGGAATAAAAAATGAAAAATGGGAGCCCTGATCATAAAGCTCATTCTAAGACCATCTATTCAACTGATTAAACAGATCTAAAACAAAAGTTCCTTAAGCAAGAACTTCTTGTTTCACATTTACTTGTTTTATTTTGTAGATATGAATGCATGTATTAGTGGGTGGAAATATGCCATGGTGGGCATGTTAGAGCAGAGGAGAATTTATTGGAGTACATTCTCTCCTTCAATTCTGAGAAATCAATATCAAGTCATCAGGCCTGGTGGAAGGTGTATTTACTCACTATGCCAGTATTTCTCAACCTGTGGACCACAGGATCACAATCCCTGCGGATGAATGACCCTTTCTCAAGGATAGCATATCACATATCCTGTATATCAAATATATACATTATGATTTATGACAGTAGCAAAATTGCTGTTATGAAGTAGTAAAAAAAACTTTATGATTGGGGGTTCACTACAACATGAGGAACTATATTAAAGGGTCACATATTTAAGAGCTTGAGAACCACTGCACTAAGCCATCTTCCTGGCCCTAAAATAAGAAAATTATTTTTTTTTCTATTAGGTACAGCTAAGTGATAAGTACCAGAGTTTATGGGGTATCTTCATAAGACCAACTGTTTCTTATGTGCTGTCCAGTCTCTCCTCCATCTCACATGTTCAAATATAACCGCAGGGTTTCCATCATTACAGCTATATTTAAGTTATAAGAAAAAACATGGGGAAAATAAAATATTCCTTTCATCTAAGCAACTGCAGAAACGTTTCACACATCAAATCCCTTTACAACTCAACAGCCAAAGCTCGAAAAGTAGAAGCAATCAAGCTTCAAGAAAACAGTAAGATATTACCTTTAGTTGAAAGTGCTGCAGAAAGGGAAAGGTATTGTTGGAAAGTAAAAGACAGTTGTACAACCAAAACCCAGAAAGAAAGGTATTTAAATATTATATTATGTAAATTAGACCATGCAGCACCTATAAAATCTTGCATTGTCATATGGAAAAACAGATGTGTGTTTTATTTAAAATAGGGAAGACAGGAAGTCTGTTGCTATGGGTAAGAGGACAGAATGAGCTTGTAGAATTGATGACTATATCCAGTGAAAAAATAACAGAAAGAGAGACAGACAGACAGACAGACAGACAGTGTTTATTCTTGAGCTTAACTAGGGAAATGTTATAAGTAAGGTTGTCTTCCTATAGGGCTGTGGTTTGCATAGGAGTGTGAGTTCAGTATGTAGTAGTGCCTAGGTTAAATCCCTAGTGCAGAGGAAGGAAGAAAGGAATGAAAGGAGAGAATGAGAAAACGGAATGAAAAATGACCGAATACCTACTCTAGAACCAGGTTTAAGTCTAGAATCTCTATTTATTGACTTTGGGTGAATTTTCCATCTACTAATTGCAGTTTGAGCCTCAGTTTTCTTAACTTTATGAGAAAATAGTATTACCTCAAATAGTTATTTTGAGTGTCAAGTAAGATAACTGTAAATGCATATTTTGTATATGTATCTACCACATTCATGTGTTGAGTGAGTAGTTGAAGTACTCTGATAATGGGGAAAATACACTGCTACATATCTTGTAGAAATTGACTGAAAAGTAACAAGGAAAGACAAATCTGTAGGCAGAAGCTGCTTGTTCGTTCCCCACATTGGGTGCCAATTTGTAAGCAGAAACTGTTCATTTGTTCCTGGCCTCTTAGACCCAAAATCATCACTCAGAAGTATATTATTCGCAATACTGTTTGGCCAATAGCTTAAGTGTATTGCTAGCTAGCTCTTACATCTAGAATTAACTCATTTCCATTATTTTATATTTTACCATGAGGTTCATGGGCTAATGGCAAAGTCCCAGCTGACAACTTGTGTCTTTTCCCTCTGGTGGCTACATGGCATCTTGCTGACTCTGCCTATTCTCTCTCTCTCTCTCTCTCTCTCTCTCTCTCTATATATATATATATATATATATATATATATGCCAAAAGCAGCTTCTTTATTTCTTTATTAACCAATAAAAGCAACACATATACAGAAGGCCTTCCCACACTATAAATCTCTATAGCATTCATAAAGAATTTATACTTGGGGTGGAAGGTAAGGAAGAGGGAATAGAGAAGAAAGGTGGTGGGATGGAAGAAGAATCAAAGTAAGAATGCAGAAAAAAGTTATATGGAAATCTACTGTTTTATTAACTAAAATATAATATATTACATATTGTATATGATGTTTCATATATAATATCACATATAGGATATAGAATATAGGCTATGATATAATTTTTTTAAAACTTTGAACAGAACTACCCTGCAAAGTTGGATAATGCTGTTTGCAGAATCTGTGAGTGTATTAAACAAAAATCCCAGTGCTGGGATGAATTGTTGGTCATTGAGGCTCCAGAGGTTCCCCAAAGCAATACAAGCTACTGCCATTGCTCTTGATTGCCCTCAAAACTAGATGGCAAGCCCCTATCACTAAAGACACACTTATTTTTGTGGCAGGACATAGAGAACTCAGGCTGGATCTGAACTGGACATTTCTTCCTTGCTCAACTAGCTTTCATAGTGCCAGAAGGTGCTGTGAAAGCTCCTAGGTGAGGAAAGCCATCAACAAACAGTCTTACCTAGATATGACTCTTGTGAACTACAGTACCCACATGCCAGACATGAAACACTGCCTGGTGTAATAGTGTCATAACTATTATGGGGGTAAGCAATCACTTTCTGATTGGCTTTGATGCCCTCTCCAAAGGAGAAAACTCATGACAGATACTGTAAAACCTGTTCAGAAGCCCCTGACTAGACAGTTCAAGGGCCTTAGGGGGAATCCTAGCACTGCTAAATGCACATGGTGCCCTATTGCCTTCTCAATAATTATGTTTCCCTCTATAGATTGTTTCTGCTCTAAACTTTGGCCAGACAAGCTTTTTTTTTTTTTTTTTGAATTTGGCAACAGTTAATACAGAAACTCATAAGTGAGTGCTAAGAATAAGGACTGTTGAGTTCTCAGCCTTAAGTGAGACATCTGGTTTAACCCCTTCAGTGTCAAGGACCATGAAGGAAAGGGATGAATAAAATGTAAGAGCTGGAGAATAGGGAAGAATGCTATGTAGTGCTGTCTAAATACAGCATGACCATTGCACCTGTGAGCTCATAGCAGCCATGTTTACCTGCACAAGACCTACCCAAGATGGTACAGAGACTCATGAGGTCCTACCTGTTCATAAAAAGCTATTGGCTCCAATGACTGTTGAGGCAGGGAGAGACATTTTCTTCATCAGCACACCATCAGTAAGTTGCCCGTGCTTCACTGAATAACTCCCACCCATGCTTAGGAAATCAATCCCTGTTAAACTCAGCGAGTCATAAAAATGAAACAAAGAAACAGAAAATAGGAGGGGGATTGGTGAGAAGAAATGGTCAGAAAGAATGGGAGGGGTATAAGAGATGGCGACTGTGGTGAAAATGACCAAATACTTTACATTCATGCATGAGAACTCGCAACAATAAAAAAGTTAAAAGAAGCTTTTAAATTAACTCTTTCTCTTTATTGACTTACATTTTTATTTTATTAATAAATTAATTGAATATATGCATTTTTCAAATAAAAGAATTGTTATTCACTTGCTTCGATATTGCTAAATAAACATAAACTATTAATATTCATGTACATGAAGTTTTTAAAATGCAATATATTAATCAAATGATCACATATATGCATGTTTGTAAAATATAGTTACAATGAAGAAAGATAATACTAGGAGAAGGTATCTGGAATTCTAAATTCAGAGAATATTATTATTATGGTTTTTATAAGCCACCCAACAGGATTTTATTAGCATTGAACAAGCATTTATTGAGTTCGAGACATATTAATCTTACATTTGCTATGAAATTTTATTAAGAGGCCTCTGAGAAGATAGACGTGCATTTCTTTACCCTCATATAATCCAGATCTAAAGCTGAAAAAGTTAACAACTTAGAATGCCAAATGAGTACAGATGAAATATGCCCAAGGTTCAGACGGTTGTATAAACTTAGCCCTCAACATACTGAGTCACCTTGAGCTTAAGTTCACCCCTCGCTATGCATTAACAAAAACCTGGGGGCTGACCTTGGCTAAATAGCAAGAACCTGTCTCAAAGCAAAACAAAATCTTCATCAAAGCCTGCTAGCTCTAGTTGAAAGAATAAGAAGCAACAAGCAGGCAATAGCTACTCTACTGTAGACAAATGCCCTCCAATAAATAAATAAATATAAATAAATAAATAAATAAATAAATAAATGGCTGTGTTCCACCTATTTCAGCAAAAGATAGTAGATATCATAGACTCCTATTCGTCAAAATCTGTCATAGACACCCTGCACCTGCTCTCACCACTATCCTTTGCTTGGATTGTATCAGAAAAAGTATAGCTCGGTGCTGGGGCTTCCATCCTATTGAGATAGTACTAATTTCCTCAATCCTTGGTGGGAACTACACAAAGATCTTGGGTTCTCAGTATCTCCATAAAGCATTGACAAGTTCCTTCTCCTTCCACTGGGGTGATGTCTAGTTAAAAAGCAGAAATTTTTTTCACTAGCCAGAATTGGAAAACCTCTATGTACCCAACAGTGTAAATACAGACTTTCTCAGACCCAAGAGCCTGTACTCTTACAGATTCCAGACTCGTGTCAGTGAAGTGCTAGCGGTTCCTACCTGTTATCTCTCCCTAGGGTGTCCAGGAGGCTTGCTTCAACTGTAATAATGTAGGAAAATTCAAAGGCTTGGAAAAGATATGCCAAGAAAACATTGATCAAAGAAAATGAAAAGTGATATTTATTAAAGTAAAATTTGCAGCAAAAAATATCTAATACAGACAAAGGAAAAAAAGAATATGGTAAAGGAGTTAGTTTGCTAAGGAGCTATGATGATGCTCGGCATGCATTTACCAAGCCAGAGAACCAAAAAACTCCCTGTGATAATTGAATGAAGGAAACAGAAGTCACAACTGCACCTAGAAACTCCGACACCCTCCCTCAGCAACTGACCAAAGTGCTAGACAGATTATCAGTTGAATCACAGAGGAACTCTGTGACATTGTCAACTACCAAGTCCAGTCTCCACGGAAAGAACATTCTGCCTAATTTAAGCAGCAAATACACCTGTGTTCAAGTGCTCACAAGGACATTCACAGAGATGAACTGTGCCTTGAAAGAAGTTCATGAGGGTGGAGGTGGAAAAGAGATGGTTCATCAATGAAGGGTACTGGCTGCTCTTCCAGAGGACCAGGATTCTACTCCCAGCACCACATTGTGCCTTGCAACCTATGCGTCTCCCGTTTAAGAGATCTGTTACTCCTTTCTGGCTTCCACAGTCACCAGACATGTAAGTGGTACACAGTCACACAGGTAGGGCAAAGTACCACACATATGAAACAAAATAAAATCACAATTAAAGAAAGCTTGGAAAACTTAAAAGAACTGGATCACAATAAGCTATGACCACAAGGAAACAAACTGAAAATAAAATCAAAATGCTCATAGGAAACTCTCTTTGCACTTAAACACCAGACACTATGTAGTCTAGTCACAGATTGAAATAAGTGAAAATGAAAATATAACCTATCAAGCTTTGTGTGACATAACTATTTAATTTCTGAGAGGGAAAGTTTTAGCATTGGTGACTTATTTTAGAAGACAGCAAAAGCTTCAAATTGGTAAGCTCCTACTACCTTAAGAACATAACAGAAAGATAGGAACCACAGGAAAAGTCACTGAAGTAAATAAAAGACTAAAAACTGCAATGAAGAGAAGAGATATTTTATGAAGGAGTGGAATGAAATGGAACAATGTTATATACCTGCCAGATATCATGATAATAAGAAGGGCATTTTATCCACAATTTTCCTTCCACAATTTTATCATTTTGGTAAGGCGAACCAATTCCTCAAACATCCTCACTATACCTACCTCATTCAATATGAAACAGGTGATTTGGTCACTCTATTCCTATTCAAACTTCCCCCAAAGGAAATAAAGTGCAGAGCGAAAGTAGAAAACAGCATGATACAGATCTCTAACCTTCACATATGCACACACTGGCATATGGGATCCCCCAAAAATATATTCCACCCTCCCCCACAGGATTGTCTGATATCCACTGGATTTCCAAGACGATCTTCTAACTAAACGTCTACCATTGGAGAGAATTCATCAGGAGCAGATCTGTTAGATATTCTGTGAGGTGTTTTTCTAAGAAAACTTCTGGAAGACTCATATGCTTGCAGAGTGACAAGAGACAGTAGGAGCTAATGAGATGTGGAGTGAAGCAGGCATGCACAAGAACCTAAATACAAAAAGCAGAAAACCAAATACAAAGAAATTTGTAAGTTGAGACTTCAGGCTACTAAGAAAACAGCAGGTGCTAGGATTCATTGAAAAAGAAAGGCTGGGAAAGAGGCAATGAGCTCCATCTCCAACATATGTCTCAGAAAATCACCATTATTCAGCAGGGTGGTCCTGTCTGCTTCCTTTCAAGTCTGTAGGCAGGCTGCATGAGAATCAGAAGAGGGTTTTCTATAGATAAATTTCTGGGCTACCCTCCAATGTTCTAAAAGTAAAAGTACAGCATAACCTGTAATTTTATGAATGCATTCCTTGACACTTTCATGCATGGTACGATACTAATACCATCTGGCTACACTCATTCCTCTATACTCTTATCCCTTCTCACATCAACCAACCTTCATCCCTTCTTTCACCAATGTTTTCAAATTCCCTGACCCTCCAGATGTTGTTGCCAAAGCTCTCATAAATACATTCACACCCCTAGGATCTCTCTGGCATACAGATAACTGTTATGAAGAGCTGAGGGTCACACACTGATCACGCCAAGAGTTGAATCCCTCCTCCTTCCTCATCAACAAGATGCAACTAACTAGACACATAGCTTAGTCCCACATTAACCAAGCCTGCTGCTTCAAATTGTGTCTTCATTCCCCTCCCTGGGAAACCTTTAGCATTGATTCCCTGCTTTGTCTGGCAGGACCGAAGCCTCTCTTCAGATCCCCCACTGTCATCTGCAGTGTTAATAAACCTGTTACTCTGAAGGAAAATTCATCTCAGTGACTTTCTCTGTTCCCTCTCTTCTCCAGCCATATAACCAAGACGTAGTAGATTGCAAGTTAAGTTAATTTTGTAAACACTGTTCTACATCAAAAAAAGAAAAGCATTATCATAATACTATATATCAGCCTGGAATAACATGAAGATTTAAGTATATATGAAAATTGTAAGAATGACATTGAAATAGATGAGAGTAACTAACTCTATGCTTTGATTTTCTTCACTAAGAATAAGAATGAAGCTCCTGAAAGATGTTTAGAAATAAATGTTTATGCTTCTCATAAGATGTATGTAATTTGCCTAACATATTCTAGCCTAGAAAATGAGATACATGGATTCAACGGTTTTAGCTCTGAGAGAAGGATAAGGAAAAGACTGTTTAACATTTGAAGTGCATTAATTAGAAACATAAACGCATGGTAGGGCTGCTTAATGTGAAAAATCTCAAGCACAAGTCCCAAGCTACCAGAAATGTCATCTATTTTTATCTTATGCTAACAAAGGTTTTGTTCTCTAGGAATAATGATTGTAGGATGCCTGCTTCGTGGGAGGTATTCAATGAGTGGTATTCAAATAAGTTGACTGGCTACAAATAGAACATGAGCACTCCAGTACCTGCAAAGGACTGTGAAAAGATTGTATAGGGAATCAATATTGGCACTAGCTTAGTTGCGTTCCTGTGACCGTGACAAAATATTCTGAGAAGAGCCACTTCAAGACAAAGGGGTAATCCTGGCTCACCGTTCAAAAGTATAGTCTCGAGTGCCAAGGCAGTCAAGCCAGCAGAAACTTGAAGCAGCCAGCACCTTGCATTCACAATCAGGAAGCAGACAGCAATGAATGCACCCTGCTGATCACCCTCCCTTTTCCACTTGTATAGTCCAGGATTCCAAGTAGAGAAGGGCACCACCCACAATGGATAGGTTTTCCTATCTCAGTACAATCCAAGCTCCCAGACCCACCTCCCAGGTAAATTTAGATCTTTTCAAGTTGACCACACTAATGATGACAGGCCCTGTACTTGAACCTCCATCTCAGTGGCTGAGTCAAGGCAATTTTGTTATCTAACCAGAATAGTACTAAAACCTAGGGTAAACACAGCTGCACAGATCGCTGAAGAACTGCACATGCAAGGTACTGTCTGAGAGCTTCCAAAGTTTAACAGCTGAGATGGCATCATGCTGACCCAGGAGCCAAATGACTGCTTTAATCCTGACTGAAAACAGAAAAAAAAATGATGTTTCGCACATGTGGTCAAATTTGACCTGAGGCTTTCTTGAATTGTACTAGATCAGTATGCTTGTGACTAACATTGGCCATCTACTTCCAAGGACTGAAGGTTTTCAATATCTACCAAGAATCTAATAACAGTGGATAGTTAAATCAATTCTTGTCACTTTGCAACAAAAGTCATTTTCTCAGGGAAGTCTGGCATAATGATTTTTACCTAGTATTTTATAATTTATTTATTTTTTGACAGTCTCTCTCCCACACACATGCTGTGGATCTTGACCACATCCTCCTCCCACATTCTTCCTCATTTATTTATTATAAAAAGAATTAAATCTCCACTAGGTTGCTTTAATAAATAGGGGTGATTGAATTTCACGAACAGGAGCCTATGACATATTTCTAACCATGTCAAAGTATACATTCTGTCTTGTGTGGTTCTTCACCGTTTTGAAAAGGGCTCTGAATTCAGATAGGAATTAGAATGAAAGCCAACAGCAAAAATATAATGCTAAAGGTCACTTATCTTTAGGAATGGAATCCATCAATAGTTAAATTGAATTGTCAGTAGTTTAATAACTTACCAATGGATGGATTTTTTTTCTTAGTAAGACTAGAATGCCCTAAATAGCAGACATTAAAATTCCATTCTTCTATTGTTAGTGGAGTAAAACACTCATTTAAACATTAAAACATATTATAATATTAACTTGCTAAATACTGTATTAAAAGGAAAAACTTTTTCAAAATATTTCTATATAGAGAAAAGACAAGTTCTCTGGAGCATATTATGAGAAAAGCTCAGGTGGTTAAATTAATAATTGATAGAAGCAGTATCAATCTAGGAATTGTCTGACCACTTGAACATACATTGTCATAGAACATCCCTTGAAATAGTTTTACCACTTTTGCCTATCTCCATCATAGATATCTCACTATGAAAGCAACTGTGAATGTAAAGGAATTTTTTCCATCCTTTTCTCCATTAATAGTAAATGAATGCAATGACTGACGGGTGGTGAGATATCTATGAGGTGGTGAAAGCACGTGCTATACAAGTCTGGTAAACCTGGGCTTGATCCCTAGAACACATGTTAAGATACAAGGAGAGAACTGACTCCACAAAGTGGTCCTCTGCGTTCCACATAGTCTCTCTCTCTCTCTCTCTCTCTCTCTCTCTCTCTCTCTGTTAAAAAAAGAAAACACTTTTTTCTTACTTGACTTGGGTAAGTCTATCTCTTGAAATCAAAAAATTAGTTTGGGTGATTTAGGATTTTTTCTTGTTCTAAAGCAAGGTTCATTTACAATACCGAAAAGAGGCTTTAAAAGACAAATGGTTCAGAAGAATAATGCTAAGAAAAAAAGAATGTTGAGACATTCACGTGATTCATTTTAAACAACAGAGAGGTCTTGCTTATGATTTCAAAATTAACACAACTACATTTCAAAAGTTCTAGGTGAAAAGCTATTATAGCATGTCTAAACTTTTTCTGGTGTCAATGGTGAGGGTTTAGTTGTTCTTGCTGATGTTATGGCACTTGGGTCCGTGCTAAGAATCCAGACATCATTCTTGAGCAGGTTCATTTCTGACGACTCAAACACCATATCTTTAAAACCAACTCTACGAGCCTGCAGAAAATCACTCTTCATCTATTAAGAAATAGAAATTATAATTACATAGATTAGGAGATAATTGGGCTAAGAAAACTACTGATCAATTATTTTTCTTTAAAAATACAAAAATGGTATTGTCAATTGTGGTGATTATCTTGTGAAAAGATGTACTAGGTTTGCTTACATAACTTTAATTAAAATCTCAACTTTTAAATTGAAATGTGCATTGGAACTAAATCAAAATAGGTGTTTGAATAAACACGTGAGGCTTTGACCTTCAGGAGAACAGAGGTTGTATAAAGACATTTTCCAAAACAAGTCTTGTGATTTTCCTAGCCTGGCTGGGGGCTGCATTCTCACTTGCACACTGGTTTGCTCATCATTTAGTGGTACCTAACAGAGCCAGTCAGTCTCAACAAATACACAGCTCCTGCTCCTGAGACAAAGATTCTCCATTTTCTTTTTAAAAATTTTATGCAGCGGTAAATAATCGGCCAAGCACTTGTACCTGCTAAGTTGTGAGCAATTCATAGAACTAGCGAAGTCACAGAGTCCATCGCTTTTACAAAGGCAGCAGCTAATAAAATTAAAATCGTGTTCATTTTGTTCTTCACTGTTCCTTTATTGGTAGAAGATGAAGAAAGCACGTACGACCAATCAGTTCCCGAACTCTATTTGGCTGCATTTTATTCCAAAGGCAAGGCTGATATTTAACAACACATAAGTGAGAAATTTTCAAGTGTGACTACCCCCACTATAGATGTAAATAACATCCATATTTGGCACAGCTCCATTGAAGTAAACAACATTAAAAGTACTGGCAGTCATTTTCTTTTACAACGTCTGGGGGGGAAAAACTGAAATCACTTCTCCCCAAGCTTTTTTGCTTGTTTATAATGCACCTGTTTTAGAGCTCTTTCCTAAATTATAAGACCTGTTTAAGATAAACTATAGGAAGAAACGTATTCTAATCAAGCACACACACACACAGGCACTAGACTTTGAAACTTTGTTTGCTTTTGTTCTTACTTTAGATGTAATATCTAATCATATTAAAGTGTAACCTCATATTAAGCAAAAGTCTAAAGTCTCAAATATTAACAAATGGAAAACAAAAACTGTTCCAAAGTTTACATAGGAAAAAAAAATCAAACATCACTCAAAGAAAAAAATATGCTTTTTAAGAATGTAACCTGAAGTAGAACTTTGCACACAAATAAGTAAACCAATAGGTCTTGAAACTGCATTGGTGTGCGAATTCTATCTCACAGTCATATGTTGATCAACTATATACAAGTCTCACAGGAAAAAAATTAATATTTATTTCATAATTACTGATTTTAAGTTTCTCCATTTTTAGGCCCTGTGACTCTAGATTACTTGATCCTGAAGCACAGCTCCACACCTGAGAATTTAACAGTGCACACAAATATGTGAAAACTCTATTCCAAAATTTAAATAAGGGTCCTTAATAAGTCTTTATAAATATTAGCTCATTTAGAAAAATACTAGTTTTCTTGGCTGATTTTTTTAGTGTGACAGTCCATATGCCATTTAACTCTACATGCTTTCATTTCTCTTGACTCACAGCAAACCAATATCAGTGTTAAAAATTCACATAAAAATTCAAAAAAAATCGGCATAAATACATACAATCTGTAACATATGAATAGATGTAACCAGAATATCACTCTATAATTTTCAAATTTTCTCTGCTTTTACTGCCATGGCCCTGATTCATTTTTCTACCTGAAAAACGTTAAGCTCAATTAGCCATAAAATAAAATGTATGGTGGGTACTCAAATAGGCAAGATTTTGCCATCTGAATTCTCAGGCAAACATTAAAGCCACAAAATGTATATCCATATACGGAATAATTGTTAAATATCATCATTAAATATACTTGTTCAACCAGTTTTAGAGTGAATTCTTCCATTTCAGATTCCTCAAATTGTAGCAAATGAATAAAATGTGTTGAAAGACAAGGCAAATATGGAGCCATTTCTTATCTGTGATGTGTGTTTCTCAGAAATCAAACCTTAATGGGCAGCTGCCATTAGTGTATTCTTATGAGATATTCTTGAATAGATGATTTTTTTTATGTGATGCTAATCATGTTAAGATTTCTCATTTAAACTCTTTTGGGTACAGAACAAGAATTAATTTCACTATAAATTTAGCTCTTTTTTTTATTTTTTTATTGAAAAAAAATTTTCCGCCTCCTCCCCGCCTCCCATTCCCCTCCCCCTCCTCCCGCCCCTCTCCCCCTTCCCCCACTCCTCTTCTCCTCCCTCTCCAGCAGAGGCCATATTAGCAGATAATTGACCCTGAAAATGGCTATCATATTATTAGTAATAATTATTACCTCACAGATGGCTTCCAAGAATTAAATAACAAAAACATAAGAATTAACTAAATTATTAATATTAATACGTGTGCACATATATGTAATGGGTACTATAGTTGTATGTAGAAAAGCACATAAAAGTATTCGTTAATAACTTCATTATATTTATATATGAAGCGTTATTTAATATATTACATTTTATATATATTTACACATTTATGTGGAGAGATGCGCATATAAAATATATCCATTGAATATGTTTACATGCCTAAATCTACATTCACACCCCAGTTTCCATCCCACAGTAAGCTTTTAATACATTAACGATCACTACTTTTTTTTTTTTTTTTTTTTTTTTTTTTTTTTTTTTTGGTTTTTCGAGACAGGGTTTCTCTGTGGTTTTGGAGCCTGTCCTGGAACTAGCTCTTGTAGACCAGGCTGGTCTCGAACTCACAGAGATCCGCCTGCTTCTGCCTCCCAAGTGCTGGGATTAAAGGCGTGCACCACCACTGCCTGGCACGATCACTACTTTTAACACCTTGTAATAACCCAAGCGTCTCTCCCTCACACTCTCTCAGTGCCGTTTTATATTACCTCTTTTCTTCCATAATCTGCTCTAGTATTAGCTCCTTGTCTTCTTGAAACAGACGGGTGTTCGGTTGTACCTGGGTCGTTAGGTTTCGGTTTGCTTTTGCTTTTTGTTTTATAAGGCCCTCTTGTACTCACATCACCCTTGTTGGTGTCTTGTTGCCAACTCATAGGGTATGAAGCCTAGTGAAGTCCCTGAAACAAAAGTCCTCCCCTCGCCCCTCCATCCTTGCCCTGCAAATCTGTGACACCAAGCCTGTCAGCTCTGACCCTTCTTGAGTCTCTGATCTACATTTCTGGCTTCAATTTTTACATTTAAGGGTTATCTGTGCCACTGTCTTATGAAGGTTTCAAGCCCATTGGGCTGCAACAAATACATTAGTGTTGGCCTCCATCCATCACCCACACTGCTAGTTCAGAAACTCTAAGTCTTCCTTGCTGGCTGTCTTCCATGAGCTCAGAAACGGAGACGATTTGAAACGACCACAAAACTCAGTTTCGACGCTCCTCTTAGCTCTTCATCTCTTTCATATCCACCCAGTCTACCTCCATCAGAATGGATGCTTGCCTAACATTCCAGATATTTATGGATATTTTTCCCTCTTGTTTTCAAGTTAATTCCAACAAACACGTCTTGATTTTGGAAGGAGAAAAGAGAGCTTGCTGGCAACAGCATGGCTAAGACAAAGGCTGCAGCAACAGGTACCTATTTCCTCACCGCTGTAGGGCTGCAAGTCCGCGATACGTTTAGAACTTTAGATTCTGGAGAGGACACTCTTCCTAACTTGATTACTGCTACCTTCTCCTGCCAGTTTTATGTGATCTTAATGCATGTATGTAAACACAGAGACAGACACTAACAGACAGGCAGAAAACATGGATGATGTCTGGTGCCTGTTTCTTATGACGATACTACAGTCACCAGATCTGTGCCACACCATTACGACCTTAGTGGAGCCTATATAGGAACTCAACATCTTTTGAATAACTAAAGAGCCAGTTAAAACATGATCACAAATGACCCAGCTATCCAGAATTCCTGATTGGACCACATTTGAAATTTTATAATTGGGTATATTTCTATTAAGCAATTGTCTCTCGTTCTAAAAGTTCCTTTTTGCTTAGTCATCTTCTCTTTAGGCTATGAATTCAGAAACATCATCATCACTTCTCTGTGAGTACCCTCTGATTCTTCATCACTCACCAGGGTTCCAAGAGTTGTTTTGTCCTATACAGCACTTTTCACACTATGTTAAGAAAAAAATTAAAAATACATGTCTCTTTTTTTTTCAGGCCACAGAGTCCTTTAGGGCAATACCACTTCATGTATTTTTTAGAAGAAACCAAGGAAGAAGTGAAGAGACAAAATTTTAAGAAATAATTTCTATGGTTTCAACATATGTCTTCAAGAACAAGCAATATTATAATAGTTATACTATTCAAAACATGGTACTTAAATTTACTTTTACTTCCAGGAGTAAAAAAACATTTTCTGAACACTTAACAATTGCTGTAAGAAATACTTTGCACGTTATGTTTATGGACTTAGTCCAAATTATGCTTTGACTTCTGCAAATGTGTGTGTGGTTTCATCAACACTATCTTCCTTGATCAAGAGTAGAAAGAAGTGTCTTCTGCTATCTGAATCATGTGAAGAAAAATCTTCATATTTTTAGCTGAGCCTTGCTTTTTTAGGTCAGTACCTCCAGAAATGCTCTGTTCTGCTAAAGGACTGCTAGGGTTTTCCACCACTTCTGGTCCCATCGTTCCCTCCTTCTCGCCTCATGGACCCTTTATTTTCTCCATAATATGCTAATACGCACCTTCCCCTAAAATATTACTGGATGATAATAAATTATCACTTGGAAAAACGACAGCTTTTGTAAATTCTGTGAGTCTAGAAAATCCTCAAATTAGAATCTTTAGAATCCTTCTCCTGTCCACATAAAAAAAAGAAAAGGAAGAAAATTTTATGACTTTGGGTTAGTCAACATGATAGCAAAATCATAAACTGTAAAAGGGGTAAAGTTGTTTATAAGTTGGACTTAATTAAAGTCTAAAACCTTTTTTTTCAAGGAAGACATTTAGAAGCAAATAGGTGGATCATAAAGAGATAATATCTGCACATTTGGAAAACTTTGCAAATCAAATACCTAGAATATGTAAAATATTTATATAATTCAACACCACAGAAACACAATTAAGTGAAGGGTTGGTAAATAATATGAAGACATGTTTTATTGAAAAAGGAAAAACATGCTGCTAATCAACGCAAGATAAAGTGTCCATCGTTATCATTATTAAGAAATTCAGATTAAAACTAAAAGGAGATGTAATTAAAAGGTAACACTAAGCTTCAGTGAAGATGTGGCAAAATTGGTTCTTCATGCATAATGAATGGAATATTATCCAAAATATCTCTGAATGTGAAGCAATCTAAGTGTCTGTCATGGGCCTTAAACAAAGAAAATGTGATGCATTCCATACAATAAAATACTATTAGGAGCAAAAGGAAGAAAAATACTAAGTTTTATGACATGGATAAACCACAAAATCATGATACTTAGTGAAAGATGCTGGGAGCGAAAAAAGAGGTGATGCATGATTCATATATATGAACTGTTTATGGAAGGCAAATATTCAGACAAAAAGCCTATAAATGGCTGTTTCAGACTAGAATAGAGAGTGGGAGTTGCTGAGAAAACCACTCAAGCTAGCTCTGTGATGATATGGAAATGGTTTTAACTAGGCAATGATGGCACAATATTATCTATCATCCTGCAAGAAACCACTGACTTGTATACTCAAGAGCAGGTTCTAGAGGATGTAAACTATACCTCAATAAAGACGCCAGAAAAATAGATTGGAAAGAGGCCCCTGAAGTTAAAAGCCTGGATTCATGAAGGAGATGGATATTTTGGTAAAACCTCAAGAGCAGAATATGGAAGACAAAGGATATGGGAAACTTGCATGTTTAGCAAGCTTCAAAGACAAGTGATTTAGCCAAACGGATGTGTGATATAGGAGTTTTGCAAGACATGAAGAGAATTCTAGCAAAGCTTTAATGAGACTAGCCTGCTCGCTTATGTAACAGTGAGAAAGACACAGGTATAGATGGGGGAAGGATCGGTAAACCAGAAACTTAAATAATGGGGCAGGGAGACAATGTAGAGCTTTATTGTTCACTCAAGCTTCTATTTTGAGATAAAAATATTGGAATGCCATAAAAGGGTGTTTACAGAGGAACGAAATGTTCTATTTCACATATCAGACACATGATTCAGGATACAGGATGAAAGGCAGACTTCAAGCTTCCAAGGATGTAATCAGGTAAACAAGTTGGGTAAAAAATTTGATAATCATGGCAATAAATTTTGATGGCTTAAATTGAGGTAATAATTCAAGGTAGTACAAAGGGATAAGATTCTAGGTGAAGCAAGAGGAAAGAAATGTCAGCATCAACATTTCTCCTTCTTAAAGTTCATTTACACTTTTGTGAAAATTAGATGAGAATACATCAAAATATTAACAGTACTTTTGTTGTAGTGTTATGAATAGTTTATGTCTCCACAATTACCAAACTACCAAGCTTATGGATATAATTTTATGAAGTAAAAAATAATTCTTAAAATAATTAAGATTATAATGCACTGAGTATTTGCCAAAATTTTAATCGCCACCAAAAACAAAATGATGGCATATATAAAATAAACTGTGGTAATGTTAGTTAAAAAAAAAATAGTCACAAAAGCCACAGAAAGTATTTCCTAAATGCTAAGTGGTGAACTCACTTTGCTATGAACAGGTGGGAACAGCTTTACTCCAGTAGGTCCCTTGACAATGTGTGATTCAAATATGTTAATGTGTAATTACTTTCTAATTGATAAAGACTTTACCTTGATCATAATAAATATAACATTGTATCATTGTTCTGGAGAGAATGATTAGGTTATGTTAAAGGTTGCATTTTCTAAAGAACCTCAAAATAGTAGTGATTTCAGCAAAAAGCCATGCAGTTTAGTGTACTGCATATTCAGTAGAGGCAGATGAAGACCGGGTCTCTCTTAATTATAGTTACTTAGCAACTAAGACTTTAGGGGTTCCATTTTGACAGTCTACAAAGTCTACAAGGATAGGATATGTCAAATTATTCATTGATTCTTAAAGTATACATTCCTAAATGACAGTAACTAGAGCTCATATAGTCAACAGTGTAACTAAACCACATGATCCCAAGAGGGTACGAAAAGACAAGTCACCCACGCATTCAAAAGTAGAATAAATTAAGACCTTTTATTTCTTGACTGTAAACTATCTTTCAAATAATTGAAGATGATAATGATTACAGAGATCAACCTTTCTATAACTTGTTATAATTAGGCAGGGCTTGAAGCCCAAATAGTTGATGTGTCTATGGTAAAGATAATTTTGGAATTGTTATTCTCTAACTACTTATTACAAGAGGGACAATCACTTTGCAAGATGTCTACAAAGAAACTTGAGAGTTGGAGATTTCACGTTAGATAAAGAAGGAAACACTCACTCCAACCCGAGCATCTCAGCAGGGCGCAGTCCATCGCTATCTAAGATAAGTAAAACTAGAATTAGGAAGATTGTTACACACATGACCTGATGTCTCTTGCCCTTCAGATCTCTCATTTTCTGTATCTTCTCTGCTTTTCAGAAAGTCTTTCCTGACTGCCTGATCTTACACGGAGCCCTTTGGCATCAGCAACCCCTGCCCCACGCTGTGTTATCCATGAGTATGGCCTTCCATGCTTGAATCAACTCTGTCTTCTGCGCCTCTCCCCTCAACTGCTTTGCTTCAATCCCATAACTCTCATCCCCTCCCTGTTTGTTAACCACATGAAGCAAGCTCTTCACAGTTTGTACTTGCTGTCCTCAACAAGAAGCTGATTTCCCCAGATATTTGCAGTACTCACTTTCTGTGTGGATTCAGACCCCTGTTAAAATTGCATTTCATCAGAGTTGTCTTACCCCAAGGGAAAAATGCTGGGGCCTTGGTTGAGATTTAAGGGACCTGGAAACTTCAACCTACATTTTGAGAATAGAAATGTAAAGACTTGTTTATATGTGGGAAGAATAAAGTTAAGGGGTGAGTCCTGATCGCCCCAGTAAAAACATACCCCGCCCTTCTGCAGCATTGGCTCTATTTGCATGCATTTAAAAGTGTAATTTCTCCAAAGAGAGAGGAGCTTTGCATTTTGTTCCTATATGTAATTCTGGCTTCATGGACAATAATTTCCGATAACGAATTTTTAAAATTTGTACAATGTATTCCATGCTGATGCAAGCATAATATTTGTCTATAAAGCATCTTTCAATAAACCTTCTCATTTAGTTACTACTTTTTATTCTTTGTAATTATGTTTTGAAGTTAATTTCTAAAGGTCTGGTATTTGTGCACATTTTATATGCTAATTGGATTTCCTAATTGTCACATAAAATGCCAGTGAGGTTTATATACCCATCACCTGGCTCATCTTGGTTCTGCTCATGCATGCCTACGTGTGGCTAACCTAGCTGCTTTTCGTTTTGGTTTTTGATACAAGGTATCACTATGCAGCCCAGGAGGGCCCCCAAGTTGAGATCTTCCTACTTCCTGCTTTTGCCTGCTGACCGTGGACTATAGGAGTGTCACACCCCAGTGGCTTCCTGCACAGAGTTTTATGAATCATTCTTGTACCTTTCACGTTTAAAAGATAAATGATGATTTATCATTCCATGACCATTTTGTCAGTAGTGCACACTCATACACAAACAATGAAGAAAAAAATGTAAAAATCTTTTATGTGGCATATTAACTAGTCTCCATTTTTGTTAATTTTTACATTTTATATTTACTTACTCAGTGTTGGCAGAAATTAGGAAGCCAGGATATTATATCCTGTCTACTGCATTTACTGTGGATATGGCTTTTATCTGTAGTTTATCCTCTTCCACATTCATGATTTTATATGTGTGTGTGTGTGTATAAAGTTTAAAATATTTTAAATGTATTTAGATTTTTTTATATGAATGATCTGCATTCATTTCTGTTTATGGGTCACATATGCACTTGGTGCCTGAGGAAGGGATAAGAGGGAGTTAGCCCCTCGTTTAACTGAACTTACACAGACTGTGAGCTGCCAGGTGAGTGCTGGGAACCGAACCTGTGTCCTCCGCAGGACCGAGGCAGCAAGTCTCTTCACCACTGAGCCTTGTTTATGGCATCCTAGAATTTACTTTCTTGAGTTCCTAGCTTAATATTTTTGAGGATTTTTAGTGAGATTTTGTTAATGTCTTAAATGTTACTGGGGTGGATTTTTTTTTTCCATTTTTTTGGCTTTGTTTTTTTCTCTTTGTATTCTGTAGGAATCAGTATGATTCAAATTGTCTGGGATTTTGTTGTTGTCACGAGTTTTTTTTTTTGTTTTTGTTTTGTTGTGTTTTGTTTTTTAGAAATGGCTAATAAGTTTCCTTGCCACGTATCACTATTTATGAAGTAATAATAGTTTCTATGATTCTCAAGATAACTATGAGTTACTTGCCTATCTAAATGTGTTCACCTTATCTTAGCAACCTTCAAGGTGAGGCCAATCTTCACGTAACAGAGGTCAAGGCAAATGCTGCAGGGTTAAGTCAAGGACATTGCTCACATTGAACTGACCCAGGGAGCAGAGTCCTGCGTTTATAATCTACAGCTTTCCCTCACCTTAGCAGGACAAGAGTACATTCAAAATATGAGTAACAGACCCGTTAGAACGTTCTAGCATGGTTCCTGTTACCATGGTGGTTTTCAGTTCAAAGAATTTAGTCTAGTACCGCAGAACCTAATATCACCTGTCAGCTGCTTCCAATTTCAACTTCTGTTTCTTAAAGTAGGGCATACTTCATACTACAAGGTAAACGAAACATCAGACTATTAAAAGAAAAGGCCACAATACCTTGTTCTCCAATGAAACCGAATTAAAAGCAAAAGATAGCTAAATTAAATCTCACATGAATAATCAACAAATAGCCACTGAATTTAAAAGAAAGTAAATAGTAATTAGAATTAAGATAATGAGCCCAAAAGTGATCGTTCACACTTGTAATCCCAGCACGGTAGCCTGGAAACTAAAGCAAGAGGACCCAGTCTAAGGCCTGCCTGGCTCTTTCTCAAACAATGAAAAGGAACTAAAGCAGAATGATGATGCATTTGGTCTCAGGCTGGGCTACAGGGCAAGGTCCTATCTGAAAATGTCACATGACAAAAGTACCTAGATATACATTTTAATATTAAATACATCTATCAAGAAGGAAGTAATCATTTTAAATGACGCAGTTCAATACAGAGCATCAGAGAGTCCAAGAAAGCAAATGGAGATTCAGGAGCAGAAAGTCATGGTGCTCGCCTTTGATCCCAGCACCTGGGCAGCAGAAAGAGGCAAATCTATGAGTCTGAACCTAGCCTAGTCTACAAATAGAGTGCCAGGACAGTCAGGACTACACAGAAAAACCCTGTCAAAAAAAAAAAAAAGAAAGAAAAAGAAAAAGAAAAAAGAAACAAAAAGAAGGAGGAGGAGGAAGAAAAAAGAAAATTAGGTCAGAAATCAATTAAAGACACCAAACACTAGAGACTATTAGTAAAACCAAACTCTTTTCTGTCCAAACAACTCTATATTTGGGAGTCCTTACACATGAGTTCTACCAACTTTGCAAGAAGTTAGAAAATAATTTTTGAAACATTACCTTAGAAAATAGAAAACAGTAAAATCTACAGAGCTCATTTCAGAAAGATAAAGCTAACGCAGATCTAAAATAGGTAAGTCTACTGGCTAATTTAATTATGGTTAAATGTGAAAATACAGAGAGAGAGAGAGAGAGAGAGAGAGAGAGAGAGAGAGAGAGAGAGAGAGAGAGAGAATACAATGAGCCTTGATAGCTCAGTGGACAAAGAGGACAGTCTGATCTGATTGTGGCTGTAGTGCTGAGACCAGCCATAGTCTACTGAGATGACGGAGGACATCTTGTTGGTCCTTATCTAGGATTCTAAATAGTGGTTTCCATTCCAGGAGAATGCTAGCCACTAAGGAGAGTGTCCCAGACACAGGTTACCAAAGCTGTTAACAACACCCATGAGGAAGCTATTGACATTAGTCTCAAAGGAGGACTGTTTCTCAGTTCCATCTGCAATGTGCTACCTTCAGTGAATAACTGGGTCCCTGAGACCCTCTAATAAGGTTCTTCACTTTCATCCCTTGTCCTAGGGAAAGAGTGGGACACCTCAACTTCCCTGACACATGGCCTCACAATATAACAAGCTCTCACCCAAAGCTCTTCAAGCACTTCCCTGATGAATATTTAAAGACAATTTATCATGTCATTGCTGGGAATTGAACTAAGGACCTTTGGAAGAGCAGACAGTGTTCTTAGCCACTAAACCATATCTCCAGCTTAAAGATAAACAGCATTAACTTTAAAACCAACTCATCATGTAAATACCTATAAAACATGGAAAAGGAGAATTTCTTTAAGTAAAAATTAAATGCCAGTGCTTAGAATTTAATGAAAGGATTTTAGATGATTTTCTTTATGACTAAAATAAGACAAGGATTCCCACTCCTGGGGTAGCCCCACCTTACTACAAAGATAAGAAACACAAAAATAGCTTCGATCGAGAGCAAGTCTTGAGGACTTCTAAGGATATCAGTCTCTACTTAGGTGAGCCAATGAAATAAAAAAAGATACACGACTAGAATTCATATGAGAATTCTTCAATACGCTGACAGTCTTTCACTGCATCTTCTATTTTACTAGGAAAAGAATGGGGAAAGTGAAGTAAATTGTTATCAGGTTACTATAGAAACAGAAGAACATGTGTGCTTATGAGTATGTTCAGGGAACTGTCCTAGGATAGACAACCACGCTACTGGCCTTTTCTAAACTCTAATAAACGATCTAGAAATTGCTTTATCTTTTGATCCTTTTTAAGGAGTTATTTTAGTATTTTTAATTATATGAATGTGTATAAGACTCTGTGGGACATTTACATGAGTGCAGGTGCCCACAGAGGCCAGAGACAGGTCCCCTGGACCTGGAATTTCAGGTGGTTATGAGCCACCAGACATGGGTGCTGGGAACCAAACTTTGGTCCTCTAAAGAGCACTATGTTATCTGAATCAATGAGCCATCTCTTTAGCCATTGTTTTCAAAACAAACAAACAAACAATTTTCCTGGATCAGATGACCTTGCTAAAGAACTGAGAGCTTAATTAAAATTATTAGTTTTTAGAAGTCCCTCCATAAAATGTCTTTATTGGCATGGTCCTAGCATGGCCAGGGTCTGTATTGATGTCTATGACCCATGTTGCCACCACAGGCCACCGGATGCCTAGGGTGTAGGCTGCAAGCTCCAGTCATGTGTGTGTCGGAAGGCTGTGCTGCAGCCAGGGCTATGCTGATCTGAGTGGTCTGTGCTGTCACCCAGGGCCATAGTGTCATCAATTGGGGCCAGGACTGCTGCCAAGGGCCATGTCTGGTGGCTCTACAACAGGCAGGGTGTGAACTGATGTACTGTGGTGCCTTTTCCTGCTGGGGGCGGTCCAGATGCCCAGGCTCTGATCAGCTACCTGAGACCACGTTAGTGTCTGAGGGCCATGCTGCTATAAGGATCACACTGATCTGGGTGACCTTACTTCCCCAGGTCTGGGCTGTTGCCAAGGGCCATGTGGACTTAGTCCGTGGTACAATTGTAACTGGGGTCTGTACTGATGTCCATTGTCCATGTTGCCATGAAGATCATCAGAGCCAAGCTTGTTGAAATCCAAAGGCTGAGTTGAGCTGGCCTTGCCCCTTACTGACCCTGGGCTAGCTGGTCCTGCCCATCACTGGACTGAAGCAAGAGTGTTGGCCTCTGCAACCAGAAAAGATGACCCCACTCCTCACCACAGTTTTGCACCTCACATGGGCAGCACTAGAGTTGACACTGTAATAGGGGACACAACCCTGAGAGAGTGAGCATAGTAGAGTGACCCTGCTCTGCCCTTGTCAACCGTGTGATGGCATGGGTGAGGGAAAGATGCTCTCCTTCGCTACCCACAGCAAGCAAGAGTGGTGGCCCTGGGATTCCCTCACTGGCTGCAACAAATGGAAGAGCGGACCTGGTAACCCATCTGGGCAGTACACTGTTGTCAGTGGCACAGATGACCTGACCCTGAGGCCATGAGAGCCATGAGAGGAGGAGACATGACTCTCCCCCCTCCAGTCTGCCATATGGTAGCATGGGTGAGAGAAACATGCCCTCCCTCCCATCCCCACACCCTATCCCACCCTTCTGGCCAGCTACCTGAGGCAGGCATGATACCCCCCACCCGGGTCAGGCGAGTGTATGAACTAGCACTGCCCCTCACTAGCTGCAACAACAGAAGAGTTGGCCCTACACCCGACCAGGATAGCAGCCTAGAGCTGACCCTGTTTGAGGGGATGAAATGAGAAGAGCTGACCCGCCCCCAACACACACACACACACACACTCCCCCTATAGCGCGTGAGCAAGAGAGAGAGAGAGAGAGACAGAGACAGAGAAGGCCCTGCACCTTGCCTGGGCAAAAGAGTGGAGCTGGCTCTGGAGGTGTGAGTGTAGATGAGCCTGACCCAAGGGCCTGACAGCAAGAGAGCTGGTCCCACTCCTTGCTTCTGGCTACATTGGGTGGGCTGGCTGATAAAGTGCTGGAGAGCTCACCCTGGTGGAGATAACGGAGAAAACTGGCCAGTGGACCAGCCCAGCTACCAGCCAGGCCCAGAAGAGGGCTATGATTTGGCCCACCCCAGCATCCACCTCACTGGGGCATACGGAGGCAATGAACCTACAGATCCAAAATTGTAGGATCTCCACGACACAGGACATCGACAGAATATCCAAGAGGAGCCCCAATGAGGGCCCGATATGGAAAGTGTAGCCAGAGGCCTCAAACCAATTGCAAGCAAAGACGAAAGGACAAAAGATGAGCTACAGCTACCACAGCTACAAAACTGTTCTTATTTTTTGTTTGTTTGCTTTTTGTTTTGTTGGTTTGTTTTTGTTTTTCCTTTTGTTTTGTTTTGTTTGCTTCTTTGGTTTTTGATTTTTGTTTTGTTTTGGGGGGAGTTTGCAAGGGTGAAGGGCAAATGAGGGTAATGGGAAAATGGGTAGGCTAGGAATACATTATGTGAAATCCACAAAGAATCAATAAAAGCTTTTTTAAATTACTGTATTAGAAATTCTATTAAATAGTTACAGAAGAAATGGCATCAAGTTTTCTCTAAATCTTTACAAGAAAAGACTTCTAACTAAAAGTTTAGTCGAGCCGGGCGGTGGTGGCGCACACCTTTAATCCCAGCACTCAGGAGGCAGAGGCAGGCGGATCTCTGTGAGTTCAAGGCCAGCCTGATCTACAAGACCTAGTTTCAGGACAGACTCCAAAGCTACAGAGAAACCCTGTCTCGAAAAAGCAAACACACACACATACACACACACACACACAGAAAGAAGTTTAGTTACAGAGTAGTTGATTAGTATGGATGGAGTTGTGGATTCACTTCCCAGAAAATGACATGAGAAACTCAGACAAGGGGTCGTTTTGCCAGCTGTAATATACAAGCCTATGACCCCACTACTCCGGAGCCTAAGGCAGAAGGATCGCAT
Source organism: Chionomys nivalis (assembly GCF_950005125.1). Lineage (NCBI taxonomy): Eukaryota > Metazoa > Chordata > Mammalia > Rodentia > Cricetidae > Chionomys > Chionomys nivalis. The sequence goes on along the minus strand of NC_080087.1, from coordinate 39,411,562 downwards.
TTGAACTACATAGCAAGACCCTATCTCAAAACAACAACAATGAAGTTTGATACTCGATCCAACCTTATATGAATCCTGGTGGCGACTGTACAAAGAATAAAAATTTCAAGTCAATAATGTTCTCTAAAAGAAATACAAGGTTGTTTTAACATTTAAAACCAATTCAGTGATATCTAACTAATCTAACTGAGCTGCATATGCAAAGCCTTCTTGATATTAAAAAAAAATCAATGTAGAAACTTATGTAATCATTATACAAACTACAGGAGGGAGTATTTGATAAAACACACTCTCAGGGTTTTTATTTTAAAGACCCATTGCTAACAAGGAGACAATGTTCCGTAACCTAAACTGTACAACCTCAATGGTGAGTTACGGATCTTTTCTGTGACTGTAAACGTGATAGGGTTTTGACTCGCACTGTTAGCCTTGCTATGTTTTCTGCTAGAAACACTAACCAGCGTTTCAATGGGAAGATGAAGGTACAGTTCTGGGAAGGAGAAATCAGGCCTTACAAAATTTGAAGTGTCTAAAAAAAATCAATAATCTAAAAAGCAGGTATTAGAGACATACTTTCTTAAAATTCAGCAAACACAACAAACAAAACTGAAAATGTGGAAGGGTTCCCAGTTGGTTTGCTTGTGTTTGACTTGGTGTTTTGGGGATGAGTTCCCATATCTTAGGCTGGCCTGAAGCTATTTATCTCAGGATGTCCTTTAGTCTTTGGTCTCAGTCGCCCTACTACTGGGATTATGGGTATGAGTAATTGCAGCTGCTTAAGATACCATTCATTAACACAACGATGTGAAAAAATACTCAGAAAAAGTGTGAAAACAGTGAAGATACAAAAAAAATTTACAAACATTACAGACAAAAGAAAAGATGTAACTTGAGGGCATTTCCAGTTCATAGAGCAGAATTTTATAGATCATAGCCTCGTTAATTTTCTAGAATGTTAATCCTTCTCTAAATCATATACTGCTCATCAGAATTCAGATAGGACTTCTGCGGAGGTTGACGAGTAAAGTCTAAAATGTATATGATCATTCAAAGAGCCCAACTTGAAGAATAAGAACACATTGGAAAGCCTATTCCGCAGCAGTCGTTTCCAGTTTGGCTGCGCTTTCAAGTCATCAGGGAGATGTCTCGGGACAGTGACACCTTATGTCTTACATAATTAAATCTGCACTTGTAAAGGGACAAGCAGACACTGATAATCTTAAAAACGTGTCAGATGTCAAACGTGCAGTCAAGAGAACCACAGCCCTGCAGCATATTCTTATACAGCATGGAGGATGAGTGTACAGTAATGCTCCAGTTCCGCATGCATTAAGACTGATAAGCGGTCTTAATATGAACATAAAATGAACAGCCCTGCGACTGTGTCTGGAAGCAGAGAAGCCACGAGAGGAGATCCTGGTCTGAAACACAGTGTTTATGACTAGGGGACATGATACAGCATGAGCAAAGAGAGCTTTTCTTCCAGGTAGGGTGTGGGACCCCTCTAATGCTATCACGTGGAAAACAGACGGTCTCTCTGAGTTCAATGCCAGCTTGGTGCATAGCAGCGAATTCCTGTCCAGCAGAGTTACATAGTAAGATGTTGTCTCACTTTCTTCCCTTTCAATGTCACTGTACTAATTAGCTCTCTCTAGATCTTGGCCCTCATGTCTTAGCATACATACAAAACAATTGATTTCAGGCAGACCACAGATACAAAGCAAAGACTAAATGAATTTCAAGAGGCTAATGTAGTGTTTTCATAATTCATGATAAATAAAGATTTCTTTAGCAACATGTAATAGAATTGTAATGGCAAACTGATCACTCTAACAGTAAAATTGAAAACTTCCCCTCATGAAAAGGTATTCCTAAGAAAATGGTAAGCTTCACAGGCGAGAATATATTCACACCAGAAAACTGATTATCATATATATATTATATATATATAATCAAGTCATTAACACAAATTCATAAACCCTAATATAAATGAGCCAGACCCAGGAACCGTGTCCTAAAGAGAATCTGCAAGCATCACGGAATAGAAGACTATGTGTCCTAGATTTCATTAGACAGAAGGCAGATGTGAAGTAAAACCTGGGCTCCCTGCAGTGTTCCTACCAGAAAGACTAAAAGCAAAATAACCAGTGACAGAAAATATCATCAGGTGTGTTAACAGGAACTTTTAGAGCCATCTAATGGAAATGTAGACTGAACAAGAGCTTAGGAAATTTTTCTTCCACCACCTATCAAGCACAATATACACATCATTAGACATAGCCATTTTGCTTGTTTTTAATATCCTTGTGAGCGTGGATGTATAAGAGAATTTCATGATAATACACTACCCGTGACTTTAAAGTAGAAATAATCCAAATGTCCATCAGCAGTAGAATGGCTAAGTAAATTTTGGTGTATTAATCCACTACTATATTATACACTACTAGAACTGATGGCCTTCACCTATAAACCTAGGTTCTCAGTAGGTTGAAGCAGGAGGGTCACTACCTGAAGACATGCCTGGGCTATAGAGTGAGTCCAAAGCTAGCCTATGGAACTTAGTGAGACCCTGTAGCAAAACAGAAGGGAGAAGAGGGTTGGGGCTATTGCCTAGTGGTAGTGCACTTGCCTAGCATACATAAGGCCTTAGTTTTGATCCCCAGTACTGACATAAGAAAAGAAAGAAAGAAGGAAAGGAAGAGAGAGAAATAAGAAAGAAAGAAAGAAAGAAAGAAAGAAAGAAAGAAAGAAAGAAAGAAAGGAAAAAAGAAGAAAAAAAAGAAAGAGAAAGAAAAGAAAGAAAAGCAAAACATAAATTGTATAGAATACTATAGGTTAACTTTACAATACATGTAAGCCAGCCAAAAGAGTACATACTATAATTTTCCATTTACATGAAGTTTATAAATAAACAAAAGTCATGGAGTATTGGTTAATTTGGGGAAGAAACTAGACAATTGAAAAGTATTTAAGATGTGTCTTCTAGAGCACTATTTTTCTATTTCTTGAGTGACTGTTACATGGATGTACTTACTGTGGAAATTCATTTTAATTAAGTGATAACATAGTAGTAAAGTATAAAGGAAGAAGACAGTAATGGATCAAATTTCTTTTGTGAAACAACTTACTGTTTCTTTAAGTTAACATATAAAGCCAAGACAGTCTAAGAAAGCTCTTCGTTAGATTTCCTACAGAAGCAGTTGTTATTTTTTAAATGCACTTTAAGTCTCTGAACAGCTAAGTCAGCTTTAGAATATGGAGCAAAAACAAGGGAATCAGATGCACCCTGAACATATGTTAACACTAATCTCTCAGCTGTCATTCAGAGAAAAATCAAATAATTGGGCACAAATAATGAAAACATCAACTAACAGACCAGAAAAGGTATTTATTTCCAAGACAAAGGATGTACTGTGAGCATATTATCTGATGGTACTGAGAAATCTGACTTATCTTGTAAAAAAAAAAATATAAAATTGGATCCCTGTACATCTCATAGCAAGGCATCCTGAAAATAAACGAAGGACCAAATATAAAATCTGAAACTGTGAAGCTGTTACAAAAAAATTCTCCATAGATATACAGGAAGACTTCTTCTGTAAAGCCCTAAAAGCATTAACCGTGAGATGAGAAGCAATGGATGGATGGCTTAGAAGTGTAAATTCTGATGTGAAAGGGAGGAGATGTGATGAAAGATGACCTAATATCAGTATATCAGTTCACAAACTTAAGTAAACTCTGAGGGCAACTAGTACAAACTTGGGAGTATGGAGGTATGAAGGTGTGCATGTATCAACTTTTTTTTTTTGTAAGGTAAAACTGAATAATTGCTTCCTAATTTGTGATAGGGATACATCTTGATAAGCTCACTGGAAATGGAAAGCATCCAAACTCCAAAATACATTGCATACATCAACCAACTCATGATCATAGCTCAATCTATTTTATCCTAATCACGTAAAGAACATGCATTAGAACAGTGAAGGGAATCAATTCCATTGTCGTTGTTGTTTGTTTGTTCTTTGAGACAGGGTTTCTCTGTGCAACCCTGGACTGGAAAGGTGTTTTTGTAAACCAGGCTGACCTCGAACTCAAAGATCTGCCTGCCTCTGCCTCAAGAGTGCTGAGATTAAAGACATGTTCAGCCTCTGCCTGCTACAAAATGCCCATTTTAAAACCGAGTGTTTAATGCCCCATGTAACTGAATGACTACTGTACTTAAAATGAAAAAAGAAAACCAGAATGGCTGTGCATTTCTACTACACTGCAAAGTCAGAAAAAAAAAAAAATGGAAATCGAACCATGGGAAGTCAGGGAGAGGTTGTAAGTGGGAAAGCCAACCATTCTTTATTTTCCTAATAGTTTCAATAGACCCAATTCTTTGTTTTGCTTTAATTCTCCTGTTCTTATAACCAGAAACAGATATCTACCTAGAAAATGTTTTTCAGTACCTTGGATGTAATCAAACTAACTTTAAAATACTAGGAAACATATTGGCGATTCTACTTAAAGTAGTAAGTTATACCAAAATTTACCAACCTAGTTTTCAATAATTTTCAGTGAACTTTAACTCTTCAACACAGAGTTTTAGAGGAATTTTGTGGTCAATAGGTGCTAATTTCTCTATCTTTACATACAATTTGCCACCATTTATGTGGCTTAGTGGGGTCACTACAGAAAGAGGAGCATAAATGCAAGGCAAGCTTATAAGTCCTTCTGAACTTGGCAGTACTTATTTGTAAGGACTGTGCCTTTGATGTCACATTCATTTTGGGTGAAGCAAAGCAAAGCAAATTCAGCTGTTCTTTTCTCCTTTTTGTGTTTTTTTTTTTTTTCATAATCTAGAAACAAGTATTGACGACATTTTTTGGATACACCTAACCCACCCTTGGTCATAGCTCAATCTGTTCCGTCCTAATCAGGAGCAGAACATGCGTTGTTACAGGGAACGAAATCCTTTGTTGATGTTTGTTTGCTTTTTGAGACAGGGTTTCTCTGTGTAGCCCTGGTCACCCTGAAATTTGTTCTGTAGACCAGAATAGCCTTGAAGTCAGACATCTGGCCTGCGTTTGCCTTCCAAGTGCTGGGATTAAAGATGTGCCACCACTACCTGCTACATCTGACAAATGCCCACTTTATACCGATTTTTGAATGCCATTTTATACTCTCCCTCCCCACCTTTTTTTAACCCAATCACAACAATATTCAAAACATAGGCAGAAGTAGCACATCATGTGTGTTGACTTGTTGAATTCTTAGAAAAAAAGGATCACAATTCACATTGTTGGACATCACTATCAACTAGAGCCCTAGTTTCTCCCTCCTTCACCAGCTGCTGGGTCTCCACTATTCAACCGTTTGTTACATTTGTGTGTGTATGCGTGTGGGTGTGTGCTCACCTTTCCTTTGGAAAACTCAAGATTTGTGTTTGTGGGTACAATGAGGTTCGAACTTAATCATCACGCTAGGCCACATACACAGCCCTTCACGTATTCTTTATTAAAATCTCTCCCACAAATTCCCAAGAGACTTTTATAAAAACTTTGCAGCAAATTAAAAAAGTAGACAAATGCTTACCTTCAAAGTAGATGCCTGACTGGATTTCTAAGACCCTGGGAAGGGTCCTTAGATCAAGGGAGTGAACAAATTCCTCCAGCGATACCGCCATGGCTCTGTCTTGGTTGGTGTGCAGATCTGATTTTTACAGAAACTTGTGGCTTCTGGATGTCAATTGTCTGCAGTCGCTTTCTTTGCTCATAATTTCTCCCTCTAGCAGGCAGAATGTCAAAGGGAAGCCAAACCAGGGCAGAACAGCCCTAGGTGGACAGGTAATTGTCCACAGTGGTTGCACTTCACACTTTCTACCTGGGGCAGAGAGGATGTCACACTGCAGCCAAGCCCAGGAAGAACAACTAGAGCAGAGGAAGGCAGAGAACTGGCAGGAGGCAGAGTGGGTAAAGCCCTTGTTCTTCTTCTTGCGGCTTCATTTCCTTCTGACACTGAAGCAGGTGTGGGGGTGGGGTGTGTTTGTCTGAACTGTCACTACCCAAAGTAATGAGGTTGGCAAGTTGCCAATGCCTGTGCATCCACAGTAGTGGTGAGACTGTGAAGAAACAGGCACCTGTGGTGTGACCACTGCACATGGCCAGCAGGCAGGAGCAGTGTCTTACCTTAAGGGTGGCATGACATCAGTGCATTACCTCTCTGCATCTGGAGTTTAGCTTGGTGTTTTATTTGCATACTCTTGGTACTTTTATATTAAACTCAATTACAAAAGAGGCCTGTGTCAGCTGTTTTTAGAAATCTGATCCTCAGAAGAGGGTGGGAAACCACTTTTATCTTTCAACATTAAAATTTTTGCTGAACCTTAAAGGAGGGTGGGGGAGGGTGCTATATAAAAAGTGGCTCAGGAATTACTGCAGTAGCTGATGGGAGCTTTCTGGCCTCCACAACGTGAAGGAAAGTCTCTAAGGGCAGTGCTTAGAAACATGACCACTGGGCTTCGCAGGGCTTCCCACTCGCAAACATTTCCTCTTCAGAACTCACTTGCTCGTTAAATGTAGATTTAAAAACTCACTAAATAATCTGCACAAGCCCCAAATTCCACAATTCTGCTCTGATGATCAAAGTTTAAAGTTAAAGATGCCCAAAGCCAAAGGAAACAAGAGAAACCTCGAGAAAACTAATTTTTAACCATCAAAATCAGTCTTTCTGTTTGTTTTCATTTTTTTTTGTTTTGTTTTGTTTTTGAAACAAAATTTCACTCTGAAGGGTAGACTGGACTTAAACTTTTGCCAATCCTCTGCTGCTGGGCTGGAATTACAGACATGTGCCATGTGTTGGCGTTAAAGACATGTGTCATGTGCTGGGATTATAACCATGTGTCATGTGCTGGGATTACAGGCATGTGTCATGTGTTTGGATTACAGACACGTGTCGTGTGCATGGGTTACAGGCATGTGTCATGTGTTGGATTACAGACATGTGTCATGTAATGTGCTGGGATTATAACCATGTATCATGTGCTGGGATTACAGGCATGTGTCATGTGCTGGGATTACAAGCATGTGTCATCACATCCAGTTTAAAGCAGATTTGTTGTTATTGGTTTTCCTTTCCTAATTTAACTTTTAATGTTTCTTTGTGGAATTTTTTTTTTGCCTTTCACTAGATTTTTTTAATTTATTTTTAAATTCATTTTAAATACCAACAACAATTACCCCTCCCTCCCCTCTCTCCTTCCCCACTAGCCCCAGCCCACCCCCTATCCACTCCTCAGAAAGGATAAGACTTCCCATGGAAAGTCAGCAAAGTCTGACTAAGTTAAAGCTGGACCAAGCACCTCTATCCTGCATCAAGGCAGAGCAAGGCATCCCATCATAGGGAATGGGTTTGAAAAGCCAGTTCATGCACCAGGGAGAGATCCTGGTTCCACTTCTAAGGTCCTCTCAGACAGACCAAGCTACACTCCGTGGTCTATATGCAGAGGGTCTAGTTATTTCCCATGAAGGCTGTACAGCTGTCAGCCTAGAGTCTGAATTCCCATGAGCTCCATCTGCTCAGATGTCTCTACGGCTTTCCAGTTATGTTCTTGACACACATCCCTCCCCCGCTCATATAATCTTTTCTCCTTTTCTTCCACAAAATCCAACACCCCTTCATGATAAAGGTCTTGGAGGGATCAAAGATACAAAGAACATACCTAAACATAATAAAGACAATTTACAGTAGCTGACAGCCAACATCAAACTAAATGGAGAGAAACTCAAAGTGATTCCACTAAAATCAGAAACAAGATAAAGCTGTCCACTTTCTCCATATCTATTCAATATAGTACTCGAAGTTCTAGCTACAGCAGTAAGACAACAAAAGGGAGATCAAGGGGATACAAATTGGGAAGGAAGAAGTCAAACTATCTCTATTTGCAGATGATGTGATAGTATACATTAGTGACCCCAAAAAAATTCTACCAGGGAACTCCTACAGCTAATAACCACCTTCAGAAATGTGGCAGGATAAAAGATGAAATCAAAAAATCAGTATCCTTCCTATATACAAATGATAAATGGGCTGAGAAAGAAATCAGAGAAACATCACCCTTGACAATAGCCACAAATATTATAAAACATCATGGGGTAGCTCTAACCAAACAAATGAAATACATGTATGACAAGAACTTTAAGATTTTGGAAACAGAAATTGATGAGGATATCAGAAAATGGAAAGATCCCTCATGCTCTTGGATAGGTAGGGTCAACATAATAAAAATGGAAAATTTTTATTAACACATTTTCCAAAATTACCGAATGCAATCTACAGGTGATTCTATGCAATCCCCATCAAAATTCTAACACAATTCTTAGTGGATTTCACATCATTCATCTCAATCACATTCATTTTCCCCATCTCTTCACATCACCCTGTGCCCTTGGAACCTCCCCCACAAGATAAAACAAAATAAAATCTAAAAGAAAAGAAAAATATCATCGTGGAAGCTGTACCGTGACATTGTGAGTCACACAGTATACCCTGTCATCCATATGTCTTAATTTCAACTGTTCATTACACCAAGTCAGTGGCCTAGTTCAAGGCTTCCAACCTTGATACTGTACCCTCACTGGGACTCCTCTTGGATATTCTGTTGTTGCCCTGTGTCATAGAGGCCCTGCAACTTTGGGTCCTCAGGACCAGTCTGTAGATGGAGTCAATGTTGGGATTACCAATTCATATAGCCCTGGTTCTGGGCCTGGGTGGTTGCTGGATTGGTTAGCCTGCCAGATTGCCCTCATCCTCAACACCAGGGTGAGATCTCCAGCACCATCTGGCTAGCTCAACCCCTGCAGCAAGCAGCAAGGGTGAGGTTAGTTCTCCTGATTTCACACCCTCAGGGTTGGCACACCCACACCTATACCACCAGAGCTAGCTCTACTGTGTTGCCCAGATCAGATGCAAGGACCACTCTGCCAACTGGTGCAACTGGTGAGAGGCAGGGCCAGTTCTCTCACTCTTGTTACCTCAGGGACAGTTCTTCACCAGCAGGGGCATCTCTCCTTATTCCAGCCACTATATGGAAGATGAGGGCTTGGGTCAGATTTCTCATACTCATATTCTCAGGGTCAGCTCACCTCACTGGCACCCTCTATCGACAGAGTCAGCACTACTGTGTTGCCCAGGTGAGGTGCAGGGCCTGCTCTCCCAAGGGCTACAGTCAGTGAGGGCTAGAACCAGCTCCTTCACTATCATGACACAGAGACCCACTCTCTGGCCTGGAGCAGGAAGGGAAGAAAAAGGGGGACATTGCTCCCTTCTTCATACCAGCTAATGGGTACTCATGACCTCAGGGCCAGCTCTCTGACCTGACACAGGTGGTAAGGGGCAAGAGGGGGAATGTCTCCCCTTTGCTCACAACACCATATGGCAAATGAGTGGTAACACCAGATATCCAAACTCACATTCTTCAAGATGGCTCACCTGTGAAGAGAGTCAGCTTGTTGTGGGTTTCTATGCTTTCTTTTCTTTGTACTTAATTCAAACAGTATTTTAGAGGTTGCACATACAATATGAAATGAGAGTATCTATGGGTTTTGTAGGCAAATAAAGGAAGATTGGTTTAAGTGAGTAGAGCTGAAATATGCTGGAGTTGCTTACTCTACTAACAGACTGGATTCTGGACTTAAGCCTGGCCATGGTATAACACCTAACAAAATTCTTTCTACTCTTTATACTCACATTTGGCCCTTATAGCAATTTGCCAACCTTCATTCCAAGCAAAACCAGGGTTAAATGGCAAATTGCATCAAATGTTTTCTGCCAGTATCATCTACATTATCACTTGAAACATTTGTTTTCCCTAAATCTCCCAAGCTTGATATAACTGTCGTCTATTCTCTTCTTGCCTAAGTCTGGGCCTCTCACTTGACTACAAACACTGTTTATAGCCTAGTGCCATATGTCATATGGCTTTAAAATATGGAAAGAGCTGCCTCTTTAAAATCATACATTTATTAGAGTTGATGCCACTGTAAATTTTATTTAGTAGGTAATCAGTGCTGTGTTTCACTTGATGTCTTTAACTTTCAACTACAGTTTCTGTCCTTCTAGTCAAAGCTAGAAGATTCCACTATATCACTCGATGTTTATACTTACTTACTCTGTCCCTTTTCTGTTTTTCACACAGAGGATCTCCCTGTATCTCATAATATGTTTTTTTCTAAAATCTCAATCATAAAGTTAATGATTCCACCATTTTTAAGAGTGTCATGCTAGAAGGCTTGAAGTCATGCGTGAGCAGACATTTTTGGCAGTCTTGAAATCCCCCAAGCTCTATGGGTGACGGTCCTCAAGGCCACTCCTCTGGTCTTGTTCTGTATTGCCATCATTGCCACTGTAACCCAAGCTGTTACTACTTCTATCATCTCAAAGAAATCCTTATGTGACCAGCCAAGAAGAAATGGGGAAAGAGAGAAATTACTTGAACTATTGTATAGTGGAGTGAATTACTGAAGTTCAGTTATGAATGCAGACATGGCATGTTTAATCACAGTCACACTAATGAAAGTTCAGAAACAAACAAACTATATGTCACAATTTTCAATCTGCAGAAAGTAGATTTTCAAGCCAGTAAGGAAGAAAGAAAAATTTTTTTCAAATGATTGCTTAATAATTGGGGGGAAGGAGAATTCCAAAACACTCTGTGAAAGAAAATAAAGATAAATTTTAAACTTAAATATTAATGTAAAGAAACAAAAGTCAGGGACAAGAAGGTGTGACTGAGGTTTTAGAAAAACTGCTTTCAAACATTAGTTGGAGTCTTAAAGGAAAACACTAATAGATTTAACATCAAACTTTTAGAATATTTCTATACATCAAAATGGGATTTTAACAAAAATTATAAAGTATTCACTCAGTGTAAAGAATCAAAGGCCTTGATGTTCAAGCAGCACATGTCAATTAGTGTGCAGAATGAAGATGTGTAGAGACTACTGCTTCAATCCCTGAGATGATATCTGATCAACTCTTCTAGCGAATTCTCTGGAAAACCCAGATTTTTTTCAAAGCAATTGTAAGGAATAGACAGGCTGCCAGAGCAATGAGGATAGGAGTTCTGGAAGGTGGGAGATGCTATCAGAAGAAGTCAGTGTTATGCTTTTCTCTTCTTCCAGGCATTTGTAGATTAGTATTTGGTACCAATAAAGAGGCTAAAAGCATAGCAACACCTGCTGACTGAGAAGGAGAAACTGTGTCAAGTTTTATGCTGCATCTGGCAGCTAGAGAAACTGAACACTAAAATTTTGGACAAATAGAACATCCAAGACAACTCATGGAAGTTTTCTGTACTGCCCCACTTTTGCCTTTGAGATTTTTGCCTACACAAAGGAATCAGTGTTGACTGTATGCAGCAGCATGAAAGTGTATGAGGTAGAAAAGAAAAGACCAAACAATGCAACAACAAAGCCTCAGAGCAGACCCAGCCTGCTTTAAAAGCCACAGTGACATATGTAGACTCTGAAGACTGACACACAAACACAGAAGTAAATGGTCCCATTAGAAAGGGTAATCAGAGTACTTGTATAAATAAACATATATACACATCATTAAAATGGCATCTAGAAATTAGACATATAATTTAAAATATAATAAAGATATCATAAAATAAAACAATGGTACACAGAAGTGGCAGGGGGAACATAGCAACAAATTCATGAGGTAACACAATTGCTAGACTTATTAGTACTGAGTTGAACCTTGTGAGACCTGCCTATAACCTACAGATTCAAGTACTTGGAAGCCTAAGATGGAGTCTCACATTAGCCCAGGAATCACAGGCTGCAAAACTCTGCCAGATTTTGTCACAAATAAAAATATACTAAAATAAAACAAGAGGGACTGAAAAAGTAGCTCAGAGCTTAGAGCACTGGCTGCTCATCTGGATGACCTAGATTCAATTCCTAGCATCCAAATGGCAACTCACAACTATAGGTAACTCCCACACCCACTTCTTGTCTCTGTGAGTGTCATTCATGTCATGTATGTGGTGCACAGTCATACATGCAAGCAAAGTGTGTGTGCACACGCACACACACACACACTATGCAATAATAAAACATAAAATAAATAATAAAATAACCTGCTGTGGGATAATGGTTTTGCATACTGTAAAGATTTGTCACTTCTATTGGTTTAGAAGTATAGGTGGGGCAACCAGACTAAGAAAATTCTGGGAAGAGGAAAGACAGAAATGTAGTCACCAATCAGATGCAGAAGAAGCAAGATGAGAACATCTTATTGAGAAAAGGTACCAAGCCTTGTGGCTTAACATAGACAAGAATTATGGGTTAATTTCATCTGTAAGAGCTAGTTAATAATAAGCCAGAGTTAACAGGCCAAATACTTTATAATTAATCTAAACCTCCATGTGCTTCTTTGGAATTGTAGGACTGGGTGGAACATAAGCTGCATCTATGATGACTTTAATATAAATGTTAAAAACTAGAAGATAAGAAGAATTTCCACAGGAAAAAAGACACATAAAAAGACAGAGTTGAAAAATATAGTAATTACAATGAGGAATAAACATTAGGTCTTATACCAGATGAGATCAACAGTAAGAGGACTTCTGGACGGAAAGTAGGGGAGTAGACACTTTTATGTTCTAGAGAGGGCTTTGTTTCTTTTGGGGGGTTGTTACTTGTTTCTTTATTTTTATATATTTTATTATTTAAACTTAAATGTATTTTGATCAAATTCTTCCCTTCCCCAAAGTCCTTCAAGGTCCTCTCCCCATCACTAACCACCCAACTTTAAGTTCTTTCCCCCAAAACAAACAAAACAAACAACAAACATACCAAAACACAACCAAAACTACATCGAAAAATAAAATAAAATAACAAATCAAACAAACAATAATCTCAAAAACACCAACTTGCAAACAAATAAAAGCATAGGGGAAAAAAGCCTGTGGAGTTTATATGTTGGTCTACGTCCTTGTCCTGGCATGGTTGTTGTATCCAGTGTCACTCTATTGGATAAAACTGATTTTTCATCTCCCAGCAGGTATAAGTGACAGTTTAGTTGTTAAACTTTACCCTAGAGGTAAAGATGTAAAAAGCAAAATTTAATAAGATAAAACAAAAGCTATCATATCAAACTTGGACAAGACAAACTAACAGAAGGAAAATAATCCAAGAAAAGGCACAAGCATTAGAAACCCACTAGAGTTTGCACACTCAGGAATCCCATAAAAAACATGAAACTGGAAATCATAATAAATAGTCAGAAGGCCTGGTGCAGATTCTTGAAAGCCCTGTGCATGCTGTTTTAAACTATGTGAGTTCAAATGAAGTGTGCTCGTGTTGACTTAAAAGGCCTTGTTTTCTTGGTGTCCTTCATTCCCTCTTGTTCTTATACTATTTCTGTCTCCTCTTCTGAGGGGTTTACTGAATTCTGAGGTATTTGTTGGAGACATCCCATTTAGGATTGAGTCTACAAAGTTTCTCACTCTCTGTAATATGTGGCAGTGAGATTTTATTTGTTCCCATATTCTACAGGAGGAAGCTTCTCTGATGATGTCTGAGCAAGGTACTGATCTGTGAGGAGAGCAGAATGTCATTAGAAGTCATTTATCACTACATTTTTTTCTTTGTTTTTAAGATCAATTATTTTTACCCAGGTACATGGGCTGTCTAGTTGCAGGTTCTATCCCAAGCAGTGTTGGTTGTGGATTTCATCTAGAGTGGACCTTAAGTCAAATTATATATTAGTTGGTTGCTCCTACAAACATTGTGCCACTATTACCCTAGCATATCCTGCAGGCAAGATGTTATCGTAGATAAAGATTTCTTTCTGTTTTAAAGTAGAAAATACAGAGAACATAGGAGACTCTCAGTTACAGTGAGTGAGTTTTGTCTATGAAATGAGCACTAATAGAAGAATAAACAGAATAAGAAGAAGAATTGTATTTTAAGAGATAATGACTGGCAACTATCCTAAGTCCAAAAAGTCACAAGCCCACAGATTCAAGAATCATCTGGAACATAACAAAGAAAAGCAAACCATGGCACATAATGCAACATTTCCCAAAGCCAAAGTCAAAGCAAACACTTTAAATGTAATTTTCTGGATATGGGAGGGGGGGGTGAGTATGATCACCTTCGAAGATCACTGGCAACACTACAGCTTCATTTAACAAAGACACAGCAACATGGCTTCCAAATAGTGAAAGAAAGACTAAGCAAATGGAAAGGACCATGGTCAGAGTAAGAGATATTCACACACTCACCCGAGCACTAGCAGGACAAGATATCTGACTAGGAGCATCCATCATGCTGAGGGTACAATATGCAGTTCCTTCTGCATACTGTTAGCTAAAATCAATTTGGTCAGATTTTCCAACTACATTTAATTAGATATTGTATTAGTCAGGGTTCTCTAGAGTAGCAAAACTTATAGAATAAATTTCTTTCTCTCTCTCTCTCTCTCTCTATATATATATATATATATACACACACACATATATGTGTGTGTGTGTGCGTGCGCATGTATATATACACACACACAGGAGATTCATTGGAATGCCTTACAGGCTAATCTAACAATGGCTAGCAGTACATGGAAAGTCCAAAAATCCACAAGGTTGAATATCTCAGCTCATCATCAGTATATGCTGCTATTCCCAAAGAAGCAGGCTTCAATGCCAATGAAGAAATGAACTTGCTACCAAGGAAAAGAGTAAGAACTTCTTTCTTTTATGTCCTTATTTAGGCTTCCAGCAGAAGGCTTGACCCAGATTAAAAGTGTGTCTTCCTGACTCAAGATCTAGTTCAAAGGCAGATGTCTTCTTACCTCAAAGGTTCAGACTAGAAGTGGATCCCACCCACTTCACACCAAGCAAAAAATAATCTGTTGCAGGTGTGCTCTCCATTTCTGGATTGTAGTTCATTCCTGGTGTAGTGAAGTAGACAACCAAGAATAACCAGCACAGATATTCACTAATATTCACATGCATCTTTAAAGAAAACACTTAATCGTTTAGCTGACCTGAAAGGAGGGGAATGTAACCAGCAGTATTCCAATTTATTCAACTGAACCTGGGAGAGTTCTTGTTGAATAAAACCATGTGTATGTACTAGGCTTGATCCTCAGTACTTGGAATCAATACCTTCCTCTTCAGTATGTCTCAGTAGGTCTTCTGAGAAACAGAGAAAGACCCACCCTTGAAATAATGATTAAGCAGCTTGGGAGGATGTTAAGTCAGCAAAGTGCTAGCCATGGAAGTAGAAGAGCCTGAGTTCACACTACAGAGTCAACATAAAAAATCAGGCATGGGGGTGGGTATAGGACATTGGACTTGTAATGCCAGTGATGTGGGGACACAGATGTGCAGATCCCTGGGGCTTGCTGAGCAGTTAACCTAGCCAAATTTGTGAGCCTCAGACACCACGGAGAGACCAAGTCTCCAAACTCAAGGTCTATGGTGCCTGAGAAACAACACCGGAGTTGACTCCTGGCCTCCACACACATGTGCACACTCACAAACACACACATACTCGGGCCTCCAGAAACAAAATGATGACAGAGTTATAGTCAGTGTCAGCACTTTTAATGATTTCTGTCCAAAACAGAAGCTTTAAAGGGAGCCAAAGAATACAGTTGTACATTCCTATGGTAAATTTTCTGCAGCTGCTTTCCTATAAAGTTAGCAGAACTGGTTAAATATTTTATTATTAATTATTTCACAATTAGCACACTTTAAAAGCAAGGCTAAAAACCAGTACATAATACTTTAATATGATGCCATACTCCTTTAAGTGAAGAATAAACCTAAGATCATGTTTATTAGTATCTTACATTCTTTATTTTCTGAAACATCCCTCTCATTGTTTATTTCTAAAGAAGTAAATGTCAGACTCCCCTCCTTGAAAATAGGAATTCTCCTTGATTTGGGCTTAAAAGTGCGTTACTAATTGGTTCATGTCTCTGGAAGGTGACAAACAGTGCTAGTGTTAGATAAAAATATTCAACATCACCAGGGCATCAGACTATTGTCTCCTTGAGTTGTGCTTCTTGGAGATCATGCCATTGTCACAAACCATGGCAGTCCTCAGTATAATGAGAAAAACTGCCTTTGCTTGATTATACCAGGAAAGACCCAACACAGGCCCTTATTAATTCAACTTGGATTACACATTCATGTATCAGCAAAGCCCTAGACCTGAGGAAGAGGAACTTATTTATTTCCCAGGTCATTTCCTATGTTCTGTTTACACCATGCAATGTGATCTCAGGACTGTAATAGACAGGAATTTGTCATATAGCTCCAGCTATCAGAAAGTTCTGGCATGTGCAAGCTCTCGGGGAAACCAGTGAACTCTTTCCCAAACCAGAGGAATCAATGTCGGGCAGGCAAAATAGTACCTACTGTGAGTGATCCCAGTGTCCATGAATGACCCCCTATTTGAAATATCTTTATCATCATGTTCTTCTGTCCCCAACTATGTATTCAAATAAGGATAAATATGGATTTTTTTCTTAATCCAGAAAGAAAATTAAATCCTACATAAAAACTGCTCTTCCTTCTCTGTAACTTCAACAAGCCCTGAGAAAATGAACAGGGCCTTAGAATAGTTGCTTTTTGATAAACCAATGATTCTCAACCTTCCTAATGCTGAGACCCTTTAATATATTCATCATGTTATGATGATAACCAACCATGAAATTATTTTCATTGCTACTTCATAACTGTAATTTTGCTACCATTATGAATCATAATGCAACTTTTGGGTTTTCTGATGGTCTTAGTTGACCCATGTTAAAGGGTTATTTGACCCCCCCCCCCAAAGGGGTCACTACCCACATGTTGAGAGCTGCTGTAGTAGTCACAGAGGCTAAGAATCAGTCTGCCTCACAAAGTTCACTACAGAAATGAGCTGGTGACTTCATAGGAAGACACAAAGAGGAATAACTGACTCAAGAACCTTAAGAGAGAAATCAGTTCACTGAAACGAGTCTTTTTGGACTTTCATAACAGCTAGCAGGTAGAGAGATGAGCCTGCTCGCCTTGAATAGAACTTTCTCCAATGAGTCGGTCTGCCTAGCCCTTCCTGGTAATGGTGGGACAAGGTTAAAAGTAAGTGTTAGGAAGAGGGACCAGACGAATGTCCATTATGTCAGACAACCTGCCCTTATGTTTCCCTGGTAGGACTCAACACTTCCATTATAATGACAAAACCATAAGTATTGGCCAAAGTACTAACCCTTTTACTCTGTAAAGGTTGTAAAGTCCCCTTTCTGATGGCGGAGGTTCTATGAGCATTCTAACACTACCCTCAGACCTCTTAACAGTATCTTTTAAAGCCTTCCCTGGAATGCACCTGTAGAAGGGACAGTCCTGCTTTAACAGCCCGCTGGTCTTTTCACACATTAGGTGCATTTTATATCTGAAAGAAAAATCAAGGATGATGTATGTTTTTTCCTGGGATACCATCTTAGAGCCTTGGGAGACTGAGCTCTTCAAAACGTTATTAAGAATAGTTCCAAACATTTCACTATTATTCTATTAAAAATTAAACCCTAACAAGTTGCTAATACGTTAAAAATCAGATCTTTCCATTTCAATTTCAAACATGTATATACACATATACATATATGTGTGTGTGTAACATAAAATACCTCAAGTTACATTAAGAATAAATGATAATGATTTGCCTTGACAAATTTGAATTATGGATTTCAATCGAATCAGTTTTTTGAGGAGCTAGACCTACTGGCTAAACCTTAAGATGTACATATAAATCTGCTAATTACTGACAATTTCTCTCTCTCTCTCTCTCTCTCTCTCTCTCTCTCTCTCTCTCTCTCTCTCCCCGTGATATGGTCAGAGTTAGGATGTAGTGTTCCAAGGAACCTACAATATTAGAATCAATCAATTGTCATCAATAAAGATGTTGTCATTCGGCTTCAGATTGATAATGGAAAAAGTGACATACTTAGCTTTAAGGTTTTAAATGCAAGTCAGGAATGGCGGTACTCAGCTGTCATGTGGCACAAGCTTGAGGCCAGTTTGGGCAACCTAGGAGGTCCTGTTGCCAAAACAAAGTAAAACAAAATAAAATTATAAACCTTATAAAATGACTACACACACATAATCTCAATCTCTGTCTCTGCCCTCTCTTTCTCCCTGTCTGGCTCCCTCCTTCCCATTGGAAGATAAGCAATACACAGTAGAAACGATTATTTGTCTCAAATGGGTCTCTGCTTCATGCACGAGGCACACAACTCAGTATTTGACTGCACTTAGCTTCAAGATGGAGAAGGTGGGCCAGAACCACTTTAAAAAAAAGAAAATCACCCTATTGGGAAAGTACCTCCTGAGTGAAAATCTGAAAAAAAAGGGATCAAAAGGGTAGGGGCAGTGCCAATGGTTACAGATCTACTTAATAGAAAAAAAGAATGACTTCAGATTTCATTACTTTCCAGTGTATCCCATTTCCTTTTCCTTTTTCCTTTTTGATGTATATGAAATAGCTAGGAATAAATGAAGTAAAAGCCTGCTACAGATGATGATTTCTCAGAAAGATTTGGAGTCAGAGCTCCAATTACCTTCATGGTGACTATGCTTTTCAATTAATCTCTGAAAGCACCGCGGCAAGCCCCATCCCTGCGCGAGTTCACTGTTTTAGATCTATTTATTCTGTTTTAGGAACTGTGAAGTTAACTTTCACAGCATGTTGTCAGTCAAGAATATTCTCGAGGTAAACAGTCACAGTCGTGTTACTTGAAGGTTTGTCTTCCTGTTGGCATGGATTAAAAAGCAATTTAATATGTATCCATTTCTTGCAACATTATTTTTAGTATAAAACTGTCTTCATTGAAGTAAGGTGTCTGGAGGAATTCTTACCATCATGCCTCAAGCAAGGGAACTGGAGGGCTTTGTGTGTGAAGTAAATTTATATAGAGAGTAGCCATCATTTAAAAATATATTTAAATAACTATCTTTTAATACTTTTTAGTTTCGTGGGTAATCAGCAAATAGTGTAGCACACCAGGCTTGCTTCTTGTTTAATACTTAGCATGCCAAGGTGCATGTGCCACAGCTCAAACCCAACACGGAGATATTACTACAAATTAAAATTTATCCTATGCTGAGATATTATTGCAAATTAAAAGTCATCCTACACTGAAATATTTTTACAGTTTAAAAGCCATCCTTTCCTGGATTTTCATCTTTTTATGTTTTTTGAGTTCTTCCTTTTTAAGGTCCCACTCAAGCTCCTTGTTAAGGTTGGTCATTATGTCTCCCCAAGCCATCGGGACTCTCAGTCTGGCTCTGCATTTGATGGCTCTGGCAAATTGAGGAAGACTGGTCTGGCATTTTGTAAAACTCTACACACAGACAGTCTTTTATTTAGCCTGGGCTTACATTTTTAAGAAGGAAGACCTTAGGGGTGAAGTTCTCAGACCCTCCTTATATCGAGGAGTCATGTCATCAATGTGGCTTTTCAAGGTGGTATGAACTTCAATGATTTCACTGCTTCTGGACAGATGATGTCTGAGTGTGGCTCCAAGGTTCCATGTACTAGCAGCCTTGTCCCCTGGGTGCCAGAAGGAAAAACATGGAATCTTCATGGTGTGATGATGCAAAGAAAGCTTGAGCAAGCTGCTTCCAAGAAGAATTTGATGAAATTGACTTTATGGTATCTGTGTGTGTGTGTGTGTGTGTGTGTGTGCATGCGGCGTGCGACAGAGAGAGAGAGACAGAGACAGAGACAGAGAGACAGAGAGAGAGAGAATTGTTATGTAAAGAACAAGAGCAGAATGTCCCAGCTCTCTGGCTTTCCATGTTGTCATATTGCATTTTCAGATGTGCATGTCCCAACCACTGTGATACCATCTGTCATAAAACCTTCACCAAACCTGAGTGGAAACCAACAACACAATTTTGGCTTTCTATAACTTTTTCTTTAGAACTTACTTAGCCGTGTGTGTATGTGTGTGTGTGTGTGTGTGCGCGCGCGCGCGCGCGCTTGAAGGTGGGAGAGCTACAGCCCAAATCCCAAGTGTCAGAAGACAACCTCAGGTGTCAGTCTCTTTTTTGTTAGCCACTGTGTGGCCTAAGAGCTTCCATGAATTCTCTTGTCATAACCTCAGATCTCACTAGAGAACACTGGGATTCCAGACTGACTGTTGTGCATAACTGATATTTGGGTTCTGCGGAATCCAACTCAAATCTTCATACTCAAATGAAAATTGTTTTACCCACTGAGTCGTTTCCCAAGTCCCTCAAACATTTTTATTTTCAGATTTTATGTATTTTATATTTATAGGTGTTTTTGCTTGCATATCTTTGAACCACTTGTATACCTGATGACCTACTAAGGCGAGAAGACAATGATGAATGTAGAAGGAGGCCACTTATTCGTCCTGGCCACCCAGAACTGAAATAATCACACAGAAATTATATTCATTAAATCAGTGTTTGACCCATTAGCTCTAGCTTCTTATTGGCTAACTCTTACATCTTAATTTAACCCATTTCTATTAATCTGTATGTTGCCACGTGGCAGTGGCTTACCATCAAAGATTTGGCACGTCTTACTCTGGCAGCTCCATGGCATCTCTAGACTCTACCCTTCTTTCTCCCAGCATTTAGTTCTGCTTTCCCTGCCTACCTAAGTTCTGCCCTACCAACAGGTCAAGGCAGTTTCTTTATTCATTAATGGTAATCACAACACACAGAAGGAACTCCCACATCACCTCCCCTTTTCTGTTTAAACAAAAAGGAAGGCTTTAACTTTAACATAGTAAAATTACATATAACAAAACAATTATCAAGCAAGAATTACAGTTACAATATTTATATATACTTTATCTTTTATCATAACTAAAGAAAACTATGATAATAACTATCTATTCTTCTACTCCATCAAAGATTCAATAAGGATATAAAATTTCCTAAGTAAATAGGAAGTGAATTGTAAGCAACTTCCAAACTCTAGAATTGACAGAAACATCTTGCTGCCTGGACAGTCACCCAAAGTTTTTCTGTACTATTGGGGCCTCCATCTTCACCCTACATGCCCATAGTATCCAGCACACTTTTCCATAAAGCAGAAAATTTCAAAGACATTTCCACCTATACTGGCAGTTTATCAGTTACTTTCTCCTGTATCCTCCAGAATGTCTCACAGACACTTTCATGAAGCAGGAACCCTGAAGGATCATCTCACCTTTAGACAAGTTCAGTAGTCATTTCTCTGCAGGTCCCGCATGTCTAGTCAAACAGTTCTGGCAAGAGCAGTTTCTTGCTCAAATGGCTAACAAACTCCATGAAGAGCCTCCTCGATGCCCTTCTTCCTCTTGAAGTAACTGGTGCTGCCAAGAGCAAATGTGTCTCATTGTCATGGAAAGTCCTAAGTTATTAAAACATTTAATGCCATATTCTGAAGGTTTCTGAAAGATTTGAAGAATATATATCTAACTGAAATATATCTCTATATATCTAGAAATCCAAACTAACATGACTACAAGATTGACTATTATAGATGAGTACTAACATATTTCTTAAGTATACATTACATTTTTATTTTTTATTAAAGTTTTTTATTTTATTAATTTTTTGAGCTCTACATTTTTCTCTGCTCCCCTCCCTACCTCTCCCCTCCCCTTCAATCCTCCTGCAAGTCCCTATGCTCCCAATTTACTCAGAAGATCTTGTCCTTTTTCTACTTCCCATGTAGATTAGCTCTATGTATGTCTCTTTTAGTGTTTTCATTGTTGTCTAAGTTCTCTGGGATTGTGATTTGTAGGCTGATTTTCTTTACTTTATGTTTTAAAACTGCTTATGAGTGAGTACATGTGATAATTGTCTTTTTGTGTCTGGGTTGCCTCACTCAAAATAATGTTTTCTAGCTCCATCCATTTTCCTGCAAAATTCAAGATGTCATTATTTTATTCTGCTGTGAAGTACTCCATTGTGTAAATGTACCACATTTTCCTTATCCATTCTTTTGTTGAGGGGCATTTAGATTGTTTCCAGGTTCTAGATATGACATACAATACTGCTATGAACATAGTTAAGCACATATCTTTGTGATACGATTGAGCATTTGGGGGATATATACCCAAAAGTGGTATTACTGGGTCTTGAGGAAGGTTGTTTCCTAATTTTCTGAGAAATCACCATACTGACATCCAAAGAAGTTGTACCAGCTTGCATTCCCACCAGCAATGCAGAAGTGTTTCCTTTACCCCACAACCTCTCTAGTATAAGTTGTCATCATTGTTTTGGATCTTGGCCATTCTTACAGGTGTAAGATAGAATCTCAGAGTTGTTTTGATTTGCATTTCTCTAATGACTAAGAATGTTGAACATTTCCTTAAGTGTCTTTCAGCCATTTTAGATTCCTTTGTTGAGAGTTCTCTGCTTAGGTGTGTACTCCATTTTTTTTTTACTGGATTATTTGCTCTTTTGATGACCAATTTCTTGAGTTCTTTGTATATTTTGAAGATCAGACCTCTGTCTGATGCATGGTTAGTGAAAGTCTTTTCCCATTTTGTAGGCTATCTTTTTGTCTTGTTGACCATGTCACTTTCTTTATAGAAACTTTTCAGTTTCAGGAGGTCCCAGAACTCAAATAATCACACAGAAACTGTATTCATTAAATCACTGCTTGGCCCATTAGCTCTAGCTTCTTATTGGCTAACTCTTATATCTTAATTTAACCCATTTCTATTAATCTGTATATTGCCACATGGCAGGGCTTACCGACAAAGATTTGGCATGTCTGACTCTGACGACTCCATGGCATCTCTAGACTCCACAATTCTTTCTCCCAGCATTCAGTTCTGTCTTCTGTGCCTATCTAAATTCTGCCCTAGCAACAGGCCAAGGCAGTTTCTTTATTCATTAATTCTAATTACAGCACACAGAGGGGACTCCCATATCAGATGAATCCCCTCAACTGGAGTTACAGACAGTTGTGAGTCACCATAAGGGTGCTGGGAACTGAACCCAAGATCTCTAGGAAAGACATCTATTAACCAGTTTTCTTAGCCACGGAACCAGGTTAACACTCCAATTCCTGCTATTTTTTTTTTTAACAGTCAGTAGTGGAAAACACACTCACTCACTGGGACTGATAGTAATTTGCAGATTTCTCCACAGCCATGCTACTCCCTGAGCCCCTAACCATCTCAGTGGAAAGCAGTCATCAACTGTCACCCACACAGTCTCCACTTTTTCCACAGGCGTACATAAGTAATTTACAGATTTTCAGAATGAGAGATTTGTGTCATCTCCCCTACTACTTGCTTATTCAATCATGTATTTACTTCAGCATAGATTCACAGATAGTTATTTTATATTTTGTGATAGACTCAATATTCCTCCTTATTTTTATAGCTCAGATTGTTTCATTATATATGCACATATCCATAAATATTTCTATACATACTCATATGTATCCATATCATAATTTTAATGTAATTCCATTCTGATAACTTCAGTTTTAATACAATACTTCATTTTCATTCTAAATTTCTGATTTTGCTTATTTTATATCCTTCCCCAATTGTGGGACGCCTGAGTCCAACCGACACACCGCTCAACAAATCTCCTTTGTTCAAATGTATTTCCATGTTTAGAAGAATTAAGCAGGACATAATCACCTGTGTCATAAAATACTTTAGACACAAGGGAAAACATTTATTAGATTTCCTTTTGTCTTTGTCTCCTCAGTTTTCATTCATCTTCTTAATGAATATGAAATTAGTCTTTTTCCCTCTCATCCTCCAACAGGGTTATACACTTCTAACATAGGCGTTGATTTTTGTCACACTGTTAGCTTCATCCTGAGGTACCATTAGGCCACTCATTCCCACCTGTGGGTCGCAACCCCCAAAGGATTTGCATATCAAATATTTACATGACTACTCATAATAGTATCAAAATTATAGTTATGAAGTAACAATAAAAATAACTTTATAATTGAAGGTCACCACAACATGAGAAACTATATTAAGGGGTCTCGACATTAGGAAGGTTGGGAGCCATTGCTTTAGGCATCATTCCACTTACAAGCTTTAGATCATTTAGCAGTGAGATTCTTAATTAACTTTTCTATAATACAGAAGAGATACATGAATTTTAAACTATAAATAAATCTGGTTGTGGTACCAGTGATCACAGAACTTGAAAGGTAGAGACAGGAGGATCAGGAGTTCATCACCATCTTCTACATTGCAAGTTTGAAGCTAACTTGTTCAAGAAACCTTCTCTTAAAAATAAAAATATATTATCCTAATATGTTCTACTTTGAAAAAATTCAAATGCTCATTAGCATATGAATATGTGATACACTCAGACTTATGAAGAATATTTTTAGCTCATGGGTCTACTTGGAAGAGGAGATGGAAAGATGGAAGGAGCTAGAGGCTGTGACAACTCCATAGAATTGGCATTTTCCAGTTACAACAGGGCTGGTGTATATGTGAACTGGCAGTGACTGAGATGGCATGCACAAGACACACACAATAGCCCAGCAAGGGAAATCAGATTCCTTTGTGACCTAGCCACAAATAAGTCACCTTTAAATAACTCCGTACTCATTCCCATGTAAAATAATCCTATTTATGTAGAGGGAACACTCACAAAATAAAAATAACACGGAAGTAAGAAGGGGTTTCATTGAGGACAGGAAGGGGATTCTAGGAAGAATATGTATCAGCATCCTACCACTTGGGAGTCACAGGCAAGAGGATTACTGTAAACTGGATGCAGGCCTGCTTTGCACAGCTGCTTCAAGTACAGAAAGGGCTATGGAGTGAAACCAGGTCTATATAAAATGAAGGAAACAAGAAGAATTATTAATCTTTTACCTCTGTTAAGGCTTTCCTAGGCTTCAAGCTGTCCAGCTCCCTCTCCGAAGTCCCATGATCTAAATGTATCTTTTGCACTCTTTCTCCTCTATTGCTGGGACACACACTCCTTCTGAGGGAGGATCTGTATCCAATTCGATGGCATATGTTCCATGTCTCATAACACTATGCAAAGAAATATTTTTTATAAAGGAACTGAATAGTATCCACATATTTGTTGTGTTTAGTGGAATCTTTTGAAATGGAGCCAGGCTGAGTTCTGCTTCCATTGCCCAAGTTTTCCACTCAAGACGACAGAGTAAATTATGACCAGGAGTGAACACAGGCCAAGACTGGGAGATGTGTCTCATGGAGAGAGTTCTAGGAGGAAATAAGAATGTAAATTCTAGTTTTAAATCCTAGGCAGTATTTAATCTTCATTTGAGGTTAATTTTAACCATAAATAGATTAGTGTTTTTTCTGTGTTGTAAGTTTTTATAACTTATACCTTCCAGGTCAATCCTATGTTCTATATACCAGTATTGATTGTTAATGGTAATTAAGAACTTTGTTCTTCCACACATTTGCCCTGGATAAAGCATTATTTTCAGATGCCTTCAATGACAGGCAAGGAGGAATGATGGAGATCAGGATTCAAGCGGCTACCCAAGTATACGTTTGTAAAGACACTGAGAAAACTTAGATTCATGTTGCTTGTCACTTTGTAAACTTTCTGTGGTGCCTCCCTCATGGCAGTAGATCATTTCAGCTAGCCAAGGGAAGAAAGAAACTTCTAAATGCACCCAAACACCACCAATCCCACATGCTATGCTCTGCCTTTTCAAGATTCTTTGTTTTCCAAAGTAGGAAAGCTACATATGCTTTTTGAAGGTAAGTTGTGTTGAAACAAAATAATAAGTATAATAAAATTTCGGGTACAGTATTTTATAAGCATATCTTTAATTTATGTGTTAAAGTTGAATCTGAGGAGTTACTGGGTTGTTAATAAACATTTTCAGAATCTTGTTCTTATAGGATCAATCTCCAATCTCTTAAAATTTTATTTTTATAATGGCTCATTAAAGTTGATGTTCTTAGCCCTACCATTAGAAAGTTTGCTTTGAAAAACCACATTCTTCCACATACCCTTTTCAAGGTTTTGTTGAGGTATTACATGGGGTATAGTACAACTTTCCTTTAAAGATAAACAATTAAAAAATGAAGATGACTTTGTGGTACCATTTTATTGTTTGTTTGTGCAGTTGAGCTAAAGATCATATCATTAGCCATGAACTAAAATCTGTGCCTCCAAATCATTATCTTCAAAGGCTAGAAGTTGGTATAGACTGTTGAAAGAGCTAAAGTACCATATTCAATTATTAGAAGGAGGTACATCCTCCACCACAGACCTTCAAACCTACCCCTGATGTAGGAGTCCCCTTTGTGTGCTATGATTACCGTAAATAAATAAAGAAACTACTCTGGACCTTTAACAAGGCAGAAATTAGGTAGGCAGAGAAAGCTTGAATGAATGCTGGGATAAAGAAGGGCGGAGTCAGAATAAAGCCATAGAACCACCAGAGACAGACCCTGGGAACTTTACCCAGTAAACTGCAGCCACGTGACAACATACAGATGAATAGAAATGGGTTAAATTAATATGAGTTAGCCAATAAAAAGCTAGAGCTAATGGGCCAAGCAGTGATTTAATTAATACAGTTTTTGTGTGATTATTTTGGGGTTAAGCAGCTGGGAACCAACAAGCAACCCTCCTTGCAACATACTCTGGGAAACAGGACTTGGCCCATGAATGGTGCTCTGCTAGAGGTGTGAGGATGGGGGATGAATGAGGCAGTGAGACATGGAGACACTGTGACTATACTGCACTTTATGCCAATCTTCCAGAAAGGAAAAAACTTAATAAAGGAACGTGTATAAAAGAAAAACATGCAAACTTTATTTCACTATTTAAAGGGCAAATATTCCTAATTTATGACTGGAGGGAATATATATGAGAACAAGAACTTTAAACAATATGGGGCATGGTGGCGGACAGTGGTGGAGACTGGAAAGACAATTATTTTTACTGTAAAGTAAGCAAAATTTTTGTCAATAGAAGTAATTTATTGCAATTGAATATATATGACACAATTACTTGGTATTCATCACAGTCTCCCACCAAGCCCCACACTGTCTGATGGTCTGATGTTCTTTTCCTCGTGGCAGAAAGATGCTGCCTACTGAAAAAAAAACTGATTAATTGATTACTAATGGTACCTTCTAATTACAGTCTCCATTCAAATGGTTGACCCAGGGTCCTTCTGCCTGGCTCAAGAGGGAATCACATGACCAAGGTTCAAACCAAATTTTCTCCCTGGGAAACTAATGACAAACATAGAATGAAAAGGAGAGAAAAAGAGAAAGACAGTGTGTATTCATTTAGCGTCTTGCAATGCTCAGACAAGACACTGTATTACCTCTTGCTGTGAAGTTACATTCTAAATCCAATGCTTCCACATTTGAGTCAACTCTTCAATGTCCATAACATAAATTTTATTTTTGCTTAAGTAGAGTCAGTTTCTGTTGCTTGCAGCCAATGACTTCAAATGATACATTGCCAGGCAATTGTTTCAGATGGCCTTCAGTCACAGCACAAGACAGCAAGCATCAATTGGATGGAAATGTTGGAACCTCTAAATTCAAGTCTGTGGATAAGAAGTAGTTCCATGGCCAAGATGAAGATTAAGAGTGTGGTTGTATAGAAGCACTCATGCTGAAATCTAGTCTACAAAGCCTAGTAAATGGAAATGGATAGAAGTAAGCAAGCAGAACATCTAGAAGAGTTTGCTTTCCAGAGAAAACAAAGCCTGCAGCACAGACTGCAATATAACTTAACCTCAGAAATAACTATAAAGTTCACAGACTGCAGAGCATGTTATCCCCAAGTCTGCAGTCTGTAGGTCCAAGAGAAGAGTGCCAATCCTCCAGTAATATTGAGAACTGAGTCTGCATAGTAGGTGGTTTGGGTGCCAAACTTTATATCAGTTAAAAATCTTTTGGACACAAATAGCCCATGCCAAAACTGAGGGTACTGTTTACAGAACTGACTGACCAGTACAAGAAAAGAAGCAGGCAGTGACATCTTGAATGTACGAGCATCGCACTTTGTCTTTCTTACAAACCCCCAAGTTAACAGTCACAAATAAGTTTCTATCACAGTTCCTTGGGATGACTGCTGCTTAAGTACTATATCTATCTGCTCAACCCTATTCCTTATAACTCCCTTTCTCTTGCAGTGATCAGAAGAAAAGTGCTTCCGGATCACACAACACATCATTTGATCACTTCCAAGACCATAGTTGAAAAGGGACATTGCCTGAATTGGGGTGGAGCAATCATAGATGCTTAGCCAGAAATTTAACATTAGAATTGGCTTGTGCTTGGAAAGTGGTGCTTGGGTATGGTCTGCGCCTAATCTGGGACCCAGAGGAGAGCACTCTGTAGTATACAGGTGCCTTCAATGAGACTTGAAGAACAAAAAAGAAACTGTTTTTTGTACTTTTCTGATGCCCTTATTCTAAAAGCCTGCTGGTAAAACATTTAAATCACTCCTGTGATATAACATAATGGGTATAAAACAAATGCCTCTCTTTTACTTACATTAGTATGATCCAGTTTATAGCTTACGCAACACCAACAACATCACTTCATAGTTAAATTCCCCATTACAAGGTTTATTGTGAATTTTAAGATTCACAGTTAGGCTAACTTTGGAAACCATGTGCGTTCATCAGTTTCTATCATTTCAGAATGTCTGCTACAACTAAGTTAGAAGTAAAAGGGGTCATTGTTCTGGAGGTTTCGGGATAAGACTGGATGGACCCATTGCCATGGTCTTTTGATCGGGGAGACAGATAGCAAGGGCGGGGAAATGCACGGCAGAGCATATTTTCCACCCCATCATCCAGGAAGGAAGGAAAAAAAGGAAGAGTAGAGGTTCCAAATCTCTTTGAAAGCCATGCAGTAACCTAGTACCCACTTCCAAAGATCTACAACTTCTCCTGATAGCACCTAGGAGATCAAACTTTAACACAGAACTGCATTTAAATAGCTATTACCATGCTGCTTTGGGTGTCTTCCTAGATATGCCTCAATCCCAGTGTAAACGGTGCTTTGTCTTCAGGTACAAAGAGCAGGTTTCCTGCCAGGATGATAATGGACTAAATCTCTGAACTTTAAGTAAATCCCAATTAAATGCTTTCTTTTGCCAGAGTTGTCTTGGTTATGATGTCTCTTCACAGCAATAGAGCATTGACTAAAACAGAGAGAAAAGCACACTAATTTCTTTGGGTTCAAGGACAGCCTGGTCTACATAGTGAGTTCCAGAGCAGCTGGACTTACATAATGAGACCCTGTCTCAAAATAGCAACAACATCAAGCATGTAGTTGGAGATGAGGAAAAAAATTAGAGCCAGAATTGAAAGCATTCTGAAAGTTTGTCTTCTCTTTGGGTTATCAGAGCTTGTCCATGTTCACTGAACTCTTTTATAAAGAACATAAATTGAAATCCAAATCTTGTGACTATGGTTTTGAGTAATTTCCATTTCATTTTACTCTCTGCTTTGAGAGTAAGTACAATCAGCTGTGCAAATCTAACTCCTTCTCCATTTTACCAAATGGCAAATTACACTCAATGAATCAGTATTAAATGAGGTAGATGAATATTTGCATGAAATCCGTCTTATTACCATTTTCCCACCCTGTCTGCTCCTGCCCAGACAGAGTAATAGAATTGGAATAATTAACTTTGAAGTCATATAATCTCAGCTCGGCCCATCACTAGACAGACCCAAAGCCGTAAGTGTATATTTTTTGAATCTCAGCTTTCTCATCTTTTGAGAAAAGTAGTAGGTGAGGCATGTATCTCTCCCTGGTAGAGCTATGAGAGCTCTTAAGGAGATAAGGTACCCAAATGACATCCACAGAATCCTTATACCAGGAAAATCACGCGGTAAATTTGAGTCATGAAATTGTAACTTCCACATCATTTCCAAACAGTTCTGTTGTCCTGTCTCCAGCTCCAAAAACAACACCGAGTTCTTGAAGATATTCAAAGTAGGATACTAACCTCACAAAAACAACCATTCAATGTTTTTGTAGAGAAAGAGGTGACAAGAAGAGATGAACTGACATTCATCAATGCCCTAACCCAAGTATCAAAAATCTAGTTTTCCCCCAACAGAATGGCTAGTATGGTTTATTTAAATGCCAAAAGCACCTACTGAGTTAACCTTTGGCATTTACCAAAATGAACCCCCACCAAAAACAAATCTCTCTCTTCCTGGCATGCTGAATAAGAGACAAGCATGAATTAAACGTTTACTGAGACCCTTTATTGAAGTCTCAGGTAACGGGAAGTGTTTGGGGATTTAGTTGGCATACTTCAATTGTACATGCGATAAGGGGAGACACACGAGGGATGCAGCTGTTTTTTCTTCCTTTCCTTCTTTCTTACCCTTTGCCCCCTGTTACTTTAACACTGCAATTCATTTTTAAAGAGGCATCATTGGATGGCATAGCAAAATTTAAAATAAATGTTTACACCCGGATAAGCACTCTTAAAAGGAAGGGTACTGAATTCATTTAAATGCATTTGCAAAAGATTGATTTCCCCAAGGGAGTATACATACCCTATGTCTTTAATTATTCTTGAAGCTTTGCCTATCAGCTGACAATTTCTTACAGAAAGGAAGCCAAACAGACTGGCTCTCCTGACAGCAAAGAGTAATAATAACACTAGGATGAAACCTGGAGTACCACTCACATTGTCTGTTCTAATGTCGGAGTTACCCATCATCAGGACTGCAATATAAGCTCGTGTTAGGGAACACAGTTGCTCAGAATATATTAAACCAGAAGGTGAATTTGGTGTCAGTCTTCTCCAGTTTTTAAAGAGTGGCGATTCATTCTAAAGTAGCTGGTATGATGGGTTCTACAGAACTAGAACTAAAAAGAGCCCTATTTTTTCCCCAGCTGGTTCCTGTATCACCTATAGCTTTACTAGAGATAAGTTCTCTATGCAGAAATGAGGCTGTTTTCTGAGCATTGGGATGATCCATCTTTGTGCTAAGTCAGAACTGAGAGGCCTAAACAGTTTGCTGTCTTCTGCTTTAACCTGTGTTTCCTGTGTTTACACATGTGACTGTGGAAATAGACTGTGATGAGTCCCATCTATGTTTTTCATGCATATAGATAGCCTTGCTTCACGATGCTGTTATGGCCACTGACAGCAGGGTTTCTCACCAACTCCAGATTCCTGTATCAAACACTTTCCTAATCTATACCACTAGTAGGTCACCAGCCCCAAGCCTGCCTACCTTCTTAGCACAGTTCCTCTTTGGGGACAGTCGTTTCCTTAACCCTTATCATGGTTCAGGTCTTCTAGCACCTGGTTTTGCACAAAGCATAACTGCCTCTGTTTGAGAGACACAGCGGTTACATATTTTGGTTTCATGAAGCTGGAGAATACATTTAAAATACCAGATTGTATGTGAGACATATTTGCCACTGTAGTAATTATCTTCAGCTTTGATTCCTTGGTGACACAAAGGATCTCTTCCCAGAGGACCTAGTTATGTTTTTCCAATAGAGCCATTCTCTTATCTTTATATGCCAAAGGCACAGGCTTTCTGAGCTAATTAAAAATATGCAAAATCAAATTGGTCATTATGCCTTTTCCTTTCTCCTTCAAGAGGTAAAGGAAAATGACCTTCACCTTGAATCTCTGTGGGATTATGATGCATTTGGAACCCTTCAAATGTAGCAGATAACAGGTCTGGCCAATTGTGAAGTTCAGTGATACAGGCGTTTTTTTAAATGCTTACCTTTGATCCCTGAACAGCAAGTTCAGAAGCCCGTTTCTGAGGCCAACATGTGGTGAGGAAGCTCACAGTAACCTACAAAGAAAGAGCAATGAAGAAGTGCTAAAGAACATATCAAAAGAGCAACATACAGTTCTTGGTTCCTCCCACTGTCTAGTTGTGACTGTATAAGATCCTAAGCCAGAATTACACAGTCACACCTCTCCTAAATCCATCCAACACACACACACACACACACACACACACAGAGAGAGAGAGAGAGAGAGAGAGAGAGAGAGAGAGAGAGAGAGAGAGAGAGAAACTAGAAAAGAAAGCAAACATAAACTTGGACCCACACATATTTATCAAACAATAAATTCAGGAGCTCCAGCAATTCAATCAGTTAGCGTGCAGTGTAGTACTTATATGAAACAATAGATTCCTCAAACTGGATATAACATCACAAACTGGAACCTGGCAGAAATACCAAACCAGAGGACACTAGTTTGCTAATGAGAGAAAAACTGGAAGAATTTATAGAACCAATAAAGAAAGCATCAAAAGGCTGGAAGAAAAGTTCAGCAGAATGTTAAGGCACCCCAAGGTGCTGCAGTGAAACTTGGAGGAGAGAAAGGAAACCATTCCTAGAAGGTTAAGAAACAGAGACTCCTCCATGTAGTATCAGAGGGGTTGAGTCTGAAGGTAAGCTGAAGACATGTGGAAAGTGTCAAATGTAACTAATAAACACGATCTACCAAAGGAGATCACCAGAAAATGTGGACCACTTGACTTCTTCCAGCTGCCCATAATCAAATGAGGAAAAAGAGAAAAACCAAGATGAAACAAGAACAGTGTTGGCTACTTTATGCCAACTTGACACAAGCTGGAGTCATCTCAGAGGAGGGAACCTCAAATTGAGAAACTGTCTCCCTAAGAACAGCTATAGTCAAGCTATCGGGCATTTCCCTAGTTTGTGATTCAATCTATTGTGTGTGGTGCTGTCTTGGACTGGTGGTCCTGGGTTCTGTAAGAAAGTAGGTTAAGCAAGCCATGGGGAGCAAGCCAGTAAGCAGCACTCCTCTATGGTCTCTGCATCAGCTCCTGCCTAAGGCTCCTGCTGAATTTGAGTTCTTACCTTGGCTTTTCTCAGTGGATTACCATTTAGGATATGAAAGCCAAACAACCCAAACACGTTGTTTTTGCTTGTGGTGTTTTACCACAACAGTCATTCTAACTAAGACAAACAACAGCAAAAAATCAAGTTTTGAATGGAATTTAGATAACTGTCAAAACACAAACAGTTTTTTTGTTTTTTTGTTTTTTTTTTAAGTCTTTCAGGTAGGGAAAGCTCCATAGAAAGGCTCTGGCCAATGAGAAAACTCCAGATGTGACTAAGGGATTATCAGAAAGAATGTCAAGAACACTTTCAGACTGAAAAGTTAGGGTGAAAAGACAGGAAAGTTGATGGGGAAGCACTCCTGACAACACCGATCTACTCCCAAGAGAATGTTGAGCACCAAAGACACTCCACCTGGAGCCTTTCTTCATGGCAGAACTCACCTTTGGGCAAAGAAATGCCCATACCTCAACCACTAACAGAAGCACAAAGTATCCGTAAATGGATAAAACAGGACTGTCATATCCTGCCAAGACAGGGTAAGATAGTTTTAAAAAGCTTCTTGCCTATAAAAATGGTATGTCAGTTACGGAAGCCTTAGCCAAAGTTGGTTGCCTCAACATTACAAATGAGACTTTGGGTGATTGCCCAGGTAATCAGTTGTCTCTGTCATTTGTTGCAGATTTTGGAAGTTTCTCGATTGTACTCCTGTTTACTCAAGTAATATTACTTCCCTTCTCAGTTGAAGATTAGATAATTATAGTTACCCTCCTCATGATATAGCTAAACTTAATTTCAATACATTATTTAGACTCCTTAAAATAAAATTCTTAGTAAAACTTTTGTTATGCGTTCCTTGCATAATATTGTTTATTGCTTGTAATTTTATATTTGGTATCTCTTCCTGTTGTATATAGTTGTATTGAGTTTGGATCGATCTTGTTTAGACAAAAGGGGGAGATGATGGGGAAGCTCAGCCAATCATATCTGGTGTGGCCGTCTGGAGCCCAGGTTAAAAAAAAAAAAAAAAAGGGTAGGCAGGTGTGTGCTTTCTCTACGCTGTGTTCACTGGACCTTTCGGATTTAGGACCTCCCACTCTGGTAGCATGAGTTCCCCCCTTTTTCAATTATTAAAAATATAACTGTTGTTCTTGAGCTGGTCTGGTTATTTATCGTACCCATCAAATACGTCAACAGAAAGTTTGTGAAGATGTCTTCCCCCTAGACACTGGCTGAAGCCTTTTACCTACCGAAAAGCGAGAATTTCCCCTCAATTATCATTTGCTGTGGTTTGTCACATATAGAACATTTCTTTTGGATAAATATATGTGTAATGGATTATTAAAAATGCTGCAGATCCCCTGTGGTGGCAGGCAGCAGAAATGCTGCAGGTCCCCAAGCAGTGGCAGCAGGCCATGTGGCAGCAGACAGCGGGCCCTCAGAGCAGCCAGTCCCAGGCACGGCCTGCTGCAGGTCCCAGAGTGGTGGCTGGTCCAGGGCAGGGAAACACGAAGCAGGGAGCAAGAGACAGAGACATGGATAGGTACAACATGCAGAGTGAGGTTGGATATTTATTAAGTAGGTTATGAAAGGGAAGGGAGAGAAGGAGAAGAGCAGAGGGAGAGAGAGGGATGGGGGAAGAGACAGAAGGGGGAAGGGGAGAAGTGGGGAGAGACAGAAGCTGCCTCTTCGAGAGGGAGATGGAAAAGAGAAGGAACTCAGGCTCGAATCTGAAGATCAGCCTATCTCAGCAGACAGGGGAGGGAATAGGTGTGGCTTATCTCTTAAAGAGACAGAACATATCATTAAAATATGAATATGAACATTTTGCATGGAAACATCTATGGACCAGGCTTAAGCCTGAATGTGAATATTCTTGGATATGGACTCTCTCCGTGAATCTCAAAGGAACAGGTGAATTTTTGTTTATAGTTCCTGAATCCCTGAGCTCTCAGTTTAGCTTATTGATTTTAATCCTGCCAGGAGCCTAGGGGGAACCATGCTGTCATCTTATTTGGATTCCTTATTCTTCTGAAGACAGCAATTCACAAATAACAAAAATGGTAGATAAAGTTTTTACAAGGATGATGAATGGGAACCCTTTCTTTGAGAAACCCACACCCATGCTCTGCAGTAAGTCTTATGCTCTTCAATAGCATCTTCTCGCTCTTAATCCCATGCTTAAAAACCTATATTAAAATCTATCTGGGGCAAGTCAGTTGGCTCAACATGTTGGCTGTGGACCTGAGTTTAATCTTGGGACCCATGTGGTAGAAGAACAAGAGGATTCTGCAAGTTGTCCTCTGACCTCCACAAGAGTGCTTGTGAGGACCTGACTTTGCAAACTCCATTTTAAAGAAGGGGCTTCATCTTAAGCCATATAATGAGTGGGGCCATCTCAGATCCAGAAATGTGTGGTGATAGGAAAATTTGAACAGATACCCTGAAAATAACCAATTAAGGAGCTAGGGAACAGGGCCATAAAATTTAATGAGTTCCAGATGTTCCTAGGAGGCATCCTGTCCTTGAAGATACCTTGTCAGTTATTAATGGCCCTTTGTTAGGGTTTTCATGTCCAGAAACTGACCAATGGTTTCAGAAACTACCTTACCCTATACCCTCCTTACCCAATCTCAGAACAACAGGACGTAAACTTCCCTGATTATGGCATTCCCCTTTAAATGTTCACCCCTTACCTGGCTCTGTGCTGCACTTCCCTCACCTACTACTTGGTGTGGTGGAGGTATGACTCAAACTTGAATTTGAATATTAAAATCTCTGTTGTGCTTTATATCACAATCCGGTTCCATGGAGTTTCTCTTGCAGGTAATTAACTTGGGCATAACATTCCTAGACACACACACACACACATACACATACACACTCACCCCATGCCCCACCCCACATATACGTTCACACTAATCTTAATTGTGCTTTGTGATCGCTTTGCTGGCTTTTCTAAGTCATAATGAAGGGGTTCCTAAAAGTATAAGGGAACTTCTTAGTCAGCTGTAGGTGACAATTTGAATGTCTATTGCTATTCCTGTCACCAAAATTTTATCTTCCCTGCTATGATAAGGTGGTCATCTGTAGCCCAGGTTGGCCTCTCACTTGCTAAGTAGCTGAAGATAACCTTGAATTTCTGGCCCTCCTGCTTTCAGTCCCTGATGGCTGAGTGCTAGATTACAAATTTGAACAACAGTGACCAATTTAAGGATTTGCCTTCAAGGCATGCCTCATGAGATTAGTTCAATTAAATGGAGGTCCACTCTAACTAAAGCCATTGTCTAAGCAGTCTCACTGGTACACCCTAGGCAGAAATGGTTTATCTTGAGAAGTCTTGTGAGCATACTGTTGTCTTAAAATATTGATTAGAAGTTATTACACGGAAAGACCAAAACACTTTTTAAAAATTGAACCAGAAAAAAATTCAAAATTAAAAGAGGCTCTTGAACTCTTGAACTTGTAAATGCAGAAACTCACCAACCACAGACACAAATGACTCTTCCTGAAAACGATGACTCAAAGCATAGAGCAAAAGGCCCAGGTAGAGGCACTTAGGCACCAAGGACAATCCTCAGGAAACAGGAATAAGTGCTAATCAACGCCCTGTACCTGACTGAATCCAAAAGTGCTCCAGAGCATGTATGCTTCCCTGTCGTCCATAGTCTACTAGATCTCACGGTGCAGTGGCAGAAGCAGGAGAATCAGCCCAGGAAAGATGTAAGAAAACCCCACAGAGAAATTTGGCACTTTATAAGCTAAAGTTCAAAATAATTTTTCTAATAATACAGGAAAGTCAAAGCAAGGAGATAGATCAGGCAGTGTATGTGC
This sequence comes from Chionomys nivalis, assembly GCF_950005125.1. Taxonomy (NCBI): domain Eukaryota; kingdom Metazoa; phylum Chordata; class Mammalia; order Rodentia; family Cricetidae; genus Chionomys; species Chionomys nivalis. Next base: position 39,374,899 of record NC_080087.1, on the reverse strand, counting down.
CACACAGACATTCCCAGCACATTCCCTATGAAGGGTCTAGAAATAAAAATGAAAATATAGGAATAGATATATCGACACCAAAGTTAGAATATAGAAGCTTAGGATATAGGAAGAAAGACACACAAAGCTGTAAACCTAAGCAAACTACCAACAGCTTTATCAGCACATCAAGGATCAACCATTCACATGAGCTATTTTCTCAGCCTAAGAAGCCTCTATCAGCTTAGGTCATTTCGTTTTACAACTAGCTGGTCTATTTACAAGGCTGGAGCTTCTCTCTGAAAATTGAGAGTATTTTCCTGGCCATCCTTGATCAATGACAGATATGAGCGGAGTTAACCTTTAGGAGACAGAGGTTCGTGACTTCTGAGTTAGGAAACTGGCAGCATCGAAGGGAGAGCACAGGGCTTCAGTAAACACTATCTGGAAGTACTAAGGAACTGAAAATGAAGACTGTAAAGTAAGTCATCTGTATCTGAGCTTTACCTCCGGATTGTAAAAAATTCCTTTATTCAGACCTAATGCTTGGTACTCCTTACTATAAAAAGGGGACCGCGAGGGCCCGTTTTTGCCGCAGTGTCAGAAGCCCGAACTCAGCTGGGTGATAAGCTTCTGTACCTCATGGTGCTTTTCTTTTTCTTTTTAAGTTTGCTTCTCGTTTCCCTAATCTGGTTTCTGGAATCAAGTTTGCTTCTGGTTTAGACTTTGGTGGTCTGTCCCCATCTTTGTGTGACCCTCCTGGACCCAACAGATAAACGCTGAGGGAGCACAGTAGCCTTCCTCCAATTCCAGTGACACTCAAGAGGCAGATGCCAGGGATCCCTAGAGCAAGTGACTGTCTGGACTAGTGGAGGCGCTCCTGAGGTTGAGCTGAGAGACCATTCCTCAGTGAATAACGTAGAAAGTGATCAAAAAGATCTCATACATCATCCTAGGTCTCTAAATATCTAATCACAAATAAGCATGTTCACCTGGCCACACTGCACACACACACACATACTAACACACAATTCATACTCATGCAACAACAACAAAAAAAAAGAAACGATTTCTGAGTTCATTACAGAGTTGCTATACCAACTACATTCTTGATTTACCACGCCTTACAAATTGCTGTGCTGTTAATTTCCTCTTAATCTATTTTTTCTCATTCTCCTGCCAGAATGCAGCAGTGATGAATGAGAGTAGAAGGCCTCAGAGGGGTAAGGGTGGCCGATCCTAACAATTGTAAAGGGGGCAAATTTACTGAGAATTTGAAAGAATCATTTAGCTTTCACAAGTGAAGAATAACTCAAATTTATTGTGTGTTACACTGTGGAAAAAAATATTTTAAGAACACAAATATTAGAGTCTGGAGAAACTCAGGGATAGTAGTGAGGTTTTTAGGAAACAAAAGGGTAAGAACAAAGCTGACTAAGAAACTGGAAAGAAATCGTTAAGATTTGGCATGGGAGGAGATAAAGGTGCACAAAAATTCACATCATACTAGTCAAGGCTACCTGTCCTGCCCATGGTCTTCACAGACTCATTTCTGTTGGTTATATTTGATGTTTTTCTCTCTACAGGGCAAAGAACTGATAAATCCATGTGATCCTTACTTCTTGGTACAAGGGGTTACAAGATTTTTTTAAAAAAAAAACATTTGCTTGCTCTCTGCATACTACTTTGCCTTTTTGGGGAGAAATGTCTTCCGTAGATTCAGATATCTGGACACTTGGTGCCCAGCTGGTGTCCACTGTTTGGGGAGGTTTAAGAAGTGTGGCATTGGTAGAGGAAGTATGTCACTAGAGGTATATTTGAGAGGAAAAGCTTTCTGTGACTTTCAATTCTCTGTCTCTGCTGTGTACTTGAGTCTGAAGATGTAAGGACCCAGCTTCTTGCTCTTGCTATCAGCCGGGATGGACTCATCCTTCCAGACTCATAAGCCCAATAAATTCTGTCTTCTACAAGTTGTGTTGGTTATAATGTTTCATCACAGCAACAGAGAAATAATTAACCCTGGCCCTTCTTGTTAATCAAGTTAATTCAACCAAGCTCAAAGAGGCTTACTATCTCCACGTAATGAATTAAAGAGGGAAAAAACACCAAAAATCAACAACAACAACAAAAAAACGTGGTGACCACTTATATGAGGGGACGCAAAACAGACCCTCGATGAGGCTAGTAACAGAAAAGCAGAACACAAGTGCCGAGAAAATCCTGAGGTGATACTCGTACTAGGGCTATGGCAAAGCAATGGGGAGACCAGGATTTCGTACTAAGCACTCATGGAGGAACACTGTGCCGAACACATGCTGAAACTTTGGTTCCAGTGGGATGAAGAGTCCATCATGTCTGAGAAGCATGGCATCAAGCAGCAGGAACGTTCAGAGTAGGAAGCTGAGAGTTTTAATCTTGAGCACAATAACATCTGTTTAAAGCCCTAGCTCTTCCTCTCGAAGTCTGAAGGTCTCGCCCACATCATTCTCCCAGGGATTTCATGAGAGGATATGGGGAGATAATTGTGCTCAAAATTGTGAATACTCTAGAAATGAGAGGGGTTCTAGAGAGAACCTGGCACTTTATTTCCTCTTCAGAAATCCCCATGCCTCATTTTATAAATTAAAAATTTCACACGATACATTTAATTGCAATTTCTTTCTCGGCCTATGCAAAGTTCAATCTGAAACAATTTCAGAACATTTCATTTTAATGACTGAAATGTGTATTCAATTCCTATAAAAATCCAGAGCTCCATTCCAAATGCAGTTGACATTCTCCAGCACATCATTTCAATTTCTCTGAGTAATTTCCTGCCGTCTGTGAGACAGTGATAGTCTACTGCCTCAAGGCATTTTGCATATTTTGTGGATTTTAGCATTTCAAGTCCTGGTGGGTTTTATTCTCTCATTATGCCCTTGTTCGTATCCCACATTTCCCTTTATTTCTCTCTAGGAAACAATGGAAAACTTTAAACAATTTGCATGCTTTTAAAAAGCATTTTCTGTGAGACAGGAATAAGTGAGGATTTGAGACAAAAGTAAAGAAGAAGATGTCGGGAGTGGAAAAAGTATCCTAGTTACGGCAGGTGAAGGACGATGTCACAGAATTGTTCAGCTGACATGTGGAGCCCTGAAGAGGTGGAGGCTAAGGACCAGATCATGTTCACATAAAACTAAATACACTGAAATCTCTCAGGTAAGAGAATAGGAAAGAAATCACTCTAAATCCATTAGCTTTCCAAATATAAACTCTGTGGAAAGGAGAAGAAATACTTCAGTGAAAAAAAAAGAGAAAAGAATAATCTTACCCCAAGTCAAAGCTGGGAGCCATTGTGTATAATAACTTCAGTAAGGGAAGAATTTCAATTCAGCAGTGTAAAAAGGAAGGGTTCCTCATGTTTATTTTTACAACTGGAAAATAAATATTTTACTTATATAGTATTACATTTAACATCAAATATCTAGGTTATGAAATGCATACCAAGATATTTAAATTTCTTAATAGTGATACTACCAATAGATACTTTTATTTTTAGTTTTTAATCTTTGATTTTTTCTTATATCTGTATTTTTAAGTCTCCATATTTTTATGTACCCATCTTTCTAGCAAATAATTATGAGGAAATAACAATCATAACAGTTGATCCATAAACACACTTCACACTAAGAGCTGAGGGTCTTTCCCCAGTTCTTGTGGATACAGGTGTGTTTGGAAATCTCTCTGAACTATTACAAAAATCTAAATTATTATCTGGTTCTTTGAATAAGAACTTGAGAAAGTCAGAGCTTATTCTTGGAGAAGGAAGCCAGCACCATACAGGAAATTTAAGGACTCTGAGTTTAACACATATGAAACCCAAAGTAGGCAATTTTGAAGGCCATAGGGAGAAGGAGACCAGCAAGTCTTGGTGACAGACCCACAGGCAAAGATGGTTCCTGGTGATTCTCAGCCATAGGCCATCTATCTCTAACACATAAAGTACTGTTTTATTAGTTTTCATGAGTCTGATTAAATATGACACCAAAGAATTAGACTTAAATAAGAAAGATTTCTTTTGGCTTGTAGTTTTCCATGTTTCAGGCCGCAATTGATTTGTTTCATTGCTTTTTGGCTTGTGCAAGGGCAGAAATATCAGAGCAAATGGTGAAAGAAATCTGCTCACCTACCTAATGGTATCCAGAAAGAAGAGAACAAGGTGGTGGGAGAGGAAGTGCTGGAGACTAGATATAGCCTTCAATGGCACACCCCCCCAGACCCAGTCTTGTTCTTGCTTCTACCAGAATGAACCCAATAATAGGCATTGAAATTGCAGAGTTCCTGCCGGTCCTCAACTTCAGCTTCAATAACTTGTCTGAAGGGATCCCGGGCAGAACCCAGCAGAGGGAAGAAACATGGGAGCCTGGCCCACAAATGTCCCAGGCACGAGTTTCCATGAACTGTTTGACAGCACTCACTGTTCCTAGCATGCTGTGGTCAGTGAGCACGGAATAGTGCCCACCAAGGAAAAACACCCAACGTTTATGTCCAGGGTTTAGGCTGAGGGCAGTCATACGAGCAGGGCTGGCTGCCCAGGTGGCTGACTATAACCTCTGTTTCCCCAGAGCTCAGCATTCTCTCTCCACACTCATCCCATTGCCATGCTCTAATGACAGTTTTTTTTTATTTAAATTATTTATTTATCATGCCCGCTGCAGTTTTCCCTCCCAGTCACCACCCCAATTCCCCTTCTGTTCCCACACCCCCAATCCACTCCTCTGTTTCTGTTTAGGAACAGGGCAGGTCTCCCATGAATATCAACAAAACATGGAATATCAAGCTGCAGTAAAACTAAGCACCTCCCCATGTATGAAGGCAACCAAGTAAAAGAAGCAGGCTCCCCGTAAAAGACTTGGGGACAGCCCCTGATCCCACTGTTAGGAGTCCCACAGGAGGACCAAGCTACACAACAGTAACATATAAGTAGAGTGTCTTTTTTTGGAAAATTGATTTTTATTGAGCTCTACATTTTTCTCTACTCCCCTCCCTGACTCTTCCTTCCCCTTCAACCGTCTCTCAAGGTCCCCAAAGCAAAGTGTCTTAATCAGTCCCATGCATGCTCCCTGGTTATAGACTTACAGGTTACCTTGGAGAAGGGGCAATCCTTTACTGAGTATCTGGAACCCTTACCAACCCCCTTCTTTAAATCTTTCAAAGACTAACAGAATATGGCATTTAAAATGTTTTAAAAAGTACTGTAGAACAATGGTCTTGAACCCTACTCAAAGTAGAAGTAGAGGCATGGTTTTGTTTTTACAGCCACTTTATAACATGTATCTGTCTAATTAAGACTTTAATTGCATAGAAATTAAAGGTTTTATTTTCCATTATGTCATTAGCATAAAAGAATTGTACAGATTTCCTGGAACTCCCCACCTACATTTAGATTATGAGCATTATTACCCAAATACTAATATGCTAACATTGTTATAGCATGATGTGGGATTCCCATCTGTATACTGTGAATATATTTGGTTAATGAATAAAGAATAAACTGTAATTTTTTTAATGGAAAAATAAAATAAAATAAAGAAAGAAAGAATGTTCACCTCCTGAAAGCTTGGCCATATTGTAGACCAGGCTCAAAGCCCTCTGAGTATAAAAAAAGAAGAAAAAAAGAGCAAAGATGTCTGGAGAAAAGGAATGTATGAGGTATTTGAGAATTGAATATATGATCAAATGACATTGTAGGGTATTCTAAAATAATTGATACTTTTTAAATAAAGGATACTGTATTAGGCAATGATGGGGCTTTATCATAGAACAAGAAGCTGTCATCTTAAAAACCCAAACTAGTTTGGAGTTTGTATTTCTTTATACTCAGGAAAGCAGAAAATGTCCCTCTTTGAAGGGACATGTGCCCTGGGCAGCAGGAGGGAATTCTCAGTCTTTCTGGCTCTCCTGTGACAGCAACATGGACCAAATTCTCTAGCAGAGTATTAGAGCACCCAGAAAACTGGTGATAAGATAGGTTTAGATCACTCTCTATTTCAGAGTGGGTACCAGGCTTAGTACCATCTCTGGGATCGAGAAGTGAACAAGACAGGCTACCCTGGCCAGTGTTAACCATGAAAGAATTCCTAGACCTGTAGATGGGACAAAGGACACTGGACCTTTGCACTCTATCAAAACTCTAAGTGCGGTCACCTTACATCATGACATAGAGACCAGAAACCCAAGAATCAGGTATTTATTCTGCAGGAACAGAGAAACTCTTGGATGAAGGGCAGAGAGGTGGGCATTTCTGTGGTGAGAGAGAAGAACAAGCCAGATGAGGTGGCTTCTGCCTGTAATCCCAAATATGGCAGGTGGAAATGGAGGCTACAGAGTTCAGGTGCAGCCACAACCAAGTAAATAGAAAATTCAAGGTTATTCTGGGATACATGAGATTCCCATTCAAAATCTTAGGAGGCAAGGGCGCAATAAATTCCCTTAATATGCTTATCTGCTACAGTCCACGGGTGTGATTCTGCTTATGTTTCTATTGCAATAAAGGGGAGAAGGACACGCTTCTCACATCCCCTTTCCCATATCATATCCATGTTTCTCTTACGTTGTAGAACCTAAAGTTATAATGTTTTCACTTCTTTATTTATTATTTGCAGTGTGTTTTAATTATTCAGGAACTCCTACATGTAACTAGCGTTAGAATTTTGATAACAGAATAACAATAGGCAACATTTCATGTAAAAACAGATATTCATAGACAAATAGCATTTCTTTACCATTTGAGTAGCTCTTGTTTAACTTCAAAAAAATCAATAAAAAGAAATAAAACCTCCACACCCCAAATTTACCCTCTGTCTGCTCTTACCCTCCTTCTCCTTCTGAGTCATTATTTCTGTGAGTGTTGTGATCTAAGGCATTAGATTCTCTTACTTTGTGATTTGCTTTGTGTCTGCTGTGATCCTGTAAACCCACAGCTTCCTAGTTAAAGCACAGTTACCGCTGTTCCTTTTCTTCTTTACACCCTTCAGTTCTCAATGTAAACACTGTTATCACAATTTATAAGAAGATGACAACGGACGCTGCTCTTTCAACACTTCCAGGAAAATATTTAGTAGTGCATTTGGGGATACAGTGATGTCAACACATTTGTTTGTCTTTCAGCTGAATCAAATGGCAACTCAGAATCTTGATACTTACTGTAGCATGTAAGTGCTACCTTCAACGCTCCTCAAAATGGGCTAGACCAAATGCTACAAGTGTGAATTCACGATGTCACTTTATGCAGAACAATTTAACTATTGATTTTCCCACAGAGGGGATATAATCACTGAAGATTATTTTATCTCCAAGTTTTCAAACTCAAGCAGCTAAATTACTAAAATCCCTCTTTTTCCCTTTCTTGAGATAGAGGCTCATGTATCCCAGGTTGGCCTTTAAGGAAGGAATCGTTTAACAGCATAAGGATGACTTTGAACTCTGATCCTTCTGCTTCTACTCCTCAAGTGCTAGGAATGCAGGCATGTGTCCCTGTATCAGGCTGAGCATCTCTCTGCCAGTGAGGCACTTGCAAGCTTTCCCAGGAAGCGATGTCTAAGAACTCAGTAGATAAGATGGCTAGGTATACTTTGTCTATGATAACGTAGTTCAGAATGAACTAAATATCCTCAATTACATCAATACACACACAACTGCACAATAAGATGTTTTCAGAGGTTTTAGAACACCACTGAGTTTAAGAGCCCAAGACATAGAAAAGCATAATAAACTATTGAGTGATATTCTACTGTCTCATGAAAGTATTCCTTCCAAAGATGGCCAGGGTGTTATGGGGGGGGGGGGAGTTGGTGGTATTTTTTCTATTATTATTGATTTTATTGAGTTATACGTTTTCTCTGTTCCTCTCCCTTCCTTTCCCCTCCCCTCTAACTCTCTCCCACGGTCCCCATGATCCCAATTTACTCAGGAGATCTTGCCTTTTTCTACTTCCCATGTAGATTAGATCCATGTATGTCTCCCTTAGGGTCCTCATTGTTGTCTAGGTTTTCTGGGATTGTGAATTGTGGGCTGGTTTTCTTTGCTTTATGTCTAAATGCCATTTATGAGTGAATACGTATGATATTTGATTTTCTGGTTCTGGGTTACGTCACTCAATGTTCTCTAGATCCATCCATTTGCCTGAAAATTTCAATATGTCAATTTTTTTTCTGCTGTGTAGTACTCTGTGGTAGGAGCGAGCTGCTTGTCATCCCGGCTTGCTTACACCCAAAATACACCCAAAATAATCACACAGAAATTTTATTAATTAAATCATTGCCTGGCCCATTATCTCTAGCCTCTTATTGGCTAACTCTCACATCTTGATTTAACCCATTTTTGTTAATCTGTATATTACCATGTGGCAGTGGCCTACCAGGAAAGATTTGGCATGTCTGTCTCTGGCAGCTCCATGGCAGCTCTCCATCTCTCTCCTTTTTCCTCCCAGGATTTAGTTCTGTTTCCCTGCCTACCTAAGTTCTGCCCTATCACCAGGCCCAACACAGTTTTTTTTTATTAACCAATGAAAACAACACAAATACAGAAGGACCTCCTACACCAGTACTCCATTGTACAAATGTACCATAGAAGTCTAGAGCCCTAGCCCTATTTTTTCTTGGTTAGTTTCTAAAGTGTTGCCTCATTCCTCCTTTCTCTTAACTGTGTAGACCTTTTGTGGTGATATGAATAAGAATGACCCCAAAGGCTCATATATTTGAACGCTGAGTCATTAGGGAGCAGCACTATTTGACAGGGATTAGGAGGTATGGCCTTGTTAGGGTAGGTATGACCTTGTTGGAGGAAGTGGATCATTGGGGTTGGCTTTGAGGTTTCAAATGCCCAAGACAGGTCCAATGCCTCTTGTGCTGCCTGGGAATCTGAATGTCGAACTCTCACCTACAGCTACAGCAGCTTGTCTGCCTGCACACTGCCATGCTACCCCACCATGATGATAATGAGCTAAAACTGAAGTTGTAAGTCGGCCCCAATGAAATGTTTTCTGTTATAAAGAGTTCTGAGGAGTGGATGGGGGGGATGGAGGGAAGTGGGGGTGGAAAAAGGGGAAGGAGGAAGAACTGGAACTGGTATGTAAAATGAAAAAAAAAGTTAATTAAAGAGAAAAAGAGTTGCCATGCCATGGTCATAGTTTCTCTTCACAGAAAAAAAAAAATTCCTAAGAATACGTACGTGCTAATTTAAGTGCTAAATCTATCTTGAGTAAAATCCGTAAGGTAGACTACTCTTTGGAAGATGGAAGAGCCCTAAATATACCATGTGACCCTGAGCTAAAGCTTAACTGACTGACCATTTAACTGTTATCTCTCTGCTTCTGGAAACAATGCTAGTTGGAGGTGTCCAGAGCACAATTTCAGGGTTTTTGTTGTTGTTGTTTCTTTATTTGTATTTTTCCCAGAAAAACTCAAACCAACTGGAGGTCAAGGCTACTTCCTGCTAATCTGCTTGGGACCATCCTGCCAACACTAAATAAAGACTCCATTTTGATTTACTTAGGCCTCTCATGGGGGAGGGGATTCTTTTCTGCCACCCCATAACAAAAGGAGGAAAAGGAGCAATTTCTTCTTTGCATTAGGCAAATTTTCAAGCACAAGAGAGCAAGAAGAAAGAGATTCATCTAACAAAGATTTTCAAACATCAAGGCATTAGAGAAAAGCAACTTGAGCAGAAGACCAAACAACACTCAAAACTAGCAGATGACTTAAATGACATCAGTTGCCTAAATTAAAGAGACCTGACAATGTCAAAGCGCTGGTGAGCATGTCACTCTTACCACACTGCTCAGGAGGGTCTGGAGGGATGCTGCCCCAGTGCACCTCTTCGCAGCACTCAGAGTCTCTGGCGGAAAAAGTACACATTCCACTCCACAATCATCTTTAGCGGTTATGTTCCTTCAGAGGGATACATCAGCTTCTGAAAAGATGTGCACTTTAGGGCACCGCAGCCTGCTCTTTACATCATGTTTTAGGATTTTTGTAGTGCTGGTAATCAAATTCAAGGCCTTGCTCATGGTTAAGTCTTTCACCACTAAACAGTATCCTGACCCTAAAGTACTATTCCAACAGAGAAAAATCATATGCTATCCAGATGTTCATCTCGGCATTAGAATTCATCACACACATACTCAATATGAAAAGCTGTAAATGCAGTAAGGAGAATGGATGAACTCTTCTACCTGTAATAGCACAGCTTAAACTGCCAATGTGAAACTGACTGAAAGAAGCCAGAGACCAAGTATACTTCTCATTTGACTTTATTTGTACAAGGTTCAAAAGCAGGCAAAAGCAATCTTTGCTGTTAGAATTAAGAAAATCACTCTGTTACAGAGTAATGGAGTAGATGAGGTTATCAAGAAGATTCTAGGATGCTGTCCATGGTTTCTTTTCTGATCACATAATTGGCCATACAGTTAATTTCTCTTTGTGAATATTTGTCAAGGCATAAGCAATGTTTTGCTAATAGATACTATATGCCAGATACGTTTTAAGAAGTAAATTGCTTTTTGAAACCAAGTCTTATTCTCTTTACTCATGGGTTTTAACACTAGGAACCCTACCTGGTTTTCTTATTGGACAGTAAAGAAATGTGCTATTCCTTCCCAAGGACCCAACAACAAACTTAGGTGATGGGTTGCTTACAGGACTGTGGGTGCTCCTCCCACTACAAGCTGTACCTGAAAAACCTCACTCAGTAGGGATAGCCTTGTGGATGGAACCACTACAGATGGAGTTTACCTGTTCTGGCAACTGTTTCTCAAATAAACACACTGAGGTTCAATATTAATTATAAATGCTTGGCCAATAGCTTAGGCTTGTTCCTAGTTAACTATTACATTTAAATTAACCCATATTTCTTATCTAAGCTCTGCCAAATAACTTGGTACCTTTTCTCATACCCATCTTGTCTCTCTCTGTCACTGCTGATGACTCCTCTGACTTCACCCTTCTCCATCCCAGAGTCCTTAGTTTGGTTGTACTGCCTATACTTCCTGCATGGCTACCAGCCAGTCAGTTAATTAATAACAAGTGAGTGTAATAAATGTTTGCAGCATAGAGAAGGATTATTCCACAGCAAACCTACACTATTCTAGCCCTTCCCCCAGACTCCATGCAGGTAAAGCAGAGTTGAGCACAACAGAGATCCTCAAGGTAAGGAACAGAGATCCTCAAGGGGGAACCTCATGACTCTCGGCATCCTTCTATGCATGGGGCCATAAACCAGCAGGAAACCCAACTAGGATGCTCTTCTGTAAGGGGTGCAGTTGAATTCCCCAAGATGGCAGGTGTTAGTCTGGTAGGACAGTCACTCATAATACTTGGCTCTGAGAGAAGGACAATAATACATAACCATTGGAAATTCACAGAGATCCTCTTCATAGAAATGATCTGCTCTTCAGTAGTGCTGAAGAGCAAAGATGGGAATGAGCTCATTCTGATTCCTCCAGTGCTCCTCTAGCCAAAGATTCAGACTGGAGGATATGGAGAAAGCTAAGGCACACGTAAAGGCCAAAGCCTAACAACAGCCATCAGCAGATTAGAGATCACTCCCCCCCCCCCCCCGTTTTACCACCTTATAACAGCAAAACCTTGCAGTGAGAAGAACTGCAGTGAGTTAACTCTGTGTAAGGAGGAGGTTTTTTTTGTTTTGTTTTTTGTTTTGGTTTTTCGAGACAGGGTTTCTCTGTGGCTTTGGAGCCTGTCCTGGAACTAGCTCTTGTATACCAGGCTGGTCTTGAACTCACAGAGATCCGTCTGCCTCTGCCTCCCGAATGCTGGGATTAAAGGCGTGCGCCACCACCGCCCGGCAGGAGGAGTTCCTGAAGACAAGGGTTCCTGGGAGAGGAAATCAGTTCTCTCCAATGAAATAAAATTGAATATATCAACCACTCCAGGGCAGATCTCATGTTTAGGAGTAGTTCACCAGCAAATAATGGACTCCACAGCTTGAAAAACAAAATGGAAGCCAATGAAAGAACACTGGTGAAAAGAGCGAACATCGTCAATAAACAAACATAACTCAACTCCTCACTGATTATAAAAGGCATCTCGTGCTATATGTGTATTACCTCACTTTCTATTAGATTTGATCTTCCTTTCAAGAACAGAAAAATCATCACAGAGTATATTAAAAAGAAAGAAAAAAAAGGTCTCCAGGATAGGATAATATACAATTTCTCATTTGGTATACTGACAATTCCTATTCACCTACTCTTTAAAACATGATTTCCTACTTTGGCTATAAGACTTAGTCACCTGCTTGAATTAAAATAGTATCAAACTTTTGGAGGTGGTAAAACTGAATTTAATTAACACATTTTCTGTTAACATGCAGAATTTCTTGCGTCTCTGCTCAAATGTCAGCTCATCAGTAGTCCCTGTTTCACTTGACTTAGCAGCACTTGCCCGAGTCCTGGTTTGCTATCCCTGCTTTCCTTTATCCACAGCACATATCTCTGTCTGATAATTACATTTTAATTTTCTACTTGTCTCCCTCATTAAAATGTGAGCTTTGTGGATTGACCTCTCCCGAGTGTTTACAACAGTTAAGTAATTCACAAATGTATATTGAATAAATGAATACATGCACATACATCAGCATTTGTCTGTAGTTAAACACATGTATCATGCTATATAATGGGAGACACTTATGAAGAGCCATGTTAAGCAACTAGGAAGTGTGCACATATGCTCTATTTAAGCGGTCACACGTGTGGGTACCAAAAAGAACATAAGAGACTGAGTAAATCGTCCAGTATCCCCAGGAGATAAACTGATCTTTTCTAATTCTTTGGAATGTTGACTGAATTACCGGCTTTAAAAACTGAAAATGAAAGGCATCTGCCTGCCTAAAAAAACAGCCAATGTTAGGAAGCTTTAGAAGAAGAGTCAGGCAACCACAGCATTATCAGATCATCATCTATGGTCAAAATTCGTTGAGAAGACGAGAAATTAGGAAGGGGTTTTTCACAAGTGGTTATTTCAGGTGGTTCCCAGTGATCGACGATGAGATGTCATCTTTCTCCACCTGCATGCTCCTCCGTTTGGCATGGAGGGTTTTGAGAACCAAGGGGAGAATCTAGATACGTTCATCCTCTCATGCTTGCTAACTTCATAAACTCATGGACTCATAAGCTAACGTGCAGTGAGAGAGTGCTAAGGGCCTTAACTGGTGTTCTCTGGGATTTGAGATCCACAAATGAACATGGAACCAGACTCTCTCTCAGCTGGGTTATTCTGGAGTTAAATTGAGAGCCGAGTAGCCTCAGATATCAGGGACTGTAAACAAGGAGCCATGCACACAACTGCTACTGTCTAGAAGTTTGCTAGAACACGGCCAGCATTCTTCCAGTTTGAAGTGCCATATTGATTAAGACATAGTTTTTACTGGCACGGATTGAAATAATATTGTGGTCTGCATTGGAATTTAAAAACTTACTAATTATGTCTTCTAATTGAAGGCCATCATAAATCTATGCAATTTGTCAGCCTTAAACATCATTAAGGGTTGAAGAAGGCAAGATCAAATAGAATAAGCTAAAGCAAAATAATTAACTTTTCTTCCTACCCCCTGCCAAGATCAGATTATTGTATCACCTAATAATAATGTGAATGTTAATAAGACCAGGATTAATATACAAAAAATTCAAAACTAAAATGGAATATATAATAACATATAATAATTCTCATGAGTTCTAGTTCTACTTTTATATTTTAAAATCTGAATTTGAGTGCAAATTTTCTCACTTGATACCTATATACTAGGTTGGTTGTATAAGGCCCAGTGTAAGTTAGTCCTGTTGATGGTGAAGACTCAATTTCAGGTCACCATTTTACATCTGTTCCACTGGACTCCATCTGCTAAGAGAAGATCTTGCTTATATTATCAATTAGGTATCAAAATTTCCTATTTGATAAAACAAGAATCGCTCTCATTGCTTGGGGCATGCTTGCCACGTTTTAATGGATCCCACCTATGGGATCAGTTAAAGGTTCATGAAGGCACTGGCAGTATTATTTCCATTCCACAGAAGTGAAAATTGAGGAGGCTCAGAGAATACATTAAGAAGATTGCTTGCTGCCCATAGAGTAGGTGGAAGACAGATTTAAGCCATGCCTCTTTTAATACTTATGCAAAGAAGTTATCTCAAGTGGCAAAACAGAACTCATAAAAATTCCTCAAAGATATCAACATGATATTATATGAGAGTTACTCCCATGGGTTTCCTTAAAAATCCAGAACTCTTAATGCCAGTGGAGTCAGTTTTGAATATTTTTCTTGGTCCAAAGTTGATTATAGCATTATTATAAAATTCTCAGTGCATGTCTCCTCTGGTTCTTCAAATCCACTATCGTGTTCAGGGACTTCTTTAAAGTCAAATTTAGCCGGAGGGGAAATATTAATCATTAAAGGTGGACTGGCCCCAAAGGCCCAGTGTTTCTGCTCTTTTATCTTTGCCTTTCTTGTAATACAAATATTAACAAGATTGTCTATTTCTGCATATTTTTCTTTTTCTTAAAATCTAATGTCCATTTGTTTTACATGTTCAGCATTATTTTAGTGGCCTCCAGCTGAAATGAACACGAAATATTCAGGACAATTGCACCAGTTCCCCAGCTGCTCAGAGTGTAGCTTGCCAGTGACTTCTGGGTCAGTTTCTCTCTAGGAACTGCTTTTGGCTGATAGACGTCACCTTAGGTCAAGATTCAGACACTACTTTGAGGGTTGTTTGAGCTTAACTGGTATTCATGGATATGTTAGAAATATCCTTATTCTCTTGCTGACATTTAATTCTGAAGGACTACCCCGATTCCAGTAACTTCCATTAGATAAAGTGGGGTTCCTGTTGCAACTCAACACAGTCTGAATTTGTCTTTTCCTCTATTTTATATACTTCATCTCTGACTTATATCGTTCTACAGTAAAAGGATTCACCCAAAAAAGCTGCCTGCTTGTGTCATTTTCAGAGTTCACCTTCTAAAGAATTTGAGAACTCTAAGTTGCTATTCACTAGGAACTGTGATTCTGAGTTTAGTACCACTGCTGCCCATGTGACGTTAAGACACCATCACTTTCAGCAGAAGACAGGCATGCACTTACAGTGTTGTTACCAATGGTGACCTGGGATGTTGTACATTGGTCATTCTGATGCCCTAGCAGTTATATTGCCTTTGAATTTCAGGAGATTTAGGGTTACAAATACTTATAAGAATGACAGGGTCAAGCCGGGCGGTGGTGGCACATGCCTGTAATCCCAGCACTCGGGAGGCAGAGGCAGGCGGATCTCTGGGAGTTCGAGGCCAGCCTGGTCTACAAGAGCTAGTTCCGGGACTGGCACCAAAGCTACAGAGAAACCCTGTCAAAAAAAAAAAAAAGACAGGGTCAAATAATTATTGATGTGATAAATGTCATATTAGAAAAGGAAGGTGATTAGTCGATTAGTCATCAAGGTAAGGTAAAGTGATAAAGACAGAGTCCCCTGGAAACCACATGGACAGTCTCATTCTTCAGTTAATGATTTTAAAAAGGCTGAGAGTCAGACCCAGGATGAAATTACAAGGGGACCTTGTCCAGAGCAGGTTGCATCCTCAAACCTATGAGGTCTGGTCTGTCCAAATTGTAGCACTTAATTAAGAAAGACTAGACCTTGTAGCTTCATAGACACTGATACAACAGTAGATCATCTCCTTGAACTACAGCCCAATTTTTCCTCCTGGATGCTACAAAAGTATCTAGGACTGCTTCGCAGTATGACCAGCCAGGGCTTACTAAAATAAGAAGGTAACAAATAATCTTGCGATAGCCATGACACAGCTTGAAAACTATTTCCTTGAGAAGATTAATCATCTCATTCCATTTATTTATTTATTTGCTTATTCAGTTGTTTTTTTGAGATATGTATTGCTATCTAACCCAAGTCTGGCTGGGTTAAGCTTAGAATCCTCCTGCTTCAGTCTATTCAGTACTAGGATAATAGGTGCATTCCACCATACCCAGTTTCGTCCATCGCCATTCAATTGAGCCTCGCTCAAAGTCTCAGGAAGCAGAACCACTGCCAGAAGCTGATTACCTGCTGGTGGTCAGGGAGAGACAGCGAGGCAGCCTGCACTAACAGGTTCTTTCGTCAGTTTGATTCTATCCAATTCCTCTGCCTATTGAAGGGTGCCGTTCATAGTCGGGGGACTATTTCCTCTGTTATTTGATCCTGTGGAAGCTTCCTCAAAGAAATGTGTAGCAGTATGTTCTGCTAACCTTCCAGGTGCAAATCAACTGGTATTTATCACCTCTGTCAAACTGACAATTAAAATTAGCCATGACAGGTAATATGAATACTCTCCCAAGCTGCAGCTCACAGTGAGTCCACAGAGCCCATAGGCACACCTTGGAGTCAGCTGTCCTGTCTGCAAAGGTCTGAATCAAGTCCCCACATTAGTTTATTGACTTGTGAGGTAAGAACTATTTCTTTCAAAATAAGAGCTTCTTTTTATTTTTAGCATTTGTGTTTGAGCATGAGTATACACTATATGTGGGGGAGGGTGCCTGTGAGACCAGAACAGAATATCAAATTTCTTGAGTCGGACTTACCTATAGGTATGAGCCACCAAAAGTGGATGTTGAGAACCAAATTTGAGTGCTTTGGAGGAGCAGGAAGCATTCTAAATTACTAAGCCATCTATCTCTCTGGCTTTCAAGAATGATTTCATGGGGAGAAAAGCAAGGAAGGTTCTCTGATATTGCCTCACTGTAGACTAAAACAAAAAGAATGCTTCCCAACTGTATGCATGTACTAAAAAGCATCAACTTGTGTGTTTTAAATGGCCAAATTGCCCTATAGATTGATTGCTGCTCTAAAAAATTCTATAAAAGTTGAAGCTTTAGCTGGGCAGTAGTGGCACATGCACCTTTAATCCCAGGTCTTGGGAGGCAGAGGCAGGGGATCTCTGTGAGTTCAAGGCCAGCCTGGTTCAAAGAGCAAGCTCCGGGACAGCCAAGGCTACCCTGGCTTAAAAAACAAAACAAACAAACAAACAAAAAAAAAACAAACAGCAAAAAAGTAACAGCTTTGGGAAATGGCATACACACCTCACCCTTAAAACTCAGAAGATCCATGTATGCTGGTTCCTCTGAGGTCCAGCAGCAGAAGTTTAAGTTGAAACAAGGATAGACATGCTTTGCCTCTTTGCCTTCACTGGGACAGCTCTGGGGGACCACAGAACTGTGCTCTCACAAGTTCATGCAGAGGCTTCTTTCTTTACCTGCCAGGTAAGTGTTTCTAGGGACCACTCCCAAATAACCCACCCACATGCCGAACCCCTTGCCTTACCACATGTACTAATTCTATCAGTGCACTGCTACTTTTTTTGCTTACCTGACCACTACAACTGTCTATGAATTTATTTGATGAATGGCGCTCATCTTTCAAAGATGTTAAGAGCCCTTTTAAATTTAAGCAAATTCTTTGTTGTGCTTGGAAGCACTGATGTCATTTCATTTAGCCTCCTTCTCCTTGCCCTGCTCATAGTATAAGATCATCAGACCTGGCTAACTGTAGATGACACAGCCTAAGGCATCTGGCCTGTACTCACTCCTGTTCACATGTTCCGTTACCTATATCCTTTGTACTACAGCAATGACTTCAAAAGACTCTTGTAACAGCTCCTCTTAATATGAAACAACTCAAAGCTTTGACTTTACCAAAGCCACCAGTTTCCTGTGTTCATGAAGCCTCGGTTTCGCTTCATGAACCGCAGAACCCCACCATTAATAAAAGACAAGACTTTCTCAGCCTTAATTCAAGTCCAATATTTCAATTGAAGCTTTACCGCAGAAAAATGTCTCTGGTAAGTGCCTTTGGGGCTACCCAGAGAAAAGTTTTTCAGCACCAAAATAAAGTCTAAACCCTTGCCATGCCAGATCCCTGGCACTCTGTCTTCATATCGCCACTATGCCCCAGGGGAACCTACGGATATGAAGTCACTGAAATATCTTGTCCTTTCTAGTCCCACCTTTTTCTCTCACTTGCCCACTCTTTAGCCAAGCCCTATCCTTATGGTAACCGTGAAACAGTTTTTAGGACCTAAAGAAAACAAACACCATGACTCCTAAGAGAAAAATCATAACCCTCTCCAGCCTATAAGGACTTAGAGTGCCCTTCCACTTGGTTTCACACTTGTTTTAAGTTCAAGCACCTCCACCACTTTCCTCTCTATAGCAGGAGCATCTGTCCTAGAAGCTTGTGTGCTTCTGCAGCACAAGAGCTTAGATGGGGTGGTTGACCAAGAGTAGATGTTCACACTTCTCAAGGATGGGAAACTCTAGGTCAAGACGTCTGCATCTGGTAAGAACCTGCTTGAAGCTTCGTCACGTGGCTGAAGACAAGGATGAAAGAACAAGCAGAGGGTGGATGCCTCGGCCCTTCACAGTCCAAAGACTTCTCAAAAGTTCCACCTCCAAACATTGCCAAAATGGCAATCAGGTCTCAGCCTGGACACAGGCTGGTCAATCATTCAGAACAAGCAGTATTCGTGTTCTGCTAAAGCGACTTGCACAGTACTGCCTTCTTACGACACCTTCTCTCCTTTCAAAACCTCAGGCGTCCGCCCGGAAGCTCCAAGACCTTGCTACATCTTTCCAATCTAAGATCACTTTTCATTCCCTCAAGGAAACATCTTCTTTCTATGCCAAATAGATAATAATTCTTTTATGATATGCCTTCCTGCAGCACAGTTCTTATCACTGTATTTGAGTGTTGGATATTGATTTCTTATTTTAATTGAATTATTGCTTTTCCCCTTCAATCCAGTCATACTTCATGCAAAAATCTAAAGCTATATCATCATGAAGGTCAGTATGGAGTTTCCTCAAAAAAAAAAAAAAAAAAAAAACCACCTAAAAATAGACCAACCACACAGACGCTTGTTCGTCCATGTTCATTACTACATTATTCACAGTAGCTAAGAAAAAAGACTGGTTTCGATGTCAACCGAGAGATGAATGAATAAACAAAATGTGGTACATACCACACAAAACAATTGTATTCAACTGTAATGAAAAAATTAAATATGATATTTTAAGAAAATAGATGTAATTGATATAAAAAAACTATGTATGAAAATAGCTGTCTGGAAACTCAATACCTTGTTTCTAGCCATAAAATTTATTAAAAAAGAAAACAAAAGCATGAAGCAAGGTGGTTAATGTTGATTGTCTACTAAATAGAATACTAGAATACACTGTCACCTAGGAGACAAACCTTGGGCCAACCTGTAAGGTAATTTCCAGATTAGGTTAACCAAAGTGGGCTGACCCACCTTAAAGGTGGATAACATTACTCTGTGGGGTGGTGTCCAGGGCTGAATAAGAAGGAAAAAAGGAGAAATCTGAGAACCAGCATTCCTCTCCCTTACCTCTCTCTCTCTCTCTCTCTCTCTCTCTCTCTCTCTCTCTCTCTCTCTCTCTCTCTCTCTCTCTCTCTCTGTCTGTCTTTGCTTTTCCTCCTCCTCCTCCTTCTTCCTAACTACAGAAGTAATGTTACCAGCTGCCTGATACTCCTTCCATGACTTTGCCACCACTAGGGACTGTATCATGAAACTTTGAGCCAAATGCAGCCTTCCTCCTGAGCTTTGGGCAAGTACTTTTTGCCATTAACAGGGAGCACAATAACTATACAGAGAAATCTCCACTCTACAGATGCTGGGGAAGAAAGGATTCAACATAGCAATGCAGGACTTACACAATCCATTGGGAGGGTGGAAAAGAGAAAACAGCAGGAGTCATAGCCCATCATTGCTCTTTTGGGAAAGATTATCTACCCACTGCTTACCAAACTCCTACCCTTAGCCCACAAACCCTGTGAGGTTTGCTTCTATCATGGAAGGGCATACGAGTTTTCTTATTTTCATTTTTCACTATCCTGTAAGCACTTCTCTTTAATAGGATCTAATATGCTTGTAAAAATGCTGACCTTCACCAGGTGATGGTGGCGCACACCTTTAATCCCAGCACTCAGGAGGCAGAGGCAGGCAGATCTCTGTGAGTTCGAGGCCAGCTTGATCTACAAGTGCTAGTTCCAGGACTGGTCCTAAAGAAGCACAGAGAAACCCTGTCTTGGAAAACTTAAAAAAAAAATAAGAAAGAAGGAAAGAAAGAAAGAGAGAGAGAGAGAGAGAGAGAGAGAGAGAGAAGAAAGAAAGAAAGAAAGAAAGAAAGAAAGAAAGAAAGAAAGAAAGAAAGAAAGAAAGAATTCTGGGCTTCTAAATTAGGTTTAATAAATGCTTTTTATAAAAAGCCAACTATTTTAAGCTTTGCTATGCAAAGCTGCCACAGAGGCTCACATTTGAATCTCAGATAATGTTTACATGTTACATATTCTTAGTTTTTTTTTCTTCTAGAAGCCATTTACAAATGTGAAATCCACTCTCAGCTTGGGAGCAATACAGAACAGGTGGCAGTCTGCTCGTGGCTCACACGCTGTTGTTTGCCCCCCCCCCCCACCCCCAGACTCAGCGCTGCAAAACAAGGAGAGTGGAAGAGACACTGGCAGGCCAAGCAACCATTGGTTCTCTATGTAACAAAACCACAGACATTTCTGCATGTTAGCAATGTGAGTTCAGGGAGAGGCAATGAGGAGCAGGTGCAGAAGCAAGAGGGAGCTGAGCCTTTCTGCCACATATATGATTTCTTAGTGGCCTGGGCACGGTCTTCCAGGCCGTTTGTGTTTAACACTGGAGCACGCATCTAAGTTTGTAATGTCTTGGGTCAGATAACACTCAGTTTTGGTGATTGTTTCATACTCACAATCACTTGAATGTTCCAGGCTATTGCCAGCAGCCCCTGTTCTACAAATGTCAAGTCGTTAACTAGAGCTCCTTCACCAGTGGGAGCAAGCAGTTGGCAGAAGGTAAATTAGACCTCCAGAGGACCCATAGTGTGATGTCTCCATGGTTGGCAACAGAGTTTATATCCTTTGGTTAACCACTTCAAGTATTATACTCTCTCCTAGAACACAGATCTAAGTGGTAGAGGAGATCAGCTGTAGAGAGACTTGGGTCTTCTGCAGAAACCTCTCTTGTTACAATATTTCTTAATACAGTAGCTTTAAAATTACACTGTAGATGGACCACCATGACACATCTGTGCTGGTTAGTTTTTTCTTTTCTTTTTTTTTTCTATTCCCACCTCTTTTTTTTATTTTTATTATTTTTTTTATTAATTAATTTATTTAATTATTAAAGATTTCTGCCTCTTCCCCGCCACCACCTCCCATTACCCCCCCTCCCCCAATCAAGTCTTCCTCCCTCCTCAGCCCAAAGAGCAAGCAGGTTTCCCTGCCCTGTGGGAGGTCCAAGGACCACCCACCTCCATCCAGGTCTATTAAGGTGAGCATCCAAACTACCTAGGCTCCCACAAAGCCATTACGTGCAATAGGAACAAGAACCCATTGCCATTGTTCTTCAGTTCTCAGTAGTCCTCATTGTCCGTTATGTTCAGCGAGACCGGTTTTGTCCCATGCTTTTTCAGACCCCGGCCAGTTGGCCTTGGTGAGTTCCCGATAGAACATCCCCATTGCCTCAGTGTGTGGGTGCACCCCTCGCGGTCCTGAGTTCCTTGCTCATGCTCTCTCTCCTCCTGCTCCTCCTTTGGATCGTGAGACTTCAGTCCAGTGCTCCAATGTTGGTCTCTGTCTCTGTCTTCTTTTATCGCCTGATGAAGGTTAGTTTTTTCTTAACTTGACCAAAGCTGGAGTCTTCTGGGAAGATGGAATCTCAATTGAGAAAATAACTCCACTAGATTGACCTTTTAGACAAGTAAGTAAAAGATATTCTTGATTAATGGCTGATGTACAAGTCGAGCCTACAGTGGGTGAACCCATCCTTTAGGCAGGTGGCCTTGAGTTATAGAAGAAAGCAGACCGAGGGAGCCAGGGGAGCAGGTCAATAAGCGGTGCTCCTCCATAATCTTTGCTTCCATTTCTGCCTCCAGTTTCCTATCCTGCTTGATTCCCTGATTTGGCTTCCTTTCATGACAACCTGTAAGTGATAAGATGAAATAAACTCTTTTCTTCCAAACTTGCTTTTGGTCTTAGTGTTTATCACAGCAGTAAAAAGCCAAGTAGGACAACATCCAGACAGATTTGTTTCTTCTCAGTCACAGTGAGATAAACCAAGTGCTGGACTCTTCTGTTGTTGGCTGCCCAAAGACGAGCAACCATTTATTACTTAGAAGCTATAGGCTGACCCTTTATGATTCATATCACAGCCTCTCCCATGGATTATTCTCAGTCTTGTGATCACAATCTGGGGCGTCTCCCAATTAGCTTCTTTCTGATGATGTTATACAGTGGGGATACTCCAACACAATATTCTGCTGGACAATAAGATGCTCAAGGTGCCAGGAAGGAGGACCTGTCTGCATTACAGAAGTAAGACTTAAGCTTCAGCATGTAAATTGATACTTTGTTCCCTAATAAAACAGATAATCCCTTGAGGGAAAAAGAATGCCTACTGCGACAATGGATTTAGTGGCATAGTTCTCATTCTGGTATAGACTTCCTGCTTCCCCGGGGACACGTGTGAAGATTAGAGCAGACACTGGTTCACAGGCAACACTTTGAGGGCTATTGCTTTAGTCTAGACCCGAACATGACAGAGATCAGACATCACTTGGATAAAAGACAGCAAGGCTGTACTGCTGAAACTCTGGGTTAAAGGTGAGGCATTGTAGGTTGTAGTTACTGATGAAGACTAAAAGGAAAGCATTTGCTAGGTCAGTGGGTCACATGCCAGAGGCTGACATGTTTTAAGAAAGAGACCAGCCATTGCTTGCCTGATATTCCCGGAGTCTTCTTGCCCCAGGCAAAAGTGTTGTGCGTTCATCAAACAGATGAGTGACCCAACGCCCTAATGGAACTTGATGGGTGTGCAGAAAAGCTACTTAGGGCTATTCACAGTGGCTCCAGCAAGGTTAGCAAGCAGATCAGCAAGTTTAAGAAAAACACCCAGAAATGGCAAAAAACTGGAACTCTTGTGTCATCTCTGAACCCGAGGCATCAAAGGACAATGCGGTGTTATTGGAATATGGGAAGCTGGAACTAGAGAAAAATGCCCACCTTTAGATCAGTGATAGAGAAATTGTGGTTGTCATAAAAACTTTGGACTGTAGAAGAACCTTCTCCTCCAGCAAGTCGATCTCCTAATGGTAACTCGCTTGTCTTAATCTGACTGTGATTCAGAGAGCAAGGTAATTCTAGTGTTGCTATAAATCCAAGGCCATCTTCTAGTGACACACAGAGCAGTTAAAAAATTGGCAGAAATTATAGCCTAAGACACAGACAGAGCACAGTATGCATTCTTGGAAGGCAAAAACATATTCATTCACCCAAAACTTATAGAATAAATTACAACACTGTAGTCAATGTCCTACAGAAATTTAAAAGACGTAAATATCCTATATAAATAGATCTCCGGCACATAAGAGAAAACCAGTAAGAAGCAACACACTTGTAGAATAACATTTAAATAACATTTAATGATCAGTAAAATGTATGTTATGAGGACACAAATACCTAAGAAAAAGGTGTCTTTGTAATAACCACTGGGTATACAGTTCTGTGTGTATCATTGCTGTGGGTAGAATATGTCGGAAAATATGTTCGTGCCATTTTCATATAAGAATAATTGGAGTGAGTATACTTGATATCTATCTACACCATGTGTCACACAGTGACAGTATATGCTAAGTCCCAATTGGCAGACGTTGACCTTATTTGAAAATAGGGTCATCCTTGATGCAGTTAGGTTAAAATGAGGTCATACTATAAGGTGCGCTTATTGATTCATTATGGCATGTATCATAAGAAGCAGAAGTTGAGGAAGCCCTGTTGGATACACAGGCCAGGAATGGAGTGGCCCTGCTCTAAGCAGGGAACAGCCAGAAGCCAGGAGTAGGCAAGAAAGGATTCTCAAAGTTTCTAAGGGAGCAGGGGCCTCCAAACACCTGCTTCCGACTTTCAGACTGCAGAATGAAGACATGTATTTCTGATTTTTGAGATCACCTCTCTTTAACACTTTGTGACGGCAGTTCTAGGAATCTAGCAAACTCTAAAAGCTCTAACAAGGTGAATGACATGTTCCAAAGTGGTCAAACCCCAATAGGTTCTGTGGGGGAGAGTTTGTTATTTAATCTTGGGTATCTTTTCTCACCCCAACTGTAATGGTTCAGGCCTCAGCTATGCAGATGTGGTGTACAGTTGATGTTTTTACCCTTTGGGGTCCTACCATCCAGCTCCCGAATAAATCCATGCAGACTTATTCTTACTTATGAATGTCCGGCCTTAGCTTGGCTTGTTTCTAGCCAGCTTTTCTAACTCAAAAAATTTTGAGTTTCTTTTCTACATTTTGTCTCTGGTCTTTGCTGTAGGAATTCCTACGTCCAGTAGCTTTTAAGTTACCCGCCCACTTGGGCGTGGCCTCTTATATTGTTTATTCCCACGTAAAGCGCACGTCAGGTCTCTTTTCCATCTGCTGGTTTCGATTTCTGTTCCCCGATCCAGCAGTGGATTGTTATCTGTGAGTCTACCTCTAAATAAATAACCTGAAAGACCCTCGGGGAGGACCTTCCCTCGGGAGGAGACCCCTGAACCCAAGGAACAGTCCGAGACCACTGGCTGCAATGGCAAGAGGTTTATTGGGTGTACACAGGTACCTGTGGGCGGCAAAGTCTTTCGGAGGACTTGCGTGCCCTGCAGACTGGGAGAAGGTCTTTTTATAGGAAAAGGGCGGCAGAAACAGTCATATAGAAGCAGATGGATGGTTACAGGGATCCCATTGATCAGTTCGAATGAGGCGATGGGTTCACTTGGGGACAAGCTCCTGGGGACACGTAGATCTGATAATAGCTGACTTGGCTCTATCTAGGGCTCATGTGGTTTTTCCCAGAACTTTTCGTTCCCCTCCTAGGCCTGATGTCTGACCACAGATATCCTCTTTGGCAGCCAAGGAGTACCGACTTTACCTTGAACTAATATTTGTTTGTGTGAAAACCTTGCAAAATGGCGTTACAGCAGCTAAGCTGGAGCCTTTCAAACCCTCTATGATACTCAATTCTGAGCAAGTGTGAGGTTTCTTTTAAGCATCCTTCTTGGGTCTTTTTTACTTTTCTTTTTCGACATATCTTTCTTTTCTTTCTACTCCATGTTGGCTGGGTGGTTGGCCCGGCCTCTCCTCCTTATCTCACCCCTCCTTTTTTCTGCTATTTATTCTCTCTTCCTGCCAACCCCTCCTATTTCTCTCTCCTGTCTAGTTACTGGCCATTCAGCTTTTTATTATACCAATTGGGTGTTTCAGACAGCCAAAGTAACATAGCTTTAGAGAGTTAAACAGATGCAACATAAAAGAATGCAATACATATTCGCATCATTAAATATTCCACAGCATAAATGAATGTAGCACATCTTAAAATAATATCCCACAACATTGGTGGAGCTTCGAACCCAGACACGGAGCACCTGAAGCTGAAGCTGTGTATCTTTGGTACTTCTGCTTGAAAATAGCCAGCTGGTGCTCACTTCGGCAGCACATATACTAGAATTGGAACGTTCCAGAAAAGATTATCATGGCCCCTGAGTGAGGATGACTTGCAAATTCTTGAAGCCTTCCATATTTTTTTTTTTGACAGTTGTTTGGCTGGGGCAGATTGCAGGGCCACTAGCAGCGGAACCAGGATTTATCCCTACTGCTTGTACTAGCTTTTTGGAACCCATTCTTTTCAGAGGGATACCTTGCTCAGCCTAGATATAGGATGGAGGGCCTTGGTCCTTCCTCAAAGCAATGTGCTAGACTTACTGACTCCCTATGGGAAGCTTTACCCTCTCTGAGGAGAGGATGGGGGGCTGGGAGGGGGAGGTTGAGGGAGTGGGAGGAGGAGACATAGTGGGAACTGGAATTGGTATGTAAAATGAGAAAAGATAGTTTTCTAAAAATAAAATAAAACTTTTTAAAAAAGAAAGAGAATAACCAGCTGCTATGGGTATTTGGAAAAAAAAGCATTTTGATTTCTTTTGTATGAGAGTTCTCATCCTAGTTTTCATAGTAAGCTCTGTGTTTCTAAAATATGTTTATATGGTGTATCATTTATGAGTTTGGACTGGATGGAGGAATATTTTGTTTATATTCAATCAGTGATATTGAACTGGATGTATGCCATAGTCTCTTTAAACCCAGATTTATTTTTTGTTTCTCATGGTCCTGAGTCAAATTACTTACTAAAGAGCTCATTGAATTCATGAATACTATAAACAGAGTGCCAAAGTACTTAGGGGAATGAGCTACCCAGTGTGCTTCAAGTAGGATCCTGGGAAGGTCCCAAGAGCAGATGTCTTTGGGTTTTATTTATTTATACACTTCCTTTTAGTAGAGACACTGTTTGATATAGAGGGAAAAATGCAGGGAGAGAAAAATGCTTGGATAATAGACATGGCTTAAATTGTGTCTGCAAACATTTGTTGAAACCTACCATGTTCAATTCAGAGAAATGCATGGAACATGACGATGTGGGAAGTCCTTCTGTATACATGTTGCTTTTATTGGTTAATGAATAAAGAATCTGCTTGGGTCTATGACAGGGCAGAATAGAGTTAGGCAGGAAAACTAGACAAATGCTGGGAGAAAGAAGGTGGAGTAAATGAGATGCCATGTGGTCACCAGAGGAGCAAGGCATGAGCTGTCAGCCTGAACCTTGCCAATAGACCACAAACCTCATGGTAAAATATAAAATAATGGAAATGGGTTAATTTAAGATGTAAGAACCAGCCAATAAGACGCTAGAGCTAATAGGCCAAGCAGTGATTTAATTAATTCAGTTTCTGTGTGGTTATTTTGAATCTGTGCTGCAGGAAATGAAAGCGCAGCCTCTGCCAAAAAAAAAAAAATGATTATGCAGAATGAGGTAACAGAGAATAGAGCCCAATGATGCATGATGTATCAAACATTTTAACTCTGCTTGTAAAGGCCTGTAGACTCTTGATGACCTCAGTATGCTCCAGTCTTACTAGACATTTTCTACCCATGTATCCATCAAACATCCTCCCATTTTTGGTTTATGGGTTGGAAGGATTCTCATTCTTGTTCTCTTCAACAGCCAGGTTATTTCCAAGACTGTCATATCACCAAAGTCATTTTGCAAAACATATTCATTGTCTAACATTTATTGTGTATATTTAGTATATATGCTTTGCTTATCTTTCTGCCTTCCCTGTCTGGTTTCATTCCCTTTGATGTATTGTAGCCAAGAATAAGATTTTGATTTACAATCCTGCTCTATAATTTCTTGCCTCTCGTCACTACTCTGAGCACCATGAAAAAGAATATGCTGTAGAAGTTACCTTTTGCCATTTGAAAAAGATACTATGGCCTCAGAAGTAGATGACTAATATAGTTTCCTTTCTACTAAATAGAGTAGACTGAATTAGTTGCCACAGTGGAGTGATTAAAGATTTCTCTAACTGCAGACTGGATATAGTTGGATCATCTAGTAGGTTGTATTGGGAGCATGTTAGAAATATGTACCTGAACATACGTGTACATATTCACATGGCATGCTGAATTCCTTAGTTTTCTAGATCTAAGTGGTTCCCTCATCTGGCTGCTCTGCTGATTCCTGGCCCTGCTTGACTACAATTAAAGCATGGAGTGAGAATAAGGCAGACTTCTTTGGTATCACAGCCAATAACACAATCAGACCACTCTGCTTTTCATCCCTGTACTTCAGCATTATTAATCCCAGAGTCTTATTTCTCAGAGGCCACAATAATGGTTTATTGAGTCTGCCATCTGGTCTTCTAACCTTCTTGGAGCAAGGGAATGTCCAGCTATGTTGGCTTTTGCATTTGATAGATGATTAATCCTAATTATCAAGTATAAATAGGACTTCTGGAGCCAGAAATAGCTATGTTTAGAACCCAAAGGTTTTCTAAGGAAAAGTCTGGCAATTTAGAATCTGTGAATATAGTCATATTAGAAAAAGGGTCTCCTCTCTCTCTCTCTCTCTCTCTCTCTCTCTCTCTCTCTCTCTCTCTCTCTCTTTATTAAATTAAGTGGTCTTGAAGTCAGATCATTTTGGAATATAGAGATGGTCCCTAAGTTAATGGGAAGTATCCTTACAAGAAAGGGAAAAAACACCGAAAATACCATGTGAAACAGGATGCAGAGATTAAAGTGACACATTTAAAGTCAAAGAATGGGAAGCATAAGAACCCACCATCAAAAGCTTGGAGGGTAACCATGGGAGAACCCTCCTGAACAGCTGCAGAACAAAGTCAGCCCACTGTTACCTTGGCTTTGGACTTCTGGCCGCTAGAGCTGTGAGAGCATAAATTTCTTTCACATGGAAACAGCATGTCTTTGGTTGTTACAGCATTCTCACAAAGTGTGAGCACTCTGTCAATGTTTCTTACTGCAGCTTGTCAAGTAGTGGCAATTCAATGAACATTCAAACCACACACCCAAGTATTATCTAGGTTTCAGATCTATTACAGCACCTGTATTACCTGCCCTACCCTGCAATACTGGCTGATGGGCAACAGAGCATGGAATGTGTCTTGTGTCCAATGAAGAGGAAACCAAGAAGACCATTTACAGAAATCAGGATTATAGCAGCTATGACTGTTTTATTCCTGGTTTGTAATGTACAGTTTGCTTTTTTAGTGTGTGTATGTGTGTGTACATGTACGTGTGTGTGTGTGTGTGTGTGTGTGTGTGTGTGTGTGTGATACGTACATGGTTTCTAAGGGCCTCTGTCTACGGCAGTAGAAAGTCACGGTAGAGTTCATTCACGGCTATAGGTGCGTGTGGCGGCTGCTCACTTACAGTGCAGCTGTTGGAAAGCCCTGAGCAACCTGGGATGAGAAGTGGGTATGGGCTTCTGAAGTTCACCAAGTGATCTGCTTCCACCAGCCAGGTCCTACCACCTGAAGGTTCCACAGCCTTCAAAATAGCAACACGAGCTGTGAGTGGATCATTCAAAATATCAATGAGCCCCAGGAGGACATTTCCTGTTGAGACCACAGCTCTCAGGTCTTCTGTATCTTTCTCAGGATTTGGTGTATAATGTGACCGCTAGTTTTATGTAGCTATTTATATTAATTTGTATTTCCCCAAATGAGTAAAAATGTTGAGTTTTTTTCTGTGGTTTTCTTCTGTTTCTTCTTTAGTAAAGTTTCTTCTAGTGTCATGGGTTTATATTCTACTTGCATGTATTTCTTTTCTGCTTTTGCAGAGTTCTTCACAAACATCAAAAGTCATGTTTTTGTCAGATGCATGGTTAGTGGGTATTTTCTTCTATCCTAAAACCAAAGCCCTTCGTTTCAGTGAGCTCCAATTTTTCATTTACTTTTTAGGGATTAGTATTGGAGAGCCAACTAAGAGCCCTGCGTAGTTCTAAGTCAGAAAACTGTTTTGAGTTTATTTTTCTGAAATGTATCTCACACTCTCCTGACTGCTATATTTATATAGTAATCCTTAACACTGAATGCGTTCCTCCAACTGGTCAAGGCTACTTTAGTTCTCCTAATCCTCTGGGTTTCTACACACATTCTACGATCAGTTTGACCATGCCAACAAGCTTCTTCTTGTGATTTTTATAGGAATTGCATTAAATTACATTAGCTCAATTTGGAAGGAACTAAGAGTTTGACTGCAAATTCTTCCAACTCATGAACATACATCCTTCCACTTATTTACATGCACAACAGGATTTTATAATTTTAGCATATGTGTCCTATATATGTCTCTATATGTGCATGGATTTAATTTTCTTTAAAGCAATTGAAAAACATAACAGCACTTTTCATATTTGTGATGCTGCTAGTAGAAATACAATTAATATTCTGTGGTGATCTCATATACTCTGAACTTATTTGACTAATTTTTTACTTGTTTTTACTTTTTTAGAATTCAACCCATTAATTAATTGAATATTTTGGTGTATTCTTTGGGATTTTTTTACACAATCATATTACCTATAAATAGTAATGTTTCACTTTATTTTTCACATCTATATATCTCTCCTTCCTTCCTTATTTTCCTCCCTCTCTCCCTTTTTCTTCCTTCCTTCCTTCCTTCCTTCCTTCCTTCCTTCCTTCCTTCCTTCCTTCCTTCCTTCCTTCCTTCCTTTCTCTGTCTCTCTACACATACATACATATATGTATAGATTGTATTTATACATAAAGAGTATACACACATATAGTATATACGTATGTATATATGTATATACTGTATGTGTACACATACACAGACAGAGGGGGAGAGAGAGAGAGAGGAGAGAGAACACATGTCTATGTGTTTCCCACAGAAATTATGAGGATACCAGAGGATGACGTTTGGGGGTTGGTTTTCTCCTACCCTTGTGTAGGATTTGGGGATCAAATTTAAACTCAGGTCATCAGGATTAGCAACACATGTCTTTATGCATGGAGCCATTTGTCAAGTATCCATCTTATATTTTCAAAACCAATTTACACTGAACCCAGCCTCACGAATTTGACTAGTTTGGTTGATCAATAAGACCCCCCAAAAAAGTCCTGTCCCTGTCTCCCCAGTATGCCTGCCTTTTTATGTGTCTCTTAGAAATCCAAACTCAAGTCTTCATGTTTAGCAGCCAACATTTTATCAGCTGAACCAACACTCCAAACCCAACATTTATTCTTTCACTATGTATCATATATCACGCGCACACACACACACACACACACACACACACACACACACATCCAGGAACTACAAATAAGAGAGAACTTGTAATGACTGCCTTTATGAGTTTGGTTTATTTATTTTATTGAAGGTATGGTGTATCCAGTTTCCAGAAAATACCAAGATGCCATTAGTATTTTCTAAAAAGTACACTTTTTTTTATCTATTCACTTGGTAATTGACACCTAGGCTGATTCAATAACTCAACTATTCTGAATGTTGTTGAAACCAACCAACCAAACAAACAAACAAAACAAAAAACCACATGTCCAGGCACTTTTGTGGTGTTGACTTACAGTTCTTCAGGTGTATTCTCAAACGCTCTAACTAAGCTCTAAGGGAGTTTTATCTTTAGGGTTTATTTTGTTGTTTTAACAGCTCATGGTTCAAAAATTGATCACCTTTCCTGTAACTTTTTATAGTAGACTCTCATTTTTCTGATGGCTGTCATATCTCTAGTGATGCTTTTGATCATCATGCTGGTGATTTATGAATTCCTTTTTGTTTGTCTTGCTAGATGTTTATCATTTATTTTAGATGTGTTTGAATAGTTCAATCTATTGATCTTTCCTCTATTTTTATTTCTTTTGATTTTCACTTATTATTTCCCCCTACTTGCTATTCTTGCTTTGCTTTTTTCTCTTTTCTTAATTAATTAAATGATTTATTGAGACTTTGCTTCATGACAAATAAGTATTTAGTTACCTATCAGCTCTGCTTTGTCACACATCATGTTAAAATATGTTGTACTCTTATTTTGTTTCCTAATTTATTTGAAATATTTTATTTGTTTAATGAATTACATAGTACAATGTAGTTAACTTGCATATCCTTGAAAACTTTTATATTGCCTTTCTTCTATTGAATTTTGGTTTGAGAGAGTTTTCTGGCCAAATTAAATACTCCAGACATTTATTTCAAGTACTATTAAATTTGTTGTGCTTTATTTCATGACTTAAGATATAATCTTGGTAACTGTATAATGGAAGCTTGAATAAAGTATATTCTGTTGATTCTTCATTTAAACCATTGATCAAATGTGTTACCAGGCTTTTTTTTACATCATAGCTAGTTTTCTATTTAGTAGTTCTGTGGGTTGAAGAGGGGAGACATACAGTTTCCAACCACAGCAGAGAATTTGTTTGCTCCTTTCAAGTTCATCAGGATTGACTTCATGAATGTTTAGACTCAATACCTTGATGTTCACACAGTTAGCCTCACTCTGGCATGTTTATGGCTTGATCTCCTTATTTTAACAACATAATCTTCTATGGCTGTGTAATTCTATTTACTCAGAAGTCTACTGATAAGGTACTATTACAGCCATTGTAGCATATATCATGGTATACATTTTTGAGTCTTTCCTAATTTCAGCTCACTCAATTCATTAATGAAAGAATAGATTTCTGCTATATAAACTGGGTCATGAATTTATAAAATTTATCATTGACAGTTTAGATGGTCTAAAAATATTACCGATATGCTAACACCTAAATCTGTCATTCCTGTTTGCTTTTTCTTATTTTTATGTATCTTTTTCTTCGCCTTATTATGGGATTCCATCTTGACTATTTCAGTGCTTTTGTGCATGTGTTTGGTACATTGTTCCCAGTTATTTCTCTGGCTATCCACTTTAGTATTTGACTTATGACAGTCTACTACTACCAATAGTTTTGGTTGTTTTCTACTTTAAACCACAATCTTCCTCTCAAATCATCAAATATGATTGGTAAAACCAAGATATCAGAATGCTCTACACACCCATAGTTAAGTTTTTCCATTGCTCATCTTTACTCACTACTGCTTAACCCTATTATCTCATCATTCCTTCTCTATTTGAAGAAACACCTTTGGTCAAGGATAAGGGGATGACTTGGGGCAGCAAAGGAGAGAGAGCCTTGACTTTCTACCATGTAACTCTTTCAGCACAGATATATGGGTTCTCTAGGTTTTAATTTCTTAACTTTACTAACAAGGCCATTGGATTTGGTATTCTTCAGTGTCTCTAACATTTTATCACTACACCAAGAAAATGAATCATTTGATTTCTTATGTGAAAATGGACCTGTCACCCCACCTGCCCCAACCACATTTGATCCTGGGCAATAGTTTGACATTGGAAAATAAGTAATTAACAAATACTTTATCATGCCAGGAATAAAGCATGAAGGTGAAAAGAAATCAATTTCAGTCTGCTGACGATGCTTCAGGCAATTAGATTCATGGAAGGAGAGGGCAGGGTCCCATTGTGGGCGACCAAGAGCCCATACAGTTTGCACCTGCCAAGGATGTCCGCACACACAGTTACCTTCTGGGATGCTGGTGATCCACAGATGCTGTTCTGCACTCGTGATTGAAGCAGCTCAGGCCATGCCATGGCTCAGAGACACATGCTCCTTCTGAGTTTGCACTATTATTTCCAGAAGAATTATTTTCTCCTCATCATTTTGAGAAGCTGACTAGGAGAAATGTGAGCTGCGTCATAAAATGTGCTTTTTCTGATCTCACCTTGGCATGAGAGAAGAGACACATTTATCTTTTTCCTTTCTTGTTCTCATTTTGGAGTAGGATCTTCCTCTGTAGCCTGGGTTGGTCTAGAACTCACCGTGTAGTCCAGACTGACCTTAGAATTGCAGCCATTGTTCTTCCACAGTCTCCTGAGAACTGGAATTGTAGGTGTGAGCCACCATGCCCAGCTCCTAGCCACGCCACCCAACTTTTTCTGCCTTTAAAAGTTAAGGTTTATTTATATATGGCTTGTCTTTCTGGATAAAATTAAATAGAGAAAAAAATTAATTTTGTTGTTAGCTGAAAAAAATACAGAAAACACAGTCAAGCTTGATAGACAAAATCTCGAATATCGTATTGTTATTTTGTGAAACTACCTTATCTTATATATCCCAAATTTATCTGGCTGCTACAGAATTCTCATATTAATTTATGAGTGGGTCCATGTCTATTAGCAGCATAGTTCTGATTTTCTAGTGAAATGGGGCCTAATGGAAAAGATTTTTACTGGCACTTCCTCTTTTGTTGTGATGAGTGGATCTAAATTCAGCAAGAGTAGTTTTTAAAACAGAAGAAACTCTACACTCAGCTAACAGAGAAAACAAAAACAAACAAACAAAAACACTTTCCAAGAGAGTGCCTATGTGGTTTTTTAGGGAGGCTATTTTGATTTTGCTGTTTTAATTAATTAATGATTAGTGTGCAAGGGTAGGTTCATGTGAGGCCATAGATCAATGCCAAGTGTCTTCTTCAATAGCATTTGCACTTATTCTTTAAGATTGGGTCTTTCTACTGAACTTGAAGCTCAAAGCTATTTCTATGCT
This sequence comes from Chionomys nivalis, assembly GCF_950005125.1. Taxonomy (NCBI): domain Eukaryota; kingdom Metazoa; phylum Chordata; class Mammalia; order Rodentia; family Cricetidae; genus Chionomys; species Chionomys nivalis. The sequence goes on along the minus strand of NC_080087.1, from coordinate 39,340,809 downwards.
GGTGGACTAGCAGGACCCAGAGATTCCATTTTCTGTACCATCATTCCTGACTTTCACATGATGCCTGGAATTGAACTCAGTCCTTAAGCTTGAATGTTTTACTTTTTAAGGGTATATTGAATACAGAGCGGGTGTCACAGAGATGTCTTCATAAAAGTTCATCATGTATTTTGACTATATTCCCTCTCAGATACTTCTAATGCCGCTGTCTCCAAGTTTCAAATAGATACATGCATTAAAAAATAAGACCAGTGGATAAAGGTCCAGTTATAGCCATTTGGGACAATGCTGTGGGACAATGGTCTGTCACTTGTACTAGCTTAATAAAAATGCTGATTGGCCAGTAGCCAGGCAGAAAGTATAGGTACGATGACCAGAACAACAGAATTCTGGGAAAAGAAAAGGCTCAGTTTACAATTGTCACCCAGATACAGAGGAAGCAAAATGAGAATGTCTCACTGATAAAAGGTATCAAGCCATGTGGCTAACACAGACAAGAATTATGGGTTAATGTAATATGTAAGAATTAGTTAATAAGAAAACTTGAGCTAATAGGCCAACCAGTTTATAATTAATGTAGACCTCTGTGTGTTTCTTTGGGACTGAACGGCTGTGGGATTGGGTGGGACAGAAACCTCCATCAACAAATGGTGCCAACCTAGACAACTATATCTACGTAAAACCTGAGGGAACTTGGGAAGTAATTCTAGACACAAAAGAATAGATTTAAGCACAGCTTCTTGGTACCAACATCTTCTCAGGTGGGTTCTGCTTACCAGAGGCAAGTGTATCTCATTTAAAAGAGGCTCCCTGACTCCATTTTAGCTGCAAAAACCTTGCTGCTGTTTTAAGAGACCAGGCTAGCAAACACTTAAATGGTGTTTATGAATAAATGATAACATACTTTTTGGTGGTGGCAGGAACCTTCAAACTACATAGAGTTGTGTTAATAAACATGACTCTTGCCAGTACCTCCGTCATGAAGCTAGACTCTCAGAAAGCTAAGGAATGGGGTGAATCCAGCTGTCAAAGTCATGGCTTTAATCCTAGCCATATTGCTTAACAAATTAAAGACTCATATGGTCAGAAAAAGAGAGTTATAGAGTAAAGATATATTCAGATGAAAAAAAACACCTCTAAACAGTTTAGAGTGTAGTAGGAGCTGCGGGCCTGCTTTTCATCCTGCCCGGCTCCTGCACGGCTAGCTTTACACCAGAAATAATAACACACAAACTATATTCTTTTAAACACTGCTTGGCCCATTTCTCTTCATGTGTGTAGCACCCCAAGGAGCGCTTACCGGGAAGATTCTAGCCTACGTCCATCCTGGGTTGGAGCTTCATCGCATCTGCCGGGGAGAGGGGAGCATGGTGTCTGCTCCAGAGAGCAGAGCTGTCGAGTGTGAGCTCACTTCCTCTTCCTCCCAGCTTTCTGTGCTGTTTACTCCACCCACCTATGTCTTAACCTATGAGGGCCAAGCAGTTTCTTTATTTTTAACCAATGACCTTCCTCCATCATTAGAGTGGGCTCAAAAATATATGTAGGTTTGAAAGAGATAAGAAAAAGGATAAAGTCCTGATAAAATAGAGAGAAGTTGGGTATGGTGGCACACATCTTTAGTCCCAGCACTTAGGAGGCAGAGGCAGGCAGATATCTGTGAGTTCAAGGACAGCCTGGTCTACAGAGTGAGTTCCAGGACAGCCAATGATACACAGAGAAACCCTGATTCAAAAAATCAAAAATAAATGAGATAGAGTTTAAAGCCATGTAAAAATAGAAAACATACAGAATCTGGATACTGTATGTTATTGTGTTGTCTTTGGATTGTTTGATGGCTGAGGAAGGAACAACAGCTGCTAAAAGACAGTTGATTATAAATGCTGCTGGATTAATCCAACTTATGTATTTTTAAAATGTATTTTAAAATGTTTCAAAGTTTAAGTCAAAACATATGTTACTTTGTAGAAGAGGTTTTGCTTTTGTTTCCACAGGAAATGAGAAGCTGTGGATTCATTCTGGGTTAAGAAAAAAATCAGGGTTGACCAAGGAAAAACCCCTGAAAATCTCCCATAGTAGCAGCTGGCCCCGATGATCTAACATTTCAGAGGACCTCTGCTGGAATTTCATCTGAGTTCTACATCCAGAACAGCCTCAAAACTGCTGGCTGAGATGATCAAGCCTCACAGAATATTCCAGTCAGGATTTGTCCATAATCCTAAATTTTTTTAGGTTGCCATAAGATTATCAGAACCCCCAGTCAGCAGGAAGTAGCCTAGGAATCTACAATCACATTCCCCCCAAATGGATTATGGATGTTTGTCTTTGTTTATAATATTGGTTATGAATTGTTATAGATAATAGTCAGGAAAAAAGCTAAACAAAGGAGATTAGATTCAGAGTTCTTGTTTTGAAAAAGGCAGGGCAATACTGTGGGACAATGATCTTGTACACTGTAAAGGTTTTGTCACTTGTACAGGTTTAATAAAATGCTGATTGGCCAATAGCCACATAGGAAGTATAGGCAGGATGACCAGAACAGGAGAATTCTGGGAAGAGGAAAGGCTGTCTACAGTCATCACCCAGACACAGAGGAAGAAAGATGAGAATGCCTCACTTATAAAAGGTACCAAGCCATGTGACCAACACAAAGAAGAATTTTGGGTTAATATAAGATGTAAGAATTAGTTAATAAGAAAGCCTGAGCTAATAGACCAACCAGTTTATAATTAATGTAGCCTTCTGTGTGTTTCTTTGGGACTGAATGGCTGTGGGACCTGGCAGGACATAAACCTCTGTCAGCAGGAAAACTAAACTCCTATTTCTTCCCAATCATGTATAAATGACAAAATGGTGAAATACATTATTCGATAATGGGGGTCACTAACTAAGAGCCTGGAGCTCTCACGCAACAGATGCCAGCTTAAGAGACTGTTCTGTAGTTGGCTCTAGTATCTTTTTATTATGCTTCTCAAAACCCAAATTACTTGTTAACATTAACAATTCTTGGAACATGAAATTTTAATTTTTTTTTTTTACATTGTCTTGAACAATGAAGCATGAATGAGTCAGAATGGGTCTGTGTTCCCATTCTGGACATGCTGGATGTCATCTGCTGTATCCTTTGGTTGTGGACATATTTCTGAGTCCAGGAGAGGCTTGCTGACGTCCTGACACTGTTTCTTTCTGTCTTCCATGTCAGGTGGCCATGACAATAACTGTCACTCAAGCATCTGTGCTACTGGCAGCAGAGCTGGGAAGGTCAGAGCAGCTAGCACCCACTTCTCAGGACAGAGAAGAAAATTTAGGATATTTTAAGAGATGAAAATTATGGAGGAAAACAAAATATAAAGACACCCACTGCAATATGACCCTATTGATCATTAAAAAAGACAAAAAAAAAAAAAAACCAAAAAAAAAAAAAAAAACATGGCCCCAGACTCTCCCCTGCAGCATCGGAGAGTCTAACCATGAGTGTACCCCTCTTTTCAACAAGAGGAAGAGCATACCCTTCATACTTTCTCAATTTCCCAGGTGGACAATGTGTCTCCATGATTCCACAAGCAAACTTAACCCATGGCACTTCCCTGATTGTAGTCTAATTTCTGTTTAAGAAAATAAGTTATAGGTGACCGGATTTGAATTTCTTATTCCCACATCTGGATATACTAAATACACATCTCTAAGTACTCTTTCTTTTTCAAAGCTTTTTGATCTATATTCTATATACTCAGAGCAGAGTAAAGACTAATAAAACCAAAACTGTTAATCTGTCATGTCATCAGTACCATTTTGTATTATTTTGGGAGGAATTGTATATTATTTTGTGTAACTGACTAATGTACTCTGAAAGATGTTAGCTGTCATAAAACATGTCCCTGCTTCCCTCCCTAGACAGATTTTAACATTAAAGAAAGAGCTTTGAGATATCCTATAGAGACCTTCAGTGGTTTAGAAGTACATCCATTACTTACTTTTAGGATTTGAAACAACAGTGTCTCCCTGGTGTTTGTTCCCTTCCAGGTTAGCATTTCAAATCACTTTCGATGAAAGTGCTGAAATGTTATATATCTATCAAATTCTTATTGAACTTTGGGCAGTTTATATTCTAAAAGTGAGTCAAAGCTTGTGGTAGATCCCAAGAAAGAGCTTTTCCTTTTGATTTGAGAGATAATATTTTAAAACACAGCAGACTGTTGACTAGGCTAGTGCCATGGAAATATTCAGACATCACTCATTCCTGTAGCTTCCTTAAGCTATAGGGAGAGCTCATGAAATAATATGTAAGTAGAGATTGTTGAGCAAGGGACAATTAATAATTATAAGCTGTCTTTTCACTTGGTTTAGCAGAACACTAAATAGATCAAACACAGAGTCTTTATGAAACTGGTGTTTACTAAAACACCACGAATCTAGAAAGGTTAAATTTATGCTGCTGGTAATTATTTTCTGGGTAAATACTGATAACTACACCTGGGTATGTGGCAGACTATGGATTTATGACTATTTGTTAAGAAAGAATGCCTGTGGAAGCTCATTGAGATGAAACACAAACCGGGAATGGTTAATCCCCAAAGGTTGTCCTCTTGAGTAACCAGACCATGTCTTCCTTCCACTTGTGTTATAGGTGTGTTCTCTTGCACTTTAGCATCCCTGGTTGTTGGGTAAGTGGAACATATTTGATAAGGATTAGTTATCGAAGTCTATATTTCAAAGCTTGGGCCTAGATTCTGACAGGGTCTCAATAATATAAATATTCAATGAGCAACATTGCTGAGAGGCAAACTTATCCTCCCAATGTCCAGGAAAGGGGTCTCCTTATTTACACTTCCACACTAGAGATCACATGGCTGTGCCACTTTTCTCTGAAGTCCTTTCCTTTGTTCAGAGACTAGAAACACTAGAAAAGGATTGCATAGGTAGCTCAGACTAGAATCCTAGCACATTTCAAAGGACTTGGTTAAAACTCATACATTCCCAATAGTTTCTGTGTCTGTGGATCATAGATTTCCAACATCTCCCCAGCAATGACATACAGGAAAAAGATCTGAAGAGTCAACATTATGATTGATATTTCAGGAGAAACAACTGCAGGGAAATGAAAGGGTTACTTGCTAAAAGCGTGTGTGTGACAAAATGACTGATGGAAGCAACTTAAAGAAAGGATAAATTACTATTAGTTCCTAAAGTTTTACTTTATGGTTGCTGTGTGCTATTGTCTCTACATGTGGGTGGGGCAGAACATCAGGGCAGGGAGTGTGCTACAGGGCAAAGCTGCTCATCTCCAGTCAGCCAGAGAGCAAGCAGAGAAGAGTAAGAGTGAGGTGCCAGGAATGATCCACCCTTCTGAGGCATGCTCTCTGCTGTACACATCCTCCAATGAGGAACCAATTCTTAGTGTTTGCTCTCACACACAGTCCCTCCCTCCCTTTCCCCATTTCTGTAGCAAGCCAATATAATAGATCATATTCAAATGCCCTTTGTTCTTGAGATAGTTTTTCAGAGTACCTGGAGCTTACCTGGTGTAGGAGGTCTTTTTTTTAATGTGTTGTTTTCATTGGTTGACTAAAGAACTGTCTTGGCTTTTTGATAGGGCAGAAACTTAGGTAGGCGGAACTGGATGCTGGGAGGAAGAAGTCAGGTAGAGAGTCGCCTGCCATAAAGATGCCAGGTCAGACATGCTGAATTTTTCCCAGTAAGTCATGACCTTGTGGTTCTACACAGATTATTAGAAATGGGTTGAATCAAGATGTAAAATTAGCCAAGAAGAGGCAGATATAATGGGCCAGGCAGTGTTTAAATGAATACAATTTGTGTGTTGTTATTTCGGGGTATAAGCTAGCCAGGCGGCGGGACACAGCCCACCGCACCTCCATACTACACTTACCAATTCAGACAGAATGGCTGGCCAGTAAGCTCCAGGAATCCAAACTTGGGTCTTCATGCTCACAAGGCAGGTATTTTAATGGCTGAGTCCTCTTCCTAGATCTCCAACCATTAGTTTCTACCATTTCTCAATAATGTTATCAAATTTTGAATCTATTACTGGAATGCTGGATGAATAAGGCTAGAGTGCTCAGGATGCATGCATGTCCTCAAAGCGCATCAGTAGACAATCAAGTTTATAACACACAAGTACACTGGAGACATTTCAAATTCAAAATATAAGATGCTTATAGTCCAGAGCTTTGCCAAAACATCTTTCCAGAAGGACACGATTGGGCAAAGACATGACCACACATGGGTCTGCTAAGGGAGATTTTTAAGGATAGGAAGTTTAAGTTTTTGAACATGGATATTCAGAAAAACATAGCTAGGCCTTTCATACTGATGTTTCCTTAGATAGCTGACAGAAAGCAACTAATACAAACTATGACAAGATAAATATAGAGAATCAAAGAAAAAGATGTAAAAAAGACACTTAAACCCCTAGCTCTTTCCCCCCTTACTGACCTGGACTATGTAACGTGTGGTATAGGAGACAAAACTATGACAAACTCCCTGTTGGATGTGAAACATGCTTTCAGAAGAATTTTTGTGGCAAGCTCATATTGAGTCATAGACAGCCTATTTGTTTGGGAATCAAGCCATGAAAATTTAGAAGAGAAAATGATGTGCAATCAATAAATGTCATAATTATAAAAAACTTTATTTCACTCTTACTTTAATTCAATCTTGCTAAGAACCACGTCATGGACTGGCAATCTAGAAAGAGGACACTGGAATACTTCAGTTAATAAGAAACTGCAAGCCGATGATGTGAAATTACAGCTACATGGATCCTGGAAACGAGACCACACTTAGAAAAATTCACTGGGGAATCTCATAAAAGCAGGCAACAGGAACCGGGCATCGATCTGCTCACACTTTTTATGGTAGGAATCCAAAGCTTGCGCTTAGAAACATCCAAAAGAGCACTGTGTTACCTCGACAGTTCACAGTTTGCTAAAACTTGTCCCCGAAAGCATCATGTTGCCATCCTGTGTTGCTGAACAGTGCTAGGCCACAGGCTGAGAAGCCCAGCTCCTTTAACGTGTAAAGCACTTAAAAGTGTTTTTCAACATTGGGCAAGCGACCCACAGTGTCCTCTGCTGTGCGGATTTCTCCTATGCAACCATCAAGCCATCATTTACCTAATGAAACTGGGAAAAACTACATTTTCAGCAAAACATTTTAATTTGGTCCTCTATTCAAAGACAATTGCCAAGATGTTTTACATCAATTTAATTCACAAGCATGTACACAAGGGAACCACTACAAAGAACATTTTGCTTCCTGGTTTAGGAATAAAAAGTTTAACCTCTACTTACACTAAACATACAAAAAATAATCTACAAAAATTGTTTACCATTGATTTTAGCTAAAGGAAAAGCTTTCTTCTGAAACCAAAGTGATTGTGTGGTGGTAGTATTTTAGCCATCAAAAATGTAATGTAAGTAACCAATAAATATAATGTGCTTTTTCCATATAGACATATTTACACTTGAGTCTTTGGCTTATGGTATTTTCTAAAAAGAACTTTAAATGATCCAGCCATCATTGCACATTGAAAGAAAATAAGCCGGTTATATATATTTATATATAATTTATACATTTATATAGAGCTCTGCTACACTTTGAACATAGAAAAATGAAATTGATTATGAATTTGCACAGCTTTTGTGTTCTTCCCCACTTTCAGATTCCACAGCATTGTTTTTTGAAGCGAGGGAAATGCTGTTTTAAAAGTGCATGCAATGTGTGGTAGCTGCTCTACTGAAAGCTAGAAGAGAACAGGCTGCATGTTCCCCGGACAGCCCAGATCATCCCTCATGGGACTCCGCCTCTTCGTAAAGATGATTTGGGTGGCACAAAATGTGGATGCTCTCGTACAGTCATAGAAACGGATCAAGTCCTTTTTATTAAGATACACAACTTCATAAGAAAAATACGTTTGCCTCTCCAATGTAAAAGCCTCCCGCCCCCCACATTAAAATCTCTCTGTGCAGGTGTAACAGGTACAACAGCTGCTGGCTCAGCAGGCGAATGGGTCTCTGCTGGGGTGCTCTGCAAACAGCGTCACCGAACTACGAGGACTCCAGGTACTCCAAAGCCACGTCATAGCAGAAACGATACTGCTCCTGCAACATGTTAGCACAGAAGGGATGAACAGAGTTAGCAAGAGGCTAATAGTGAATAATAGCATCTGTGTGAATTCTTGATATCCAATTGAGATTATTTAAGACTGGCAAATTATGTATTCTGTACATAACAGGAACATCTGGGCATACATATTTTATACTTGAGGCTAATGATCCCTACTTAAGAAAAAGAAGCAACAACAACAAAAAAGGTGTTTTAATTTTTTGTCCTGCATTTTCTATCATTTAATATAATACCCAGAATTTTTGTGTGATTAAAATTGCTGGGCCTCACCATCAGAATGTTTCGCAGCTTACAAAAATGTAAAGAACCAGGACAGGAGCTGCCATTAGGAGCAATTGTTAAAAATCACCTTGGTTTACCTCAGTCATTGTTAGTACATGATTGAAACAACAATTATCCAGAGTAAATAAAATGACCGTAGATCGCAAGATGATTTTATGTTTTACAGGTTTAGGCCACACAATTCCAAGTCTTTTTATATTACACAACAATCTACCACTCGGATTAGTTGCTAGATTACTTCAATATTTTCTTGTTTCATATTGCTGCTGGGGTGTGCCAACGCTTTCCTCCACATCCCAAATCATATCTTTAGATGAGAGACAGAGAAATAGAACAACCTACTTTAAACAACCTTTTGTAATTTCGTGTTTTATATTTTTCCACAGTTGATACTCTGTCAGAGTATCACTTAAATAAATTTTTAAAAAACTTTAGGAATTTTCAAAAAACTCCAAGCTTATTTATGCCTAAAAATTGATTGCTGTTACCTCTCCCTTAATAGTACAACTTGCTTGTTAACCCACCATTTGAGTTGAAACTAGACTTTGAGTCTGGCTATGTACTTAATCCATTACCAAGAACTTACAATAGTCTATGGACTATGATGTAAATGATGACTTACACTATGGAAACCATTGAAAAGTTCCCAACTCAGTCCAAGGGGCAAAGTTCAGGCTGAACTGGAGAATCTAAAATAAATCCTGTTTCTAAAGAGACTATCCAGAGTCTCTAGCATAAGTACGGTATTTCCTTTACTGTAACTACTGAAGTAAATACACTTTACATTAGCTCCTACTGGGGGATGTGTGGTGCCTAAGGAAACTCAACAGGAGCCTGTAACCAGCCAGAGCCTCTCCATTTTGTTTAATTCAAAATCCCTTACCAAACTTGGCCTAAACCCTTAGCAAACTTTTCTAATCATGCTTTACTAAGCAGAGTGGTCTGTCAGTTCTGTCAGGATTTGTGGGGCATGAAGATAAAGGAAAAGAGTAACTCACTGGAAGGTTCGATAACAAATGTTCAACTACAGACTTACAAGTTAAAGAAAAGATGGTATATTAAAGATAAATTTGGAGATAAAAGTCACTTCTGAAGGCAGCAGCGATCTCCGTGGGATTTGAAATGCTTCAGGCAGCGTGTATTTCACAGGTCACACACCTGTGAAACTAAAGCCATAGCTACTTCCTGGCCATTTTGTATGTAAATCCTCTCTCAAATCCATACTCTTTGTCCCTCTCAATCCTCAGCACCCCAGAGAGGGTAACCCGATCTGGTCCTAGGTGGACTCCCCTATAAGGACCTGAGAAAGGAAGAAGTAAGCTGCCATTTGTCAAAGTGAAACAGCAGAAACCGGGGTCTTTAGATGTTTGTCGCAGGAAGCAATGCACCTCCTGTGTGAACAGCCCAGAGCAGGAAGTGGTGAAAACACACTGGCGAGCTTACTGAATCGCTTTTCTTCTCCTTTGTGCTATCTGATCATCTTGATAAAGTAGGGCAAGCGACAGTGATGCTCTGGGGTTTCTGGTTTACTGTGCTGGGAGTGCCACAGCTGCTCTTCACCTGATCCTACCGTGCCAGCATGTAACCCCCAAGGAAGATGTGCGACAGAGGCAACAACTGTCCCTCCTACTTGGTACTCAGCTTTACGCAGGGGAAACCTTCTTCACATATCCCCCATCAGTCCCTACCTCCCAAGCTTTATGAGCTCAGGAGAACTCATGTCACACCATGGGGACTGTACTTCAAAGATGCTAAATTAAGATGAAAACTGTGAGTAAGGATAACCTGACGATGGACAGCTCTATTAGATAGTGAAGGATTACAGATACCGACTGCAATAGACTTCAGCTGTGCTCTCAAAACACTGGGTACCAGGTCTGCGGGTATGGGCTAATTGTGAATATCTTGCCTAGCATGTTTGAGGTCCTGGTTCCATATCTAGCAAGGCACACACACATTCACCAAAATAAGTCAGATAAAATGTAGAGTGAATGAATAAATGGAAAATAGGTGTCTAAATTGCTGAGGTGGCCCATGAGCATAAATACTAGTTAACTCAATCTGCTTTAACAAGTGAAAAGGGACTATACTTTAACAGGATTTATGCTGATAGAACTACTATAAAAGTTTGCTGCACCACCAATTTACCGCCTATAAGGAGAAAAAGCCCTACACATTTCTCAAATTAAATGAGAGTGTTTCCTTCATTCAACAGTTCATGTGATGAGCAATATGTTGGTATGAGTGGAGGCAGATTCGCTACAGTCTACCTATCTGGTGCAAATCCCAGCAAAGCTCATTTCCCGTGTCTGTGAAGTCAAACCAGTACATAGGTACATGACTAAGTTGTCACTGAGGCCCTTCTAAGACCGTGTGACTCACCGGGGCTTCCACCATGTTTGGCTTGCTGTTCCTCAGGGTCTTTACTGCATGGAAAACATCCACCACGTTTTGCCGCTTCACCATCTCAACGACAATGCCTATAGCACAGAACATGCCACTGCGGCCACCGCCATTCCTGAAAGCACAAATATGGTGTGAGCACCTTCAGGGGACTCGCATGTCACATCATCACATTCGTCTGGGAAAGGAAATTCGTCTTTAATATTTTTTCCATGTCTTTGGACTCTGATTTATGTCTGTGCACATGTAAAGGGCTGAGGAAGGAACTAGAGGATAAAGTTAGCTCAAGAGCTTAGATGAAGGCATATATAACTGACATAAATTCTAAAACTTAGAGATGTTGAGATACTAATGTATTTGCAACTGTACGAATCAAAGAGGTTGCTCACATAGGTGTTTAAAAGAGTTAAATCATATAACAACTGCCTAATATTCATTATTTTATTAGTGCATGTTTGTTTGTGGACCACATGCATGCCGTGCCCATGGAGGGCAGAAGAGGGCAAAAAATGTCCAGGAACTAGAGTCAGAGAGGGTAGTGAACCACCAACGAGTACTGGGAATTGAACCCAGGTCCTCTGGAAAAGTAGCCAGGGCTCTTAACTCCTGAGCCATCTTTCTAACTCCAAGGATTTAATTCTTAATAGGTAGAAAACAAAACAAATCAAACCCCCCAAAATTAGTAGTAAATTATTCACTCATGAGCCTAGATTTCTATTTTGGAAGAGTACCTATGATAGGTCTGACAGGATTTGAATAGTGCCTTTTTCACATAAGCAAAGCAAAGGTAAATGAGGAAATGAACTCTGAGGTCCCTCACATGACCAGGTCATGCTGCTCTGCCCTACTCACAAGCAGTGGATGATCGTCCGGCCTTCCCCTTCCTCACATTCCTCCTGCCATTTCTCCACCTGCAGTATCAGCTTCAAAAACGAACGTTTGGAGCCAGGCACTTCCCGATGAGAAGCCCAACCGAGGTACTGGAATTGCTGCACCATCAGGTAACCTTCCTGGGGCTGGAGAGAAAGCAAGGATTTGCATAGGAATCAGGATGAGAATACCAAGGGAAATGCATACTGGACAGAGTCTAGTTGACGACCGTTCCAGTGCTTTGACAGAAACATTCCATGCCGTAAGTGCAAGAACAACTTGTCTTTTTGATCTGCCTGTGATGGTTTATATCGACTATCAACTAACTTCATAGGATCCGGAATCACCTCGGAGACACATATTTGGGCATGCTTGTGGAGAATTATCTACACTCGGAAAATTGAAGTGGGAAGAGCCACCCTGACTGTGGGCAGTAGCATTCCACAGGCTGGGGTCCTGGACTGGCTCAAAAGGAAGAAAGCAAGTTGAACACAGGCAGCCGTCTCTGCCTGTTTCCAGACTGTGGGCGCGATGTGACCACCTGCAGTAGAGTCTTGCTGCCATCATTCTTGCTGTGACAGACTGTATCTCTCAAACTGTCAGCTGAAATAAATGTATCTCACCCAATTTGCTTCTTGTTAGAAATTTTGTCGCAGGAAAAAAGGAAAATAACTAAGATGATGCTTGCATCTTCCTTACCCCCAAACCTTGAGTAAGACACTCAAGTCCTGCTCCTAAAGCCTTTAAAATCCACTGTCCCTTTATTGCCCCAACCCATACAAGTTGTGATACTACGTCCTGGTGATGACCTTTACTGCCTTCTATCTCTCTGCCATCCACTCCTAGTACAGACATTATGATTATGCTGACATTTAAAAAACAATCTTGTCACTCTTAAAACCAATGGCTCCCTAATGTTCTTAATCTGCTGCGACCAACTCCTTTCATGATCTGGTTTACCTGGCCTCCCTACCTCCTTTCCCTCTAACAGAGCATTGCGTTTGGAGACACTCTGTCTTCCCTTAGCTCCTTTGCCACTTTACTTCTCGCATTGGAGCCTTTGAAGAGGATGTCCTGTTTGTTTTGAAAATGTCTTACTATAGCGCTCTTCTCACTATCAAGTAGAAAAGCTAATTTGACCCAGGTTTGCCTGGGAACTTTCCTGAGAGGGCACAGAACCAAAGTATCCTAGGGAAAGCTCTCTGCCTCTGGCTATCCCACCCTCAAATAATACCTACTAACTCTTCAAAGTTTTTCTTAAATACCCTTTTCTTCAGAAGTTCTCTGGTCATGCTATGCCTGATCGTCCAGGTAAACAATTTATAGTCCGTGCTTCTCCTCTGACACATGTACATCATATCAGTAAACAGACACTTGTACATTAAGTAGTGCAATGCCAGCCTTCTCTGGTAATGTGTAGATTCCTAAAGACAAGGAACACCCTCCTTTCACCTTAAGCTAGGTATTGGGAGAACTCTGCAAGGTACTTTCTAAACAACAGTGCTGCTGCAGTAAAAGAAACCCAAGACCCTGAGTAGGAAATACAGAGAAGAGCACGTAGTACACTGAGTACCCATTTCAAAGGGTACCCTATGGTGAGTTTCCCATGGAAGGACTCATGCACCTCTTCGTAGGGCAAAGACCCTATCTACTCTCATTCCCCATTTGCATACTAAACTCACAATGAAGCGAGTGATACAAAATAATTGTACCGAGAATAAAAACATCAGGTATAAATAAGCACCAGAACATAATATATGCACAGAAATAACCAAACCAATATATTTCCTGAAAAAAATTCAACAGATTTCAAAACATGCTAGAAACCTTTCTATAGAAAGAGCTCCACTCACAGATGAGCTTTGCTTCTGCACTTGAACAGCTACAGTTGCTTAGTTAAAATATGACTAGACAGAAATTGAAGCAGATGTGCAGACATAATGAGATTCCATTTAAATTAAAGTCTAAGATATGCATGAATATTATGACATGGTTGAATTCATTCTTTTTTTCTCCACTGAAATGAGTGATAGAATTGGTTATGAGTTTATCCCCTGTTCCTACTTATATTCACATTGGCTAATTAACAAGACACACATATAGTCATTTTGATATAAGAAACATGACAGCCCTGATCACACACTTAAAATCATAGTCTTAAACAGAACTGATGACTTTGAAACAGGACAGTCTCTTCTCTTTAATGTATTGTGTCGTGGAGGTTACTATTTTCAAATTCAGCTTACTATCTTGTTGAAAGCTAAATGGTTTTACTAGTGTATTTATTGTTGGTTGGTTTTTAGGAAAAGGCCTTCAGAGTTGCTATTGTATAAACCATGTCAGGGAAAGAAAAACCCCTGTGGGATACAACTGCCACTCAGCTGCTGGCAAAGAAACAGCAGAGGCAAAACTGATTCCTCCTTTGGAGCTGGGCAGAAGCAGATGCTGCAATGTTCAGAGCACCAGGCGTCAGAACAAGTAGGTGAGAAGAACAAGTAGGCGGGCGAAGATTTAGCAATAGATGTGGCTGACTTCTCCCTCAGGGTTGGAGTTCCCATTACACACAGGTCCTGAAATAGTAACATGCAAGTCTCCTGTGATGGCTGCCCTGTTTTATCCTGCCCCTCTCTCTAGTTATCATGATTATCTTTACTTTTCACCAGTATGCTCCTTTTTTTCTAGGCTGGAGGTCAACATTAATAATTAGGAAATATATCATCCTCTACCTAAGTCCACAGGTACTCTGGGGCCAGGCCCAGACTGTAAAAGCTGATTGACAGAATGCATCTGAATCTTGCCTTCCAGACCGAGCATGTTATTGTACTCACTGACCGGAGAACCTAGCTTTCAGCATTTCAGATTTCCTGCATCTGGAATACCTTTTGTCCTGTTACTAAGACATAAGGCCATCAGTGACTCCGGCCTGGACCATGTGGTGCTTATTAATTCTTCTGCCCCTATTGTCTGGATAGAATTAGGATCGATCAGAATCACAACCTCTTTGCTCTGAAGCAGGTCAGTTAGGATGCCCCGTGAAAGACTTACCCTAGTTAGGTTGCATATCCTAAAAATCCGATTGATCACATCACAGTCCATTGAACAAGACATACACTCCACTTGGATAGGGCCGTATCGCAGCATCCCTTCTTCTGGCCAGTACTGAGGGCAGCCCTACATGATTAACGTTTGGGAAAGAAAGAGAAGAGGTTTGGTTTTGTTTTAAAGTTCTACGCGGTAGAAAATGGAATTTGTTACTGTACCATTAGGATGCATCCAGAAGCACAAAATCAACCCATGGCCACCAACCTGGGACAAGTCCACTTCATTTAGCATCACAATGGAGGTACAGCCATAATCATACACCAGTCTCCAGAAATCCTTCACAGTGTTCGGCAGCGGGTATTGTGTGACGATGAAAGCGGCTGGCTGCCTGTAGCTCTGTGGAAAAGCAGGAGAGCTGAGAAATGTAAGAACTTAAAATGCCAAGGAGGGTGGGCATGATCATACTTTCATTGTACATATTTATGAAATTATTGATGAATAAATAAAAATAAATAAAACGTACAACAAGTTATACAAACATTCAATGTACTCCATTGCAGGACCAAGTAGGTGGCAGTAGCTTTCAAGAGAGATGAAGCCACAGTGCCTCCTAAGTCATGGCACCACTGGGATGTAATGGAACCAGGAATGAGTAAATGACATAGAGTTTGATGTCACTACAGTATTTGAGTCCCATTTTTATTTCACTGAGGAATGTTAATACAGGACAAACACAGAGGAGGATAGAAACCCCAACAAGCAGACCCTCATGTTACAAATGGATGGCCAACATGTGGACAACTGCATCCACATAAAGCCTGAAAGAGCTTGGGAAGCAATTCTAGGCAGAAAAGAATAGAATAAAGCATGGTTTCTTGGTAGCAGCAATTTCTCAGGTCTGCTCAGCTTGCTAGAGGCAAGCAAGCGCTCTCATTTAAGAGAAGCTTCCTGACTCAGCTTTAGCTGTAGAACCTTGCAGCTCTTTAAGAGGTCCTGCCACAAAACCCTTAAATGGTGTTGTTGAAAAGCTGATCGCATGCATTTTGGTTTTCAGCCATAGCAGGAAGAAAGTTGCTCTGTTTTAATGCCGACTTTCTGGGCCGTCCTACCAAAGCAAATTCTGATTCTTTCAGGCAGGCGGTCCGACTACAGAGCATTTATTTCCAAATTAAAACCCCACATTTTGGTAGGATATGGCATCCTGTGATATTAAAATGTATTCCCACTACTCACAAAAGGTATGGTATTAATCTTGCTTCTCAAAATAATTAAGGTGAAAAATATAACTCATATTTTTCTATAGGATAATACAACTATCAAAACATCAAATCGACACTACACCTCTAAAAATTAGACTTGCTAAGAATCTCTGGAGGTGCAACCTCAAATCCTTTTTAAAACAATTCGTATTTCACTAAGAGTTTCCAATTTTCCATTCTAGCCCATTTTATAATTCCAAGAAATGAAAAGTAGCCAGTGTTCAGCTGAGTTATGTGTTTTTCAGGGCATTTTCTATTAACAAAGAGTCAGTCTCTTACATCCATAAGAGCAGCATTGATGTAGTTACTGCTCTCTCCATCAATTGTAATTAAAAAAGGCAGACATCTGTCAGGTGGGAGCATGTCCATGAAACGGTTCTTGTCATGGTTCCTTGGCAGGCAGGCGATGCTGCAGTCTTCAGCTTGGAGTCGAGGGGTGACAGAATTCAGAGTCTGAAAAGAAAAGGGAACCCAGGTTAAAAAACAGAGACCCACTGAATAGCATAGCGTAGACCCACCAAGTATTTGGGAAGCCAAGTGGAAGGTGAAGGGTTTGTGAAAAACAACAGCAGTTGCCTCTGTGACTGGCTGATGGACTTTTTAGGTAAGCGAACAAAGCCTGTGAAGGGAGGCAGTCACAGGACACATTTTATTCATGTGTCTCTTCTCAAAAGGAAAGAACAGCTAAACTACACAGCTATCCACAAAATGCACTGCCCAGACAAAGAAAATACAAGGGCCATCCATGAAGGTAATAATGGGCTTCAAATGGAAAGCAACCATCTGCCATCACCTTTTGTCATGCTAGAACACTATACCAAGAATCTAAGGAGCAGTTTCCCAGGGCTACGTGTGAGCTCATTTTCTTCCATGTTGAAGGTTGTATAAAAGCAGTGAACACACTGGAGCTAAGACAATATTTAGTGCAAATCTCAGCTATTATTATTAATATGCTGATCTCACATTGAACATGCCATTAAAGGCAAAAATAGTAAGGCTGTATAGAGGAAAGAAAGAAGTTATAAACACAAAAATCATAACCAGATTTGACTGTTATAATATCTTTTTCTCATACCCTTTTCAGAATATGAATTCATTTGCCCTTCAGGACATAGCAGGTATCAGTGCA
Source organism: Chionomys nivalis (assembly GCF_950005125.1). Lineage (NCBI taxonomy): Eukaryota > Metazoa > Chordata > Mammalia > Rodentia > Cricetidae > Chionomys > Chionomys nivalis. The sequence continues at coordinate 39,323,682 of NC_080087.1, read as the reverse complement.
AATGAATCCAAAACGTACATAATGAAAGACAAAAATGTCATGTTATAATTGCAGAAGGGTCAAAGTTTATATATTTGACCTGAAAGACCTTTTCTAAAAAGTTATTAGTGCCCAGGACAAACTGGAAAAGTTTTAATAGAAACCTTAGAAAGAGTCAATACCTGAAATTCATCTTTGAGATGGGAGGAGTTAGTTTGCGAGTCTATTCTAATCATATCAAAATATGCAGCTTTAAATTCACAGACAGGGATGGCAGTCTCTCCACATAAGCAGGCTTCTAAAATGGCATCATGAATAAAAATGTACTGCTCCTATCAAAAGAAAAAAAAGAGACAATTTCATACTAGTTTAGCAATGCTTAGTTTAGAGGAGATAGAGAATATACCAAAAAGGCACTATTATTGAAGATATCAGTTACTCTATGATTTGATGAGTCAATATTGATTATATAGTAAGAAATACAGTAAATTTCATTTGGTAAATGTTGGGAACAAAAGGAAAATAAAGACAGACTAAGAATAAGACCATCTACCTCTGTCTGAACCATATTGATGCGGCGTGATCGTAAGGCTTTGACACAGTTGTAGATGTCAACCACACCCTCTCTTTCAGCCATGTCCAGCATGATGTCAATCACAATGTAGCATCCTGTGCGCCCAGCACCAGCGCTGAGAAAATGAGAGAAGTATGAGAAGCATGTTTCTCTTCGTAAGCTTAAGTCTCTAGTCTACCTTGAGCTTCATGAAGTCAAATTGACGAAACAGAAAGCAAACACATAATTTTATATGCCACCCAAAAACATACTAATGCATAAATGACTGTGTGTGGAATGTCTGATTTGGCATGGTGTACTTAGGTCAGAATGAGAGTTGCGAATTATTTCCACACTGAGCATAAAGTCTACATATTGTTCAAGCTGCACACCTCTATCAACGACCTTCATTTCATGCAAATGTAAATGTGATAAATTCATATTATTTTATAGTTTCACACTCATGGGACTGAAACAGTATTGGAATCAAGCTACGAAATTAGCTCCACATTGAGTTTCCTTCAAGGTCCCGTATTCAGTCATCCAGCAGCAGCAGGCCTCCGCTGTCCTAGCTCCACTCATGTAAACACCATGGCCACTGATCCTAGAACCTTCCGATGGGAAATGAGAGCAGCCACAGTTCACAGGAAATGCCAAAGGAGATGGTTGGAGGAGAGAGGGATACTACCAGGGAGGAGAAAGTCCCCAAAGAGAAAAGAATATTTAATACTATCTGAAGGGAAGCTGAAGTTGTTCTGTGAACTAGAGTGCAATCTCTCTCGGGTCATGGTGCTAACCACCCTTTAAAAATTTATTCTCCATACTTACTTCAGTATTTTCACTGTATAAATGTTTTGCCTGTTTGTATGTTTACCATGTGCATGCCTGACGCCTGTGGACATGAGAAGAGGATGTGGGACTTCTGGGACTGGCGTTACAGTTAATTGTGATCTGCTACACATGGCTTTTGAGAATTGAAACCGAGCGCTCTGCAAGAACAGCCAGTGCTAACTACTGAGCCAACACTAACCTGATAGCCACTCTGCTGTTTCATTTCTAAAGCAGAATCACATGCTTTCAAACAGAATCATAATATGATGATTTTCCTCTTTGGAAAGATTACAGGCAATAAAATAGAGAACACAACTGAGGGGTGGTGAGAGGCATGGGGGAGAGGGTGAAGGATTCTCTACCCAGCCAGTTTCTTCATTTCTCTACATACAAAGACGACACCATGAAAAGGAGAATGTCATCTCTGGTTCTGGCACCCGGAAAATCCAAAGCCCTTTCGAAGCAAGCAATTCAAGAAAACACAAACCCCCACAATGAATCAAAAAGTCACCGAATTCAAGCATATTTATTCCACTTTCTAAACATTTCTAATGTGCTCCTGGCATTATTTCTTTGTTAGCCAAGTGTGGTCATCTTGCTTACACTTGCTATTCTTTTGTGTGTTAGCCAAAGATAGTCAGGTATCACGATTTCCCCCAATCCTGCTTCTCAATCCCTGTTTCCAGTGTCTGTGACAGGGAAATAATTGAAGAGTCCATCAGATTTCTGGAGGATTGAAAGGATGTTTTTTCCCCTTTAGATATGTCCCGAGTCTGATCCTTATGGGATGTAGCATCCCTTACCTTTGTTTATTTCCTTTCTTTCTTTTTTAAAAGGTCATTGCAATTCTGAATTGTTTGGATTTTACAAAAGGAAAAGAAAAAGATGCTGAAGTTCAACGTGGGAAGCGGTTGGGAAGGAAGGAATACTATCTGAGAAGGGTATTCAGCCTTCAGAGCAGCTTTTTAGAATCTGTCCTTGTTCTCCTGGCCCTGTTTCAAAATGAGCCATGCAGTTTGCTTTCGTGCCTTGGATTGCTTCTTTTTTCTTTGCCCTCAAAGAAGTTTCTAATCAGAAGAAATCTGGATTCAATATTCCGGTTTTGGCATGTATTTGCTGAATCACAGCAATGTGCTTTTTAAGGTCCTCTGATGGATACTGATTTGTTTGTTTTTAAAGTTACACACCTGTTTTATAGCCCCAATTCTTGCAATTTAGGCCATTTAGTAATCTCAAGTTCAGCTTTAAAAGCTGGGATTCTAGTGAGAATTAAGTGGACTGGAAAAAAAAATCTCTATTCTAACTTACACTTTAACTGTATTCTTTACAGTAAGGGATTTTCAAAAGTGATAAAACTGGCCAACACAGGCGTAGCCACTAAGAGGCACTTTCCACACTTGTACCCGAGAGCAGCACTGTCCCGGGATGGTTGTGTGGCTCTGGAAGTTCCCAGCTTATATCCTACACAAGGCCAGTTTTTATTTCTGCTTCCCATTATGGGTAGTACAGGCAAACACGAGCCTCGTCAGCGCCATCGAGCTGTCAGGCTGGCGAGCTCTGTCTGGATGGTCACTTGAAGCTGGGAGCATCACTCACCTGCAGTGCACAACGATGGGCCCAGCACTAGGAGGGTTGGACAGCTTGACTCTCCTAATGAAGGAGAGAAGCCCCGTGGCGTGGTATGGAACACCATGGTCAGGCCAGCCAGTGAAGTGGAACTGTTTGACTTCACGGATTTCGTTATAGCCCCTCTGTGAAAAGTTAGAAAAGAGCCTTAGAAAGGATCCAGAGAAAGTCATCAAATTCACTAAATTTGAGTGACCATGAAAACAAAATTTACCAAAGTTTTATTTTACTTATTTTTTTCTAAAGGGTACTGGTCTAACACTGCCTGGGGACTTAATCTTTATCACCATAGAACTGCCAGGAAAGGAACTTAATTCTGTTTGCTTCCCTGGGTAAATTTTTATTTGCCTTGCCAGCTTGCTTCTTACTGGGAATGACACCACATGAAATTATTGGGGGGACAAGGAAGAAATGGAAAAGCTCCCCCTGATCTGGGGCACTGAGTTCTCAAGTGGAGATTTCAATACCTTGCTTATCCATGTTGAAAATGGTTTTGAAGCATGGTTTGTAGGGATTTTCCAGGACACTGCCACACTAGATTGGTTTGTGAAAATACACACGCAGCTAAACTGTTCTCTGGGTAAATGATCTTTTCTCAGCTCTGTGAAATAATTTGGCCCACCAAGCATCATCTCTAGTAACAACACAATAAAAGAAGTGAAGCGTCCGCTGCTCTTTCTCTCTCCTTCCAGGTTAATCGAAGAAAACCTCATAAAGGTTTCTACAAAACCCTCTCCCGTTTCATAGGAGAAACCGGAGGTTTGAGGAAGCATCGACACTGTAAATAAAATACTGAAAAATTCATTTTTAAGAATCTGTATTCCTACAAAAGAAAAAAAAATCTATATCAATCTAACTTTAGTGTGCGCTACCAGTGAAGATATTAATCTTACTTGTTCAATCAGGAAAAGCAAAAACATATGAACTAAATAAATCAATTTGAGAATGGCAGTTTATCTTCATAGCCTGTCTTACAAAAACCGGAGTTATCAAAACCTCAGGAGCTAGGAATCATGCCTTATAATTCTTTCCAATATTAATTCCTAGCACACTACACTACACAAAGAAGGGATCTACAAATAACCCGACAAAAGTCATCCTGAAATCACAAACATGGGAAAATCACCTTCTTGATTACTAATTCTCACATCCTCTACATTAAACTACTTTGCCAGAGTGGCTCCACGGGCTGCACTCTCTTTCTTCTCCGGTGACATGCTAAAGACTGAATTTTAAAAAATAATTTTTCGTATCTGGCAGTAAACATCTCACCAGGAATTCTTTCATTTAAAAACCCCTGTGTAGCTGGGGATATAGCTCAGCGGAAGAACACTTGCTTGATGTACACAAGTCATGGGTTCAATCCCAAGTACTGTCAAATACATACATACATACATACATACATACATACATGGAATTTCTGACTAATGACCAAACGTGTGTTCTACTTCCAAAACCACTATTTTATATTATCCATAACACAAAGTAAAAAGCTCAGACTCTAGTGGCAATCTGTTTAGAATGGAGGTAAACCTGTGAGGTGACATTAATCTCACACATCCCAGTCTGGGACACACGTTGCTTAATCATTCACATCTCATTTTATGACATCTGATATTAACCAATTATATTTTGTTAGTTTTAATTATCTTCTCTGGCTAAAAGAACGAACAAGCACATTTTTTCGAAGGACAAAAGAAAAAAATCTCAACTACAAAACCACAGTTCCATTTCAATGGTAAATTTAACAATTCTTTTTCCCTTTTTCCCCCCTCCCATCTGCTCACCATTATTTTTGAGCCAGTTTTTGAGAAATAAAATTTGCTGGACAATAGGTGTGTCTGGACCAAAATGTGTGTCAAAGTTTATGCATGACTTTAAGAGTAACTTTTCTGATAGTAGATGTAATTCTAGTTACCTATTCTCCTTGCTTTCCAGTAAGGTGCACTTTACACAATGTTTGAAATTTTTCACTGTGTCTCATTTAGAATTAGTGATTTAGGTATTTTATTGATCGTTTTAAGCAACCTGGCTTTAAATGTATTTTCCCTAGTTGGTGTTTCTCCTTAATATGTAACTTGCCTTTATGCTATTGTTATTTTTCTGAGTTTCTAATTTTGAAATATTTTGTGTTTATGATTATTTGACTATTTCTCTACTACTCCATGTTTACAGCTATCTAGAATTTTCCAAAAATACAAATGAAGGTATTACATATAAATAATTTCCTAAGTATAGACTTAAGATAGGTAAATGATTCAAATGTCTAGATGTTTAAGAAATTCTACAGAGAAACTGCTATACTGATTTCTAGAGACCGAAAGTATTTGAACTCAATCACTAATGAATGCAGTATCTAAGTGATCACACACAATCAATGAGGATTATTATTCTTTGTAAAATTTCTTGTTTATTTGGAAGTACAAAATGGTATATCCATATTCATTAAACATTCTCCATAGGCAGAGATTCCAGTGTCTCATTTGCATTAACACTTCAAATTGATCTCCCTGATATTCATAGATTTGCATGCACCTTTGTTTACACGTTTGTGTGTTTTACTATCTGCTAAGCACTTCTCCAGCATCCATGGCTCTGTGCCTAGGCCTCTTTTAAAAGCGCTCTCCATCTCTCACTTCTTTAGTATTTCACCTTAAATGCAGTGGGTCACAACACTAGTAAAATTTATGAGTATATGAAAAGGAGATAGAACTAACAGAGGTGAGGGGTAGGAGTAATTAGAATGCATTTTATACTATGAAAATATCAAGGAAAACTTCAATTAATGAAAATAAAACTAAACATTGATTATGTATTCTCAGATTCAGAGCCCTCCAATGGCCACCTAACTCACATGATAAAATCACACGGGTGCCAACTAGGCCCGAACATCTGGCTCCGTGATTCTTGTCTTGCATATTTCCTTTACCATTAATTACCTATCTCTGACATCTTATCCATGAATCACTTCCCAGAACAGGAAAAAAACTAAGGCTTGGGGCTATGGCGTGACTCAGTTCTTGCAGGAACACCTTCCCCTGACATAATCTCTTGCCCTCCCTTCCATCAGGTCCACATGCCATTTTAAATGTTTTCTTCCCCATATAACCCCTTTAGTTTTGTCAAACGTTTCCTCTTCTACCTCAGTAATATTTCCTATTTCAGTTCCCAAAGGCCACTTTATACAGTGCTCTGCAGCTGTATAACATAATCTCTTGTCTATAGTTTTTATCTGTCTCCCTTCAGGTGAGGACTCAAGAGTAGGGATTTTAATATATGTCCCAAGGCTCAGCTCTCAAATAAGAATTTGTAGCTTGCTGAGTTTAGCGGCATATGCCTTTAATCTTAGCACTTGAAAGGCAGAGGCAGGCAAATCTCTGTGAGTCTGAGGCCAGCCTGGTCTACATAGTGAGTTCCAGGATATGCAGAGGTATGTAGCGAGACACTGCCATGAGAAAAGCTAAAACAAACAACAGCAGCAACAACAACAAAACCCCAAACAACAACACCCCCTCCAAACAAAGCAAAGAAAAACAAAACAAAATGAATTTGTAAGCTAATGGATGGATGGGTGGATGGACTTCTTAGTAATTAAAACAAAAACTTGGAAGTGTTTTTTTTTTTAAAAAAAAACTACAGTATTCATATTTTCAATATAAACTTTTTAATGCTTACCCTTTCCAAGGTGAATGTCCTAACAACGTATTCAGCAAGGGGTTCCATTTCTACACAGGTCACTTTGAAGTCACCATAAACCTCGGTATCATCAGGCCAATATTTATAGCATTTCACCTAACGATGAGAAGAATGCATAGGTATAGAGTTATCTGAACACATACACAGTAGCCAAGATGATACATTTAGGCCACAATTTGAACACAGCTGAGAATACATCATACAATAAACAGACTGTGTGCTTTCAAAGACTTTTACGTCTAATAGCTAAGCTGTATTTCAGTACACAATTCAAGCTTGTATCACTTCCTCCAGGCATTCCTTCATAAGTGGTCTAGTCCCAAGTAGCCAGCCCTACTCTGCATATATGCATATATGAGTAATACTATATGGACAGAATAGGCTGTATAAAAATGTAACAATAACAATAAAGAAGAGATTGTGAATTTGGGGGCAGGATATGAGGAAGGAGTTGGAGGAGGCAGGGGAATGGTCATGAATAAAGTTTCCAAAAATTATCTTTAAAAAATTAAAGTTATTTTATTACCCAATGAGACACCAAATATTTTTCATTCATTGAATGTTCACTTAGGAGCATTCAAGTGAAATGTTCTGAGTATGAAATATTCTTTTTCATTACTTAAATTTATTCATTTATTTTTACATCCAAACCTCAGTTTCCTCTCTCTTCTTCCCTCTCATTCCTCCCCCGCCCCCTTCCTCTCAGTCCCTCTTCCCCCAATCCATTCCTCTGCTGTTTCTGTATAGTAAAGAGCAGGCCTTCTATTGGTGTCAACATAGCATGGCGTATCAAGTGGAGAAAGGGCTAAGCTCCTCGTCTTGTATTGTGTCTATGCAAGGCAACCCAGTATGAGGAACAGGTTACCAAAAGTCAGCCAAAGCATTAGGGACAGTGCTCCCACAGCTAGGGTTCCCACAAGCAGACCAAGCTATACAACTGTCATGGATGTAGAGGCCTAGGTCTGTTCTAGCATGATTCTTGGCTATTGGTCTGGACTCTATGAGCTCCTATGAGCCCAGGTTGCTGCTTCTGTAGATTCCCTGGTGATGTCCTTCTAGCGGGACCCAATGCTTGGCTGTGTGTGGGTCTCCGCACCTGTTTCCATCAGTTACTGGATGAAGGTTATCTGATGGCAACCGGAATTGTCACCAACCTGTCCTTCAGACTGGTGTGGACTGCCATATGAAGTATTCTTAAACTACTGGATAGTATTCTCTAAGTGAGTTGATTATTGCTTTTCAAGAATACCCATAAAAGTAAAAAAAAAAAAAAAAAAATTAACATAGTTTTCTCTTACCCGGCCAACCTCTACTAAATTAGTCACCATCACAATACAGGCAGACTGTTCTTGCCACACCATCCTCCAGAAATCATAGACGGTCTCATGAACTGGGCCTATAAACAAATTATTTTTCAGATTGTGTTATCAGAAACATAGTTAATAAAAAGTTTAGATAATGTGAAAGGTACGGTTATGTGAGACAGGCTAAAAAAGATACAACTCTAATTCAGAGCACCACGAGAACCAGAACCACTTAATTTCAGCTCATACCAGAATATATACTACACGAAACATCGTAGGCATGAACACGCTTTTCCTCAGTTTTCTTCTGTACTTAGCAATCCATAAGAAGGTACCACTACTTTCTAGGGTGTTCATTTCTGTCCCTATGGCACTCCACTGTCCATGTACATGTATGTAGATACAGAACTCTCTGGACACGTGGCCGAAGAGCAGCTGATATTGCTAAATTAAATAAATGCCCTTCATTTACGAAGAGTGCATGAGTAAAATTAAATGCCATGTCCTATCCTCCCATTATTATTATTACTATTATTCTGCATGATTATCTAACTGCAAAAGCATGTGCTAGGCTGTCATTCATTCAGAACCACAAAACTGGTGTATGGGTCAGCACAATAGTGCATATCTCCAACTGTAAAGAATACTTATTCAATTAAACCCAGTGATGAAAACAAAAGGGAAAATCTGGACAAAATGACCTCAGCTAAAAGAGCAAATGCCAGGAAATAGATTTAACTCCCTGGCAGCATTGGCCTAGCAGGCACAAGGCCCTGGGCTATGTAATCAACACTGAAGGAAGAGATGAGCAAAGCAAAGCTAAACACAACAAAAACCCAGTAAAAGAATAAACATGGCTTTGGTCATGCTCGGTCTTCTTTGGATGGCCAGGAGACATTTTGAGGAGATTCCAGGTTTGTGTGCTTGTTTCAATACTTTCCTTTCCTAGGGCACCGTGATATGATCAACCTTTTTCATTTTTATTTTCCATAAGGAACACATTTACTACATTCCCTTAGGTCTATGTTTTATTCAGTCTTGATTTGTCAAAAATTGCCAGATGACAGTATATCTCATCATAATTATTGGTCTGTGTCTTACTGCTTTGCAGACTGATAGAATTGGCTGCAAGATGACAGTCACCCAAGGCAGGGAGAACAACTCACTTCTTATTCATCAAAAATAAGTAGTTCCTCTTCGCAGCACTACTGACTACTGTGTTGAGATATCTGACCATCAAAGACCAAATCACAGAAATAATCAGAGGATTTTAATTTAAAAAAGAATCAAAATCAAGTTTTTATAAATTATGAACAAGTATTTATACTACACAATTTAGGAAGAGCCAAATTTTTTCAAAAGATAAAATTACAAGATAAAATTCCTTACTGGATAATAATAAAGATAAATATAATATTCAATATAAATAACTATAAACATAGTATTTAATAGACAAAGTTTTACCTTGAGTTGCAATGTAGTGGCTTGGTCTCTGGTAGCCCTAAAGTAGGAAAGCAAATTGGTTACCATTTTAAATAGCTGTCAGAAATAAATAAATGAAGGCATAAAAAAGGGGAAGACAACCACTTGTCAAAATTAGATTGCAATAAAAAGACCAGACTGAGTAGCGAACACAGAGTTCACTTCTCAAACCTATGTTATGTAAAAGGAAACAGAAAACAAGGCCTAATTATATTAAAGGCTCTGATTAGAATTTAAATCATATAATTGAATTTTGTTTGTCACAGAATAACCTCAGAGGTGGAGTTCAGTTTTACTGAAATGTTTATGCCTTCATATGAATTTTAAATCACCCATTCTTGGTAAGATTTTGCTCAAAAACATTAAGTCTTATTGTATCATCCAAAAGTACAACACACTGCATTACAAATGGACAAGGACATATTAGAACCAGAAAAAAAAAAAAAAGAAAGAAAGAAAAGAAACAGATCATTCCAATGTTAGAGCTGGACAATGCATGTGTGCTCAAATCAAAGTCCTGCCGAAATTAATTTTTATTCATTCTGTAACATGTTCAGAAATCTGTAGGCACTATTTTGTGTGTACTGATAATGAAATTTACACACACACACATATATAGGGAAAAACAATTTAAAACTGCACTTTTTCTTGAACAAAAATTTTAGTGCTTACTTTTCGGTGTACACATGCTGTGCATAAACATTTAATATATTGTTTCCATGGGTTCTTCCTGATAAAGAATGATTTGTTTGTTAGGTGCTCCCAATGGGTCAACTTGCCAGAGATGTGTTGAAAAATACTGATGGCGTGATAGGGTTAAGTTGTAAATTTGCTTGCTTTCACCTAAGGCTATAGTAAGAATCTGTTAAGACGTGTCTATATTTGGTATGGTCAGCTCTAAACATACACAATGAAATGTGAAAGACAGTCTCTGATCTAAGAAGGAGCACAGTGTGTACCACACTGTTGCAAATACTGAAAATTAAAATTATTATTATTCATATTTTCAGACAGGTTCTCACTAATCCTGATTGGCCTGGAACTCACTATATAGCAGGCTGGCCTCTAACTCACAGAAATCCACCTGCCTCAGACTACTAGGTGCTGGAATTAAAGGCGAGCATCATCACACCCAGTTGACTTTGATTTCTGAGTAAGTTGATACAGCATCATGTTTTTTCATAAACATTTCATGCTCTGTTTTAAATGAGATCTACCAAATGCAGATGTATTTTGCGTATAACAAACAAGGAAGGGAAATTATAAGATTGCACTGTATTTAGCCAAAATATACTGAGATCTTAACAGAGTTGTATAACAAATCTCATTTAGAATAAAGTCCCACCCAATGAACCATAAAATAGTATTATAGCAAGGCTCTAGTGTATATCCATCATGGCTAAGAACAATGACAACGTTGTAAGAGAAATTCTGGTGTCTTTTAATCTAGAGAGCATGTCTGACAAAACTTAAAAATGTTATGAAAATCAAATTATGATGAAAAAATTAACCAATACACTTATAAACTATTCTTAATACATGAAATCGATTGGGTATAGTTGTTGAAATAACTGTAAAACATGAAGTCCGTAGGGGTGGCAAATATCCTATTTGCAGAATTTAGTAGAGGTGGGCTTTACATGGCATCTTTATATGAAGACTGATAGTATGTATATGCTGCAATACTATATTCTGCATTGACTTCAAATATGCATGCTATGATTCAATTCATTCAGAGCTTGGGTTTTTAATTATTAGTAGCCAAAATCTGGCAAGTGCTAAATGCATGGTAGTCACTGCACTAGAGACTCTATATGCATTACTTCATTACATTCTCACAGCAAACGGATGAGCCTCAAACTATCAGGAAACGGAAGCAAATCACATCCCCAAGATCTCCATGATTTTGTTATCCATGCTTATTTTATTTTACTTATGTGAGTGTTTGTCTGAATAAATGTACATGCACCATGAATGTCTTGGTATTCAACGAGGCCCTTAGAGGATATGAGATAGTCCAGAACTGGAGTCACAGATGGTTGTGAATTCCATGTGGGTGCTGGGAACCATAGCTGGGTCATTTGCAATAAGAGCAAATGTTTTTAAATGCTGTTGCCCCCATCTCTCTAGACCCTCTAGTGTAATTTTAAACCAGCGAGTAGAGTCAAAGAGCCAGACCTTACATATACTACAATATATTACTTCTTGGCAATAAGTTTTATTGTATTTGATAATTACTTTCACTTACATAAAGAATTTCCCTGTTCATATGTATAACCAAATTTAACAGTGCAATATGTAATGAAAGCAGACTTTAGTAGTATGATTCGATATATATATGTGTGATACATGTTTCAAATATAATATAGAAATCATATTTGCCCTAAGAATTTTGACTTTACAAACCAATATCACACACCACAAAATAGTCTTCCTACTATTGCATTTATTTATATTTTTGATATAGGGTTTTATTTAGGCCTTGAATTCATTATGTATTTCTGGATGCCTTCGCACTTCTGATCCTTCTGCCTCCACCTCCCAAGTGCTGGGATTACAGGCATGAGCCACCGTGCCTGGTTTATGCAGTATTTGGGACTGAGCTCAGGGCTTCCTGAATGCTCAGCAAGCATTTTACCAACTGAGTCACATCCCTGGCCCCATTCTTATCTTTTAGTATCAAAAACCAATATAAAAAAATGAAATTTCAAAACCACTAATACACATCATACTATCCAGCTTCTCACATATGCTTGGGAAGGGTAAGAATAAAAGCCAGAGACAGAAATCATCAACAAATAAAATTCAAATGCATAATAAATTGTCGAAGCCAGAAATAGCCCTGTTTTGCTACACAAGAAAGGGGAATGAGGTCAAATAGCTCTTTACACAACGTAAAATAATTACAAAAAAAATGAAACACAAATATACTGTATGAGACTAATTAGGTGACGCATGCAGAAACAACTAGACTAAGCATTAGTAGTAACTGTGATTAAGGGTATTTATAGTAAATATTTATCATAGGGTGCTGTTATGTACATATAGTGGTACTTACATCCCTGTACAGCCAAATCTACAGCCCAAACCAAAGTCAGGTGTGAAAGAAAGCACAACAGCGTCAGTAAGTACTAGGATGTAGAACAAGGAAAAGTGTACAGTTTGTTCTTTACTTTAAAGCTAGCAATCAAGTCACAGGTAATAACAGGCATCGAGCTCCCAGACAGGAGCTGATACAGTGGGCGTCCTAGGGAAACACCCTGGAAGGACACTTACATCGATGTAGTTGGCATTAATGTAATCTGAAGAAGGATCGTCCTCCACGGGTTGCAGAATGACTCTGGAGTGATCATCTGAAAGGTTTAAATAATCAAATGCAAGCTGTTCAAATTCCTCTGGTTTGAGACAATGTCAGTGGTAAAGACTTATGGACAAATTTGGTCTGTATAATCCACACTTGCAATACTCTGTATTATTATCAAATCAGTCCTTTGGGAGAAAAGCCAGAACTATATGGAGCTCACTACTTATACCAGTTACAATACAAATAGACATTCAATGGCTTGCCTTTCAGATTAGGAAGCTTGGAGGCAGCCTGGCACGGTCTGGCTGGCTCTTCATTTGAGCCTTGGGCTTGACTACAGGACTTGTAGGGTTTCTAATTTGGTTTCTCAGGAATGCTTTTTAGCTGGAGGAATTCCTTTTCCTCTGGATTTTACAGCAGAATGAGCCACATAACTAGACTGCAAATTCTGAATCTATTTTTCCTTTATTCCTTGAGAGACAGGTTACGTCTGAATGTATTTTACATACTTTAAAATGATTTCAAACCAGAGTAGACTGGCTTAAGGAAATCAGCAGGTAATTAAAAGTCAGACCATCTGCTCTCCTCAGTACTCTCAAGGTTGCCCCTAGTGATGACTTGGCTTTTTGCATGTCCTCCTCATGAAGACATCACCCTGAAAGGGAATTCTGACCGATTAATGACTCACGGTTACCGGGGGGTCAAGGCAGAAGGGCAGGTGGAAGAAATACCCCCAGGAACCTCAACTAGGCCCAGCATGAGTGTTACACCAGTCCAAAAGTGAAAAAGAAGTTTGGCATTACCCCAATATTCTTAGACATTTGATAACAATCCCCATGGGTTTATACAAAAACTTAAAGCAACAAATTTCTCAAAGGGTGAGATTGAATTTGGTGAGGGTGATGGCAATCTTAGAGTCAGCTAACATTGTTTTTAATATCCTATAGACCAGTTAAGAGACCAGTGTGCCACCACTCGGGTTCTCTAAACTCAAAACCATATAAGCTGCGACTTACTGTGCATTTTACACATACAATGTTTACATGTACCAGGAAGTCTCAGGGAACTTACATGCGATAATGTTTCCATATCGGTTTTTTGCTCGGTTTTGATCTTTTTTAGCTACATCCCAAGATGCTGACTGACCTTCAAAGAAGCTCTGAAAAAAAAAAAAAAGTTAGCAAGCAGACCTAATTCAATTCTGTTTCTCACAACAGGTTTATCTGCCCTACAAATTGAAATAGTGAAAACCACATTTGTGGTGGTGGGGGCAGGGCTGCCTACAGTAGTAAGTACATTTCCTGCTCAGCCCTCAGGCCTGTTTTGTGGGATGTTAGGTTGGGTGGAACTCATGTGAAAGATTGGCAGGAACTTTAGAGAAACATAGAACCTTGAAAATCTTTCAATTTTAAGATAGCTATAATTTTGTGAGTTACAAGTAGAAGAGGCATCAATCATTTTCAAAAAATTCTAAATAATAGTATACTCACAAACCTACTTTTAATGATGGCTATCTTTCAAAGGTGTGTTCATCAGCACTTCTAATGGGGGTTAAAAAAAATCACTCGTGTATGATCTGTCATCTTTTTCTCTTTGAAGCTCATGAAGACTGGGTCTTTCATTAGAGAACAGACTTATAAAGATTCCTGTTCTGTTCTCCAAGCACCTACAGACAGATGGCTTCGATGGTGGCTTAATTATGCAGAAATTTAAAACATGGGTAAAGATCTTTTTTTTTTTTTTTTGTAGAAAAACTTAAACTTTGCTCAACACAGGAAGTAGGGTCTTCAAAGAGCCAACGTTCTTTGAGGCAGAGTACACAGAAATGTACATGAAATGAATGAACAGAACCAGCTCCGGCAGGATATTCTAATTCCTTGCTCTTATTTTGGGTGTTTCAGCACATATCTAAAGCCAGCATTCAAAATTTCAAGATAATTTTTCTCACCCCAAAAAAGTAGACAGGTGGCCCACACACAGAACGTAAAACTTAAAAGTCTTCCCTTGAAGTTGAATGTATTTTGGTTGCTCTTTGAAATAAAGTATGCTTGCGCCTTCTGCTTTAAGCATGTGTGTGTTTCTGTGTGTGCAATTCTATACTGTGTGTAGGAGTATAACTCAGCTTCAGTGTGCACAATGAAATCTTGAAGTAAGTCAAAAGGTAAAGGGAACTTTTTATTTTTGCTGTTTATTGGGATGTTTGACTTAAGTCACTTCTTTTGTAAGATAAATCCTGGTATTTTGGTCTGAGTGGGAAAGAGAAACATGCTGGGAGAAGAAATGTCCCACATCTGAGTTTGTTGTTTAGATGCTGTTTACTTGGTTTGTGGCACTCAGTTTTAGTTCCCTGCCATCCTCAGCCAACAGTTCACAAAATTAAGGGGACCATGGCAAGCAGCATATTTAACTTAACATCACCTTTATCATTAAAGAGTGTGTAAGCAAGGAGACAGAAAAACACTCAGAATTTAAACCAACCAGTGACAACATCCCTAACATTACAAGGGGTCTCTGGGAATCCTGTGCTTAACTTTTGAAAGGGGGAAATGTAGGAAGATCAAGCAAAGGGTTCATGATAACACACTGAAACATTACTGAATCCGTTCTCAAGAACCTTACAATGAATGTAGCTCCAAATACACTCCAAGGGAGAATTCTTTTCTTTCATTTCACCCTCCTCTCTACACATATATTTGATGGCATACTCAGTGCTGGACTAGAGAGGTTGTAGCGTATCCCACTCTTGGAATGTTAAAGGGAAGAAAAATGCTACATGTCATTGAGCATCAGTTAAAAATCAAATTCAATACAGTATTGAAGCTTTCACCTCGTATTCCTCTTTGAACCCATAGCTGTCTGATGTCTTCATGAGATTGATGTGCTGCAGTAAATCGGCCACTCTGATGGCTGGGTGCAGCTGTCCTGTCTGGTAAGGGGACTCTGTCCCTTCACAGAGGTAGCGAGGAACATCCAGAAGGCGACTAGACTCTGCGGTGGCACTGTGGTTCTCATCTGGTAGATTTCATATTCCAGAACATTGAGAAAGAGATAAAGTTATCTTGTTTAATATACATCTGTGCAAAGGAGATTTAAAGACCTTAAGATCCTTCCGATAGTAGAAAGAAGGAAAAGAAAAGCCAGCCACGGGGGTGGAGGTGGGGCCTTGGGCAGCATCACTCATAAAGACAAAGCCATCACCTTTCATTTCGACTCAAGGGTTAAGGTCAGAGTATTTATGTCTTTCAGCAATACAGAGGATGCTGGGAAAAGCAGGGAGACACTGGATTCACTTTTAAAAAGTATAGGCAGGACATATAGCTGAGTCGCCTCTGTTTTTAGCATTTGAAGTTACAGCGGCATAGGCTGGGACCAGAGGACAGAGCTGTCAACAGGACAAATGTTTTCACCATTGACTGTATTGGATGAACTTTTCCACACTCCTATTCCAACCTCCCTCAGAGACCCCATTTAGACAACCCATCCCCGCAGGGCCGCTCATCTTGCCACCTTTTCCCTCCTTTTTTCTACCAGCTGGGGTTCTCAATCAGCACAACCCCAACACACCAGCACAAAAGCCCATTCCCACCCTTCTGCCCACGAGGAGGTTTTCCTCCTTGGATTCTTGCCACTACTAATATTATTTTGATTGCCAGTACACTTCGGCTCCTCTGTCAGCCATGTGAGAGAAACCAGGGGTACTGGAGATAAATAAAGGCACCTCCCTTCTATTCCCAGCCCCTCCATGATGCAATTATCAGGCTATTTCTTATGTTTCCGAGACTTCCAGATTCATTGCATGCTACTTCCTTGCCCTGTGTTTTAATCATTTATTTACTTCTCTGGCACTTTTGGAGATAGACTCATGCACTAGAAATTCAGCAAACATTCAACGAGTGAATAAGTTAAATTCAACAGAAGCCTCCACCACCCACATTTAAGTGTAGACCACATCCCCATGGTTTTAGTTCAAAACGGAAAGAGACTTTTAATGCTCTTGCTGCCATAAAGATGAAGAAAGGACCAAGAACATTTTGCCTATAAAGAATAAACAGCATTTTAATGACCAAAGAACTAAGCATTACAATGAAAAACATGCTTATATTAATCACATTTAAACTTACCACTTTAAAAAAAAAACCAAACAAACGTTGAAGGGGTGTTACTTTGAAAAGCATAATACGGTCACACTGATTAACAGAAAGGAAAGTACACTTTTAGGGGCACTTGCGTTTGAAATGATAATGCATACTGCAGAGAATGATATTTAATGAACACTGAAACACATTTCAAGGGCTGGTACATCTGCCTGCCCTATCGCCAACTCTACAAATAGGATATGGCAAAAAATGAATTGTTGTCCCCATGACAAACACTTTTTCTTCCTGGAGAAGGGAAAAAAAAAAAGAACCCTACAATCAGATTTGTATGCCTCTATAATTTAGCTTGATTGCATTTATCTTTACTCTCTCTTATTAAACTGATTTTTTTTTTTTTGGCATTCATGTCTAAAAATACCACACACTAAAGAAAAAAAAAACAAATAAAGAAAATAACATCAACAGAAAAAGAAAGCCCTTGGAGCCTGTTATGACCTCAGCACTCAAGAGAATTGGTGCCTTTTATTCCGGTTTTACCCACTACTCTACTTGCAAACATTTGCTAGCAAACATGATCGGCTTCAGTTCCCCCTGCCTTCTGTGGGACTGCAGTCAAGTGGTCTACCGTCACTAAAATATCACAATTGATAGACTGGCATAAGGAATATAAACATCGCCCAGTAAGATTAAATTCAGAAGCAACTGGTTAAGGCTCTGTCACAGGGTATACAATTAATTAGGGGAAGTCAAAGTAACAGAATGTGGCGAGGGAGGGGTGCAGAATATAAGCACCTAGACTGTGGGAAGGTAGACAGGAAAACCCTAGACAGAGCTCATTTCGAACCTGCTGGAACAGCAGAAGCTTTACAATTTTAAGAGGCTCAGAAACAAACTTTACTCACATTGCACATCTTACAGATGACTATATCCTAGCATGAAATAGCATGGCCTCTATGTGGCATTAGGCTTTAATACAATAGTACAAAAGACAGCAAGATCTCAAGAATAATCACATATGAATTATTAATTTCAATATATTTCTACCTCATTAAACTACGTAATAATGTGAGTCCTAGCAAGGGTGCCTGTGCTTATCATTATCCTTATTATACACTGAAGAATAATAACTTCAACTGTGGCTTGATTGAAAGGTTTCTAAAGTTCTTTGTAATATACTTACCCGTTATAGGGACTTAAGCCCAATGAAGCAGTGAGACACAAAAGACAAAAATATGAATCAATATGAAAATTTTCTAAGCCTTGCAAAGTCATCAAGTAGATATCAATATGAAACAATGTTTGAAATTATTTCAAAAAGTTGCTGTATAAAATGAGTGGATGAAAAACAACCGTAAACACCACAATTCCAGGAACAATGAAGAATGGAAGAGATTAATCTGATGTCTGATGGGATTAATGAGAATTAGCTTTCAAATAAAGCCAATCACTTTTAACCCAAACATGCCCACTTTCCAAATGAAATAAAATTACACGATGGAAAATGTGTACAAATAGGTCAGACGACACTACTAGGCCAGCTCTACCTTTCCTGAAACATGAACAACTCTTGCCATTTGGAATACTTTAAGAACTGCTTAGCCTTTGTAGTTTGTAAAGCTCACATGCATTATCTCATTTGCTCTCTACAATTCTGAGGGGGGAGGAAGCATGGCAGGAGCAGTTACCCTGTCTAGAGGGAGAGGAGAAAACCTGTAAAGTCATTTTCTGAGTTCATATTGTAATTCTATATAGACCTCATGATTTAGAACGAATTCTCCATGCCTTTAGAAAAGTACAATGATGGACTTTAACATTTAGGCAAGCCATTCTCTTCAGAGTGTCTACTATTTTCATTTAAGTGAACTCTACTTATCAATGCGAGATACTGATATTATCTACAATTTTCAAGAGAAGATGGCATATGTAGGGGCAGTTGATAATGTGATACCTTCCCTGTGAGCACCCGGTATAGATCCTCCCTATGTAATCATGCCATCTGTTACAAAAAAAGGCCTTAAGTCACCTCTGTCTCACTGTTGTTGTGCACAGCACAGGGAAAGTGCAGTTAGAATACAGATTCTATTGGAACAGTTATTATTTATTGAAACTCTAAAATTATAATTTATAATGAGTATTTTAGTTCACGAAGTACATTTTACTTAACTGATCAGTTGCAAAATTCCAAAATGTTTTGTGATAGATTTTTAAATTGAATAAGCTAATTTCCATATTCATGATAAGTATTAAATATGAATGATAAATATAATGTGGTATCATTTTTAAGATATGTGTATTGATAATCTGTACTTTTGTGTAAGCAGAACCAGGGTGTTACTGATGGAGAACCTATGAACATACACTGCATTCTGGCCAAATGATTGTTGAGCAATTTGTCAAGAAATAAGAAGCAATTTGAAATTAAACTTGTTTTGCTTTGAAATATATAAGTTTAAAAATTAATGCCATTTTACACTGAAAGGCCAGAATCATCACAGGGGACACCTATTTCCTTAGATGTGATCCAGGTAAACACAGGGGTCTCTTCTAACTTCTTGAAACATACTACTACTTATAATGGAATGTAGTGTCTATGCTAAACCCCTGCATCAAGATTCTAGCAACTTCCTCGCTTTAGCAAACTATTAAAAGAACAAAGTAAAAGCAAATGAACAGAGTCGCCCTTTTCACCTCTGACTGCATCTTTTATTGCTTTAAAGCTAGAAGGACTTAGAAAACCCCTTTGCTAAAGCTGCTTTTCCCTCATCAGCTAGTTGCTCAGTTGCTCCTGGCCCCTGGGAGTGGAGGTGTTTGAATTATTCCCATTAGTTATCCAGTAGGGGCAATTGTGTTTCTGCTCCAAATCCAGCACAGTTTAAAGCTGGTGTGTTGTTCTAAGCAGTGTGCCTGCCATTCAAATCCACCAGACCCAAATGTGTTGAACAAAGTTCGCTGTCTCTGTCTGGACGATCGGGATCTATCTGAAACACCAAGGGACTTCCTAAAGGCAAAGAGTTACTATGTGGACAAGACACAACCCATGCAAGGAGTTGTGATGCATGCAAAAGAGGAAAATAAAATAAAGACTGGTGATAAAATTTTCGGGCCTCACCTAACACAGCAGTCGGCACAAGTGGATCATTGGGCACTGTGGGAAAACAAAGCTCGTGAAGCAATGCTTGGCTCTAAATTCTACTTTTCATGTAATTTTTATACCTTTATAATAATCTTTATAATTGATTTATACTTTCGTAAAAGTATTGTGACACAACTTACTTTGATTCTGTATTTTGCAAGGGTAACATTCCTTTTTTTTTTTTTTTTAACCAGGGTTATTGTAAAATGTCAAGAGAGTTGTATCTATAATTATAGTCCAGGTCTCTGTTCAATTTAAAAAGC
The DNA here is from genome assembly GCF_950005125.1 of Chionomys nivalis. Classification (NCBI taxonomy): domain Eukaryota; kingdom Metazoa; phylum Chordata; class Mammalia; order Rodentia; family Cricetidae; genus Chionomys; species Chionomys nivalis. The sequence continues at coordinate 39,303,414 of NC_080087.1, read as the reverse complement.
CAGATTATTCACCTTGACATTATAAAAATGATAAAATTAGGAGAAATGGAACCATGCATTTTAGATCTATCAAGCATAAGTAAGGTATTTACAGAAATGAAGATCTTATATTCATTCTAACCATTTTTCCCAGTTAACTGTGGGGAATAAGTGTAATCCTTTCTCTAAGTTCATAATTGGATATTTACAGATACACACTCAGAATTGTAACTTTATAGTCAGGTACTGACATGGGTAGCATACAGAAGAGTCTGTGAAACAAAAATACAGTCAGATCTACAACCAAGTAAATATTGAGTCAAGTACTTGGAGCAATAATACACTCATTTTAAGAAAACTTTCTTTTAAAAGCCATAGAATTTTATGTCCTTCTCTGATGTTAAATCTTAATAGTGAAACAAAAATAAGATAGGCCACAAAGGCCCTATCATGTTTAAAACTGAATCCAAAATGACTGACATAGTACTTCTAACTTCCACTCAGTGTGAATAGACACAAGAAAAACGACAGCCTATATTCAAGGTCAACAATTACTGAAAAATTTCACCAAGCTAAAGGTTTTTTAAAAAATTCCCTTTATGAAATGACATAAAGACATAGTGTAAAATATTGAGCAACCTTACCATTATGTTTATAATTTGCATATAAATATGAATTTTATTATTTACTTCTTGTTTTCTTACACCCATGTTTACCAAATTAGGGTGTTATCAAAATATGAATGCTAATGACAAACATGATTTGTCCATCTCAAGCATCAATTTTACCTGAAGATTTGAAGAAATGACTTAGGCATGTTAACTTAAATATAACTAATTTAAAAACATAAAGCCTTGAAAGGGAATAATTTTCGTGCGAAATTCAAATTATGCAATTATCCAACTCCCTCATGCTTAAACAGGACTTCAGTGAAAGCATTTCCAAAGCACTTTCTTCAATAGGTCAACATTAGTAATATTGGAAGAATCTATGTTTGGGGAATGGAGAGATGAGCGTGGATGTGATTTCATTAATCTTTGCAAGCCAGGTAACACAAGTACACTTTTAGTTTTCATACTTGATACTTAGAAATGTAAAAGACAATCTTTCAAGTAGTTACTTTATTTCTTGTTTGGATGGTATGTGTGAATGTATGCATGCTACCATGTGTGAGGACATACTTGTGTGGCTCCAAAGAAGTTGATCTTATGCGGCTTCTTCAATCTTCCAATGAATGCATTGAGATAGGGTCTCAGTAACCCTGAAGCTGACCAATTCCAGCTATTCCAGTTAGTCAGCATTCCCAGGGGACATCTATGCCTCCCAAGTGGTAGGATTACAGGTAGATGCCATACCTACCTGGCTTCTATGTGGGTTCTGGGGATCTCAACTCCAGTTTTCATGATTGTCTGGTAAATACTTTCTCTACCGACTTACCTCCCCATCTCTGTGGTTAGTTTTTTGGTACTGGAATGGCCCAGGACAAATATTAGATTACCTCAATGGAATAACTACTTATGCCGTTAATTCCTAGAAAGCATTACTATGTTTCTTCTTATCACTAATGAATATTTATCTTTTATAAAGGAAAAGACAAAAGTTTAAATTGATGAACAGTAATCTTATATAGAAAACACCATTTTTTTTTTAGCTTAATTCAATGACACATGCTGCCTTATGTCTTGTTTTGGAATGATTCTTATACTTTCATAACAAAATCCCTAGTTTAAGGTTAAACTAAATCCTGTACCAAACTGAACAAAGAGGTCTTTTTGTCAATTCTATTTTACTCTTCTCAGCTGGTTTGTCTTCTGGCTGTTTCTTTCATTATTCAAAAGATATTGTGGAAAATTAAATGCACTTAATAAGCCTCCAAAGCATTGATCAAAACTATAATGAACGACTTACATCTTGGGCTGAAGTTATGCTGGTCCATGAAGGTGAGGGAGAGGGGATCCTCCGCGTGCAGGGTGCTCTGATCCGCATAACTTCGGTCCATAGCATTCACCATGTGAGTCATCTCCTGCCGCGTGTTCCCCATTGCGTCTTTGCGCTTTTTAGCAAGCTTGCTGCCAAAGCAAACACAAAAGGGAGCCCTGAGTGCGGTGAGCCTTGAGGGACAGCTGACACCAGCAATCAAGAAGCTCAAGTGAGCCTAGGACAAGGCTACAGACATGTATCGGAAAACCTATGAACTGTTCATCATCTCAAGTGAGCCTAGGACAAGGCTACAGACATGTATCGGAAAACCTATGAACTGTTCATCATCTCAGGAGTCAAGACAACACACAAACCATTACATCGGCTGGTTGATGTAGCACACTTAATATTTGTTAGATCCTTAAAATTCAAGTTGCCAGGAGGCAGAGGCAGGCGGATCTCTGTGAGTTCGAGACCAGCCTGGTCTACAGAGCTAGTTCCAGAACAGGCTCCAAAGCCACAGAGAAACCCTGTCTCGAAAAACCAAAAAAAAAAAAAAAAAAAATTCAAGTTGCCAAACGATCATTTCTTCTATTTGGGTCTGGGATCAGAGAGAAAAAATGGAGTAAAATGAGGGTACGGGAAGTTTGCTATAATCATACTACATTGTTTATATGTATGAAATTGTCAAAAAAAATAATTTTCATGAAAACATTCTTTCAAGAGTATAAACAAATGCTTCTAAAGTACAATTAATTTGTAGATGATTTAAGGAAAAACTTTAAAAATTGAAGTTCCAGTCTTCCGCCTGAGTGACAACTGCCTTTGATCAAATGCTTGAAGGTCTTGCCAACAACATGGCCTAGCTTTGCTTTAGCAGAGCCAGCCAACAGAAACAAGGAAAAGGCCCATTCTCCTTTCTGTTGCTCCTAAGCACAAGCACAAACACACAGAGCACGGACACACTGAGCAGTGCAATTACAGCACCCATCAAAACTAATCCAAAGTCTCTGAAAGTCAGCCCTGGACATACATGATTCAAAACACTCATAAAAGGATCGAACTGAATCATATGCAGTGTAAGAAAGGTACTGGGGAAAATTTGAAAAATGATATGCAAAGTTGGAATGTCGATTATTGTCATCTTGGAGGGTTAACAAGGTCAAACCCTAAAATGTATTTTAGACTTCTCATGCATACTATCCACTGCAGAAATGTCTAATGAATACAGCAGGAGAATGATTTAGCGCTGAGAAAATCAGAGATAACAATGCAAACTGCACAAATAGTGAGCCTTTTATCTCCCACATCGAGAACATATTTTTTTGTTTCTCTGTTATCCGTGAGACACGCACTCAAAATCTACTAAATGCATATAAAATATTTAACTCCTATTCACCAGGAAATTTATACCCAGAGGTGCTGTAAACCACTGTCCACTTTAAACTCCCATCACTCACTTTATGGTAGCAATTAATGCTGAGTGGGAAACACTCCCCGATTGTTAATAATGCCATTTTGGAGGTCCATGGCAAGGCATTCTCTTCTGGTCCCCCACTACTGTCTATATTAGACATACCACTAATACTACAAAGGTTCATTGAATAGACGGAGTTTATGTCCACAGGCTGAGAGTTGCTCCAGTCTATTTTTCTCTGAGAACTGCAGTAGTTCACCACAAGGGCACACAACCAACACACAGAACACACACACAAAATAAAAAACAGATCTCACTCACAACTGAATAAAGCAGGTATAAATATGACTTGCTGATGGGCACCCCTCAAGCATTTAAAAGGAACAGTAGGTATTAGTAATATTAAAACAAGGACAAAGGACTATTATCTACCGCCACCAGAATGATCCCTACATCACCACCACCACCATCGTCATCATCACCACTGTGGCTTATTGACAACACTTGCTGCACACACTCAAAGTGCTATCAACTCTCCCTCCTAGGCCAGGGGTAAAGCCTGCAGAAATATAAAGATCTAGACAGAACGTACAAATCTAGGTGAGAGGTGAGACACTGTGCGGAAGGTGATAACTGGGGAAACAGAGAACAGCTTAGGCATGGCAGTTTGTCCCAAGACTCGTAGCACTTGATCCAAATGTTGAAATGGCTTCAAGTTTTAAAAATACAAGCAATGCTTTAAAATGGATATCTTAGTTTTCTTAATCATTTTCAGGAGTTTTTATTTTATTAAAGGTCTGTGTGTGTGTGTGTGTGTGTGTGTGTGTGTGTGTACACACCTACATAAGCACAGTTCCTTGTAGAAGAACATATTATGCCTACAGAGTTGGGGTTACAGACACAGTTGTAAGCTGCCTGACAATGGTTTTGTGAACTAAACTCAAATCTTCTGCGAGAGCAGCCTGTGCTCTCAACAGCTGAGTCTTCTCTCTGCTCCCTGGATTTATTTTTCCAAGTTTGAACAACTTATTTATTTGATATTGGGAGCAATGGTTGTCATTTCACAGTTAAACGGACATTAATAAAATACAAAGGCTAGCGCAACTGAATGATTTATTTGTGTGTTTGCTTATTTATGGGGGGGGCATTTGAGACAGGGTTTCTCTGTGTAACCCTGGCTGTCCTGAACTCTCTCTGTAGATGAGGCTATCCTTAAACTCACAGAGATCCACCTGCCTCTGCCTCCTGAGTGCTAGGATTAAAGGCCTGTACCACCGCTGCCCAGCAATGATTTTATTTTATTTTTTTTTTTTAAAAAGTGTTTGACTCTAATTAAATACAACTAAACTGTATGGAGCTGACAGACTTATGCATTCCAAACTTCCTGCTAGTTAGCCATCATGAAATATTTTTGTCCTTAGGCCTACAACATCATTAAGTCTCTAAAATCTGGCTAGTTTCTATTCACTGCGACTCCAAATAAACTTCCTTGGAAAGGCTTGATATGGCTGCTCCCAGTGCCATCTGATTCAGGTGATTTTTATAGTAACATGCTCATCTCTTGAGACGACACTAGTCACGCGTCATCAGATCATTTTTCAGTTGTTTCCGCACTGTGTGCTCAATAAGGAAAGATCACCTGCACATTTCGGGCATCGGAACAGTGCTAGAATACTTAAGGCACAAAGCAGGCTCTCAATAAATACTTGTGGAAGAGATAAATTGGGCCTGTTATATACTTGGCACTTTCCATTGGTTACCTCAATTAATTCTCGGATCAATCCACTGAAAACTGTTTAAGGATTCTCATCATATAGATGAGTTCATTGAGGCTTAGGGGAGTTAAATAACTTGCCCAAGGTTGCTTATCTAATAAGCAATGAAGAATGACCTCATTCCATAGCTTAAGCTATTACACAATACCCAGCTGTTTAGACTGTGTATATTCCCACACTAGGCAGCCTACTGTAGTGGTTAAACACCAGTTGCTAAGCATCAGAATAAAACATGAATATAGCACAAATATGCTGTCATTTTACATTTTGAAACAGCAGGAAAAAAATGCTTGACAAATAAGTTCTAGCCAGGGGCGGTGTTGCCCATCTCCAATCCCAGTAAGTAGAAATAGATAGCGGAGCCAGGGACTTTCAAAGTTTCTCTGAACTGGGATTCATGGCAAGACTTTGTCTCAAAAACAAACAAGTGAAACTTTCAATTTTCCTCCAAATCTTTGTGTCTTGGCCAAGGTTAAAGTGTTGATTCATTTCTTTAAAAATGTGAGAGATCGATTTGAAAAAAAAATTTGACAAACTGAAATTTGGTTTCCATGTAATGTTAAAATATAAAGATGGGCATGCAGAAAATGGCAAATGAAAATGACGACTCCAAACTTTTCAGGATTTATGAATGAATCATTTATCTGTGTTCATGAATGAATAAAATTTAAAAAGTATTTTTCCAGAAACAGAAAGGGAAAGTGTTCTAGCAAGGGTGTTCCAGATTCATAGAAACTCAGATAGTGAGCAAACTGCACAAGATTATAACCTTTGTGAGTAGCTGCAGAGTCGGGCACAATCAGACAGTCCCGTGCATCTCCATGCTCACAACGACCCTGGTTTTCATTAAGGGCATTCTGAATCTCCAGAAGCTAACAACAGTGTTAAGTGTGTTCATGTATGTAAAAAAAAAAAAAAGTTACTGTGACATAATGCCATTAAAATTAACTCAAACATCGTAGGGTTTTTTTTTTTCTATTTTCTATTCTACTTTATTTATCCCTTTATAAAAGAAATCAGATTGAGATTAGTAACCCTAGTTGTATTTAAGTAACCTTTAGAAGTATACATCCCTAGGACATTATTATCTGGTTAGGTCTTAAGGTGCCAGTAGCTCTAAGTGTCAATGACAGCGAAGTATAAATGGCTACATTGTCTGGAAGAGAGATAGTAACTGTGCACCAAAAATGGAATCCCATTCTAATTTTACAGATACATTGACAGATAATGGAAGTTTTATTGATATTCTTGTAACTAAATAATATTCATTCTAGTATATCTCATGCTTTGTTTGCCCCAGAGCCATGAGCACATGTAATGTGCACTTCAGGACGGTTAAAACAATTCATTTTGCAAGTACTTGAGTTTGACAGATGTGCAAATGACTTTCATTATCAAAGCAGCCAACAGCATAAACTTCTGCAGGTGGATGTATGGGTGGGCCATAAAGGGGGAACGTACTCCATCATTGTATGAAATGGTACGGTTAATTACCATCGGCTTCATCAAACATGATTTAACAAGCATATTATGATTCATCACAGTAAGCTAAGAGCACCGTTATTTTACACCTGCTTGTTTTAGCAGATTGTAGGAAGCCAAATGTTTGTAATATTCAAAATGTTGGCAGAGTTGCATTGAAGTGATTGGCTCGTAAAATTTTGCTGTAATGCTAGCTGAAACCTTACCTAGTGATATAGACACTGCAGGCTGTGTGCCTCAAACAATCTGAATCCTTGAGTCTTGAACAGTACCATATCCTTTGAACTGAATGCCTAACAATTATCTTGGATTCTAAAGACACAAACTGAAAATGGCTCAGGAAATTGACTGGCCAATATTCTCCCTGCTGATATAAAGAAGACTTACTGTACCTTAGTCTTGGGTGAGTTGGAGATGACAAAAGACTTTCAAAATGTGCTATTTTTGTTCGTCAGTAGGTTGACAGGTTTTGTCTTGGCTTAGTTTTATAAAGTCTCTATTTAAATTGTAATAAACAAACTCATTTTTCCTACTCTAGAAAAGATATACTTATGTCTCTGCCTTCACTACATTATGATTTTATCAATTTATTTGTAAGACCATTATGAAGGTTTTAATGGCCAGCAAGGATATCTTGTTATGATCTTTTTGAATACCAGGTGAGGTAGAAAGCGATGCTATCAAATGCAGGCCTGATCTGCTTTGCATCCTTCAAGGGCAGTCTGAATGCTGCACAAATATCTCACTGGGCTCATATTCTCAAGTGTAATACATTATGATATATCTTGGGATTAGGAAGCTAAGACCACATTTGTCACGAGATGCATAAAGTATCATATTGCTAAGAAAGATCAGACTTGACATAAGTAAATAAATGATGCTCTTAGCTGCAAACTAAAGCTTCTTATGAAAAACTGTAATTAAAAATTAAAAGTAGCTGAACATACAGAAACACAATATCCCTTTTAAAAAAGAGAATCAAAATAGGTCACAGTCTATAGTTTTAGAGTCCAGAAAGATACAGATTTCGAAACACCACCAAGCACACACTGTTTCTGTGGGTTTTTTGAAAGGGATATTGCAATTGGACACAGGTAAAGTTGTAATGACCCATTTTCTACTTACAGGTAGTAGGAGTAAGTATAGTGGCTCCTCCTGGCAAGCAGATCACAGACAGTGGGAAAAGAGAAGCAATGGTGAATGAGAAGCGTGACTCCGTCACATCCAATAGAGCAGAAAAATGTGCGTTAAAAAGAAAACGAAACAAAATGAAATTTGTGGGTTTTTTTTCTTTGCGATATTAATTTGCCCATGCGTTGTTAGCATTCTTATGCCATGCAGTTAAACAGACAGATATGCAGCAAAAAATGAAAATTTTAATACAGGATTAGAAAAAAAAGGTAACATGCTGATATTTCCTACATTGCCAAAGGACTGAAAAATTAAATGACTTGTGTGTTTTTCAACATGCAGTTAGAGCATAATATCATCCATTGCCATCAAAATGTCATGACTGATGGATCAGCTATGTATAGGATGGGTATACTAAACAGAGTAGTTTATTTTAAATACAAAACATAAAGATATGATATTAATATATGCAAAGTACTACATTTTTACACACCAGGTGTATCTTCATGGTACACAGTATATACATGTTATGTGAATACAGGTACCATATGCTACATATACATGAGGTATTCCTACAGTAGATGCATGTGAACATGATGTACACACACATTTACTGTATTGAAACATGCTTTCAAGTTGATGTTTGGAAGTTTTAATGTGTTCATGCTGTGCATTTAAATTATACACAATCAATGAAAAATGGCATATAATTGGAAATAATTCAACAGCAATTAAATTGAAAGAAGAATGACATTGAGTTCTGAAAGTTGCAATATTCCTTTCACAGCCTAAGAACTTACTTTCTATATGATCTCAGCCATAAAGTTTTATTTGGTTGCATTCTAAGCTATTCTTTTGCAACCCAAATCACATGGAACTATTTTCATCAAAGCATTTATTATTCACACTGAGGAATAATCTAAAGAAACGTTACAATTTCTCATGAAAACGCAGATGGTAAGAGGGTTCCCATTTCCACTGTTTTTATTGTAATTTTCTATACTTAAATGAAACTACAGAGTAACACAAAATTTGAAGCTAAACTCTGTCTTATCCAGGACTACTACATGCTTTGGGGCAATGATAATAACCTACCCTGGCTTAAAAAACACAGGATATACGTGTGTGACATACACGACCCGTGATTTGAAGCCCTCGCGAGTGTGCTGAGGTAAGCAATGAGTTCAAGTAATTTAGGCATGATATAACCAGAAGGCAGCAAACACAATCTCATCTGTCTGTGAGAGTATGGTCTTCGCCAGTCACATAGGTGTTACCGAGGCAGGCAAAAGTTCAGAAGACTTTCTAGCCAGTAAAACAGTTATGAAAACTTAAACATGAAAGATTTGAGTGGAGGCCTAGTTATCCGATCATTGGCAACGTAAACCAGAAGAAGAATCAGCAAAGATGTGCAGTTTTAGAGCACCGGTAGAGCATATCCCCCAAGCCCCACGCTTGCTTTAGTGATGTCAAGCTTAGCAGCTTGAAGGACCTTAGTTTTCATTAGTCATTCTTAGTACAAATCCAGCAAAAGGAGCCTACTCAAAAACAAACAAGTTTTCGGATAAACAACAAATGCAAGGAGATTGAATTCCATTCTGAGGAGGGCACAGTCAGAAGCCATTCTCGAGCATCCAATCGGATGTGACAATCCTTTTAATGAAGAAGCAGTGTTAAGTGGGTTCTCTAAGCTATTTGGCTTTTTCGCTCTCCAAGTACAGATTTAATTTAAACAGAGATATAAGGTCTGAAGGTTCTATTGCATAATTTTTATGGCTGTGCACTGGCAAACTAGTGTTTCTCGAAGAAATCTTCTTGTCTCGCCTAGGATGTGTTTTCCAATCACAGAGGTAGACAACAGCAGAGAAAAAGCACTGTTTGGAGGAAGCACATATGTAGCTAATTGAACACAGAACGCTGCAGTGCATACCTAATGTTTCTAATGCAGATGTGTCTTCTCCAACATACATGTCTCCGGGGACAAGTATAAAGAGGCAATATATTAAAATCGATGTTCATGGAATTGTTATCAACATATGAGTCTTAGTCATAATGCTAATGTTTTATTTCAAGTAGAAAGCAATAATAATTGGACACTATGAGAATTCATGTACTATAAGCAACATCATTTATTATACAATCGGTACAATTAGTAGAGCAAACCCACTTCTATACAAAGCTGCCGGAATGCACTCGGCATGTAATTTTTTGTTTTCAAAAGTCCTTCCAAATTGTAGAATTATCCAAAATGTTTGCTTGGAAGTAAGAAGATGACTTACAGATTCTGACAACTTACATAATAGTCAAATAGCTCCAAGCATAAAAACTGTGCTATATATCAGGAATGCATTTGAGCAAGAGTATACTTTGATCTCTAGAATACACATTTAAATTCCAGGAAGTCATATCTTTATAGAACTCCAGGAGGTGGCGACATTTACTGACATAGTATAAAAGATAAGGTTCAATTTAAGCATTTACTCTTCTTTTTAAAAATTTTAGTCAGTGAATATTTAATATACAATGTCATTAAATAAAGTTTTATTTTCTTCATGCCTCATATGTAACCCATATTTATGAAAATATAGATTAAGAATAAAAGTAATTCTGACTTTGGTCCAAGCACCATAACTGTATAACCATCAATTGTCTTATGCTTAATAATAACAACACCTAAAATATGATATGATGAATTTCTCATGTATTTCTGAAAATTCAAATAATTTAAAGTTTTATATAAAATACATGTTAACAAAAATCTATGCTTCTATCCCAGAACAAACTGCAAATAACTAAATAAGATTTCACTTAAAAATCCCAAATAAGAAGGGACTGAGGTGCAGGCAATCTTGTTAGAACTTTTCAAAGAGCTTGAGGGAAAAATGTGAAAATCAGTGGCAAACACGTAAGTGTGTGGTACAAAATACTATTGAATCTTACCTCTTTTTCACAATTACTATGACAACCAGGAGGAGGAGGATGAACACCAAGATCCCAGCACTGATGCCCGCGATTTTCACCACTCTGTCTGTCTGCTTCGCAGGGTCCGGGATCACCTCTGGTTCTTCTGTTGCTGCTGCTAAACAAATCAGAGAAACAGGTGACTAGAAGCCTCCACCACGGACAGAAGACAGCCCAGGATTCTACTCTAAAGACCTAATCATCGAAGCAGCCCCCAGGCAGAAATGGTCAAAGAAGGACAGGCTTGAACAGCAATAACCTGAACACATGAATCTAGAGATGAGCTCCTCTAAAGCACGAAAGACTTAGGGTCATGACAGGGAAAAGTCTTTCACTCCAGTTTTATTTTGTTGCTCTGTTTTAAGATGAGAAATAAGAAAAAAACCACAGAAATTAAGTTGAAAAGGGATGGTGGGCTACTCTTTTTCAAATGCCTTCAAAATTTAGGAGAAGAGTTTCAGAACTGGTACACTGAGAAGAGACTGGATATAGATGACCGTTCATCAGTTTATTTTCCACAATAACCTCTTGGTGGTCTGTGGTGGCTCATGTTGTTGCCTATAATTGCAAGGCTTGGGAGCCTGGAGAGAGCGTTTCAGGCCAGTAGGAATTCGTTTATAATCCATTAGAAAAGTTGAAATAAATAGTTTAGCACAAGGAAAGAAAAAGTAAGGAATGTACCCAGGAATATTTCACATCCTCTCACTAGATAATAAACATGGGAAGTGACTTTAAGAAGATTATAGGCCCTTCTTTCTTTTTTTTTTTTCTCTCAAAAATCGTGCTCAGCCCTCATGAAGGTACACAATTAAAATAGGAAACTTTAATCAATACATAAGCCCTAGAAAGCTTTGGAAGACATTTTCCTTTTACCTCATTTACCTTGAAACTGGCAAAGAAACTATTATTATCTGTACTTTACAGATACAAAACCCCCGAGGCTTAGAGAATTAAGGCTAGCTTATGAATTGCTGAAGGGCAGAAACAGAATCTAATATATCTTCTTCCTTCTAAGACAGAATTTCTCTGTTTTCAGGTTTGGGGCCCCCACTGCTGAGATTATATACGACAAATGCTGGGCAGTGCTATGGATTAAGCATATTGGAAACCTGGTTTTAATCTCCAATCACAGTGCCTTGGACTTAGAGTTCAGAGACCCCAGCTGAATAAATACGCTACCAATAAGGCCTGTAAACTGAGCCTGTTTATCTCCAGGACAACATGTCTATTCTCTTTAGAAGGTTATCCATTTATTCCTGATTCAATTCTTTCATTTTCAGTTCCTTCACTTGGTTTCTTTCTCTCCCACTCCCAGAGTCTACGATCTCAACGACTGCTCTAGTTTTTTTTTTCCCACTGCCAAGTTGCTGTCATGAGATGAGCATAATTTTTCAAAGTAAAAACAAAAATTAGGAAGCAAACATATCTTTGACTAATGCTTTCATAAGTGTTTTACTTTATATCTAAGCAGAAGTCACACTTTTAAAAAGGTGCTTGTTTGTAAAATAATCCACTGAACCATAATGGTTTCAGTCACACAGGTTAAATATCCCAATAGCTTAGAAACCGGAACCTGTTATTCTCAAAAGGAGACTGCAAGTCCACAGCTAGCTTTTTCTATGAAGTGTAATGCGTTTGCTGGGCAGGGGCATGGCCACTCCTATCCTTACAGCTGAAGGGAACTTGCAGCCTTAATTAGGAATAGGGGTCACTCAGTGCATACTACATGGCCAACTATCTCATTGTCTACAACGCGTTCAAAACTGCCCTAACTCTGCTGGCATTCCCTTCCTTGTGTGGCTTAATGAATGCATACACAAACCCACACACGATGCAATCATAAATACCTAAAGCAGGTGGAGTGTCTTCCTAAATTGCATGCAAAATTCTAAAAGCAAAATGTTTATGGCTTGCAATTATCAAACATTTGGTTTACAGAGATATGCTTTTACACAGGAATAAAACAAAGTGATCTAGGAATCTCCTAAGAGAAACTCATCTATGGGATAATTTCTACAGTTCACTCACTAAAGTCTCCTCTGGTCATGTTCTTTGCTGCACTTGACTCTCACGGGGCAGGGATGACAATCAGTTGGTACTCTGACATACCTAACTTAGGGATTAAATGCCAGTGTTTGACAATCAGTTTTCAGTTCTTGTTTGATGCATGCTTTCTCTCTCTCTCTCTCTCTCTGTATTTATGTGTTCACATTCATGTGTTTACATGGGAACATGGATGTCTTCCTGAAGCGATAGAATTTTTGAAACCGAAGTTCTTGCTCGACTGTTGGGACAGAGATCTACCTATTACAGCTTCTTCAGTGCTAGGATTCCGGCTGAGTGACATCTTTTTACATGGGTGTTAGAGATTTGAACTCAGTTCTTCACTCAGCCCCTCTTGCCTGTTTAGCTTGTGCTTTACCAACAGGGTTACCTTCCCAACCCCAGCAATTTTTGTCTATCCTTGATTAACATGGCATAGTACCATTACATAGACACCATTCTGAGTACACTCGAGATTCTTTCATACTGTGACAAATGCTTTGCAAATATTGTTAGAAAGTATGTGTACACTTCAGTAGTTTGGATGATGATGACTTGGCAAGCAGACTGAGGTTCTCTTGCTTTTACAGGATGTTACCAATTGTATCATCTCCCAGTCAAGGTTCATCTCGTTAATATGTTTTAATTCAATTGTCACATGTAGCATGCCAAAGGAAACTTCAGAACTGATAAATCATTTCAAACATAAAAATGTACACAGGGACAGAAAAAAATGGGCATTGTGAGTATCGGTTCAGAAATAATTTCCTACCCGAAGTAGATTAAATATTATCTATGCTGTATCATTAAAAAACTCACATAAAAATGGTAGGCAAGCAATTTCAAATTCAGAGGATAAAAAAATATTTAAAGAAAGTTTTACTAAAAAGAGTATTTCTGATAAATTGATCTAAATATATTCCTGGGAGTAGAATGTCAAATCTAAAATTTAATGTTTGAACACAGACTGTTAAGCTTGCAGGTTAGTTCCGTGCACAGGGTGTTATGATAATTCATGAACTATGTAAATCCATGTGCAATTTAAAGTGATAATCTGTGGCTTTTTTATTGATGGACTCTATTTATAGTTACCTGGACAAGTATGCTCTGTGGGTCATGATTACAATTCATGTACAGATTATTGACCAATTCTCAATATAATTATCAAACTTGAATGAGAGTCTCTGTGTATGTGTGAGGTGATAGCTCTTTTCCCTGAACTGGAAACTTTCCTTAGAGGATTCACCTGTTATTATTACTAATACTACCAACAACTGTGCTTTTTAAAGGAAAATGTGCAATTTTATTAATCTGTATGCTTTTTTTGAGGAAAAGCACCTTCCTACAAAACTCAGGCTGGCCTCGAACGCATTATGCAGCAGAGTGTAACATGCAATCCTCCTGACTCATCCCACATGGCTGACTTCCTCTGTATGCTTCAATCACACTTATCTCTCTAGGTTTTTGCTTAGTAGAACCAAAGAATATAAACATAATCTTCCATTTTTAGAAGATTCATTAATGGAAATATACAATAGCTTTTAAGTGAACTTTTATTTCCTGTTTTCTTCAAAGACACAGGACACCTATTACAGTGGTTGCATTTCCAGGCCTCATATAATATTTGCATGCACAAAGACAACGGAGAGCATCATTTTCAGAAAGTCAAAAATATGGTTTTATTTGTTAGAGAGCATCCAAAAAATCCCTAGGTTGTCAGAAGCCTAGAGTGGAGTAATTCTTTGCACAGTTGGGGGGGAGGGGTGAAGCCAGAATCTTTTTTTTATTGAGCAAATTTATGAAATACATTTTTTGGGGGAAAGGGAAATAGCTAAAGTAACCTTCTTATATCCTATACTCTTGCTCCCACGAATAAAATAATTTTGTTCCAACTGTAGACCAAAAAAGTAAAGTCACATAAATTTCCATGGAAGTCAAAACTATTCTAATTTCTATGATCAAACGGAATCATTTCCCCTCTTTCATGATGGATATTACAGACGACATCTCGAACAATAGTCTTCTAAGGGATTTTACAACATTTTAAGACATTGCACTCAAATTCTACACATCCTCCTGATGCATGATGGATGGCTCTCCTTTTTCGGCCGTAATTTGGGAAAACCATTCAAATGTATATCAGCCATTCCTTAAAATCCCCAAACAAGGGCTATGACCCCCACTGCAAGCAAGGCAGCAGCGGCTGCAGCACTGACTGACCACTGACTGGAATTCCACGGGTACATTTCTCTCTGTCTGAATACCAGAGGCTGCTGACTTTCCAGACCACTGTTTTCAACACTGTCCTTTTATGGGAAGTCCTCTGCAGTGTTCCTGCTGGTGCCATGACGTCATCTTTTCATGGCATTCTTTAGCCAGAACTTTTTTTTTTTTTTTTTTTTTTTTTTTTTGTAAAATGCCTCCTGTTTTATTCATCCATGCAAAGTAGGTGTCATTTTTAGTTCCTCAAGGGCCTCGGCTTCTTGTTGTGGTTGTCCACACTTTCTTAGTGATGTCACGGTCCCATCACTTCAATTACCCTCCATTCCGATCATTCTCAAAGCCATGCCATTTATGGCCAACATCTCCTTGATCTCCTGACCCTGCAATGGTTTGATTATTGGCTTCTGTCAAAGGTATGATTCTCCTTCAACACACTGTGTCTAGATGTGAGCCTATACGTTCTCCTTACAGCCCCCATCCACTTCCGCCCCCTTGTACTACACGGCTCTGCCACTGGCTTCTTTGAAGCTGAAATCCTGGGCAGCATCCTTTTCTTCTTCTCTTTATCTCTGTATTAACGCATACTTTATTATCCATACCTGGATGATTCTGAATGTGAAGATATTAATAATTATGAAAAGACAAAATGGAAACAGGAATATCTGGGTAGACATGGAAACAAAGCGTCTGTCCTGTGCAAGAATTATAAAGAATTATAAATATTATTCCTTTGTAAGTATCCACTTCCTATCCTTTTTCTGCCCCTCTGCTACATTAGCCCAGACCAGCATCATCTCCCATGTACATAGCAGTTGCTTACTTTTCCTCTGCATCCTGCCTGTCTATCCTTCAGCAAAACACACGTTGCATTTCCTGTATTATGATGGTCCAATCACGCCACCGATTACAGACTTCTCATGGTTTCCCATTCATAACATAAAGATTGTTAAGGCAAGAACCATGTACACTTTGCTGTAATTTTTTGTCTAGCAGGGTTTGGGAAGGAGCCACAACACAAAAATATTAACCGAGTGATAGAAAGAATAGCATTATGCGTGCATAAAACAAACTGAATGGGCATACAAAAATCAGATAGTTTCCTCAAAACATAAGGATTTGTTGTATTTTACTGCTATAGAACTAGTCTGATATAAAGCCAGACACAGAAGGACACTAGTTAGTCTTTCCTTAACAGGGCCGTTTCCATCTTCTGTCCCAAACCAAGTTCAAGTTCATCCCAAGGTGGGACTATTCGGAGAGACATGCTACCGGTTAACTTTAGACTTGAAGAAGTTATCCAGGGTTTAGTCTGTAGAGCTAAGATCTCAGCACCTGCCTGTCATGTCTTATATAGATTTTAGAGCTGTAGTAGTTAAAAATATGAAATGCTATAAGGAAATTGATTTGCTGGCTTTGGGAAATAATGTAAAACCTAGAAAGTAACCCCTGCAACTATGTAAAGAATGACACAGGAAGAAGCGGCTTTGTGGAGCACCGAGTCAGTACAAAGCTTGCATACATATAACCAGACATTTATGAGAGACACAAGGAGCCTTGTGCTACTTTCCTACCATTGTGTTAAAACACGATGACCAAGGCAACCTTTAGAAAATGTCTACTTGGGCTTACAGCCCTCAAAAGGGGAGAGTTCACGATGGCAGAGTGGAGGAAGGAGGGTGCAGATACTGAGGCTGGAGCAGAAGCTGAGGGCTCAAGTCATCTTGAACCATAACGTGAAGCAGAGACAGTGAACTACAAACGACTAGCTGAGAAACCCCCAAAGCTCATTCCCAGTGGCCGAATACCTCCAGCAAGGCTACATCTCCTGAAGCTACCAAAACCAGGTCGTCAAATACTGGCACGAGGAACATTTACCATTCAAACCACTACAGAGCCTAACGTACATTTACCTGCTGCCATTATCCTAAAGATACAATTTACCACTGATCTAAGATAGTGGCATAGCAACCAGATAGAGTTAGTACCTTCTAAAAGAATAACTATATGATGTGCCGTTTAGGGATGTCAAGTTGCTTAATGCTGTGAGGTGATTTTATAAATGGAAATGTATAATAGAACTGTGAGCAGAAGGGATAGCAATGACTAGAGGTCAGCCTTTGAGTCCATCATGCAAGAATGAAAACCTGCAAATAAGCCAACTGACATCACTTAAAAAAATAGTTTTAAAAAAATTAGCAATCTGTCATATAAATAGATAATGACGGGTTTTGTAAAGTACATGTTATTAATTAAATAGTTCGCCACTGCAGACTTCTAAGCCTTAGGGGCATCTTGAAGTATTTATTATTTAACTCAATGATCCTTTGATGTCATTTTGCTTTATCACCTCGCATGATCCTATGATGAAATTTGTTCCCTCTTAGATTGCTGATTATTAGAAAAGGTCATTCAGAGGTTTTGATTGGTGTAGCAAGGAAACAGTCACATCTCATAATTCATTTTATTGTAACAGTTGGGAAATATTTTTCTTGATTAACAAAGAAACTTATAATGTTGAGAATGTAAGAAAAGAAGAGCATAAATTATAAAGAGCATAAATTATAAAGAAGAGCTAAAATTATAAAACATAAGTATGCCTTCCTATTACAAATATTTCAGGCTAATTTCACACAGTTTAAGGTATCCGAGATTTTCGGATTTGTTTTTGTTTAGCAATGATAGCACATAAATGCTACAAAAATTCGAAATAAATAATAGATATATTTTTTCATGAACACATTAGTGTCACATTTCAGGAGTATACTTAAAAATAAAAAAAGCAGAAAGCGTTATTCTGCTTTATTTTCTTTTGAGAACAAATATTTGATTCTACATATAAATTTTTCATTAAGCTTTCTATTTCCTGACATGCAGAAAGTGGGCAAGATAGAACCATGGTGTGCTGTCTTACTTCTTAAACACAGTTGGGTCTAGCCACAATGTTTTCTTGAAAATCTGCCTTGACTTTTCTCTTCCACCTCCTGCTGCATTCAAAACTCAATTATCTTGTTTATATATATATATATATATATATATATATATATATATATATATATATAAAATTTTTTAAATAGGCCCTACTACTTCCCACATCAGCTTTCTCAGATTTTGCCTGTGTTCTGCTACCAAGGTGAGTTTTCTAAAAATGGGAATTTAATAAAATAGCCACTCCAACTACTTCAAACTTTCCCAAACGCAGCTACAGTCAACCCTTTGATCCTCAGCCACTGACAAATATGTTATGTTATCATATACTGTAACTGTCTAGAACCAGTTGTCCATCATCAAATAATCTAGTCACACCTCACTTTACTTCCGGTGTTAGTAATCTGTGACTCAGGGATTATATCCATGTCACTGTGATGGAAACAAACACTGCAAACATTCGGCTTTGCACGACATAACTTGTGACTCATTGTTCTGCCTACCAGCGTTGTATGTAATCTCCACGCAAATGATGTCATATCTCGGCACCATCAGATCTTTCATGTGTTTGAAACATGCTGTTGGAATATGCTCTCTAATATTCACTTGACAAAACTGGCCTAGAGATATTTGAATATTTAAACCTGTTTCTTCTATGAAATGCCAAGTGAACACCTGTCACCTATTTTTGTGACTTAATAATACACACACACACAGAGTGAGAGAGAGGATCCAGTACATACCTCTGGCTGACTGAATTCCCCAAGCAGATCAGGCTGGCCTTGAACTAACAGAGATATACCTCTCTGCCTCTGGAGCACTTGACTAAAGCCACGCACTACCACACCCAGACTTCATCTATTTTTAAGAATTTGTTTTTACCTTTTTGGCTCTACGTAGATACCAACTTGCTGTTTTTTATTTGTGTTGTGAACCCCTTCCTCTGTTGAGCAGCACAAGAGGAAAACATATCTTTGTATTTTAACCTCTAAATTCACCAGTTAAACCTTTATAACTAAAGATCAATAAAAGTATAAACATTTGTTTAATGTGTGTGTGCGTGCGCGCCGCGCCTGTCTGTGCATGAGCATGCACAGATGCTTCTGAAGCCTGTGTATAGACCAGAAGAGGAAGAACTGGGCGCTTACCTTGATCCCTTTCTGCTTGTCACCTTATTCCTTGTGACAGTGAATCGCAGTGACCCTGGAGAGGACTGTCTTTTGGCTACACTGGCTACACCAGAAGCCCAAGCAATTCTTTCTCAGTAAGGCCAAGCAATTCTTTCTCAGTAGCCCACGCCCAGTACTGGGGTCACGCACACACAGACATTTTCAGCATTTTATGTGGATGTTTGGTATCTGAACTCGGGTTCTCACACTTGCACACTAAGCATTCGTACCCAGGCAGCCTCCTTTCTAACACTGCAATACGTTTTATATGATATGGGAGGCTTCATAAGGAAATGAGAACTCACAGCCATAGACAACTCTGAATGCTTTCAGAGTGGATCCCATGAAGTATGCACCATCAGACAGAAAACAATGACACCAACAAAGGAGGGCACAGAATGAGTTGGTAAACGGGGGGGGGGGGGGGGAGGAGCTTAGCAAGGTCTTTGTTCACGAGCTCCTTTCTCTAATTACAAAGCAAGGCACCCCAAGTTCAGGGCTCATGCTATTTCTAGCAAAGTCAGGGAAATCCTTCCTGAGATCTGTACACTGCTTCTGAGGGAAGGTAAGGAGAAGGCCAAGGAGACCTGTTCAGCTCTGTCATTTCTCAAAACAGAACAGCACCCTCTCCAATTCAAAACTCCACTGCAACTTAAAGCAGTTGAACACTGCCACATTTTGGAGTAAAGTGCCCTGAACTCCATGGATTTTCATCTTATTTTATTCATGGTATAAAAGTGAATTATTGTTTTAATATTAACTAAGTAAAATATATTAGTCTATGTTTTATGAGTGGTGCTTAGCATTTAGTAACTTTTCCAAGGCTGAATTTATTAATTTTTTTTTCATTTTTTCCCCTAAAAACTGTAAAAGTTGTGCATGCCATATCTAATCTGCTTCCCCAGCAGCACGGATGGTAGGAGGCTTCTCAGCCCCTCCACTGCCTATGTTCTTAAGCACATAGTTTCTGCACAAGATTCTGGGATGGATGTAAAGGGCTCAGAAGCTGCTTCTGTTCTATCAAAACACGAAATTGCAGGAGTCACTGTTTAGATTTTTCTACTTTTTAAGTCCATCTTGTGATGGCATGACAAGGTTTGAATGGGTTGAACTGAACATGCCATGGTATAGGTACATGTTCTTATTATGGTTCTTTTCTTGAGCATGTTCACTTTTCCTCATACATCTCCCTCTGGGCATCTTCTTTATAGATAAACCATCTCTCTTTTGCTTTCCTTCTAGGCCTGTCATTATGATTCATTCCCCTTTCTCCCTCATAAAGAAGGCTCATGTGTTGAAAACTTGGAGCCTAGTTGGCCACGTTGTGATGAAGCATGAAGGATTTGACCTAACTAATGGCTTCTCACACCATTATTGGAAAGTGGGGCCTGGTTGATGGAAACAGGTTCCTGTAAAGGTCTGCCTCATCCCTGGACTCCTTTTGTATGGTGTTCTCTGCATCTACCTACAACGAGGTGATCCTCTTGGCTCACTACATGCCCTGACCTCATACCCCAAAGCAATAGAGCTAAGTGACCATAGGTTGGAACCTCTGAAATTCTTCTGAAAGTCTTCCTCTATGTTGTTTATGTTGTTTTCTCGGGTATTTGCTACAGCAGTGTAAGGCTGATGAACACATCTCAATTCAGTTACTTTTAAACTTGGACAACCATGGTTTTCTAGCCTATAAATTCTATTCAGATCATGGTATACAGTTCTTTGTTTGGTAAATGATGACAACATCTTGTTAATCTTTATTCATACACTGTCTGGAAAGGTGTTTTGTATGCAGCAATTTTTTTTATTAATTAATTTAATTATTAAAGACTTCTGCCTCTTCCCCGCCACCACCTCCCATTCCCTCCCCCTCCCCCAATCAAGTCTTCCTTCTTCCTCAGCCCAAAGAGCAAGCAGGTTTCTCTGCCCTGTGGGAGGTCCAAGGACCACCCACCTCCATCCAGGTCTATTAAGGTGAGCATCCAAACTACCTGGGCTCCCACAAAGCCATTACATGCAATAGGATCAAGAACCCATTGCCATTGTTCTTCAGTTCTCAGTAGTCCTCATTGTCCATTATGTTCAGCGAGACCGGTTTTGTCCCATGCTTTTTCAGTCCCCGGCCAGCTGGCCTTGGTGAGTTCCCGATAGATCATCCCCATTGCCTCAGTGTGTGGGTGCACCCCTCGCCGTCCTGAGTTCCTTGCTCGTGCTCACTCTCCTTCTGCTCCTCCTTTGGATCGTGAGACTTCAGTCCAGTGCTCCAATGTTGGTCTCTGTCTCTGTCTTCTTTCATCGCCTGATGAAGGTTAATATTCAGGGGGATGCTTATATGTTTTTCTTTGGGTTCACCTTCTTATTTAGCTTCTCTAGAGTCCATAAATAAAGGACATTGAGACTATAATTTGTATGCAGCAATTTTATATTTTGACTCCACAGTCAATACCTGCAGTCCTGAGAGGACTTAGGGGGTGTTTCTGCTAACTCCCACTGTGACGTACTTTCAAGAATGCTTGGTGACCTTTGATTGTGAGTTAATTGCTTTATGTTAGTCTACGGGACTCCTGCAGGCCTGAATTGATCATGCTTTCATCTTAAACAGAATTTGCACCTCCTTGTACCAGCAGCCAGAAGGTACCTATGGATTTAGGCCATCTCTGCCAGCTTTGTATGGAAATCTCTTGCTATGCAAGTCCCATTGCTAGGCTAGCTATGCAACTCCCATTGCTAGACCAGCAATCAAAGCTTCAAAATTTTCCCTACAATGAACACTAAATTATCATTTGGCTTCACCCCCCTGTGCTCCTCTCTCCTCCCCTCCTTTCCTTTTCCTTCTCCCATCTCCCTTCCTCTTCCTTGTAGATGCTGTGAGCTCAGCAATGTGCAAAACAATGTTTTCTCCCCACAGTGGGCCTGTTCTACAGAGATGCCCTGAGCACATAACCTGTTGAACTTCCAGAACAGTAACTGTGATCATGGATTATATTTGTTTCTGCAGTGCTGGGGTTTAAACCCAGGGCATTTTGCATGATTGGCAAGTGTTCCCCTACTGAACCACAACCCTTGGCCTCAGATCATGGATTTCAATCCAGTTTTTTCTTTTACCCAGGACTTACTCTCTTCCCTTAAAACATCAGTCCCATGACCCACAAACAAGATTTTGCTGACAGTATTTCTTCAGCAAATGTGTAACAAACAGATTAAGAGCTGGAACTTGTTAATAAAAATTCAATCATAATTTTAATGTTTAAGATTTCACGATGACCAACAAGCTGCAAAGTGTTGCGGTGCATTAAGTAATAGAGTATATATCACCTATAGTATACTACAAATTTCTAGATTTTTGAAAAAAAAAATCCATTAATGATAAGGTTAAAAACTAATTTATAATTCTAACATATTTTAAGAAAAAAAACCCCACTTTTCACAGACCCACTATTACTTGATATATAATCTATAATATTAAATTAATTATATATAATATACTATTACATGTAGTATAATATATAAATTTCATATATTAACATATTTATAATAATTGTACAATATATAGTTAAAAACAAAAGCTATTCTTCTTGACCTGGTACTTGCCACTTTTACTTGGGAAGAAGTGTGATCAGCCTAGCATTTTTACTGCCTTAAAGACACAAACAAATTAGGTAGGAAGAGGGCAATATATTATTGATGTCAACCTGAATCCCTAACTCATAGAAAGAATAAGGAGGAGATAGAAAGAAATATAAGTGAAGCGGGAGCTAGTTGCATCAGCTCCTCTTAGGAGATAAAGTAAACTAAAATGGAAGAACTGAGAGGGAGCAAGAAAGGGTCACAAGAAGCAAACTTAAGGCAAGGACAACACACTCCCCCTTGCACCTTAAATACACAAATAAGGAATCTGTGGCATTGTTTTATTTTCATCAACTAAAGGATCCCCTCTCCTCCTTACATGCCCAATATATTCCTAGCCCTTGCAAAATTATTACTGGGTAAGATAGATGCTATCTTTGAGTGATTCTGAGTAAGAAGTGCACAAGGAAACCAGTACCCCTTGGTACAGAGAGAGTATATGTGTGTGTGTCCCTGACATGGGGTGTCTTACTCAATCACTCTACAACTCATTTTTGTGAGACATGGTTTCACACTGAATTTTGAGCTCACTCTTTTGGCTTGGGGGCTTGGCTAGCAAGCCCCAGGGATCCTATTGTCTCTACACCTTAGACATGGTGAGTTGAATAAGAATGGTCCCCACAGACTCACATATTTGAATACCTATTTACCAGGGAGTGGGACTGTTTGAAAGGATTAAAAAAAGAAAGTATGTCTGTGTTGGAAGAGGCGTGGACTTGTTAGAGGAAGTGTGTCTCTAGGGGTGGGTGTTTAGAATTTAAAAGCCCATGCTAGGTCTAGTCTCTTTCTCTACCTACTGCTGTTGAATCTGGATGTAAATCTCTCAGCTGCTTCTGTAGTGCCAGGGAAGCTACCATGCCCCCCACTGTGATGATAGGAATACAAGGAAGCCCCTATCAAATGTTTTCCTTTATAAGAGTTGCCTTGGTCATGGTGTCTCTTCGCAGCAGTAGATCAGTGACTTAAGATGCTGGGGATAGAATGATACATCCTCATTGCTGGGCCCACCTTTTCACTTATGAGCTAGGCATTCAAACTCAGGTCTTACTGGCACTTTACTTACTAAGCTACCTCTCTCACTAGCACTGGGACTGAGAAATTCTACCTGTGGAGAGCCACTCAGGACCATGTCAGAGGTGGACAAGAGGGAAGACCTTTCAGAAGATGGTCTGGGGTAGATGGTGGAGCCTCATCTTAGCTTGAATGCAATATATCAATCACTAGCACCACGACTTGGTTGAATCTGTGCAGTTGGCCTTAAAGGGAGTTCAGAGTATTGGAGCCACTTATTTGACAGGAAAAAAAAATCTCATTTCAAGTAATAAAAGAGATGAAAGAATAACAATTCTGCTTTCATGCTTTGGGGAAGCCAAATAATACAATGTTGTACTGGTGGAGGACTAATGAGTTGGGCTACGTTCAAACTAAGGATAGTAAGGGGGCAAGGAAAATGTCAGTAATAGTGATTAGCCCTCTACACACTACTATAGTGTTGAGACATCTCAGTAGCAATGGTCTATTCAGAGTAAAGTGAGTTTGCCTGAAGATTACTGGGAAGTAAAAGAAAGGAGTTCAAATAAAATGCTGGCTCCTGTATCCTATTCACACACAGTGTTTATAGCAAAGAAGGCTACCAATGACTAACTATAACCTTCAAGTGAAATGTTTGTAAATGACCAACGTGGGTAGTTGCAGACATTAGGGAAAAACAACCCTGATAATGTCAGTGGTATTTTTATTTCCCCCTCCCACAAATGGCAGGATCAGAAAAGTCTCTTCCTCAGGGAAAATTCTGGAATATTAAAATGTAGGCATTGCATGTAATTAAAAGGCAAATGCACTTGACATTTTTGTTGGCACAAACTCAGAATGCCAGATCTGGGCCAGTCATCCAAACATGCCATTCAAAGCCTAAGCAGGAAAATTAAAACAACAACAGCAAAAAAGGATTTAATTTGAATATTAGAAAAACAAACAGAAGTCAAGCAAACTCTTTAACAATCTTCACATGATAAGGCTGAAATAAGATCTAAAATACTAAGCAGGACCTACCTCTTGACCTATTTCCACTGTTCTTTCTTGTAAACTCAAGGATTAAAAGTTCTTGTTATTTTGGCTGCTTTTAGTTATGAATTTTATTTTCCTTTTGAGCAGGTCATTTTCCACTAAGGCTTAGATAATTCATTAATCTGGCATATCTCAGGAGAACACACAACAGGGTTTAAATCACATTAATAGAGGTTGCACAGCAATTTTCTAAGGTGTTTATTTACTAAATTAGAGACTGCCCTGATATGGGATGGAGGGACCAGGGTTTTTGGGTTGTTGTTTTTTTTTTTTAAATGATTTTATCTGAGTCACAGCTGTTGCAAGATAATTTAGTGTACGATTTAAATTATTAATAAATGCTTTAGAATTTGAGATTGATTTTTAATCCTAAAATGTCATTTGGCCTCAAGTGAATGAGTAAATCAGAGCCACATTTTTTAAAATCTCCTTCCCTCCCATGGTGTGTGTATGTGTGTGTGTGTGTGTGTGTGTGTGCATGTGTGACAAAGAACAACTGAGATATGGACTAAACTCAGGTCACCAATCTTAGTGGCAAGTGCTTTACCTGGCTGAGACTGGTCCCAGAATTACATCTTGAAATGGTTCTGATAGTCTAAAATTATCCAAACACCAATTTTCCATTGTCAAATTATCACTTATATCCAATGAATAGATTACGTTTGTCCACTTACAGATAATAAGCCCAGTTTTACTTAATATTTTCTCCTAGTCACAACAGGACTTTTTTCATATAAGAAAAGTGCCCTCTCCACCATGAAGCCTTCTCAGAATTTTCTCACCCTGGTCTTCTGAATTTCTTGGCTCTTGTTGATGCTACACCACACACATACACACACACACACAAAAACACCAAATACACAACACATATATGTCATATATCATAGCATGATGGTGGTAGAGTGCTTGAACTTTCTTGTTGCTTGACAAGAATGTTTGACACTGCTGAGAAATCAAAAGCAGATTCTAGGACTTCACAGCCTCTGGGCGACAGCTCTACTCTGCCTTACTTATTTCCTGGACCTACAGTGGAGTGGCTTTTATTTGTCTTATCTTTTCTCTAAGCAAGATGGTGCTGCTGCCCTGTCTCGCCTGGACATCACTATGGAGAGCAGGCTAGCCTGGACCTCAGACCTCTACTTGTCAGAGTCCTGGGATATCAAGACAGAGTTTTAAAAGGAGCAAACAAAGAATTCTGAAGCCTCCCCTCACTGATATTTAAACTTGGGGATTTATGTAACTTTTCCGAATCTTTGTTTCTTTCTATATGGAATGGATTCCTGATATTCTATTATGCCTACTCCACAGGAGAAATGAAGCAACATTGAAGGAAGCTTCGAAGAAGCTGGTATGTTTTCCACATCTGTCTTCTTTGAGGGCACATACCAGCATCTCTACTCTCCAGGGGGAAAAAAAAAACAGATTAAAGAATTACACACTCTCTAAATTCCACACTTTTACATTACTGTTTGGTCTAATTTGCCCCCTGCTGAAACATATACTTTTATAGCATATATGCAAATCGGCTATTAACCTTTTGCCTACAATTCCAAAAGTTTTAGCAGTTGGTAGAAACAAGTGGCCAGCAGCAGGATCATTAGCTTTCTAGTACTCTGGGCCATACCTTTTTCTTCTTCAAGGTTACATTAGGCTTTCTATGTCCTCATTGTAGTAGTTTAACTTTTGGGGGGATCTTAGTAATTGTGTACCCACTTTTGGCTTCTTACTCTTCGGTTCATATGTACGTGCCCATAGACTTTCAACAATTGACTTCACTGTCCTTTGAACTTTTGTTTGTCTGTTTTTTCAGTTCCCAACTCCTGAGCTAAACACTCACAGGCTTCTTCCATTTACTCTTTGGCTACCTTAAAGGTACTATGTTGGGGAATATTATTTTCAGGTGTGTGACTTTTGTTTATGCATTTGTTTAACTCTGTGAAGCTATGTCACTGTGAGTGTCTAAAACACCTGATAGTCTTAATAAAGAGATGAATGGCCAATAGCGAGGCAGGAGTAAGGTTAGGACTGGTGGGTGAGAGGATAAATAGGAGAAATATGATAGAAGGGAGAATGAGGAACAAGAGAACAAGGAGAGGAGGACATCTGGGCCCAGTCACCCAGCCAGTCACCCAGTCACCCAGCCAGCCACAGAGTAAGAAGGAAATTATGATATACAAAATTAAGAAAGATAAAAGCCCAGAGGCAAACAGTAGTCAGGATAATTTAATATAAGAAAAACTGGCAAGAAACAAGCCAAGCTAAGGCCAGGCATTCATAACTAAGAATAAGCCTCTGTGTGTGATTTGTCTGGGAGCTGGGTGACAGGCCTCTGAAAAAGCCAAAATAATAAATCCTCACATAATAGTAGTAGGTTCCTTGCTCCAAATGAGTCCTTAGGTATAGAGAAAGGAAAATGTGTATGTGTTCTGAAGGGAACCCAAACGCATGATTATCCAGAAAGACTGGGAGCTCTCTGAAGTTGGGCTCAACATGGTACATGCCAGCTCCTCTTTGCGCACTGGCTACAGTGTGATTTGGCTTCTTCCTGATTTCACCAAGCCTTTTCTCTATGATAATATGCCTTCCACAGACCTCCTAGTCCTACTATATTTTTACGTATTTTGGGAGACTAGACAGCACAGCTTTTCTATGGAAAACTTTTTGTATTAGTTATATTTTTGTTGCTGTGATAAAGCACCATGGCCAAGGCAACTTACAGAAAAAAAGAGTTTATTTGAGCTTATGGTTCCAGATGATTGGAGTCTGTTATGGTGGGGAGGCATTTTATCAAGCAGTAGGCATAGCAGCTGGAATAGAAGCTGACCAAGGGGGGCGAAGGGAGGGGGAGAGGAGAGAGAGAGAGAGAGAGAGAGAGAGAGAGAGAGAAGAGAGAGAGAGAGAGAGAGAGAGAGAGAGAGAGAGAGAGAGAGAGAGAGAGAGAGAGAGAGAGAGAGAGAGAGAGAGGGGTGGGGAGAGAGAACACTAAAATGGCACGAAGTTTTGAAACCACAAGGCTGCTTTGGATATCCTCCAGCAGGGCCGTACCTCAAGACCTCCCCAAATAGGACTGCCAACTAAGGACCAACCAAGTTCTGAAATATATGATTGTATGGGGGACTTTCTTACTCAAATCACCACACCTTTTCTACATTTTACATATCCTCAGTAGATTTGGATTTAGATTCTTCCTAACCTTAGTTATGAATAGATACTTCTAAACCAAATACCCTAACAAAAGAAAGAAAGAAAAAAAAAGGAAGGAAGGAAGGAAGGAAGGAAGGAAGGAAGAAAGAAAGAAAGAAAGAAAGAAAGAAAGAAAGAAAGAAAGAAAGAAAATGCAAATACTCAATCTCATTCTCAGAGCATTTTCATTTGCTTCAAAAATACTGAACAACTTTTTTGATGTCCAGCGAACTGAGAAGTGGGGCTGAACAGGAAAGGCCAAGGAAGAGTTAAAACAGAGACTACCATCTGAAAGTTAGAGCATATGAAAAACAGATCCATAAAAATGTTTTTATACTTATTTCAAAATGGCAAAGACTAAGTTCTAAGCGTCTTGATTTGAAGTTGCAGTGGAGAATTAATGAAGTCATAGCCTCTACTTTTCTTTTCCTTACTACTTTCTTTTGCAAGAATAGCAAACAATCCCTTCAGTTCTGCTAGAACAAAATGTCTTTTTGAAAATGTTTTCTCCTTCAGTCTTTTGTCCTTCGTTTCCTCTCGCCAAGGCACATGCTGCTTCACGTTTCTCGCCTGTAACACAGGAGCCATAGCATGTTTGCATAAGCTACTCTCCTGTTTGCTGAAAATGCCTGTAAGTTTATGGACCACTTGTGAATGTCAAGCTACAGTCATGGTGAAGTGAACTCAGCACATTCTAACTACTGTGCTTGCCAGAAAGAGGCTCAGAGTCAAAGGACTCCTGAGAGCACAATGAATAATGAGCAAGGCTTCTCTTGCAAATGGGCGGATTTCAGGAGACCGAAGGGAACACAAGGTTCCTGTGCACAGTAATGGACATGCCTAGAAGGTGTAGGCCTCATTAGTAACCGGTGAGACCTGAAATCATGCTGACAGGTGCATCATCCTATTTGAGCTCAGATTGTGTTATATGCATAGGAAAATTATTCTTATTTTTGAAAACTATCCGTAATGGTTAAATTTTTTGTCAATTTGACACAGGGAATCAATTGGGAAAAGGTAACTCAATTTAAAAAAAATGCCCCTAAAAGACTGACCTGTAGATAAGTCTGTAAAATATTTTCTTGATTTATTTAATGATTGATATGGGAGTGCTTGGATCACTGGGTGGGGTCATCCTGAGCAAGTGGACTTGGGTGGTAGAAGAAAGCAAACTGATCACCCATGAGAAGTGAGCTAGTGTGCAGGGTTCCTCCATGGCCTCAGATTCCATTCCTGCCCTGATTTCCCCCAGTGATGAAATGTAATTGACATGTTAGATGGTTATTCCTTTTATCACATCAATATAAAGTAACCCAGGACAGGATCCTTTTATCACAAAGAATTTAGTAAAAAGGGCTAACCACCATGTACCCTAGCTGGGAGGGAAACTCTCTCGGAGTTTGAGCTCCCCTAGCCTTACATGCTATGTACCACTGCAATCTGTCTTCACACGATCCTCACACTTGACTGAAGATGTGGACCAAGGAGACATTTGACCAATGTGGGAGGGCTTCACTTCACAATGTGTAAAAGAGATGGAAGGTTGCTACCTTTATTTGAGGTGACATCTGCAGGGAAGGATCAAGTCTCCAAAGAGTCTCAGAGGAGCCATGGGAAGGTAAGGCTAGCAACAGGAGAATGAAGTGTCCTTCAATAGAACTTCAAAGAAGTCTAAATATAGAAAAAGGCTTCTCATAGCGGTGAAAATCATAGGCTACATTAACTCGCTCAAAATACCCACACTTATCATTTCTTCACTGTTATATATTGCTGCAGTTTTCTGTCTGGGTAGAATAAGACCTTGGACAGCTGTATTTACAGTTTGAATTTTTGGTCTGATGGAAGAAAAGGGACTTGGTTAGGAAAAGAGAACCAATATCAGTTTTTGTGAATCTGAAAAGTCTCTTGGTTCTTAAAATGATTATTATAAATCATACTTTTCAACAGCAGTTTTAAAAAATAAATAAAATATTCTTAAAACGAGGATACAAAGGGGTGACTTGAAAACGGGATAGATGTGGACAGAGTTGGAGGGAGGAGAATGAATACATTCAAAACATGTATGGAACTCCCAAAGAACTAATAAAAATAAAGAAATGTACAATTGTAAAAGCTGGGCTTTCTTTTTCATCCCTTGACCACTGATTTACAGGACTCAAACCTGACTAGACCCTGGATATAGTTGTCACTTAGAAAAAGTGATTTGAAAATTATTTCACAGGAAGGGTTTTGTAGCCTGAATCTTTTTTCCATTTGCCTCCTGTTCAAAACTCTACTAAATTATTCTATTATAGTGTTAATGTGCAAACTGTATTGTTATGTATAGGATAAATTATGGCTTTTAAAAATTAAAATAGTATGGTTTCCTTATTGCAAGTTTGTCATTACCAAAAAAATTGTCTAAGTTCAATACCATAACACATTATTTGAGTAGCATACGTGTATAGGATCTTAGGTTGACTGGTGTTTAAATTCACCAAAAGAGAATTTTCAGAGAACTCTGGGCAGTACCCCACAGAAATGCCACAGGTTTTTGTTTGCTTATTTGTTTGCTCTGTTGTTCTGTACAGCTGAATAAAGAGAGCCCCTTTTGGACAGGACCACATTAAGGGTCCAGTTAAGAGAAGAAGGGACACATGGAGTTATTGTTTGAGATCAGTGGGCCCTGGTCTTTTGAGAATTTCTGTGCCCTAAACATAAATATGGAAACCAGCCCTGCTCTTCAGAGACCTCATTCTGTCTGACATGTCTGAATGACCTCATTCTGTCTGAATGTCCCCACCAAGGTCACACTGATGTACTATGACTGTGAGTAGAAACTCCATCTGATGTATTTGGAGATGGGAGTGATTTGAGGTCATGAGGATGGGAAGAGGCCATGTGAATGTGACCCTATAAATACATTTGTGGCTTTATAGGAGGAAGAGAGAGTCAAGTAACCAAGAGGGATGTCTCGTTGTATTATTGCGTGCACTATCTTGGAGTACCCACTAGCAAGAGGCCCTCTGCAGAATCAACTATGGGATTTTAGTTCAAAGAGATGAATAAACGAAGACCAACCATTGTAAGACATTTGACCTGTGGTATTCAGTTAAATCAACAGCAAAGAGACTAAGATTATTCCTGCTTTTAATGAAAGAAAGTCTTGTTACATGTACACTGACTTCTGACTTTGAATTTATACGTTTCTGAAATTAAGTAATCAGAATGAAATTTCTCTGGAAGCTAAGTACACAGTCTCTGTCGCTCTAACCTTCTCTGCTGTTCCTCACTCTGAATGGATGTTTCTTCCCTTCTGTTCCTCCGTTTCATATTCTCTTTAACACAGAATGTACTCTCACTACATCTCACTTTTAGTTATAGATTTGCATTAAAATTCCACTAAGATTTATTCTCTTAAAAATATGATTAAAGCAAATAAACATATCACTTTTCTTTTTCTTTTTTTAAAAAAAGATTTGTTTATTTATCTTGTGTACAGTATTCTGCCTTCACGCATGCCTGCAAGCCAGAAGAGGGCACCAGATCTTTCATTGCAGGTGGTTGTAAGCCACCCTGTGGTTGCTGGGAATTGAACTCGGGACCTTTAGACAAGCGGGCGGTGCTCTTAACCACTGAGAAATTGCTCCAGTCCCTCACTTTCCTTTTAATATGCTTTTAATAAAGATGACTTCATCTCTTACTAGTTTTAAGTAGAGAACATTTCTAGGGCAATCAGAAAAGTTGTCACAGATTTTAGTCTCTATTTGTTTGTGGTCCACCTCCCTTTAAACAGACTCATAGTTCAAAGCCCTAAAACATTCCCAGTCGTAGCAGGAACTCATTCTTCGGGTATGTAACCTGAACGAACACACTAAACAGAATTCCTTGCGTGAGCCCAGCATCCATCTGGACACATCTGATCCCGCTGCTTCGCTGCATATTTAGTAGACTTCTACAAGCGCGTGACCCCACGTACTGGCATTGTGTGAGATGATGTTTGCAGTGTTAGAGTGTTGCTACGGCATCAGCAAATCACGCTCCCAGGGAATCTCTTGTTTACCAGGAATGTTTTCAAGAACACGGAAAGGATTGATGGCTGCTGTTACCATGTTTACACGAACAATAAATGTAAAATTAGCATCAAGTATGTAAATTAATGAGAATATTTTTCCTGATGTGCAGGACCAGAGCTGAATTTTACATAATCTCTGATAACATGCTGAATTTCTCAGTAGACTGCAGCACTCATGGCAAATTTTGCATGCATTAGGAGTGGCCACAGAAAGGTGGCAGGTGGGGGCGTTATCTGTGAGCTGTAGTTTTTGCATTTCCAGCTATGGTCACATCAGTCTACTTTATTTTACAGTGTAATACATGTATATCATCAATGCAATACAGTAAATTATACCGAGCTGTTCTAGTTAGTGATGCTATTGCTGGGACGGCATACCATGCTCAAATGCAACCTGGGATGGAAAGTATTTATTAGTTTACATATCTGAAGTCATAATCCAGAGGGATGCCAAGGCAGGAACTCAAACTGGGCAAAGACCTGAAGGTAGGAGCTGATGCAGAGGCCATGAAGCCCCTACTAGCCTGTATCTCATGGTTTACTCGGTCTGCATTCTTATAGCAATTACCAGTCCAGGCGTGGGCCCCACCCACAGTAGGATGGCTCCTCCCACATGGACCACTAATTAAGAAAATACTCTATAGGCATGTCTACAGCTGGATCTTATGGAGACATTTTCTCAACTGAGGCTCCCTCCTCAATGATGATTCTACCCTATGTCAAGTTGACATAATACTAGCCAGCACTTAAGTCAAAGGCATTTTCCATTCTTTTAAAATGAAATTATCTCAAAGTATTCCTAGATCCCAAACAAATGGTGAAACATACTTTTGCATTCGGCATGTATGAACTTGGCTCATGATACAGATTTGCATAAGACATTCTCCCCCACAGAGGCCAGGTTTTGTTTTCCTTCATTAGTTTGTATGAATTCATATTCCAATGTCTCTGAGAAAGATTGTTTTGTCCAACCTTTGTTATATCAAAGTCATTTAAGATGAACCTCAAAGGATGCAACACATAAATCTTTGGCTAAATTTTTCTACCTTATGGAAAAAGAATAAGTAAACACATTTAAATAAAGATGAAAATCAATGTTTTTTAGATGAGAAAAGTCTGGTTTTATTCCATCTGTATAAGATGCTGACTAAACACTGCGAGGAAAGGTCATAAAGTAATTTTGTGTGTGCATCTAGGTTTCCTGCAGCCACTGTATGGTATTTCAAGTCTGGTAGCTAAAATATTATACCCTGATTGCAGTTCTGAGAATGAGAAATCCAAAGGCAGCACAAAGGGGTCAAACCAGATGTCAGTTCGTCCCAAGACTTTAGGGGAGCATACTTTCCTAACATCTTCCTGCTGCCTGTGGCTGTGGGCACCCCTTGACATGGAGCCGCATCACTTGGATCTCTGCCTCTGTGGTCATGGTCACACTGATATGAGAGACAAGTGACCCTTGAAATTTGTTCTCTGCCCTCCATACATGCACACCACAGCACAACACGCATAGTGTACACGTACAATTCCCCAGGCACTGGAGAGATGGCTCAGTGGTGAAAAGCACTGAAGGCCCTTTCAGAGGCTCCAGGATCAGTTCCCAGCCCCCACACGGCAGTTTGTATTTGTCTGTAACTCTAGTTCCAGGGGACCTGATGCCCTCACACAAACATGCAGGCAAAACACCAATGCACATAAAAATAAAATAAATTTTAATTCTTCAGTCACATATGAAATAAATGAATGTAATAAAAAATTTAAAAATATTTTAAAACATAACTTAGAGAGTGATGACTACGGTTGATGTCAAACTCAGGATACGCATAGGAAGCATGAACATATGTGCATATGTGCATATACATACCCCTCTAAAATTACCAACTGACATATCTGCCAGACCTAGGCAGGCATATTTCTATAACATTGTGCTTAACTTTTTTTTTTAATTTGTTGCTTGCAGAATCCAATCTTCACTCACTCATTTAAATTTTTGCTCTGTGATTTGTCAGGCTTTTCTTCTTGGTTCTACACTTCACTTTTTACCCACTGGTTAATTTGTCAAGTGATCTCCCTTCATATCAGATAAAATCAGTCTGGTCATGATGGCTGTTTTCCAATAGCCAAAATAGCCAAAATGATTGCACTTGTATTAAGGGTGGAAATCTCAACATATATAAACTAATACACTGTGAAAATGTATCCAGAAGGAAAAAACAAACAAACACATGACTTTATGATCTAGGACAAGTGATTCTACCTGCTTTCAAGACCCGGGTTTCTCATCTTTAAAATGAGAAGAGCCATTCCTGCTCTGTGGATTTGTTTTGAAGATAAGTGAATATAGAGTAAAGTACCTAAACGTTCTCGGTACTCACTCAACACAGTTATCACTACTACGAAAGGGAAGTAAGAAATTACTGGGACGTAATACATCTTCTTTGCAATGCTACATAATTTGAATGGAGCATAATTGTGCATGTTCTTATTTACTGGCTTTTTCACAAGAGTCTTTTTGCTGTTGTTTCTTTGCGCTCCTCAGCAGCTACCTTCCCACTGTGCGGAGCAGAACATAGCATCAGTGACGCTGGCCTTGACCCAGAACTCTAACCAGTGCCCCATTTCGTTCACCCGTTTAATAAATATTTTCTTCATCTGCTGTGTCACCCGTGGGGGCAGGCTTCAACAAATAATTTCAGTGTAACATAGTAAAAAGGACAATGACTCCTTTTCTTAATCCCTCATATCAGATTTCCCAGGGGAGTTTTCTTGACAGCTCTCACCATCAACCGCTTCCTTACTGCTAACAGATAGTTTTCCTGGCAGAAAGGGCAACATTTACAGAGGTAAGTTGATCACGATGTGTTTATCCACCCCATCCTGGACTATGTATGTGTTAAGTCAATAATTCTACTACCATATTTCCCACTGGGCATCTTTCTAGATAGTCAATAAACAGGTATGTACTGGCTGGGCATTCATTACCATTCACTGAAGAAATAAATGTGAAGTCAGTCATACAGTGTGACGATCACATGACATGAATAACACATCTCCCACCTTCCGAGTTCAGGGTCTTCAGAAAACTAGACAGATGCCTAAAGAAGTGACCTTTTAAATTCTTGTCCACAGCCTCTTCTACCAGTTCATCTTCAGACTACTGCTCCCTTGGAATACGTTATCTTATCAAAGCCTTTTGTGTGACTGAAACTGATAGGAGGCGGGCACCTTGACTTTCACAGGATGAGTGTGGCGCATCAGAGAGCAGCAGGGTTTGTCTTTGAGAAACAAGTACCCATCAGGTTAGCCTTCTATTATCCTAAGTCAGAAATCAAGTTCAAGAAGAACTATACTTCTCAAAAAGATGCCATGCCAGTCTCACACCAAGCCTTTCATGTGGAAGTTATCTAGGCCTCTGAGCATTGTGTCATGGACCAGAGCACTTCTTTTTAACCCTCCGCAAATATTTCTTAGACGGATTAGGTTCAAAGACATAAACTGAGTGAAATGACAAGGGAAATGACAAATACAAAATAAAATGCTATATTACAGATGAATTGCTGCAAGATCACCATACAGGGAAGCTTAGTAGGAAAAAAGAAATTGAGACAGAGTCGTATTACTGAAGCCAGGGCAACCTTGAACTCTTGATCAACCTGCCTCAGCCTCGCAACTGCTAGGACTGCAGGCATGCAACATTATACGCATCAAACAGTTGACATGAAAAATGGAAATAAAACTGCATGTAGGAACTCAATATTTAAAATGATGGTGAGGACATGGTAATTGGAACAGAAATAATGGAATTCCAGTTTGGAATATGACTACTTATCTCATTCAGCTGTATTTATAGTTTATGTAACCTAAACATGAACAAATCACTTGGCCAAGGCCACAATGTGTTGGAAGACCCCAGATCATCACATTCCATCCTGGTACATAACATAAACTTTTCTTAGGTGCAGTTAAAAAAATAATGGTTACACCTGGTTTGGAAAATGAGAAAAGTACAAGTATTACCCAAGTGCCCTGTAAATACTGTAGAATCAAAACTGGGGATCCACAGGAGGAGGGGATGTGAAGTTAAATGGACCTACATCCACGGAAGAAGGGGTGAAGTGTGGGTAAGAATGGATGGAATAATGACATCCTGGTGGTGCTGTTGGAGTAGGGAGCAAATGATGAGCCATGAAAATGCCAATTCCACACTTTTGCATTAATTATGCCCCAACTCCTAATAAACTATCCACCCTTAAATGTTTCTCTGTTTCACAGTGTTTGAGCTTGCCCTTAGTTTTGTCTTCTTTTCAATTTGTGGATCTTGAACTTAACAAAGATATTTACCTCCATATTACCATCCCAATAGGAAGAAAACTGGTAATGTCCAATGTCTGTCTGATGCAGCTGTCAGGAGCCGTGTCCCCCCAAATTATTACAGGAAGCACCACCGTGAGGAGTTTTTGCAGAGGGCTTCACTTCTCAATTGTATTGAGAATAGTCTCATTGACCAAGCCTATCTCACACCCAAATTAACTGTTAATAGAGAGTTATCTGTTAACGGAACCTGCCTCACATTCCAAACTATCTAGAGAACTAGGTGGGTCACCTTGTGACTTCCCGACCAAGGAATCTTGACCTGACCCATCGTAACCTCTTGGACGTGATGGGCGTGGACCACGTGGCAAGGTCCCATGCCCCAGCCCCCCAAGGTCCCCATCCAGGGGCTATATAAGCTGTAACCACGACCCTAATAAACGGAGGCTTTGACAAATACGCTTAGCCTCCTTCCCCTTATCAGCCTATGTCTTTCAGGTGGTGCCTCTCCGTGACCCTGGAATAACTGGCCAGCCAGGCGGGTTACAAACCCTAGACAGAGTAACCCGTCGAGGCGGCTACATGCAGCCTCCTTGAACTCGGTGTCTTTTTTCATTTATATTTATTTTTTAATGTGTCCTCCCCAAGTGTTCTCCAAGTATGAAAATCTACCAAGTAGCCAGTGTGGTGGGGTTCCACAGATCGGGGTGAAAGTAGACCCACATAAGGATTCCTGTGGAAGGCAGATGTTATTTGAACATTTCAAAATCTCTGATGTTCTTTGCTTACTCTCATCTCAAGGCCTGTTCCCCATTTCCAGCTCCTACACAGGGCAGCCCCAGAGGCTACCTAGAGCTTCTTGCTATGGCTAGACTCCTAATTCCTTTCCCCTCACTTATCCTTCTCTTCCAGTCTATGTCTGTTGAGTTTTGCTCTAACCCAGCCTCCTGTGTTTGAGTTTCTCTGTGCTGTTTTTCAATTTCTTGTGGTTTTCCTCCTCCTGGCTTCTAGTTCTGTGTGAAAGATGAGGCTCTTTCCCACAAATGTAGCCACTTATGGAATTCAGATCAGCAGACGTGCTTGGTTTCAGGTTTGTACGCGTCACCACACCAAGAGGCTCATCAGTCATACTTCCTGAGGACTGAGGGACGGTCCCAGAGATGTTCCACTGCATATATGTGTTGTTACTCATAACGACACGATGACCTTTCCATTATAAAGTACAGGAAAGTTAAGGAAATACCAAATACAGCTCATTCAACTATCGGGAAAACCTTTCCCTTTCTACGAAAGATGAGGTGATTCGGCAATTACTACTTCTGAGTTGAAAGGCCTCCAAGGTTTGGTAGGTTCTACATTTTTAATATTTTAGTTCAATCCCACGAAGAAAGGAATCAGGAACATTTGTCACAGATGTGCATCTAGTGACCAGGGGAACACCAACCATATGAAGACCAAAGCGTCTTAGCATATTTGCCGGAACTTTCGAGGATAGATATTTTTTGGAACTCAATTGGGACACCCCAAAACCAGTTTATGTTATGTAAGCTTTTGGGGTAGAAAGGAGTTATGTGAAGATAATATGAAGATGGTGAGAAGTGGAGGAGGTGAGAGATAAAGGACCAGCCAGGAAAGGGGACTTATTTTACACGTTTCTACCTCTTTTCTAGTTGTCCACACTGCTCAGGAAGCATAGTAGGGAAACTTGACTGATTTGGGAAGAACGATGATGCACCTAGGCTTGGGCATATAGCCTCTCAGTTGGAGAGTGGCTGCAGTTACCAGCACCTGACTACATTGTACCATAAAATCAAGGAAGATGGCAGCAATCACTTGCTTTAGGAAAATCGTCTTTTATCCTGTCACTTGTATAATTTTTAATAAAACGATGATTAGCCTGTAGCCCTCACCCAGACACAGAAGAAGCAAGATGTGACTACCTTGCTGAAAAAGGTATCAAGCCACGTGGCTAATTCAGACAAGACCTATGGGCTAATGACAGACATCTCTGTCAACAGAATGGTGCTTGGTCAACAAATGGTGCCCAACCTGTGGACAACTGAATCCACATAAAACCTGAAAGAACTTGGGAAGTGATTCTAGACATAAAATGATGGTGTCAAGTATGGCTTCTGGATAGCAGCACTTTCCTGGGTTTTGTTTTGCTTGCTAGAGGCTTCCTGACTCAGCTTTAGCTGCAAAACCTTGCCGCTCTTTAAAGAGGTCCTGCCATGAAACACTTAAATGGTGTTGATGAAAAGCTGACTGCATGCTTTTTGTTGGTGGCAGGGGCCTTGAAACACCATAGAGTTGTGGCAATAAACATGGCTCCAGCCGGTACTTCTGCCATGAGGCTAGAATCTGAAGAAAGCTAAGGAATGGGCTGGATCCAACCATCAAAGCCACAGCTTTAATCCTAGCCACACTGCTTAGCAAATTAAAGACTCATGTGGTCAGTAAAAGAGAGGTCTACAGAGCCGGGAGGTGGTGGCGCACGCCTATAATCCCAGGAGTCGGGAGGCAGAGGCAGGCGGATTTCTGTGAATTCGAGGCCAGCCTGGTCTAGAAGAGCTAGTTCCAGGACAGGAACAAAAAAGCTTTGGAGAACCCTGTCTTGAAAAATCAAATAAAAGAGAGAGAGAGAGAGATGCAGTAAAGATAAATTCAAAGACAAACAAAACCTCTAAATTGTTTACAGTGTGTTTAAAAATATATTCAGCCTTGGGAGAGGAAAAAAAAGATTAAAGTCCTTAAAAGAAAAAAGAGAGTAGTTGGGTGTGGTGACACACACCTTTAATCCCAACACTTGGAAGGCAGGGGCAGGCAGATCTCTGTGAGTTCAAGGACAGCCTGGTTTACAGAGTGAGTTCCAGGACTGCCAAAGATACACAGAGAAACCTAGTCTCAAAAAGCCAAAAATTAAAAATAAAAGAAATAGAGTTTAAAATAAAGCCACTTAAAGATGGAAAACACACAGAGAATCTGGATACTGTATATTATTATGTTCTCTTTCAATTGTTTGAAGGCCGAGGAAGGAGAAAAAGCTGCTAAAAGACATTTGATTATAAATGCTGCTGGATTAATCCTACACACACACACACACACACACACACACACATATATAAAATGCTTTGACTTTAAAATTTAAGTCAAAAGATATGTTACTTCAGAAAAGAGGTTTTGCTTTTATTTCCACAGGAAATGAGGGACTGCGGATTCATTCTGTGTTAAGAAAAATCAGGTTTGACCAAGGAAGACCCCCTGAGAAAACTCCGATAGAAGGTTTGGCCCAGATGTCTGAGTTCCACATCCAGAACAGTTCAAAGACTGCTGCCTGAGATGATCAAGCCTCACAGGATACTCCAGTCAGGACTTGATCATAATTCTAAATTTTCTTTAGGTCCCCATAAGATTATCAGTGCCCCTTAATCAGCAGGAAGTAGCCGGGAAAACTATGCCCACATCCCCCCCCCCAAAAAAAATGAACTATAGA
Source organism: Chionomys nivalis (assembly GCF_950005125.1). Lineage (NCBI taxonomy): Eukaryota > Metazoa > Chordata > Mammalia > Rodentia > Cricetidae > Chionomys > Chionomys nivalis. Next base: position 39,263,660 of record NC_080087.1, on the reverse strand, counting down.
TATTTCCTTTGTTTAGAATGTTGGTTACAAGTTGTTATGGATAATGGTCAGAAGAAAAGCTAAACAAAGGATATTAGATTCGGAGTTCTTGTTTTAAAAAAAGAGGAGGGGGGAGTACCGTAGGACAATAGTCTTTTATCCTGTCACTTGTATTATTTTTAATAAAATGCTGATTGGTCAGTAGCCAGGCAGGAAGTAGAGGTGGGGCAATGAGAACTCCGGCAGAGGGAAGCACACCCAGCCACAGAGGAAGGAAGATATGATTACCTCACTGAAAAAGGTACCAAGCCACGTGGCTAACAGACAAGAATTATGGGCTAATATAAGTTATGAGAGTTAATAAGAAGTCTGAGATAGTAGGCCGACAAGTTTACAATTAATTTAGACCTCTGTGTGTTTTTTAGGACTTAACAACTGTGGGAACCAGGCAGGACAGAGACCTCAGTCAACAGAAGATGTCAGGGTTAGAATGTGAGCAGCTGACTGATAAATACCTCTTTTGAAATACTTCATGCTTCTCTTCAAAGTTCTCAGGGCCAAACCCAGCTTCACAGCTGTCCCGCCTCAAGATCCCTGATGAAACCAGAGTGTGTCTGCCATGACTGCAATGCAGACAACTGTCCTTGTGGCTTACACATCAATTCAGACATTACATGAAATGATGGGGGCATAGTTACTGAAAGAGGAAGAACAAGGAGCCTTTGAAGGTCACTAGTCACAGGTCAGGAACAGTTGACACATCTCTGTGTCTGTCCAAGGTCCTGTGAGCACCAAGGAGGATGTGAGCTCTTTTGATGACACCCTTCTTCACAGAAAGGGAAATAGTCCCTTCATGAAGGACTCCCTCCTTGAACACAGACTAGCTTGCTAGTAAAAACTGTGCCTTGCCAACACCCATCTCAATTATCTTCAAAATGAAATTATAGAGGCTAGTCCATTTTAAAAAATCCACAGAAATAGCTATACACACAATTATTTAACTGTAAAAAAGAATTCACTTCATTAGAGGGAAGGGATCTAGGTAATCCCATCAGTACCCTTCCGTGTCTTCAGAAATAGCGCAGCAGGACAGAAGAGCAGTGCTATGCATTCAATAATTAAGTTTTGATCAGCAGAATCTCAGTTAGAAAAGTGTTCAGTAAAGCTTTTCTTTGATAAAAAAAAATCAGTAAAATTTTCATTGATAAAATATATTTATACATTTAACAAAAAAGCTGTATTCATTCATTAGTGAAAAATATTAAATAGTCAGATTACTGTAAATTCCCTGGGCTTAGGGACTGTAATAAAATAAAAATGACAGTTCAAGTTTTATGAAACTGATAGTCCCCTTAATACGACTAAACAGCTATTGGAAGGTAAAAAAAATAAAAGAAAAAAGAAAAAAAAAGGAAAAAAAACCCTGCTGAACTGGTATAATTTTTAAATGGTACTTTCTCTTTCATTTTTAATTTCAATAAAACAGAGTAGGTGATCTTAAATTATGAGTGCAGGGATTTATGACTGAAACATGAATTGGATCGTGTGAAGTGGATGAACTTAATAAAAGCTCATGGACCAGCTGAGTGACATGTTGAAATCGCAGTGAGAAATGAAAGGCATAGGTATCCAGAGTAACAGCAGGTGTTTCGTGGCGGTGTCAAGAAAGAAAAAGTGCACAAGCAAGATGAAGGGAAACAAACGCAAACATTTTGAAACTCTTTGTGGTGGTCACAGAAAACTTAGTATATCCTCTTCCCCTGCATAAAACACAGCCTACCACAACAGTGATATTAACAGACCTTTTAGCTAAAAATTACTGACTCCCTCCGTGCGCTCTGCCAACGTCACCTGAGTACAAGATGACGATACGGGAGTGATGCATTGTAAGAAAAGTCAAAATTTCACTTTCTGATCTGTCACTGAAGTTGCACTCATTAAAAAACAAAACAAAACAAAAACAAACAAACATCATGCTCAAGTCAAAGGGGACAAAACTAAGGGCAAATCTTCAGTAAGACAGATGTTAAAAAAAAGAGCAAGGGTGTGGACATTATCACTCTACAGCAAGGTCCTCAGGAAAATATTGTGTTTTGTTCTTCTAATTATAATCGAGGCTCTATATCAGTGAGTCTCAGCCTGTGGGTCACGGCCCATGGTGGGCATCAAAGGATCTTTTCACAGGGGTTGCATAAGACACTAGAAAACACAGATATTTGCATTACAATTCACCACAGTAGTAAAATTACAGTTATGAAGTAGATCAAAAATAATTTCATTGCTGGGCAGTGGTGGCGCACGCCTTTAATCCCAGCACTTGGGAGGCAGAGACAGGCGGATCTCTGTGAGTTCGAGGCCAGCCTGGTTTACAAGAGCTAGTTCCAGGACAGGAACCAAAAAGCTACGGAGAAACCCTGTCTCGAAAAATAAAAAAAAAAAAATTTCATTGTTGGGGGTCACCACCACATGAGGAACTGTATTAAAGGGTCACAGCATTAGGAAGGTTGAGAACCACACAGTTAAGCTCAGGGCAGTTCAGTGGAATAGGAAGAGATACGCTGAGACAATCAGGGCAGTCTGCATTAGTTTTGTTCTGTGAGTCCAAGAGAAAGGCCCACATTGACGACTCCTCCCACTTCCTAATGTGGCTACGTTCCATCACTGCATTATGTACCTACTGATCTAGTCTTTTAGCTCTGTTAAAACATTCATTTATTTAGCTTGTGTGAACATATATACCATGGAATGTACACAAGTCCCTTTACCTGCTGAGCCATCTAACTAGCTTTCTTTCTTTCTTTCTTTCTTTCTTTCTTTCTTTCTTTCTTTCTTTCTTTCTTTCTTTCTTTCTTTCTTTCCTTAAAGTCGGAAAAGCCTGGGGGTAAAAAATAATGGACGCTAGTACATGAAACACATTTTGGTATATGGGAGTAAAACCGGGCTCAGGAGTTAGGAGAGAGTTGTTATACTTGTGGTCAGGTTGAGTGGGGTGATGGCTGTACTGTTGGAATGTCTCAAGATATGAAGAAAAAGAAGCACTGGCAATAATATATATTATTATACTACTATATCTATGCATGCATGAATACATATGCATGGCATATGTGTTTATGTTTGTGTGGTGGCCACAGGATTGTATGTGTCTTCATCTTGTCCATCTTTTCTTTCTGAGAAAGGCAGGGGCTTCTCACTGGCATGATCTGGGGAACAGCAGGGCTTTTCCTGTTTCTGCCTTCCCAGTATTGGGATTACAAGAGCCTGCCAACACATCTAGCTCCTTTAAAACATTGAATCCGAGGACCAAACTCGTATGGTAAGCACTAACTGACTTACTTGTTTCCCCAGCCTCTGAAGGAAGACTTTGGAAAGATACTTAGTCTTATGGATGGCCAAACTGGAGTAGTAGAGAAAGGATAGCAATATTATAGATCCCAAAACAACCAAATACTGGTTAAATGACTAGCCGTGTACTAAGGAGGAGACAACTTTCACCCATTGAAAATGGCAAGAGAAGAATATGGGATGGTATCTATGATGTGATTGCCTGGAGGTGACAACAGACATCTTATTCGTGTTTGTGGTCCCGAGCATAGCTACACTTCATGATATTGCAAATACATAATAACCAAAGACGATTCTGAACTAAATACGAAACCAAGCGCGTAAGAGGCAAAAACAGACAGATCAAAAATTACAAAGGATGCCAGGAAAGGGAACGCTAGACTTCAAAGATGCAGACAGCACAATTTGCCAGTGTTTTCTCTAGCTTAGTATCATATTTGTGCTGGGAGGTGCATCTTGTTTCCTGGGTTGGTGCTCCATACTCCTCCCTTTTACTTTGGATCAGTCCTGTTTTTTTCTTCTTGCTCTCTAAATAGGCTTGCTCACTTGATCTCCAGATTTAGATCTCGATGACTGATAGATTCTCTTTGGGAGAAGATAAAGAGACAGAAACACTAAGTCATTTAAGTCCCTTCTTATTACAGCTGAACTAACTGGCATCTCATGGGGCATCTTGAAACCAGTACCTCTTATCCTTCTCTCGTTCTACTTGCGGCAGAAGTGTTCATTAGGCCACAGCTGTTCTCAGGAATGGAAAAAACCAAGAGTGACACAAATGTGGGACGAGCCAGGTATCTGGCACTTACCCAACACCGAGTCTCCTACGACATTTATCTATCATGGTTTTAGAACGCCAATATGAAAACAATGTTGTTGTTTTTTTTAAAAATCAATTTTGAGATTATTATTTATTTAAAACTAATACACTCAGGAAATAAGCCTAGCATGGTAAAGACATTACTGCAGACTTATTTCATGAAGTCTGGATTAGATAAACAATAACAGAAAGTCATCTGCCAAAATTAAGTCAGCATTGTTGATTGGAAATAAGTGTGTTACCCGTGACGATAGATTAGAGGGAACATGCTCCTGGTTATTGTCTAGTGTTTACCTGCTCTGAAACAACAGGAAAACAAACAAACAACACAGATCTCAACAATAAAAAGCCTTCTGTCATTTTTCTCTGCAATACATTTCCTATAATTATTCAATGTTTCACGGTGAAATATGACACTGCTTCTTAAGTTTTTTGAAACAATCATTCAGGGAAAATCTACATTTGGGGTTTGTGAAAATTTAACATTGATTTCCAAAACCATATGCCCTTTATCGACAAACAGGAACTATAGATTAGATGTTTCTCTGAAAAATGAGCCCTAGACATCATTAGACTGAAAAGATTCCTATCAAAACATCTGGTAAACAGCAGTCAGAGAGTGACAGGCGTATTTTCCTGACTTTTGTTTTCAACCTGCTATATATCTTCGAAGAGATACATGTATTTATTTTTCAGGAAATTTAAGACACTAATGTACATCATGCATTTCTTTATGACTGTTGTGACAACCATCTTGTAGTCACTCTTCAAAGAATTATGTGTGAATTTTTTGAATAGTGACTTTAAGCCAGACTTTTTAAAAAGCAGTTCTCTTCACAGCAAATTTAAAAATATTCTCCACAGTTGCTTCTGCCAACTGGCTTAAATGATGTATCCCAAATCATTTGTGTGGCTATGTAAGCTTTCCTCACTTTCTTTCTTTCTTTCTTTTTTTTTTTTTTGACACATTTTAGTTTTATTAAAAAAAACAAAGTAGAGTTTTTGCAACTTCTGGGGATGTGGCCCCACTCAATGAAAATGTCTGAAGAATTCTGATATAAGAGACTGACAAGGAATGATAAATTTATTTTACAAACTAAAATAATTTAGAGCCTATTGTGGCTTAGGAAATGATAGGGCATTATACACTTAAAGCAATATGGAAGCAAACTGAAACAGCTCTAGGATTCCCTAAGGAACAACCATCAATAAAAAGCTTTGCACGTTTACTGAATTTTTTCATCATCCACTTGAAACAAAATGCACCACATAAATTGAATAGTTAACTGTGTTCTTGTCTTTGTTCTTTATGGGACGTTTTATATTGGCAATGAGCAATACTATTATCTAAGTCGTTTAACAATAAAACATCCCAAAATGGGAACAATATCTGTGTGTCACACAGTGCCAACTAGTAATGAGAAGGGTATAGAGAAATAAGATTAAATACATAATATGGAATATAAATTTGTGCAATTCTTATTTAGAGGATTTGGACTATATTTTAAAATAGACACATATGATGATTAAATAGTACTGATTCTAGGAATTCCTCCTACTCTAGAGCTCAACCAATGACTGCGGAATTTTTCTCTATAACTACTAGAAATTCAAACAACATAAATTGCCACCTCCAAGACAGAAAGAAATTTATATAGATTCAAAGGTTCATCTATGTTTTTGAATACGAAGTATACACAAGATACAGATTAAGTTAAAAACTGAAAGCTTTAGATCATTGTTTGAGCATGAAAGAAAATATAAAACACTTTTGTATCTAAAGATTGATACAGAAATATCCATGGCTCTGTGGGGCTCTGGAGGCAAGGGTACTTGTGGTCCAAGCCTGATGACCCGAGTTAGATGCTCGGAACCCAAGAAAAGGTAGCATAAGGGAACTGAGTACACGAAGTTGTTCTTTGATCTGGACACACGTGACGTATCGTGTGTGTGCACACACATATGTGGGGGCCAGCCATGATAAGCTAAGTCTGGACAGGTCACCCAAAGTAAATTCTTTACTTTCAACCATTATCACCTGCCAGAGTAGAACTCGGCCCTTGATAAATTTAGGCCAGAGTCTCAGTAGTTTATCCTGAAGCAATACCTGGCAGCAGGAAAAAAACAAAACAAAACACAGGCTGAGATTACCAGACTACCGCCCAGGAGCAGACCATTCAAAGGAAATGCCTAACATTCCAACCGCTGTAGATAGGATCACCTGCCAGCACACTTCACCAGGGCACCCCTAGACAAGTCAGCCAATCAGGGGTCCTGAACCTTAGAGAACCCCCTCACCCCCGCCTTTACTACTATAAAAACCCAATTCTAATTAAGCTCAGGGCTCTCGGGTTATTCACATACACTGGACATGAAGAGAGACCGAGTTTACAAACTTGATTAAAATAAAGGCTCTTCGCTTTTACATATGGGACTCAGTTTCTTTATTGGCCTTGAGGGGACTTCACAGATTTGGGCATAACAACATACATGGACATCAAGCATACACAATAATAACAACACTAATAACAAAAACTAGCCAGATCTTGAAAGATATCCATACAATAGGCAAATACATAAAAATGCAAATATTAAAAAAGCAAACTTGTAGAAATATTTGTCTATAAAACAATAGTAGATTGGTGACTTGTTTTACAAGGTCAAAACCCAAACAATCTATATTTAAAATAAATAAGAATACATGTAGCTCATAGAGTTGATGAACCAATTCCATGTTATAAGAATTCCATGAAATACTACTTCATGAATGGACTGTACTAAAAAAATTTAAAAAAAAAATAATAAAAAAAAAGAAAAAGAATGGACTGCTCTGAGTTGGGGAGTCACTGAGAGAAGGATCTTATTCCATGACTTGTTAGAGACACAGCCTCTATCTCCCACCCTGTATGCAGAAGTCATGCTTCCCTTTCTATGACACATTTCCTGGGCCTCGGTATCTGATTTAGTGCACGACAGACAGCACACAGCAATACTTTCTGAATGAATGACCAGATCCCTAGTAAACAGCGGATGAAATCACTGTGTGTAGGGCATTAAGTAAGGACAGAGAATCAACTCAAGGAATGGCGATTGTTATGATGATGTGAAAATGGTGTTAAAGGAAAGTGGTGTCTGCCTACAGTGTTATAAAAATGTCATTCAGAGAAAGTCCAAATCAACGAGACAATGTCTCATCCTGCAGGCTTCATATGCTCTGCGTCCACTTTTAGCGTTCTACTAAGCTTCTCCTTTGCTATGTACTGTCCCTTTTACAGAGGCAGATTAACACAAAACTGCAGTTATTTCAGCCCATCTCTCCTAGTGTCTGAACTTGCCAGAAGAGTAATTAATAATTGCATAAGGCAGAGTGGGTTCTTCTCCAGGATTCAGAATGGAGGGGACAGTTTTCCGTGGGAGTGAGGGAAAGCTGGGCCCAGGTGGGGTTTTCTTGGGGTAAACAGTGGCAAATTGGAAATGCACAAGACTCAGGTGGCTTCCTCCAACAAAGGCAGGCTGGAAAGTTAAGGACACAGATGCAAAGTCAGGTGTTGTAAACAGCAGCAGCAGCCAGCACCTTGAGCACCGCCTTGGAGTCAACCACAGTGAAGGCACCCGCACATGTAAACTTATCCAGAGACCTCGCATTCCATTCTAAAAGGACAACTGGGAGTTTTCCCATGGGGTCAGTGGTATTCATTCTGCAAACTTCTGCCACTCCCACAGCTGCACAAATGCTAAGAGGATCATTTTATCATGCACATGTCTGCATTCCTGTAAACAATGGGAATATGGACAACGACTTTTCACAGACTTTTATGAAAAGGTAGAAATCATGATCTCTTTATCAGTAAATTCAGCAAGAGCTTTGAAATATAGAATAGGACATATACAAAGTAGGAACAAGATCCTAAAATGGAGCTCGGCCAATTCAAGTGTAAGATAACAAACCAACAACTATTCAGATATTGAGAAAATATTTTCTCTGTCCTTAAAATGGAAGCACACTAAATATTACACCTGTTCCAGTATGTGTCATCTTTTTCTATATCATGCTATGAAACTAAAAAAAAAATTTCGATAAATTACAATTTCACCATGAGTTTTGCAAGTGTAAAAGTGGTCACATCACTTATGTGAAATAAAAAAAGAGCATACCAAAGTCATTTTCTGTACTGAAATAATTTTAAACATATAAGACAAACTCAAAATATATCATTTATTATCTTTTCCTCCAATCAATCACTCATCATGGTCACTGCTCATTCAAGAAAGATTCAATTAACTTTCTACTCTAATGCCATTTATTAAATCAGAGATAATCTTCAAAGTAATCCACATTTCATTAAAATCTGAATAGAATCCATAATTTCAGACACTAAACTGATAGAGGATAAAGAATATTTTGTTTGTCTATAATAGAGCAATAATCATAAAGCAGTGCTCTATAATACTCTGCAAATGTGTCTTGATGAGACCAAATGGGATTTTAATTTCTTTCCCTACAATAGGATAAATATAGAAAGGTTGGCAAAGAGAGCATTGCTATAATATTGCAGTGTGAAGTATATAATCCCTTTAAGGCAGGGATTCACTCTGAAGACCCATTTTTAATTGCTAGGAATAAAACACGAGCTTTTCTGTGACTTAGCATCTGCCTTTTCAAACAAAGGATTAAATCTAGGCATCTATTCTGCCACTGTATTGATAACAGAGTCAGGAAATCAGGAGTTATGCTTCAGTGAGAGATGCTTCAGTGGTTAAAGGCACTTGCTACTCTTGTAACGACCCAGGTTTGGTTCCCAGTACACATGCAGATGCTCACCAACATCTGGGACTATAGTTTCAGTGGATCCGATGCCTTCTTCTGGCCTCAATGAGCACCAAACACATATGTGGTGCACATATATACATGTAGGCACATGTTCATATACATAAAAAAATTTAAATCCTTAGGGTTGGAAAGATGGCTCAGAGGTTAAGCTTATATAAGCACTCACACCAAGTAGCCAGTAAGTCCAACTCCAAAGCATGTGACACTTTTTTCTGGACCCTGCAGGGACTTGCACTCATATCCAAATACACACACACACACACACACAAACAAACACACTTAAAACAAATATTTAAAAATAATTTATATTATGTATATGTTTCTATGTTGAAGTATATGTACATACATATGTACTAACAGATATACATACACACTTCTGTGTATGAGTGTGTGTATGTGTCTGTGTATGTGCGTATCCATTTCCTGGAAAGAGTATGTCTTTAATTAAGTTAATGCTTCATAGATTTTACTTCCTATGCTACCACATGACACAATTCAGTTGGATTTCTGATCTGAAGCAAGGATTCTCTTCCCTTCACTTTCCAGTGAGCCTTGCTGGAGAGCCAGCAACATTCCCCTCTCTACTAACAGCTTTCGGAGTGCAATGCAGGCTTTTGCCTCTTTGCTCTTCACAATTCTGAAAAGCTTTGCTCACTGCCCAATCCCAAAGTCACAACCACGTTCACTGGTATTTTACAGTTGGATTCTACTTCTAGGTGTCAAAAACCTTTCCTTGATGGGTTTAGGGGCTCACACCTTTAAGCCCAGCACGTAGGAGGCAGAGGCAGGCAGAACTCTGTGAGTTTAAGGCGAGCTCAATCTCCTTAGTGAGTTCCAGGACAGCCCGAGCTACATAGTGAGACCCTGTCTTGAAAATAAACAGAAGAACCAACGAACAAATAAGATAAACACATTCCTTATTAATTAGCCAGTTTGTTACCATGACTATAACTGAATTGTGGGCCAAAAGGACATTAACGTTATCTTATTTCTGACATGGTGAATTCATAAACAAGTCCTGTAAAGCTACTATCCAGATGTTAGCATGGTTTGGCTCTCTGAGATGCAAGGGGAATTTCCTGGCTTTCTTGAGCCCCCAGAGGCTACCTGAATTCCTAGGCCCAAGCTTCTTTCTGCTTCAAAAAACATCATCATTCCAGTTTTTGTTTCTGTCAGCAGGTTCCTTTGATGACTTTGACTCTCTACTTATCAAGAATTTACAATAACATTGAGCATACCTGAAGAATCCAAACATAATTTTTCTATCGTAACATCCACAATGGTCAATGTCCACTTTGCTACAGAAAGATCACATATATACGGAATTAGAATATTAAATCATGTGAAACTTAATCTACATTAACCAATATGAGTTAATGTTAAATGTTACAGTTTTGATTGACACCTTCAAAAAGGATCAAGGGAGGGGAAATTTTTGTCATCTTTGCTCTGTCATAAGTGCCTATGCCAGTTGTAAAGTTATTTCTGTCTTATTAGTCACTCAAAGCAACTTTTCTAGAATTGAATTTAGACTCCTGCTGCTGGTATTATTTGAATGAAGTGCTCCATGTTAAAATTCTCTCCAATGAACAAATGGCACCCTTAGTTTCATGGCGATACTAGTCTCCAGATTGTTCTTTAATTACTAGAGAGAAGCGAGTGTTAGCATGGGCCACTGTGATTGTACTGGCCTGGTTGACATGAAGGTGGACACTGAAGATATATAGCATTTGAACTAATAATTGTGGCATGTCCTGCATAATAAATGTGTTTTTGTGGAAAAGGTACAGGTAATTGATATTGGATCCCATAAGACCAATAACCTGAGTTACCAACAGAAACCAAATAATCAGTGAACATCGGTATCACAAGAGTAAGAAGGCATTGACTTAGGTCAGAAGTTCTGAAAAGTTAGCATAAAAACATTTTGTAAAAGAGATGAAATAGTGGACTATACCTACTTTATTGTTTCTACGTTAAAGCTTACATCTTACAAATATTATTTTTATTTTTTAATGCAAATCCCATCAGCATAAACAGATTTCCGGTGGCCAACTTGAATTCAGAGGGCAAGTGAGCCAGAAGCAATTTATGATCACTCTATACTCAAATATTACTTCTTTTTGCTCATTTTTTTTTTTTTTTTTTGGTTTTTCGAGACAGGGTTTCTCTGTGGTTTTGGAGCCTGTCCTGGAACTAGCTCTTGTAGACCAGGCTGGTCTCGAACTCACAGAGATCCGCCTGCTTCTGCCTCCCAAGTGCTGGGATTAAAGGCGTGCGCCACCACCGCCCGGCCTCTTCTTTTTGCTCATTAACAACATATTGAGTCTCAGTTAGTGCTGTCACTATAGTAGCTCCCTTCACAATTTTAAGGTGCATTTAGTACATTTTATTGTAAAACTTAAGTGAAGATATTCATTAGTGTTTTGAATACAACATATTTGTACATAAAATCATTATTGTCAATTTTAGAAATAGTTCATTATAACAATATATCAGGGACAGTAGGATATGGCTCGTCAGGTAAAAGGCATTTGTTATGCAAACTCACAACCTGATTTCAGTTCCAAGAAAGCCAGATACAATGGCTCACAACAGTGAATGGCAACCTTGCTATGGCAAAGCAGGAAGCAGAGACAGAAGGATTGGCCCAAAGCTTCTGTATGCTTACAGCATCATAAACAAGAGAGACCTTGCCTCACAAAAGGTAGCAGAGTTGTCCTCTGATCTCCACACATGTGCTGTGGTGCATGTGAGCCTGCACACATGCACGCGCACACGCACATGCACATACACACGACACGAACTAGAAATCCCTACATTTTCTGCAAAATAATCTAGGTATATTTTTGGATTATATATACTTCATAAATAACTTCTGAACTCAAAAATTCCACGACTGTATTTTCTCATAAAAAATGATTCTTTTTCTCCATGAAACACCCCACCTCCTGGTATTCATTCTTTCTGTGATGCCTAGGGTCAACTGTCATTTTGATGGGATCTAGATTTACCCAGGAGATAAACCTCTGGGTACACATCTGTGTGGGATTGGAATTAAAGTTAGCTTCTGACAGTATCTGTGAGGTGTTGTTTTGGATTAATTAATGTGGGAAATCTGATTTTAACTGTGGGAAAGGCCACTCATGGGATCCTGCCTTATATAAGATGCAGAATATGAGCTGAGCCCAAAGGTTCACTGTGCTCTGCTTCTGGACTGTGGAAGCAATATGTGGAAGCTGCTTCTAGCATTTGCTAGTTGACTTCTCTACTATGATGACCATAGGACCCTTGAACTGTGAGCTGAAAGAAGCCTTTTCTCCTAGGTGCTGTTTTTGTCAAGGTTTTGCTATCACAGCATCAGGAACAAGAAACTAAGATCCATCCTTCCTTCATTCCTCTCATCTTTCCTTCTTTATGTCCTTCCTAGCCTAGTCCCTTGTGCATGCTGAGTAAACACTCAACCAACAAGCTAGGTTAAAGTCTTCAAGTACTACATTTTCAATGTCCATCTTTTCCAAACAGTAGGAAAATACCTCATGAATATCAAAGACAATCCCTCTACAATATTATATGACCAAATTAAATAGGAAATTCATTCACTTAATTGCATCAGTCGAAATTCTGCCTATCTTAATTTTTCTATTTTCATATACCAAATTTAATCTAATCAAGAAGTCCTATTAGCTTTATTTCTTGTTTCCACTGCCATTGATTTAGTCCTGCTACCAACATGCCTAGCATTTAAAGACTGCAGTATCATTCCTAACATGTACCTTCTTAACAGAAGCTGGCATTGTCATCCATTCTCTGGATCATCGGGGGAAGTAATTCTTAAAAGCAAGAAGAAAATCCTAGTTCCCCACTTAAATTCTGCAGTGGCTTTCCTTTACATCTAGATCAGCACACACACTCAGCATGGCTTACAAGCCACCATAAGCTCCATTGTTCCCTGGATATTCATTTGGTCCTAGGCCCTTGTTTGCTGTCCCTTCTCTTTGGTAAGCTTTTCAGGCAATTTATACAACAGGCTCTCTATACTTTTCTCATTTAAGTCTTAGCTCAAATATCACTTGAGAGCATTTATTTGAAATCCTGTAAGAATTAGCTTCACTTAGAGAAGTCACTTGAAATCACATAGGACAATTCTGTTTTCTTCATTGAATGTGTATTGAATTTAAAATGATTTTGATTATTTCACTTGTAGGTATATGCTGTCTGTTGTGATTTGAATGAGAACTATCCTCTACAGGCTCATGTATCTGGATAATTGTTGGTGAATTATTTAGGGCAGTTATAGACCTTTAAGATGTGGAGCCTTGCTGGAGGAAGTAGTCACTGGGGTGGGTATTAAGGGTTTTTGGCCTTGCCCCACATCCTCGCTGCTTCTTCTGTTGAGATGTGACCTCTGAGCACCTTGCTTCCATGCCTCATGTCCCATTATGGACACCCTGCACGTATACGACAAAACAAAAACCAAAACCCACAAACCCTCATCCTTAAGTGGACTGAGCTACGGTATTTTATTCCAGTAGCAGAAATATAACTCATACAGTCTCCCCACCAAAATAAGAGCTCCTTTAAGGAACTCATGCCAATTCTGTGGCTTAGAATGATTCTGACACCTAAATGGTATGTAACTCATCTGTTTATGTTTTATGGTTTCGTTGATTAAATGAATGAACTTACTGGGGGAATTCCTCAAGGGACTTGTTAGCTACAACGTTGCTGTTGGATCTTCTGACAGTTAAGTAACTAAACGTTCAGCTGACCTATAAAGCTGGCAATCAGAACTCATCACTTTCCTGACATTTTCCCTAAGAAAGAATTCCTTTATTTCAAGTCTTTAATACGTTAGATGGATATCTATACAACCCTGGACATATTTATACAACATGCAAGAAGCATATGCATATAACTATGAACATACTTACACAACATGCAAGGAGGATATGCATATGACAATGCACATACTTACACAACATGCAAGGAGGATATGCACACAACCCAGCACATATTTACCCAACATGCTAGCAGGATACATAGACAACAGTGTACATACACAACATGTTTGGAGGATATGCATGCGACACTGCACATCTTTACCCAACAAGTTAGGAGGACACATATATAATAGTGTACACACACAACATATTAGGAGGATATGTATACAATGCTGCACATATTTATACAAGACGTTAGAAGAACACATATATGACACTGCATGTATTTACATAACTTGAGTATTTTTAGTGTATTTATTTCTAGACTTTAATATTTCTCACGTCTTTTGACGTTACAAATGAGACCGCTAGTGTCTCAAAGTCGTGTCTTGCGACCTGTTTCCCCATGATTTCCCATGATGACAAAATTCTAGGGTGGAAAATTCATAACCTGTTCTCCTCATGATTCAAAAACATTATAATAAAAAAGAAATGTCATCAGAGAAGCTTCCTTCTGCATCAAATGAGAGCAAATATGGCAACCCAATCAGACATTACACAGAGAATGAGAGACCTTGCAACACAGCCCTCACACTCTTCTGCTTAGTGGTCAAGGAACCCAGCAGCAGAAGAGGCAGAAAGCGTTCAAGAGCCAATGGGATGGAGGACAAAAAGAACACAAAACAAGGCCCTCTAAATGAACAGGATCGATGGGACTGCACCAGATGGGGTCCTAGAGCGAAAGGAGTGGACACACGCCCCATTCCTAACCCAAAAGCTGTTTCCAGTTAATACAAATTAGTTTTCTACAAGGGAGTCTCACTGGGGAAGCAAACTTCTCTTGAGGTTAGACTACATCCCCAGCACATGGCCAATATAAAATGACCTCAGTAGCATCTTCACACGTTCCTTCTCACAAAACGTCATGTCAAGGTCTTTTTTTATTTGATCTTATTTTTTATTTTTATTTTACAACTATATAGATACATATTCTCTCTCTTTATCCTCCACGTCCTTTGTGTATAAATTAGTTTCCAGTTTAGTGTTTTATGGGATCCCCGTGTATACCAAAGACTGGGTATCCATCTATATATGTTTCTTATGCCATTTCTCGGGCTCTTTTCCTTCTGGTTGTTTGTTTTGGCCTATTCTTATGTGTAAATTTTTGTTTTATCCATTGAATTTTATTTATTATTATTCCTTAGAAGTCTATTTGTTTTCTAGTGAGAGACAAAAAGGGGTGGATCTGGACGGGAGGGGAAATGGGGAGGAATTAGGAGGAGTAGAGGGAGGGAAAGTGAAAGGAGTATATATTATGTGAGGGAAAAAAAGCTATTTTAAATAAAATAAAATTTGAAAAATTATGCCCAATTTAAAAAAGAAAATGCTCAGGCAATATATTGTTTTCCATTTTGCTTTTTAAATCCTTTTTAGTTGAAAGAATTACATTAAAACATTAATTTTTAATTTTTTTTAAACCAGAAAAGTTTAGGTTGGATGAACTCCTAAAAAAATAGAATTTCTGTTTCTAATTTTTCCCTATCTCTTATATACTTAAAGGAAAGTGAATACTTGACATTGTTTTTCATAGTCACCAACTGAAAAGTCTAGCTGAAACATACCTGATGCATCTTCAGAGCAGTGAAACGAATGATGCTAATGAGCACCAGAAATATTTGTATGATAGACAGTAAAATGGAATCACTTACTCCATTCAGTCACTCATATATTTTAAAAAGTCGGGCAGATTTATATCACACATCATGTGTAGATTTCAGTACAAGCAGAGTGTCACCTTCCACCCATGTAAACCATACACACCATGCAGATAGGTTACTGTGGTGGGATTTTCTTAAAGACAAATTCTGAGACTACTTAGCCTTTGAATTCATTGTGGAAATAGTGCATGTTGTCTACTCTAGTTTTTCAGCAACAAATGGTATTTTACATGTGCAAATGGGCTTTAAAATCTATTTGCTATTAACTTTTAAGAATATTTCTCTCCATTTTAAATTTAAAAAGCTTACAACGCTATGAACTTTGTTAGAACGAATGAAAACACTGGTGCCTAACACATTGTTCATGTAAACCATGACCATGCTCAGAATTTTATTAAAATTACGTGTTCCTGACTTGATGTCACTTAGAGATACTATCATTTTCTCCAGGGAATAGTCTAAACTCTAAAATTAAGTGCACTTTTCTGTGGTTTTCTTTCTCTGAATTAATGAAAAACAAAACCACCAATCAGATTAATTTTTGAAAATAGGAGCACAGTCAATGCACAGGAAGAGACACATAGGAAGAGCATGAGCACCAGCAAGGACACTGCTCAGGCATGCAGCAGAGGTGACAACTGATCTCTCTGGGTACCAGTTTCCCGATGGGTTGATAGTTTCTTTACAGCTAATCTACCCCAAAGACAAAATATAGGCAGGCTCCGGCCCAGAGTATTTTCTTTTTTATTTCTAGAAATGCATTTATTTTTATGGGTGTGGGTGCTTTGCCTGCATGCATGTCCATTCAACAAATGTGTTCAGTGCTCTAAGAAGCCAGAAGAGGGCATTGGATTCCAAAGGACTGCAGGTGCAGACAACTGTGAACTGCCATGTGGGTGCTGGAGATTGAAGCTCTTTATTACTGAGTCATGTCTCCAGCAGACGCTTTCAGTGGCTGAAGGAAACTATGACAGGTTACCCCATTTCCAAGCGCAAAATGATCTCACAGAAGGAGGTAAGAAACAGTGCTTAGGACCTTAGCAGCTGAAGCCTACTGAATGGCTGACTTCAGCCTCAGCTCTGCTGCTAAGGTGCCCTTTGCCGCTATGTTTTGTAAGGGATGAAGCACGGGTAGCTAAAAGTGCAGAGTCTGGAGATGCCCTGAGGCTGGTCCAGCAGTGGTGACTATAGTAGGAAATCACGGCCACAGTTCCTGGACTGCTTCACAACTAGACACAGCTCCATAGTGCCAGTTATTTTTCAATGTCTGTCACTTAAAAGGACAGCACTGACAATCTGACAACAGTTTAGACAAATTAAGAATATAGAGAAAATGTCATTTGAGAAGTTATCTTTACCACCTAATTGGGAAATAGAAAACAGAGGGGAAAAAAGAAAGAAAGCAAATATACTGTTTATGTTTGTATGTTCTACATACAATTTTAAAAGATTAATCTCTTCTCTTATTGTGCTGGTGTATGTTTAAAACTGCTATACTTACAGTTAAAATTTGTTTCCTAGCTTTTTGTAGGTAATCATCCAGCATCTTGGTACTTAGAAATATTTGTTTGCTGTAACTTGAGAATAATTACAGGTAAATGAATATGTAACTCTATAATAATAATATGGAAAAATTTAAATAACACAATATTCTACATATAACTGAAAGATCAAAATAAAATTTAACCAAAATGAGTGCTGTGTTAATTAGTTCAATGTGAATTAAAACACGTCTAGAAACGTACTTTTAACAATAAACTGCTACTCAGTAAAACAGTGCTCTCCCCCAAATTTTATTCACAGTATAAACTATAAACACAGTGGTATAAGATTCGTAGTTGCTAATTCTGAGAGTGTGAGAAATAGTCTTCCCCAGGGAAAAGCACATCAGTTGGTTATCTAATACCAAATGGTCAGCCCTAAAAGCATACACACAATGTTATACAGACAGAGCAGGTTGTATTTAGGAATAGACATGTACGTTCTTAAACATGCAATAACAGTTCATGAACAAAGAGGCCATGGATTTGAATGAGAGCAGGAAAAGAAATGTGGAAAGTTTTGTGAGGAGAATAGGGAAGGGAGCAATGCTATAGCTATATTATATTCCTAAAAACAAAACAATAACAAAACCCCCAAACAACAACAAAAATCCCTAAGATTCTTAGCTGCTAACACACATGCCTGTGTGTGTATATACTGAATTGGGATGCTGTAAATTACATTTAAAAAGAAAGAGCAAGCCAATATCAACCGAAACCCATACCTTCCATTAGATACCTAAGCCTGAGGCTCTTAGGCACACAGGCTACAAGGAGCGCCCATTGTACGAGAAAACACATGAAAATTTCCAGTTCCACCTGCGACTGTTCCTGCTCTCTTGCTGGAATCTCTCATCTCCTTAAGAATCCCCGTTTACTTTCCTCAGCCAATGGTATGGACCATTGGGGTACCTATTGAGCTTGCTGCAATTCAGGCAGTCCCGTTCCCAGGTGTCTCCATGAACTGAAGTTACAGACTGCATAGACAGATAACTGCACTCCCTTATGCTCCTCTCTTTCCATCCCTTGTCCTCCTCCCTGTCTTTGTCACTTCGCCCTCTGTGCTAAGCAACAGAGGTTTGACAACCTATTTCAAAGGAACCAGTTTCATCATCTTTAGTTAAAAAGAAGATGACAAAGTTAAAGTTGACAAAAGGTAAAGTCAAATCCACCCTTTCAAGTACACAGGCTCAGAGCACTCTAGGAAGAAAAAAATCATAATAAAAGAGAAAGAAAGAAAAAAGGAAGAAACATTAGTTTTACTTGTGTAGTGTAAATACGGCTTCAACTTTCCATAACAAGCGAAGAGTATGATAGGTCTTTTCATCCTGAGATTTGGTCTTCAGAAGGACCTGGGCAAGGTGAGACCTTCATTTCCTCTTGCTCCCCCTAGCTCATCTTAACTATGAGTTAAGGGTCCTGTAAGCAGCTCTGGGAAGTTTCCTTTGCTTTTCTTTCTTTATCTGCTCTTCAATTTCTCTGGTTTCAGCTGTGTTCAGTATATATCACCTCTGCCTAGGGATAATTCATTAACAAAGGCCTAGAGTTGGGTCTTTATGGACTAACCCTATCAAATATGCTTCTTAAACATTTTAACTTTCTGCTCAATTCTGTTTCTACATATCATGTCTCTACAAACCACAAACTATGCATTATTATTTAGTTAAGTGTAATTTTCTGTTGATTTATTTTCTCATGTTTGAAATAGGTTCTATTTAATCTATTCAGGTAAGATTAAAAAAAAGATGAAGCTGTATAGATACTGAGTATGAGTAACAGTGTAAGCATGTATGGACAATGAGAAAACATAATTGCTCTATGATTCTGTAGAGAGTAACTACTAAGTAATGCTGGTATAACCAGGTGTTTTGTTCTGAAGGCAAAAGCCTAAATAGATATTGTTTCTTAGACAATTCTAAAGAGGATTTTCAAGAAATCCTTCTTCAGGTGTTTTAAAAAGCTTAAGCAGTCTTTGAGAAGATAAAGACCATCTATGACTCTCTTGTATGGATTCTCTTTAATAGGGGTCATGAAATCACCACCCAGGACTCTCCCATTTATTATACACCCTCTCTCCAATTAGGATTCAATTCCAACTAGATTCATTTCAGTCACATTTCATGTGCTAATTTTTAATTTCATTGATTATAGACATATATAACATATGAGATTCTCTTCAATTTTTTCAAACGCTAAAAGAAAAAAATGAACTATTTCTTGAGACAACTGATGATATAGTTTCAGTGTTATTCCTACCTATAAAATAAATACTTCCCTTTATACCCACTGATAAGTGTAGTTCTCACCCCTTGTTAAAGAAACTTCTTTTTGCAACAGAAGGGGATTATTACAAAAACCAACAAACAAAAACTAAACAACAACAAAAGCAATTGAAATGCAGAGAACAAGAGAAGGTAGGGTGCCCATTCCTAACTCATAAATCTACAACATAAATCTTGTACCTAAGGCTCAGGGATCACTGTGGAACGGGAGTGGGGACATTGTGAGAATCAGAGGAACACAAAGTTTACTATGAGATTATTTCTCCTAGAGATTTCACAAAGGCTACAATAATAAAGTTGCATAAACATGAGTGCCTGAAGAAGACCTGAACAATGACACCAAAGGATGTACTAATATGGAGGGTGGGAGCTTGCATGAGCTCATCCCTACACAAAGAACCAGAGAATGATCAGAGTGGGAGAAAAGACTTTCCTTGGGGAAGAGTCTCCCAATGAGTTACCAATCCAATACTAAAATCCCTGAGATCATACACATAGAGATGACATTATGAGGACTGAGCAGGTTGTATTTATGCATTAGGAATGTGTGTGCTTATGTGTGTGTATATGTGTATGTGTAACAATAATTAACAGCAAAGACAGGATGTGAATTTGAGAGTTGAATGGAAGGATCTAGAGTGAAGAAAGAGAAATGATGTAGTTATCATTTTAAAAATAAAATATTAAAAAATTGGTTTTTTCTACAGTTTTCAGGGCAGATGTATTATCTATCTGTCTGTCTGTCTATCTATCTATCTGCCTATCATCTATCTATCATCTATCTATCTGCCTATCTATCTACCTACCTATGTATCAGCTATCTATCTGTCTGTCTATCTGTCTATCTATCTATCTATCTATCTATCTATCTATCTATCTATCTATCTATGTATCTATCTGTCTATCTGTCTGTCTCTATCTGCCTATCTGCCTATCTATCTATCTATCTATCTATCTATCTATCTATC
Organism: Chionomys nivalis; assembly: GCF_950005125.1. Classification (NCBI taxonomy): domain Eukaryota; kingdom Metazoa; phylum Chordata; class Mammalia; order Rodentia; family Cricetidae; genus Chionomys; species Chionomys nivalis. The sequence goes on along the minus strand of NC_080087.1, from coordinate 39,243,239 downwards.
TATCTATCTGCCTATCTATCCATCTATCATCTATCTATCTATCTATCTATCTATCTATCTATCTATCTATCATCTATCTACCTATCTATCTATCTGCCTATCTATCTATCTATCTATCATCTATCTACCTATCTATCTATCTGCCTATCTATCTATCTATCATCTATCTATCTATCTATCTATCTATCTATCTATCTATCTATCTGCCTAGCTATATACCATCTATCCTTTCTATTGTCATTAGATATATTATATATTCATAAATTGTTGTTCTGCTTGCTCCTGTTAATTTTTAGTTTGTTTTTGTTTAGAAAAATCTCACTAAGTAGCCAATGTCTACAAATACAAACCAAATAGGCCAAGTTGGCCTTGAATTTATGGTGATCTTCCTGCCTGTGCTTGCCAAGTGTTGAGGTTATAGCTACATACCACCATACCAACTTAAGCTATTGAATATTTTAAAATATTAGTTCTGTATAATACAAACTATTTTTTTTTCTTTTTAGTATTCAAGACAGGGTTCTCTGTGTAGCTGTGGTTGTCCTGGAACTTCCTTTAAAGACCGGGGTGGCCTCTAACTCAGAGCTCCGCCTGCCTCTGCCTCCCCAGTGCTGGGATTAATGGTGTGTGCTGCTACCGCCACACAGCTTCTGTATTATCCAAATTTATTGCTTCTTTTTCTGCATTGGATTATCAGTTCTCTCTGAATTACTGTCTTTCTAGTTTCCCACATATTCTTTACTACGTTAGTATGATTCAGGTTGAATTTTTAATACTAAAAGAGGAGTTTTATTGAAAGCAAGTCAAAATATCAACTACGTCCTAGAGAACTATATCCCTAAATTTGTAGTTATGGAAACCCATATCTTCATACAGAATAATAACAGTGTCCTTCCATTTATGTTAAGATGCTGATAATATGCACATTACATACGAATTCAACATTCTAAAGAGGTTATCAACAATTTGAATCAAGTTCAAGCAAGTTATCTAAAGTGAGGAAGTTGATTGCATCCATTATTAAAAACCATAATCCACCAATCTGCAGTTTTAAAATGGCCTCTAATTATTTGAGGTCAATTTGGAAAAGTTTCCAATCAACTAGTCTAAGCTGCTAGCCCTTGCCTATTCTGACATTTAATTAGTGTTTAAATACGTTTATGGCATAAGAATGAACCTCTCTGAAGCGCCTTTCTCCTCTCCAAACCCCAGCAATTTAGGCAAAAAACAAATGGCAGCAAAGGAGTATCTAAGTGTGTGTCTGTCCATAGCTTTCAGCGATGGCTTGGCAAGCCTGAGCCATGATGCCATCCTCTATCTCCAGACTTTACCATGAATGTGAATGATCTCTTTTAAGAAAGTGCTGGCGACAGGTCAAGGTCATCCCGTGAAACAAGTGAACTCCAAAGACTGAAAAGGCTGGAGTTATTTCTAAGCGGCAAGAATATGCAGCTAGAACTAAATGTTGACTAACCGGCACTCTACTCTGGCAGCCACTCAGCATCTACCTACATCTGATGAGGAAGTAGACTGCAGGGAAAGACGTATGGATTCCATTAAGGCTGCTGAAGAAATGAAGGCTGCACATGCAAATAGTGTTCACTCAATATTAAAGCTGGTGGAGAGCCGGGAGAGTGTGAACAAGACCCTCTGAAGTTCAGTGTCTTTCATGTTTCATGAGCAATACATTGCGCGTGGGGGAGGGAATCTAATTATGAAGGAGCCCTGTACATTCATATTCATGAGACTCAAGGAAAAGGAAACATTAGATGAAGAATATTCCTGGGATGTGGTGCTTATTGTGGGAACTGACACAGAACTTGAGGAATAGTTTAAATAATAAGATATGAAAACTCAGCAAAAACCCTTGTTAACTTTACACTTCAATTTTGTAATTAATATTCGAGTTCTTAAGTTCAGTTGCAGTTACGATTTCAATACGTCCAACTGAAGTCCAAGAGGTCCACATCAGTAAATCACAATACAATCTTGTGCTGCTAAGTAGCGCTCATTGTGTGATGTTTAATGTAATTTTTAATCATTTATAATAATGGCTACATACAGACAATCAAAGTAGAAAGAGATTTCCTTTAGAGTTTCTGCTTGACTACATTAAATCATTTAATTCTCGTTAGAACACTAAACTAGTACCCTCACACTGGAGATCAACAGAGTTATAGTCATTAAATCGCAGTGACCATGTTGAAGCGTTTCAGCTAAACAGGTTTCCCAGTTATGTACACAAATAGCCATTATGTATGAAATCATACATTGTCACTTATCCCAATAAAACACTCAGTCAAAAAATTTATATTAATCTTAATACACACCAGTTTACAAATTTTATTTCTAAGTAACTACAGACTCACACAGAATCTCAGCTTTGGATTTTTTTTTTTTTTTTGTAAAATATAAGATAAGGTGACCTATAAATTCACATTGCAAGAAACAAAAAAACAGCCCCACCTGCACATGCCACTCACCACATACAAGTCCTCTGATACTTTTCCAAATTGCAGGCAGTGCTGCAACCATTTTGATTAAATATTAAAGCAAAAACATGCACCTCAAATTTAAATTCAATTACCAATTCAACAAATATTTGTTGTACATAATAAGACTTTCATATTGTACTTGTTCTTGGAATATAGTGATATATGAGACTACTGAATCACAGAATTAAACTTGACTAAACAGTTAAGTTTTAAAAAAATACATATGAATGCATATTGTCTAACAAAAATAAATATAAAAGGTCCCTGGAAAGTAGAATGTCTTACAGCAGAGACATCCGGACATCTAGAGAATCATGCTCTTTTTAGAAAAGCTGACTTATATATGAAGGACATTAGGAAAGCTGGATCCCACTTTCTCAGTACTCCTAGCTGAGGATGTGGACATGAAGATGAAGGCAGGGTTTTAGTAAGGGAGAACACAGGATGTGTCTATAGGGATGCCACACAGGATCCAACAGATTCCAATCTTTCTGGCTGTCCTCTGTTGACACTATCTGAAAAATGACATGGTTTTGCTTCCCTGAGCATCAGGGACAGCCTTCTGTGAAAGCTAGCAAGATTTCACACACACATACACACACACACACACACACACACACACACACACACACACACACTCCTGCCACAGATTCACCTATGGACTCAGCATTGCTTCTACCCATGCTCATATAGTTCTCATTACTTTGTTACCTTAAAAAAAATCAAGAAACTACTCATGAGCCCATGTATGTATGTATGTATGTATGTATGTATGTATGTATAATAAATGTGTGTGTGCGTGTGTGTGTAACACACATACAAACACACACGTGTGCGCACACACACATATAACAGCAAAGCCCACACATCTCAAATATGTAGTAAACAGTGAGGACCACCTATCTCAACATAGAATTTAATTAATCTTTTACGAAAGTGTACACTTGCTTAACAAGCTAGTCTTTTACTAGTAGGCTTCTTTATATCCCTTCACAAGCACCATGGTTATATCATTTTGACTGGTTATTAAGTCTTCAAGATCCTGTGTCTGAAAAATTTTATTTCCATTCTGAAAGATTCTAGACAAAAAGGCAACTATATTTCCATGGTGTTAGTTTAGCTGCACTCAGTCAATAAGGCAATGTTACTTTACTAAAGTGTGCTTTTTCATAAGTAGAAAAATGTCAAAATTCAGAGCAAGAAATGGATTAGATCTTGTTAGAAATATTAAATCACAAAAAGCATTCATTTTACTCCCAATAAATTTCTATCTCCAATTTAAGTCTACTGTAGTATTTCTGGTTTTTTTCTCCTCATAACTGCATATGATGATTTATGTGGTTCAAAGGCAAGGTAAAACATGTTCATTTAGGGACTAGCCATGGCAATTTTCTAGATTTACAATGGTAACAGAAAACACAGAGGCCCTTTCAGGAGCCTCTAGGGAAGTCCATTAGTGAGGATAACACTGCACTTTATAATTGACACGAGAAGACAGCGGCCAACATGTGTAATATGTAAAGTATGCCAGGCTCATTCAAACACGTTGTGTGCATAACAGCTCCTTTATCTGTGGTAGCTGTGTTCCAAGAACATTGGTAGATGACTAAAGCCACAAATAATATCAAATTCTGCAGCTACTACTTCTTCCATATGTGCAAACCTATCATCAAGTGTAATATCGATATGAGATGACCAATTATAGTAAGTGAATAGAACAACTACATTTGCACTTCGAAGCCACTAATTAATCAAAGTAGGGTTTCTTGGACACACACATAACAAAACAGCAACAGGTGGTTACTGAGTTACTTGACAGGTGGGTAGTATATTCACCACAAATGCTGTGGACAAAGGGGCGCTCAGGTCCTGGGACAAGAAGAGTAAGATAGTGAAAATTTTCATTATGTTACTGCCAGTGGCATGCAAAATTTAACATTTATGAATTTTTTATTTCTGAAATTTTTCATTTATTATTTTCTGGCTACGGTTTGCTACAGATATCTTAAATCATGGAAGAAAAAAAAATCCTAGATGAGGAAGAAGTAGTCTATATGTTCCCCAAATCCTCAAAATAATAAGGGATAAGCACTTTGCTACTCTCCTTTGGCAAATGGAGCTTTTGTAATTTGCCTTGAAGCTGTCAGACAAGGTCAAGATCTAACCTCAGATAGTCTAAGACCAAAGTCCTTCTCATCCTTAGTATGCCACTCTGTTAACCAGAGGTCCTGAGTGCCTCAGGATGCACAAGAACACAGGAATGACCACAAATGGAAGGAAGCCTTCTTAGCCCCCTCGGGCTGCTAGGAAATGTCACATGCTAAGATCGAATTCCACGATCTATAACCCTCCCTGGAGCAGAAATACCAGATAATATTTGCTATCCTGCTTTTATTGGTATCCAAAGGGGACAAAGTGACCCCAAAACAATTCACAAAAGCAGTGAATGAAAAGGAAATTCTGTCTTGCAATTGCTTCAGCTCTTTTTCCCTTTCATTGTTTTCCTATCTAAAGAACTTTCTAACTGGGCGGTGGGGTACACGTCTTTAATCCCAGCACTCAGGAGGCAGAGACAGGGGGGGTCTCTGTGAGTTCAAGGCCAGCTAGGTCTACAGAATGAGTTCCAGGATAGTTAGGGCTGTTACACTAAGAAACCCTATCTCAGAAAGACAAACAAACAAACAAAAAACAAAAACAAAAAACCCTTTCTAACAGCCTGCTATGGGTACCTTTTACATTCTTAGCATCTGCTTTAAATCTAGAAAAGCAGAGGTAACAACAGACTGCTAAATGTCTTTTGCGGCTAACTTCCAGAAGTTTCAACTCGAACTCCTGATTTACAAGCAAATTCATAAAACAAAAACAAACAAACAAACAAAAAACCCCCAAGAAACAAAAAGCCCGCTAGCACACTAGATGCTTCTGCATATATTTTTCTTTTTTTTTCCACTAGCATTGTTTACTTATTTTTTATTATCATGAGGAATCTTAGTATCTGAATGGAAATCAGTCGGTTTTTTCCCCATCTGTGAAGTTTCTTTATTAGTCCCATGAGTCAAGGGGAAACTCTTTATTGCTTGCACAAATCAAGAGAAAAACAAATGCTAATTGAGCAGATTGATAGAGGGAGAAAAAGATGAAAGGCGAGATGCCAACATAAACAGAATATGGCTATTCATTGTTACCCCCAGTGAATCAGCTACGCTCACAAATGTGCATCAAATACTAACTATGGCAACAGAGCTCCCAGCAGAACAAACCTCTGTGGAGGCTCAGGCAGGCGTGCAGATAGCTATTCCTTCTCCGCCAGAACAGACAAAGCAGTAGCCTCTCCCTTGTTGGACCATTCAGTTTTTAAAGGACAATACAAAGAGAGGTATAGAAGCCTGCTCCAAATACTCATTCAAAGGTGACAATACATTCCTTCTTATCAAACCAGCTAAGTCATGGCAGCCAGGGTCAGCAGGCAGTGTTCTGCTTGCTAGCCTTCACAGAAATAATTTCCCAATGTTAGCTGAATCAAAGAGAAAAATTAAAATGTCTTCCTTGGAGTGATGAAATCGTGGGGCTGTTCTCCCCCTCCGGTGCTCCTGCGGTGTTGAACTAGCTTTGTTCCTTTTAAATCAGAACCAAATGCAAATGAAGTGCTCACCTGAGTGTGTAGACTCATCAGAGCCGAACCTGTTTGATCTGTCTATCACACAGAGTGATGGAGGTTTCCAAGTAAAGTGACTTGTACTTTGAGCTGCTATGGCTGATTTTTTCCAAATAGGCTGTTGAGCGGCATAAGGCCTCTCAGCCCTAAATCCAAGGCTAAGCTGCTCTAAGGTTTCTAAGCCCATCTTATCATCATAACAAGGTTCCTCTAGTTAAGCGCTAGTGATGGGATGAAGGGCTCCCATTTCTCTTAGAGACACTCAAGTGTTCAGAGAACTTGGGGGTTCAACTGGCTCCCAGTACAAACACCTTGTAAAAGAGACACCACACTTTATTGGTCTGAAGCTGGGAGCAAAACTCTTTCATTCTGGAAAGGAGTAGAGAATGGAGCTAAAAACAAAAACAAAATAAAAAAGCACACTCTTACCTTTTGTAGCAATTCGTACACACTGGGTTTTAGTTTCCTGGTTGAGTGAAATCAAAAGAAAATGATCAATATATAGACAATGTTTTCTGATCTGTAAATTATTCTTATACTTCTTATCACGACACACCAAGGGTTAACAATAAGATTATGACTAAAGCACTATAATAACCAGGGAACTTCTTTCTCAATATATAGTCTTAGTATTTTTCAAATTTGAAGGAGGTTTCTAGTAATTGCTAGAGATGTCTGTATCTGTTTTACTTTGTCATAAAGCAAACTGGTGTGGCAGAGACAAGTTGGATGGCCTGCTATTTGCATTTTTGTTGCTTCTTGAGCTATCAGAAAGAGATACGGATCTGCAAAGCTAATATAAATCAGAACCGTATACAAATCTAATTTTTATCTGACAGCTCCAGACTTGGAACAAACCTGAACATGATATACTCTCCCTTGGATCTCGGCAAGACTAAACAGCTAAACGGTAGTAGTTCTTAAGAAAGATTATCAAGACATCACATAGCAGTTTAGATGTAATTTATCTGCTCTTTCTTTCCTGGAAATTTAGCTGTCAGCAACTAAATTTTTTTCCTACCTCTTACTACCAAGGTAGATAGAGAAAACAGAAATATAAGGGGAGGCAGCAAGAACGGTTAGTGCTGTGGAGTACAAAGAGACACAAGGCCCCGCAGGCTGTCTTAGGCTCTGCTCCCTTCTCAGTCACCTACTTTAGTCATGGCTGATCTCTGTTTGCCTTAGCTTTCTTTCTTCCTTTTCTTCCTTTCCCACACCCCCTCTTTCCTTCCTGACAAGGTCTTGTTACTTAGTTCTCCTCCATGAGTTCTCCCATGTGTTCCAAATCCTCAGGACAAAGGCATTATAATGTTGTGTTTCTCTGGTCACAGCCACCTGGGCTAGATGTTGCTTAGGTCACACTGGACAACATAGTTTAGGAAGAGATCTGGGTATATGATAGTTGGACAGGGCTCAGCACACCTACATTCTCCTTCTGCCTCAGGGTATGGACAGACTGTTGTCCCTGGAATCCTAATAAATTGCTTTTGTGCAATCCTGGATCTACCTAATGTTGTTCACTCTGTTCTGTTCATTTACTTGTGTTAGCCAGGGTTCATTAGGAACATGAGTTTTTATGAAAGAGAGGTTATCTTTAAGTGGTATTTATAACTCTATCTTCAATGGCTTTATACTTTGATAAATAATAAACCAAATTTATATAATTCCTTCTCGAGCATTTACTTTGAAAGTCTGTAAAATATAGAACTAGGAGAAGAAACGTGTTCTTCTGTTTCTTCACTGTGGCCGACCTTCAGAATTGGCTGCAGGAGACTTTCATGAGCCAATGTAGACTCCAAGGGATTTTGATCTCCTAAAAGCAGTCATTGTTGAGTCTCTGCAGGCGTTACCAGCCTCTGCAGGCGTTACCAGCCTCGGCTGGTGCAAGGCTCATCAATGTCAAAACTCTTTGTGAATGATATGATTGCCAATACTCACAACCCATGGCTCTCAACCTTCCCAGTGCTGCGACCCTTTAATACAGCTTCTTATTTTGTTGTGACCCCCAACCATAAAATTATTTTCATCGCTACTTCATAACTGTAATTTTGCTACTGTTGTAAGTTATAATGTAAATATCTGTGGTTTCTGATGGTCTTAGGTTACTCCTGTGAAAGGGTCATTTGACTGCTAAAGGGATCGTGACTTACAGGTTGAAAAGCACTGTTAAATTTGATCAAATAGTGGTGTAGTTAAAGAATGTCAGAGAAGATCCCCTGTAAGTACACACATTCATAAGCACTCTTGCCACACTACAGAGGGATTAACAGGAGTAGACTTGGAAACTATCACCTCTTTGAAGTTGAAAACTCAAACCTGGAACTGCCTCCTACCTGTGTGCTATTTGTGTTTGGGGAGGGGTTATCAACTTTTATCATGTCTCTGTTTTGAAAAACCTAATTAGACAAGTACTTTTGAAAATGTGTGTGGTATGTGTATGTTCCGAGGGTTAATCTTGAATGTCATTTTGATGGGATTTATCACCATGGAAACAAACCTTTGGGCATGTCTGTGAGGTATTATCTATAAATTAATTGAAGCAGAAAGACCTACCCTAAATATAGATAGCATTATTTGATGGGCCGAGGGTCTCACGCTAGAGAGAGAGGTTGGGAAGAACACCAGGATATTTTGCTCCGTGCTCCCTGAATAAGGACCCATATGACCAGTCGCTTCCTACTCTTGCCACCACGCCTTGCACTGTGGACTTAACTCTCACTGGGAACTGAAATAAACCCTTTATCACTTCAATTGCTTCTTGCCAGGCATTTTTGCCAGAGCCAGTAAGATAACTAATACAACTTGGTGTGGACTCTAAAGAATCGAGTTATACAAGGGGAAAATGAGCAGGGAAAAACATCTTCAACTATGGGTAGCCTCTGCACGGAGACTACCTGTTTAAAGGATCTCTGGCATTTTTCTTTGTTTTAGACTGTACCATGGCCACACTGGTAGGCAGAAAAATCAATATTCATATTGTCATGGCCCCTGTAGAAATACAAATTGGTTGTCTCCCAATTAAACTCTCCTAAGAGCTAATATGTCTCATACAACTGCTTGTCACATACTTCATATCGTCTCCCAGATGCCACCAATTATACAAAACCAAACCACTTCTCACGCAGCTACAAGTCCATCAAAATGCCAGTGTTCATCTGGATATGAAATTGTTAAAAGTTTCTCTTCTCAACATGTTTTTTTCTATCCTGCCTGCCTTTGTCCAAACTAGAAATAAATAAATAAAAACAACATTAAGTAGCTGGGAAGAAAAGTCTTTCAAAGGTAACCAGCATGAGAGCAAAAGGCTAGGTTGTTTCTCTCCACGTGCCCTGCTGTGATTTCCGCTTCAATATTCATTTGGGATCAGCAGCAGTGCTCCACAACAACTGTGTCCAAAATAGGAAAAGGAGGGGCAGCCGGGGCCAGGGCCAGCCAACTTCTGTAATGGCTCAGCACCCAGCCTTCGGCAGGCAGTCTTCGGTTTAGGGTCTGTCAGCTGGACCGCGGGCGTCCCATTACTTTGTAATCAGAGGATTGTTACTTGTTATTTACTATTTGGCTTGTACCCCCTGAAAAGCTTATAAAGGTTTATTAGCCCGCTGCGGAACGCGTATTCTGTTTATCCTGAAGTAAATTTAATCTTTTGAAACGGCCACTACAGAGCAAGTGAGGCAGAACAATGGCGGGAATTTACTGGGGGTGGAGTCCCGGTGGCAGCACACCCACCTTTTCAAATCACTTCCCTCACAGTTGCACTGTGGGCATTCCTGAAGACGGAGCAAGTTGCAGTAGTTACTAGGAAACGGAGATCCTGTGAAATGCTGCTGGCATGCAGCCTGGGGCCTTCAGTCAACGTGCACGTGGCTGGCAATGGGAGAGACACTACACACCGATTTCCCCCCTTATCTAATTCATATTCTCTCTCTCTCTCTCTCTCTCTCTCTCTCTCTCTCTCTCTCTCTCTCTCTTCAATTTTCCTTGGCAAACGCTACCGAGTGTTTATAAAATATAGCCATAGCTTTATTAACGATCGAGGGAAAATCAAATCTCAACGGCATCTCACCTTCTCCACACTGCTCATGGCTTGGAAGTAGATATTGTATCCTTTGCGAGGAGCCAGCGGAGGGTTCCAAAAGCCTTTATAGGTCCGGTTGTCACCCACGGTGAAGGGGGCAGGCTCAGGAAGATTCCCAGGGGGGAGTTCTGCAGCAAAATAATAGGGTGCACCCCCACTCAGAGAGTTCTGGTACGTGACGGGTACCTGGTAGCACTCCATGGCCCCCGCTTCTCGCTTGGTCCGATGCGGATGCAGTTGCTCGACGACAATTTGGTAAGCACTTTGGGGAAAGGAAAGAAATGCTTGCAATTAGAAAACCGTCAAGACCTTGAGATTTCGGGGAAGGAACAAGGGGTTCAGCGTGGGTACGCTGTGTCTCAATGTATGTAACCGGCCTGCATCCCGTTTGCCATAAAACAGCTTCTCGTGGGCTCTGCTGCCCCCAACGCTGAGCTTACCACAAAGTCGTAATCACCGTAAAGCGGTTCACATTTGCAGGGACTGAAAACTAAGGCCCGCTAATGAGGACCCTGGCGTTAACCATAGTCATGTCCCATTTTTCAGTGGAAAAGTTAACATTTTCCTGAGAGATTACATCAGGGAAGGCCCATTTCCAAGGCCCACCAGAATGATGGCCTCCGGGAGGCATTGGAAGCTGTTGGAGGCAGTTGTCACAGGCTTGGGGCCTCAAAGCACTGACAGGCTTCTCCACCTCCTGACCTGGCCTCCATCTCCACTGCCTCACAGCTATGCAGATCCAAAGTACAAGTGACATGCGACAAGGCGGGCACAGATGGACAGAAATCTGTCCCCACAACAGAAATAGACTGCCTCCTTCTTCTGGGCTTGTTAATAATGAAATGTTACAAATTGGAGAGACAGATGGCATGTGGCCTATTAAAACTCCAAGCTGAACCACAATCCCTTTTCTTTAAACACCTTAGAACTTTCCTACAACTGCTGTTATTTTAGAGGGGTAATAAAAGAAAGAAGACCCTGCAAGTTTAAAATAACGATCTCTGGATCACTAATAACTGCACTGTCAAGTTCTCAAACTCATATGTCAATAGTATCCTTCCTTAGTGGAAAATGTCTCATGAAAAAAATTAGGTTAAGACTATCTATGAAACTTGCCATTATTATTAATATGTTACATGTACTTTTAATGGCAGAATATTAATATAGTTTAGAATTTCTGAAAACTGAAGGAAGATGAATTGTGGTGGTTTGTTTAAATTCGGTAGGAATAAGCTGTGTGTGGGGCTCCATTGCAAAATCTTGAGACCCTTAGGTAAGTGTGCTCCATCTGGGTCTCCCAGAGGGGGAAGACAGCCAACAGATCTGTAGTAGGGAAGAGGACTGTTTGTTAAGAGTCTCGCAGAGAGACTAAGAGAGAAAAACAAAGTTTGCTTCTAAGAAAGTGAAAAAAATTCAGATCTAGAGCAAAATTCCAATTTAAATATAAGCTGCTATACTTAGAAGCAAAAGACCCCAGAGCCTCAAAGAAAGGATTACATTTAAGTTAAAACTACAGTTTTATTTTCCTCCTAAATATTGAAGTCCTCCCCTGCTGTTTTTTTAATCAAAATATTGCTAAAATTTTTAAAAGGTTGTTATTATTTATTTATTTCTCTTTTGAGAGGGGACAAAGATCATATTAACGGCAAAAACTGAGATTTGACCAAGTAGCAAGGCAGAAGTCGCTGTGATTTCTCATTGTAGACACTGCACCATCCTCTACACTTTGCCAAGTTGGGTCACCAAGCTTGAAGGAAAGCTACTGACAGGAAGCCTGCTCACTGTCTCATCTAGGGAATGACATTTGTCAATTTTAAATTTAGGAAATAGCAAGCAAAGCCCCACAGACACAAAGAAAAATAGAGCAAAGTTTGATATGTGTTTGCTAGGTGGACCTAGTCCTTATTTTGAGTTTATTATTCATATTTATGTTAAATGCTTCTATACTATGTATAAATACACACACACACACAAATTAATAGATGTATCATACTCTCCAGACAAATCTAACTTTATGCTCTTACCCTAATGAACAATAATGACAGTTATCTAACCATCTTGGTTAATAGCCTAAACTAACCTTTGAAAACAAAATTCTTAATTATCCCATACACCTAAAAAAAATCTAGTATACGTCAAATCTCAACTTATTCCATTAAGCTGACATATTTAACATTTCATTTTCATGTTTTTCCATTTCAGTTAAATATAGGAAATATGCAAGACAGCCTGTAGCTCTCCAGATTTATTTGGAGCAAAGCAAACTGTTACAGGGGGAGAGAAGGAAAGACAGAAAGGTACAGTCTGCACTTTAGAAACCTTGAGTGTGCGTCCATCTGAGATTGAAATCAACAGCTTGGAACAAGCTTTAAGATTTGGCATATCCTCTTTAAAGAGAAAGTTTAGAATAGGGCTGATTCTATAAGATATAGAAAATCGGAAAATTTCCCACTTATGCATAGGAATGTTTTATCAACATGGACTTTAATCTTTAGTATATCTTTTACTAACTAGTAAATTTTATCTAAGAAATGAAGCACATCTTTGTAACTACAACTGAGAGACTGGGGAAAAGAGATCTGAGTTCCTAGTGGAGTCTATGTGTGTCTGACTTTCTTCCTTCTTGCATTATGAAGCAAATGTCTGGGACCCCTCTCCACAATTCACATGTGCTGTGGTATTTGGAGATGGGCATCTATGGAAAGCAACATGGCTAAGATGAGCAGTCTCAGCAAGTACTGATTTTGCCATCTCAGACTTCCCAGTGAGCTATGAAGAATACATGAATGTTCTTTGAGCCACCAAGGATTTGTCATGACAGCATAAGGCTGATTATATAAATATTTTTTTTCTTTAGAAAGCTTGCCTCCAAGAATGTTGCCTAGGTTCCTATTTGTGCAATGACTGGAATAAGGTGAGAAGTTAGGGAAGACAACGGGACCTCACTCCACCCCCTTTCACTCAGCTCTCTACCCTGCCAAGTGCAGCACACCTACCCTGCCTTGGACTCGGCTCGATGGTTGAGTGGTGTTCAAACTCAGCAGTGATTATTTCATGGGCTGATACAGGAACCACTTAATTTTATATTGAAATGGAATATATTCAAATGGAATCATGGGCATCTAACTAGGCATGGTAGTATGAACAAATTACTTTTGATTTTTCTGGTGATGTCTACTTAGAATCTATCCAAAGCATTCTTTATCCCCATACAACAACGACCTGTTATGCTTCGGAAGTTCTCGACACTGTTCGAATAACGAAGATATCCTTAGTTAGCTTGCTTCCTAGGAATTTGAATCTGTTCATTCTTTCACTGACTTAATTCAACAATGAAGCACTGGGCACTGATACTGAGGTGAAAAATTACCCCTCACTATCAACGTTCTATTTGCTTTTCTGTTGTTGACATTACCAAAATTCTTTCTGTTATTTAAATGCTTTGTGGCACTTAGAAGTATGATACACACACACATACATACACACAGAGACACAAACAAAGACACACACACACACACAATACTATCATCTTTAAAACCTATCCACTTACAAACTGTGACTTTCCTTGGTTGATGTCTACAAAAAAGCAACTCACAAATACATTTCTCGTCACCTTAACTCAGTTCTACAGTTCTTTTTTTTCCTAACATTTAAACCAAGTTCAAGGTGATTTCCTTTTTTCTCCTCTATGACATCACTGGAAATACCTTTCTGGTAAACAAAATCTTGGTTCATGACTGCTGTATTTTTGTTTCTTTGTTTCTTCTGCAAGCACATTAGAAAACTCAGGTGTCTTTCCATGAAACGACACTGGTCGAAGTCTTTAGGTGAACTTTACTGTCATTAATGGAGCACAGCCTTCAGTCAGTCCCCACCCTCACCCCGAGGTTAAACCCTTGTGTGTCTTTCTCTCCTTTTCTCAGGGTACAGGGAGAAGCTCTGTACATTATCTGTGCTGAACTGACTGCAACTGCAGTGAATTCATAAAATGTATTCGCATGCAGCAAAATGTGCATGGAAACAACCATATATCGCTACAGTGGGAACTACCCTAGAGGTTCAGACCAAACTCCAAACAACTGCTAAGAAAGGGCAGAAATTCCTTCACTGGCCAGTCTGAGAAGATGTGCCTCAGACACATATCCCACTTCAAAAAAAAAAAAAAAAAAAACTATTGCTGTTCTTTCTCACTTGACAAGTAGTCAATTCAAATTAATCAAAGGGCAGAGAAATCAAATTAGGACTGGACTGACAGGTGACCAGAAATGGTTCTATGCTGCCGTTTATTGAAGTTTTTAAATGATTGGATGGAATTTAATTCTAGCTAAGCCAAGTCCTCACTTCCTGTAATATTTCCTCATCTTTTAGCATGAGGTTTCTTTCCATTCTCTTCCTTCATTTTACAAGTCAGACTCTACACTTTATCCTGGGATTAGTAGTATATTGAATCCTTGTCCTTCGTCTTCTCTCTTGCTCTCACTATTTTTCGATACATATTATTCATTTGAAGCTAGGGCCATACCTACTGTCAAGCATCTTCTCAAAAATCTTCACAGCATTAAGATACTTCTATCAAGAATAATTCTCTGACTGTTTCCCTCCCCAGTGTACTCTTCTGGATCCAATGCATACATACTTTAAGGTGGAGGGAATGTATGGAAAGTCACAATTACACTAACTCTCTTTAAATATAGTCAGTAATTCACCAATCCTATTCATGATGCCATAGCCTCATTAGTCAGAACCCTTAGGACTTGCCTCAGAAATTCTGAGACTTAAACAGGAAGACAGATCACTGTCTTAATAAAATGTACTGCCTCCATGGTGAACACTGTCCATTATGAACACAGTGTGATTACACTGTCATAAATACTGCATCTGACACGCCTCTTCCTTACTAGATTATGAGCTCATGAAAGACAGCAGCTATCCCATTTTTAAGTTTAGTGTCTCCCACTCAGTCATTTATGAAATGTCTGTTACATGCTATGGAATATTTTTAAGTGGTGTGGTCTTCCCTGCTCTCCAGAAGCTAACTTCTAGGAAGATACACACACACGTGCGCACGCACACACACACACACACATATTGATACACACACAACACACACAAATTCACTATTTGTAAAGATAAGTTTTCTGGACAAAGACAAAAAGACAAAGAAGGGGCTGGAGAGACAGCTCAGTGGTTAAGATCACTGGATGCTCTTGCTGAAGAAATGAGTTTGATTCCCAGTACCCACATGGCAGCTCACAACCGTCTATAACTCCAGTTCCCAGGAATTAGACATCTGATTGAGTTGGATGCTGACCTTTATGCTTAGAAAACAACACAAAGAGATAATGTCCATCTATGTTTCAGTTTTAACATATGTCTAGTTAGAAGCCAGGTCAGTTTGTCATGATGATGATTAAGACAACCAAGAAGCATTTGCTATCTTTACCATGTGGGGTGCAGTACACTGTCCATCAGTGGATGCCAATGGCCACACTAATGCTGCCTGTGCACATGTGAGGAGGGACCAGACCATCAGCATACACAGTTGGCTTGGATCACCTCTATATTGTGATCTGTGTTTCTGTTACACTCTAGCTTAAATCATTAGACAATTTCTTCTTAATCTAAGAAAAATTCTGGTTCTTATTGTAGTTCATGACTACTTCTTAATTTCTTCACTAAACATATGTGGTGCTTAGACCCAAAAGTTGATGATAGCCCCTCCCCATTGAAATTATGCTAGAATGGGTTCTTGACTACCTAAAATACAGAGCTTGTATTTGGAATATTCTGCAATAAAATGTGCATCTATTTGTAATACCTTACCACAAACTCAGCATCAACACAAAGAAAACCCATATATTTATAATATTCTGCTACATAGAAAAAAATTAAGAGAAATTATGTGTTTTTAACAAACCTATCTTGTGAGACATGAGCACTTCAAGTAATGGCAATGACTGTCAAATGCTTAAAAGCACATTTGAAGTTCTAGGCAAGGCAGGCATCAAGTTTACATCTTTCAGATGATTATAAAAGTTAAAAAAAATACGTTGAAGAACCACACTTGCCAGGACAGAATTACACACATTGTTCATTAACAGCCCCGGGGAAGCTTGGTACACGACGAGAAACTGAAGAGACAGCTCATGCTGAGTGCCTCATTTAGGTTGTTTGTAAACTGAAGAGTGTGTTATTTCATTCCTGAGTTCCAAGAGCTCTCAGAAATAATATTCACTGAAAATACTGATAAGGTAGGTAAAATATACAAAGTAACTGTATTTTTTTGAAAACCACATATATTTTTGATTTATGATAACAAACTAAAACTATTAGTCTCCCTTCAATAACCTTGAAAACCAGAATTGGCATCTGGGTAAATGACTTTGCGCTGTGTAACTTTAAGGGGTGGCCCCACCTCCCATCTTTCTAAGCTTCACACAGTCTAGTGTGAGGTACTTAGTAGTGCTTTCATTTCCACTGCAACCGTGTTTGTTGCTATGGTCCACGAACACTTTGCCTTGGAGGATCCCAGCCTCAGCCTGAGTTAGCCTCAGCCCGATCTCTGTTTGTACCAGAGTGATCCCCCCTCCCCCCCCAAGAGGATAGCTCAAGGTGATTGCTGCTGTAGTCCTGTGGCCACCCTCAGTTTTCAAGCTGCCAGTAAACAGTCTCTTCCTGGCCTCTATTATGGCTCCAGCTTTAGCTGCTGTCAATTTGCCCACATCCAACTTCAATGACCTCAACTACTTGATGTTCTAGGTAGAACATCCCATGTCCTATCATTTGCTTGCAATCTCTTGAAACACCCACCATCCCTTCCTTCTTCAAGTAAACCTCATTTATTCCCCTCCTCAAAATGCCAGGTCTAACCCCAACTTTCTCTATGTGGTCATTGCCTTACCAGGGAGTCAGTCACACTCCAAACAGGCACACATGGAAGACTATTCCACGTATCTCGATAAACTCCGGGTATGAATGAATTGCTATGTAATCTGTAAATTTATGGGAACCATTGCTAATTTTAGTTTTTTTCATAAGACTATACTAAAGTAAATGTATAAACCCTGAACATCGAGGACTTCTTAGTTGCTATAACATAAGATTTGGCATGGGAGTTCAACATTATTTGGAAGACCAGGAAAAAGAATGTCCATCTGTACTAGAGTTGGGACAAATGCACAGTAAAATGCACACCAACAGAGGCTAACTGTATTACAACAAAGGGAAGATGGTTCATTCAGGGTTGGTGGCAGAGGACAAGCGGATGATTTCAGGTTTAGCTAGAGGTTAAGAGAGCTGGCATTCTTGGGAAGACACGGAGCAGAATGGCAGCAAAATTTACATCAGTAACAAAATTTCAGTAACTAAGCCTGAAGAAACTGAGCAGAAAGTAAAGTAGTTTAAAGAAAAGCTGAAAGGCATGCTGGAATCCAAGAAAAGATTTGTAGAACCAGACTGTACTCTTAGTGCTAGGAAAATTGACTCCCCCAATTGAGACCATCACTTTAAAGTGATTAGGACACTGAACTAGACCACCCCATGATCAGGCCCCAGTGTCTGCACAAATGGCTGGAGAGGAGAACACGGTTAGAACGTTGGATGTATCGACACCAGTGTCTGCATGGATGGCTGGAGGGAGGAACGTGGTTAGGACACTGGCCTAGACCACCTCATATCAGGCCCCAGTGTCTGTGTGGATGGCTAGAGGGAGGAACATGGTTAGGACACTGGACTAGTCCACTTTGTGATCAGGTCCCAGTATCTACTTGGATGGCTGGACGGAGGAACATGGTCAGAGGGAAAGAAGATGCTACCCAACTTAAGGATCCCCAAAGCAAGGGAGTCAAAGTTCAAACTCAGCAAAGGTCAAAGTGCTGCCTAACAGCACAAGTTTATCCCCCTGCCTACTGGCTCAACCTGCAGGTGCACTGTGCAAATGCAGCTGAACAAAGATGGCCTTGACTGGATTAACTCCTTAGAAATCATATACTGGTCTTCCCTTTTAGCAACACTCATCAGCTTTATCAAATGCTCATGTTAAGTTATTTCTTACTCTAATCGTCTAGTAGATAGTCACTTTTGTGTTTGGGCATGTGAGGTGTGGTTGTGTGTGTGGAATATGTACAAGTGTGTAACCATATACATACAGCTGAAGGCCAGAAGAATTTGTTGAGTTTCAACTCCTACTCTCCACCTTACTTTTTGAGATAGGCTCCCTCACCGACGATGCTGGCTGACCAATGAGCTCCTGGGATGGGCCTTTCTGTACACCCCAATGCTGGGATTATAGACAAATGTGCTCATAAGTGTCGTTCACAGGGACTGTTGGCCAATTCTTTAAACTCATGTCCTCTTGCCTGTGCAGGCCAGTCGTACTCACTGAGCCAACTCCCTGGCCCCTCAACTTGTTTTCTGGACATTATCCATCTATACTATGTAATTTGGAGTTCCTAGTCACTGAGCTCAATTTTTAGAAAGGTCAAATGTGTTGTCAAGAAATACAATGAAGTACATTTCCACGCCAGGGAATGAGAAATGACTATTAAGGATTATTTTTGTATAATTATGATTTCAGACTATATGAATTCATAGTAGTTAGAAATTATGTACACATAAAGGCAAACAGAACAGAAGAAAGATATTTAACCAAACATGTAGAAAACACACAAAATTCCTGAACACTGTCTATGAGCACAGGATCTACAGAGTGAAATAACCCTTGATATCCTAAGAAACCTGGGTAGAGGTACTTTTTACTGTTATGTGTTTCGATATGGTCAGTGTATTTAGATTTATAATTGCAAGCAGGGTGATAGGTACTTAATAAGTAGTCAAAGTTTGCAGAAAAATTTTTGACAAAGTAGGCAAAGAGTTAATTATACAAGCTATGGAGCACAGTGTTACAATAATGATGATGATGATATAATAATAATAATAATAATAAGTGAAGTAAAGCTCAATTCCCCTAACATTTTTTAAAGATTTAAAATATTTTTTGAGGTTTTATTTTATTTACTTAGTTTAATTTGTTTGAAAGTATGCCTCTGTACTACATGCCTGTGTCTGTGGATGCCAGAGAGAGCATCTGATTCCCTAAGACTAGAGTTACAGACATTTGTGAGCTGGATATGGGAGCAACATATGTGTGCTGGAGATTGAACCAGTTTCCTCTGGAAGAGCAGTCAGTTGTCATAACAGCCAGGCCTCCTCTCCAGATAAACTCTAAAAGCCAAACCCAAGTACCTGAAGCCCACTTAAACACCAAGAACAAGATGGACACCTATGCAGTAAATTTTGTCACAGGTAGGGACATGCCAATGGCCACGATTACTTGTGAATAGAGAAGGACACCACATCCAAGTGAGCATGGCATTGCTTCTTCCTCTTTGCAGCTGCAACCACAATGCCTCACAATCGCTGACGCACAAACACCACTGTACACTGACTTGGAATTCTTGAGCAGCTGCTTTCTCTGAAGCATGCATGTCATAGCCATCTTAGCCACCTCTCTTGCTCCACAATGTGGCAATGAGTCTGCTCAGTCTCAGCCAGACGGGAAGTACAAGCTTTCTTTGTGACTCGTGTTCTTCTATCAACATATTTTTTAATTACAAAAATGTATTTGTACAACTTTGATGGAAAAAGACATCGGTTTCATGAGGTCAAGTGTGCTTGTTTTACATACAGGAAGAGATTTATCTGCCTTTAAGGGAATTCACAAGGAGCATGACATAAGTCAGTTCTGCTGTCTGTTGGGTCTTAATTTTGTGACTATCTGATTTTTCTTACCAATACTGAAAACAAAATGCCCACATATCTGTTGATTTCAAATAGAAGCTTGTTGAAGTCTTGAAGATTCATGTAATTACAGTCTTTCAAATTTTAAAAGGCTGAGGTAATTTGACCTAATTTCTAAAATTGACATGGATCAGATTTTTTTTAAATATTAGCAGTAATATGAGAGGTAATATGAGAGATTTTAATATTAAAAAGATAAAGGAACTAGCAGGCTGAACTTTAATATTTATCATGGAATTTCCGATAATTTAAGAAGTGAAAGGCCATGGAGGCTTCATTTGCGTTTATTTCCTCAGAGCTTCCTACTGATTCAGTCACTCACATGAAATTATCCATTATAGACACACGGAGGTGGACAGGCGCTCCTTCCTCATCCTCTTCGACAAACACTTTCAAGGCCTTTTCAGCACAGACACCACAGTGAAGTGAGATGGGGATAAAGGAAAATGAAGAGAAAGAGCAATAGCTTCACACAGCCCAGAAAAGCCTTTAGATTTCCCGCTTTTAGCCATACCTCTGTTTATAATCTTCCTTCAAATCAAGAAGGAATAAACAAAAACAAAAGAAGAAAATCAAAGCATCCCTGACATTCACTGTGAAATGAAAGGCTTTTAGTTGTGCTAGGCAACGGCTGGAGACATTTCTCTCACCGGCTGTCTTTCCTCTTCACTATGCCCCCTCTTACCTGATAGGGGCACCTTTGGCTTGTGCTGGTCTGAGTAATACTGTGATCGTGGTGGCAGTTTCATTCAGAGAGGCATCAACTCCTTCATAGTCAGGTAAAGTCGGAGCTGAAAAGAGACCAATGAGGTGAAAAGAAAGTTCAATCGATTCGTGGCGATATATGATAGGCTGCTATGAATAAATGATCCTACCTTAAGGGAAAATCAATTTAATTCCTAATTAACTTCAGTGATCCTTATTTTATGACACTGAACCTTAACTGTGGGCAGAAGAAGCTAGGAAGGCGAGGTTGCTGGATTTTTAAAAGCTGTCTGGGGACTTGTACTCATTGTATTCCGAACACTTTGTGTAGACCCATGGGTTTCAGCTTCCCAAGCTCTTTAAGCCGGTGAGCACGATGTGGGACTGTGGGACAAGGAGAGTCAGCACTGGCTGGACAGTCACACATGAGACGGGGACTGTGAGTGGCAGAAGGGAGGTAATGGGCTGCCTACTGGCCCTCGCCGTTCATGCTTGGCAGGCAAAAGAAAGGTCCAGGATTCTTTTCTGGACTAGTTCCACGTGAGCACAAGAGAAACATGCTAGTCAGCTGTGGTGCATTGGAAAGGAGATTACTTTTCAGTTACTAAGAACTGGTACATTAATTGGCAAATAGTTAAAAACATAAATTTTCAACATGTTGGATAGTGTTTGTGTTCTACAAGTTTCCCAACCTTGGGCTTAAAGAAATTTCAACTGGTTTTTACTATATGGATGGATGTATAAGGGAATGAGACCCATTGAAACAAGTAGATTATCATTTAACCTTGACAAGTCAGGTAATATGTAACAAAAAAAATCTTCATCCACTCATTAAAAACTTGCTAAATTCAAAGCATATGCAAAGTTTTATGAGCTGTGATAGAGCCATGAAGACAAAACAAAGTCACTGACATAGAATCAAGATTAAGAATTAACCTTTTATGAAGCCAAGTAGTATAAACCAAAAATATACACACAGTAAACTTTCACAGAATCAAAAGATGCAAACTTTTAAGCTCACAAAACAGTGGCACACTTTTATACAAATTCTAATTATTCTGTTATTTTGTTTGCATAGGTGTTTTGCCTGGATGTTTGTTTGTGCACCACATGCATTCCTGGTGCCTGGAACATCAGGAGATGGCATCAGATTTCAGGAATTTGAGTTAGATGGTTATGGGATGCCCTGTGGGTGCTGGGAATCAAAACCACATCCATGGGAAGAGTAGCTAGTGCTGTCAACTGCAGAACCATCACCCCGGTCCTTTAAATTAATGCTTTCAATGACTAGACAAAAGGGGTAGAGAGGCATACATTATCTCAAAATTTATACAGCATCACAGTAACCTGATGCTCCCAAAGCACAGCAGCAGAAGCTAAGCTTATAAAATACAAGAAAATGCTTACTGCTTTCTAGTTGCAATGGGAAAATTGAAATAAAATGATTCAGAGGAAAAAAGAAAGCCAGAAGGGTGCTTCTGTCTATAATTAGAAATTTTCTGTTCGACATCATGTTGAACAGGGCATCTAAGATTTCAAACTGTATGTGCGTATATGTGTCTCTCTGTGTATATATGTGTACATATATATATACATATCAGAAAACATATTTGCTCAGTGTCTATTTTAAAAGATTATGTAGATTTTATAACAATTTCTATTGAAAATTTCAATTGTTGCTAATTCTAGAAGGGAAGAAATTTGTCATGACATTCACTAAGTCGTATTTTCTAACAAAGTGATTTAATAAATATTTTAAATCAATGAATTCCATTAGGATATAAAATGACAGTTTAATATATTATCATTTCTTAATATAATGGATGATGTTGAAACATCAATTTTACCAGAATATTAATACAAATCAAATCATATAAAATGAATATATTGGAATTACTCTTATTCATGATATGAATTTTTAAAAGTTATATTTTATTTAATACATTTCCAAATAAAACAATTTATATACATACATCTTACTCTTGGTATAAATTTTTGATTCAGGACAATGTTAAAAATATATAATGTGGATCTCTGCACCTGCTTCCATCAATTACTGGATGAAGGTTCTAAGATGACAATTAGTGTAGTCACAAATCTGATTACAGGAGAAGGCCAGCTCAGGCACCCTTTCCACTATTGCTAGGAATCTTCTGAGCTCTTGGAGTCCAGTAAAAGAGAGAGAGGAGGAATTATATGGGCAAGTGTGTGTGTGTCAAGATCATGATGGGGAAACTCACAGAAACAGCTGGCCCAAGCTAGTGGGAGCTCATAGACTCTGGACTGACAGCTGGGGAGTCTACATGGGATCAAACTAAACCCTCTGAATGTGGGTGACAATTGTGTGTCTTGTTCTTTGGTCAGGCCCCTGGCAGTGTGACCGGGATGTATCCCTGGTGCATGACCTGGGTTTTAGAACCCCTTCCCTATGGTAGGATACCATGTTCAGTCTTGCTACAGGGAGGAGTGGCTTGGTCCTGCCTCAACTTGATATACAATGGGAAGGGGAGGGAGGAGGAACTATGGTTGGTATATAAAACAAATAACGAAAATTAAAAAAAATATGCAATGTGAATTGAGAGTAGCCGCTGTTATATACTAAACAGAATTGACAAGGATTCGCCAAATAAAAATGTGTTTAATATACTATGTGGTTTATCTTCAAAAGACCATTTTCAAATTTAACTCTATAGTTACAAATGGGCTCATAGATTTTTTTATAGTGTTAAACATGATGAACTATTTTATTAAGTGGAGTAGACTTAGGGAGCATCGTGATGCTAACATCAGCAGGAACCTAATCAGGTTGAATGGGCGATTTGAATGAAGGAGAATTAGTACTCGTAAACAATCTACTCAAATGCAAATTATAAAAGTAAATGTAGTAGAAAGTGAAATTTAGTTATATTTATTTATCAATTCAAGAGTTTCTTGCATGTTCTAATTCTGAAAATTAGAGGCATTTGTGTGAGATGTTTGTGTGAGCAGGAAAGGAAGGTCAGCGTTTGTTTAAAATTAGCATCATGTTAGGGAAAAGGGGGCAGACAAGGTGTGAGGTATTCCAATACGAGAGTGAAAGACCACTAGGACTTGTTAGACACCATCCATTATAGCACACAACTGATACCATACTTAGGACCTCATTGAGAGCACAAGAAAGGTCCATAATCATTTACAGTAAACTTGGAAAGATTTGAAGTAAAGAAATGATGTAACCTTTTAAGACTACTGTCATTTTTGTGACTGCCTGAAAAGTGTTTGGATTAGAACGTATCACCAGGAATGATTTGTTCTCAAATGGCTGAATAAACTGCCCTTGACCTTACGTAATGACGTAATGACTCAGTAGGCTACACGATAATACAGTACCTATCTGAGGGTCTAGAATATGCTATTGCGAATCAGGAGCATGAGCTGCTCAGTTTCTATGTTACTCATTTGCTTACCTGAGATATTTGTGGTCACATTGATGGCTGTGGCAGGCCCAAAGCCTTTGACAGTGCTGGCTCTTATGAAAAATTGGTAGGTGGTTCCAGGGTGGAGATGCATAAATACATGGTGTGTACTATTCCATAAATTTGATACAGTCTGTGGAGGTCCAGCCACTGGAACTGCGGGGTCAAATGATCTTATGCTGCTATAGCTCACCTAGTGTGGAAAATATATTTCCCATTATATATCAACTGAAGGCCATAATAAATTGTAAGCAAGCCCTTTCTAAACAACATAGCACTCGAGAGCCTCAAGTCCTCATTACTTTCCTCTTCTTTTTCTTTTATATTGGTATGGTTATTTCTGGCATCTCTCATCCATCCATCCATCCATCCATCCGTCCATCCGTCCATCCGTCCATCCGTCCATCCGTCCATCCGTCCATCCATCCTACATATCTATCTGTCTATCTATCTATCTATCTATCTATCTATCTATCTATCTATCTATCTATCTATCTATCTATCTATCTATTATCTATCTCTATCTATTTTTATATTGCTATTGCTATTTCTGGCATTTCTCATCCACCTATCTATCATCTGTCTGTCTGTCTATCTACTGTTTGTCATTTATTGCTCTATTTAAATTATCTCACTACTTCTCTATCATCTATGATCTACCTAATGATATATGTAACTGTATATCTAATTTGTCAAATATTTATATTTAAAAAATATATCAATAAATTGCTATACTTAAATATGCATACTACATATAAAATTTCTTGTTACATACTTTAATGCACGTGAAAACGGAAAGTCTTCATCAAAAGTATGCTATTCTTTTTTTTGTTTATGGAACACAGAAAATTCTAGTAACATTAGCAGCACAGGCTTGTGATCTGAGCCACTTGGGAGAGGAACACAAGCTCAAGGTAAGCTTGAGTTACAAAGGGATCTCATGGCCATTTTGTATTAACTTAGTAAAACTGTGCCTCAAAAAGATGCTATTTTTATGTATTACAAATGGGGATTATGTTGATATGAGAAACAATTTGCAATAAAAGAGTCCGTTTAGGTCATTTAATCATTTCAAAAACAAAAAAAACAAACAAACAAAAAAACAAAAAAAAAAACTGTGCCCCAAAACAAATTAAAGGACACTAGCGCTCAAACTTACTAAAATAATCAAAAACATTCATTCTTATTCCTATAATTTATTCTTAGGCATAAGATATAGAAATGTTTATTCTATAATCAGCACAGACTAACTATAGCCAAAAACTTCACAACTGTGCAATTAAGAATATCCATTTGAAAGTGATGGTGGAAAGGAAGAAAATTGTCTTTCAATAAAAACATATTTAAAAATTCATTTATTCTCTGTACCTTCTTATTTGAAAATATAGTGATTTATATTCAAAGGTACAATGAAATTCTGAAATGGGTTTTTAATCTGTTTTCCTTTTGGGAGCTATTAATTACTTACTTTGAAAAACAGGCCATTCAATGGCCTCTCCTTAAGCACAGTGTGATATTGGTTTCTTAATTTTAGAAAAAAGGGACTTAGCATTTTTACATGTAATTATTCATTACAAACATTAATTGGATTTGACAAGGACATAGTCCAGTAACACACATATATAGACACAAAACTAGCATATATTCCAAGAATTTGCTACTATACAGTGATTAATTTTAAAATCAAATAATTTGTGAACTAGAACAAAGAGAGTTGATGATGTGTTACTATTCTCTTCCCCACCCTTTCCTTTCCTATTATTTCCACCCAGCCATCTTCTTGGCCTCTTTGTAGCTACACCTTCTCTTCATACCTCATACTGAGTGATGATTCCGTTTGGTTCCAGTGGCTCTTTCCAGTTCAAGAAGATCTTGTTTTCAAAGGAAGTTCCTTGGAGGGATTTGACTGGCACAGGCCCGGGCACTAGAAATAACACGCATTGGAAATAAGAACACTTGCAATTAACAAGATAAACACAATTTATAGTAGATGTCATGGAGCAAAAGTATATCTTTAAAAATAACATCAGCACATGTACGGTATTCAGACTTGACCCTGATCATGACACCAATTGTCAGCCTGTAAGTTTCTAAAGCAGGAAATGTAGAAATATAAAGTTATTGTTATTCAAATGAATATTCAATCACCTTGGAGAGTGGCATAGTTATGTAGTCTGCTTTTCTCTCTTGTATACCGCTAATAACATGAAGTTCTTATTTGTAATTTGCTCCGAGAACAGAGATGCACTTCCCTGAAAGATTTCTTGAAGATTATGATAATCCCCTAAAGAGGCTCCATCAACGAAGTTCATAAAATAATGAATTATAATCATAATTAACGCTCCTTAGACTCAAAAGCCAAATCACACAGCACTGACTTGAAATGCCCATTAAAAATCATCCTGACTTTTGTAGCTATACTTATTAAATTTTCTATAATTAAAAAGATAGCACTGATTATTATATTTTTTAAAGTTGTTAGAGATGAATACGCTAAAATGTACCTGCTTCATGCTTTTACTTTTTCTCAGCTAAGGCAGAGCTTATTAAGAACAAGCTGGTTTAGCATTCAAGGATCTCTTGATTTGCTTTCTTCATTTGGCAGAGCTGAGGATGGGGCTCAGGGCCTGGCAAATGCAAACCAGCGCTCTCCCTCTGAGCTATCTCAATACCTCACTGTACTCTTTCTCTCTTCCTTCCTTCCTTTCTTTTTTATTCATTTTTGTTGTTGTTACTGCTTTTTGTTTGTTTGTTTGTTTGTTTTGGACAGGATCTAATGTATACTCTCACTCTGAACTCTTTGTGTAGCCGAGGATGGCCCTGAACCTATGATCCTTTTGCCTCTACCTCCAGAATGCTGGGATGACAGCCATGTGGCTCCATGCTCCATCTTATGCCACATCTGTTTGGGTACTTAATTCAGAACTTCCTGCATGGTAGGCAAGAATTACAACTCCTGACTAACATTGCTCCAGTCCTTATTTGCGAAGGCCTCATAAGTTGCAAAATCCTGTCATTAATCAGCCATGTATTAGTTACTGTTGACAAGCTACAAGATATTTCTGCTACTGTGTATTTCTCTTTTTATAGATCATACTTGAAAACCTGGCCGTTTATTCACACGATCCAGATTCTTCTTCTAAACATGCTTAACAATACATATTACCTCACACTCTTGACTTAAAAACTTTTTTTTTTAAAAAAAATACCAATTCGGTATTGAGCAAGTACGGTTTTTAATTAATATTTTCCCTGAATCTAACGTTTCAGTGAACTTCACACATGACATTATCTAGAAATGCCGTTTCAAAGTACAGAGCAATTTCATGAGGACTGAAATAAATTAAAAACCAGTGGATCACAGGAAATGTATTTCTTCATGGCTAGCAGCAGCAAGAAATTCTGAATGATATGCCACCAGATGAAGATTTATTTCATTCTACAAGGAGACTATGAATGATGCGATGACCTCTGAGGCAGGCAACATGAGGTGATGCATAAAAGAAAGAAATCCAGAAGAATAAAAGAAAAAGAAATCCATACTAAAGATAGCATGGTAGCCCTTAACTTTGGACATGTTCACGGCCCCATCAGTTAACCATCCCTTACCCATGTCCCATGTTGTCAGCACGGGCTACTGTGCTCAGCAGGGCAGCGAACCTGACAAGGATTCTGTGCAGTTTCTGGCAATGCCAAGGCTACTAGAGACATGGGTTCATTGTGCAAGTGGATATCTGGGCACATATCGATTCTGTTTATGACTGCAATCAAGGAAAATATATTTCTTCACAGGTTTGTCAGGAAAAGTGGCAGATATGAGTAGGAAGAGTAAAAACACCAAATACTGAGGACTTGTTATGAAAATTCCTGTGTCTACCTACCATAATTTGTCTTACAAGTACTATGAAGTAGAATGAATATATCAAACTATTCTTATTTACGGATGGTTCAAAATATTTCCATAATTCTGCATTGAAAGATGGGCACAAGTGGTAAATTGTTTCCCTGCAACGTTGATATGATCACCCCCTTCTCACACATGTTCTACATCGCTATGACTCTCCTTCAAGTATTTACAAGTTCCATTTTTCAAGATTGGAAATGTGGGAGAAAAATCATGCCCAAGATAGGCCACACAAGTGATCACGACTTGGATTAATAAATACTCCAATAACAACCACATAAAGGAAATGTGAACGAGCTACGGGCACAGACCAACTCCGTTCATTTATGCTCTGCACCTGAGCAGGGATGATGTCTCTACACACAAAGACAATGTCTCAGTTCAGTGATGATTTGCCTAAACACAGCATGAAGCGCTTAAAGCCATTTCATGCCCAGCTTCAGACTGTGGAGATTCACGTTACATTTCCACACCGATGACTTTTAGTGGAGACAGAATGCTGACTCCCATTCCCGTGCTTGTGATTTATCGGAGAGCCGTTCCAGCTAATTTTGTTTGGAGCATGAGAAAGTCCTTCAAATAGAACTTCAAAAATGGAAAAGAAAAATGAAAGAGGTGTGGAGAAAGATTATATTAAATAAGCATTATAGCCTCTAAAACATAATAAATCTACATTTTAAAATGACTTTGTAGCTTTAAAGAATGTCCCCAAACCAGGCTTTTCTGCTGAGTTAACTTCATAATATTGATTTCCATGAATGCTGGAATAAAAAATGAAAATGGAATCTTATACAAAAAAATTCTGCCCATGCATTAAAAAGCACATGTAATAAATTAAGCATAAATTCTACCCTAAGGTTCTAGTTGGAAATGGTTCTAGCTTTGGGAGCTTGATTTATGGATGTCCCCAGAATTCTTTTCACACAATTATATCTTTTTTATTAGGTGGTTGATAATTTATTCTTTTTCTATGTATATAGGGCAGCAATAATTTAGTAAGACCGACTTAACCCGATCATCATGATCCATTGATTTTTGCAACAATAAGCATGATTTAGTTATTCTCCCTCACCTCAGAATATCGAAATACATCAAGTATTCTGTGTAGAAACTCAAGCTCATATGAGCAGCCCTGAAGAATGACCTACAAATACTCCATGGAAGTTTCTACATCAGTCATTAAGAACGACTTATAGAAGAAACAAACCAACGAAGAAAGGAAATAGCCTACCATATGGGATACAACCACAGGGATTACTCTGTAGTCATACTTTGAAAGAAAATATGTGAAACTTCATATAACTGAAGCTCATACCAAAAAGCATTCAACACAGAAGCTAAAATAAAAGTAGACTTGAAAATTAATGTAAAAATGTTATTTCTAATTTATAGAACTGATTCTACACAATATGAACCTTGTCGTTATGAGTTTGATTGGTTTAGGTCAAAATTCCACAGCAATTTCATTATCTGAGTATTAACATAGCCATTTATGTAACCAAATGTTGTCTAAAAATATATTGCAATTAAAAAAATATAAAAACCTGACTGCCTTTTTTTGTTTGTGGGAAAGAAAAGCAAGATAAACAATATCAAAGGATAACACCATAGGACATCGCATTGTTGGAGGGCGACTAGATAAAGACAAACAAAAATATCAAACTCATGTAACTGGATTTAAATGTTATCAATCAAGACATCCTGGCCTTAAATGCTGACAGCAATCCAAATAAACGTGACTATAGTCTTATTATTAAAAACATGAGTTATAAATTGCCTAGCACGACACAGACACTGAAACCCTCACCCACTTCAGAAGATGTGCGATTCCTCCTGATATTTGTGTAGCTAGTTTTGGACTTTCATTGATATTGTTGATGCCTGAATCCATTACTGTTACCTCTTCTCTTCTGCACAGGTAAGTGTTGCATGTATGGGAGGGTGGGGGTAACACTGGAGATGGGGGTGAGAGTTTTAGAATCATGTTAGGGCTGATGTATTCTTTAAATAGTGTTGCCATATTGGTTTCTTTGATGTAATGAAACAATGTAGTAACTGCAATAAGACCCTTTGGTTAACTCAAACACAACAATAACAGATTCCTCTTAAGTCTCAGGGGTTTGACTCCCGAATTTTAGTAATAAGAGGAGGACCACAGACATCATGTTAGCAGTCTAAGCTGTGCAAGGCTTTCACTTCTCTAGGACAGCAAAGCAACAGATCAACCAGAGTCACTTTCAAGTTTCACAGGAGAAGAGGTGAAACGAGTATTTCTAGAAATTATAGCACACTTATTTATTTTATGGCCACCTCATTCCTATTTGTTAGGCATCAGAAGATACACAGTAGCCAAGTGACTACATGAAGGGAGGTGTGTGGAGGAGTCTGATCGTAAACTACACCCTTTACTCTAAAACTAAAATAAAAATACGTGCCTCTTATCAAGCTGTTGAAGAAAATATTAAGAAGGAATAGAACCACAGAGACCTCATGACTTGGCTCCTTTACTTGAGCATATAAATAGAGAGATGGAAGAATTTACTGGTTATGGAAATGATTAGTAAACCCCAAGTTATGCTAAGATTGGCCTGAGATCATTACGTAGCAGTTTCTACCAACATACATTTACTTATAAAAGAACACCAATAGAATAAAGTGTCACCCTAAAATATATAGTTGTTAGTAAAGCAGTAGATTTGGAATTTTTGTTTATTATTTCCATTCAATGAAGTATTCATTGGTATTCATATTCCTATTAATGACGTACCATACTATTAGAGAAAAGGCATTCATATTATAGTGTTAATACAAATGCACATTTTTATTACTTCATTTTTTATAAGAATCATTTCTTAGATTGTAATAAAAATTATAAAAGATTATGGCCTGTTATTTTCTTATGAGGATCATTATTTGGACTAAAAAATGTCCTGTGTCTTTTGTGTTTTAATTCAGTCAATCAAATCAAGTATTTTATCTTCAAATACTGGGAAAACAATACCATCGTGTTTGATTTATAAAATTCAAACACGAGTTGTAAGGAAGTGAATTTTACCAATAGGTAACTATATAGTGATGTAGATGATAACCTTTTTGTTTTCCCACTTGGTAAGAAAGTCTTTATTTAGGCTTGAGGCACCATTGCCACTTCACTAGCATTATTTCAAAAGTCATCATGGGTGCATGCCATTTAGTAACTGTATTACTTTCTAAAAACACAAAGTCTGTTACTGGTAACCAGGCTGAGATAACCTAGTAGATTTTTGAATTCAGTACTGGACAATGAGGAGGGGGGTAAATTTAAAGAAAAGACAGTATTTTCTGTCCCCCGCCCGCCTTGTGAAGACACCAAACAGAAGCATACCATCTTCATCAGTCTGGATGATTGTCTCCTCACTCTCCTTCCTGCCCTCTGGATTGGTGAGGATCATCTTGAGGCTGACATTTGTATAAGGTGGCAGATGGTTCACAACGTGCTGAGGGGCTTTGGGGTCCATGTCCAAGCAGTCTGCCCTGCTCTCATTGTGGCCACGGAAGTAGTGGTAGCAGATCGTGACATTGAAAGTGTGACAGCGAGTGATGTTGTAACCCAAGGACTCCCAGTCCACAGCGATGCGCCTTGCCTGGATTTCAGCAATCTTCAAAGTCTTCGGGGTCCGCATAGGCTCTGCAAAATAAATACAGACAGCTGTCAGCTCGATTGTAAATTCCTTCTGGACAGTAAAGTACTGAGCAGAACACAGTATATTCAATCCAGTGGATGTCAAGAGAATCTTTGGCTTTTAGTGTTTTGTCAAGAGAATCTTTGGGTTTTAATGTTTTGCCTGTTCATAATTTCATGCTGGTAGGTTCTGGAGACTGATTCAACAGTAAAAAAGGAGCTAAAACATGAAATGAAAGCAATCCTTAGTACTCATGGACTTAGCAGAAAAGAGAAAACCAGCAGAAAATGTAGAAACAATGTCTGACAGTTGTCGCTGTCCAGTTTCCCGTCCCCTGCCTTTGCCACTACTGACCAAACAGATTAGCTCATATATCAGAAGGGACAAGAGTCAGTGTGCTCTGCTCAGCGATTTGTCATGTCACTAAGCCATGGTGTGTACTAATTAGTCTAATTGGAACACTAAACTACCATTTACCAAAATGACACAGATATTAATTAACACTAATTATTCCAGTAATGATGTTGTTCATCAAAGCAAATAAAAATTTAGAAAAATTACAAGAACACATGTGGATATTAACACCAACCACCTTCTCTCCTTCTTGATCTCTTTGTAACTTATTTTCTAGAAAATACTCAGGCCTAACCACCCATGCACTGTCATGCAAACCAAACTAGAAGGTGAGTTGTCACTCAACTGAAAAACCCTGGCAGAACTGAACACTCAGAAGACCGGAGTCCATCCATCACTGACTCCCAGTGGTATCCATTCCTCATGCAAGACTGACTTTAATTGTCTAACTTAATCAA
Source organism: Chionomys nivalis (assembly GCF_950005125.1). Taxonomy (NCBI): domain Eukaryota; kingdom Metazoa; phylum Chordata; class Mammalia; order Rodentia; family Cricetidae; genus Chionomys; species Chionomys nivalis. The sequence goes on along the minus strand of NC_080087.1, from coordinate 39,210,678 downwards.
AATAATTACTCTATGAAAGCCAGGGCCATGGTGAACCCCATATAGTACAGAAACGAGAACACAGCAAAATGTTAAGACATTGATTAGACATAACTAAAGAAGCTGAGGCCAAGTTCAAGGTCTTGCTGGTTTCTCTTAACTCACTTAGGATGGTCAATACTATTGCTAACTGGAAATCATCAGGGATAAAAGGAAAACAAATGTAAAAAGCCTATTTGTGTGTTCTTATACATTTTTATATTTGAGATTAGAATCCCAGTCCTATAAAAATAATGAGGATGCAACACAGATGGCAAGCCCAAATTGGGAATCCAGTTCAATGGCTGTAGTGTGGGATGGGAAACAATCCCAAGTGGGGAGTATTTTAAAATTTCAAAACTAAAAATTCCCCATGTACACATGCAAATTAAACTCTGCTAGAAACTAATGCTTAGGTTTCAAATGTTAGCAGACAATCTTCCGACTTCAGTCTGCCTGCTGGATCAGATTTGTTTTGTGTACTGTCTTAAATCCATAGAGAGACCGAGAGGAAGAGGTGGCTTTTTAATCATACATGCCATTGTATATCTAACCCTATGCTAACACTGCCTCACTGGATGAACCATACCAGGAATGGGTCATTCTTTCAGTTTGGATCAATGTTTGTCTCTGGTGTCCAGCGGCTGACCAAATAATAACAGCTAGATTAACTCCAACCATCTCAAGAGAATCCGAAATTTCACTACTGCTGGATAACAAGACTTTTTTTAGTGGCCAGAGTCAACTTGAACCATATGCTGCCACAAAGAATTCATTTGTATCCAGAGGGAAGAGGTAAGAACCTATGTAGAATATATGAATGAGTGATTCCTAGGCATCAATGGCAGAAAACATCACTGATGAAATCGCCTGGTTAGGAATGCTACTTTCTTACACTGTTTCCCTCTTTTGGAATCTAAGCATTTCTCTGTCTCTGAAACATCATCCTCTTTCACCATTTTTTTCCCATTTTGTTTCACTGTTCACCTTGTAGCAATTTCCCAATCTAATACCATTTCACACTCTACAAAAGAAGTCAGTGCCTATGTGCACCCTACGTTCTGAGCTTATGCTCAGAGTTAGCAGAAAATATAATAATTACTTGCTAACTAATTATTGTCAAACCTAGAGACACACCTGGGAGGAAAGCATCTTAACTGAAGACCTGCCTTCATTAGACTGGTCTGAGGGCAAGGCTATGAGGCATTTCCTTGATTTTTACTGATGTGGGAGGGAACAAGCCACCTGGGCTGTGCCACCCCTGGGCAGGTGGTCCTGGGCTGTATAAGAAAGCAAGCAGAATAAGTTGTGTGGAGTAAGCAGGTAACTTTACCCCCATAGCCTCTGCTTTGGTTCCTGCTTTCAGGTTTCTGCTTGAGCTCCCGCCCTGGCTTCCCTTGATAATGGAGTCTAATTGTAAGAAGTAATAAACCCTTTCCTCTCCAAGTTGATTTTGGTCAGCTTTATTTATTTATTTGTTTGCTTATTTAACTCATTCATTCCTTTACATCATAGCAACAGAAACTAAACTAGGACAATTAGTTACTATGTAAAAATGCACTGGTGAACTTGGATAATTTAGTTTGTGTACACTTGAATGCTGCTTATTCGATTGGCATTCATCGTGAATAACACATGAGACTCAATACAACTCAGAAAAAAAGTACACTGTTCATCCTATGCATGTATGTCACCACCAAAATTTCAGTGCCAATATATGGTTAACAAAATAATTTTGGCATAATTTTCTAAGATGATAAAGTCTTTCAACAAAGTCAGGATGTTATTTGCAATTCTACTACTTCTGTAGATTGAATTATGTGATCAGTTACCCTTTTCTTGTTAAATAGAGATTTAAACATAATTCTACATTCTTTTGTCTTGCTGCATAGTGCAGATGGGCTTGGAACCCAGTTCCTTCTCATGCTCATGTAAAAGAAATATAGGCAAAACAAGAATTGAGAAAAGTGATACAGCGAACCTTTATCAGAACCGCAGGGAGAAAGACAATAATGTAGAGATCATAAAGCAGCAAATAGTCACATAAAAATGCCTACCAGTTACTCATCCATTATGAAACAAAAATGGACTCTTATAAAGGTATGCAAAATCATACAGACGGCAGCAAAATGAATAAAACATAATAGTGTTAGGCCTAAGGAAGCTTACCTCTTATTTATTAAAGATGATAAAACAAGAAAAAGATTATATTTTTATATAAGGGAGACATGAATGGAACATAACGGTTTCTCTGAACTCATGAGGGAATGATAACTTTTGCGTGTCAAACAGAGGAGACAGGTGCATTGGATCTCAGCAGACAGAGCCTAGATCTACAGACGTATTTTGGATAAATAATACAATAGCAAAAGAAGTAAGATGAAAAGAAATGCGGAACGTAATTGAGGGAAAAAAAAAAACCTCCAAATTCCCATTTGGTAACTTTACAAATACCCAGTTGGATGAAAATATAGGAGAAACTGGTTGGACAAGAAGTGAATAAACTTTGATGGTGTTGTGGAGGCTGAGTTGAACTTGAAGTAAGAGTTTCCGGGCAGAAAGTTAACGTAGCAAACACAGCTGCTTTAGAAAGAGAAAAGCTGGAGGCTATGTTATAGTTAGAGACATTAGGGTAGAGAAATTCAAATACTGCAACATGTAAGGCGATAATATGGGCTGAAGAAGAAGGGGAACATCAGAGATGGACAGACTAGATACCACATTGGAGGAAACAGATGAAATACTGGGTGACCACCATTGGGATTCAACATATATAAACAGGGGTCACATAACTGCTGTGTTCAGACAGAATGACTTAGAAAATCATGGTGCTCTAAAAAGAAGTAAAAAAAAAAAATCAAGATACCATATACTAAGAGGTGAAATATATATAGTGATTCATTATCATTTACGTATTGCTTTCTGTTAGCCATTAAGTGCACTAGGAAAGAAGAATGTGAAGATCAATTTACCCATGTCCTAATTTAAGAAGCAAGTCAAATAAGTAATAATTGAACTAAGTAAAGCATATAGGCAATAATTGGGGCAATTTATGTTTTAACGAACTGGGAAGCATGCTGAAGAAGAGATCTGATGTAGAAGAGACACTGGTCTACCTTAATAAAGGGAAGGTTAATCACATTAGACAGAAGGACAAGGAACAGCACAAGAGGAATGAAGAAGGGGCCAAGAGGGTGAATGGGAAATGGATGGACACTCTGAGGGAAAGAGACAAACAGAATTGAGGTAGAACACTAGTGTGTTACAGAGCATGAGAGGGGCCACAGACCTGGAAAGGGAGAGAGTGTAAACAATACATAGCTACAAATTCATTCCAAAGAACCTGAAAGAGTTCATCAAAGTTTAATATATGTTTTCATCCAACCATTTTCTAAACAAATATATTCTGAGAGTGAGCTGCTTTTCTAAAGACCCCCTAGCTAAAGGATCAGCAGAAGTCAAACAAACCAGGTCTTCAGACAGCTCATCCCAGGGTCAGCTAGCCAGGAATTATCCTAGTCTAAAAACACTGGCCATGCTCTGTGGGTCCATCTTCTTATAGATTAAGAAAGCGTCAACACCAGGAAGCTAGATCTTTTGTTTGTAAAGATACTAATACTTAGACAATGGGTTTTTTGTTGTCTTTGGAACCCTAGTCCTAAAAAATTAAGCATGATTGACTGATATTGCTCAGAATGGAGAGGTTTTTGTCTTTGTTGTTGTTGTTGTTGTGATTTTGTAATTTTTTTTAAATTGACCCCTAAATTAGTGAAACAAAATGCTCTGAATCACACTCCATTATTTCGCCTCCTCAATGATAAGATTTGTGTGTGTGTGTGTGTGTGTTTGTGTGTGTGTGAATCTATTGTGTATTATGGACTGATATGGACAAACCAAATACCCCAAACATGAACACCAAAGTGCTAAAAGCTCAGATTCATTTTCACATGTGGGGAAAAAAACCAATGCCAGACAGTGTTATTCTTCTTCAGAAAATGTTAGACGATTAGATCATTGAAGAGAAGAGCTTCAGGAAAGTGTACACACACACACACACACACCCCTACAGCATCAACTGCAGGAGAGTCTGGAGAAAGGCTGGAAACTGCTTTTGTTTCTAAGGTCAGATAAGATGTGTTTTCCTCTATTAACTTCGTCTTTGGGTCTGTCGATTGCAAAATTTGTTTCCCCTATTTTAAGATTTGAAAATCTATTTTTGTAACAAAGAAGGTCTTGTCACACATCTCTAAAATTATTCCTCTTTGCTGGAAGAAAATATCAGCTATATATCTCACTACCCCATTCTCTTGTGTTTGTGTCTTAAACGGAAATAACTGATTGTTTAATAAAAAGTAAGAATTCAGCTTAGGGAGATGAACTTATATACTTAGTACAATCAGTCAAAATGGTAGTTCCTCTCCTTCCATCCTTTTTGGGGTTAAGAATTAAAACCAAGGCCCCCAGCATGCCTAGAAAGAAATCTATCCCCCAGCTATACCCTTAAATCCATCAGTACAACTTACTCATTTCATTAAACAGTTACTATGAACAATATAAAAAAACAATGCTTTTATCTGAGGTTGGAAATTATCAAGTCAGGAACTCCTCCACATTAAGTTGTTAAAAAAAATAAACAAAAACAAAAGCAAACAAGCAATCCACATGGTCAACCTTACTGGACCATTCACCTTATTTCTTGAAACGCTGTTGACTGAACACATTCCTTCAACTTCTCTCCTAGGCTGTCAACTAAAAGGTGCTGGGCAGATACTGTGTCTTTTGGACTAACAGAGGACCTGAGAGTCCCTGCACTCTGATTTCATAAACAGTTCTGGAAGAAGAGGAAGCAAAAGAACAGGCAAGAAATGCCAAGTCCAGTCCTTTTAACAGCCTGAGGAACTTCAAGCTCTCTCAATAGAGATAATGCATATTAACAGATAGGCACTAACCTCTATCCTACTTTCCTTTCCCATGGATTCAAGGAGAATTATTTCCTACTAAGTTTTTCCATTTACTTATGTAGTGCATGTCTGTACATATACACGTACCAAAGTACATACACAGAGAGAGGAAAAACAGTGGGAATCCATCCCCTTCCAGCACAAAGGACAAGTTGCCAGACTTGGTAACAAGGTTTGGTACCAGCTGAGCCATCCTCCTATCCTTAATTCTTCTTTTTTTGATGTAGTGAGAAATGTCAGAATTAGATATTTCACCTAGCTGGCTAAACGTTGATCAGCAACATTTTTAAATTTTATCCATCCTTTCTAGCATTTATTATCCCTTTATTTCTTTTTTTAAATTTTTTATTTATTTATTTTTATTTTTTTTTATTGAAAAAAATTTTCCACCTCCTCCCGGCCTCCCATTTTCCTCCCCCTCCTCCTGTCCCTCTCCCCCTCCCCCAACTCCTCTCCTCCTCCCTCTCCAGTCCCAAGAGCAGTCAGGGTTCCCTGCCCTGTGGAAAGTCCAAGGTCCTCCCCCCTCCATCCAGGTCTAGGAAGGTGAACATCCAAACAGACTAGGCTCCCACAAAGCCAGAACATGAAGTAGGATCAAAACCCCGTTCCATTGTCCTTGGCTTCTCATCAGCTCTCATTGTCCGCCATGTTCAGAGAGTCTGGTTTTATCCCATGCTTTTTCAGTCACAGTCCAGCTGGCCTTGGTGAGCTCCCAATAGATCAGCCCCACTATCTCAGTGGGTGGGTGCACCCCTCGTGGTCCTGACTTCCTTACTCATGTTCTCCCTCCTTCTACTCCTCATTGGGACTTTGGGAGCTCAGTCCGGTGCTCCAGTGTGGGTCTCTGTTTCTATCTCCATCCATCGCTAGATGAAGGTTCTATGGTGATATGCAAAATATTCATCAGTATGGCTATAGGATAGGGTCATTTCAGGTTCCCTATCCTCAGCTGCCCAAGGAACTAACTGGGGACATTGCCCTGGGCACCTGGTAGCCACTCCAGGTTCAAGTCTCTTGCCAACCCTTAGGTGGCTCCCTTAACTAAGATATGTGCTTCCCTGCTCCCCTATCCAACCTTCCTTTATCTTCAGTAATATAGGTAACATAACATCTAGCTAAAATATAAGGAAATGTCAAAAACGGTATCCTAACCTACAGGCAGTATTTGATAATTAGCACATAGGTAAGGAAGTCATGTTTCATTGAATTCATTTCAATTCTAAACAGATCAAGGCTGGGATTTACACCTCCAGGAGTAATATGTCATATTTGATAGGAGAAAAGGATCATTCTCGAAAGGTTCGTACAAAGAAAGGTCACATGGACAGAGGGGACGTGTTGACTTTGAGTCACCTCCTTACATCAAGAAAAAGCTCTAAACATCAATAAATGAAAGAGAAGTATTTTCCTTCCTTTCTTTTTTGGGGGGGGGAACTTGCTAAACATGTGACATAGAACAGGTCAATATTTAGATCTTTTTGTAGCACTAATCCCTGGTTATTCTGAAAGAGTTATGACAACAAAAGCTTTAGCAGCCATAAGAGAATAGAGGCCAGAGATCCTATATCCCTAGAATCAGTTTTTAATGATAAAACTTATTAGCCAGCTGTCAGTCAGAGAAAAACAGAGGAAATCCCAAAGCTCACAAGAAGAAAAGAAAAAAAAAATCCTTGTCAGTACTGTACACAGACTGAGAACACTGAAGCATGACTGGAGCCGCTTGCTCCTGGCTGTCTTCTCATCAGAAGCTTTAGAAACTCGCTGCAAAATACACTTTCCATTCGCTCATTGAAACAAATACAAGGAAAGTAAATTTTCTGCCTGTCAGAGACGGCATTTGCCAGTGTGAGCCAAAATCGGATGGAGAGAAAATGTTGGAACATGGGTTTGCTAAAAAAATTAATAAATAAAAAGAAAAAAATGATGCTGCATGCTGCACCTTGGGAAAGGGGACTGTGAGATCCTAAGACGGTATTTCCTATTCTTACCTTCAAGTGTTTGGATTCTCGCTCTTAATCTCATGATAAGAACCGAGTGTGATCAAGACTTTCCATTTCATGTCTTTTCAATGTTACAGCATCATTAGCCATGCCCAAACAATTTCGTCTCTGCTCCCATGGGTCAAATTGTGTTAATGGCAAGTTGAGGGGATGACTTGATTAGCGCTGTAACATGAGGGAGCCTCAGGACCAGGAATAATCACAAAGCAACTGTCAGTTCTTTTGGTTTTCTGGCTGAGTTGTTGAAGTGACATGCTTAGACTCAAGGGAAGCACAGTGACAGAGGGCGTCTGGCTCACTCAGCTATCCTGCAGCGTTCCCGAAATATTTACCAGGTGCCATTGTCCCATTACAAGACAAGCCATTTCCATGGCCCCCTAGAGCCCTTCCTGACGCTCACGAGAAGCTACACACATTAGGACACACTCTGTAGTAACACTAAGCAAACGGTTGATTTTTAAAAAAGAATAAAATTAGCACAATAGCATGAATTAAAAAGAAAAAGACAATGGCCCTCTTTTCTAATGGAAGCATCCTCTTTCAGATCTTCCCAACACACTCAGTTTCCACAATGTGGGTAACTGAGAATTAAGGAACCCTTTGTTAAGTTTCCTTTATATATGTGTTGTTACAGTGTGTTAGGTCATGCAACTTAACTCAAGGAATACGCTTTGATTCATCTTACATTGTATATCACATGTTACTTAATGAAAACTTAAAGCCATCCCTATAGGTAATTATCTATATTTGGAAAAAAAAAAAGGGAGGGGGATTGAATTTACAGAGGAAAATGACATTTTCTACTCATGTAGAAACAAGCTTCATTTTTTTCATAAAAATTTCAGCATTAAGACAAGTCAAAATCATAAGAGTGAGGTAAGTTCTGTTACCCTTAAAATGAAAATTGTAAAACGCAATTTCATAACACATAGTATAAGCACACTGACATCACTACAGATTAGCTACAAACAGCCGCGGCACGATCTAAGAGGGGGTTTTCAATATCTTGTTGCCCCTTACAGGAAATAAGCTACCTTCTTCATAGGATGGCCTGAAAAATGACATGAATACTTGGTATACTTTCCACAGACACTGGCCCAAAGCATTTGCTGGCAAGATGTAAAATTTATGAACAAAAGAGCAGATACTTTTACTTCGAGAGGTAAGGAAAGTAAGGCCCCGAACACTCATTTTCCCCTGTAATATCTATAAGATAACTCTAATTCAGCCTGGTTAGATTCCCAGTTCTCTCGTCACCTAACAGTCTCTCACGAAGCAGGCAGTGCTCTATTTCCCCATCTTCTGGTGTCAACCTTGTCTCCTATGACTTGCTTCAGTTGCCAGTATCTCATTAAACCCTATACTCTCTTCTTTGTTCATACACCTTCTAGAACAATGGTTCTCAAGCTGTGGGTCACTACCCCATGAGGTTTCAAATGACCCTCGCACTGGGGTCACCTAAGACCATCAGAAAATATAGATACTGATCCATAGCAGTAACAAATTAACAGTTATAAAGGAGTAAGGAAAGTAATTTTATGGTTGGGAATCATTACAACATGAAGAACTGTATTAAAGAGTTGCAGCATTAGGAAGCTTGAGAACCTCTGCTCTAGACTATGAGATGGCTGACCTGAACCACAATAGCTATCCCAGCATCAGCCATTCATCAGCAGGTTTCTGCACCAACCAAGAATATCAGTATCTCAAGTCATGCCTGATCTATGCCTGGACAGTGACACAATATTTATAACCATTCACTATATTTAGTAAATCAACTTGATTATATATATAATATATATATTATATATTTACACACACATATGTGAGTGTGAAATATATATATATATACACACACACATATATACATATATATGAGCTACAAGCACAGTCCAATATTTTAAAAGTTTGATTTCATTATTAATGGGTTGTTCTGAACAACTACATGTTTATTTAATAGTCTGCTTTTAGCAATAAGAAATGTCTATTAGCCGGGCGGTGGTGGCGCATGCCTTTAATCCCAGCACTTGGGAGGCAGAAGCAGGAGGATCTCTGTGAGATCAAGGCTAGCCTGCTCTACAAGAGCTAGTTCCAGGACTGACTCCAAAAGCAACACAGAGAAACCCTGCCTCGAAAAATAAAAATAAAAATAAATGTCTATTAAAAGACTGATGTGTCACACACTATCGATGCTTAGTGTATGATTTAAAATACTTCTTTCTGGAGAAGCAACATTCCAGTTGGGCAGGATCAATGCCTGGGCTAAGAGATAGTCCTTTAGAAAGGTAGAACCACCCCTAGGAAAGAGGGTCGCGCTAAGACATGCTGAAGAGATAGGCAAAATAATTATCCCTTCACTAAGATGATGTACTTTCCCTTCCCAGATTTCTGCCCCAGGACAGTAGCTTATCCCACCCCAGCCATGAGTACCCCTGATTCTTTGAGTTAGTCAGAAATGTTCTAAGTCTATCTTCCTCAACACTCTAGGCTTCACTCTTTACATAAAGCTCTCCCTCCCATCATGTGGCTAGGTGTCTCCATGTGGCTGACATCTTTGCTGCTTTAACTCAAATGACACAGTCTTTCTTCCCCATCCCCCTTCTCTTTTCCATTCCTCTCTATCACACAGATGGTAGACGGACACATTGCTTGCCCTGGAGTTTTTTTTTATTAAACTCTAATAAACTTTCCTAGCTTAAAACAAAACAAAACAAAAACAGTAAAACCACATGACGTACAAATAGAATCGTTTTATCTTTCTTTCTGAGGCTCTTTGGAGGCAGGTTAATTTCTTCACTGTTCCCACAAAGTCTAATAATGTTGAAATAATAACACTTCTGGGTTTAGTACCACTTTGACACAGTGGCTTCCCAGGGGCCTTCACCACCACTGTAACTGGCACTTAGTAAAATATTTTAACTTTGTATGTTAGCGAGTTCATGATGTCTCTAAAAGCCTATCTGCACTATAGTTCAATATCTTTATGTTGAATGATTGGGACTGAAAGAAATGATAATTTGCATGCATATTGTTACCCGAACTCTAATGGTAAGTTTTAACTATACGACCCAATCAGCCAATTATAATGGTTGGGTATATCACTTGATGCAGTGTTCCACTAGCACAAACTGACATGGAACTCCTTCTCTGTATCTCCAAAAATTGACCATAAAAACTCTATGACGTGACAGTCCAAGTACATACCATTAATATAACAGTGAGTTCAATGTACAGTGCAACTCCTTCCATTCCTTCTAGAAACTGATTAAAGAGACTGAATTGCATCAGACACATATGTGGAGAAGATAGACTTCTGAAGTATAATAGAAAAAAAGGTAGAGTGTCAAAGGCATCACAGCCATTGATACACTTTAATACACAGCTTGATTCCATAAACACAAATGTCTGGCTATGTGCTTGCATGAGCAGGGCTAAAGGAAAGGGAAGGGCTGTGGAGCTGGTGATGCTTAGTGCTTTTCCTTTCCTGAAGCCACCATTTATTTTGTGCTTTCATGCATGATTAACAGCTTGGAGATCCTTCACATGTAATCAATAGTTGTGAGGTTTTATATTAGGTTTGGAGATTAGACAGCCTTGATTATAAATTTTATCGATTTGTCCAGCTTAGCTGCAGAAATCCCTGGACATTTTCAAAGATTAAATTAAAAGGAGATATATGGCCTGCACATACTAGAAATGTTCACTTGTTTATAAGATCTGACCTCTTTATACTCATTTCTCTAGATGAATAAAACTTATCTACTTCACTAAAACATGAATCAGTGTGTCAGCAGGCATCAAGCTGAGATAGTAAACACAGAGAAAACGTGACAAAAGGAATTGCAAAATTGCTCACAAACCTGCCTGTGACTGTAATTAATACAGGCAACCTGCAAGCATTAATTGCTTCAGCTCATTTGTAAATTAGGAAATTGACAGAGAGGAGAATAATGAACTCTTTAACTTCTACCTGGCAGTTCTGCTCCCATGTTAAAACTGAAGATTCATGAGCTCATTTGAAATAATGGAAAGATAACATTGCTTTAATGCCTAGAAGTAAATAAAACAATAAATAATGTGTTGATTATAAAATCCATAATCAAACTTGTTTTGTGATACTATCACCTTAAAACCCAATGTATCAATGTTTTGTAGTCTATGTCCAGGATTTGAAATTCTAAGGTTATGAATAACAAACATTAATAAATATCAGGGGAGGTTAATATTTTCAAACTAACTCCAAAAGTTTACTTCCACCCCTTTCATGTTGCATTGTGAAATCTGTAATTACCATTTCAGTTTTTTTCATTTGAGAAATAAGTATCATTCAACAGTTAATCTAATCACATTCTGGATCGACATAAGCTCTTATATGATGAGCAACATACCAGAAATACTAAAGTATTTATTTTGATAGGAATCCTGAAAGTATTCAGCTTTGTTTTGAAAAATGTCCTGCAGTAAGTTTTACTACATGCACCACCTTGAGTATGTTTGTGTGGCAAGATATATGCTCCCTGTGATGGCCTTGACAAAAGAGGAAATCCATTTAAGTAAAAAAGCAATTAAGTATCACTGACTCTTTTATGGAAGGTAATTGGTATATTTTCCTTTATATCTACTAATGGCTCTAAATGATTCCAGAGTAAAACACACACACAAAAAAATAACCAACATACTTTCTCTGTTTCTGCATGCAACATCCTGACAAAACAACAGTTTAAATCTTGTGAGGAAATTCCTGGTTTCTATATTCACAGAAGAATGGCGATCATGAAAAAAAATTGTGGAAAAGCATAAACACACTGGGGTATTATTTTATGATTTTCTATACACATGCTATTTTTGGAATTGTGGTCTTTAGAAGAGATTCCTCTCCTAAATCTGCATTACCCGTTCTAGCTATCACTTGAATTCTGGCTCCGAATTTCCGCAGTTTGTGAGTTTCCATGTGGATGCTGACACAGAACATCGCTTAGGAGCTACAGCATCATCTTTCACTGAGTGCCTGTTCTAACTTTCAAGCATCTCTCAAAGGCATGAGTCCCTGGACTAGAGCCTTGTACATGTCATTGGCTCCTCTGTTTGCCACATTGCCGCCATCCGTTGACAAGTCTACTTAATACATCAACTCCTTTTCCTTCTGTGCAATTTCTTCACACCTAAACTCTTAGGAATGCTTGTTCCTGCCAATATTTCCAGAATATTCTTTGGGCATATCTTCCAAAATGCAGTTTTTATACATAACTACTTTCTGGAGGTTTCCCAAGTTAAACAAATAAATAGAAAGTCTTTCCATTTACTAGAACCCAAAGCTATCTTAATACAGTGTTTATCTCTTCTTCCACACTCCCACATTTTTGACAATCTGTTCATTGCATACCAAAGCTAAGCAAAGGTCTACTCTTAGTATCATTATTCATTCCATTCCATGTCATTAAAGCACATTTCCCTTTGTAGATCTCCTTACTGAAGACTTTCAACTGAAACTCTTCCAACCTGCATATTTAATAATGCTAAGATTTTTTTCAGTCTCTCCATCTAATGTGTAGAATCTTCCACTCATTCTATGTAACTGTCTGTTCAAGTAGCCAATATCATCATGTAAACTATTATATATGCATATGCTGAGTTCATATAAACTCGGACATGATTAAATAGTTCTTAATAAAATATTGAAATAATGACTAATCATTTTCCAATGTATATTTTTAAAGTAGAATAAACTGTAAAATCAGTCCCTAGTAACATTTAAATACCAATACAATTATCTCCATAAGATATTCACAAATATAAATGGGTCAGTAAAAGAGGTCAAGTTGGCTAGACTAGTTGCTTAGGATTCAAATGTGGTTGGTAAAGATATGGTTTCTCTTGTCTTCCAGCTCACACTGTGATGCAAACATAGACCCCTACACACAGTCTAAAGAATTCATAAAGGGGAAAAAGAGGTCAATGAAATATAAAAAGTTACCTTGGGGTATTCTCCATGGGGTAACAATGAGGATGTTATCTAAAGGATGGCTAGACACTTTCTTTATGGTGGTAGCTTTTTATGGAAGAAATGACAGGGTTACAGTCAATCCACACCCCATAGTAGTTTCAGAAGGTGACACCTGTCTAGACCGTCTGCATTTCTCTATTGCTGTGTTCCTTCATCCATGTATACTTGGGGAAGGTAAGCATTTCTGAATATTACTCTTCAGAGGAACTGTTCCCTCAGCTCTAGATTCATAACCAACTGCATGTCAAGCATCTCAAATTAGATGTTCTGTTGAGTCTTTTACACTATAACACTCAATCTAAACAAATGTGAGCATCTCAGGAAAACAACTCCGATTTTTAATTCTAGTTGCTCAGCTCAGAAACCTTGAGCTCATCTAAAGGTTTCTTCCATCTGACATCACCCATCCATTGCAGCAGTCTTCCTCCTCTGTGTGTTTAAAATCTGACCACTGGCTTTTTTTTTTTTTTTACCTTAGTCAACATCACCTGGAGGCATTTAGGGAAATAGCAAGACAAGATGGATTTCACAGTTGTCAGGAAGAAAGAGCCTAACATGTCATATCATAATGGAATATGCAATCCTCCAATGACCATCTACCTAAGCCTGGGAAAAGAGAGTCTTGGTGATCACCATGCACAGTTACCTTGCTCCTCACGATCCGATTTTGGTTCATACTATGTGAACTCTGCAGCTACCTCTCTGGTCTCAGGCAGGACTTTCAAACTTGCTCTTCTCCACCAAGAAAGCATTCTGCTAATCACTTGCCTTACTCCCTCAGGGCTATATTAAAATGTCTCCTTGATGATGTCTTCCTTGACCACCTTGCTTAAAATCAATTATCCATTTACCTTTACACTTTTCTCTTGTGCATTTTACTTATTTATGTTCATCATTTTTATCTTTCTGTACCAATGTGCTTTAGACTGGGAAACACTTGGTTGAATGAATGCATGAATGTAGGCAGCCAGCAAGTCCTGTAACATGAGTTCCCTATGCTGCTGGTTGAATATTTCTCACTAATAACACAAAAAACCAATAAAAATATGTGTATGAATTTAGTTATTGGATGTAAAAACCTGACCAGCCCATCTTCTTAGAGTAGCTTTAACATGGAATGTTGGAAGCATGGTGAAGATTCCAAGGTGAGTACAAAGATGGCAAGTTCCTGGGAGATACAAATTGACAGGCCAGGCCAGATTTATCATGGCTTCCTTGGAAATGAAGGTGAAAAACCCCAAAGAGGAAGAAATGAACACTTAAGATGGGTGCTTGAAAAACAGTTAAACTCTTTCTCATAAAGTTAGACTAAGCTAATGGTACTTGTTATGAGTAGCCTTTTTTGTTTTTGTTTTTTGACCTTTCAAATATTTTCCATTTTATTTTCAGTGAGAGAATAAGATTCTCTAGGGCAAGAAACCAGTGAATCTTTTAACTTGAAGCAATTTTCCCTTTAAAGGAGGTATCATGAAACCCAAGGGATATTTACATAAAAATTATTAAAGTAAACTTTTTCAAGATATAAAGAAAACATCCGAGAAGTCAGTGAACCAATAAGTTCAAAATACGGGAAAATTTGCAATCTTAGATTTCTTCATAACCCAGCTCAAAAATAAGATATTCTACATAAACCGAGTTTAATTTATAAACAATTGGTTTTTAGGTCACATTGTAGAACAGATGGTGCCATTAAATACACATTAAATTTCCTTCTCGTTGGCACAGAGACATAAAAGTTAGTTCTCTAATTGGAGCCTGAAACATTACTGTTTACCAAGAGTATACTGCCAATCAAGCTCTCTGACTCCTGCGGTCATGGTATCTCTCAGTGAATACTGCCTGTGAGTGTTCCCAGCCTGTTTATTACAGGGATACAGTACAAGTGTTCTGGTTTTTATGTGTTTGCATATGTTACATACATTCTAAAGGAATGAGTGTAGTGATGCTGGAGGCATAAGTTTTTCACTTCCCCTCAAATCTTTCCACCCCAAACACAGTGACTTAGGGGCTAGGCAATGGAACCAGACTTTACATAACTGAAATGACAGTTACTTCATATTCATATCCAAAAAAATGACAAAGCCATGATGTGGGCTTCAAACGAGTATGTAGCTCAGGAAATAACAGTAAGAGAAAGCAACTTGCTACACATAAAGCGCTTAGAAGGTGTTCTTGTTGGTTTTGTGGTGTTTTATATTTCTGATGAGAGGCAACGCCTCCTCTCAGCCTGGATGCTTTGAAGGACTTGGAAAGAGTTGTGATCTTGCTTTGTTCTTGTCCTCAACTCTAGGATGCATTATCTGATGCTATTTATTCACCTTCTCCTCAACATGGAGACAACAAAATAAATAAATTCTGGATTTTAAGATGATTTTTCTCTCAGAAGACACAAATTTATGGATTATCGTCACTATCCTAAGTCTTTAAAAAAATCTGCAGGACATAGGATGCTAGGAGAAACACCTGAGTGGAAATAAAAACAGTACTAAAAGTCTAACAGTCACCCAACACATAGAAAACTTTACAAAAGAATTGGTAATTCCCCTAATCACAAAGCTTTTCTATAATGCTAAATCCCCTGGGCAAACTCACTCATCTTTGTACATGAATGCAAACTGTCTTTCCACCACTGAAACTTTCAATATGTCATTAAATGTTAATGGTGACTATTTCAAGAATTCACGTTTTGAATATAAAGCTACAGGGAGAATTGTTTAAAAGTTTTTGTTGTTTATTTGTCTTTTAAGAGTGGGGACTCAAGGACATTTCCAGCACCCAATGCCAAGATCAAACCATAGCTACTTATATTGCATTATTTTGATATTCTTTTATGCTTTGGGGGGGATGTTGCAGAATGCTTTCTGCAAATATGAAAAGGAAACCAAACATACAAAAATATGAACACACACAGTAAAGAGTAATAGGACTTCTTTAAAACTGGATTTAAAGAAATATCCGTCTAGAATGGCAGGCATGGTGACCCACAATTCTGTCCCCTAAGAATGCTGGGAAAGGAGGATAGTGCAAGAGTTCATATCCAGCCTGGGCTGCCTAGAGAGGCCTTGTTTCAAACCCCAAACCCTTAGAAATCCATCTACATTTAATTTTCTGATGATCTAAATTGTTCTGAAGATTTGTATGAAAAAAGTATAAAATACGTCCAGACACCCAGTAATGCATTTAGACAAATAATCCAACTTTACTTCAACAATTAAGGTTATTAATGGGTTACCAGCATATTTTCTGTGGTTTAAATTAAAAATATAGCTAATTGAAGAGCCTTAAATAAATCATGAATTACAGTGCTTAGGAATTGGGTTACAGCAGTTTGTTCTCAAGTTTTCTTTTCTGTGCCTTAAGACTAGATTTCCAGCTGGGTGGTGGTGGCACACACCTTTAATCTCAGCACTCGGGGGAGGCAGAGGCAAGTCAATCTCTGTGAGTTCAAAGCCAGCCTGGTCTATAAAAGCTAGTTCCAGGATAGGTTACAAAGCTACAGATGATGGAGGTGGGTCATCTTTCTATCTGTTGTTCCATTGGTTAAGTAATAAAGAAACTGCCTTGGCCCCTTTAATAGGACAGAAAATTAGGTAGGCGGAGTAGACAAAACAGAATGCTGGGAGAAAGAAGCCGAGTGGAGGAGTCGCCATGATTCTCCCACTCCAGACAGACGCAGGTTAAGATCTTTCCTGGTAAGCCAGCTCGTGGTACTACACAGAATATTAGAAATGGGTTAGATCAATATGTAAGAGCTAGCCAATAAGAGGCTGGAACTAATGGGCCAGGCAGTGATTAAAAGAATACAGTTTCCGTGTAATTATTTCGGGGCATAAGCTAGCCATGCGGGCGGCCGGGTGCCGGGGACGCAGCCCTGCCGCTCTTATTACAACATACAGAGAAACCTTGTCTCTCAAATTAAAAAAAAAAATAGATTTCAGGATGATATTCTAAAGGAAAAAAGGTAATTGATTACTATGAGTGATCAAAGAATGAAGAAATAATAGATTTTTTAAAATATTCTGATTTTTTTTTGCAAGGCAGAAACTTAATAATTCCTATGGGTGTACCTTGTAAAGTTACATAGAAATGAACAGTATTTACTCAGTGTCTTCAACTATAATTCATATTGAATTAAAAATGTAATTATAGCAGGGCATGAGAGTGCATGCCTTTAGTCAGGTGATCTCTGTGTGTTCAAGGCCAACCTGGTCTACAGGCTGAGACGGTGAGGCCAGGGTGACCTAGTGAGGCTCTCCCTTCTATTGTAAATAAAAGAATGACCAATTGTTTTATTAAAAATTGAGACAAAATCATTAACAGTACATCAGTTTTAATTTATAAACATACTGTTCTATCATATTTCTTTTTAAAATGTAATAAAATACCTGTGTAAAATCATAATAATCTGCAATAATTTGAAGACATGAAGACATTTCAGCATGCAGTGGAAGCCCTGATTCCTTCACTGTGGCCCCTTGTCCTTGGGCGGGACTCACACTGGGAAACATAATTGCACTGTCACCTCCCACTGAGTCAGACAGCAGTCCCCTGCATGGTTTCCTGCCATGCAATGGGCTCCAAGGGGCCATGATTTCCTCTTTCACACATTTACTTCCCTTTCATTTGTCAACAGTTTCATCCATGCAATTTTCTTTTAATTTCACAAGAGTCGGAAAGTGATCTCGCCACTGCTTTATTATGTCACCAGTACATCATGCCAAGAGCGAACCAAAGCCCTAATTAGCAAAATCTCTCCCCCTCTTACACACACACACAGAGGAGATTATTTCTCAACTGTGCTTACGTGCCTTATCACTTGCTACACAAGTAGGAGAGTCATCTACTACTAGATGACAGTCATTCTACCTTTGGTATTGGTGCTTCTTCCTTGTAAGGTGAATTAGTGATTTCAGTGGTCCAAACCATCTAAAGGAAGGAGTCATTAGAGGCAACTCGGTCACGCAGAGCTTCTGTGGAGGGGCTTGAAATGTACTCCTTCATTTGAAGCTGACAACAACTCTAAAAGTTAAGTTCTTTCCCCTTTAGACTTCATAGAGGAGGAGAATGGCTCTGTCAGGAGATTATTTCATGGGCAGTTACACAAGAACTCAATTCTGATTTTGATGCACGCGATAAAATTCCTGTGACACCCACCCCTCAACTCCCACCTCCAAAACGCTGGGATCTGTCCACAAATATTTACCTCTTATCACACAGGAAGAGATGAAAAGTTATTAGCACAGTAAGCAAAGATGGAGATGACTACTCTGGCAAGAGGAACATTTTCTTTACAGTGCTGTGAATCTTCAGAATACCTGAGCTTCAATGTAATTGCATCAGCTTTATAAGTAAACATCCTATTTAGACCCCTTCCCATATGTCTTGGAAGATAAATTATAGTCTTCAATGGGCCCCATCGTCCTTACTAAATGTTACTTATTAGTGGCTCACATCTTACTGGCCCACATTATTTTGACGATGTATGTTATTTGCCAACATCAAATGTACTTTTTAAATTATTACTGCTTTATTGCTACAATGTGTCAATTAAAAGTGTGTCTCCTAATAATGTATCTTTCAGCCTACAAACAGTGATGAGCAGAGGTAGGCCCTTATCATAATGAACATAACTTTAATACTAAGTGCATTATCATACAGTGTTAAAATGTAATGTCTTTCATCCATGGGAAGTAGTAATAAAAGAAGAAAGAAAGCTCAATTTAAGTATTAAACTTGGATTTTCCCATGTCGGTGATCTCTAGATCTCAGTGCACAGTACAAATAAAGTGTTTCCAAATATTGACTTAAGTCCAGTGAGACCTTTTCATTCCTAAAACAAGCTCAATGACCAGCGGAGCAAACCAAACAAGGCTCACAGAAAAATCAGGGGAAAAGATTTTCATCATGAAACGGAACCTTTTAGTTACTAAAACAAGAAAGGACAAAAACCAGACACCTTCAACTTGATTCTCTTGGGATTAAAAATGCATACACATTACCTGAGTGTTTTGCAAGGCCACTGAGAAAAATTAATAGTAACTACTGTGCACTTAAAAATTATTAGAAAAACGTCCCCACCAATGAACGCTGCTCACATCACATGCCACCAGCTTGGAAGATTCAGCCAGTGTGGAGAAGCCGGGCTTGTCTCTTGGAAGCAGTTACAGACATTCCATTAAACAGTTGAACCAGTATTTGGGCACACTGTCCTTGATGGGTACGTGGAGTAGATGGGAGGGCAAAAGGCTCCCTAACTTTTTATGTCAAGAACCAGGACTACCCACACAGGTTAGATGCAGGACCACCCATACAGCTTAAATGCAGAAACACCCACACAGCTTAGACTCAGGACCACCCACACAGCTTAGGTGCAGGACCACCCACACAGCTTAGATGCAGGACCACCCACACAGCTTAGATGCAGGACCACCCACACAGCTTAGATACAGGACCACCCACACAGCTTAGATAAAGGACCACCCACACAGCTTAGATAAAGAACCACCTACACTTCTTAGATGCAGGACCACCCACACAGGTTAGATGTCATCGATTCAGCATGAGAGGAATACAGCAATGATTGCTAAAGGGAAAGTGGGCACTTTGAAAAATAACCAAATAAAACACAACTTGTCAATACAGATATTTTATTCATTTTAGAACAGCCAGGAGTCGAGCATAATACGTACCATTTGCTCTGGAGTCAATGCTGAATGAAATAATAAAAACCGTGAATATAATCATCATACCGAGAAAAGAAGTGGGTAATAAGCAGAGTTTTCCTTTTGGAGGGTTTGTGCGGGTTTTCAAAGAAGGGTCAAGCTAACACATTTGGCCACTCCTTTAAAGAGTGACTTCAAGTATCACACCCAAATTGCACTGTTTGGGCTTTGACTTGTATGTTTGACTTATAGTCTAAATCCATCAAATCCTAGTCATAAAACCACAGCATTTTACTTTGAGGACCAGAAAGATTTCTTAAGCAATTACTGTAGAAATGAAATAACAACTGCCATGCTAACATAATGACTTTCTGTACTTTTAGCCAAAAAAGTAGATAAATCTAAAAACATATCTAATGCTTCAATAAAACATGAAAAAATAGAGTATCCCTGAGTTCAACAAAACACAGGCAAGGTCCTTAGATGAAAATAATTAACCTTTCAGTCTCTGAGGAAGATATACTTGCCAATCCTGACAGCTCACCAAAACAACTTTCCAGTAAAATATCTCATTTCTGGGTCCACATTAGATCTAAATGCTCAGAACTGCCAGCCACCAAATACTTGCTAGAGATCATTTTCATCGGCCTATAATTCTGAGTTACTACTTGGTAAGTCGGAGAGATAAAAGCAAGACACTAGACTAAAAGTATTCTCTATCTGAGAACAGTCACCCCAACTGCACACAAAAACTACTCTGACATCACATCCGGAATGGTAAACAAGACAGAAAGCATTTGTAGTTGTGTTTCCTTAAAAACAAAACAAAACAAAACAAAAACTTCAAGCCCTTTATCTGTTCCAAGTGTACTTTTGTGTGTAATTGTGGGCATGTGTGGTGGTCAGGGGACAGTCTATGGAAATTTGCTTTCTCCATCCGTCTCCGAGATTGAATTCAGGTCATCAGGCTGAGTGGATACCGCAGGACTTGCTGAAGTGTCTCTCTAGCCCTGGAACTGTCTTCTAAGTTCTATTAAATTGTGCCTTTGACCATCTTTAGGTATTAAAACTGGGATGAACGTTAACCTGCTCCATTCAGGAAAATTCCCTAGCAAAGCACACCAATTCCTCAGCGACCTCGGCTCCCTTTACTTCTTTCTGCGCTGTCTTTTTTTCAAACCTGCTTTCACCCTGTTGTTTCTGAAATACTAGGCTATTTTCTTCCTCTTTCTCACACACACTCACACACACACTTACAGCACCCCCACCCCCACCCCTGTAGCCACATGTAGTTTCCTTACCCCACCATTCTTCCCCTGCTGTTTCCTCTAATACCATGAAGAGTGCTCTCGGACAGACCCAGCCCTCTGACTAACTCTCTCTACCAACCTCTAACACCACAAAAATCAAGGGCTTTCTGTTCCCCAAACTCTGCATTCAGGCTGCTGCCTCTGCCATGTGTTCTGATACGGTATCAGAGATCTTATATTTTTAAATTATCCGTTTATATGCCTGTTCCTCTTTGTGGACTATGAGTGTCTCTAACTTCATTTCCATTTTTATATCCCCAGAATCCAGGATGATATCTAACACATAGGATGTGCAGCCATAAATGACTTACAACTGAATGAATGCTCAATTTCACCTGTGAAGACAGAGGGGGGAAGGTGTTGGTAAAAGTTTTACAGCTTTAATAAATTTATTCTAATGTTGGCTCTGTTCACACTATCTCTGCACATGAATGGTGAAGTAAATCTTGATGAATCAGACATCTGGCTGGGAGGGCTATTTGCTGAGCACATAAGTTACTTTTAGAAACTGAACTGTGGCTTCCTCCCTACATTCTATATCATTCTTAATGTACGTTCTGAAAGGTCTGCGTGGACCGTATTCCACGGTATGCATGTGGAGGTCAGAGGACAACCCCAGACTTTGGTTCTTGCCTTCAACCTTGATGGGATTTGTTGTCGTCCAGCACTGCCTATACCTAGCTAGCTGGCTTGTGAGCTTGCAGGGATTCCCCTGATTTCAACTCTCTTTTCATTACGTTTACAGCTACATATTTTTTTTTTTTGGTGTTAAAGTTTACTTTGATACTTTCCAAAATTAATATCTAGACATTTAACATTAATGTTGGAAAAAATTAAGTATTAATATCATTTTATTTTTTTTTTCTTGCTGATTTTTTTTATTAATTAATTAATTTAATTATTAAAGATTTCTGCCTCTTCCCCGCCACCACCTCCCATTCCCCCCCCTCCCCCAATCAAGTCTTCCTTCCTCCTCAGCCCAAAGAGCAAGCAGGTTTCTCTGCCCTGTGGGAGGTCCAAGGACCACCCACCTCCATCCAGGTCTATTAAGGTGAGCATCCAAACTACCTGGGCTCCCACAAAGCCATTACGTGCAATAGGATCAAGAACCCATTGCCATTGTTCTTCAGTTCTCAGTAGTCCTCATTGTCCATTATGTTCAGCGAGACCGGTTTTGTCCCATGCTTTTTCAGTCCCTGGCCAGCTGGCCTTGGTGAGTTCCCGAAAGATCATCCCCATCAGCATTGTTTGTAATAGCCAGAACCTGGAAACAACCTAGATGTCCTTCAATGGAAGAATGGATGAAGAAAGTATGGAATATATACATATTAGAGTACTACTCAGCAGTAAAAAACAATGACTTCTTGAATTTTGCATACAAATGGACGGAAATTGAAAACACTATCCTGAGTGAGGTAAGCCAGACCCAAAAAGAGGAACATGGGATGTACTCACTCATATTTGGTTTCTAGCCATAAATAAAGGACATTGAGACTATAATTCGTGATTCTAGAGAAGCTAAATAAGAAGGTGAACCCAAAGAAAAACATATAAGCATCCCCCTGAATATTAACCTTCATCAGGCGATGAAAGAAGACAGAGACAGAGACCAACATTGGAGCACTGGACTGAAGTCTCATGATCCAAAGGAGGAGCAGAAGGAGAGTGAGCACGAGCAAGGAACTCAGGACGGCGAGGGGTGCACCCACACACTGAGGCAATGGGGATGATCTACAGCTACATATTACTGCACCCAAATTTACATGACATCCGACCTTCATGCTTGTACATTAAGCACTTTACCCATTAAGCCATCTGTCCAGTCCTTAACGTATGCTTTATTTTATTGAAATAAACTCCTGGTTTTCTATACTTTACATTGGATTGGTTGCAGAGAGTTTTATATTAAAAAGAGTGAAGAAAATATGCAAAATAATAGCGTCCAATAGCAGTATATGGGGTATATTTTCTTAAAATGTTTATTGCTTTCTTGGTAGAACACATATTAAAAAATATTAAGAGATTAAAGAATTGGTACTTTTTCCATTAATGTAAGCACTTGATTTTATCATGGAGAGTATAAACCACAGCAAATGATAATGATATTTTCCTGGATAAGCAATGGAAAACATCATGTATGAAATCCACAGTACAGCAGAAACATATGATATTATTACCACCACCACAACAAGAAAAGAAGCGTGTTACAGGTTCAGAAGACTGGAAGAGTTCTCGACAGGTAATCCAGAATGACAATTGCTCTGCCAGGGCAAGATCATTGTCAAAGCACAGCAAATAAGTGCTTCAGAGTGCTTATATGGTATCTCCAGGGGAAGAGGAGCCATAATCTCCCTGAATCATTTACTAAGCCTTTACCAACATAGGAGCTAAATATGGGTTAGCACATAGAGTTCAGAGGCCATGTTCCTTTGTTTTCTCTTCTTCAGTGAATTAGAATAAAGTCCCTGAATGTGGTTTGATTTTTTGAAGGCAATTCAAACTCTTTTTGAGCACTGAATTTATCTCCCCTGACTCCCTTTACAATATGCAATTCCACAGTCACTTCCATACTCTGTAAAATCAGAGCATGTGCTGAACGTACTGCGTCATCTCCATGACACTTAGATGAAGCTAGGCTCCGACGTGGCCCATACATTCCCTGAAATCTTCCTCAGATCTCCAGTTCTCATGGAGAGGAATGAAATCACATATTTACCTATTTTCTATATCCTACAGCATTGTAGGTCAATTATAAAGGAAAATACTCTTATTTGATATAATAGTTACACAAAATGGACAAAACGTAACTAGACAAATAAATGCACAGATGGATTCACAAACACAAGGGGAAATGAAAAGGATTGTACCAAATTCTTAAAAGACTTGGAGTGCACACTCTCAATTCTAGAGTTTGATAAGAATATTATCAAATCCCAACACAAACCATATGTATGTGAAATTATCTCCAAAGAAAGGACAGTTGCAATTCCCTACTCGTGCGTGCGCACGTGCACACACACATACCTATATGCACACATCGGCATTATCTGCATGCACACTAGCCTTAATATTGCAATATCCCAACAGTGCTTTACATAGTTTGAGTCAATGCTACAAAAGACAGAGAAAAAGGAATGATTACAACAGATGACAAGGGAACTTTGAGAAATACGCTTGAAGAAAGCCTTCTTTGAAGAATGAGCTCATATTGCACTCTGGAAGATAAACAGGAGACACTTATTTCTCTGAGGTGACAGAGAAGTCTTTCACACAGAATTCCTAGTGGAAAGTCCCCAGGCAGGGCAGATGGCACAGTCCAAGGGCCACAAAGGCGATGACAGGAGTGAATAGATAGATGTGACATCCACATCAAGTGCTACTGGGTACATATTACAACTTTGACACTTTTCCCATCACCTTTCTCAGCTTGTATCTTAATTGTTAAAGATAAAATTCCCAAGACTGACAATCCGAGAATACAATTCCCATCATTCACTCCTCTGCTCCTTATCATGCTCAAGATAATGACCAGGGCTGAAGATTCACTCCTGCCTAAATCAGGTGTGGTAGAGCTCTCCTGAAATCCTGTCACTGGGAAGGTAGAGGCCTAAGGACCAGAACCTCAATGTCATCCTTGGCTACATAATGTGTTTCAGCCCAGCATGGGCTCTAAGAGACATTGTTTCTGCCATCTCTCCCCAAATTATGAAACAATATCAAACACTCCAGCGTGTGCCTTAAGTATAAAGCATTCTTGCAAGTTCAGACTATTGTGCTGTACCTCATTCCACACCCCACAATCTGGCTAAGACCAGGCAATAGAAGAGTTTATTGACCCTGACTCAACAGTTACCAGTGTGTCTAACTCAGATGGTATACTTTCTAGGGCCCAGTGGCCTATTTTACATAGGACATTCAGAACAAAGGACTCCAGGCAACACAATTCCCACAGCCACACAGGCAGTCAGGAATGATCCTCTTACCTCCACCGACCTACGTGTCTCCCTGGCACAGTTTATACACACTTAGGTAGCAGTGAGCAGAATGCTGCTGAAATATAGGATTAGGCAGATGCCACAAGGGAAATTTATTAAGGAAGATCAACTATAAAAACGAAATTAGAAAGTAATTTCCTACTTTTAATAATAGCCATTTAAGATGAATTAAAACAGTAAAGACAAATCTCATACTAAAGTAGGAAATTTCGAGATACATTCCCTTTTCAATCATTTAACTAGGAATGCTAATACACATTTTGAAACATGTTGGAAGTTGAGTTGATATTGAGTAAAGTACAAAATGGATTCTGAAATATGATATGCATAAAATATATTTTATTACTAGTGTTGAACCTAGAATTGAAAGTCAAAAGTTAACACCCACATGCTTTAATATTGAATAAATCATAACTTAAGATATATTAGATAGGAAATATGGGAATTTGCTATGAAGTACAATGCAATGCATATCTTTTAAACATATTTGGTGTGTGTGGGGGGTTGTGTGTGTGTGTGTATTTAGAGGCCTAGAGGCCAGAAGTCTAACTTGGGAGATTCCTCAGAGGTCTCGGGGGCCATAAGGCTTGTTTTTCACACAGACACTGTCATTGGGCTGGAGCTTATCAAGTATAGCGTCAGAATTACACATGGATGGCACCCCATGCTGATTTTCGATACCCTTTGTACACTGTGGGGACTGTACTCAGGACCTCATGCTAGGGTGGCAAGGACTATCCATCCTAGTTTTACTGCATATTACTCACTAATGTAAACACATGTTGTGACCTTAGCAGTTTTAAAGTTGCAAAAGCTAGACAGAATAACAGCATGCATTCCCAAGAACAACCCTCTCCACTTGGCCCTGACACTTCGCTCCAGCTACCTCAGCATTCCTCCCTGACCTAATCCCGAAGACCAATCAGTGGTTCCACATTTGACACTTTTATATATGGTTTACTGTTTATCACAAGACTTCCTACTACTTTTGTCACTGTTAAGTCTGTTTGTAGTGCTTCTAACTGGACCTTAAATACTAAAAGGCCTAATATGTCCTCTATGTATAGTTTCCGTTATGGATCAGATTAGGTTAAGTTAGAAGAGGCAAAATCATTTAAATTAAGATAGAGTTCTGAACCTTTTAGATGATGTAAGTTGTTGGATCCTTCTCTTAATGATGTTCTAATTAGTTGGTGTGATCTATACCTAATCTCTAAAAATAATCTAATAAATATTTAAAACAGCATTTAGATTTCAAAAAACTAGGTAATGTTCCTGCTGAAAAAAGAAAGATGCTAATATGTTCACAGTCACACAGGCAGTCAGGAGTTTTATTTCTGCAAGAAATGACCAAGTATTTTCTAAGGTAATCTTTCTAAGCAATACCATGCTTAACAACCAAAGGAAAATGCCCAAGATGGGGCTGGTAAGTCATGTTCAACCACAGAAGAAGGAATTCAAAGCATGGATAAAAACGTATCTAGCTATTCTTTCTAAGTCTGTACTAGCCATCCATACTATTGAATGTGAAGTGCAGGATAAGAGCAAGGTCACTGGGGGTGGACAGTTAAACACCAATCAGACCTGTGATTAGCTGTATGAACACAGTTAGGGACATAAAGCTTTCTAAGTTGTTGCAGTAAAGTTGCATGCTGTTTTCTGGCTGCTTGGCAGCTCAGCCCCGAAATAATCACACAGAAACTATATTATTTAAAATACTGCTTGGCCCATTAGCTCTAGTTTCTTGTTGGCTAACTCTTATATCTTAATTTAACCCATTTCTATTAGTCTGTGTATCACCACATAGCAGTGGCTGACCGGGTAAAGTTCCATTCGGCTCTGGCAGGGCTACATGGCTTCGCTCTTAAAGGAGCCACAGTGTGCCACCAGCAAGCAAAGCCCACTCAGGGGGAAAAATGCAGCTAAACTTTGCTTTTTAGTGTCTAGAATTCCTTTGCAAGCCCTCTAAGGTTTTAAGTGGATTTTATTTGGCCACATGGGTGCTAATTTGTTGTAGTAAGGCAGCCCGCTTGTTGTTTCCTGGCTGCCTGATTAGCTCAGTCAGTAGAGCATGAGACTCTTAATCTCAGGCTTTTAAGTGGATTTGGTCAGCCCCACATTGGACATAATTTTGGTTTTTGAGGTTTCTGTCTCGCCTTGTCCTGAAGCTGTTTAGTCCCAAATAAATACACAGAGGTCTATATTAATTATAACACTGATTGGCCAGTAGCCAGACAGGAAGTATAGGCGGGACAACCAGGCAGGAAGTAGAGGTGGGGGCAACAAGAAGTCTGGGAAGAGGTAAGTTTCAGTCTGCAGTCACCTAGACAGGGAGGAAGCCAGACACACAGCAACCAAGATGTAACTGTCTTGTCAAAAAAGATACCAAGCCACGTGGCTAAAAAGATAAGAATGATGGGCTAATATAAGTTATAAGAGTTAATAAGAAGCCTGAGCTACTAGGCCAATCACTTTATAATTAATGTAGACTTCTGTGTATTTATTTGGGACTAAACGGCTTCAGGATTGAGTGGGCCAGAAACCTCAAAAAACACTATGTCACAGGTCATGTGACAAAAAGATAATGCTACAGATGAATTGAAATATAAACATAAAAAATTGAAGTTTGATTTTAAATTCTAAAATTCTGAACTGGATTTGAAGAGTTTATGGAAATAGTAAAGTCTTTTGATGAACAGTCCTATTTTATTCTAGACTTATAGATGAGTGATAGCATTCATCATGGCTTACAGATGTCCAGAGAGAAACATCTCTGTCAAGTATAGCCAGAGAAGCCCCTCTCTATATTAAGGTTAGTACATATCGAAAATAACCATAACAATTGAATAAAACAAATAGATTAGGTAATCCCACTGCAAGGAAACTGACATTTGTTCCTGTATAGATTTTTAAGCTGGAGAATAGTCTCAAATTACTAAGGACAGTTGCACTAGCTGTAATAACAGAGGTTTTATAAGCACTAACATTTTAAAATCTGTTATATTAAAATTCTGTAGCTTTCTAAATTTTCACCTCCTTAAGATAATTTACTTTATCATTTTTTCATGCAGCTTCTTATCTAATTTCAGGAATTAAGCAATTGCACTATTAAGTCATCATTTACTTTTATAATACAACTATGTAATTTTGATAGGGTAAATATGCAAACTCCACAAAAGACCAATGGGGCCAACTCATCATCTGGAGACTTGGATTGCAACATACTCACAAGCAGAACCAACAATGTCAATATCAATCATAGTGTTGTATGTGATTCAAGTAATTCCAATCATTCTTGATCTAGATGTAATATTTAAAAAACCTATGGAGTGATTACACCTGTTGGTGACACATATATGAGTATGGACTTGCATGAATGTGGCTGCTCTTTATTGCTTAAAAACTTTGGCACTAGCCTCAGCTATTCCAGGTAACAAGCAAGAGAAGTAAAGAAACAGAGTGTTCTTCTCTAACATAATTTTGGTGTTTTATGCATGAATTTGTGCATCTCTGTACTTTTTTCTCTACTATGGAGACCTCTGAAAAATCAGAGAGAGATTTCAGAAAAGCAATAAATATGACAAATTTGTCTTAAATGAACATAAAGCTTTACAAGTTTTCTGGGTGCATATCAAATACTTGGAAGGCAGGGACAAAAGAATTCCTATTTGGAGGCCAACCTGAGCTACTCAGCAAGTTCCAGGCCAGTCTGAGTTACATGGAAAGTCCTTATTGCAAAACAAAGAAAGAACAAAACAAACAAAAAAGCTTAAACAACAAAAATAAAACAATCTCTATCAACTGTCTTTGAATATGACAGTCCAAAGTTTGGAATTAACTGTTTTGAAATTGAACTTTTCCATGGATAAAAATGTGAGCTTTGCTTTAGCTGTTTTGTTATTTTTTTCACTATAGTAACTATAATGATTCTTCAGAACGATTAGCAAATTAAAGCTACTAGTGTTGAAACTGTCCCAGAGGCACACCCACAACTAAGCTCTTTTTTTAAGTTCAATAGTACTCCCAAGGCCTCAGTGTTGCAGAACAAATTTTGCTCCTTCAATAACTTATTATAAATCAATGAAATCGGGAAGCAAGTGCTCACTAACAATCAAAAAGTTCTTATTAAAGTTATCTGTACCCTTTCATTTTATAAAATTTTGTTCTCACAATACAATTTAGACTTTATTTTACTTCTCAAGGATGATTACAATTGCTTTTTTTTACAAGGAAGATCTAGGGTTTTTATTTCTGTGCAAAGGTATTCTTTTTTTTTTTTTTTGGTTTTTCGAGACAGGGTTTCTCTGTGGTTTTGGAGCCTGTCCTGGAACTAGCTCTTGTAGACCAGGCTGGTCTTGAACTCACAGAGATCCGCCTGCCTCTGCCTCCCAAGTGGTGGGATTAAAGGCGTGCGCCACCACCGCCCGGCTGTGCAAAGGTATTCTTAAGCAGAAGGTTAAAAATCACACTCCTGAAAACATTCTTCACATTCCTCTCTTATTATCAAAAACTACCTGAAACTATAATAGTGTACTTAAAAGACATAGCATGGAATTACATAATTTGTTTTGTTTTATTCACAAAGCAATTCATATCCTAGAAACTGATCTATGTTCAACTTAAAGCAAGAAAATACATGGACATCAATCTTCTTGTCAAATTTAGATTATTCATTTTGGAGAGAGCTATCCTCCAGAAACAAACAAACAAACAGGGTTAAAGACATAACTCATCCCCATGACAAGTGTTATGTTTTGAAAATCATTCAATGATTATCTGTGCATGTGTGTGTTTCACTCAGAATCAAATTCAGGGCCCAAGTTATATAAAACACTATACTGAGCTGCATTCCCAAATAGTTTAATAGAAATGGATGATTAAACTCAAAAACTAGAAATGAGAAGAGTAAATGTTTGTACCAATGACCACACTTTAATAATGTGACAATATGTGTTCTTATGTATGCTTGTGGGGAATTTATTGATTGATTATTCACAGTGACCAAGGCTGAAGTATCTTTTTTTTTCCTTTCTTTCTTTTTTTTTTTTAAATTTTAACATGAAAAGGTGTCAGGAATACTGGAGACAATCTTAGAGAACAGAAGAAATCAGTTCAGCTTTTTAGATTATTTCAACACATCGAAATACACTCAATCATTACTATAGGAAATATAATCTTAATGGAAAATTATAGCACATTTAAATAAAGTGACATGTACATTACTAAAATATATTTTTAACTCCAGGTGAATGAAATAATATGGCATCATAAACATTTAACCTTTTATTATCCTGCCTCTGTGTTTCAATGCCTTTGAAACTTGGGTGCCCCCAAGTATGTTTTGAAATAAGATACTAATCAATAGAAATTTTTTTTTCAGACTCAGTTTTAAGGGGGGCGGTAAATGCATACTCTCTTTCTTATATCTGACTAACAGAAAAAAAGCCAGTTTTAGAAAGTGAGTAGCGGACACTGGGAAAGGTGGCAAAGGCCTAGAGTCCTAGCCCTTGCAAGGTGATGGCTCAAGCTCAAAAGCCTGAGGCCATCCTCAGGAACACAATTAGGCTCCCACCTCCAAAAAGAAAAGGAGGAGGAGAAGGAAAGGAGACAGGAGAAAGGAAAGAATACAGGCTTGTATACATAAATAAAAACCGTTTAGAATTATAATTTCTTTCTAGAATTAAGTACCCCAAGCAGTCATGCTTGTGCAGAAACATTAGACAATAGCTGCTAAAGTACAACTTTGTTAAACAACAAGCATCCTACAGCACTGCTTAATAAAGAAAGCAAAGGGCAGTCACAGAGATATGTGTATATATACATATATCATGTCCTCAGATGTAGTGCAGAAGAAAGCTCCAATAAGATTTGGAGGGTTGGATATTTAAAGCATTTGGTGGGTGGTGTGTGTGTGTTTGTAAGGGATTTCCCTTTTTTAATGGAAATATTCCCAGTAGGTAAACTTCCTCAGATGAAAGATTCTACCTAATTCAAATGTTAACGAAAGCAAGCATCTATCTTCATACTCAAACAAATTGTTTGAATGACCTAATTTGTGTGTGCTTTATTAAACTGTCCAGATTTTCAAATAATTTGTGTCAAAATAGAATAAAAATAATAAATTTTTATAATCATATTCTATTACAGTCTTAAGGCTCTGAAGAACTTAACTACAAACGTATCCATAGAGAAAACATTTTTTAAAAGGTGGCCTAAAAGTACTGCTTTACATATGAAACTCAGACAATTTAAAAAAAATTCAAAGGAATAAGTCATAACAGCTGCTACCTTTTCCATAAATGATTGCCTGTTTGGACTTTGTACCTTGCAAATGCTGAGTGAATTTTAAATGGCTTTTAATGTGCGGCGTTTTCCCATCCAAGCAATCAACGTGAAGACTACACCACACCTGCTCTCCCATTTAAGTTTCACTTTTTGTGAGCTTAGCCTTAGACTCCAAAAACTGAATTTAGCTTTCTGGTTGAAGTCTTTAAAAAAAAAAAAAAAGAGCCAATGGAGTGTTTGCTAATTTGTGACCATCCGTCATTTCACTGTGCCTCTCTAGTGCTCAGAGATGTCTCATTCTGGGATCCAAGGGCAGTTAACACCTGTAAGGTAATTATATCTACCAAATGCTGTTGGCCAGAGCTATGAATATGTAATTGTTCCTGCCATCTGTTAATTGTTCTATTTGAATCACTTACTTCATCGCAAGCATCTCTTTTCGCATCTCCCTATTTATAATGGCTTCTGGCAATGCTTCATTTCTTCACAGTAGAGTTTACCAGTCTTTCCATTATTAAGAATTAATTTTTAGGCCTTTGGGGAAGACAAAAATGAAATGGCTACAAGCGCACACTTGTGCCTGTGGAGTGGAGTAACTGCAAGGTTACCCCTATGGGAGCGGAACCTGAATAAACAAGTCCGAAAGGATGGAGAATAATAAAGGAAGAGGAGCGGGAAGAAGTCAGATAAAGGTGCTGGGATTTTACCAGAATTCCTGAAATTAGAGGAACATTAGTGCTCTATGTCAGGACATCCTCTTACCTGAAAGACTGGTAAGTTTTCACACCAAGAAGCTGACAATATCTTTCATGTACACATCCTCTCCCATGTCTGTCCACCGAGCATGTCTGAGAAGCAGTTTGGTAATTACTGTAAAAACTTTTAACACAGGATTGGAATTGAACAGCTCCCTGACTTCAGGCACACTTCTCTGGTCTTGGGGCTGTGGTTTCAGCTACAAATACAGGAAAATCAAAATTCAAAACTAAAAGAGGAAATGGACAGAACACTCATATCAGTGTGTGGCATACTATGGCATGGGAATAACTGCTTCCTATTGTCAGAGGTTGCTTGTGTTCCCGTGTGCACTGCAACTAATGTGTTTTCTGTGCAGTTTCTTTTGCATACCCATGGGAGTATTTCAATATGTTATAGCCGTGACCCATTAGAAATGATTTAAATAGATCCCCCCCCGCCCGCCCGAAGAGGTAACAAACTGTGTCTTCAGCTTGGTCTTCATTGGAATAATGTTCTTTTCAGAGGCAAGGAAAGGATAGCAGGAAACTATCACACAGGGTTGGATGTGTCGTGGGTGAAAGGATGCCTGTCACTTGGAATGTGAAAGGCAGAAAACAGAGTAACATGAGAAGCAGGCATAGTGCAGACAGAGGCAGATGTCAGAGCGGTGGATTTGAAAAATATTAAGGAAAGTTGTAACTCGTCAAAATTAGAAAGGAAAGGGTGGCTCAGACCCTGCAGCACTGTGCAACTGCACACAGCCTCAGAGACACTCATCTCAGACTGCTGGCCCTCCGATTGGTGTGAGAATAGACTGGGCCATTTGAACACAATTCAGACTGGCCTTCCTCAAGACAGCCCAACAGGTTCACTCCAAAGCAATGCCCAAACAATAACATTAAAAAATAACAAATACATAAATAAGAAAGTCATAAACTTCTACAGAAAATTTTCAGACTGTCCCACATTTATATAAAATCCAGTTTCCTGTTATGATTGCTGTTAAAATTAAAGAATATCCTGATACATTACCAAATGCCTTAATCTGACTTAGTCTGAGTTAGTTTTTACCCAATATCATTTTCCTTTGCCTTCATGTCCCCTTCATTGTCCTTTCTTCTGGGATATAGACTTTGTTGGAATGTGGTTTCTTGATAGTTTGGGGGAATTCTCCTAAGGCATTTTGTAGACTATCCCTGTAACAAGTTTCACCTGCTGTTTTCCCAGTAATTAGGCTTGACATGTAGATGACATGTCAGAAACAAGGAAGGCACATTTCCACTTTCCTGCATATTAAGTGAACATGTTACCAGTGTGATGCTCACCTTCACTGCGTGGCTCAAATGTTTGTGTGATCCACTCATTTGAGTCCCCAATAGAAACCGATGTAACCCTTTCCTTTCCCTTTCATGGCATCTGTTCTTCTGAGTCATACTCTTTCAAGTTCAGTATATGAGTCCTTACATAAGGATGTGCCCATGATGTAACTATGGAAAGCCACGTTTACATGTTCAGAGGATGAGCATGTGTTTGTTTCTTTATTAGAGGGTTCCCACTCAACCTACTACTGTTGCTTCATTGCCTTCAAAAACCTCCAGCACCTCTCCTATAATCTCTTGCCCTGAAGCATAGGCCAACCACTGAGCTCCATTGACTGGAATTGTTAATGTCAACACGGAAGGTGTTCTTAGTTGATAGTATGGTATCAACTGGTGAAACTGGTGTAATACAGTGCCCTAGTCCTTCTCAGTGTTGCTAGAGCACAGCCAATTAGTTTGATAACTAAATAGACCTAACAAAACTGGGGTCTAGAAGACAAGAAATTCCCAGCACACTGCCTCCAGACTTCATCTACAGGACCAGCTCCTCATACATCAGCTGAGCACTGGCTCCTCGGGGGTCAAGGAATTGTGAATTCTTGTCACTTCTCCGGGGTTCTCAAACTGTCAGCCTTTTCTGGCCTGAGCTACATATTTACGACTTGCCAGACACCTAGCAAGCTAATTCTTTTTTTAAAGCAAATCTCCTCCTCCAGATACAGACACAATCTACTCATTTTCATCCTGCCCCTAGTGGAATGAGAACCGAACACACTGTCATTATAGCTTCATATTTTTTAAAAAAGGTCTTTTTTTTCCCTTTTAGAATTATATGTGTAACTTCATGTTAGGTTCCTCACACTGAATATTCTTATGTCTGTCTTGTTTTTATTCCTTCAATTACGCTCTTGGCACTGCACTCATGTAAAGTGGCCACCACTCTCACAAATGCCTTAGCTGCAATCTTGCATTTTAAGATTTCAGTGATCTGCAGTCAACTAAGATGTGAAAGCGCTAAATGAAGTGTTGCTGGAAGAAACAATTAATGGCTTTAAATTACACAACCTTTTGAGTAACATGACAAACCCTCCGAGCTATCTAGATATTCCTGGGATATAAATCATCCCTGCGTCCAGAATTTCCATGGTGTCTTTAATTCCATCAGCTAGCCATGTAGCAGTCACTGTGGCTGTGTTCTAGTAACACATCCATAATGTCTTCCAGATGCCAGACTAGCCATGCTGGATTCTTATTACAGTATGTAGCTACAACTGTTGTGTTTTATTGTCATTGTTGTTCATCATATCATTATCAGTTTATAAAATAATGAAGAACAAATGCCCAGAAAGGGTTTGCTACTATCTGTGATGCAGGCATCTTCTAGAGATTGGACCGCAGGGTCCCCTGTGGATAAGGAGGAGATTACTGTGGTCAGAGTTTATTCCTTCACCAATTGGAGGCTATCATGATTGCTTGTACTCTGGAGCAACTACATACACAGCTCCTATAAAATACACTTTATTCCTCACTGGCTGGAAAAGAATGTAATTGCTAGACAATGCGGTATAATTGCCACATTGCAAAACAAAGCTAAACATGTGGGCTAAATTCATATGACTTTCTTTAGCATTCTGTAACAGACTGCTCTGATAAGTCCATTCTGTCTCTCATATCATATCATTTGACTCGTTAAGATTTTAGACATTCTTTAAAGTGAGGGATAGAAGCCGGCTTGTTTCTCTTCCTTCAGTACTATGTCAGGTATTCTAGAACCTCTATTACAAAATTTTTAGAACCAATGTATTGACATCAACTTAAGAATTTTGATTAATTAAGATGAAGCCATGCCAGATTCTAGTGATAAAGACTATCTTTTCATTTACACTGATAAATATCTATTTTTCTTTCATTATTAGTGTATAAATTCTCTATATAGAAGTATGCTAGATTTATGTTTAAGAACCCACATTATTAAAAGACCTTATTTAAAAGGCATTTATTTTTTTTAAATTAAAACTATCTACAACTGTCATAAGAAAAGGGCAATAACATTTAAAAAAAACTGACCATTTTGTATATGACACTATGAGGTGCATTGCTATTTTTAGGAGATTTTTGGTAGAATCATCATGGCAATTATAGCATCTATAAATAAAAATGGTTTCCTTTGAATTCTTTTAAATTATTTCTTTTTCTTATCTGATTATTTATTGTAAATCATGGAGTATCTGTATAATCCCACAATATTGGAGGCCAGACATCTACAGCCAAGGCATTGGCAGGGTTGGCTCCCCTCTATGACTGCAACACAGAAACTATCACTTGCCTATCTCCTATATTCTGAGGGTTGCTGGACATCCCTAAGGCCCCATCATTTGAATTAACGTGGCTTCAAGTTGTATCTCTTAAATGGTTATTCATTTTGTATTTTTCTTTTCTTGATAAAGACATTGGATTCACAATCTACCCTAATCTGTTAAAATGTCAACTTCTTTATACCTTAGTTATATATGCCCAACAGATCTCATTTTCAAATAAGAATCACCATCATGAACACCAAGGGTTATGGCATAAGTGTACCTACTAAACACACTACTTGTACTATAGTGGAGTTCTAGCTATTAATTAAGAGCTGTTAACCCTTCCAATACTCATAAAAAAAAACCCACCATGTCATGAACTAGAATTAACTTAGTACTTGGTTAGGTTGCTAAGGATCAAGATTATAAAGTGAAGCCTATTGTGAGCTCGCTAAGGCAGCAGTGGGAGTAAGCACAGGGTCTCACACCTACTGGCTACTAAACATAGTGACTCTCAGTGTGAGATAAGCCAGTGCAGCACTTTGTATCACCGGAAGTCTTTCAATGACAGTGATTCTGAGAATGTCTTATCAGAAACCAGTGCTCACCATTAGGAATGAGGCATGCTACAGGCGGACTACTAAAGGTAAAGTGGTCGTTTTCCTAAGAGCTTGAAGAGCATCGTTAAATTGTTTATTCGAGAACCAACTCAACCACAAATGTACAGACAAAACAGAATCAGGTCGTAAATTACTGAAATGGATGCAAATAGAACAATACAAAGGAACACTGACATAAAGAGCTGATTCCTCGAAAAGATTCAAAACATGTAACCAAATTAACTAAGAGAAACATATCAACTAAATTAATAGAGTTTATATTAATAAAGCTAATAAAATGGGAGACATTAGAGTGCATACTAACTAAAGTTACAGGATCGTTAGAATATAATTTGAAAACTTATATTCCAGTAAATCAGAAAACAGAAAAATAAGAGATGAATAATTAGTTTTTTGATTTTAATTTTCAAGAGACACAAGAAAAATGTCTCTGATGCAATGTGTGCTAATTTCTCTACTAGAACATTGCACTGGATGATACATGTGTCACAACTTTAAAATGGAACCCGTTTTGGTTTTTGGTTCCAGCCAGTTAGCACCGGAGAGCAGCAGTAAAACTTTTCAGTGTTTCAGCAAGAAAATCACATTTTCCAATTATTGCACTCTCAGCTTCATAAGAGATTATTCTTGGATGGCAAATAAACTATTAATTATTTTTTTTCAATTATGTATTTATCTATCTGAATTAGGATTTTCCTGACACTGTCAAAACTAAACAAAATGAAGAAATCAAATGGACATTGAAGACAATATAAGATGTCAATTGTCATCGGAAGCCAATATCAAACACTTTTGTTTTTATCAAAAGATTCTGTTTAAACTGATTACTTTTTAAATGTTTATAAACTTCAATTAACTATAAATTAATGTAAGCATTCATGTTTCTTCAAATAACTCACTTTTCTATTGAAAATAAATCTTCTTCTG
Organism: Chionomys nivalis; assembly: GCF_950005125.1. Lineage (NCBI taxonomy): Eukaryota > Metazoa > Chordata > Mammalia > Rodentia > Cricetidae > Chionomys > Chionomys nivalis. The sequence goes on along the minus strand of NC_080087.1, from coordinate 39,173,539 downwards.
ACATAATGCATCCTGATTAGAGTTTCCCTTTCCTCTACTCCTCCCAGTTCCCCCACCTCTCCCCTCCCATCTGGATCCACACCCATTCTGCCTCTCACTGGAAAGCAAACAGGCTTCTATGCGATAATAAGGAACGATAATACAATGAGATAAAACAAAATTGGAGAAAAGAATCAGAAGGAAAAAGAGTCCAAGACAAGCAATAAGAATCGGAGATCCACTCCTTCACACACCCAGGAATGTCATGAAAAAAGACTCACTTCTAAATCTAAAACCTGACTGCCAGAGTAAAGGACTCCCTAACCCATCACATAGACACAGACTGAAATCAACAGCCCGAGTAGAGAGGCATGAAATGTGGTCATCAGTTATCATTCCATCTACTTTAGCCACTCTCCCTCCGGCTGCTGGGTTAGGCACTGTACTTCAGCTTGGAAGGCTCTCCTCTTTTCTATGCATTTATCCACAAAAAGAGCATTGCCCATTATATAGGACTCAGCGAACATTATTCTTCACAGTGGAAACATGTGGAGTCACAGAACCCCCATTAAGACTCCAAAAGTACTTGGGATCAACACCACAATGTCGCTCCTCAGAGACTGCAGTACATCTGCATGGCACTGTCCCACAGGAGAGTATGTGTGCACTCCCTGTTCACGAGAGATACCATGTAACACGTGTGGGCGTGGCTCACCTGTTGGAAACAGTGAGGATGTCTAGGGGGAAACACTAATGATGTTAGGATGGTTTACACTAAGGCACCAGAAGAAAGAGGTAAGATTGACATAAATTGTCAAGGTGCAACAGAAATTTTCTAAAGAATTTTTCAGTTGATTGTCATATTATACTCACCACTTTCCTAGAACTAGCCCATTATAACTATTTTTAAAAGAAATATTGAAGTGATTTGATAGGAAAATTTAAAGACCAAGTTAATTTGCATATCCACAGGCTATCACGTATCAAAATGATGTTTTGGTAAAGATAGATAGTGACCAGCAGTTAACAGGAGGAACACAAATAACATAGAGTATACTCCCATAGTGCTTCCTACTGAAGATGTCACCGTGTGTTTTCCACAAAATGGTTAAAAGGGGCCAACTGCAATCCAATCAATGCATTCTATCAGAGTAAAATCAATCAATGTATTCTATCAGAGTTAAAACCATCTTGGGTTAGTCAGTCTTCACTTGTTCTGAAATAGCACATGCTTGAATTGTCTAGATTTTCCCCTTCATGTAAGTGGGCTTGTGCTGTTATTCTGCTAATATTCTTCTACCCCTTTATACCTCTAAAGAGTGTTTCCTCTGGTGACATCTTGGCATTTCTCATGTTCTGCCATCTCACCACAGCTGTTCAGGACATGTCATATGTAGGGTAATTTTCCATACTAACTGTACTCATTCAGAAACTAATATCTTGTTTCCGTGCATCTATTGATCATAAGAAATACTGTTCATTTTTTAAAATTTGATTATGGACTAGTTTTGATTGTCAGGAATTAAGGACTCACATAAAGCAAGCTGAAGCTATGTGTCCCTCTCTTTTGGGGGTGACATTCATATAAAAAAACATGTTCCAATGTACATGAAACAGAAAAATAATTCATCCAAAGCTCACCAGATTGTGCTGGAAGAATATGAAATGCCAACACTTTCCCGTGATGGAGGAGTGAAGGCAAATGCGAGGTGATTTATCATTCCCAAGAAAACCAATATGTATATCTAAGTGTATAAACATTATGGTTTCTATAATACATTTACAAGTGGAACATCATTACCTCCAGAACAATATCAAACTAACAGTATTTAGAATCAGAATTAAGGTGATGTATTTTATTAGGCACATTCCGACGCCTGCTCTGCGCAGACAGTATTGTCATTTCACTGTCTGAGGTGTCATTATGTCAGCTGAGGACATTAATCTTGCCTAGACCTCAGGGGATGTGTGTGGGGGGTAGCACCATACAAGGAGAGCAATGAAGCATTCCACTCTATCTCGTATGTTTAAAGGCTTTCTGAGTGTCATCAGATAATGTCACATTCAGACAGTCATCTTACCAGCTCGGAATATACAGCTGAAACTGTATGACAGGAAGGTGAAAGAATGTGGTGAGAATTCTATATGCTATGTTTCCTCTATAGTATAGTGTGTGTTCCAATGACAACAGTGAAGAAACGAATTCCTAAGGTTCAAAGTTAAAGTTTCTCCATCGGAGTGTGGTTTATTCCACTTCGTTCTTGTTGGAATGTTTACCTCATATTTTAAAGAGCAAAAGCCTCACCTACCTCTAACATCAAATCCATTTCAGAGCAAACAGTACACTTTATTGAAGGTTATATTCTCAGAAATAAATCTTATATAGTATAGACACACCTGCTTTTTTAAAATAAAGAATACAAAGCCACAACTTTTACTGTCATGACAAATATGAAAATCAGCATAGATTTGCATGTGTTGTCAGAGCCCAGCCCCCTGGCCACTACACACCCCAAACCAGCAGACTGTTGATGTTCATGCTATGCTTCCTCGGAGCGGTCTGACCACCTCTTTGCCTTGTGTCTCTAAAAGCCGTGAATTCTCTATCTATGCGTTAATCCAGTGTAGTCCGATCAAAACAGGAAAAAGACCATGGACTGTTTTTTTTTTTTCTTCTTCAAATTATTACATTAAATGAATTAAACAAGTCTAGTGCCACAAGAAAATTATTTATCAGTTGTATTACAGATGGGTACTACCTGATTGTGCAGTACACGACTTTCCCACAATCAGGGGATGATACTGATACAGGAATAAAAAGATTTCAGACAAGCCATATTGGGCGAATAGAGAACACATTCAAATAACTGAATTATTACAACCTATATAAGGGAATCCAGAATGAAAGCTGTGGCCTAGAGATCAGTTCTTGTTCACGGGCCCACAAGAGACGTGTTGCATGAGTGAGCCATGCTTGTCTTAGGTCATAATTTCCCTCCATTTTCAGTCTCATGGGATTCTAAATACCTATTGTCCCCCTTTCCTCTCTTCCGTTTTAAGTAGACAGAACCCTGGGAAAGGTGGTCCACAGGAAAGAAAAATCAATTTCCTAAGAAGCAATACAAAAGCATCACTGAAATAATGTATCAGGGATCGCACAGGACAGAGCTCTGAGCACTCAGTTCATAAACAGGCTTCCTTCAAAGTCACTGTGAGATGAAGGAGCAAATGCACTATGGCCGTTTTCCAAATCTCAGTGGTGCTTTCGTTGAAAAACTACTTCTCTGGTAAGAAAACATGGACGATAGGGTGAGGTCTGAGCAAAGGATGTCATAATAATAATAATAATAATAATAATAATAATAATAATAATAATAATAATCCTGAAGAGCAGCTACATCATTGTGACACCTTCCATCAAGAAATCTCTAGTCTGCTTGCTGTGGGATGACAGATAGCCAATTAATTATGATTCAACAGCAAAATGAGTTCAGTGCTGCTCCTAGGCAGGGGGCATCTTAGAACATAACAGAAACTCATTTCTCACTGAGGTCTGGCTGAAATTCTTCCAATGTCCCTCAGATAGAAATAAAAATCTGAAAGAGTAAAATGTCTTCTTTTAAATCAAGTAGGGGCAATGGGTTTTGTTGTCGCTGTTTTTCTTTGCTTTTCTTTGCTTGCTTTAAGCATTGGACTGGTCTTTAAAGTGTTGACCACCGTGTTTGTAAGGAACCCTGGCTATCTCTTCAAGCATTCGTTTCTTCACTATATTTATTTAACGCCAAGTGAAAGGCAGCAGACCTTGTGATGGTCTGAAACAGGAGGTGAAGCTGGAGCCCTCACCCACCAGTGGGGCTGCTCACAAGCCTCTCTCTCATTGCGGAAGGAAAATGTTGTTCTACTCAGCAATCTGTCTATGAACAATTTAAATGAGTGAATTCCACTGATGCACAAAGAATTTATGTGCGTGCTGAACGCTCAAATCAATTTTTCACACAAATAATTACAAACTACTATAGAGCTAAAAACTCTACTGTAATTAAAGTAGTAAAAAAGTAACCTAAAAACACAGTAGAGGCTGAGTCAAGACTCGAAGCACGTATGGGCTCTGATCTCATCAAACAAGGACTGTGTCATGGGTCACAGTGACTCCCTTTGATTCCAATGTGTCTCATCATTACAGACTATTGCTTATGCTGAGCTACACTGCAGTTATTTTTGCAATCACATCAATAAACCACAACCATGTGAACAAAATATAGTGGCATTTGTTAAAATGACCACATACTTTATTTTATTGAAATCCCTAACCCAAAATTCTGTCTAACCCAAACCTCAGCAAAAATAGTTATTACTGCGTAAAATCTGAGTCTCCTGTAGGCACACGTAGCTCATAAAAGAACAAACTGGAGCAGATCGGCCGTGCCATCTCTCATGGATCTCTGTGTAGCCTTGAAAATACACTCACACTAAAAAATGGGCTTGATATTCCCATCAGTAATATTTGAAGGCCTGTTGTTAGCATCTTCCATTGCAATAGAGGAGAACAGTTCTATAGATCCTCAAAAGATATGCAGCATAAGACGTGTACGCGCATCACATGACTACATTATTAAAATAGAGATATAAAATAATAAAATTCATTAGGTATGTAAGTCCTAATGAGGAGGGATGGTAGCGCACACATGTAATCCTACCATGTAGAGAGGTTGAGACAGGAGGAGTCAAAGATTAAGGCCACTCTGAAATACACAGCAACACCATGTCTCCAATGCCAAACCAAAGAATAACAAAAGAAGAGAAAAAGGGAAAGGAAAATTCTTTGGTATTAAGAGTTAGGAATGAAGTGGGTGGTTCGGTGGTCGAGGGTCGGCCTCATATGAAGAAGGGCATTTGTTCAGTTTGCAGCACAGGAAAAAAAATAAGCAGTGAGAAAATTAATCTTTAAAAAATGAAGAGCAGGGGTTGGAGAGATTTGTAAGCAAAAGAGAGCATTGTCTTTTCATTTTTCGCATCAACATGGTGGTGGCTCACATTTCTTAGCTTCAGTTCCAGGAAATCTGACACCCTCTTCCGGCCTCCTTGGACATACCATGCATACATGTGGTACACAGATATACACAAAGGCAAAACACACATAGCCATAAACACATAAATTTAAAAGCAAACTACAGAGAAACAGCTGAAAATGGTACCAAGGGCATTTGTGTGGGTAGAAAGTACTTACTTAAAACTGTTCATTGGAAGGAAAACGGTTTGCACAGATATTTTTGTGTGCATCCGTTGGGCACATTTTCTTGTCTTTCTGGTGCTGTGACCAGGTACCTGAGAAGAAACAACCTAGAGAGGTCTATTTGGTTCATCCAGGATCTGGGAATCTGGCCCACGATGATGATAATGAGGAAGGCATGGCATGGGGATGCTGTGGGCTCACTCTTGGCGGAACAGGAAACAAGCAGGGAAGAGGGGGAGTGTGCAGCTGGCCCTTGGAATGGAGCCATTCAAATTCGGGAGAAATCTTTGCCCTTGGGGACAATCTCACAGAGATCCTAAGGGCACTTCCCTTGTGTCCAAGGCACTTCTTAATCAGGATGACAGGCACAGATAGCCTCCTCAGTTTCTCTTACTGAGCAGTAATCTCACCTTGCACGAGGCAAAAAGAATGGTGTAATTTGCAAAATGCCACCCAAAAGCAGTGTGTGAAGGATTATTTCTAGCTTTGAAATTCACACCGGTTTAATGTTTAAAGTAAACATAAGAAACACTAAATGTCTTCCTGTTTCCGGAGTGGCACACGGGGGTTAAAAGCTGAACCCGAAAATGTAAAGAACCTTGGTGTTGTTCATGGGCAGGGACAAAATTTTTCACAGTCTGCAGACAATTTAAATTTCCTTTTTTTTATATAACTTCAAATCCTTCTGGAGTGATTACATTAGACTCAAGTTTATGTGTTCATGACTGATCAGCAATGGTATTGCCAAGCTATCATTTTTAGCCTTCGTCTGCAGAATAAAAAAAAAGACAAGATTTATATTTTGAGGAAACGTATTCTACAAAGTAAAACTGAAAGTGGGTATCTCGGTGTGTCATTAAGTAGGAAAACTAAAAACAAGCAAAAACTATACTTTTATAATAACTAAGAAAAATTTTAAAAATTTAAAAGCTAAAACACTGAAGACTTCATATGTTTATGGGAATGCCTCATCGTCTGTTTTCTACAACAGTCTAAATTTGAAAACTTTACTCTTTGTAGATATGTATTATTAGGAAAACATTAAATTCCAAATACTTTGGGAAAACACGAGTTCTTTTTGGCTCTGAATGGATCGCATCTAATACGACTACAATGTCAAATACGAGTATTCCACAGTGATCACGAATGGAAGAAAAGTAAATCATGTATTATTTATAGGGCTACAGCTATTCCTATTACATGTTCAGATATACCCACATTCTTAGGGTGGAAGGCTTCCTTGGGGGCAGTCTTAACCCCTGTTTTTGAACCTGTATTATAAAGTTCCAGGAGTGACTACAAAAATTTCTCTAAAGAGAGTTGAAACTACAATTTCCAATACTTTAGACTTTGGTGTGAATGGTGTCGGCTTTGTCGGCTGAATTTCAGCAGCTTCCCATAACACACATGCCAGTTAGTTTCATATTTCGACTTGGGCAGGCTCTGAGACCCTGGGCCAGCAGAATACAGACACTGTGCAAATTCTTCTGAGATTGGAGGAACATTTAAGGAGTAGAGTCAGTAAAATGGACAATATCCCAGGTCTGTAGGGCTGGGGGACAAAAGGAATGCACAAGAAAGGGGAGGGGAGAAGATGTTATCGGGGATAGGAGGGAAAATGTATAAGATTGGGACCTTAATAGAGGAGAAAGTTTTGTCTGGAGATGACCTTAGATGATAAGACTTTGATGACAACTACTTCAAGAATTTCAAAAGTGCCAGTGTGTCCAGCAGATTTGAGACTTACCTGTCCCGATAATTATGAGAGATAATTTCTTAAAATATTAAAATTTCTTAAAATTTTTCTCTGTGTTGGCAGTTTAGTTATCTCTGTACATGTCATCACAGACATATTTACTCTGTAAAAACTTAGCAGGGTTTACCCAGTATAAATTTGGAGTCATTAAACTGTCACTTGAGATCTCTTATCCACCCCAGGTTCTCACAGTTGTCCTCTGACCTTTGACAGGTTAGAGAGCTTGGTGCAGTAAATGACAGAACCAGGGCTATAATTCTCTTGACCAGATAACTGGTAAAACTGTTTCAATGTTTTATCTCTTCTGTAGACTCCGGCCAATATAAGGAGTTGTATGTTCAAGTAACACATTGTTCCTCCTAAAATGGCAACAAAAATCCTGTTGTCCTTTTGCTTCTTGTCACACACATGTAAACTATGACATTACCTACTGGTCCTTGTCTCTAGAAACTAAAACTGATGCTTTCATAACATCTTGTTCCTCTGCATCCTCGTGTACTTCCCAGTGCTGTACAGCGACTGCTTGATTCATTTCCTTTAATGAAGAGTATCTTCTTGGCTAGTTACTATGATCTGACTGTGTTTCCCATACACACATGCCAACAGTTAAATTTTCATGTGTTGAGGCCATTAAAAGAACATAAGGTTATACAGAATCACCCTTCCTCTTTGATATTAGCAAAATTATGAAGAGATAAAGGGACGAAGATCTGCCTTTTTGTCCTTTTATCCCAATGTTGTAACATTGTTCCTACGTCAAACATAGGCTATATCCCTACTAGAGACTCAACAACAAGGCACCATTTTGCAAGCAGAGGCCTGGCCCTTCTTAAACCTTGAATGTCGTATCTTCAGAGTTGTGAAGACACACATTTCTGCTCCTTGTGAATTAACTAATTTCAGGTACTTTGTTATAAGAGCACAGTCCAAGGCACTAACTTTGCACTAGGATCATGTCCCTGCTTCTGTGCTACTGATTCCAAAAGCTTCTGATAAAAGATGCTCAAATGAAGCCTGTGAGCTCTGTGAGGATTCTAACCATTCTTAGAGTTGGTCTTCATTAGAAAGTCCTCAAATAGATGAATGCTTGCTATCACCAGATGACCAGATGTTTCAATGTATACAAGGCTGCAGGCTACATTCTCCGCGCTCATATGTTTTCTACAGCTAAGTCTTAAATTACAGTATTTAAGAATATAAATACCTTTGGAAATTAGACTTTTAAAGAGACAAACACACTTTAAAGTGTCATAAGGATGAGCTATAGCCTAATAATTGAAGGGAATTTAGGCACATAGACACCGTAGATGTCATGGATACATGTCCATCGAGCAAGAGTACAGCCCAATATATGTGTGCAGGGAAGCACAATCAGAAGGTAGACATTTTCCAGACAATGAGACAGGGCTCAGAAACCAAACACTTAAGCTACTCAGATCTTGAACTCTTCTCTCTCCACACTGAGACACTAAAGTCTGCTCTTTAAGCGACATGTTATTTTGTAATGGGACCTCAATTACACCAATATGCGTGGCATCAGAAAATGAAGGAGATGAAGGAGTAGTGGAGCACCTGAGAAAAGTGTTAGAAATATGTCTCAAGGAACATTCCTGGAAGATACAGTATATTTCCTGAACATACATCTCATCCAAACCTGTTAGAACTGGGAGTCAAACACGAAGGGAAGATAGGCAACCCTAGATAGCAAGGAACCTAGGGGCTTTTATTGTGGAAAGACAGACGTGACATAAAAGAGCATTTTCTTCTGAGCTTGCTGATCTTCATCAACACACTGCGGATGCATTCTCATTTGCTTTACAACTTCCCCATGCTATTTCTTTTTGCTTAAATATTTTGAGACAAGGCTGGCAGACCTATGCTACATGTGGGGTGCCGGCCAAAAGAGATGACACATACTTGCCTTTGATCTCATTCTATTCATTAATATGAGGGGAATGTGTCCTTTGGTCAGGAGCATGGAGATTGTCCATGTACACACTAGTAGAATGTCAGTGCTCTAGGGAGACCCTTCCTGTTCCACTGTCCAATGAGCTCATATCTTTTTCCAGAAGAGCATACAAAATGTCAGTAGCCCCTACATTAACGACTGCGTGCCTCTACTCCCTGCTCCCTCTGTAGATCTATGTTTTATACAGGTGGCATGCACTTTTACTTACTAGGTCATATTACTGGCCCTTAAGAGGGTTTGAAAATGGATACTTATAGAAGGGCTTACTTTTTAAAGAGAGCAATCTGTGAAAACTTTGTAGCTTTCCACTATGAAGAAGCAGTCTTTTAAGGCATATTTCATTTGCTTTTCTACTATTGTCTTATTGCAAGATTAGATCTACTTATATAAAACTGTAAGACTGGTAAGACATCCATTTGCATTTTAAAACCCAGATCCCTCAAGAGAGACAAAAAGGCAGATAAATAAGTGATAGAATAAGTGATAGAGAATATGGCACCCAGGAGAGAAAAGAGGAAGAGAGAGAGAATAGTATAAAGAGTATTTCAATTCTGTACTTTTGAAATTCTAAGTAAATATATACAAATATCAATATGAACTTCCTCTATATCCTAGCAATAAGCTGACTGCCTAGCTAGGTTTCTCCATGGTTTAAAACTATTATATAGTTTGTGTTCCATATTCAATTTACTAGAAACTGAAACAGGGTGGATCTTAAATCTTGTTTTAATTAGACTACTAATCAAATACCACTTAAAAATAATCTTACTAAGTTCTCAGTCTACCATGCCCAAACATCATAAAAACTTTTCTAGGTAGGTGCCGAGAAGTTTCATCGGGCGGGTGAGTGTGTGCTATCCTGGGGCAGACAGTCCCGGTAGAGAGCACAAACGCCCCTCCCCCAGCTCCTGCTGCAAAGCTTTCTCTCCTACACACCCGCCCCCACCCCCACCCCCAAGCCTGCCTTGTCTGCAAGGTCCTTTACTGTGGAACAGTTTCCTGCCCTTTCACTGAGGCTACCAACCCAGAGTAGTGAGGGCCTGACTAGAGGGCAGGCCTCAAGGTCCCCGCCAGGGAAAGCGGGCCCCTGCTGCTGGGGCTGCAGTCTCTGCTGTGATCTCCTGGACCTGCTCTGCCTGCGCCCTACTTCCCTTTGTCCCTGGCTCATTGGGGCATCCAGGAGTTCCTGTGTAGGTGCCGAGAAGTTTCATCGGGACGGGTGAGTGTGTGCTATCCTGGGGCAGACGGTCCCGGTAGAGAGCACAAACGCCCCTCCCCCAGCTCCTGCTGCAAAGCTTTCTCTCCTACACACCCGCCCCCACCCCCACCCCCAAGCCTGCCTTGTCTGCAAGGTCCTTAGCTGTGGAACAGTTTCCTGCCCTTTCACTAAGGCTACCAGCCCAGACCAGTGAGTGCCTGACTAGAGGGCAGGCCTCAAGGTCCCTGCCAGGGGAAGCAGGCCCCTGCTGCTGGGGTTGCAGTCTCTGCTTGTGATCTCCTGGACCTGCTCTCCCTGCCCCCTATTTCCCTTGGTCCCTGGCTCATTGGGGCCACCAGGAATCCCTGCATAGGTGCTGAGAAGTCCCATCTGGATGGGTGAGTGTGTGCTATCCTGGGGCGCACTGTCCCGGTAGAGAGCACAAACGCCCCCCCCCACCAGCTCCTGCTGCAAGGCTTTCTTTCCTACACACCCGCCCCCCACCCCCACCCCCAAGCCTGCCTTGTCTGCAAGGTCCTTTACTGTGGAACAGTTTCCTGCCCTTTCACTGAGGCTACCAACCCAGAGTAGTGAGGGCCTGACTAGAGGGCAGGCCTCAAGGTCCCCGCCAGGGAAAGCGGGCCCCCGCTGCTGGGGCTGCAGTCTCTGCTGTGATCTCCTGGACCTGCTCTGCCTGCGCCCTACTTCCCTTTGTCCCTGGCTCATTGGGGCATCCAGGAGTTCCTGTGTAGGTGCCGAGAAGTTTCATCGGGACGGGTGAGTGTGTGCTATCCTGGGGCAGACGGTCCCGGTAGAGAGCACAAACACCCCTCCCCCAGCTCCTGCTGCAAGGCTTTCTCTCCTACACACCCGCCCCCACCCCCACCCCCAAGCCTGCCTTGTCTGCAAGGTCCTTAGCTGTGGAACAGTTTCCTGCCCTTTCACTAAGGCTACCAGCCCAGACCAGTGAGTGCCTGACTAGAGGGCAGGCCTCAAGGTCCCCGCCAGGGAAAGCGGGCCCCTGCTGCTGGGGCTGCAGTCTCTGCTGTGATCTCCTGGACCTGCTCTGCCTGCGCCCTACTTCCCTTAGTCCCTGGCTCATTGGGGCATCCAGGAGTTCCTGTGTAGGTGCCAGAAGTTTCATCGGGACGGGTGAGTGTGTACTATCCTGGGGCGGACGGTCCCGGTAGAGAGCACAAACGCCCCTACACTAAGGATACCCAACCAGAGCAGTGAGTGCCTGCCTAGCGGGCAGGCCTCAGCAACCCCCGAAAGGGAGCGCAGGCACCTCCAGCTTGTACTGCAGTGTCGCCTGTGTTCTACTTGACCCCGCCCGACCCCTTGCATTCGGCCTTCTTTACGCGGGTCATTGGAATACCACGCATCCATGTTTTGGTGTTGAGGAGTTCACCTGGAAGAGAACGGTTCCTGCCCCTACACTGAGGAGATACACCTAGAGAGTTAGTCACAGCAAAGACTGGTCCAAGACATCAGGCCTCTCCTGGCTCCATTTGAAGGAAAAGATGGGCAGGCGCCAATGCAAGAATTCCCCCAACAACTTGAAAGGCAACGTGACATCACCAGGATCCAGGAATCCCGAAATGAGAAGTGTACACCCTAATCCAGAAGAATTAGAAGAATTCGACTCAAAAGTGAATTTTATGAAAATAATAGAGGACCTTAAACAGGAGGTGAAAAACTGCCACAACCAATTAGAGATTACAAACAAAAAGGTAGAGGAAATGAATAAATCTCTCAAAGATACCCAAGAAAACCAAGAGAAACAAGAAAAAGTAATCAAACAGGTAAGGGAAACGGTTCAAGACTTGAAGAATGAAGTGGAAGTAATAAAGAAAACACAAACCGAGGGAAGGATGGAGATGGAAAATTTGAATAAACGAACAGGAACTACAGAGACAAGTACCACCAACAGATTACAAGAGATAGAAGAAAGAATCTCAGACACTGAAGATACCATAGAGAAAATAAACACTCTCATCAAAGAAAACAGCATAACCAACAAATTCTCATCACAAAACATTCAGGAAATCTGGGACACAATAAAAAGACCAAACCTAAGAATAATAGGGATAGAAGAAGGAGAAGATCTACAGCTCAATGGTCCAGAAAATATATTTAATAAAATTATAGAAGAAAACTTTCCCAACCTTAAGAAAGATATTCCTTTGAAGGTCCAAGAAGCATACAGAACACCAAATCGACTGGATCAAAAAAAAACATCTCCTCGTCATATAATAATCAAAACACAAAACATACAGAATAAAGAAAGAATATTAAGAGCTGCAAAGGAAAAAGGTCAAGTTACCTATAAAGGTAAACCTATCAGACTTACACCTGATTTCTCTATGGAAACCATGAAAGCCAGAAGGTCCTGGATAGATATACTGCAGAAACTACGAGACCATGGATGCAAGCCCAGACTTCTATACCCAGCCAAGCTTTCGTTCACTATAAATGGAGAAAACAAAATTTTCCAGGATAAAAACAAATTTAAACAATACGTAGCCACAAATCCAGCCCTTCAGAAAGTAATTGAAGGAAAATCACAAACCAAGGAGTCCAACAATGCCCACAATAACTCAGACATCTAATGACCCTTCACCAGCACAACTTGAAGAAGGGAAACACACAAACTCTACTACCAAAGGAAAGAAGGAAAGAAAGGAAAAATGACTGGAGTTAACAACCACTGGTCATTAATATCACTTAATATCAATGGACTCAACTCACCTATAAAGAGGCACAGGCTAAGAGATTGGATACGAAAACAGGATCCAACATTCTGCTGCTTACAAGAAACACACCTCAACCACAAAGACAGACATCTACTCAGAGTAAAGGGCTGGGAAAAGGCTTATCAAGCAAACGGACCTAAGAAACAAGCAGGTGTGGCCATACTAATTTCTAAGAAAGTTGACTTCAAACTAAAATCAATCAAAAGAGATGGAGATGGACATTTTTTACTCATAACAGGAACAATTCACCAGGATGAAGTCTCAATCCTGAATATCTATGCCCCTAATATAAAAGCACCCACTTATGTAAAAGAAACGTTACTAAAACTCAAGGCAGTCATCAAACCACACACACTAATAGTAGGAGATTTCAACACTCCTCTCTCACCAATGGACAGGTCAATCAGACAGAAACCTAACAGAGAAATAAGAGGATTAAGGGAGGTAATGAATCAAATGGACTTAACAGACATCTATAGAACATTCCACTCAAATAAGAAAGAATATACCTTCTTCTCTGCAGCTCATGGAACCTTCTCGAAAATAGACCACATACTCGGTAACAAAGCAAACTTACACAGTTACAAAAAAATATCGGTAACCACCTGTGTCTTATCAGATCACCATGGATTAAAGTTAGAATTCAACAACAATGCTATCCCCAGAAAGCCTATGAACTCATGGAAATTGGACAGTCAACTACTGAACCACACCTGGATCAAGGAAGAAATAAAGAAAGAAATTAAAGTCTTTCTTGAATTCAATGAAAACGAAGACTCATCATACTCAAACCTATGGGACACTATGAAAGCAGTGCTAAGAGGAAAGTTCATAGCATTAAGTGCCCACATAAAGAAAACGGAGAAAGCACACATTGGAGACCTAATAGCCCACCTTAAAGCTTTAGAAAGAAAAGAAGCAGACTCACCTAGGAGAAGTAGAAGACTGGAAATAATCAAATTGAGGGCTGAAATCAACAAAATAGAAACACAGAAAACAATCCAAAGAATCAATGAAACAAAAAGCTGGTTCTTGGAGAAAATCAATAAGATTGATAAACCCCTATCCAAACTAATCAAACGGCGGAGAGAGAATACGCAAATTAACAAAATCAGAAACGAAAAGGGAGACATAACCACAGACACAGACGAAATTCAGAGAATCATTAGATCTTACTACAAAAACCTGTATGCCACAAAATTGGAAAATGTAAAAGAAATGGACACTTTTTTAGATAAGTACCATATACCAAAGTTAAACCAGGACCAGGTGAACAATCTAAATAGACCCGTTAGTCGCGAAGAATTAGAAGTTGTTATAAAAAACCTTCCCACCAAAAAAAGCCCAGGTCCAGACGGCTTTAATGCAGAATTCTACCAGAACTTCCAAGAAGACCTAATACCTATACTCCTTAATGTATTTCACAATATTGAAACAGAGAAGTCATTGCCAAATTCCTTTTATGAAGCTGAAGTTACTCTGATACCAAAACCACACAAAGACACAACCAAGAAAGAGAACTACAGGCCAATCTCACTCATGAACATCGACGCAAAAATACTCAATAAAATACTGGCAAACCGAATCCAAGAACACATTAGAAAAATTATCCATTATGATCAAGTAGGCTTCATCCCAGAGATGCAGGGCTGGTTCAACATACGAAAATCTATCAATGTAATCCATCATATAAATAATCTGAAAGAAAAAAACCATATGATCATTTCATTAGATGCGGAAAAAGCATTTGACAAAATTCAACATCCCTTTATGATAAAGGTCTTAGAGAGATTAGGAATACAAGGGTCGTTCCTAAATATAATAAAAGCTATTTATAGCAAGCCGTCAGCTAACATCAAATTAAATGGAGAGAAACTCAAAGCTATTCCACTAAAATCAGGAACACGACAAGGTTGTCCACTCTCTCCATACCTCTTTAATATAGTGCTTGAAATTCTAGCAATAGCAATAAGACAACATAAGGGGATCAAAGGGATTCAAATCGGAAAGGAAGAAGTTAAACTTTCATTATTTGCAGACGATATGATAGTGTACATAAGCGACCCCAAAAACTCCAGCAAAGAACTCCTTCAGCTGATAAACACCTTTAGTAGCGTTGCAGGATACAAGATCAATTCCAAAAAATCAGTTGCCCTCCTATACACAAAGGATAAGGAAGCAGAGATGGAAATCAGAGAAGCATCACCCTTCACGATAGCCACAAATAGCATAAAATATCTTGGGGTAACCCTAACCAAGGAAGTAAAGGATCTATTTGACAAGAACTTTAAGTCAATGAAGAAAGAAATTGAGGAGGATACCAGAAAATGGAAGGATCTCCCTTGCTCTTGGATAGGGAGGATCAACATAGTAAAAATGGCAATTCTACCAAGGGCAATTTATAGATTCAATGCAATCCCCATTAAAATCCCATCAAAATTCTTCACAGATCTTGAGAGGACAATAATCAACTTTATATGGAGAAACAAAAAACCCAGGATAGCCAAAACAATCTTATATAATAAAGGATCGTCTGGAGGCATTACCATCCCTGACCTCAAACTCTATTACAGAGCCTCAGTATTGAAAACAGCTTGGTATTGGTATAAAAACAGAGAAGTTGATCAATGGAACCGAGTAGAAGACCCTGATTTCAACCCACAAACTTATGAACACCTAATTTTTGATAAAGGAGCTAAAAGTATTCAATGGAAAAAAGAGAGCATCTTCAACAAATGGTGCTGGCAGAACTGGTTGTCAACGTGTAGAAGAATGAAAATAGATCCATATCTATCACCATGCACAAAACTCAAGTCCAAATGGATTAAAGACCTCAATATTAGTCTGAACACACTGAACCTGATAGAAGAAAAAGTTGGAAGTACTCTACAACATATGGGTACAGGAGATCACTTCCTACGTTTATCCCCAGCAGCACAGACATTAAGGGCAACATTGAATAAATGGGACCTCCTGAAACTGAGTAGCTTCTGTAAAGCAAAGGACACTGTCACTAAGACAAAAAGGCAACCCACTGACTGGGAGAAGATCTTCACCAACCCTGCAACAGACAAAGGTCTGATCACCAAAATATATAAAGAACTCAAGAAACTAAACTTTAAAATGCTAATGAACCCAATAAAAAAATGGGGCACTGATCTGAACAGAGAATTCTCAACAGAAGAAATTCAAATGGCCAAAAGACACCTAAGGTCATGCTCAACCTCCTTAGCGATAAGGGAAATGCAAATTAAAACAACTTTGAGATACCATCTTACACCTGTCAGAATGGCTAAAATCAAGAACACCAATGATAGCCTTTGCTGGAGAGGTTGTGGAGAACGAGGCACACTCATTCATTGCTGGTGGGAATGCAAACTTGTGCAACCACTTTGGAAATCAGTGTGGCGATTTCTCAGGAAATTTGGGATCAACCTACCCCAAGATCCAGTAATACCACTATTGGGAATATACCCAAGAGATGCCACATCAAATGACAAAAGTATCTGTTCAACTATGTTCATAGCAGCATTGTTTGTAATAGCCAAAACCTGGAAACAACCTAGATGCCCTTCAATGGAGGAATGGATAAAGAAAGTGTGGAATATATACATATTAGAGTACTACTCAGCAGTAAAAAACAATGACTTCTCGAATTTTGCGTGCAAATGGATGGAAATAGAAAACACTATCCTGAGTGAGGTATCCCAGACCCAAAAAGAGGAACATGGGATGTACTCACTCATAATCGGTTTCTAGCCATAAATAAAAGACATTAAGCATATAATGTGTGATCCTATAGAAGTTAAATAAGAAAGTGAACCCAAAGAAAATCATATAGTCATCCGCATGGAGAGGGGGAAGTAGACAAGACTGCAGGGCAAAAACTGGGAACTTGCGGGTGAGGTGGCATGGGGCAAAGGGGAAATGGGATGAGAAATATGAGAAGGGGAGGATGGGAGGAGCTCGGGGGATTGGGATGGTTGGGATATAGGAAGGATGGATACGGGAGCAGCGAAGTATATATCCTATCTAAGGGAGCCATCTTAGGGCTGGCAAGAGACTTGACTCTAGAGGGGTTCGCAGGTGTCCAGGAATATGTCCCCAGCTGGTACCTTGGGCAACTAAGGAGAGGGAACCTGAAATGACCCTATCCTATACTGATGAATTTCTTGCATATCACCTTAGAACCTTCATCTGGCGATGGATCGAGGTAGAGACAGATTCTCAATTTGGAGCAACGGTCTGAGCTCTTAAGGTCCAAATGAGGAGCAGAAGGAGGGAGAACAAGAGCAAAAAATCAGGACCACGAGGGATGCACCCACCCACTGTGACAGTGGAACTGATTTATTAGGAGCCCACCAAGGCCAGCTGGTCTGGGACTGAATAAGCATGGGTTGATTCCGGACTCTCTGAGCATGGCGGTCAATGAAGACTGATGAGAAGCCAAGGACAATGGCACTAGGTTTCAATCCTAATACATGAACTGGCTTTGTGGGAGCTTAGCCTGTTTAGAAGCTCACCTTCCTGGACGTAGATAGAAGACCTTCGTCTTCCCGCAGGGCAGAGAATTTGGACTGCTCTTCAGTATCGAGAGGGAGGGGGAATGGTGTGGGGGGAGGAGAAGAGGAGTGGGGATAGGGGGAGGGGAGTGGGGGGAGGGGGCAATATTTGGGAGGAGGGGAGGGAAATGGGAAACGGGGAGCAGGTGGAAATTTTAATTAAAAAAGAATAAAAAATAAAAAATAAAAAAAAAAAAAAAAAAAAAAAAAAAAAAAAAAACTTTTCTAAGAAAAAAGTTTCACCATCAAAAAGAGCCAAGTAATTATAGCAAATAGCACCAATGGTAAAAATTACATACACTAATGGATAGTCCACCTGAAGTGTCGCAAGTAGTGAAGGAATATAATTGATCTCTGAGGAATCATTCTGAAAAAAAAATACTGCGTATATTGTGTATCAATGAAGAAAAATAAATGAGAATCACACTTCAGATTTGTTGTATTCCAGGCCAGGGTATTTCTGCTCCATCTAGAAAGTAAGCACTTGCCATGCATTTATAAAGATGAAATATTTGAATATCTACCACTATAAAAATAAAGTCACTTTTATTAAGACAAGATAGGTATGTGGTGTTATGATGTCGATTTTCTTCACAGGAACTAATATATTTCAAGTCTCCAAGTAAAACTGGAACTAGCCTTTGTGTCCTCACTTAGGTGTTAAAAAGAAGACATGATGAGCATAAACTGTCACTATCAATATCGGGGACGAGCAAGGATAATTTTACCTTCGTTAAGAGCAGAGAAAATTTTCTGCTGGCCAAAATGAATATAAAGTCACTACATATAATTAGGTCATGGTTCTCACTCTTGCCTCTTTTGCTTCTTTCCCTCAGAGAAGAATAGACACACAATGAGGACTGTTGAATAACGAGCAACCAAGATGGAGAAGCCGCATGCGCTCTCTTTTATTGTAAGTATTCCCAAATTTCATATCTTATTCAAGAAGATTCATACTCTCGAACTGATTCTACTATAGTCTTTATTGGTGTTTTTACTATATTCATTTATATTTTGCCTCTCAAAAACACTGGTCTGAATTGTCTCATCTTTCTTCCTTCAGTAAAATTTAATCACCTTTGGTCTTCTTCATGTTCATTTGACAGGCTAAATAATTTTAATTTTATATGTAAAACATGCTTCTACCAATCACCTGGAATGCCAGGGAACCAGATAGTCAGTCCGTGAAGCAGAGGCAATACTCCTTTCAGAGCCTCTGTTTGGTTCTTAGAGTGGCAGCCTAATGGGAGATAACGTGGGGTGCTATGCTGGGGAAATGTGATGGACATATTGAATAATCACTTGAGTGCTTTTTCCACCCAGAAAACTCATCAAACAAATCATGTGGGAAATACAAAAGAAATGATACAACTTCTGTCTCCCTAAGAGACTTCAATCAAATAGGGGTTGGAGGGGGCTGGCTTGGCTAATTAAACAACACATGCAGTGGATGTCTACTGTCACATTTCAGGAGAGGGACAAACAGTGCGGCATCAGCAGCTCAGAGTAAACAGCATGAGGTCAGGAAGGAGAGGGACGGGTCTAGTGGGAGACTATGCTTTCCTGAGATAACAATGGGAAGCACAAGCAGCCCAAGAATAACCACCTGACAAAGAACCTTAAATACCAGATAAAAATTTGGACTTGGTGCAAGCAAAAAACCTTGACAAATTTTAAATACAGGACTGAATGATGTCAAAAACAATGAGAGCCAAACGCCTACCTGATACTGTATAGATTTCTTTTCTAGAAAAATCTCAGGAAGATAGGAATGGTATGTTGTGGGACATTTGCACACTGTGTGACAATGTGTTTCTGTGATTGGTTTAATAAAGACGCAGAATGCGTTGGACACGCAGAATGGTAGAGAAGTAAGGCCACATGGTAGAACACAGATGAATAAAAATGTGGGTTAATTCAAGTTATAAGAGCTAGTGGGGCAAGTTTAAGCTAAGGACAAACTTTTGTAACTAATAAGCATCCATGTTATTACTTGTGAGCTAGCTCATGGGACAAAGAAAGACCTGCTACAATGCTGGCTAGTTTTTAATGTCAACTTGACACAGCTAGAATTATCTGAGAGGAAAGAACCTCAAATGTTGAAATGCTTCCATAAAAGATGGGGCTGTAGGCAAGACTTTAGGGCACTGTATCTTTTAAGGATTGATGTGGGAGGGCCCTTCTCATGGTAAGTGAGGAACACTACTGGGATGGGGTCCTGGGATCTACTAAGAGAGCAGGCTGAGCAAGCCATGATGATGGAGCCCATGAATAACACTCATCCATGCCCTCTGAATCATCTGCTGCCTCCAGGTTCCTACCCTGCTTGAATTCCTGTCCTGACTTCCCTTAGTAATAAATTATCACCTGGAAACATAAGCAAAATAAGCCCTTTCCTCCCAAGTTCCTTTAGGCTGTGGTATTCCATCAGAACAGAAACCATAAGTAAGATAAGAGGTGAACCTGGAAGAGTTCAGTATGCCTTCTGTGGATTCCTATGGGCCAACAAGTGTTAGAGGGATCTCATCTGCTGAAAGGAGAAAATCAGGAGGGGATATAACTAGCTGGTAGAGTGGCTGCCTGGAACACATGAAGCCCTCTTCAAGTAGTTCTACTTTACAAGCCTAGTGCTGATTTTAATTATGGTGGAGATTTTTTGAATGCTTGATTTGTACCAGGAACCTGATTTCAACATATCGACCACTGAGTCATGAACTTTACAACGGTTTTTGTTTTTGTTTTAAACAAAGCGCTTCTTTCTTCACGACAGGATAAATCCAAAGAGCATTTTAAAAAGCACCGAGCAGGTCAAGATGAAGGAGAAAGACAAACACAGCCATCCTCTCTGGTTGCATTTCTTCATTACATCTTACCCTAGGAACTATTCAAAAATTCATATAAATGCTAAATTTTCATTAGAAAGTCTTACGTCAATAAAAAGGTTTCAATATTTTTAAATGAGCAAATTAGTTATTCAAAGACAAAATAAGAAGGATATGGGTTAACAAGACAACAAGCTATTTATTTCAAACCTATGAATTTGGAAGAACTATTTTGATGATGCGCAGCCCCTCCTGCACAGTCTTTCTCTGGTACGTCAGTGTGCTAACACTTTTACATAGGAAGGTAATGTGGGATTCCCCTCTGTATGTTGTGCACATGTTTTATTACCATTGGTTAATAAAGAAACTACTTTGGCCTATGGCAGGGCAGAATAGAGCTAGGCAGGAAAGCTAAACTAAATATGGAGAGAAAAAAGGCAGAGTCAGGAAGACGCCATGTAGCTGCTGAAGGACAAAGATGCCGGAACCTTACAGGCAGGCCACATGGTGATACATAGATTAATAGAAATGGGTTAATTTAAGATGTAATAGCTACCTAAAAATATGCCTGAGCTATCAGCCAAATGGTGTTGTAATTAATATGGTTTCTGTGTGAGTATTCTGATCGGAGCATCCGGGAACTAGATGCATAGTCTTTACTTATATAAAGGTCCCTGATTCTGCAGTAGGTGGAACTTGCTATTCTGATTAGGGAGAAAAATCCAATTTCTTCTTTTAAAGATTAAAATATATTCAGATATGTTTATATGTGTGTATCTTGAGGAAGGGATGGTATGTGGACATAAGAGCAGTTGCTGCCAGGAGCCAGAAAAAGGAGTATGATTCCCCGGAGTAGGAATTATAAGAAATACCCTAATGTACTTGTTGGCAACTGAACTTTGGTTCTTTGCAAAAGTTGTATGTGCTCTGAACTGTTATCTCTCCAGCCCCCCCCATCTAATTTCTTACTGAAATTAACTACAAAAGTCAAATATATCATTTTATACTGATCAATGCTTTCATAAAAAACAATCAAAATTTGTGTAGTGTACATAAAATTTTCAAAAGCTATCATTTTACTACAGTGTTATACTGATTTAAACTTCCTTATGGTTTGGCGAAACACAGTTGCTCAAAAAACACACTTTCAGTACATATTACTGACAAATATTATCATGCTTCTGCAAACAAAATAATATGCTTTATATGCTATGACAAAAGAGATATCTGTTATAAACTTCCATGGAACAAATATTTACATCTTCAACTACTTCCTTAAGAGCTACAAACTGCCATGGGAGAAATATTTACATCTTCCACTACTTTCTTAAGAACACAGCCAAATACGCTAAGAGGTAATACATGTATGGGGAGAATTTAGAACAATTTAGTCATTCGCATATGCCACAGGAAAATAAATCAAAATATAAACAGCCAGATGTGGCGGTTCACACCTGTAATCTCAGACCCTGTGGGCAAAGACAGCCTAATTTAAAGTAAGCCTGAAGTACAGAGCAAGATTGACCCCCTACTGATCTCCATCAAAAAACAAAATAAAAACAAACAAACAAACAAGAATAAAGATTTCTGTGACCAGGTCTGAGGATTTTTGCAGTACAGCTATTCCAGTAACACAAGAATCATCAAACAATACGGTTCTATGGGCAGAATTCAGATATACCTTTCTTTGCTACTTTTTACCTTCTTCACTATGTGCCAAATTAACTGTTTTCAAATGGCTCCTGATGGACTAATTCCACTCTGGTTACAAAAGCATTTTATACTTATTAATTTTTAAATGATATTATACCATCCCCATTTTGGCCTTAGTCTCAGGAAACTCGAATTTTTATGTGTAGAGATGAGTTTAATGATCTGTTTATCACTCCTTACACACAGAAGGCAAAAGATAAACACTGAACTAGTTGTGGGCCTTGGCCTTCAGTTTGTAAGGAAGTTCATTCTGAAATGATAAATCAAGATAAGCCTTTCTTAACTGCAAATATCATTTTCCTCTTGGTACTCAAAAAGTCACATCTCTCCCTTTTCCCTAAAGACATACAAAAAAGACTACAGAGTAACATTCATGTATGCATTATCAGTGCATGCATTTGTAGCAATATGCCTATTAGTATATAAATGCATAAGTGCATTCACATATGGGCATGCATATTTATAAAACCCTCATAGTATAAATGCATACATTGGAAGTGATGATCCTGAACTTGAGTTCTGTTTCCTCGTTATCATCCAGAACCAGGGAGCAGGAGTCATTCAGAACATGAGCTCAACGAGCAACACAAATATATTCACTTTTACTTTCAAATTCAGGCAAAGAAGCCTGCAAAGGCGCAGATAAGCTGTTTGGTAGAATATAAGGCATACCACAGGCCTTAAAATCTTGCCCAGGTGGGTTACCTTTAATGAACTAAAAGGGATAAATACCATGTAAGGTGAAGAAATACATCACATCTCTGACACAGGCAAGGTGAACATCAGAAGTACACAAAAATTAGGAATATAACATAACAATACAAATTTCTCAAAGGGCACTTATATAGTTGCTATCATGGATATGACTTACAAATGTAGACATACTGCTGACAGATGAAAATATATAGGAAGCATTTGAGGTGTCTATTATTTGTATATATTTCTTATTCAAAAAATTAGAATAAGCAAATACGAAAATATCATTCTGATTTTTCAATGAAAAGAGGTCTGAATGTTCTTCTCTTTACGTGGTATTTCATCACCTAGGTCTTTGGGTAAAAAATTAGGGTTCAGACACAAAGCAAAAGACTTGGTATTCTTGTGGTTTATTCAGCATACCACAGCTGAAGCAAAAGCTAACTGTAACATTTCAAATTACTTTAACATAGGTTGCAAAGAGTCTTATGGCTTTAAATTTAAAATATTGTTTTACTTTTCAGATACTTTTGCAGTTAGAAACACTGAAAAAAATAGAAAATTCATTACATTTTATTATTTTTATATAGATGTTTTAGCTGCATGTTTGTCCTGTCCCCCTTCTTGCCTGGTACCAAGATATGCTAGAAAACTGTGGCAGGTTTCCTGAAATGTGTGTACAGAAAGTTCTATGCAGCCACATGGGTGCTGTGAACCAAACCCAGGTCCTCTGAAAGAATGCAGCCTATTAACGACTGAGCCATCTCTCCAACTTCGGCATCACTTTTTTCCAAATATGAATGATGCCATCGTATAGTACACTATCTCCTTTCATTCTGATAGCTAAGAATTCTCAACAGTAAATCCTCTGCCCCCCCATCCCAGACAAAGAGGGGCATAAAAGAGCCAAAAATCCTGACACTAAGCTTCATGCTAGCGGACAATTCCTTCTGTATCCTCTTTCTTTCAAGCAATCTTGGTCTTCACCATGTATTCATCTTCAAATTAGTTTTCCTTACAGTGGCTACATAGAAACAACTAAAGCAAAGAAAAGCATCAGAAGGCTGGAGTCTGGCTCAGTGATGCTTGTCATAACATGTACAATGCCCTAGGTTGGCTGCTCATCACTACCAACAAAATGGGAGGGAGGGAGAGAAGAAAAGAGAGAGAGAAGGGGGAGGAGAAAAGGGAGAGAGAGAAGGAGGAAAGAAGGATTGGAGGGAGTGAGGAAACTTTACCAAACAACATTTTCAATTAGCAGATTTAAGTAAACTGTTTACACATGTCATATTAGTACCCTGATCTCTTCCTGACGATGACTTGCCATTCTAAATTCTCCTGCTGTAACACTACTGTTTACAATATAATGAGGCTGAGAGCTTTAGAACTATGCAAAATGATATGATCTCTTTGTAACCTGCTGAATTAGCAGTAATTACAAGTCAAAAATGCCAGTGTGACCTGAGTTCTCTCTGCCCTCCTTCAGGTGTGCGGGCTCTATTGGTCTCATTTCTGGGATCTTTGACCTCCCTGACGATTGCACTGGCCCCTGTGCAGAGCGCTCTCAAGTCTCCGTCCACTCAGCTAAATCCCAAACATATCACTAGAACTCCATTTGTAACTTCAACTCTTTTAGGCACCCTCACCCTGGTAAATCCTGGTTTCTGGTTTGATGGAAATGAAGAATGTGAAAGGACCCGAAAGCCACACCAAAACCAAAAGACAAAGGAATGAGGCCCTCTATGCTCAATTGTAACTAAAGACCAGAAATAAGGCCTCACCACAGTCAACTGTATGACTACCATGACCCACGGGCCTCCCCACAGAGCCTTACATCTCTCTCCTTACATCTTATTCGTCCCAGCTACACTTGCTCAGCTTAGTTCTTTTAGAATCAGAGAAGAACATGACTCTTTGTTCTCCTGCAGTAGGTTGAACCCGGGTCTTCTCTCTCATAACCCACCCCGCAGATCCCTCCTCCTCTAACCCAGGCCTTCACAGTAACTACAGCACAGATCCAGCCCTAGCTTCCGCCATCTTGAGTGAACACGGTTTGGTAAAAATACAATGAAAATAAATGATTAAATAATGAAATAAGAGAGTAAACATATGTAACACTTATCGCACTGAAAGCACACAACCACATCATCCAATTACCACCCTCCCCCTCCAAGGTTTGGTCTTCTGCTGTCCACAGACACAAGTGTGTAGCCAGCTGTAGAACAAACAACTGCCCAGGTCAGACCCAGCTCTGGCCACCTGCTGAACATTTGGACCCTGAAGTGTGCCATGGTGATTCTTTCCTTACCTTTTCCACCTCAGTCCCAGTTCCTGACCTCGACCTGTGCCACAACCTCCCCGGATACATCTCTTCGTCAACTGCGTCTTGTCCCCAGCATTGTTTTTCTGCACAGCACTGATAATCTCCTTGGCATTCTTACCTAATCCCTGTTCACGCTTTCTTTCTCTACCTAATCTCAGCTCTAGGAAGACAATGGCTTTATTTCTGTACTACAGAGTTTTCAAGGTTTAAATTATAATATTACTTCACATTATTTAAGAGTAATGGATGAATATACAAGCTGCACACACACACACACAAATCTAACTGCAGCTAACAAGCATGTAATTATCAGGCAGTTTGCGGGGAGGATGGGGATGGAAAAGGATCCTCGGATGCATTTCGTAAACACTGACACATAGTCTCCACCATGAGAGCAAATGTGTGATGCTTTTCTGCCAAAAGCAGAAAAAGACTAAGACTAAGGGGCTAACATCTGCCTTTCAGGAAGGCAGTATTGTGAGGATAGGAATAATTTTTTATGATCTATTCATTTTTATTTTATGAATATGAGGCTTGCTTTAAAAAATGGATGTTCACTATATGCATGCTGGTATGTGCAGAGGTCAAAAGAGGGCATTGCATCTACTGGAGTTGGTGGCTGAGAATGTCAAGGTGGGTGCTGGGAATTGAACCCAGGTCCTTTGCCAGTGCAGTGAACTGTTCTTACCTGCTGAGCCATCTCGCCAGCTCCCGGTGCTAAATTTTTGCTGCTAATTGTGCTCTTTAAAAGAAAGTTAGCTTCCTAACATACAATAACATGGATGTCCATTTTTTGGGAGGGGAAATTAGGGTGAAATAAAAACTAACATGCTTTAATATGAGGAAACTCATAACACAAGGAAAGAATGAACCATGAATGTGTGTTGCCTTTCAAGAAAGCGGTGGATTTATACCATTACTGTTTTTCAATATTTATTAAGAGGGTAGAACTTATTTTAAGTGTTTTTATTACACACAAGGAAAGCAACAAAATTAAAGGAGTATAGGAAAGTGTCCAGGAGATGGACAGAGGCGTGACAGGGCTGATGCTCCCACAGTGTGTACTTATCTCCAACCCATTACCTCATGTTCGTTACTAACGCATGGCTTTGAGTGCAAAAGTGATGCTCACTGAAGCAGTTCTATGCTAAAAAAATCAATACAAGACTTTCAATAAATTCACTTTAATCCAAAATGAGTTTACTATTTTTTTTTTTTTTTTTAATTTTTCAAGACAGGGTTACTCTGTAACTTTGGAACCTGTCCTGGAACTAGCTCTTGTAGACCAGGCTGGGCTCGAGTTCACCCAGATCTGCCTGCTTCTGCCTCCCGAGTGCTGGGATTAAAGGCTTGCACCACCACCACCAGTCTCCAAAATGAATTTATTACGTTAACAAAAAAAAACTTAAAGGAAATTCAGACTTTGAAGTAAACAATTTGAAGAAACAATAATACTTCTTATTCCTGATGCTAAAGAAACAAAACCATTATATTTAAAGACTAAAAAGGAGTTGGGATTGGTGCATGTCTTTAATTCAGGCACTTGGATGTAGAGGCAGACAGATCTCTGTGAGCTCAAGGCCAGCCTGGTCCACATTGTGAGTTCCAGGACAGCCAGGGTTATACGGAGAACACCTGTCTCAAATAAGAACAACAACAGAAGTATTAAAAATGATGAGACAAAAACTGACTTTATTTTTCAAAACACTACACTCAGTTTCTGAAATTCTTACTATCTGGGCCCTACCTACATCCTCATGTTGGAAACAACATGGACTCCATTATCTTATGAAATAGTCATCTTGGACATAGCATGATGAAAGTTCTTGTCTTGAGAAAGCACACCAAGTTTACTCTTTTAGTTGAGACCTTTTTATATTATTTATTAAATATATTTTAATTTTTTATATTTAATTAATTTTATATATTTATTAGAGATATATGCACATATGTTATATGTGTATCTAATATATGCATCTATCATCTATCTGTCTGTCTATCATCTATCTATCTATCTATCTATCTATCTATCTATCTATCTATCTATCCATCTATTTTAAGCTTCTTGTGCCAGATTCCTGCCTAAAAGATTAATATAGTGCCTTCTGGGAAATGCTCACTTCTTCCCTCTGTAGAGTAAGATCTCCTTCTCCATCTCCAGGACACAAGGAAACTGCTAGGCTGTATTGCTGGAATGGCAGCTGTCGGGAGGGTCCTTGCCTAGGCTGTGAACATCAGGCACTTTCTAGCGGATCTGTGGAAAGGCCTACTCGCTTTTGGTACTGCATATTGGAACATCTGACGCTAGCAGCACAGAAGTTTCATGCCAAGCATGAGTAAACTTCCTTGCGGTGACAGAAATACCCTAGAACTTGATTACGTAGTGGCCCGTGAAATTCGTAAAATCAAACATAAAGGGGTAACTTTATGCCATATAAATTATGAATTAATAAACCCAACTTTAAGATGAAAATTCTATCACACTGCTTGATATCCTCTATTGTTTGCTGGAATTACGTTTTACTTGGTAGCTCTAGAGATGTTTTGATGCATTTCCCAATTTGGTACATGTTTGGTTTTTTTTTTTTTTTTTTTTGCAGTTTCTCCTGTATATACGATAAAAGATGCCATGGCACCGAGAAAAAATTAAAACTTTCATATCAGGATTGTTCAGTGTATAATATTCAACAATTTCATATCTCATTTGAAAAATCTACAAGCACCATAAAATTGCCTCAATTAAGAACATGTTTTAATGCAAATGAATGGCCTGGAAAAATGGGCACTTGAGAACCAAACTGAGAAAATTTCTCTTGTTCCAATCTAATTAGCTGTTTCTTCTATAGTTCGTTATCTTCTGAAGTATTGTCTTTGTACAGAAAGAATACTGCATTGTTATAAATAGCATCCCTACGTAGTAAATAATGCTACTAAACAAGTATAACTGCTCACTATACAGAATATGCAACTTAAAATATAGATATAAGAAACATCTTGAGGAAAAAGAACCTTTAGAAACATTTAAACATTCTAATAATACAGCATTCTGTTTAAGACCAAAAGATATAATAACTTTTTTCTTTTGAAATTTTAAGAATCCAAGGGCCATTTACGGTTTTGGAGAAATTAGCCATCATCGCTCTTCTTCCAGGGTGGCCCTTCTGATGCCCATCACTGAAGCACACTTTCCGGTGTATCTCCTATGAAAAAAGCTGTTTTCAAATATCTGAGTCCTTAGTGTCTTGACGCATCAGAATGGACAGAAAAACCATCAGGAATGAGTGCAAAGTTCTTGAGAGGTAACAAGTGCATTTGGTAACCCAACCATTTCCAACGTTTATACTGAGCAAAATGGTATAGAGGAACAGAGTGTGACCCCAACAGTTTTCAACTTTCATACTGAAAAGTTGCCCATCAGTAGTAGAATGGTTCAGAGGGACAGAGTCTGACACAGAATCTTTCAGGTTTTTTTTTTTTTAAATAAAAATTCCCTGAATCATATATGGGTGGAGACTTCAGTTCAAGAATAAATAATATGAAAACAACATGAAGAAACCTGAGAACTGCGAAGGTCTTCAGAATAAATATTTAATGAGAGCTAAAGATGTAGCTCATTAGAAGTACATGCGTGAAGCATGCAGCCTCTCAAAGAATGGCAGGAGAAGAAGAAGGAAAGAAAATCTCTTTAGTCCAAAGTCATGCTTGACTCTCTCTTCTTCCATGATTCAAAAGACTTTCTTGCCTGCTCAGTTTCCTCCACTTCGCAACTCAGAAAAATGTACAGGTTTAAAGACAGTGTGTAGAGGTTAAAGTACCAGTTTACGTATAATCTTGAACGTTATGGAGAGAAGGAAGCAGAAATGCACTGGGATCTGAATAGGATATATTACTTGAACAAGTAAAATACTCAAGTAGAATGGGATCTTAGGAAGCAGAGGTACAAGCGCATTACACCCAGAATAGGTTGTACCATTGCATATGAAGTAAACAGTCTATGCCCTATTTTAAGAGGGACATTGATGACTTATTCTTGACGGCAGCTTCTGTGGGACCGTTCACTAAGGAAGAAGCAGAATGTGGCTTCATTATTGGGATGGTGGTAGAGGGTGGCTGTTCGTTATCAGGATGGCAGTAATACATTTTAGTAAAAGTTGAACTTTATCTAAAATAAAAGGGTTACTTGTGAGCTGGATATGCCAGGCTATTGAAAGTTACAAATAGTCATGGAAAACTAGTTTAGCATATGCGAAGAAAAAGACTATGCAGTCTGTTATGAAACAATAGAAGACAATACTAATAAGAACACAATGTTCTTTCCCCAAAGAATTTCTACGATAGCCATCTTCTGGCAGGTATCAATAATTGTGTAGAAATAAGGAGAGAAGATACTCGTTCAGCTGGAGGAGGACACAAATGATCCCCTCGAATCCTTTTCGATTCAAATGCCTCCTGCTGACCATTAACGTCTTATTATGCCTTTCCTGAAGAGACTTGATAAGCCTTAACAGATTACGTATACATATTAGCATTTCTTCAATGTACCAATCAGAGCAGAAACTAAGAATTGGCTGATTGTGCAAAAAGAATACATTAGGCTTTCACTGCAAATTTTTCATATCATTTTGGAGTTATCAAAAAAATCTGTTAAAAAAATTCTATGTCAAGATAGATTGATTACTTAGTACAAGCAATCACTAGTTGTAGGAAATTTATTTGCATGCCCATTAAAGCTGGGGGAATGAGACCAGTTTACTGTATTACATAATATCTAACTAACAAACAAAAAGAACAAAGTCAGAATTTGGAAAAATGACAGAATTTAATTACCCGTTTCCATGATTTCAAGGAAATTCATTGACCATAGCTTACATGAACGATTAATACATTTTAATCAAAGGCAACCGTGAACTTAATCAGCTTGCTTTGATACAGTGGTGTCGACTGCCACTGAATATCAAACAAATTCCCTATAGCACAGCAGAGGCAATAAATTTAAAAGAATAACATTGAAAATAACTTGAAAGCAGAATGATTTACTAAAGGTGAAACGCACTGTAATGATGTGTTCGATGTGACTGACTTAAAATTTTAATGTTGGAACAGTTTTCCTTTATTGCTCTAATGCAGTGTCATACACACACACACACACACACACACACACACACACACACACAGGAGACAGCGTGGCTACAGTTTCAATCTCCCTAAAGTCTTTCTTCATTTATTTTAAATCAGATTAGGCACATACATCATAGGGTAGCTAAAAAATTAAAACATATAAGGTTATCTGTAAAACATTTCATTGAAAAAGTGTAGAACGTTTTTCAATTTTTTCCAGAATGGAAGCTGTCTGTGACATGTGCATGCTGAGTTCTACGGTGAGAGCTGAAGCCCCTCTGAATTACCGTGTGCATTGCTTCCCTCTAACTTTTCAGGAGAAATCAGCACTAGAATTCTATCTATATAAATGGTAGGAGAAGTCCTCACCCCTAGAAGTCTTTTAAATTGAGATCACGTTTGCAAGTCATAGATGTGTGCTATGGGAAATCGGAGGTTGATAACACACTGTCACTTCCTAAGGATTACGGAAATCTTCAATAACCCCGAATGGCGACACAGACAGAATGTGGAGGCCTGGGCAAGAAGCATGTCGTCTTGGGACACACATTACAATCGATTTGAAGTCTGAATATGGCTACAATTGAGTGAATCTGACTTTTTTTTCATCCAATGCAATAGTAATCCAATCCAATCAATCAATCAATTAATCCTATAGGAGTTGCGTTACAATGGATAAAAGATTGGTAATTACTTCACAGGGCTCAGTTACACTTTTTTAAGCTTGAATGTGACATAAAATCATCTCAGATTTTACTACTTTTGGCTTACATGCATACTGGAAATGAAAGGGAGTGCCTAACTGTTCCACTGTTTGTACAGCAGATACCCAGTGACATGGGTTCTTTGGGCCAGCCTCCCTGGGCTCTGTAAGCTCCATGCTCAGCATTCACATTGCTCCTTAAGAAATGTGCCTCTCCTGCCTGTTCAGTTCATCTTTCCAGAGGCGACTGCAATGCTCCCCTTTGGTCTAGCCCTACCCTTCAAACTTCAATACTGACTGCAGTCCGTTCTTTGACAGGGTTCTTGTTACGACACTATAAAAAAATCTGTTATCTTTTCTGCTCCGGATATCATATTTCTAGGGAAGGTTCACAAGTGTATAAATTTGCAAATTTGGGCTGAATCCCGTGTAAAGCTTTAATAAGACTGACTCAAGGTTAAATCTTGGCCAGGTCTACAATTAAACCTTCTGAGTTTATACCTCATTCCTGGAAACTAAGGACATCAAACACACAGATTTGTTTTTGAGGAGCAGGCTAGAAAAATCATCAAATGACTAGTGTGATATTTTGCAAGAAATTATGTTTTTGAATGTCACTTATTGTTATGATTGGTGTTAGTTACTCCACGATGAAGTACCATGGGACTAGTGAGTTGGTAGGAAAATAAACAAAGGAAAGCAGGGAACCAAAGTGACTGTGATTACCAGTGGAGCAGTGTAATGCTTGTCATTTAAATAGCATTTTAAGTTACAACAACTCAAGCAGTTTACATGTGATTGGTGTACAAGATTTGATCTTAGGATTGCGTGCAATGATTGTAAATTCGAAGATCTCACCATTCAAGCAGCTTACATGTGACTGATACACAGGTTTCCTTTTAGGATTGTGTGTGATGATTGTAAAGGCAATTAGCCAAGGAAGGAGTTAGCGAATGAGAAGCACTGTTCTACTAAGATCACCTGATTTACAATTTTAAACATACTTGTAATATGTCATTTTGGTATCCCAGGTATAAAAAGAACATGAGTGGTAAGAAAAAAACTGCTACAGGTAAGTACAAAGCGAATGAAGTAGCCATACTACATACACATATGAGAAAGGATGTGGAGTAAGGAGAACACTCATCCATTGCTGGTGGGAATGCAAACTTGTGCAACCACTTTGAAAATCAGTGTGGTGGTTTCTCAGGAAATTGGGAATCAACCTACCTCAGGATCCAGCAATACCACTCTTGGGAATATACCCAAGAGATGCCCTATCATACTACAAAAGCATTTGTTCGACTGTGTTCATAGCAGCATCATTTGTAATATCCAGAACCTAGAAACAACCTAGATGCCCCTCATTGGAAGAATGGATAAAGAAAGTGTGGAATATATACACATTAGATTACTACTCAGCGGTAAAAAACAATGACATCTTGAATTTTGCATGAAAAGGGATGGAAATAGAAAACACTATCTTGAGTGAGATAACCCAGACCCAAAAAGATGAATATGGTATGTACTCACTCATTTATGGACTCTAGTCATAAACCAAGGGCATATGGTTCACAAGCCTAGAGAAGCAAAATAACAAGGTGAACCCAAAGAAAAACATATATAGATCCTCCTGGATATTGGAAGCAAACAAGAGTGCCGGGCAAAAGTTGAAAGCATGGGGGTGGGGAAAGGGGTAGGGATGAGGTTGGGGAAGGGGAGGGGGCAAGAGGGAAGGGAGAAGGGAAAGACTGGCCAGAGCTTGGGGAGGTGGGAGGGTGGAGATGGAGGAAGGGTGGATATAGGAGCATGGAAGAAGAAGATATCTACATTAATGGAGCCATTTTAGGGTTGGCAAGAGACTTTGCTCTTGGGGGGATCCCAGGTGTCCACGTGATGTCCCCAGCTAGGTCCTTGGGCAGCAGAGGAGAGGGTGCCTGAACTGTCCTTGCCCCACTATCACAATGATGATTGTCTCGAATATCACCATAGAATCTTCATCTGGCGAGGGATGGAGATAGAGACAGAGACTCTCATCAGAGCAATGGACTGAGCTCCCAAAGTTCAGTTGAAGGGCAGAAGGAGGGAGAAGATGAGCAAGGAAGTCAGGACCATGAGGGGTTGGTCCACCAACTGAGGCAGTGTGCCTGTTTTAATGGGAGCTCACCAAATCCAGCTGGACTGGGATTGAACGAGCATGTGATAAAACCGGACTCTCTGATTGTGGCTGACAATGGGGGCTAACTGAGAAGCCATTGATAAAGGAACTGGGACTTGTTTTTATGGCATGTTCTGGCTTTTTGGCCTAGTCTATGTGGATGCACAGCTTCCTAGGCCTGGATGTAGGGGAAAGGGCCTTGGTCTTCCCACAGGGCAGGGTTCCCTACCCTCTCTCAAGCAGGGAGGAGGAAGGAGAAGGGTGAGTGGGAGAGTGGGAGGGGATTGAGAAGATGGGAGGAAGTTTAAATTTTTGAATGAAAAAATAAAAAAAAGAAAAAATTTTGATTAGGAGTGCTGATGTAGCTCAGTTGGCTGAGAAATTCCCCAGCATCCACAAAGTCCAGGTTCTATCCTAACCAACAGCTCCCTGACTGGACTTAAGACCTGCATGAGGGCTGGAGAGATGGCTCAGTGGTTAAGAGCATAGCCTGCTCTTCCAAAGGTTCTGAGTTCAATTCCCAGCAACCACATGGTGGCTCACAACCATCTGCAATAAGGTCTGATGTCCTCTTCTGGCCTTCGGCATACACACAGATAGACGGTTGTATACATAATAAATAATAAATAAATATTTTTAAAAAAAAGACCTGCATGAGAAGAAGGAAATCACACCTGCTACTGGCACTCTAGCTAACTGCCCAGCTCTCATGGATTCATGGATCTTGGATAAGAATCTAGAGCTGCCATTTTAGTAAATCAGAATAATCATAATTCTGTTCTAAGTTTTTATTCTTGTACTCACAGATAAATGTAGTCCATAGCCCACATCTTAAAAAGGTGTTTGTGTTTTTTTAAACAACAAATGAAAACTATTACAGAAAACTGGAAGCAATCAATCAAAATGCATTGTTGTACAACTCAGTATAAATGCCAAATGGATATATCTACAATAAAAGTTCTGCAATTAAGGTTCCAGCATCATTGAAGAACAGTGAGTGGAAAGATTGTAAGAGCCAGGGAATCATGAAATTTGCTTTGAGATTGTGTCTCCTAGAAATCTCGAAACCTACACCCATAAAGTCAAACCATCGAGACTGCCTAAATGTGACAGACTCTGGAGCACGCAGTAGTAAATGAGATGTCTTTATCAAACCCTTCCCCTAAGGGCCAGTGATCTATATAGGAAAGCAGGAACAAAGACTGTGAGAGCTAGGGGTGGTGGATGATGCCAAGACAACAGTGTATTCTAGACATTCCAAGTCTGATGTACATAGGAACTCCCAGCAACTGTGGCAGCATGTACAAAACCTGCACAGGTTCAAACCCCAGCACTGAGAAGAGAAAGTGGCCACAACGTCACACCCTTAACAGAAAGCTCTTTGCAGTTGATACCTTTAAAAGAAAGAAAGAAAAGAAGAAAGAAGGAAGGAAAGGAAGGAAGGAAGGAAGGAAGGAAGGAAGGAAGGAAGGGACAAAATCCAGGTCTAAAAATATGGCTCAGCAATTAAGAGTTAAGAATGCTCTTGCAAAGAACCCAAGTTTATCTCCCAGTACCCACATGGAGTGTACTTTTTGATTTTTTGTTTGTTTATTTGAATATTTTTGTCTTATTTTTTGTTTGTTTTAATTTTTTCTTTGAGAAACAGAGAAAGAACATAAAGTTGGGTGAGTAGAGATGTGGGGAAGATAAACAAACAAAAAAGCAGTATTTGAAGAAATGTGACGTCTAGCTGGTGACAAAAATCAACTATGATCAAGGAAGAAAAAAGAAATCAGGAAAGAGCCAATGAGTTAAAGAGGTGTCTAAAAATGCAAGGGACTGCTGAGAGCTGGCAAATCCAATGGAAGGCAGGTGACAGAAATAACAGGGACCACCTCAGCCTCAGGGACAGCCTCGAGTTAACTGCCTGCAACAGGAGAAAGTTCAAACATGTTTGAAGAACTCATCCCTTAATCCAACCAATCTGATAAAATCAGAGTTTAGTTTTTCCTAGCTACAAGGGAGAAAAGGATCCAAAAGAAGAGGCAGTTTTTGCCATCATGGACAATATAAGAGGTATGAAAAGAAATCAGTTGATGAACAAGATATCACATAAATAACTGCTCTGTATTATGTATGAAATAAAAAAAGCTGAGAGAATCAGAGCTGCAGGACATTAAAACGGAGCAATGAGAGGACGGAGACGACAGCTGAAACAGAATTCTGTAGGTGTTGTAGCGCAGGAAGTCACCAACACTGAGACACTGTTGAGAAAGCTATGAACATAAAGGAGAAGATTTATGATTAAACCTGTTTAATAATTCTTGTCATTCGTTTGCATGTGGATTTTCATGTGAGCAAAAATGTATGTCTGCTACAGGAGAGCAGTTTGATTTAAATTACAATCAGAAGGGATGGCAAACTGAAAGTACCGTTATTCAGTGAAGCTCTACAACTTCAAAAGAAAAAGAACCAACCAATTTAGAAAGAGTTTAAGATAAAAACAATATAGCATTGTTATAATGATATTGTTTTACATATTATTAAAGACCTAATAAAGTGCTATGATTGATGAAAATTCATTCGCTCTATATTCCCAAGTGAAAATGTCCTTTTTCTCTAAAATACACAAAGACTTTGGATGTCTAGCAGGAAGGTACAAGTCAGACTTTGGAAGTCTAGCAGGAAGGTACATGTTAGATTTTGGATGTCTAGCATGAGGGTACATGTCAGACTTTGGATGTCTAGCAGGAACGTACGTGCCAGGCTTTGGATGTCTAGCATGGCGGTACATATTATATTTTGGATGTCTAGCATCAGAGTACATGTCAGGCTTTGGATGTCTAGTATGAGGCTATAGGTCAGGTTTCCATTCACCTTAATGTGTTTGTTCTTTGTTGTCCAAAGAAAAAAGGTGAAATTGCAGTGTTAGTATCAGCGATGATAAATGAAGTCTAAACATTCGGAAATGTGCATTCTTTGGCTAAGAATTAATTTATGATTAGAAATGTTCATGAATGTTTTAAAAGAACTTCACAACCATAGAAAAGCTGTCAGAGTTATATGCCAAAATAATCCAGCATTAAAATTTGCCATGTGGAACTCGGTGATCTCATTTACATGTCATATCTCATAGAAAAAATTGTGAAAAATAGATATTATTAAATGAGATATTGTATACTGACAGAAAGGAGAACTCAATTCATAACACACATTTGAGAAATACAGATCTCTATAGAGGCTTACTGCATCCAAGTATCTATAGAAAAATATTAGAAAAGAGAGAAAACAAACAAAGTCATAATTATTTAATTTTATTTTTAAATCTGTACCCACAAATTGATTAAGTTCCTGAGGTCTGACGTCAGAACTACAGATGTTGCAAGCAAACAGTATACTGTTATATTCTACAGAACTCAAATTTGCTATTATTAATGCCTATGGTTAACATTTAAAGTTAACTGAAACAAAATGTCACATAGCTGGCTTCAAAAGCAGTAAGGAGAGTTAGTTTAATAACCATACTCTAAGAGGGCGGTGGTAAACAGACAGCAAAGTCTGACTAGATTGAGGTATGGGTATTTTTGGGAAAGAGTGTTTTATGGATACTGTGATGCTAAGTGTCATCTAAGACCATCAATAATCTATGGCTTTACTTTCATAGTTAGGAAAACATCAGTCCTATCCCCTTTCCTTTCTCACTAGCTGGAATAATTCTTCATGAAGAGTTCCTCTCTTTACTCATTAGTCACGATTTCTTTAGTACATTTCATGTACAAGGCCGAGTATTGTGTGACTGCTCACATTCCTTAGTTTTGGGATCTGCAAATTCCTCAGCATGGAAAAGTTGTGACAGTAATTTTGGAAACTGTGATTTTTGAACTAATGTTTGTTTTCCCTTTTAGCAAGCTGAGGTTGTGTCCTTGTATCTTTGCATTTTACTTTCTGATCTTATTTTCTTGCAAAGTTTTGGTTAGTTGCAGCTACTTCAAGCTGCCAGGTAGGCCCTGGTTGCCCCACTTTAAATGCAATGATTTACTTGTTTTCTGGCATGACTAGACATCTAAGGATCTTTTATATTCTCAGGCCCAGATTTGGTATCAACCCTTTTCCAGAAAGCACCAAAAAGAAGAAATGATAAAGATTAGATCCTGTGCTGAAAGGGAAACCAAGAAGAAAGATGACATTCCAGAAGAGGACAAAGGAAATGTGAAGCAGTGTGAAATCAACTATGTAAAGAAATTTCAGAGCTTCCAAGACCACAAACTCAAAATAAGCAAAGAAGACAGTAAAATTCTTAAAAGGGCTCGGAAAGATGGGTTTTTGCATGAGACTCTTCTGGACAGGAGAGCCAAATTGAAAGCTGACCGATACTGCAAGTGACAGAGACGTTTTTGTGTTGTTTTGATTTTTTGTTTTGGGGGTGGTATTTGTTTGTTTTTATCCTGAATAAAAATATTCATGGTAATATATATATATATATATATATATATATATATATATATTGAAAAATGAAGAATCAATAGTATGACATTACATACATTGTCAAAGCTGAAGCTAACAGAAAAAAAATTATTTTTTTAGCTGATCCATCTCTTTGTCCCAACGTGAGATCAAGGATACATCATAAAACTAATTGACAATGAAGCAATTGCTGATTTATTTTTCCCCAACTAAATGTTTTTGTGTGTTTGTTTGTGTGTGTGCGTGTTGTGTGTATGTATGGGTATCATACTGTGTGTGGGTACAGGAAGAGGTCAGAAGAAAACAGAGGATCCCCTGGAGCAGAGGTTCTCACTCTTCCTGATGATGAGACCCTTTAGTACAGTTCCTCATGCTGTGCTGACCCCAAAGCATAAAACTATTTTAGTTTGTATTCCATAACTGTAATTTTGCTCCTGTTATGAATCATAATATAAATATCTGTGTTTTCCAATGGTCTCAGGTGAGTCTTGTGAAAAGGGTCATGACCACATGTTGAGAGCCCCTGTCTTGGGGCTAGGGTGACATGAAGTGAGTGGCAGGTCAAGGGTGACAGAAGCCACACTCAGGTCCTCTAGAAGAACAAGTGTGCTTAGTCTCTAACCATTTCCACACTCTCCAAGCCTGCATTTTTTTTTTTTCTTAAAACCAGTTATGGTTTTGTTCTCCTTATTTGCTGTCAGTACTTGCACTTGGTTAATTAAATATTTCTGCTTATTTATTATCCCTAAAGTTACAAACTTTAGTGTGAGTCAGTAGTTTATAACAACTAAGTATGAAAAACATGAAAAATTGATGAATATAGAATATAAAATATAATTAGTAGCAATAACGGGATGTTATTCTCTAATGACTTAATGTGTGAGTAGATAGATCATATTGGTGTGTAAGTAAAGAAATAGATAAAGAACATCAGATTCTCCCAAATAAACCACAAGCACTATAAAGAACATCATCTCCCCAACGGCAGGTAATCTGGCATTTGTTGGAATTATTAGGCACATGACTATTCAAAACATTCTTCAAACAACACTGACTTTTACATTTCTTTTGAAGGCATTAAACACAGCCGGGCGGTGGTGGCGCATGCCTTTAATCCCAGCATTCAGGAAGCAGAGGCAGGGGATCTCTGTGAGTTCGAGGCCAGACTGCTCTACAAGAGCTAGTTCCAGGACAGGCCCCAAGCTACAGAGAAACCCTGTCTCGAAAAACCAAAAAATAAAAAATAAAAAAAAGGCATTAAACACAATCTCAAAATATCATTTAACCTGCTGATGACAAAATGACAATATTGTAAAAGAATGGCTTCTCTGTGTAGTTCAAACTGATGGGGTTGTGTTTACCCTGGAACAGGAATAAAACATAGTACAGGTAGGTCAAGGTCACTGCACTTTAAATGCATTATGTACATTATCCCAGACCAATGATATAAAATAAATGGCAGGGAGTTAATTTATGCATATAGGCAGAGGCTTCCTGAATCTAACTACATGCATAGGAAGCAGCAATGCTCTCAAACACAGCTTCTCAGCCATTGCAAACACACTGCATGGTAGACACTTTAGCTTTCAATTGTCCCACTCCGAATCTGTTTCAAACAGACACGCGTGTGTGGCTGTACATGTTCTCCTTTGAACCTGATGCCTATTTAATTTTTCTATGTTAGTAACATGCATACACGTGTATTTGTTGTTTCTAATCTGTATCTTCTAGATCTATATATTCGTTTTTTAAAAAAAATTTATTAATATGTACGCATGTTGAGTCTGCATGAATGCTTGTGAACCTCCTCAAGAATTCTCGGTGTCACCACCTCGTGGTGCTACACAGATTATTAGAAATGGGTTAATAAAGATGTGACAATTAGCCGGTAAGAGGCTAGAACTAACGAGCCAGGCAGTGTTTAAAAGAAAAAAAAAAAAAGAATTCTTGGTGTCCACTGAAGCCAGAAGATGGTGTTGGAGCACCTGGGACCAGAGCTACAGACAGCTAACTGTAATGTGAGTGTTGCGAATTGAACCTGGGATTTCTGGAAGAACAGTCAGTGCTTTTATAAGCTGCACCTCTCCAGGCCCACAGTGAATATTTTTAATATATACCTTAGAAATGCAAGTTGACATATACGCATTCCTCATAGGTAATATTTTCTGAAATTCCTCTTAGCTCCCAGAATTTATATATATATATATATATATATATATATGACTTAGAAGTTGAGAGTGCTGTCCTTGACTCACTGTAGGACTCTGCCTTTGGTGTCTGAGTGCATGAGATTTGGTCTAAATGGTTGAGATGTTTGCAGGGCATAAGAATATACTGAATTGCTCTTTTTATTGTGAAAGGTTTGGAAACACAGAACAGGAAAAAGACATCTTTCACGGAAAAAAATGAGTAAGACCCATTATAGAAGTAAGTAAGTGGTTTTTAAATATGAACAGTCTTGAATACTTAGAAAAATAATTTTAAAAAGGTGTGCATGCATACACACACACACACACACACACACACACACACTCCAATGTTCAATTCATGATGTTTAGGAGTGAATGAAGAAGATTAAAGACCACACTGTGAACTTTTCCAAGAGCGTTTCCACCATGTGTTGGGCTTTGCCTCACATGAGAATCTACAAGACAAGTTTGTTACCAACTTTTGAAGTTTTGCAGAATATGACAAAATGGGATACATTCAGTTACTGCAGTTTCTTTGGCACTTGCTATAAAATGATTTTATACTTAAGGTAAAAAATAACAGTTGTGGAAAGCCCGCTATTTGAATTCTTTATAAAGCATCATAATCTAAAATGGTTTTGAAAGGAATTACAGAATAAAAGCCAAGTTTTTTATAACTTTTGAAAGTACTACCTTGTAACACTCAGGTTCTAGAAGGACAGGAAAACCAACATAAAGAGAGAGGCATTATCTTGAAAAGGCCACTGGTGCCAATACAGTCTATATTTTTCCTGACAATCTCCTTTTAAAAAGTGTCGCAAAGACATGAAGATAAATGTGAGATATCTTTCATTTCCATGGCAATAGACTGTGATGTCAAAACAGAGAGGAACATGAATTATAGAAAGAATGGGTTGGCTGCAGAGAAACAAAATTTGGTATAAGGTCTTAAAAACAGACAAAAGACCCAATTATACGTATTTATCTATTAAGATCATTTTCAAAGCAAAGCTGTATCAGATTTCAATTATAAGCTAGCAATTATAAAATTTTTCAAATTTTATAATTTTTCAAATTATTTTTTATTTTTTTAAAATTTTTTAAATTTTAAATTTTTTTTAATTTTTAATTTTTTATTTTTTTTAAATTTTTCAAATTATTTTTATAACAGGACAATGGAAATCTTAGATAAATTAAAACATGATTATTACTGTAATTTTTAGTAGTCATCACACCCTAGGAAAATAATATTCATATTAGGTTAAGTAAAAATAATATATGTTTGTGTATTCCCCCCCTGAAGACATTTCCACTCCAGAGTTCTTTCTCATTTTTCTTTAATAAATCTATGTTGCTTTCATTCAAACAATAGAAAGAAAAACCCTAAGCTTAGGCAATGAAAAGTTAAATATAGATATACTTTATGTAGTCTCAAAGGGGAAATCACTCCCAGGGTGAATAACAATTCCCAGAGGAGGCAATTATGTATTGCTTTTTGCTTATGCACAGTAAATGCCTAGTAGGATAGCAATTACAAAAGCTCACTAGGAAGGAGGCATCATTCTGAATAGTCCAGAAGGGCAACTGATGACAAGGAGATGGAGGAACACAAGTTATATCCTCAGTAACTGGAGACAACAGGTAGGATAAAGTGGCAAACGCAAGAATCCCAGGAAGTTAGTCTCAGAAGGAAAAGCTCTGGTACTCACAGAGTAAGGAGGTATTTCAGACTGAGAACACTGGAGCTGAAAGCATCGATAGAAGATATAGCAATCCTAGATGAGCCTTTGACACTGCCAAGTTTTCTGAAGTTGCCTTCCGAGATTTACAAACATAATTCATCTATCTGATACAGTAATACTTAATCCAAAGGTTAATGAATTGGAATAATAGAAAATTCATGATATAAATAAATATGATATAATTTGTTAATATGTTTATATTGATTGGCTGAAATACTAAACCTAAATTTATTCTTGAAGTTTTATCCAATGCAGATACAAAACAGATTTCAATGAAGAAGATGATAAAAATGTAGAATCCATAGATCACAGAGTGGTCAAATTAAATTATGAGCCACAGAATAAAACTTCAGTGCCTCTATTTATGAAATTTAGGTACACATGGCCATCTGTTTGGGATGATGAAAATATTTATGAGTCATAAGAAGAAGGGCTAATCCAGATGTTTGTGAATCCTCTTTCACCTCTATTAGTTTAAACCTCCAATCGTTTGTGCTAATCAAACACGCCACCTCAAAATAGCATATGTTCGATGTCATGCCAAGGGTAAGACGTGTAAAAAACACGGTGGCTGACATTTCCAAGCAATTCGCTTGGCCTGTGAAATTTAGCACAAAAGGTAGGAAGCACTGACAATTAAGAGGACATGGCCTTGTTGAATACAACAACATTTTCTTAACGTATTTCAGAAAGTTCTCATTCTTCTGGCCCTATGAGAATTGCGCCTATGCATTCCACAGCTCGGTATGATTTATCCTGATCAGCCATAGGCCAAAATTTCCGGACTTCCATTACTTTGCTTCCTACTTTCAAGAAAGAAAGAGAGAAATTATGTCAGTCCTACCACAGGAGATGGCTGAAAGTGCCCGAGGAAGAGAAAGTAATCTGCTATTCCCCAACATTCACTGCCTGAAAGTCATTCGCATTAACAACCATTCAAACTTGTTTAGTGCAAGCCAATTGCTTCCATTTCCCTCTTGTCAGTTACAGAAGCTCCAATTTGAATTTAACCCTTCTAAAAATTAAGAAAATAAAATAATGTAAGGCTCTCTTAAATTAGGCCGAGGCCACTTGAGGATCCTGAGAGCACATAATATTTCTTAATGGAGCAACTTTAATATAATAGTGTGTAAATTTTAAGAAAGAACATTCTTAATGAGGGATTAAATATATTCTCCAAGATAGAAAATATCAAAACAAATTTATACACTTATTCTATCTATAGCAACAGAAGAAGAAGAAAAAACTAAATTGTCCCTAATTACAACTAGGGCCATGTCATATTTATGATGATGAGGAAGTAACCAAATTATATTTCAAACTGCATGATATAATCCAATATTCTTTCCCTAAGAACTATTAAACTCATATAACAGACCATTAACTTCCAGACAATTTAGAGCTTACATCAGGTTAACATCGGTTCCACAAAAAAGGAAATTGGGATGCATTTAAATAACAGCAAGCGCCAATATACCAGTATACAACCTGAAGAGGGCCCTGGTTCTGATGTATACCTATTATATTGAATTAGGAGACATTCACATTTTACAAGGTGGTTGACTATTTGTGTTTTATTCTTTAAGATCTAAATCTTAATAGTGTGATCAAAATATATGGTGTATATAATACAAGTGCACAAGAATAGAATCCTACATTTTCCCATGGAATTTTTCTCAAATTTACTTGATAGTCTAAGAGTTTGTATGTAAAAGCAAAACAAGGTAAGGAGGAGACACTGGCTGGAATTTTATAGGCTAGGATTTACTTGGCAAAGAAAAAAAAAGAAAGAAAGAAAAAAAGAAAATAAAAGAAAAAACCCAGAGTGTTGGCATAATTCATACATTACCTAAGACTGCCTTATCACACACAGGAAAACAGCCTGAGGCAAAAGCAATGGACTCAAATACATTTAGAAAGAATTCATTGTCAAACCTTTAGAAGGAATATTGCAAGTCAAGGATGAGCTGGTACCGCTTTAAATGTTTGACTAACATAAAAAGAAAAGACTTGCCTAGCTAAAGCACTCTATCTGGGAGAAATCTATTAATGGTGAAAACTGAGCTGAGCAATCAATGTTTAGGAAAGTACAAATATTGACAAATATGCACAGGTCAAACTCAGAGATGGTAACCAGTCATTAAGTAGCAACACAGAACACTGGCAAGATCTTTGGTTTCCATGAGAGGAGAGGAGTGGTAGGGTGGGGAGGGGCAGGGAGGAGAAGGGGCAGGGAGGGAAGGAGAGTAGAGAGAGAGGAGAGGGGGGAGGGGAGGGGAGGGGAGGGAAAGGGAGGGGAGGGGAGGGGAGGGGAGGGGAGGAGAGGAGAGGAGAGGAGAGGAGAGGAGAAAAGTACTACCTACAATGTTTTAGAGAGGAAATCACTGGTGTTACTGACAATGTTATAGCTTATGGGCTATTTATAATGAAAGGAGATTCTGGTGCAAAGATGCAAATTAGTGGAAACAGGAATTTTCATGTTTCAGTTCTCTAATAGTCAAAATAAAATTCATGGACTGCAAGAAAAGAACTCATTAGAAAAGAACTTGTAGTTCCTTCGTGAGCATCCCATGACATACAAGTCCCTTTTTCCTCATCTTCCTCAGGAGGGCTTTCCATGGCCGCCTCTAACTATGGTAAGTTCCTTGCTGTAGTAGATACCACAGATATTACTATCAACATGCTCTACCCGATATACACAGATACTCATATCTGAATAACATTATTTGCAAGGGAATATAAATGATGAACTCGGAGACAGAAATTAAAGTTCAAAGGTGCTGCTCTATGCAAGAAATATTAACCTGAAAGAAGCGAAAGCCTCGACTTTTGGTTTTCATGAATCCTAATTCTACATTTATTCCCAGATGTGTTATTCACAACAGCAATTGTCACCTACTAGTTATATTGGCATGTGTATAGCTTTAGATTTTACACGAGCCATTTAAAATGAAATTACTATTAAATCATCCAGTTTAATCTTGATTTATTCTGGTTAAATTGCAATTCTCTACTACCTACAACTACAGTAAAGGACTAAACAGTATACATTTGCCATTAGTCAATTGATCAGTGCCATTAATCCTGAGCCAGTACCTTCACCTTTAAAGCTCTGGGGAATAGAGATCTAAGTTTAAGTTAATTTCTACTTTTCAGTCGTTAGCTGGAATGAACTCATGGATGACAAGCCTAGAGTGACCATTGCTTTAAA
This sequence comes from Chionomys nivalis, assembly GCF_950005125.1. Classification (NCBI taxonomy): domain Eukaryota; kingdom Metazoa; phylum Chordata; class Mammalia; order Rodentia; family Cricetidae; genus Chionomys; species Chionomys nivalis. Next base: position 39,128,965 of record NC_080087.1, on the reverse strand, counting down.
AATGTAATTAAATAAAAGAACAGGCGGAGATGAGAGAGGACAAAAGAGAACTTAACAGCCTGTTGAGGATAGGAGGAAGGCCACAGACTGGAAATAGGGGCAACACAGTAGGAAAAAATATGTAAGTATGTGTAATATAAATAATAAAGCAACTGAAGAAAGACATGGAAACAAAATTACACTTTGAGAGTAATTCCAGACACTCAAGTTCCTCGAGTGAATCGCAATGAGCGTCTGAAAGAACAAGGGAGCAGATGGACAACAGCTGTACAGATACACAGAAATGCACAGCACTAACAAATGACAGGCCTGAGTCCTGAATATTCGGGAAACAGACAAACCTGAATAAATAAAAACCAATCACCACTCAGTTTTCAGCTTTAAGATGAGACTAACAGGCGTCATGTTTTGTAAATTAAAGGTATTATATTTAAAACTCCAAGTCTAGTAGATTAGACATACTAAGTATAAAACTTTGGAGATCGGCTTGAAAGTGTGCACTAATAAAAATTAAAATGGTTATAGTATATGAAACTACCACTATAGTTTTATTTATATGCCATGGGTATGTTTTCTTAAAGATATATTCAAGTATGTTCATAACTGTGTTGCTTATATTTTTTAAAAAAATGTGAAAATAATTACAATAATAAATAGTGGATGGAGATAGCTTAGTGGTTGAGTCAAAGAAATCGGATAATTATAGACATAAAACTAAAGGTTTTCATATTTATGAATAAAGAAATCTAAAGTAAAATAGAAAGTACTATATGCATTTCTAAAGTTTATACTTAGAATTTACCAAAATTTTCCATGGTTGATCAACTTCTGATGCTCATAAGGACAGTTACTCAGACACTGCCAAATACAACTTCCCTGCACAGAATATGAACTGTTCTTAGGAGAGGTACCTTTTGAAAATCAATTTCTTCATGGCTTTGAGACCATGAACTAGTAGTGACAGGGATGTTCCCAAGGACGGCAGGAGGATGTCCAGGATGAAACTACTATGTGCAGTCCCGCCCTGTTCTTGAATAAAACCTAAACACGGAGCTAGGGTTCTTTTCTTACCCTCGGACTCAAGAGAAGTCTACATTTATTCAGGCTTACTTCCTGATGAAAACAATGGCATCCTTGAAGGCTTTTGGAATCATGTTTGCCAGTACTCCACAAAGACAGGACTCAGGTACAGCTTGTGGAAAATATGGTGCCCCGTTGGATCCTTGCAATGATGAAACACATAACCTTGTGTCAACAACTGAGCAGTCTGCACTTTGGAAAACTGTATCAGATATTTTGTACATACCAGTACACACTGCAATCATGATTGCGAAGGTTTTGCTGTTATTTGCAATTAATTCAGAATCTATTGTTTCCTGTAAAGATGCCGGAGGTTCAGAAAAGCTCTATTGTTTCCTTCTATTACCCGAGCTACTTCTTTCCTTAACCTTAGTGTCAAACTTTATACAAGATTGCTTTCGAATTTCATAACCTGTTACAAATGTAAGGTAAGGCAATCGCAAATTAATATTTTAAACTAGGAAGAGTAGAAAAATGTATGCCTTTCTGTGTAAGTGAAACAGAGACTACTTCAATAACATATTCTGAAGACTTTATATTGCTATTACGACCTTTATAAGCACAGAGTCACGGAGATCCGAAAATTTCCAGGAATCATTAGTAATAAAATACACACACTTTAGATAAAATACCCAGCTCCTACCACCCACACTCAACACTTCAAAAGACTCAAGCAGCTTTGCTAGAAATCAGTCCAGTATCTTACTTGTTTTGTTATTTTGAAGCATAGGTGAAGCATGCGCCCCAATGACATGAACTGTACAACTTGTTCGATGACCCAGAAAGTATTTACGGTGATGAAAAAAATACTTAAAGTAAATATTACAATCACATGTTGTTTGCTAGAAATAGCTCTAAAAATGAAATCAACTTTCAATTTCTAAGTTATAATAAATTGCTAGATCACATGTTAAAATATCCATTTATTTTAATGTTTGTCAGGAAGCCTTATATACCTCATTTTTAAATTTAATAAAAACATAGTGTCTTTCGACTATCTTTTTAAAACAGATTTTTCTGACATTGAGTTTTTTTAATGTCTCTTGAATATTTCCAAATTATTAGCCTCCTTCAATTAAGATTAAATTGTGTTTTGTTGATACCACTGAGCTTCATAAGCTAAGTAAATGTTGTTGGATCAAAAGAAACATTTACAATACTACCTATAAATCTGCACATCATTGCAAAGGGCACACAGAGTATAAAACCTGCAGTAATCAAATCAATCTCCAGCATGCAGAATACTCACATCTCCCTACAACTGATGTATTAGACACGAGTTTAAGTGCTAAGGGGAGAAACAATGAATAATTGGTCTTTTCAGAAATGGAGGTCATATGTGAGCTGGTTATGTGTAGAGATACACATTAACTTCCTTCTATATGGCATGGCTCGGTATAATAATTTCACATATTTGTAATAAACAAGGAATGTGGAGCAATCTGAACACGGTAACTGAAGAAAGAGTGTGGTATGTAGAAGAAAAAAAGGGGGAAAAGTTAGATATGTCAAATAAAATTCTTTTTTTGATTTATCTAGTTAATCCAGAGCCATTTCAGGCAGCAAGTCACAAACTGCTTAGACATCGGCGAAGTGTGGGTGACAAAAACTTGCCAAGCCAGAAGCGAGACAGTATATTTGTCAAAAAGATTAAACTGCATTTTCATATTACTTCAAAAATAGACAGTGCACGATTATTGCCGCAAGCATGAGTTTTTTGGGGGGCTAAGGCTCGCACCTTAGCCGTGGACAGTAATGGAAAACGTCTACGTTGCTTTCTTTCCTTTCAAGGCAGGTGCTTGTAATGTGCCTTGTTAGTCTGCCAAACCCATTTCTCTCTCCCAAATACTTAAATGCCACCTGTCCAAGCCGAGAACACATTTTTAAATGACGACATATGCAAAATTACTTGCTGAAAAGAACAATATAATAAATACTTTACTGGTCCCAGGAAAATTAAAATGTTGTGTACATAGGAACAGTCATTTTTCTTGTTCTCCTGCAGGCAGGTACACATTATTTCTCTTATTCAGACACTGGGGGTTTTACACCGCTGGGCTACAGCTGCGTCCTCTTGGATATGAAAAGGCGAGTATTTCTAATTGCGAACAAATTTCATCAGAGCAATTCTTAATCTTAGAATTGAGGTAAGAGTAACACTGTCCCAGTCTAACTACAGTGTTACAAGTTCACCTATATGTTCTTCTGTCGAATATGTCTCCTACGGCTTGGTGGAGTTCCAGATCTGTTTCTCTCATAACCAGTCTCTCCAAAGTAATAGCATGAATACATGGTTTTACATGCAAATCAATGCACTGACCAAACAACTTGAGATTACCAGAGTACAGCATCTGAGCCTTCCCACAGCATAGCACTCGCAAAGGCTTGGTTTTCAGAGTGGTACTCAGGAGAGGTAGGGGAAGCTTTAAGTGGGGGTGGCAGGCTGTGATTTCTCAAATCTGAGAGCCCAGAAAATGAAAACTTTTGTCTTAGAATGCCTGCGAATTTCACTGGTTATATACCAGACCACAACGTAAGTGGACACAAGTTAAGTGACTTATGCATGCTTCAAAGGGGATTGTGGGAAATCCCACCCCTTCCACTTTCCTTCTTCCTTTCTTCCTTTACTTCCCTACCTCTTTTTTGACCACAAGAGAGCAGGTCAATTCAGCAACACACTACTGCAGGGATGGGCTACTGTAAGCCCCTAATATCATGACCAACCAATCACAGACTTAATCCTCTGAAACCAGAAAGCAAAACAAACCTTCCCTATTACACCAAAAATATCAGGAATCAGATAAAGAAACAGAAAGTTGGCTGGCCTATTATTTGGCAGAATCTTTTCCAGAACTGTACCTGACTGAATTATGATTTGACTGACCACAGCTTCAAAGGGGGCTTATTGGCAATTTCCAAAAATAATAAAAACACTGTCCATGAAGAGAGATCATCTTAAATCGTGGCATTGAAATGCATTACCCTGTACGTCTCACATGACAGCCAATGCCGGTTTGGGGAATGAGTCACTGGCATGTACCCCATCTTTTCTTCCCAGTAACAGGCAACTGTGGAGTTATTTCCTTAAGAGATCTGCTCTGGAGATCTTAGAAGGAAATAACTCAGCTTTGCTGACCTACTTTTCTCGGTTTATAAGAACATTCCAGTGGAGTCAGAGAGATATAAACATCCTTACTTTCCCCTGAGTTGAGATATATACTTATTTGCCCTGCTCTAGTCAAAAATCCCCAGGAAGTCTAAATATTTACTTTTGTTCTAAAGAGGCTTCTGATTTGAGGCTTTGCAGAATTAGACTGTATAGACCATAATCAAAGTGCTCATAGTCAGAACGGGGGAGGAGGGTTACTACCATGGAAGCATCAGGCACTCACTATCACACTATCTGTTGTATCTAGTAGTCCACAAAGTGAGAAGGAACATGGGTAGGCGGCTGCTAATCACCGTTCACATGTTCTTGAGGTGTCCCAAGGAGATGATGAATACTGCAACTTCAGCAAACAGAAATCAATAGACTTAACCTGAGTGAGACAGCACTGCTGTAAAGAAGAGAAACAGGAACTGAACACTAGTTACTTGCAAGTCAGCCTAGCATTGGCTGTAGAAGCCAACTAAAGCGGAAGTCCACACTGTCACTGCTATCCATAGAGTTACTATCATGCTCTGTCTGTCCATTAGTGAGAACACTTATGATGCACCAAGGCGGGCCACAATTCACCAAACTGGGGCTCTGTGTAAGCATACACTGAACAAGTTTCATTCTTAAACACAACTCAATCTATTATATGTTTCACTGGTTTCTATGTGAGTCATTAACAGTTTCCATATATAAACCCATACGATTAGATTCTGTTAAAAAGTCGAGCTAAGAGACAATTTGGTGTCTAATTCAAGGAAGTCACAGTGCACTGTGACACTCACAAAAGGAATGAAATGGTGACAGTGCTCAAATCTGTATGCGCTACTCTCTGCCTTGTTTGTTAAACCATAGATCCACGAATATAATTGCCTCCCTACGATGTCATTTCTCAAAAAAGCAGATATTTCCTTTATGAGACTGTCCCAAACTTTCACCCCTTAAGTGAAAGCCTGTCACTACACCTTAATTTCCCAAGCTGGAATTCACTTCCAATATGTCACCAAATTCTACTGATTACACATCTCCAATCTCTCCCAGCCTTGCCTTCTCATTGGAATGCTTATCTCCACTGTTTCAGCGCAAGTGCTGATCAATTTTTGCTTAGACTGAAGTAGCAGTCTTCCAATCTCCCGGAAATCTCTCACTCCTTTCTGTAAACCGCAACTAGAGAATTACCTCTGGAAAACAGCCATATCAAATATTCTAAGAAAAACATTCAAACAATTGATTCTTTTAAGAAAACTGTCCTTTGCATTAATAATTAATGTGTCCATAGAGGGATGAAAAGATATATGCAGGGTATCAATCCCAAAGCAGGACACAAAGTGTAATGACTGTTGACGACAGGGTTTTTTGTTTGCTTCTTTATTTGTTTTAGATTCTCTACATATTTAGATTCTTCATAATGTAAGGAGGGATGTCTTCCATGAAATAGCTTATCATATAATAAGGCTTACTTTTTCTTGTTTAAATGTTTAAAACAGCATTAAGGATTGAATATCCCTAATAGGGGGCAGAAAACATGTAATAGTTTTAAATATTCTTTCTGTCCTTCCATAGAGGGGATGAAGGAAAGCTGCACTATTATTTAACTCTGTAGTACTGCTGCTACTACAGCTCTCTTCGCCAAGACCAAGAGTAAAGCATTTCATAGCATTTCCAACAGAAAGGTAGACCACACACCAATAGCCTTCGGAACATATACAGTCAATCGCTATAGGCAAAGATACAAGACGAGTTTGGAGCATATCCCTCTGAGTAAAATAATGAACACACTTTCTAAGACGTTTATCTAGTTCATTTTAAAAAGTCATTTCATAACCAGAGACACAATTCCTGGAAAATGCAGAACCAATGCTGGACTTTAGCACATGGCTCACTGATTAATTAGCTCCCAAACATGAGAGGGGTAATTTCAATTACTCACCCTTATTGCACAAACCAAAAATGAGACATCAGAGAGACTGGGTGAGTTATCCTTTGGGAGGCACATGGGCCACATTCAAATATAGAGTTCACCCATGACCAAACCTTATATTATAAACAGAGCTCTTAATCTGCTGCTTTCATAAATCTCTAGCCGTCTTTCAGAGAAGGAGCATGCATAGCTAGAGAGCTCATCTATGTAAACTTTATCACAACCATTTTCTAAACAATGGAAACTGTATTTAGAAATTGTGTAGCTCAGCACAGACCAGCACATAAGAAGCCCTGACCAACAGCCAAGAGCTTAATGCTCTGCCCAGCACATCGTAAGACCAGATCCAGGTTACAGATTATGATTCTTTAGACTGCCCCAAAAGAACTTTCGGCTTAAAATAGCAGTCTGTTTCAGTAGGGTCAACCTACAGGAGACACAAAGAAAACGCAATGTGAACCACGCTCTTCCTCTCTGACCTACTAGTTTTGTGATATCGATCAAGTCGGTGGACTAATGAGCCCAAGTTTCCAGAGTAGTGATTCATGGGGAAGCTGCAGACGAAGAATTACAAAATACTTCCTCTCATGGGGGAATGCACAGGTATGTTCATAACGGCATCATTAGAATATTTGGGGAAGATATATAAGTGAACACTTTGTGCCAACCACATTTAAGATGTGGGAAGACAATCACAAGGTTTTTATTTTAGAATTCATAGTGGCTAGTTAGTCCAACCTGCCAGTGATAGAGGAAAGGCTAAATAAATCTCAGATTATGTATGTAGTAGAATAATTAAATAATGGCGAGAGATGGTGAGCTTCCTTCCCATCCCACAAGTATTACAAACACGTGCCACCATGTCCGGTTTAAAGGAAAAATAAACATAGATTCCAGAAATTTCCAAGTGTTCCAAGTACGTTACCAACTGTGATATATTGCCCCCCACACACTAACATTGCCTTATATGTACATTTGATAAAAATAATTCTGGTCTATAAATTTTATATGATCTACCGAACATGAGATTTTCAATGAGGAAGCTCCAAAGATACAGAGTTGGAGCACCAGTGTTATATCTTCTCCAGCTCAGCTGGATAGGGATGATGAATTGGAAGTGAGGCACGCACGTAATTTTCACAGATACCTATAATGCAGAATTAGCCAGAAGTGAGAGAAAGGAGAGAGAGTAGACGAATGACTCTGGAACAGAGAGTTACTGTGCAATCTCTGTCAACACAGCCTTTCAAACGCTTCCTAACCACCCCCCCACAAAAAACTACCCAGAAAAGGAAATATAGTATCCTTGGAAAATATGGGCTTACCTGTAATAGTATAAAATAATAGGAAAAGATATCCTGAATGTAGAAAATATATCTACAAAAGACTTAGTAAAAAGATTTTGGTAAGCAACAGATAAAAATATTTTTCTGATTTCTGATTATATGCTTTAAAGAGAAACTATGCAGCAATACATAAAAATAACATTACTGACCAGAAAATAGAAGAGAAGTTACCATTTAAAACTACCCTCACTGAGAAGATTCATCTGAGACAATTAAAATGGACATGACCCGGTGATTTCTGGGCCGTATCATACGTAGTGACAGATGAATCTGTATAGAGCCTGCCTGAGGTTACATGAAAAGCGTCAGTTCCTACCCTTGAGTTCATTTTGTACTGGGATCACAGAATATAATATAACTTTTAAGACTCTAAAATAAAATTCACTTATTATCTCTTTCTTTTGAGTAAGCTTTCCCCTTTCCTCTGGTCCCATGAATGTAAAATGAAATTTAAAAAGATTTTTTAAAAATCATTAAATAAATAAAAGATAATTTTAAAAAAAACAGCGAAGAAAGAATCACTATGTACAGTGATACCATAAGTCAGAAGCAGACAGCAAAGATAGAGAGTGATTTCTTCATTTGTAGGGGAGTGGGCAGATAGGGTTTCTCTGTGTATCCTTGACTGTCCTAGAACTCACTCTGTAGAACAGGCTCTCTTTGAATTCACAGAGATCTACCTACTTTTGTTTGTTTCCAAAGTGCTGGGATTAAAGGTGTGCACTACCACTGCCTGGCGGAAAAGTGACTTCTTAAATGGATGGTCTCATGTTTAGATCTATATTTAGTCAAACTAAATGATGGAATGATTTTTATCATGAAGAAACTGTGCAGAGTGGTTGAAGCTTATCAACGTACTAATTGGATTTACACAGTTAATGGATTCCAAAAATACCAAATAGCGTTACCTCAGCACCAACCAACGGAAATTCAGTGAATGAGTGAATATGTTCGAGAATGAATAAATGATTTCATGTTTTTTGCCTGAGTATTATTTGTTTTTTATTTTAAATCAAAAAAAAACACACAATTCTATAAGGAACTGAACACAGAATGATAAGTGAAGGCAGAAGTAAGTTTTAATCAAGGAAAAACCTGGACTATTGCCATGAATCACTGAGGCTAGAGGCTCACAGGCTGCCACTCTTGAACTTGTTCCCATAATCAACTCATTTCTTTTCAAGTTAGTTCTACATCTCTTTAATTGTACTTAGGTTGTTTTGTTCATCAGACAAGGTTGTGGAATTATTGTTTAAGACATCACTAATGTATCATTTTTGGGTTTAAAATATGGTTGTCTACTTGCTTTAAAAATTCTATTTGCTGCCAGGTAGTGATGGTACAAGTCTTTAAATCCAGCACTCGGAAGGCAGAGACAGGTGGATCTCTGGGAGTTTGAGGTCAGCTTGATTTACAAGAGCTAGTTCCAGGACAGGCTTCAAAAACTACAGAGAAACCCTGTCTCAAAAACAAAACAAATTGAAACAAAACAAAAATTCTATTTGCTATCAATAATAAATAAAAGTTTCTAGGCTTTGAAGGGAAGTCTGTGGCATATCATAAGATTGATGATTATTTCCACCTGTCAGCTTGAGTGTACTATGCGAAACTCAATAGAAAAACAAATGAAGCCAATAAAAAGTACTTAATGATACCATTAACAAACTCAACATGTGGTAAAGCACTGAAGATAAATATGCACAGTGTCACTTTCATGGGTTTCCAAATGCTTTTCATCAACAATGCAAGCTGGATGAGAAATTATGATGCTAAGGACAACCGAATTCTAGTTAGTGAAGGTAATTACATTTTTACTGAGGCTGTTACCTTTACGGAATTGTGAAGAGAACTGAGCTGTGTGGAACACTGCACATTCTGTTTCTAAGCCCACTACAACTAAGAAAGTTCCATATGTGTTCCTTTTCATGACTCTGGTGCTGAGTGACCCAAGTCCAGTCGCCCATTGGCAGAACTGTCCTGTCAGCTTCTTGGCACCCAGTGCCTAAAGTACAGAATATACTTCCAGAAATTATGAGTTCCACAGAGAGTTGCAGAAATGGCAGTATTCTGGTGACTGAAATTATGGAGTACATTATTATCTTTGATGAAAATATTATTATAGTAGAAGGATCAACCGAACTACCTTTATGGTCACATGGGCAGGGCTTATTATATGCATTATATTACAAGTAAGGTCTTGGGAATAAATAAGCTTAGGGTCATTGCAAAGCAACTATGAGACCATCTCTGTTTAGAAAAGTTAACAGAGCTTGAAGAAAATTTGTTTTCTGATAAGAAGTTGCCCCATAATTCTGATTTTTTTTTTTAAATTCCCCTTTCTTGTTGGGGAATAAACCTTGAGTGACGCCTAAATGTTAGACGTGCCTGCACCTCTGAGCAACACACCAAATAACAGCAGTTTGCATTTGTTTGTTTGTTTGTTTGGGGGTATGGTTATAATACTAGAGTCTTGGAAGTAAAACTCTATCATGTTGTCTTATCAGGTACACTGGTGTAGGAGGTCCTTCTGTATTTGTATTGCTTTCATTGACTGAATAAAGAAACTGCCTTGGCCTTTTGATAGGGCAGAACATAGATAGGTGGGGAAGACAGAACAGAATTCTGGGAGGAAGAAAGGAGAGACAGGCAGATGCCATGGTTCTCCCGCCCTAGATGGACGTTGGTTATACTCATGCTGGTAAGCCACAGTCAAGTGGCAATACACATTAATGGAGATGGGTTAAACTAATATGTAAGAGTTAGCCGGACTGAAATCTCAAGGTCCAAATCAGGAGCAGAAGGAGAGAGAGCACGAGCAAGGAACTCAGGACTGCGAGGGGTGCACCCACACACTGAAACAATGGGGATGTTCTATCGGGAACTCACCAAGGCCAGCTGGCCTGGGTCTGAAAAAGCATGGGATAAAACCGGACTAGCTGAACATAGCGGACAATGAGGACTACTGAGAACTCAAGAACAATGGCAATGGGTTTTTGATCCCACTGCACGTACTGGCTTTGTGGGAGCCTAGGCAGTTTGGATGCTCACCTTACTAGACCTGGATGGAGGTGGGTGGTCCTTGGACTTCCCACAGGACAGGGAACCCTGATACCTGATAGCTCTTTGGGCTGACGATGGAGGGAGACTTGATGGGGGAGGGGGAGGGAAATGGGAGGCGGTGGCGGGGAAGAGGCAGAAATCTTTAAGAAATCAATCAATCAATCAATAAAGAGTTAGCCAATAAGAATTTAGAGCTAATGGACTAAGCATTAATTTAATTAATACAATTTCTATGTGGTTATTTAGGGGGTTATTTAAGCTAGCCAGGCGGCAGGACACGGCCGCTTCCCCTACAACAGTACACTTTCAGTCCTAGGATGACAATTGGTAGAAGAAGGGCCTGTGATCAAATGCATGAAATGAATGTATCCTCAAACAAACCTAGAAGATCAAAGAACCAGCAGCAGAGCAGCCGCCAGTCGTTTCCTTCCTATTTAGTTCCTTAGTCCAAAAAGAGATCTTGTCAACACCCTACCTTATCACTTCCTGTCTCTACCTCCCAAGTGCTGGGATTAAAAGCACTGGCCACCACTGCCTGGCTTCTAAGGATTACTACTGCTAGCTCAGCCTGCTGATCTCCAGGCAAGCTTTATTTGTCAGAACACAAAATATCACACAGCAAAGGTTTTGGTACAAGCATTTTGTACCAAAAGTTTCATAAGCATATTAATGAAACTGGGAAACCCACAGACCCGAAAACAAAAGGTATTTCAACCAAACATAAATAAATAAATAAATAAATAAATAAATAAATAAATAAGTAATAAGATCACTTACAAAGCTCTTGTAAAAATCTCTCTTTGAAAATTATCAGAAATAATAGGATTTATAGATTGACTATTAATTATTTGATGTAATAGCAAGGTTATAGAGAAGATTGCAGGATATGTCTTTCCTGTAAAGCACACACACACACACACACACACAGACAGACACACATCTTACAATCTCCTCTATAGCAGTATAAATAAAAGCACGCATGCATATGCAATTATAGATGCACATTCATGTTTTGTCTGCCATTGGGTCTTTCTTGGATCAAACTCCTCAGGGATGAAATGATCTTCGTAAAAATCAAAGCTGATAATTTCAGTCTGCTCGATCCAAGAAACATGTTAGAGCTGGCCACAGCTTAGCAGCAGCCAATTCAACCACAAGCCCAGGGCTGGTCAATACTCCTCTGAATCCATCATCTGTATTTAGAGGCACAGATCACCAACAGTGTTCACACCCGAGTGAAGCATGCACTTCCCTCTGCTTAGAATGTTCCTGCCATGTCCCTGCTCTTCCTTCACTCTGTTTACAAATCAGGGTTGACATCCAAGGCATGACCTATGTCACGCTGAAGCACTGCCACTTACACTAGGGCTGTAAACAAAGGAGCCCGCTATGAACACATCTTGGGAACAAGTGCTTTTCAAATAGAATAAAGACTAGACAACCCGAACAACGAAATTAGATCATTATTCAATTCTTATTAAAAAGAATGAAATGGAATGGGGTATAACTTCATGACTGCTAAGGAAATTGGTGAGCTGCTTTTCATTACTTTTATATGTCCTCTCTCATATGTGTGCGACATTCATCTCTGTGTGCATTATGAATGCTCACCTAAGTATAAGTGCCCACATACCTGTAGATATGGATGCACGTGAGTGGTAAAGGTGTATGCCAAAGCCACAGGTTGACTTCTGGAGTGTCGCCTGCTTGTTCTGACCTTATTTACTGAGGTCAGAGTCTCTTATCTGAACCAAGAGTTCATTGATAAAGTAGGTTTACATAGGGATCTAGTCTTGCACGTCTTCAGCTTTCCTGTGAGTAGAATAATCAGTAAGCCATAAAGCCCAACCGGCACATATGTGACACCATTCCCTGCAGTTTCTGCATATACAGTAAACACCATAACCACTGAGCATCTCCCGAGCCCTATACCAGGCTTATTATAGAATTTATCTTTGGCTTTCATTAAAAAAATAGGCATGTGTATATGTCTCTGTGTGTAAAGTGTACGTATGTTCATGCCTGTAGAGGCTAGGAAGGCATCAGATACCCAGTAGCTGGAGTTACAGAGGTTGGGAGCTGACCGATAGGGTTGCTAGGAGCCAAATGCAGGTTCATGTGCCCTCAACTGCTGAGCGGTCAGTCCAGCACCATCTTTAGTTTTCCTGATCTCAATAACAGAATCATAGTTTTTATTAAATTCATACTCAGAAATGATTTTAGTAACACATAAATCATGTGTAAGTTGAAATACTTTTTTGAAAAATCAAAAGATACATTAATACAAGCCTGCAATTGAAACTGAAGAAATAGCCATCCTAACACTATTAGAACAAACCAATTTTTACAATCTAATTTTACTTTGTTCCAAGCTCTAAGCTAAGTGTCAGTGGTAACTGGTCTTTAAGACAGATAAGTATCTTGGACCGGAGTAAAAATCAATATTCCTATGCTGATGAAGCTATAGCTAAAGGGCCAAAATTCAATCCCACAAACCACGGAATCTGGAAAACACCCATCTATGATTTCTTTTCTTCTACTCTGGATTCAGGGCAGAAGAAGTACATGCTCAGTAAATGTTCGTTTTAAAGGAGAACCTTCTCCCTCCCATTGTTTCATAGATCTACATGTCTGCTAAAAACCGCCGAGAGCCTTAAACTTTAATATAAGAGGACAGAGTAGTATCCCCGAATGTTTAAATACATTACGTTGTGGACACTCTCAATGACTGACCTTGCCTGTGAAGTAGATGTTGCCAAAAGTCAGTTATCATTAAGCGGTTCCACGATGGCTTCTCCGAACGCAGAAGCTAATTTACAGAAACAATTTTAATGTGCAATTGAGGAGATGTGCAATGCAGACAGTTCCTGGGGATGGCATATTTTATTTCCATTTGATAAGAAGGAGAAACTGTATTTTTGTTCTGCTTATATACCAGATGGTATGCCCAGAGGAAACAGACAGAAGGGGGAACAAAAAGCAAGTATACATTCTCAGATTGTTCAATAGAATCTTTGAATTACTTCCCACTGAAGGCAACTTCACATTTGTGGCACTTTTTAAAATTTATAAAATGCCTGAAGAAACATTATGTGAACAATGACACGCATCAGGCTGTAGACTAACGGGGAAATAATCACTTGCCCAGGGTTCGTGGAGAAGCAGGAAACGGAGCGTAGGTGGCTTCAGCCACTACAATGCATAATTACCACCTCTCCCGATTTGAGACCTTGAAGCAGGTAATTGCATCTACCAAATGATTTTAATGTGTCTCATAAAGGTAAACAAAAATGCTTTACCAACTAGGCAGGACATTTTCAGAGAAGGTGAACTAATCCACTTTGGGATGGTAGGGGTTATAAAACATGACATGTATATTTGAGTGTTCAGCATCCACCTCCATTGCTTTCAATACAGGTAAAGCTGGGAACATTAAGCAGTGCTGTTTCAGGGAATAAGTTAGTCATGCATGTGTCCCACGTTTTATCGGCTACAATTTTTGTGCATTCATCTTCTATTACTAGAATTGGTGAGATTACATCACGTGACACATAACTTTCTGTGTTGATTCTAAAGTTGTACTAATCAGTATTTAGCCATAAGTCTTATACTTTCTTTTAAAATGTAAGCTTGTAAACAATGTGCACAGTAAAAGCCTCTCGTGGTTGGACAATTATTTTCTGCCAGATGTCTTTCAAATGACTTTTACTGCCACTAGAAACAAAATATCAAAAGCTTAAAAGTGTACTAAAGTGAATATGAAAATAAATAGTGCATGGTAATTAATTCACTCTTTGGTTGGCATTATTCTTGGTAGAATATAACAAAACACAGTAAGACTATTTTAATTGCAGAAAATGATATTATCCCTTTAAAATTACAATGATTTCATATATATAAATCAAAAATTACATATATATATATATACAAACAGAGAGACAAACAGAAATGTAAAGCAAAAGAAACAGAGAGATAGAGAGAACATATGAAGATTTATACTTTGAAGGGTTTTTTGGTTATTTAACATACTTAGCACATGGTGTATAAAAAATAACTATTTGAAAATAAATAACAATTATTCAATATACTGTCTTTCCTGATTAAAGAGGATGCTTTGTAGATCTAGAACTCAACTCTGTAAATACCATTAATCATGGTGAACTATTGTGAGTACAGTTTGACAGCATTTGATAGGAATTTTCATCTTGAACTCTCAAAATGATCATTCCTGTGAATTACAAAGCATTTTTAAGCTTGTGAATTTCTGCTAAAAAAAAAAATCAGCTAGTAGCACGGCTTGTGTAGGTTGTGCCGTAGTTTACTGCTTTGTGGTCTCTGCTTGAGGCCAAAGGTGAGGTCCATAATGACTTGGGGAGCTGCAGTTTGGAGAAAAGGAAATGGATCTTGAAAAGAGGTGGGAGAGAGGGATGAAGAGAGGAAAAAGAAATCACTTTATGATTTTTCTAAATTATGCTCTGATTTTCCTATTCAGGGAATGATTAAAATGACTACATGAGCTTTCCCTCTTTTCCAAATGTCAGGAGTTAATACTGACCTTAAGTTGACCTTGGTCGGTAGTCATATCTTCTCTCAGGTATAATCCATACATGAGTAAATTCTAATCTATAGTTCATTTCCCCTAAAAATCTAGATCAGAGTAACTTTGCAAAGATACTAATGGTAACAAATATTGGCAATGGTTTATTATGGGTTCAAGATGGTCTGAAATTCCTATATTTTGAAGAAAAAGACAACTGGGGGGCCTGATATCATTTAAGTTCATCATGAATACACAAATTAAATGTTTCTCAAATAAGGAACCAGATTAAAGGGTCCATATAATTCCTAAACGTCAAGATGTTTCTAAGTTGTCAATGGCTGTGACTAGGAGATACTCTTATGCTGCTGCCTCCCTCAAACGAGGCTATTCTCGTAGTGATTTCCAGTCATATTTTCCCTTTTGTTGGTTCAATACACTCTGAACACACGCATCAATACTGAACAAATCAATGTTCATTAACACAGCATTTTCAGCCACTTAATACAGCATGATGGCCCTCAGAACATTCACTTGTAATCTTCGTAACTCACTCACCAATAATGAGTGTCAAGTATTTTTGAGGTTAAACAGTTTCATAAAAATTCGTTGTGCAGCTGCTAATTCCTAATGGCCTATTCTGATGAAAATAAAATTAAGAAAGCACAATAGATACGTAAAAGGAAGTGCAGACAAAGTCAAGAGGAAGACTACTGGAATAGCATACTGCTATCAACTATTATAATTTTATTAGAATCTATGTACATTAATTATTGAAAGAGTAATTTCTATAAAAAACATGTGTCATTGTTATGGTTAGCAAAATAAACTCTCAGCTGTCATTAGTGGTGGTGTGAGGTATTAATTTCAGAGTAGAGAGTAAGTCTGTCAAGTTTATCACGTTTCCCCTATTGCAGCGACTTCTCTGACTAGCTGAGGCTGTGAGGTCAGCTTGCCTTCCCTGCAGAAAGTTGCGACAGTATCATACGTATCACAAAACCTGGAAGAAGAGGTCACAGATCTACAGAGTATCTACAGAGTATCTACACACTAACTTTGAAGCTGAGCCAGGGGCCAACATGAATTTGAGGAAAAACTTCGATGAAGCTTGCAACTACCATATGTAAGGAGATGCCACCAACACATTAGTGGACTCTACTTCCTCACTGCCACTGTGGTGTCGCAACGGTTAAACGCCCCGAAGTTTAAAACATTCAACACAGGTGTTATTCATTTCTACAAACTTCATTGCAACAAAAATATTTATCGACTACTGTGAGCTAAACCAGAATTCTTGGTGAATAGCCCAATAAAATTGTAAATAATAAGCAGATGTTCAAAAAGACATTTTATAAGTACTTAATAGTCTCATAGCTTCCCATGGTGTTGTTTTCCATTTTCAAAAATTGCCTATTTAAGTGTTCCATACGTGCGTATGTGAGCGTGTGAGTGTGTGTGCATGCATTTTTTCACCTAAAGCTCCTAAATGTCCCCTTAACCTAAAAATTATCATTTTGACAACTGTTAAAGTAAAAATGGGCTCAAATAATAGGTGCCCAAGTGTTTCATCTTTGCATAGCTAAGAAAATTTCTGCAGTGGTATAACATAGACCATACTATGTTGTAGTTTCCTTATGTTTTATGAGGGTATTGTTTTCAGCACTCATTTTTAGGCAGAGTTAGAGCAGTACTGTAGTAGCAGTTCATTTATATTTTAATAAAGAAAGCTTGCCTGAAGATCAGAGAGTAAAACAGCCCCATTGGTCAGTTGTACAGACCAGGCAGTGGTAACACACACTTTTAATCCTAGTAGCCATACTAGTTGGCCACAAAAACCTGGTAGTGCATGTCTTTAATCGCAGTGGTGCATGACTTTAATCCCAGCCTCAGAGAGGATTACAAAGTGGAAAGAGACAGCTCTCAGATTCAGTCTCATTCTGAGATTACTGGAGGCAGGATTGCCATTTCGGACTGAGGTTGAGGTAAGAGTCAGTGATGGGCTGTTTTGCTTTTTCTGTCCTTCAGGTTGAACCCCAATCTCTCTCTCTGAGTTTTAATTAATCATGCTTCACAGTACTAGAGAGAAAACTTCCTGCAGTCTCTAGGAGGTATCAAGCTACTGGGCTAACCATCAACAGGATCTCCCACACATGGTAGTTCCATCACTGAGGTAACCTGTACAATCATTTTTCATTTGTTTCTATATTTATCCGTGTGTGCACATCGAGGCCAAAGGTTGACATGAGGCACCATTTTCTATTGTTTCCACTGCGTTCTCTAAAGCAGGCTCTCACATCTCACTCCCATAAGAACTCAGACTTGCATTTGTTCAACTATGTTCATAGCAGCATTGTTTGTAATAGCCAGAACCTGGAAGCAACCTAGATGTCCTTCAATGGAAGAATGGATGAAGAAAGTGTGGAATATATACATATTAGAGTACTACTCAGCGGTAAAAAACAATGATATCGTGAATTTTGCATGCAAATGGTTGGAAATAGAAAACACTATCCTGAGTGAGGTATCCCAGACCCAAAAAGAGGAACATGGGATGTACTCACTCATAATTGGTTTTTAGCCATAAATAAAGGACATGAGCATATAATTTGTGATCCTAGAGAAGATAAATAAGAAGGTGAACCCAAAGAAAAACATATAGTCATCCGCCTGGACAGGGGAAGTAGACAAGATTGCCGGGCAAAAACTGGGAACTTGCGGGTGAGGTGGCATGGGGCTAAGGGGAAATGGGGTGAGAAACGTGAGAAGGGGAGGATGGGGGGAGCTTGGGGGAATGGGATGGTTGGGATATAGGAAGGGTGGATACGGGAGCAGAGAAATATATATCCTAATTAAGGGAGCCATCTTAGGGTTGGCAAGAGACTTGACTCTAGAGGGGCTCGCAGGTGTCCAGGGAGAGGTCCCCAGCTAGTACCTTGGGCAACTGAGGAGAGGGAACCTGAAATGACCCTATCCTATCCTGATGAATATCTTGCATATTACCTTAGAACCTTCATCTGGCGATGGATCGAGATAGAGACAGAGATCCAATTTGGAGCAAGGGACTGAGCTCTTAAGGTCCAAATGAGGAGCAGAAGGAGGGAGAACATAAGCAAGGAAGTCAGGACCACAAGGGGTGCACCCACCCACTGTGTCAGTGGAACTGATCTATTGGGAGCCCACCAAGGCCAGCTGGACTGGGACTGAATAAGCATGGGATGAAACCGGACTCTCTGAACATGGTGGACAATGAAGGCTGATGAGAAGCCAAGGACAATGGCACTAGGTTTCGATCCTAATACATGAACTGGCTTTGTGGGAGCCTAGCCTGTTTGGATGCTCACCTTCCTGGACCTAGATAGAAGTGGGAGGACCTTGGACTTCCTGCAGGGCTGCTCTTCAGTATCGAGAGGGAGGGGGAATGGAGTGGGGGGAGAGGGAGAGGAGTGGGGGGAGGGGGAGGGGAGTGGAGGAAGGGGGTGATGTGTGGCAGGAGGGGGAGGGAAATGGGAAACGGGGAGGAGGCGGAAATTTTAATTAAAAAAGAATTAAATAAATAAATAAATAAATAAATAAATAAATAAATAAATAAAAGAACTCACAGACTGCCTCAAGTCAGTGAGCCCTGGGGATTGGCCTGTCTTCAAATCCCAGAGGAGGAGTAACAGTTGTGCATAAACACACTCAGCATTTCTGTGGGGGCTGGGATCTAAACTCTTTTCATGTTTATTGGTCCAGGCACTTTAGCAAAGGAGCTCTCTCTCTAGTCTTAGTGTCAATTTTCTTATCTCTATTTTGTGACCTCTACACTTAAGATAAAAATCAATGAGGTAGATCATTTCTACATGGTTAGAACGTTTACCGTATTAACTTGATGTGAAAATGCTTCAGAGCTACCTAAGATATTCTGCACAGAACACAAAGCTCATCAAAGTGACTGTGCAAGAAAACACTCTGACAATAGTATCATCAAATATTAGGACAGTTTCAAAGAAGCACTCCACCTGCTATTAAACCAGGCATATTATCACATAAAGAAGGTGGCGAATGAACAAATTCAATACAACTCTTAGAAGGGTGGACCTTGGGGTCAGGGATCACAACAAAAAGAATTCAGATTACACATATGTGGAATTGTCAAAAAAAATTCA
This sequence comes from Chionomys nivalis, assembly GCF_950005125.1. NCBI lineage: Eukaryota > Metazoa > Chordata > Mammalia > Rodentia > Cricetidae > Chionomys > Chionomys nivalis. Next base: position 39,109,719 of record NC_080087.1, on the reverse strand, counting down.
ATAAAGATTGTATGTCTAAATCACACACCAAATAATCAAAACTTTTAATCCCATATGTGTGCTAATTATGGTTGTGAGACTCCTTCACAAGGGTCCCAGCCTGGTACGGCACCTTACCTGCACACTTGGTTCTGGTGATCAGCGGTGGTCCTGGGAGCCCAGTGCCTCCTTCACCAGGTCTGGTGAGCAAAACACGGATCTCGTATTCTGTGTCTGGATCTAAATGCCATAACTTGTAGGTTGGAGCATTGACTGCATGGGTTTCTGTCCAAGAACCTGATGTCATTCGATACTCCACTTCTTTCAGGATAATGGGACCATCGCCAATGATGGAGTTCGCGTTTAGTTGGATCAGCAAGTAAGTAGGCCCAACGCCAAGCAGCTGGGGAGGAGCAATGGGTCTCGGTGGTTCTAGGAAAGACACGTATGTGTACACTCCAGTTAGGCAAGAATTTAAACACCAAAACAGAGATATATTAACAGTAACATATATATTATAAGTAAAGAAGTTCCATATAATATCCATATGTAACCAAAGGCTTAATAAACAATTTAGAAACACATGGTAAATGGGTTGGTGGTGCATGCTTGCAATCCCAACACAGAGGGTTCAGAGGTTTAGGGAGTATTGCAAACAGGAGGTCGGCATAGTGACCAGACTGGGGTAAGTGGTAGGACACATCCCCCAAAAAATGAGGGAAAAGAGGGAAAAGGAGGAAGGAACAAAGGAAAATAAAATAAAATATACCATAGACGGCAATGATGTAGCAAGTATATTTTAAAGAGCTATTGGTTTTATGAAGGCATTTAGCCAATTGAGAAAAAGACACTCATTTCCAGGAGAGAAAGTGACAAAGGCACAGCAGTAAACAGGGATATAAAGAAAGCACTGGAGAGAAGCGGTCTCCTCAGATGTAGAGGGAGGTGAGCTCTGATATTATCTTCTCTTTATTTATTTTTGCTTCTGCTCTTGCTTTGTTTTCTTGCAACTTCAAAGTTCCAACAGATGAGCTAACAAGCTCGAAGGAAAGCTCGTGCCATACTCCCACCACACAGAGTAGGAGATTGAAATTTACACCGAGACGAAATCCCCAATCACTATATATCACTGGCCCTCACAGCAGCATGGGATAGGCAATATGTCACTTATTAAGCTCAAATGTCAAAGGGACATTGCAATTTAATTTTGGGAGGCTTAAGATACTTTGCTTGACAGAAACTTTGGAAAATATTATTTCAACATCTGAACTTATGGAATGATGAATAATGCATTAGAGCAGGTTTTCCCCAACGGCAATGTTGGTGAAAGACTGGGCTGTCTCTGGAGGACTCCACAGAGCTTGCTCTGTTTGCCCAACCTTCCCACTGGAATACACAGCATAGGGGCCTCTTTAGTAGACTGTCACCAGGTGGTATTTCCTTTCAACTTCTAGACCATTCTCGCACTTCTCAGGAAGTTGAAAGCTTTTAAAAGAAAGTATTAATCTTAATAAGGTGATAATCGTCCCAAAATTGATTGAAAAATACGTGCTTAAGAGTCACGGGAAATCAGAAACAGGAGAGCTACTAGCATCAACACAGTTCTCCGATCCGGAGTGGACTGGATAACAAGCAAGTCAAAACTACACAGAGAGTAACTTCTGAACTATTAATGGGAGTACAAAAATGGGAGGCATGCGTTCCACAGGAAAAACCTCAACAGCCTGGGCAAGTTTAAATGGATCAAGAATTTTCAGATAGGGTTCACCATTTGGGTTTTATTTATGGTTTTTAAAAGGTTACTAACATAAAAATCCTCTGAATCACAAGTATCCACAAAACTGGGTCAAGACTATCTGGCCTGATTCTACAGATGGACTAAAATTAGTTCTGAGAATGCAACTTCAAAGTTGAAGAGACTAAAAACATACAACATTTACTTATTACTGATGACAAAGTTCTGTACATTGGGTAGTCACTTAATATGATGGGACTTTATTTTTAAATGGGAGTTGTATGTAAAAAAATAGTTCACGAAAGTAAAGAATAATAGACAAAAATCAGCATTTCCCTATTGGAAATAACTATAAATATAAGTAGTCTCTTCTTATAATGGTCGATCCATTAAGGAAATAGCTTTCAGACTGGCTGTCAAGGAGTTATGTAAGTTGTGATTTACCAGCCGCATATGTAAAGTGGGAACAACCCTAACTCCTGTGTGTTATATATGCCATGGGCATCCAGAACTATTTCTACGGGAAGAAGTTCCTAACGCCTGCTCTGTAAACTCTACCCATACATACCTTTTCTAATGTATTGAAAAGAAAAATATTTACCAGTAATGGCTGAAGTTTTGTCCTAGGCGAACGATGGCCTGTTTCACAAACGAATTCAGTGAAATTCACCTCAAAAGGAAACACTGGAACCATACCAACATTTTAGAGTTTTCGTTCCTCAGATAAAATAGGATAGAGGCTAATTTTATTTTATCCGAAGAAACTGCACTAATTAGCCTGACAACTTTCAACTCAGAGCTTACAAAACTGTTATTAGCTGGGAAGACAGAAAGGGAATGCATTCTCTCCATGCTAAACTGAAGTGGAACCAAGAAAAGAACATCCCAGGAAATGCCAATATCTCTCAAGAATTCTAATTACCAGTAGGCTGGACTGCTTCACTATCTATCTATCTATCTATCTATCTATCTATCTATCTATCTATCTATCTATCTATCTATCTATCTATCTATCTAGTCTGTTTTCACTCCAGACAGCTCATCTACTGACTAATTTCTGTTACAGTAGGAAACCATGTTAAAGTCACAGCTCAGTGAGACTCTCCCACCAAGCAACAATGTCTCATTCATTTCAAGACTCACCAATGACCTGGGGGTCTGATACTTAACTCGATGAACGAAGAGCAAAAACATGGTAAATGCATGAAAAATTGCAAACCTTACATAAACTACTACTGTATGGATACTGCAAAACCTCATTTTATGTGTGTATCAAATGCTAGATCTCACACATCCAAAGCTTGTCCACATCCACCAAAGAAACAAACAACGGAAGAGGAAAGGAGATAGAAAGAAAGGGAAGGGTTGAGGGATGTGGGCAAACTCTGCATAAACCAGCAGTAGAAACAAGCACAGGCTTTCTGTCATTTCTGTTGGAAACAATAACATATAAAGTGAAATCTGGAGCCAGGAGGCCAGCTTTCAAAAACAAAAGCCTTCGCAGTAATGACAAGGTGAACGTGAGTGTATTATTTAACTTTGCACAGAGTCTTTTCACAAGTAGACTAACTATCATTAGAAAGGCTAAGAAACTAAATTTCGAAAATACACCAACAGACTCTGTGTGATGCTGTTTGAGTTATTTTGGTTTTTGTTTGTTTGCTTTCCTGACCCTTCTCCCCAAATAAACAACTTAGAGCTAGAAATTAATATTGGATCTAGTGGTGTGTGTAAGTGAAGTAATGAGTTTGATGTATTGCCTGCCCTGGCCTGAAGAATGGCAACAGCACACTGACCAGGTTGATTTTACTTGCTATGGTCAAATATGCAAAACTAGAACAGTCAATAGTCAAAGACTAGTTCAAAGCTGGAACAGTCACAATATGCAAAGCAGCTGAGAAGCACACACATTGGTTAACGGCATGATTATAAGTGAAACTCACATTAAGGAGACTAATATCCCTCTATGTAGTAAATTTTTGATGTTGGCGGTAAAAAGAAACCTTATATTAGCATATGTATTTTGTTTTTGGACCCCAGAGAACCAAGAGATTTATTTATAAAATCTCTATTCATTTCAATAAATTATGCATGAATTTTAATCAGTTAGCAAATGAACGAGTAATTGTTTTGCAGCAATGCTAATATTCTTCATAACTTAATATGCTCCTAGACCCAGAGGTGTGGTGCAAATAAATCCCAAATGTACACTAGGTATCAAGTGAAGCATGCAATCCTCAAAATACAAGATAAACTTTGCCAACGTTCCCAATTAACTTTCCATTAATGACTTACATTCATTATTCTGGAGCCAAACTATGATGAGAAAATCCCAATTATATATTCAGCCTGCTTTACTTGTTTAATATTTGAAATAATGTTTAAATGTCTTGAAATCAAGAAAGCCACTATGAAAGGATATTCTCCCTCAATTATTCCGATTATAATTGTTTTTTTTTTTTAAATGTGTCAGTTATCAAAATCCAGTCAATCAATAAAACTGCAAAACTCAGAAACAGAAGCCAGAAAGCTGGAAAATGTCAGGAACATAGGAAGTGTCAAGGCAAAAGACACTTCTATGTCCATCTTTTGAAAAAGGTAAGTTAAAAGTTTGTCTCAGTCCTATCTGCTTCCCCATTGTTTTATCTCTTTGTCAGGAGACAGCGTCAAAAGGAGTCCTAGGTTAGCACTCCTACCATAGAAACTGCTTGGGCGTCACATCAGTGTCCTCTGACCACTGTCACCAACCACCGCAAGCTCGATGTATTTAATAAACTCGGCATCTAAAAGTCTTTGAAACCAGAAAACTAAAGTTAGTAAAATATAGGAGAGAAGCATGGTATCAGGAAGGCTCCTGCCTCACAGTCTAGATAAAACTTGATACTTGCTTCTCCCATCTTTGGGAGCTGCTGGAGGCACGGCCCTTCCAGCACATTCCTGCAGGCACTGCTGTGCTATGACGTCTTCCTCACTTTTTTGTGCTCTACACAACGTCAAATCTCCCTGTTGCCCACTAGTGCAGACAGTTGGGTTTTCATGAGGAGTCATGTAAAAGACACAAGATTATGTGACCATTTCAAATTCTCTAACATGACCAAATTTAGAAAAAAGCTCATTACCACTGGCAGGCCCCATGTGTTGAGAACATAGTAAATCTGGAAGGCATTTTTTCAGTTGACTGCAGACATGGAAAGTGGTTTCCCTTCCTCCTGGAAGATTGTTCATGTCTCCTACTTCCAAGTGGCCAAGAAGGTTGCAAACTGGCACTAATATACATGAGAAAATTTTACAGCTATGTTGAAAGCAGTGGAAATATAGGAAGTTACTTAAACTACATCAATATATTTTAACTATTTAAGTGCTTTCAAAGAATCCCAAATCAGAGCAGATGCTTTTGTTTTATTTTCCAAGACAGGGATTCTTTGTATATTCTAGACTGTCTTGGAACTAGCTCTGACTCCCAAGTGCTGAGATTAAAGGCGTGCACCACCACCACCAGACAAGAGCAGATAGTTGCTAAGGGGCTACTGGTACTGTTGCCCTTTGTCATATGTAAACTCCCATAAGACGCAACATAAGAATATTTACATGGAGACAGACTATTTTTTTTTAATTTCCTAACATTTTATGAAATGTTCAGTTCAGTCAATTTGATTTTTTCAATTTATTATTTCTTTCTGGAATGTGAATCCACATCTAATTTTTGCTAAATGATAAATTCGCATGTTTGTGTTTGCTTCTGTAGCTCTCTGTGGTCTACTGAATGTCTAATCAACGGGGACACACATCAGAAACTCACAGAAAGAAGAAAGGTATTGCCACACCACACTTATTAGCTCAGTTGTGACCTCCCTACGGTAGATTTAAATCATTTGTAATTGTGGCTCAACGGGCTAGCAACCCAATGGCACTTGAGTATCTCAAGATCTTTAAAGTAGAATCACAACTTTGAAACACATGCCTTACACCCCCTGAGGAACAGAAGTCAGGTCATTCATAATTAGAATCATCCTCTTTGTGCATTAACTATCAAGTATGTGACAATAGAATAATTTACATTGGATGTGTAGACTAAGATGTAAATTGATGTCCACTTAGCAAGGCTTTCATGTTCCTATTTTATGAGCTTAACCTGGGCATACTTACAAAATACATAATGCTGTCTCATGTTATCTCATAATGCTATTCATTCACTACTTTTCGACACTTGTCTTCCCAGGGCTAACATATTCATTAGGCAGTTACAAAATTTCTTTCTTTCCTTTTGTCCACTCTCTTCCAGTACTTACTAATAAGAACGAGGTTGCCAGCAATGTTCACATATTTCCTTTCACAAAACTTAACTCATCATATTTAGCATATAGAAATTCTTAATCTTAAGTTAAACAAGTTTTATGTAAAATCCCTGTTTAAGCTTCAGCAGTCTAACTGGTGTATATACACACTCAAATTATATCACTCATCTAACTCATATGCTTGACTCACACGGGCCATGAAGGACCAGAAAGACACAGAACGTAAGTAGGCCAAATCTGAAGGCTCTATGCCATCAAGCACACCTCACTCAGAGACCTATTGCAACGGCTGTCATTCCCATGAAAAGTAGATAGCTATTCTGAGCTACAGGTAGAGTATGGCTTCACAGGCACTCAGGTTTTGTCCATTAATAACTTCTGTGAGCCACGAAGCACAAAGGCACGATGTCGAGCAATAAGCAATGACACAGCTGCTTGTGTTGACCTGAATTCCATCACTTACTTCCCCACTTCGACAAAGAGCAGTGGCTACAACTTCAATAATGCAAGGTTAACCATTTATTTACTCAAACAGGCTAGTTCAGCGCCAAGGAGACAGAGAGAAATGAGCATTCGTGCATACAGCTTCCACAATCCCAGACAAGTGAACAGGCGCTGATTTCTGGAAAACAGTCTTTCAATACACATAAGAAAGGAAAAATGTCTTGGAAAATAAAAACGAATTCCCTTCTATTATAAGGGAGTTTGGAATGTTTTCTAGTACAACACTTGAACATGAACCACAGTCAATTAACAGTATTGCATTATGGCTGAAGTATGAGAAACCTTACTATTCTGGCTAGGTCTCTGCCAATTTGACAATAGCTGGAATCCTCTAAAAGGAGGAAACCTCAATTGTGAAAATGCCTCCAAAAGACCCAGTTATAGGGCATCTTCTTGAATAGTGATTGACGGGGGAGGCTCCAGCCCATTGTGGGTGGTACCCTCCCTGGACTGCCGGATGTGGGTTCTGTGAGAAAGTAGGCTGAGCAAGGCACAAGGAGCAAGCAAGCAAGCAGCATTCCTCTGTGGCCTCTGCATCAGCTCCTGGCTCCAGGATCCTGAGCTGCTTGAGTTCTTGTCGTGATTTCCTCCAGTGATGAACAGAGACATGGAGTGAGACAAATGAACTTTTTCCTCCTCAGTTTAGTTCTGACCATGGTGTTTCATCACTGTAATCATAACCCTGAATAAGAAGATTATTTTTCAGGAACTAGAGATATATTTCAGAGTGTTTACCTAGGGTGCATGAAGCCCTGGATTAATCCCCAGTGTCACATAAATCCAGGCATGGTGGTGTGTGCATTTAATTACAAATCATGGGACACGGAAGCAAGAAGACCAAGGGTTCAAAGTTAACCTTAGCTAAATGCTGACTGGGAGCTGAGGTGCGAAAGCTTTCTCATGCATACACATTCTAAATGGCACACAGATGAAATGGAGAGGAAGAGAGGTATATAGAAGTTACTAGTTTTCCTTTTGAAATAGAACTATTATTCACCTAAGCGGAAAAACTAGTTGGCATCATCAGAAGAAGGAAATTTTCCAGCATCCAACAGCAGGGAATGAGTTCGGTGAAGCCTACATGGGTTAGCTTTCCCTTTCGTTTCTGTAATGCAATTAAGAATTGTACTTGGTCTACAAAACTGCTCTTCCTTGTTTTTATTCGCAGCAATCCTGCAAAACCTTGAATACCATAGTTACCAATGACCGGACAGACAAGATCCGAAGATGATATTTCTAAACTATCTGCACAGGCTTGACGTGCTCCATGAAGACGGTGCACGCTGAACTTCAGTCTAGGAAGGAAGACATGGGGATTTCTGTTTTATTAAACTTGTTTTCTGAAGCAGAAATTAAGCCCTCAGAAAGGAAGATTTACTACTTCCTACTTTGAACCAACCATAGAGCTGCCCAATTGTTCTGACATTGATACACAGCACCTACAAAATGTTACTATTTAATTAAAGGAGTTAGTTGACTGGAACCAAAGAACACTTTCTCAGCAATTGCTCAGTGACCAAGTGGCAACCCATGATTTATCCAACTTAAAAAAAAAAAAAAGCCACAACAACAGACCTAACCATAATAATTCCTTTTTATCTTCAGGTCAAAGATGACCAATTAAAATGTTTTTTTTTTTTAAAGCTTTCTCTTAGAAAAATTTTCTGTGATATATTTCTTAATGTGAATTATACTATGAAACAGGATAGGTGTAACATACTTATACTAATACCAGAAAATGTATTTGCATGTGTATAAAATTATTACATATGTGATATAATTATTTATATAATATAATAGATGTTATGTCATAAATTGTAATAAAATATGTTATATGTAGTAGCATTTCATTATATTTTAATAAATAAAATATTTATTTTATTTATTTATTTAAAATAAATCTCTCCTGAATATCAGAGAGTAAAACAACACAACTGGTCAGCTTTACAGAGTAGGCAGTGGTGACACACACCTTTAATCCCAGTTGCCATACTAGCTGCCATAGAAAGCAGGCAGTGTATGTCTTTAATCTGAGTGATGCAGACCTTATTCCCAGAACTAGAAAGGATTATAAAACAGGAGGAAACACCTCTCAGGCTCAGACTCATTCTGAGGTTTTCTGGAGGCAGAAACACCATTTTCAGACTGAGGTCGAGGTAAGAGCTCTTCATGCTGAACCTCAGTATCTGTCCCTGAGTTTTTATTAACAGTGCATGAATAATGTATCACATATTATGATATATTGTAGTATAATGTGGTGATATGTTGTGATATCTCACATATATATGATATACATATAATATCTCACATGTACCTACTTATACACATATGTATGTGTGTATGTAGTTAAGCTTAGAAGGAAATTCTTAGGCTAAATTTCCACTCTCCATATTAAGGAGTGTCTCTCCATCTCAATTTCAGTGTGATGTGCATTCATACTCTGAAGGATTAGGTATTTCATCTCCATGCTGCTGCTCTCTCATGCAGCCTAAAGTGCTCAAATACAAAGAATCACTTTGGTGATGAAACTGCCAATTTTGCATACTGGAATTTATATCCTATATATTACCATGGTGCTTTAGTCACTGCGATTTGAAAACATTGCGGCTATCACTTTAATACCTCCTTGAAATAAAAAGGCACAGAGCAGTGTGGCCTTTTAGAGGTGTCAGCAAAACCTAGAGGCAAAGTTCGTATCTAGGGTATAGGTAAAAATGAGGGAATTGTTGACATATAAAGCTTATTATACTGTGGTATGAACATGAATTTGTATCTCATGTTGTCAATAAACTACCCTTTTTCCTGTTTACAATCTATTCAATTAATTGGCTCAGAATTTTCAATTATTATAATAACTTAATAGTTTTACTAAGCATTTTTCAACATTATAATCCACATGGCAATCAATGACACGTTATAATAAAATTATAGATGATTCCGAAGGTGCCATATGGTAATTGATACAGAAGCTGTCTCTTATTGTAGTTTAATTCCTCATTTTAGCTTTGTCAGAGCTCAAACTGCTTCCAGCATTTCAGGAAAGAACATCCAGGTAGTTCCGAGAATAACAATCAACTTGGTAGTAAAAGTAAAAAAGCCATCAAGTCTACACTGAGTTCCCTGTAACTCTAGAGACATAAACAGGTCACCAGATCATAGTCTCATCAGTCACCTTTATGAGGGAGAAGAAGAAAATATACGGTGGGAGGATGGAGGGGAACTGGAACAATTGCAGTAGCGTGTTCAATACACCTAGAGCACACAGCACAGGCTTTCAGTCCTTTCTTCATCGGGACGAAAGATATGGAGTACAAGAATGTTGTTTATATTCAGTTTATATTGATATATATTAAAAGACAATGAATGGCTGAATCTACTAAATTTGTTTTAATTTTTACAATGTTATGATCTCTCTACTGTATTATAAACAGAAATATTTATACCTACATGTACATGTGATGTATATGTGTAAATTCAAGAAAATATTATTGGGGGATATTCTGAATATTTTACATGTAAAAAAATATATTAAGATATCCCTTGAGCTGGAACCTCAAGTTTGTGGGGTATTAATGAATTCCATATCAAGTGTAACCAAGTACACCGTATAGTTCCTGGGGATAAACACTCTATATGGTGTTAAATCACCGTAATAAAATATGTGTTAAGTATATGTTCATGATAAAATGCATCATTTGTGCTCATTCCAAATTGATTAAAATAATACATGAGGTATTCATTGCTAATGGAGCCTTGCACAGATGGCTTCCACTTCCCCCTTCCCCGACTATAGTGACTGAGATTACCAATGAAATCAGGAAACGCTGCGGACAATGGTGACCCTTAGTTCCTGAAAGGCATGCAAATTCCAGGATTTACTTGGCCCAGGTCACTAAGATATGTGATCATTAGAATGTTATTTTACGTAACTTAGGTGGGGTCAACATAGCTTCTTCATGAAGGAAGAGAGAACAGTTATTTCCTTCCAATGCAACAAATGGCAGATTTTGTTTTTTTATGAAAATAATCCTAATGACATAGTAAAGCCAACTAAATAAGAATATTACATAAGAGAGACATGTGCACTGTCTCCCTAAGAGAACAGATTTATAGAAATACTAGTAACTCTAAGGCAGTTACATTTTTTTTTTTTTTTTTATTTTCGAGACAGAGTTTCTCCGTAGCTTTTTTTGGTTCCTGTCCTGGAACTAGTTCTTCTAGACCAGGCTTGCCTCGAACTCACAGAGATCTGCCTGCCTCTGCCTCCCGAGTGCTGGGATTAAAGGCGTGTGCCACCACCACCTGGCTGGCAGTTAAAAATTTTAAATTATTGTCATTTCAAAAAGCACAAATCAATGTTAGAAAAATTACATGGTGAAATAAACTGTATTGTTGGTTTATTGAGTCCAACATAATTTTGGAAAAACTTTCATCACATACACATTTATCACAAATAATGAACAAAAGCAACTGTCAAACATTTTCTCCAGTTGAAAATCCATAATGACAGTAATAGCCATAGTAAAACATAAATGATACATTCTATTGGTTTTTTTTTTCTTTAAGGGTGTTGGATTACCATCAGGAAACAGTGTTTCCAGTGAGAAGAGAATACATCCGCTACTGTCATTAATTTAAGGTAAGCTAGTCCTAATGACAGCTATTTAGGTGTTCGGAGTAACGGAGTAACGATCAGAGACAAGATGACAGATTCCTATGCACGAGTGCTTAAAATTCCTCAAGAAGGGGGAATCATTCAACAGGAATGGCAATGTGAGTGAGGCTATGGGATGTTTAAGAGACAGAGGGCATCTACTGGAAAGTTCTTTAGTCAAAAAGGAGACTGTTACTGTAAGGTACTCAGTTACAGCTCCAGGAACTCTTGAGTTCTTTCACATGTAAGACCAGAAATGTGTACATAAGTGTGTCTTTGTGCATGGGCTCGCGCTCTGTGTGTGTGTGTGCACACGCACGCGCGCGCACACACACACACACACACACACACACACACACACACACACACACACCGTCATCTCTTCAAAGGATGCATGCAGAGTTTCCTTGCAAAATTTGGAGCATGTTACATTGACTTTCAACTTCCCAAATTATGAGCTAAACTAGTTTCTTTTCTTTACAGGGACTTAGCCGAGAGCGGGTCATTATAGCCATGGAAAACTGATTACCACCATCCTCCAATTCCATGAATACTTTTTTGAAGGCCAAAAACCTATGTTCCCAATGGTCAGGATGCCATCAAAAGTAAAACCACTAGACAGAGTTGTATAATTAAGAGGAATCAGGAGGTAAGCAGGAATAATTATACACTATTGGATAAAGTAATAGCTTTGTTGACATACTAAAGGTGTTTAATCATGTGAAAAGCTACCAGATCAAGGACATTTTACACCAATGTGACAAGTCAGCCAGGCAAAGGGCTTTCATTTTCAGTTCCTTCATAAAACCCCGACATTCACATTGTAACGGGATACCAATATTTAAAGTACTGAAACACCACAAACAATAGGAAGTACTCTGATCGATATAGACAAAGAACTGAGAAAGGAAGCCTGTTGTTTACATAGTGTGAAGAGGAGACTAGAGTGTGTTTCCTTAAAAATTTTCTTTTTGCCTTTTCATTCAGTGACACTCAGTGGTTTCCATACTATAAGTGAAATATGCCGTTCCTGAATCCAAAGTCTCAGGCTTTTCAAATTTTGCAACATACATCTTTGTGTCCGTGTTTTGAGTTTGAGTGATGATGTTAACATTGGACATGTTAGGGCAGCCAGCTCAAGTCAGATATTGAAGAACACATGTAGCATTGCCAGAAAGCCTGATAGTTTGCTCAAAGGTATTAATTGGTGCCTGGAACTTTCTTCCCTCTCTCAAAAGTTATTTTGTTCTTTCAGATATAAATGAAAAACACATTAAAATGAAAAATCCCTTCATTTTAGTTTCCTCTGAATAAAAGCACATGTCACTTTAGTGACAAAGATATAAGTAACAAGAACTGTCCCAGTTAGGAGATGTTCAAGTCATAAGAAAAATGTACTTGGGTGTGTGGAGTATGCCAGATTTTCTGTTTATTCCATTATTAAAAACATAACATAAAAATGAAACAGAGGTATTCAATAGAATCATCACTGGGGAGTGATAGCACCCCACAAATTCTCATTTAGTACTGCAATTAGGAAGCTGGGGTTGCTCTAACCCTTGAAGTTTCAGTGACCTCAACCCTGCCTCAAGTAGAGCCTAGACAAGAGATGGAAAGAGACTTCTGCATCATCTCACAAAAGACCAGGCATCTCACCCTCTGCCTGCTGGAGCCTGGAATACTTCTTGGGGATTAAGACTAAGTATGTTACATTTACAATTAACTGGAAAACCTATCAGAGCCTAAGTGCCAGGAATGTGCACACAGAGGTTGCCAGATGTTTCTGATCTGCAGGAGTCTAAATCATTTTAAGCTGTACATTCTAAGATGTCCCAGAAGAGGGCCAAAGTGTCAATGGCACAGAAAAAGCATCCCCTGGAGACTTCCAAATTCTGCAACACAGAAATTGTGCCACAATGTAGAATGAGTAGATTATTCCAGCGATGTTTGTGACATTTTAATGTACACCATTAGGTAGAGTGTAACATCAAGTCTGCCAAAGGGTAATACACTATGATACTGGGAGTGTATAATATTGTTTTTAAAAATAAATAACAAACAAGAGAGTCTGAGATTTTTATTTCAAATGACCACACTTTGTTGAGCACAGCCAATGAGGGAGCTTTTCTTTTGTAGAGACAGAGTTTCTCTGTGTAACATCCTTGGCTGTCCTGGAGCTGGCTCTGTAGACCAGGCTGACCTTGAACTTAGATCCACCTGCCTCTTCCTCCTAGGTGCTGAGATTAAAACTGTGCACTACCACTGCCCAGTATAAGAAGCTTTTCAGCATTAATATTAAATTAAGTTTAAAAAGTTAGGAATAAGTTGGAGAGATACTCTTATCCAGTAAGTAATATAACTTCAGATAAGAAGTTGTTCTCCGCCACCAAGTAAGTTCTAAAATAAAAGAATTCCATCAGGAGAAATAACCCCCAGTTCATAATTTTCATAAACTGACTTCCTAGACTAGAGCAGAGACCATAGGGCTTCCTGGAATCTAAGCCAAGTGCACACAGATGTACAAGAGCACACATGAGTATGCATGGGTATATGAGGACGTGTTTGTGTTTCTTTTAGTTCACCAGAATCCGGGGAAATGGTGAGGAGGTCACTACAATCACTAAAACGCCTGCCACTTGATTTAGAGAAGATAAGACAAAGTGCCTGTTCCTTTATGGAGAATAAGGGAGGCAAAATTGGTAGATCTGAGTTCTAAAGATACTTGGGAGGGCAATACAAGATTACAAACAATACCTGGATAGAGTTTAATAAAGCTGTATGATAAAAACCAGAGCAATTGAATTGTGGGGGAAGGTAATAAAAAGGTTCATTCACCATTCACATTTATTAAATCTTGCTATCAGAAGTGATATCTTAATACCTCCCTATGAGTTCAGAGAAGTCTTGTCGAATTTTATGTATCCATGATGAAAATAAAGCAATAGCTGTGCTAAGACCTGGGACACAGCGTGGGCCTGGGCCCTTAGGTCCATGAACCAAGTCTGTTTATCAGATTCAGATTCCTTAAGGATCAAGAATATTAATGCTTTGTTACTGAACTAGATAAAAAAGTGTACATAAAACATCAGTCACCCCATATAGCACATTGTAAATAAATTATTGGTAAGTTCTTTTGATGGGACCTTACACTCAACACGTCTCTTTTATTAAATTTACTAGAGAGAAGAATACATGCCATTATCTCCTGTTATATCACTCAGCTACTGAAATAAACTAATGAGTTACAATTACACTACTAAAGATAAAAAGAAGATATTCTAAAAAATCTAGACGGGGGGGAGAGAAGAAGAGGAGGAGAGGAGAGGGGAGGGGAGGGGAGGGGAGGGGAGAGGCGAAGAGGAGAGGCGAAGAGGAGAGGAGAGAGGAGAGGAGAGGAGAGGAGAGGAGAGGAGAGGAGAGGAGAGGAGAGGAGAGGAGAGGAGAGGAGAGAAGAGAAGAGAAGAGAAGAGAAGAGAAGAGAAGAGAAGAGAAGAGAAGAGAAGAGAAGAGAAGAGAAGAGAAGAGAAGAAAAGAGAGAAGATCCTGAAGACATGCCTCACTGATTGACAGGTCACTTCAATAGAAAAGTCAAAGTTCCACGATTCACTAATTCAGTCCCAAACAGATCCCCTTAGATGAGAATAAATGAGGAAGAAAACAGATTATTAAAAATGTTTTGAACGTTACTGAAGGAAAGCCAGGCGGGGGTGGAGTGGGGTGGGGATCACAGAAGATAACAGAGTAACAGAAAATATAGCACACTACAGTGTTGAAGATGAACTGATCCAGAGCTACACAGACAACTACTACTGTCTATTTGTTTTATCTGTTCAGTTAGGAACAACCACAATGATAACACATGTTAATATATGTTATCACTTCTTAAAAGCATCAAATCTCATCAATGCGTGTGTATGCCCATGTGTGCATGCATGTCTATGGATACTACAAATCAGCACTGGCTGACTTCTCCATTGCCTCTACCTGAACTTTTGACATAGCATCTTTCACTGAACCTGGAGTTTGAGCTACAGTGACAGGTCAGGAAGCCCTGAGGATTCTTTTCTCTGTGCCCCCAGGACAGGTGTTACAGGCAGACACTGCCTGCCATGCTCAGGTTTTACATGGGAATGGAGATCAGGTCCTCTTGCTTGGACAGAGAGCCTTTTCCACACTGGGTCACTTGCCCAGATCTCAGACCGTTTTGATGTTCATAACAAAGCATGGTTTGCTATTTAAAGGAAATTAAAGAAAGGGCGAAATGGGATAAAAAGCATGGTAGTGTTGAAAATCAGTTCGATTAAAGTGGATACATTGAAGTTTCTTTCTCTTTTTTTAAGAACCACAGTAAACACAATGCCAGCAATAGTGCACACTTTCATCGCTCAGTGGAAAGGGATGTGCTGAAAATGATAAAGGGATTCATCAAAAACAGTTTCAATGTATTCTTCCCTGACCCAAAACCATCTGATCAAGGTGCTGTTAACAGGAAAACACTCTATTTTCACTCTTAAAGCAAGAGCGTCAGCATTAGCTGTTTGTACTTATTAGAATTAACAAGATACTTTTAAAATACATGGATTTTTTTTTTTATTTTGTAAATCTATGACCAAGTCTACAAGCACTGTAAGACCAGCTCCATAGAACACTGGAGGCTCAGAAGGATGAAAGGTCACTGATAGATGGCCCAGTGCATTTTTATGAGGTAAATTCAATTATAATTGCTGCAACTATTCCAGCCACAACTTACACATAGAATCCAATTATCCATTTCATTTTCATTTATACCTCATGGACTAGATCATTTTTCATGTTTCATGATAATAATCAGAAGACACAAGGAAAGTGATTTCTGGAGGTAACAAATTACCTACCATATTAGCATAGCTTACAAGTTCCTGTCAACATCCACTATGCAGAAATATGAGGTAATTAAATTTACAATGTGCAGGAGTGTTTGATATGCTACTGGCTTCCTTCACAGCTGCCAAAAAGCCAGGTTGCTAAATGCAGCCAACCTGTTTGGTTGCAAATCAGGAATCATTATGACCCAGAACTCCAACAGGTACAGTCTGCTGGGCTCAAGTTGCTGAGATGTATCTTTCATCATTTGGTATTATTACTTCTTGCCACCAAACCTATCCATCATGACTGCGTAGACAGGTTGGAATGATAGTCCTGGACCCTCACGTTACTGCTCCTTGAACTCTGTCTCATCCATCTTCTCCGTCATTCCTGATTCACCGCTAAGCATCCTCTTATGGCTGCAAAACCAAGTGTGAACCAGTAATGCCTTTAACCTCGAGTGCCTCTCTAACAGTAATTGATTTCTCTTTATCAAGGAGCCACTGTTCAGAACAGACCACTCATGGCTGCTGATGCCGAAAGACAGTTTGTAAAAGGACTGATGCACAGAATTCCAACAGTTCTTAGGAGATGCACTTCCTCTGTTAGGTTTCAGCATACCTTAGCTTTTCTATGTGAATATTTATCCACCACATCTGAAAACAGAGGCACAAAGGCCCCAAATGCATTCTCTCTCTCTTCCTCTCTCTCATGCTCTCTTTCTCCATGTAAGACATGCACTGTTCCAATCAGAAAATTATTTAACACTGCTTCAAATATGCTTGAAAAACATCGAAAATTTTAAATAACTTAATATTTTGAAATCTCAAACCATGTTTAACAGCAAGAGAATCAAACAAAGACAAATTTAAAGTGATATTCATCAACACAGGGATAAACTACCATATAAACCGAACCCTCGCCCATTCTGTCTTTCTCCCTTCACAGGTTGCAAAAACTTTCAAAAATGATACCAGTAAAATAGTGGATGGTGTACAATAAACTGTCCTGGACGAAAGTTCTTAATTCAGCTCTACCTGAATGTTGTTATAAAAGTTTAATAAATCAAAATGATCAAAATGTTCCCAGTGGCAGGTGGGGATTTGGTTTCCAATTCAAATTCTCTTTAATATATGGCTTCCCTGACACCTCGCATTTCTGCCATCCATATTGAATTTCAAACACTCTGCTTTTCATCATTACTGTGCATCAAGCAGCCTGGTCATGGTAACTGCTTTCCAGCAATCCTGCACAAAACACAGAAATGTCAAGCCGAGTGGGAGTTTTAACACAGGAAAATTATGACAGGTGGAAACTCTTTATCTGCCCATAAGTAAATATTTTCAAACCACCTGCTGAATTGAATGACATTCTTCGAGGATACAGAAATGCTTTGGGCCAAAAGTCCTAGAAGGAAAATCTCACTACACATCTAGAAAAAAAAAAATCCTGCTAGAAGAGAAAGCAACATATTGTTATCAGCTGCAATCAGATCCCGAAGAACAGACAAAAAGGTGAACTCTCTACAGAATGTACCTCATTTCTGTGCAATAAAAAGTTTTATTTTTTTTTTAAATCAGTGAAAAAATTTTACTTAACATTTCTCCCCGTTTTTCTTTGACAAGGAATCTACGTAACCCTGGCCAGCATGACACTTTCTATATAGACCAGACTGTTTTTAAACTTTTGATGCTAATCCAATCTGTCTACAATGTGCTAGGATTACAGGCATAAGTCAAACAGGCAGCCTTTAATTCAGCCAGAAGTTCATTTGGAAGGCTGAGGAACACAAACTTAAGCATTACTTGCCTGTGTTTGAATATGCATTTGTTGGTGATAAAGGTATTCTAAGCATCACAGAGTCCTTTTACTTACAAAATTACATTCAACTAAATATATGTGCACTTACCATGAGGTCTCACAATGTAAAATTTTCTAATAACAGAAGTTAAAACAAAGAATTTTATTCAGCATGCAGTGTGAATTCACTTTGTATGATTCTCATTCAATACCTGTACTCAGTCTGAGCATAACTCATACAGCCCAATACTTTGAACCTGATGTGTTCCTTGCATCTGAACTTAGAAGTTTACAAGGAAAACCATCATCTACTTGCTGAAATAAGCCCTTGTACAAGTCTTCTGAATTAATGTCCGCAACACCAGATCTCAACTGGAATCTTGGGCTATGAGTCTGAATCTCTTTTGACACTACACCATGTGACCAATCTATCTGCCATAAGTAGGCAGCAGTGCCCCATTCTCACTGTGCCACTCCTTCCACGATGACCTTTCACCTCTTCAAGCTTTGGGAACTGTCAGCCTGCTGAACTCAGTCCCTGAAAGTCCATCATGCTAAACACCGTACTCCATCCCAGTCTCCCTTAAGACAGATACAAACACACAACACCCCATTTTGGCCTCTCAGAATTCGAGGCCATGGCTTCTCTTCTTGGCACATCTAGGTTCTAGCTGTTAAACCTATCAGAGCTCAGGAGGATCCTCAATGGGCTGCCCTGACTCTAAAGGCTTAATCAATGGCATTCTTTTGTTCCTGAGGGAGGGAAAAATCATACAGTAGAAGTAAAGAGACAGTAGGAAATGCTGTCTGAGAATGAATGAGGACTGGGCACCTAGAGCCGACTTAATAAAATACAGATTACGTGGAAATCATCATATAATACATACTATTTCTTTGGTGTTGTGGTTCCAAGAATTCAAAGAATATAAGACTCTTCTAAACTAATGTACCAAGAATTGTCATCAAATAAAGATATTTTTCTCATAACTAAACAACTTTAGAGGGAAAGTATGTAATTAATTAATTCTATTTCCTATGGAAAAATCATGACTGTTTGGGTGTCAGGCACATGAACAAATAATTACAAATCTGAATGAAATAAGACCACGAAAGAAGAGCTGTATTTGAGGGAGATAGAAAGAGGAGAAGGAACTAAGGACAGACGGACTGGGGAAAAGACTCTATCAACAGCAGATTTATGAGAGAGGCTAGTATGCCCCTGTTGATTAAGGACTTTGGGGGCAGGAAAGAAATTTCCACCTATATTCAGGGGGGAAAGCATTTGGTGTAAGGACTGTGGCCAGGATTTCTTTTTTAACTTAATATGAAGAGAAGACACTTTAAGAAGTGGCAGATCACAGAAGGAATCGCCTGTATGTATCTGAAGATGACAGAAACTGCCAGGGGACAAGTGGAGTAATTAGATGGACACAGGTCCATCCTAGCAAACACAGAGGTAATCATTGTGCCCTCCTCATTATTTTAATATAATCACGGATTCTGTGCTCTTTTATTTAGATATGGTTCCAAACCATGCAACACAGTAAGAAAACAACCAAATGTTTGCTCTTTTAGTTTGAGGCTCAGAAAGTAAAACTTGGTGTGCATTAAGTGTTCTTGCAAATTATGCCCCCAAGTTAAAAATAATCGTCTCCCTATATTGCTCAAGAGAAGAGAACACATTTACAAGCCATACATTTTCTAAAAGACAAATCCCAGAGGGAAGATAATGCTTCAAAGAAAGAGGGTACTACATTTCTCAGAGTGGTGGTCATTGTCACTTTTGTCCTTCCATTTACCTTACAAGAGGCCCCAGTCTCAAATTTGAGTGTTTAATCCTGAAAGGGTAAAGCTGTTTCTTTTCCTAAAACTTCCAAACTCTGATGTAAACAAAAGCCCTGCTGAGATCTACCAGAAATGTAAATGTTTATCTACATTAGCGACTGCAGCCTATCTTTCAATTGTTGCTCAACTGAACATTTCCTAGGAAAGACAAAAACCCGCCTATCCTAACTCAGAAAGAAAGTGGGTTTCTATGGTATTATGATAACCAAACAGGTTAGGATAGACACGTTAACCATAATATTCAAGTGCATGTTTACTTGGTTCTCATGGTTAGGTTTGTAGGAGTTCTGAATGTGTTTCTGTTTTCTGGGTCTTTAGTCTTAATAAAAGGTCATGTATTACGAAGCCGAATGAATGCACATTACCCAGCTTTCAAGAAGACTCAAGCATTTCACTGACAAATGATTCCTACTAAAATCTCCAAACAAAAGCCCATCCATGGTTGAAAGACTGATAGGCAAAGTGGTTGTTGTTGATTCTGGTGAAGACAAAGGATTGGAGAAAGTATAAGAGACCCAAGAAGGACAACCAATGAAATACAGCAATAGTGTAACAGCTCAATCACCATGTTAACCCGCTAAGTCTCCCAACACTGTGTATTATCTCTCTGCCATCACTGACTAATTTCCATTGTTCAGTTATGGGACTTCTGCCCAATCAACACTCTATAATACTCACACAGAGTAATATAAGTGACTACATTAGTGCTTAATAAGAGACCTTAATACAATGTCTGCTTTAGTTGGACTTTTTTTTTTTTTGCTGGGTTTTGTTTTGTTAGGAAATATTTTTTTCTCACACACAAATTTTACCAAGTAAAGTCAAAATTTCATGCCAAGATAGTAACTCTGTATTTTCCTATTGAATTACATTATAAATGCTGCCAGGCAGAGGCGACTATTTCTTTTGGTCTTTTCTCTTGCAGACTTGATAAGAGCTGACAGTTGATTTCCCAATGACGTTGCAAAGGAAGGCAGAGAGATTGAAACCTTAGCACAGACCGACTTCGTTGTTTTCTTTTGGGGTTGAGATCAGGGTAAGAAAAATAGAAAAGAGGAAGAAGGCTATAAAAAACAAAGACACTGTTAGCTCAAAGAGGAGAAGTCCCCTGGTAGACATCAGTCCCAATTACATTCATCACAAACTCCAAGAGCGGGGAGCTAAAAGGCTCCAGAGGAAAGACCTACAGCCTATGCTTTGAAATCAAATTTCCTCAAGATCCACACAAATAATTATTTAGCATGTCAGTGGTGCGCTTCCTCTCTGATTCTTTGTAAGTTCTTAAGAAGAGTAGTCACAAACCAAACTCCCTAAAGATTCAGTTCAAAGAGCACTGGCCTGCAGCTCCCAGTGAGACACTGTCTAGGGCTTCGCACCAGTCAATCACCCTAAGAAAAACTTTCAGGTGCCCTTTGGGAGAGGATTCATGCTGCATGGTAATTTTTGAAATGAACTTAGAGTAAGTAAATAAAATGACAACGGTGACTCGGTGAAAACATGCGTTTTGCGTGCCACCATTTTAGAGAGTACCTATCAGGAGAGATAGGCAATAGAGTTTGGAACAGTGGTATACATAAGCAGGCAGAGCAGTATAGACTAGTGCTTAAGTTCTAGAGAAGAGTATATTTAAAATCCAATTACTTTTCAATGAATGAAAATCCTATTACATGTTTTAATATTTTTCAATTTAGAGAAGCATCCCTCCAACTGATTAGAAGAGCAACTCAAATCTGTGGCTGCCTTCTGGTTTCCTAGCGGTGCAGTACCTGAAATAAGAATGATCTCTGGCTCATTTGGAATTTAGATGTGTACCAGCCATCTCGAATGGTGAAACACCTGAATCAGAAGTAGGTACTCGGAATGAGAGGAGACTCTAAATGTGTCCTTTATCAGCTTCAAGGGTACAGGAACAGAGCAAAAAACTAAGCTATGAAACTTTCAAACCTCCGAGAAACTTAGAACAATTGGTACCTGCTGTGTGGCCTTTCCTCTCTTTCTATGGGCATCATAGAGAAGGGAAACTAAAAGGTAGTTTATCAGTGTGCTCTATAACTTTTGTCATCATTCAAATTTTATAAAATGTAGGTATTTAGATTACAACCTCCAAAAAATTGTAAAAAAAAAAATCTTTTCACAATATAAGTAAAGAAAGGGGATCTTCAAGTCACCATTAAGAAAAAAGATCTTTGTATGAATTCACAAGTTTGACAGCTATGCTATGAAAACTGGTTAAGAAATCAATATCCTATGGCATTAAGCAGGCTGCTGACGGTCTGGAGCTAGAAATTCCATGGTCTTTAAACCACCCATTTCGCAAGAGTATTAGTAAAGTATGTCATTCTTTCCACTGCCTGGATGCCTTTGCTGTTAATAGAAAAAAATGAAATATTTAGAAGTGATTTTTTTTTAACTAGTATGCACAGAGAGATGATAGAGCCGGAAAAAGAATATTGGACAAAACAAGATTAATTTTTCAGGTGAATAATGTTTTGAGCCAAACGTAAAAGCAGCTCCTCCAGTTCACCTGAGAAGGCAAAGGGTGGCTCATGCACCACGGGAAGGAAATGCTTTGCCCATTTCTCTCCATCTGCAGGATGGAGGGAGTAGGATACTCCTCAGCCGTCCTCTAGGCTCACCCAGACTGGCTGCTTTCACTTCCATCAAACCACTGTGTCGGTAATTTATAGAAAACTACTGAATTTATGTAATGATAATGCTAGTTATTAAAGTAAGTAAGTTGTGTTTAAACCTACAAATAACTACAATATAAACAGTCTTAACGTTCACATCCAAATTCTGTGTTAATGTTGACATCTTCTCTCTTGGACAGATGAAAATTGATTTAGATGAACAAAAAGAATCTCATGTACAAAACAGCAAAGGACAAAAGCAACCACCACACAGACTCATCTTGAAGGCTAGCATTCACTGTGAGGCTAGCAAACATCACTTCTGCACACTCTATCCAGACAGCACACTCTAAACTTGCAGCATCACCAAGCAGAAAACATCTCTTCTTGGTCTCGGATGTGCAAAAGCTTCTTTGTCAATAAAGATCGGCTTGCACGAGCTGCAGAAGTTATCATTACTGAAAACCATTTGGAAGCTAAGGTAGAGTTATGGCAAAGTAAATTCTGTTCGCCAACCCACTCTGCTATCCCCGTGGCTCCGGGAGCACAAAGATCAATATTCCTCAGCATAAGGATTTTGCACTGAAATTTTCACTTGTAGCAAACAAGAAAAAAAAAAGCCTTAAGCATGCCCTGTCACTTCCAGTTTGAGAGAAAATGCACTAATAAACTCTTACCCATGGGTCATGTTTGACAAATGGCAACACTACGCCAACTCTCATTAAAGACTATTCATATCACTGGCCCAAAAATTTCCCTTAAAATTACCATCTTTTGTGTCCATATAGCAGGACATCAGTTGCAAACGTGCCACTGAGTGATAAGACCTGTCACAACAGCGAATCTTCCCCATTGTTTCAGTACCAGGACAGCTGAACCCCTAGGAGCCTAGGTTTGGTCAGCAATCAGACAGTTGACCCCCCAGGGATATGGTTTAGTCTGCAGTATCTATTTTGTGGCTATCTGGATAAATAAGGACAAGTATTCCTCTATATCGATTCTCAGATAATAAGACAAGCAAAGTATCATCTGCACATATTTGATGCAGATCCTAAAATATGTTGAAAATAAGTGAAACTGACAAAAGTATCAAAAGGGTATTTATAATGTTAGCAAAAGTGCAACCAACATATCCAAAGAGCTATGATACTTTAACATAGGCATAACACAAAACCTAAAGAAAAATGGATAACATGCAGAAACGTTTTTATGAAACGAAAAATATTAAATGTGTGAAATGTAATAATTATGTTTAAATGCTATTAAAACAATGTATTTGCCACCAACTAAAAAAAACCAGGCCTCAATAAAATCATAAAAATGTAATTATAAATCAAGCAACAAAGAACAGGGGCATAACTCAGTTCTTGCCTGATTGAAATTTATGTACTTCACTCTGGGTTTCATATCTAGCACTGCCAAAATTCAAATAAATGAAAGAAAAAGAGAATTACAAACACTGAAGCTCTAAGCACGACAAGTGTTTTTAATAAATAAGCAAACATTTCCATCAATAGATATATCCTATCTGTGAAAGGAAAGGACATGGATAAAATTATCACCTTCCTTACATCAGCATCCCATACATCCAGTGTGGTACGCCTTCTAAAAACTGTACGTTCTCTGTGAGTTCAAGGCCAGCCTGGTCTACAGAGTGAGTTCCAGGACAGCCATGGTTACCCAGAGAAACCCTGTCTTGAAAAAACAAAAAAGGAAACAAAACAAAACAAAAAAGAAATGTATATGTAACTCTGTGTGTTTGCTCATACATTATACATACATATGTATGTACACAGACACACACACATATCATCACATGTTTAACTACATGTTGTGGTAGTTAGGGTATACAAAAGCAGTCTAAGAGCCCTAAGCAGGTATCACTTCCTTCAGGGTTGTAGACTTACACAGGACTTGATAGATGCAGTGAGCATGGTGGTTTTAGCCTGTGAAATAACTAAAGAATGACCATGCACATCTGGCGTCTTCAGAATTAGACACATACAAAAGAGATAGCAATGACACCCAACACCAATGAATTAGACTCACACGAAAGGGGCTGAAATGTGATTGACACAAATGAATAAGCATTCATCAGTATGAAGGTATAAGATATCTTTCGGAGACTGGCTGTAAAAGAGTGTGATGTTATCTTACTCTTTATTTAGTAAGAGCGTCTATCATTCCATGAACTTGTGCAGGTGATATAAGACAATGCAGCTACAAGGAAGGTTACATTGAAGACAAGAGCATATACATCCTGCAAAGATCAATGTTTGTTTTGTTTATCATGAGCTATAGGATCTCAGCAAAGTATATAAGAGATGAGAAAGATTAGTGAATACTGTAAACGCTAGAAAAACTGACTTGGTAAAGAAGGACCTCATCACTAAGAGACAAGAAACAGGGTATGCAGTCTGGCTCTGTGAGGTATTATATTGTTATGATTCTGGGAGCAATATCAACTAACCTGAACTTTAATTTCCTGTCCTCTATAGTTATTAAAGAATAATGTATGAGAATCTAGTACATCTCCAAACAATGTTCTTAACAATTATTCATCATCAAGATTATAAAATAGATTAATGCAATATGAATATATCTCATTTTTCTTTTTAGCTCCTGGGCTATGGCGTGTGCTATGTTTCCTGCCTGTTGCAGTTTCTGCTTGTTGTTTTCTCTTGGAAGATTTATTGATATTCATATTCACATGTGTGAGGGTCTTTGCAAATGAGTGTGGTTGCCAAAGGAGGTCAGATGACAGTGGTTAGATCCCCTGGAGCTCAAATTGTAGGCAGTTGTGAGGCACCTGATGTGGGCGCTGGGAACTGAACTTGGGTCCTCTGAAAGAGCAATTTGCTCTCTTAACCACAACGTGATCTCTCTATGCCCATGCATGTATGTTTTACCCAATGTCTTCTGCTATCTAAATGACTCTAGAAACATTCTCTCAACCTGTAATTCCCTGACTCAGAGAAGACTCATTCACGAATGGCTCCCCTTTGGCTCTGCACAGTTTCGAGTTCAGTTCCCACTAGGTTGGTCAAATGCCTCCGTGTTGAGGTTTACACAACCTCACATGGTTTTCATTTGTGTCAAGATTGCCTGATAATTGATTCAATAAAGCTCCTTGGCTTCTAAATCTTCATGAAACTAATTACCTTTCCCTCTTTGTATTCCATTTGTCAGCTCCTCAAAGAAACTATGAAACCACTTTCACGAAAAGAGCAATCTTCACAGAAACACATGCCACAATGACATGTAGCCCATGTCTACATAAGATTCCTATGGCGCCCACTGTCAAGAGTCATGTTCCCAAGATCTCTGTGTTCTCTCTACACTGTGTTCCTCTCACCAAAATCACTCTCTGAGATAGATAACAAATCATAATTTTTAATAAGGGTAATATAGATCTTCATGTTGCCTATATTTTCTCTGAATTCACAACAGAGATGCCTAATACATGTAGCTCTCCCTTTCCTCTAATGACTTTAGCATCTAAGATTAGGAAAAAAAAAAAACTCATTCTGACTTCATAAGATTTGATAAAAGACCAGAAACATTGAACATTTAATACAGAGATTTGCTGCTGATAATTTTTACAGTTCTACCTGTAATATTCCCTGGGACCTTGTTCTCACAACACTTCTTAGGATAAAGCACTATAGCAGTACTTGCAGAATGTCTCAAACAAGAGGGAACATCTCTCAAGTTGGGATGAAAATTACGAGGTGATACAGAAGAAAATACAGTACATGTTTCATCACATTAAACGTGGCAAAAATCAGATTTCATTTGATGAGACAATGGTTGGAGAATTAACTGATAAATTTTAAAACTAGGCTCCACTTTAATTGACATATCAGAATTTTGCTAATGGTTTGGAATAGTGACTTGCATTGAAGAATACCGTGGTTCAAAAATCCAATCACTTTGTTTACAGACTTGCTCAGTTCTCATAAAGGTATGCAATTTCATGAAGCAAAAAGTGTTACCTCTCACAATAAGCTGAGCAAAATTGGAGACCCCTGAGCCTCGTTCTGACTGAGTTACGCAGCGGTACAAATCCTGGTCGGTTTTTGTCACTTCTTGCAATCTGAAAGAGGCAGCAAATCTTCTGTGATTGATGTTCTTTGTCTGAGCCACGGGTATGTCTTCTCCATTGCGTCTCTGCAAACAGAAACCAATCTTTAGAAACAGGTTGTTCCCCATGCCATCAATCTAAAGTATCTCAGCAAAGCAATATCTATGATAAATAATTCTGGTTACTAAACTATTCGGAAGATGGCTGCCATAGACCCACAGAATTTTACCTTTGTCATGCAATCGGGGAAAAGAGGTATCAGAATCTTAAAAGGATGTATATTTGGGTCTATGTTCTCAGTTTTCCATCAAGTTACTATGGCAAAATATATACATTAACAAAAAAGCTGATGGAAAATGAGTCATGGCCTCTTTATGGATAAAGAATTTTTTTTTTTTTTTTGGTACTACCAAGATGTCCTGCACACACAATGTGACAGTCATCCCCAGGGAGATGAAGACCATGTCATACACATTCTTACTCCAAATATATAGCATGGACTTGGCACACAATGACAACAATATACTGATTAATGATTGAGAGTCAACCTTAAATCTGGGCTCATGGCAAACTGCTATCTCTTCAGGATTAATGACATCCAATTTATACCTTTTAAAGAAGTAATCAAAGAAACCCTAAATGTTAAAAGCATACCTGTCAAGTTTGAAAATGAAAAAGTAGGGAATATATTTATGATATCACAGTATCTCATATAAAACCAATAAGCATAAACTATAAAGGAGATGATGGTAACTTTCAACTATAATAAAATTTATAACTTCTATATGTTGAAATACACCATAAATAAAGTGGTGGAGGACATAGACTGTGATGAGATATTTGTCAAAAAATACAACAACAAAAAGATAAACAGCTAAGATATGTAAAGATCTTCTATAGTTCAATAAGAAAATTGATAAACAACCCAGTCAAAAACTAGACAGGCTATAAAAAGATTAAAGACATATGTAGAAGAACAATGAAAGGAGCCATCAGTCCAAATTTTAAAATTGTATATGTCAAATACCAATAAATGTCAAAGAAAAGCTCTAGCTATAAGAAACAATTAATTAGCTGGACAGTGGTGGCGTACGCCTTTAATCCCTGCACTCGGGAAGCAGAGGCAGGCGGATCTCTGTGAGTTCGAGGCCAGCCTGGTCTACAAGAGCTAGTTCTAGGACAGGAACCAAAAAGCTACAGAGAAACCCTGTCTCGAAAATAAAAAAAAAAAACAAGAAATGAAAAGAAACAATTAGGAGTTTAAGCTCATGTCTCATTGGTGAATTTTTAAGTATCCACGGGATTAAAATTACTTGGAATATTATGCCAAAGGACTACATGTAGGTAAAACAGCATGGAACTGCTCGTGACCTTCTTCTCTTGGAATTATTTCTAAAAATGATTGATTACTCTTTAAGAAAATAGAAGATGAAGCTAGGGTTGTAGATTAGCTAGCAGAGTATTGGCTTAGCATTAACAAGGCCCAGGTTTTATTCCAGGACCACATCAACTAAGCATGGAGGTACACATTTTATCCCTGCACCTGATGCTTAGATGAAGAGGATCAGATCAGAAGTTCAAGGTTCTCCTAAGTTACAAAACAGAAAGAAATAAACAAGGAAATGGAATAAACAAGCACTGGGTAATGTTCAAACCCCAGCATTTTCACTTCTAGATTTCTATTTTTGGATCATTCGTGTAAGTGTGATTAAGAAAATATATAGGAATGTTGACTTTGGCATTATTTGAAACACTCAAAATACAGGGAGATCCGAACCTCTCAGAGTTTTTCTCAACCCACAGATGCAAAGTCACAGTTAAGGAAGTGAACTGGGAGCAGAATGGAGCTGGTACAGAGCACAAGGTCTGTGCTTCAGACTCCCATGGTGCTCCTGGCGTGTCTTCATTGTGCAGACCGAAACAGTCTATGCTCAGCAGTTTTCCCATTATCAATGTGATGTCATGGCTTCATGAATTTATTTGGAAAATTAACAATTACTTAACATTCACTGGTTCCCACATCCTACTGGCTGGTAATATATGTGTATGTCTACATAGACTGGAGGGAGGGAGGAAAAGAAGAAGAAAGGGAAAAGGAAGGAAGGGAGCATGGGGGAAGGAGGCAAAGAAGGAGCCTTATTAAACGGAATGTATAAGCACACAAAATACAAAATATTTACTCCTATTAAATTAGA
Source organism: Chionomys nivalis (assembly GCF_950005125.1). Taxonomy (NCBI): domain Eukaryota; kingdom Metazoa; phylum Chordata; class Mammalia; order Rodentia; family Cricetidae; genus Chionomys; species Chionomys nivalis. The sequence goes on along the minus strand of NC_080087.1, from coordinate 39,081,153 downwards.
GCATGAGTACATGAATGACCATTATATTGCTTTAAATGTCTTTCTCTTTTTTTTCTTGGGGACGGGGTCAAAACTAGATTCTGATAATTTTCTAGGTCTTTAACCTCACTGTTTTTTGAATCATACTTCTCAAAATACAAATATTATGAATACAATTATCTGAACAGAAGAATATATGCACATTTAAGTGTTACTTATGCCTTTACCTTTTCATTCATGATTTTGTTAATTCTATCTTGATCCACTGATTTTAAGAATTGTCTATCAAGAAACCCTTCTCAGGAAACTTACATTATTTGAAAGAAATCTGAAAGGAATCACCAAATAGCAGGGGAGAAAAAGACCCAACTAGATTCCCTTTGCCACCAAACAAAACCTTCAGTGTATCAATTACATATAATTGAGATGTTGATCAAAGGGACCTCATAGAGATAAAGAAGGATTCAGACTATTAATTGCTCTCCAGACACTGAAATTAAGAACCTATCGTTAAAAACAACACTTACCTATTTCATTAAACACAGAAAAGCGAAGCTGATACCTAACTAGACTAGTGTTCTAGTCCGATCACTAACTGCTGACTACTATTCATGGTACTGGAAGATACTCTGAACAGTACCAGAGGATAAAGTTAAACACCAACCCAAGTATAAACCCTTTGATCTACAATGGTGATGTGTCTAGCACATTTGATTGCTTCAATAGTGGCACAAAAGTTGTGGGGGTAACTAGCAACCATCTGATTGGGTATAAGGGCTGCACCATGAGATAGAATCCATGCCTGATGGTGCCTAGGTGGCTGGCCAAAACCTAAGACTAGATAGGTCATGGACCTAGGGGGAAAACCAAATATCATTATTCTGCTAAAGTAACACAGTAGTAAAATGACTGACGATGTCATTCTGCTGTACCTGCAGACCAATGTTTTTCTCAGTCAGCATTAGAGAAGCTTCCTTCTGCAGGAGATGGGAAGTAACACAAAGACTCACCACTGGACAATGTGCAGAGAGTAAAAGATCTTTGAACACTAGGTCCTAAATGGGATATCTCTACCAAATCTCTAATTTCAGGACTCAAGGAGCAATTGTGGAAGAGGAGGTAGAAAGATTGTAAGAGTCAATGGAAATGGAAACCCAATGAAACAGTGCCTTCCAGACACAGCAGTACTCAACCACATATGAACTCACCGAGACTGTGGTAGCATGCAGAGGGCCCATACAGGTCTAAGCCACTGTTGAGAGGGGAAGTGGATAGGGGCCTGCATCCCTAACCCAGACACTATCTCTAATTTATAGTCCATCCAGAGAAATTAGCTTCTCACCAGAGGAGTCTCACTGGATATAGAAACCATACATAGGGAGCCCCAAGCCCCAAAAATGATATTTTCAGGGTTTTTTTTTCTTATAATAATTTGTTGGTTTTTTTTTTTTATTTTGGGGGTATTTTTGTTTTGTTTTTTTAAACCTTACTTGTCTTTTCCTTCCCTACTGTTTTGTGTGTGTATTTCTCTGGAACTGTATGTCTTTTTCATCCTTTTTTTTTTTTTTTAAATTTGGGTGTGTGTGTGTTTCTTTATGTTTTGTTATAGTCTGGTTGGTTGGTTAGTTTATTATTGGTATATATGTTTCCTAAAGAAATAGAGAAAAAGAAAGCATGAAATTATAAGGGTGAGAAGGTGGAAATGACCTAGGAGGGGATGTGGAAGAGGAAACAGTGATAAGAATATAGTGTATAAATGAATATCTATTTTCAATTTTAAAAAAAGAAAGGAAGAAAAACCAGCTTATATTCAAAAGCCCTTAAATATAAACCCTGAAAGTGATCCTAAATTCTTTCTCATCCACAAGCCATATAAACAAAAACAATCATTACACATGCAAATCTTAGATTCATTTCCTTTTCAATTAGCAGGCCATCTCCATGCAATCTTTCTAATTAGAAGACAGACACATCAGAGCGCTCCTCTTCCAGGAGCCCCCCCTCTTCCAGTCCTCTCATTATCCTCTGGCAAGGCTCTCAGTGTTTGCTGCCTTTATTCCTTCCAATTACCCTCAATGTTTCTGCAAAACTATTCCTATCTTGTGTTCTGCCTCCCTAATCATCTTGCACATGAGCACACCCCTCTGTCCAGAAGTCTACACTATCTTTCAGAATAGTCTGCCAGTCAAAAGCATTACAAGCACCTGGAATGTTCGCCCTAAGTACTTAATTCATACAAGACCAGCACTAAATACCATGATATTTTCTCCATGAATCACAATTACTTGTGTGTGGCAGTTTGAAAGAAAATGGTCCTGAAAAGGAGTGGCACTATTAAGAGGTGTGGTTTTGTTGGAGAAGTGTGTCACTGTGGGGGTGGGCTTTGTGGTCTCTTTTGCTCAAGCTTCCCTCAGTGTGGCTGTCAGTTGACTTCCTGTTGCCTGCAAACTGCAGCACTCTCAGCTCCAGCACCACATCTGCCTGCACACCGCCATGCTTCCCTTCATGATGATAATGAACAGAACCTCTGAAACAGTAAGCAAGCCACCCAAGTTGAATGTTTTCCTTGTAAGTGTTGTCTTGGTCATGGTGCCTCTTCACAGCAATAAAAACCCTAAGACACCCTGCAGTTCTTTTCCTCCACATACTCAATCTCTGCTCATTTACTTTATTAAATAAATAAGGTCTGCATCGGGTCTCTCGGCATTGGTTTCTCACCTCAATGCTATTCTACAGACTTTTCTGCTCTTATCCCTGTGGGCAATGTCATAGATGCTGCTATAAAGGTATTCACAAAAAAATATTATTAGAATGTATTAAATGACTTTGATAATTTGAATATTTAATAACATAATATATTCCATAAATGTGATTTTATCTTTGTGCACTCAAATAGTCCTGAAGATTGATGTGATTTGAATAAGAATGGCCCCCAAAGCTCATATATATGAATGCTTAGCCATCAGTAAAGGCAGCGGCACAACTTGACAGTGTTACTACATGCTGTGGTCATGGTGTCTCTTCACAACAATAGAAAACTGCCTAAGACAGCAGAGCTTCATGTTTTATGGCCATCAAAATTTCACTGCTAACAAACATTTTTCATTTCATAGGTATCAAAACGCAGAGAATGGGGACAGATTAAGGCCTTCAAATATGAATATCAAGAAGCAGCTGTGTCTTATTTTAAAATTTGCTTTGATTAAAGTGCATCGATATATATCCATAAATGTATATGTATTTAAATGACTCACAAAAGTTATTAATTAGTATAACAGACTATCTTTTCAACTAACATAATTAGAAAAACTATTTGATCATAGATCAAGTTTGTTTTCAATAAACATAAAATAAGCACCCAATAACTGGTACTACAATAGCTACCTCTTTGGTTCTATTATTTTTCTTTCCTATAAACATAGTAGGATAATAGTTTCCAATTATACGATAAAAATCAGGATCCACAAACATCAGAAATGAGACAGATAATCTATAAGTAGTAGTACTAAATCTCAGCCAGGGTGATGGCCCCAAAGCTTCTGTTTCTCGGTTTCATTAGAGCTCTGGTCCTATGATCCTCTGTTTGCTGCTTAGCTTTGATCACTACATTGTTCTAAGAAAACATAATCCACTGAACTAGCTTTTCTTTCTTTACTCAATTTCTGTAACTCACGACCTTTAAAATTATCAACTGAGAAGATATATGTAACAAAAAGGCCTGAAGAGGATACCTGAGGCTTTTCTGAACAAGGAGAAGCCCCACACTTGAACAGCAATATCGGCTGCACCTTATATTGCAGACTGACTGTCCCAGTAATTCTCCCTGATAAGACAAATGCCTGATTTCTCAAAACAATAGTAAGTTTAGTACCAGAAGTGGTTCTGGGAACAGACTTCTACATACAGACTTCCGGAAAGGTTCTGGATTTTCTGGGATGTGTCCTTTATCTAATTTGGATAAAACACATTGACTTTCTGTGTAGTTATAAAGAAGAAAATGGCAATCCACAACATGGAACAGCAATAGAACTATGCTACCACTGTTAGATAAGGTGTTCGTCAAATATTACACTAGAAAAGCTGACATCACATGACTTTACAGCTATGAAGCCATGCAATTTGTAAATAAGGCAAAGCTGAATATGTCAAAGATCCCAGTGGAAATGGGGCGGGGGTGTTCTCAAAACATGGTTTTAGTTTTAGAACAGTTCTTTGACAGTCCTGAATCTTGAATATGAAAACAAACAAACATAAACTTGTAAGGAACAACAACCAACAGATCTAAATACAAGTAGAAGTGACAATAAAGCCCCGAAACCCCAGAGAACAAATGACCATGCATTTCAGAAACTCAGGGAGACTCAGATACAAGAGGAAATAATGACAAAGTCCCCAAACCTCAGAGAACAAATGATCATGTATTTCAGTGACTCAGGTACAAGAGGATATGACAATAAAGTCCTAAAACCCCAGAGAATAAATAACCATGTTTTTCAGTGACTCAGGTACAAGAGGAAATGACAATAAAGTCCCAAAACCTCAGAGAATAAATGACCATGTATTTCAATGACTCAGGAAGACTCAGATACAAGAGGAAATAATGATAGAGTCCCGAAACCCTAGAGAATAAATGACCATGTATTTCAGTGACTCAGAGAGAAGGAAGAAGGGAGTGCATGGATTTTTGAAAGGTTTTCTGAACATTCACTCATCCCAAATTGCAAGAAGCCCTAGTTCATAAATGAGAACAATTGAGGGGCAGTGAGACAGATCAGCAGAACTGTCACCAATAAATTGACTTAAGTTCAGTTTCTGACCCACATGATAGTCGAAGAGAACGAATTCCTAAAGTTGTCCTCTGATTTACACATGCTAGGACACATACAATTTTTTTCTTTACTTCTTATTCTCTCTCTCTCTCTCTCTCTCTCTCTCTCTCTCTCTCTCTCTCTCTCTCTCTCTCTCTCTCTCTCTTCCTCCCTCCCTCCCTCTCTCCCTCCCTCCCTTTCTTCTTTTTAATGGGAGCAAAGGAGATGTCTCAGTTGCTCTTCCAGGGAAAACAGGTTTGATTCCCGATTCCCAGCATCCACATGGTAGTTCACAACCATCTATAATTCCAGTTCCAGGGAATCCCTCACCTGGCTTTGGTGAGCATCAGGCATGTATGTGGTGTATAAGCATACACACAGGCAAAGCACCCATACACGTAAAAATAAACACATTAATAAAATATTTTAATTAATAAAATTTTAAATAAAGAAATTTAAAGTATAAACTTGAGACCAGAGGAGAGCTGGTGTTCCCCTAGACACTGTGTTGATTACAGATAATGCTAATGGATCATATATTTGAAGACATAAAAATTCCTTGCAACATAAATAAATGATAGTGTTCATGGAGGTAGAAATGTTTCCTATAAGACAGTTACAGTTGGGAATGCCTATAAGTTTAGCATTCAAAAAAGCAGAGGCATGAATAATACACATTTTAATTCCAGTTTGAACTGGATATGGAATTTCAGACCAATCCAGGATATAAAATAAAAGATACTTTAAAAAAATAAAAAGGAAGGTACTTAAAAAACAAAAACAACAACAAGTACATAGTCCTGTGCTGGCTAGTTTCATGTCACCTTGGCACAAACTTGTGACATTTGAGAGAAGGGAACCTCAAGTGAGGGGAATTTGAGACAATGCTTACAGAAGAATGGGCTGAGGGCAAGCTGGTGGAGCAGTTTAAATTAGTGATTAATAGGGAGGGCCTATCCACTGTGGTACCACTCCAGGTAGGTGGTCCTAGGTTCTTTAAGAAAATCAGGTTGAACAATGAGGAGCAATCAGCCAATAAGTAACAGTCCTCCATGACCTCTGCCTCAGCTCCTGCATCCAGGATCCTGCCCCGAGATGAACAGTGAGATGGAAGCATGAGCAAAACGAATTCTTTCCTCCCCAAGTTGCTCTGGATAATGGTGTTTCATCACAGCACTAGTAATACTAACAAAAGCAGTCCCAAGTAAATGAACAATTATAACTGATTGTTATACTTTATATGCACAATAATGACTACATAAAATATGCTACACACACAGACAAGAGGGAATATTATTAAAATAATAAAGAAGGAAATCCCACTAAAATTCTACAATTGAGATGAGCCTGGAGGAGAGTATGATAAGTGAAACAAGCCAGCCATGAGAAGACAAACACTGATTCGACTCTCACAAAACATGCAGAGCAGAGGTTATTCATAGACAAGCCAGAGGGCAAGGAAACATAACTTTCGAATGGCATGACATTGTCTCATTTTAAAACTGATAAAAATCGAGGGATACATTTAAGAGCAATGTGAACATAATGAACACCATTGAACAACACACCTAAAACTAGGTGTCAAAATTTGTGATGTTGGTTCTTCTTTACCACATGAAAAATATTCATTTCAAAAAGGAAGAAGAAAACGAATTTAAAGACATGCAAAATCACTGCAAATACAAGACATACAGACTAACATCATATATTAAGAACTGTTACAGTTGGAATTAAGCCTAAAATATGGCTAAGCATGAATGTATAATATATCCAATATCTCTATAGTTACAATGTAGTTATGGGGAAAGTAATTAAACAGGAGCCAAAGAGGTGGCTGGATGGTTAAGAACACTGGTTGCTGTTTCAGAGGACCAAGGTTCAACTCCCAGCATCCACATGGCAACTTATAGCTGTCTATAAATCCATATCAGGGGATCCTCCATTCTCACACAGACAGACATACAGGCAAAACACCAATGCACATAAAATAAAAATAAACCTTTTTAAAAAGGTAATTAAACAATATACCCTTAAAACAAACAAGTAATCGATAAGTGTTGTAATACCCCAGTGTTACTGAAAACCAAGAATACCCAGATTTCTGAACACCACAGAGGAGGGGGGGGAAGGATGGTAGGAGCCAGAAGGGTCAAGGACACCACAAGAACACAGCCCAGAGAACCAGGTAAGCAGGGCTCATAGGGGCTCACTGGTGTTCTCGTGAGACGCCCAACAGTGAGAGTGTGGGGCCGTCTCTGATTCTTTTGACTGTACCTGGGGCCTTTTTCCTAATACCGTGTTGCCTCATCCAGCCTTGGTATGAGAGTTTTTGCCTAGTCTTAATGTAACTCTCTAGGTCGTGTTTAGTGGACATCCATGAGAAATCTGCTCTGTTTTATTTTTGAACGGAAACGGAAGAGGAACATATCTTTTGCTATGGGAGAGGGGAGGTGGGGGTAGGGGCTGGGAGGAATGGAGGGAAAACTACAAAGTGTAATGCATGAAACAGGAATAAAAGAAAAAAATAATAAAAGATGCCAGGCATGGTTTTACACAGCTGTAGTACAACCACTGGGGAGGTTTAAGCAACCAAATCAGGAGTTCAAGAACACTTTCTTTTGTCTTAGCACCCAAAAGTCATTTTTAAGAAAGTTTTAGGCTCACAGAGAGTAGTGTTCATACACGTCTTCACACACAGCCTCCACGCAGTCAGCACAGCAGCCGAGAGGTACACTTGTCACCAGTGACGTCCCCACACCAAACACCATTATCACTGACTTCGTCATACTTCACACCATGTTTACTTCTGATGCTGAATTATTCTCTGTGTTTGTACAGACTCAGGTCTGGCAGCTCAGTTGCCATGTGAGACATCCCAGGGACATAGGGAAGAAGACAGAGAGAGGTGTTGTACGATACTTGTACACTGTGTGAAAATATATCGTTGCGATGATTGGTTTAATAAAAAGCAGGATGGCCAATAGTTAGGCAACAGAGACTAGGTGAGAATACAGGGGGAGAGGGGAACTTGGGGTATGGATCAGGCTTGTGAGAGATGCCAGTGAGACACATAGGAAGTCAGACATAAATTATGTAAGCGAGGTAATGAGCCACGTGGCAGAACAAAGATTAATAGAAACAGGTTAAGTTATAAGACATAGTTGGCAAGGAGCCTAAGCTAAAGGCCAAGCTTTCATAATTAATAAGTCTCCATGTCCTTATTTAGGGCTGGTGCTCCAAAGAAAGTCTGACAAGAAAGCTTGACCACAGACAGAGAGGCTGTGGCTCTCCATTCTGGTTGTACTATGAAGGTAGTTTGCCTTGATGTTGTTATTAAAGAGGTGGCCCAACATGGATAAGATGTGTGTTCAAGAAGACAATCTCTCTTGGGTAATTTGGAAGTAAAATCTACACCACTGATTAGAATGTCCACTCCCTTCCATTTCAGGGAAAATGTGAATTCTCTGGTTTTCCTTTGAAACCACCCAGGGACAAACAAGCCAACAACAATGACATGACAATGGTCTTAACTGTCTTCTGGAGATTCAGTACATAGACAACTGACATTTGGGTCGGATCCAGCAGGTATTCAATGACACTGTCCCACCAGTTCATCTTGTCATCCACCAGCTTGATGCTGTCATGCTCTGGGTACTGAAACTTGGCCTAGCCTACCATGGCGCTCTGTTTGGGGGCTTAGCAAGGGCAACACAGGATTTCTGCATCATTGAAAAAAACTCTTGTCTTCTCTACCATGCCACTTCTCTCTTTCCCAGGGTGAAATGTAGTCTCTCACGATTGGCAGACACAGAGTGATTTGGGGGCTTTCAGTTCCTAGATCCTTCCACTGCTCTGTCATGAGGATCCCCAGCCGACCGTCACATAAGATGACTAAGTGGTTCCTGGAGCACAATGATCCCTCCTCTGTGACAGGAGTCCACGCACCCAGGGTATGAGTGCTTTACTACAGCCTCATGCCCAAGGAATGGTGCCCGAGCGTCAGCACTGAGAGAGCTCAAGGTCATTCAGCAGAACTGTGTAGTGTAGCGATAGAGTTTGAGGCTACACTGAGCTACACTGAAACCTGGACACTGTCTCAAAATAAACAAAACACACATACAAAATCCAAGAACCATGAATAACATGCGATAGAGAAAACATTGAGTTTAAAAAAAAAATTCTTTAAATTTGAATTTGAAATTTAACTTTGGAGACATTTTCTAATTGCAATTATGTGTGTGTATGCATGTCCTTATGCTTGTCTCTGTCTATGTTTCTTATGGAAAAGGACTAGCAGAGAAAATACATCAACATGTAGATTATTACACTGATAAGCAATTTACCAATTAAAAAGGGGGAGGCATGGGGAAAAAAAAGTGAAATCCTTACTGGCAATAAAAAAAAAAAAAAAAAAAAAAAAAAACCATGGAGGCTAACACAGAGTCCTACAGGCCACAATAACTGCTGCTTAATAATTCTGAGTCTCTCTCTCTCTCTCTCTCTCTCTCTCTCTCTCTCTCTCACACACACACACACACACACACACACACACAGCTTTGGCTTTTTGAGATAGCATTTCACTGTGCAGCCCAAGTTGTCCTAGAACTCACTCTGTAGACCAGACTGACCTTGAACTCACAGAGATCTACCTGCCTCTGCCTCCCAAGCTCTGGGATTAAAGGCATGTGATGCCCCATCACTGCCCAGCTAAGCATGGCGTATTTTTATCTGCAGGAGTGTATAACAATATTGGAAAAAAACAGAATCACTCATCTTTGGGGATGACAAAGCACAAATTTGTTATATTGAGAACAAATAAATGAACAAAGATTGCAGGAGCATCTCCTGGGCAGTTCCAGATGTCATCAAATTGAAACTGGGATTAATCATCACACCGTGTGTGACAGGTATGTGTTAGAAAACATGTTACATGAAAGCAGAGAAGCATGGGAGTGTGCAGGGGCTGCAAAGGAATGGCAAACAAGATAGAGAATCAACAAAAATAAATGATGTACAAAAATAACATCATGAAACATATTATTTTGCATGCTTGTTTTAAAAATAAGCAAACCACATAATAAGCATAAAAGAAGTAAAATCCAAAAGGAAGTAAAAAAACTCACCATTTTCAACTCAGGGAATTAAGGGCATTAAGGAATAGGAGTGTTAAGATAATGGAAGATGAGACCATTTGAACCTTTTGCTGCCACACCTGGTACCGCTTACACTGTGATCAAAGGACTAAATTTGAACCTAGACCTGGCTGCAAATTCCTGGAAAATATAGAGGAAATGGAAGCATGATGACCTGAAGTTAGGGAAAGAGAGTGAGAAGACAGACCTACGGATTAAAGGGCTTGTTTGTTTTAATTCACTGCAGTGAGCAGCGATATAATTCAATGTCATGACAGTGATGGCTCAGATGTAGTTCAGTAACAGAAGTCTGCCATAGATTGTACAATGACACATGCACACATAAGCACTTCTCTCTCTCTCTCTCTCTCTCCTCTCTCTCTCTCTCTCTCTCTCTCTCTCTCTCTCTCTCTCTCTCTCTCTCTCTCTCATATACACACATGCATTTTCACATACAGTCATACACACATAATCAGAGTAGGGAGTAGGTGGGTGACTGTTTGTAGAGACCAAAAAATCAAGTATATAAATTAATTAACCCTGGATAGAATAAATGGAAAATTCCCCAGGGGTTGCTGGCAATGTTTTATTCTTGACCTGTGTGGTTCTGGTCATCATACCCCACCCCATGCCACCGCCGCCAAATTTACTGGGATTTGAGGAGGATGCTCAGTAGACAAAGCGCTTGCTGCACAAGCATAAAGAGATAATTTAATATCCCCCCACACACACACAAAAATTCTGTTAAAAAAAAAAGCTGGGCATGGTGGCATGCACTTAGAACCCCAGCACTAGAGAGGGGACAGTCACCCTAGGCTACTCAGTGAGTTCCAGGGAGAAGATTAGGTCTCAAAATCCAAGATAGATGGCTTCTGGGTCATGGCAGGTTAGATTATGCTCTGCCTCCCGCCCCCCCACAGATAAATCTACACCCAACACAAAAAGGGACACGTGTGTGTAAGCCCCTCCCCCATACACAATCAGAGCCATGATAGTTTTTTTATTTAGACTGGCTTTCACTATGCATATTTTATTGTATTATAAAATAATCTCTTAAATATTGGATCTACTCATTGATCTGTTTTTCGGGTGGAAAGAATCAACAGAGATAAATTATGTATGCAAATGTCACAATCAAATATGTTACTTTGAATGCTAATTTCTAAAAATAATTTAAAAATAGGAAATTTAAAATGAAGTAGGAGAAGAGGACAATTTCCCAAGGGAAGAAAGAAAGGTTTTGTCACAGTCAGATGTGATATGTATCACATGGTTTATTAAGGAAGATGTGATGTGCCTGGCAGGAGAACACTCTGAAAGTTCGCTCTATACCCATTGCATGGGTGCTACCCTGAGGTACAGGACGATAACTGTTACTTGTAGACTTTGATAAGAAGAACTCTTGGAGGAGGTAAGGATTTGAAGCCTATGCCATTATCCTTCACTTACGATACTTTATATAGTTTATATGTATATATAACCTAGGTTATATAAACTATTTTAAACACATTTATTGTATCTATAAAGAACTCTTCATAAAGAAAGCATAAACTGCAAAATGAGAAGAATAATACTCCTAAAATTGGCCTATGATGAAACTTTCCCATGTTCATAGCGCAGCAAGGCACACATACATCCAAGATGTTAAAATGTCAAAGGTAAAATTTCCTGGTCAATGATCCATGATTAGTGAATTTATCTCAAGATCTACACGCAAGGCGCTTTATAAAAAGACTTTCCAGGAAGGCAGAATACAATGTGAGAACTGCAATAATTAAACAGTACAAGAAAAAAAAAATACTGGGCTTTTTAAGGTGATGGCTATTAGCTGCTAGTAAGTACTAAGCCCCTGGGGTGGAAGAGAACTCACTGTAAAACGGGAGATTCCTAGAAGAATCACTATTGTTTAATGAGAGGGTAAACAGAGACAATTAGAATTAAATAGCAGGCAAGATTCCATCTATCAATTTGCTTCCAGGTAGGCAACCAGAAGCTTCAGCAGTGTGAAAGGCAAGGTCTAATCTACTCTCCCTTCTTTTTTGAGACCACAGACTCAAAAGCAAAGGCACCGACAGTTTTCAAAGAAAAAAGAAATGTATCTCACGGACAAGACCAGGACCATCCACGGTTTTTATCTGCCACAAGCCTCAAACTGTCCTAGCAAGTCTCACTATGGTGAAAGCCAACGTCCAGTAGGACGTCTCTCCTTTCACTCTTCTTCAAGGATCGTTTATAGGCAGTTACGAGAAAGAGCAAGAGGACTCGGCGGTTCCAGAGGCAAGTTAGTTTAAGTCAGAAAATGAGAAACAGACTAACTATAAAAGTCAAGCCTTGAGGTTTGGAGAATTACACCGCACAGCACTCCCATTTCCTCAGAATCTTTTAACTGCTACCTACTAGATCCAAAATCATTCGTCTTCTTTAATCTGTGCCTCCCGCAGATTTTCCGATTGGCCTGCACTGTCCAGTCTGAGTCCTTTATTGCCTGATGTCAGTACTGCCAACAGCAGCTGTTGCTACTGCCAACTCTGTCCATGTTCGTGCTCCAGCCTTGCCATTTATTTTATTTACCGTCCCTCCTCACAGTGACCCTTCAGTAAGGTCTTTCTTATACTGCTGCCCTGCTTCATACAACTAGATGTTTATTTTTCTGTCTTCCAACGCTGCAGAAACAGCCACCACCCACCGATCTCCACTTCCATGGGTCTGTGTGTGCTGACTTCTTGGTCTTGCCAAAGTTTCTGTATCAGTCAAACATCTATCTTTGCTGGGTACTTGCCTCTCTGAAATGATCGCTGATGCTATCTGTCTCTTCTCTCCTGAAATCATCTCTTGAGGCTAAAAGGCCCTAGTTAAAAATGCAGCCTTAAATGTAGATGCTTTCCAGGAGTGTGAGCAGCCTGGACTGTGCTTGGATCGTTCACCAACTATGCTTTCAGTTCATCCTCCAGCAGCTTGTTCGGTCTCAGCAGTCAGCAGTCCCACGGTCAAAGGGCTCAGATTTCAAATCAGCTTATATGACCAAACACATAGCTTCAAACTTAAGACCAGATTATTGCACTTCAGGGATATATAAATATAAAATTGTATATTGCTTATATTAACCCTTAAAAGCTGAAATTCTATGAACCCCATTTCATCTTCCACAAACTTCCTGAAGCATGCGAGCTGTCCCTTCAACCATACTGACATCAGTTGTTCAAATTTACTTCCTGTCTTGATAACTATATACTATCTTTGTTATTCTAGAATTTCAGACCTGCTGAAGACTCTCACAAAGCCAATTATATACAGATATCAAAAGTTTGAAAGTCCTCACATCTGAACAGTTTACAAAATATTACATTTCTCTCCATCTTTTCAGCTTTTGATGGCATCGACGCAACGTGAACATGAATTAACATGTCTCATTGGGTTAGCTTTGAAAACCATCCTTCATTATTTTTCGATAAATTTTTTTAATAAAAACTATCACCATAATAATAAAAAATATCACCATAGAACCTTCATCTAGCGATGGATGGAGATAGAGACAGAGACCCACACTGGAGCACCGGATTAAGCTCCCAAGGTTCTAACGAGGAGCAGAAGGAGGGAGAACATGAACAAGGAAGTCAGGACCATGTGGGGTGCACCCAACCACTGAGACAGTGGGGCCAATCTATTGGGAGCTCACCAAGGCCAGCTGGACTGCGACTGAAAAAGCATTGGATAAAGCCGGACTCTCCGAACATGGCGGACAATGAGAGCTGACAAGAGGCCAAGGAGAATGGCACGGGGTTTTAATCCTACTTCATGTTCTGGCTTTGTGGGAGTCTAGACAGTCTGGATGGTCACCTTCCTAGACCTGGATGGAGGTGGGAGGACCTTGGACTTTCCACAGGGCAGGGAACCCTGACTGCTCTTGGGACTGGAGAGGGAGGAGAAAAGGAGTGGGAGAGGGGGAGAGGGGCGGGAGGAGGGGGAGGGAAATGGGAGGCGAGGAGGAAGTGGGAAAATTTTTTTTCAATTAAAAAAAAAAAACTATCCTATCAAGATATAAGTTTCTTCAGGAAACTTTTATAGAACCTATCATGAACAGTAAAATCCCTAGAAATGGAGTGTGCTTAGAATTCCAGCTTCTCCCATGGACAGTGGAGACAAGCCTCGATGTGGGAGCTTTGGAGACGGCTGGAGGCAATGTGACATGGGAAACAGGGCCAGGAGATATTTGGCCAGGTGAAGATTTTGCACTTTAAGCCCCGCATTTTCCAAAACTCGTGGTTCACATCTTCATTCACATACAGACAACCGTGGGCCGTCGCGGGACGCAGTTGTGGCAGCAGAGCAAACAGAATGTCACGTGATCGGAAGTTTCAGATCCACCACGTTTATGGACTCACAGCTGGAATCAGCTGGGACCGGAGGAGGTCAGCCTCTCTCCAGTTGTTTGTCAGAGCAATTTGCATCTCATTTTCCTAATTTCACTCTCCAATTACTACTCTCAAGCCATTGCCTAAATTATCTGTTGCTCCATAAGGGATGACATTTCCTTTGGCTGAGAAACTCCCTGCCTCACACTACATTAGCAGCACTGTGCCTTACCAAGGGCAGAGTGGTGGCCGACTCTCTGGTTTTGGCAGGCCCGCTGAAGAGGCACCAGGCCAGTGCTAGGGGCGATTACTGACAGACTGGCCCAATTGCCATGGCTCTGCCTGCAGACTGCGCCCGACTATCCCTAGCACACTACAGCCTTACTGCAACTCCCCGAAACAAATGGTGCCACCAAACCTACCCGCACATTTGGCTCCATTCAATAAATCCAATGTTGAATTTCCCTGCCCAGTCCAATGATGCATGGCCGCCAAGCTCTGTGATGATGGATGGAGTCATTAGCATCTTAGGTTTTACACACAACCTGAAGCCAAAGCATATGGTCGGACAGATGTTCCAGCAAGGGGCTCTATTGGAGCTGCCATGTAGCTGTCCACTTACACTGGACCTTCGTGGAAGAATACTCATCTATTCATCACAGTATGACCCATTTCAGGCTTCCTCCATCCCTAGATTATAAGACATCCTCAGAACCCCCAAAGCAGCCTTCCTTTATATTTTAGTGAGACTCATGATCACAAACTACCTTGGAACTTAAACAAATCGTTTTAGGTGGACAGGATTTACAAAGATTCCCACAATGCGTCGGGGCTGTTGTCGTCTCTATAATGATCAGTACCGCCAGTAAGTGGGACGCTCCAAAATCAAGTGTGGCTTATTAATTCGTCCCCCAGTTTATTTTGTTTAGTTAAAATCTGTATACAGAGAATTTGACAGGGGTAGGTTTTGGATTACAGGTGCATACTCATTAATACAACGTTCTAGCTAAGTTCTGTGATGTCCATGGTACCCCAAAAATGGCTCAGTCCAGTCCAGTCCTCATCTCCTCCACGAGACCAGGATACAGGGCTAGGAAATAGCTCAGCAGTTAAGGGCAATTGTTGCCTTTACAAAGAACCTGAATTTGGTTCTCAGGACCAAGAATGCAGTTCACAACCATGGGTTACTAGAGTTTTATGGGGCTCAATGCACTCTTCCGACCTCCACTGACACTAGGTATAAACATAGTGTACATACCTGTATACAAGAAGGATAGTCAAAATAAATAAACGTAAAAATATGAAGAAAGCCACTATTTTGATTACTCATTTTCTGTGTTCTAAAAGTTAGTTGCTTGTAAAAATAAATGGTTTCTTAAATTAACTTTCATTGTAAGAACAAGCAAATGAGGTAATATGCACTGAATTATTTTCCATCTCTCTCTTATTTAAAATACACAATACTGAGATTTATGTGTGCACTGTGATATGCACCAATAGTTCATTGTTTATTGTTAAGCACTAAAGCAAATCCTATTGCTTAAATGGAAACCAAGCTGTTCATACATTCTAATGCTAAGGCTCCTTTAAAATTTTAAGGTATTAATTATGGTGAATAAATATGTTACAGACACATCTGAATATCTCTAGAGTCGGTTTGTAAAGACACTAATGCAACCTGTCAGTCATTTGCTTATAAATTTACTGTTGAACTCTTTGGAGAAAAGTGACAGGTATGGACTTTAACCTTCGAGTGCCTTTGCCTTCACTTACTGAGTAACTGAGACTGCACGTGTGGGCCACCATGCTCGGCTGATGTAACGCTGGGGGACTGCACCCGGTTGCTTCATGTATTCTAGGCAAGCAGACTACTAACGGAGTTACATAAACCCCAGTCCTATTCACTTGTGATCAGGTGCATTATCGCTATTCATATAAAAAAAGATAGCATAAAAAAGGAACATGAACAATATTAACCTATAAAATATATAACCTCATATTAACTTCCTGTATGAACGTTATTGTCCTGTCTCAGGAATATAGGCAGATATTTTAAAATTATTATTATATTTAAAAAATTATTTCAGCATATATGTAAAATTCTACTGGTGTTCTTAATTCTTGTAACCCGAGTTTTACCATAAGCCTTAACATGTGGACTACAAAATTTCTAGAATTAGAGTTCCTTAGAAATAAAACAAAAACCTAAAAAAAAAAAACAAACAAACAAACATATTTACAAGCAAAAAAATTAATTTTGTTAATTTGGCAAAACTGTTCAGCATTTAAGCCTACAGCACATAAGACTTCACTGGGCTTCATGAAAGGAGAGGAAGGTGCCCTGCACCGGACTAAATAAAGGCTTTATCCTGTCTCTTTTATTATATCTAAAAATGTGTTTTATACCATATGACAATACACATAACACAAGTTTTAAAAACTATCTCCCAGAAAGCCTCAGGATTTCACTACGGGGCTAGCCTATAAACTGCCAAACCATTTCAGAAAGTGTTTCAGCACACTGCACTATGGACAGTGAGATTACTCACGGGGGACAAGGAGGTCACTTGGAGCTGCACATTTTGTAATAGTACTCCATATACCTAGAGAAGAACGTCTTCAAACACCAGTAGGTAAATCCATGGACTCATGCTCCCCTAAGCTCCTACAGCCACCATGACAGAAACAGAGAGATGTCCTGGGTTTGCTTAGAGTCTCTAAATGCTTGCTCTCCCGTTCACCTCTCAACTTACCTAACAGGCATGTCACTAGAGAAAATAAAAATTTAAGAAGTAAATATCACAACGCAGAAACTACAAGCAAAGAGAGACTGCATGCCTCAGATGTTCTTGTGTTCTGGAAACCTGGAAACGACTCTTACAATCAGGAATCACACTAGGCACTCTCTAGGGAGGAGTGTAGCATGTCGCTTTTCTGTTAAAATGGAGTACCGGAGGCTGCCGAACCTTAGGGTACTTTAGTCCATAAGGAGACATTTTGCTGACTGAATTAAAACGATGTGACCTGAACTGGGTGGAGGACCTGGGAGGCTGGCTGCCACTTATTATTCCACCCAACTCCATGGTACGGCACACTGCCACCTACGCTAGAAGAGAATGTGGTAACCTTTACTGAGCTGATGCAGGTACATTCATTCTTGGTACTCTGTGTAGACATTTTCAGCACTTGTTCATACAATGAAAGTTCATTGAAGAGACCATTTCTTTTCATATAAATCTAACAGCATAAAATTTTTACATTATTCCATCACAAAAAGAAGGTTATCAAAGGCCACATTTCAGATCATCACAAATAATAGAAAGACCAAATTTAATGTTTCAGAGCTGCGAAGGATTTTAGTCTCCACCAAACATCTCCTCTTATAGATAAGGAAACATAGGTCCAGCCAGGCCACTGAAATCTAAGCTCATCACAAGGAACTAGGTTAGAAGGGGTAGAAATGAGGTTAGAATTCATCCCTGGTCTTCTGCAGTACAGTATGTTATTCTCTACCCTAAATAAAAATAACCTAACATCTGTTCATATGACTAAGTGTGTATGGTTTCACCATGGAATCACAAATCTTCCTGTTGACTTTTTTTTTTTTTAACTACTTTTGGCAAAAGATAAATAGCTTTTGAAGTACTAAGCAATATTTGATAGGCTCGTGTATACATAAGGACCAGTTAGTCTTGAGTGGTTAACAGTTACATAGAACCACTACAAAAATGTTTTATTTAAGGAGCTTAAATAATTTTTGTTCTTCCAGAGAAGCTGGGTTCAATTTCCAGCACCCACAGAACAGCTAACAACTATCTGTAACTCCAGTACCAGGAAATGTGGTGTTCATGTCAGGCCTTTTTGGGAACCGCATACGCATGTGGTTCACAGAAATACACAAAGTCAAAACAAGCCTTGCTGATGGCACACACCTTTAATACCAGCACTTGGGAAGCATAGGAAGGCAAATTTCTGTGAGTTTGAGCCAGCCTGGTCTACATAGATAGTTATAGGCCAGGCAAGACTATATAATGAGACCATGTCTAAGAAAATTACAAAAGTGAAACACCCATACAATAACTATTCAATTAAAAAAATGTTTTCTAGCTGGGCGGTGGTGGCGCATGCCTTTAATCCCAGCACTCGGGAGGCAGAGGCAGGTGGATCTCTGTGAGTTCGAGGCCAGCCTGGTCTACAGAGCTAGTTCCAGGACAGGAACCAAAAGCTATGGAGAAACATTGTCTCAAAAATCCAAAAAAAAAAAAAAAAAATGTTTTCTTTAAAAGCATCACTACACTATGTAAATTATATATTTTTTGAGGGTAAAGAATAAATTGAGAGAACAACATTAAGTTAGGTTGTGTGGCATTACTGAAAAAAAAAAGTAGAATTGCTTTTTGGTCAGTAAGGTGAACTTGCATACTGCTGGAGATCCATGCAATGTCAATGTCAAAGTTGGAAATAAAGACACAAAATCACTTTCCGTGGCCATTGCAGAGTCCAAAGAGGGGACGAGTAAATAGAACAGAGGAAAACTTCCAACTAGCTTTTTCTATCATTACTGCTTTAAAAAAATGGCAGAAGAAAAATTTCAAGAAACCATAAAAAAATGAGCCAATCCACAGAGAGGAAGCAACAAAAAATGTGCAGAATTTTGACTACAGACTACTCGGACCAGCACGGTCCAGAAAGGCTTTGTTGCCGCAAGGCAGCTGGTGTCTGTGGATACAAAACCCTTTTTATTTCTATGTCACATTAAATCCTGGAGCATAAAACCAGTGGCAGACTGCAGAGCCATTTCTGGTTCCCCAAGAACACACTATTGGTCTTGCAGCTTACACCAAATATCAACCAATGTTCCCATTGTAATGGAAAATAAAAAAGATGCAGTATGATTAGAAAATACGTCTGAAATCCTTTTCTAAACTACTTACTTTGGCAGACAGAAAGATCTAAGAAAATGGCCTTCACATTTAGTCCATAAGACAGATTGTACATTATACAATATGCTTCCTGGGATAAAGTATCCTAGTTCCCAATATCTGTGGATAGGAAGAATCGGCATCATGAGAAAAAAGGAGGAAGCCATTTTTTCCTTTTTTAAATCTGGGCTAAAAAGAAGGTATTATAATAACTGCAAATCAAATAAATTACAAAAGTAGTGAAATGTGGGTTGATGTAACATGATATACATCTACAGTAACACCTAATTGGACTGATACAGGAATCAGGTGATATCTGAACACCTAGCATAATCCTAGACATTATACTATATCTGCTTTTAATGATGATGCACTATAACCATCATCCCTAAATAGCTGGAAGCTAGTAAGTAGCCTTCATACTAATTTCACTATTCTGAAGATAATAGTAAACTAAATCTCCATATCTGTGTTCACAAAACTCATTTAACTTTCAGTGTTTTTTGTCCTTAAGAAATCTGCTGGCATTGAGAGGAATTGAAAATTCTACATGAGTCAAATCCCTTTCTTTCCTGTGATGTATATATGTATATATATATGTGTGTGTATATAACAGATGAGAAGTTAGTAAAGGTCTTGTCTCATGGGCCTTAGAAGCTGTGTGTGGATCACCTGAAACAACAGAGAGGTGACTGTGGCAGCCTCATGTCTCAAGTACTAGCCCTGAAGTGGAAAAAACAGGGACACGCCTGCGGCTCACCAGTCAGTCAGTTTAGCCTAATGAGAAAAGCCCAGGTTCAGTGGGAGACCTTGTTTCTAAATAATGCAGAAAGCAATTAAAGAAGATATACAATGTCCCCCTCTAGCTTCCAAACACATATACGCCTTTACTTATTCATCTACACACACCTATTTGGACACACACATACACAAAGGGTTGCCTTTGTCACACACCTCCCAACACGCCCCCTCCTAGCACCTAAGAGTGACAGCAAGACTTTCAGTACTTTCGCTGAATGCAAAACGTTTCATGCTCTCCAGATCTTTCTGATTCTTTTGAAGCATCATGGCATCGCAAACATGCATGTCAATCACAGTCAATCCAATAAGCATATATTAAGGGTTTAACATGTACAAGGCAAATATCCAAATGTCAGATCTGCAATCAACTCTTATACAGAAAGTTCTGAGAGAGAGAGAGAGAGAGAGAGAGAGAGAGAGAGAGAGAGAGAGAGAGAGAGAGAGAGAGAGGAGAGAGAGAGAAAGTACTTCCATTGTTACCTTTACAAGTTCCCTCTTGAAATGCTTACAATAAGTTTCTTAAACTAAGAGTGGTGTCTGGCAGTCCCTATGTGACTGCTGTCTTCTTAGTTTGCTTTTCAAAAAACATTTATTATAAAAATTTAGTTTACTTCTTTTTCCATGTATTGGAAAGTCTAAGAATTAGTAGGTGTGACTAGACATCAATACCAATATCAATTAATTTTACACCCTCACGTGTTTTGTTAGATTACTTAAAAGTGAAGTGTGTGTTATGACTCTCCAGAAAGCCAAGTAAATCTAATTTATTCAAACAGCTTTCCCACATGCATGGGGGGCAGAGAGGAGAGAGGAGAGGGAGACTATGTATGACAACCACAAACAACACAATGATGGTTTTTACCCAAGTAAAGCCTTCAGCTCAGCAGCTAATGGTGTCTTACCTGCAGCCATAACTTGTTATGCACAGCATCTCTCCCTGTAGCAATGCACTGAAATGTAGCATTCTGCCCTGCGTTGACCTCCACATCACCCAGACGAAGGAAATGAGGAGATTTATCTGTGAAAACAGAGGGAAAAATACATTTCGTTCACAAGAAAAAAAAATACATCATGCAACTTTTTCACAAGACAACGTTGTTGTTATTATTATGCCCACATATGTCTAGCATTAATATTCAAAGGAACTTCACCTTCCTGTCCTCTAGAGCACACCGTTTCTTCTCTTACTCTGCCTTCTGAATGCCGCACAAGCATATCAGCTCGTCTTTCATAGAGACTGAAGACTCAAGGCTCACTGCTAATAGTTGCTCTAGCATGGGTTAGTGATAATATAAGTTGTGTTCAAGGAAGCCAAAGAGATTAAACAGGTAGCTATCAGTCTATGACAACCAGAATGGAGGCATATCAAGACCCTAACATTCTGATAGCTATGTGGTCTCATAACTATTTCCCCACAATTTAACCAACTGGATAACTATTCCTTCAGTTTTTCAAACTTAAAGAGTTGGATATCAGACAAGGAAACATTTTTGATTATTAAAAACATAATATCTCCTTTCTGCTTGCTTACAGCCATTGGAAAGTTACGGAAAAGAAGCACCAGACAAACAGCAGTAGCGTCTGTACCATGGAGCATTCTCATGGGTGATTTGACTATGAAATCTGTACTCACTATGAAGTTCCTTTTAAATCGGAAGCCCAATCTATTTTTGCCATTGAAGGAAAAAATACACAGCCAAAGCTAAGCCTCGGTGAAGTTACACAATAATATTACAGGTCCTGAAGAACCACACCCCATAGCCAATGCCGTTGCTGTGCCCAACTCATAATCATCAATTTCTTTATTCTCCAAAACCTTTATTTGGTACCTGACATTTAAGATGTAGACATAGAAAACAGACAAAAATACAATACAGTCATACTGTGAAGTAAGTGAGTTTAGTAAGCCCACTTGAACTGGAAGAGGAATCATACTGTTACCGTTCTGAGCATCTAACACATAGGATAAATGATTTGATCTTTGGAACCTCTGTCTCTGGGACTTCAGCTGGAGCTCAAGGGGAGGAAAAAAAAACCTCACAATTGAGCAAGAACAACTTGAACCAAAACGAACTCCACCCCAGCAGTACCACAACACTGACCAGTAATGCAAATCCACGGGTCCCTGTCTCGGCATGACTACCAGGAGATAAGAGCCAAAATCTGTGTTCTTTGCTGTTAACGTGATACAATCACGAAGCAGGGGCACAAGCCTTGCCCTTGATATGTTGACCTCATAAATTATGCTTACAGTGCATCAGTGATGCCTCACCATGGAGGGCTATGGAGCACAAAAAGCCTCTTACACAGGACCTGTCATATTTTGACATATCAAGAAGAAAGTCTGAACTGTTGTCTGTAACTTCTTCCTGGCCCTCCTTACAGCTTGCAATAACTGTTCTGGGGAATGTGATTCAGCACAAATTGAAGTATGAAGTCTGAAAAACTGCCAGCACTTATCAAGGGTCTCACAAAAGAGTGTCAGCAAACCAAGATTTGCTTTAACACTTTATTTATTTAATGCTGATTAACTCATATATTTAGGGTAATAATTAAAAGTAGACCCAAGTTTGGAAGAAGGTGAGTGGATTCATTATTTTCACTTCCCGCAGTATAAAATTAACAGATCAGATACTTTAGACAGCTTTTTATTTCCTCTGTTATTGAACTAGGATTTGTTACTTGCTTCTGTTTTCCTAGAGAATGGCAAGATACCCCATAGGTTTAGAATGTCCTTGTATAATTGCGTTTGCACTTACATTTTGTTGTCACTAATTAAAAACAAATAAAAGAATTCTATCATACATGTAGTTACATGTTGGGAGAAAACTTGATTTGAAAATACTAGTAAACACTTCAGTGTTTTTCCATGAAGCCTGAGAGTAACAATAAAACGAACAACAATGACCAGTCAATAAACAATCAACAGTCCCTGCCAATCCAAGGCGTGTGTTGAAAGAACACAGAAAAATACAACTCTTAATCAAAACCTACCGCAAGGATAACTCAGGACTTGGATGTCATCAATGGCAATATAACCGCTTCTCCCTCCTGAGACTTCAGCCTCAAATATTACCTGTCAGGAAGAAATGGAAAACATTTACTAGAGTCACTTTTAAACAATGTCCACAGTAGACGATAGCTATAACACCCTAACAGGAAACTTGATTTTTCTTCACTAGAAACTTTTAACGGTATCTCTTATATACTTTGATTTCTTTCTTTTTCTCTTTCTTTTAGAAGGAAAGAGGGTTGAGACGGGGTTTCTCTGTGTAGGTTTGGCTATCCTAGAATTAGCTCTGTCGATTAGGCTGGTCTCTAACTCAGAAAATACCTCCTGTCTCTGTCTCCTAAGTGCTGGGATTAAAGACGTGCACCATCATGATCCAGTTGGTATTTTGATTTCTTAAACCTTCTGCATATAACCAAAGTCAAGTTTGGATAGTAGCTAAACAACTGAGTTCACACAGTTCCAATATGCTTAAGGAGGTACTAAAGAATGTTGCAGCATTTCATGATAACTTACAAGTTATGTCAGGAAGTTAGCTTGCCAACAGTCCCAAATGATCAATTCTCAAGTAAAATAAAATAAAATAAACCAAATACAGTGCCATATCATAGAGTTTCACTGATAAAATTTTATTGATTTATTTTATTTTATATATATGTGTGTGTATGTGTCTACGTATATATGTAACGAAACTACATGAAGTATTGTCTTTTAAATTAATGTGTTGTGATGAAATCCATGTTTATAGTAACAATCTAACATAAAATGAGGATAATCAAAAAAATGGCTAATAGGTGAGAAATAATCCAGAAGGTGCAGACAGTTTTCTAGCAGCCACGTCAGAACTTAAATGAGAATCTAAAGGGAAAAAATAATAGTTATGTTGAAATAGACAAGGCAGAAGATGCTGATAGGTAGGTGTGAAGAAATACAGATCACATCAGGAACCTAGTCAGAAAAGCAATAAAGATCAATATGCAAACTTGAAGAACAAGATCACTACCAAGAGCATTTTACTACTGCAAACCTGATTTTCCTGGGGCACCTGCAAGACAGACTGCAGAGACATAACTGAACATCACTGAGGAAGACTGAGTGAGTCCAAGGGGAAGGAACAGAACTGGAAGGAAGTGAGCTACCAACTGAAGAGTTAAATGGATGGAAAGATGGCAGGGTGAGAAGAAAAAAAAGATGCAAGATACTGGAATGAAAGCCAAGATTGACAAGGGAGCTAGCATATGTAAATTCAATAAGGTAGGACCAAGTCCTGGCTAGAAAGAAAGAGAAGAGCTCAGCAGGTTCAGCCAGGTCAGCCCTGGCACAATTCTGAGTATTGTGCCAAGGAGTTACAATATCAAAACAGGGCAGGTATCTGAGCATCTAATACACACAAACTTGAAAGCAAAGATACTTTCCGGTTACCATCTGCTGCTCTCCAGCTGTTTCTCCTTTGTAGTGGAGATAGCTGTGAATCCTGGAATCACGCTGTAGTTCTGATAATGTAAACATCGCGGATCTCTGATGGAAGCCAGTGACAACCAGGTAGCTTGAAAAGGTTGTATAAAAGCTAAATAACAACTTGCAGATTTGGGAGGTTGGATTTTGAAATATGACTTTAAGAAATACTTTCTAATATACAAGAAAGTCCAGTGAAAATAAAATTTAGAAGCATCTGTTGGTATTAGCCATTGGTAGTACTCTGGTAACCTTGGCCAGATCATTCTAACTGTACCGGAGGAAGAGAAGTGTCTCTGATAAAACCTGGGATGGCATTCATCGAATCCTAACTTTAGAAAAGGTAGTACCGTAAACTACCTTGCATGTGCATGCTTGCTTCTGCTTGACAGGAAGGAAGGTAGATAAATAAGTAGATATATAGACAGGTAGGTAGGTAGATACATACATACATACATATATACATACATACACAAGTAGATAGATCCATAGATAGTTTGGATGTAAGGATAGATAGATAGACAGACAGACAGATAGGCAGGCAGGCAGGCAGGCAGGCAGACAGACAGACAGACAGACAGACAGACAGACAGACAAAAAGATAGAATGCACAGGAGCTAAAGTTTGGAACTCAGAAATATTGATGAGGAGACAGAAAGATTGTAGAAGACATAGGATCAGGGAGTTTGTTGTGAGACTGTGTCCCCTAGAAATGTCAGAAGTTACACCCCACAGATCGTGCCTATGTATGAGCTGAACAAGCACAACAGAAATAGACTCGCCATTGTTGGTGGAGGAAAGACCACGAGGCTTCAACTTGACACAAAGAACTACAGGCAATGAAGGAATGCTGAGGGCAGGAGAAAAGGTCTTCTCCAGGGAAGAGAACACAAATTGGTTGTCCAATTCCAGATAGTCATGTCTTAACATACATATAAGGTAACACTATACAGACTGACTAGATTATATTAAGGAATGTATGTATATACATATGCATGGATCTACAGAAAAACAGTGAAAAAGACACCAAGAATTTGAAAGAGAACAAAGTTTGAGCAAAGTAAGCAAAATTTGAAAGGATGGGCATAATGAGAGGTTTTAGAAAAAGAAAGAGGAGGGATAAATGATGTGATTAGATTACTATCTCAAGTAAACAATCAAAAAATTATTCCTGCAATCACATAGGGGAGCTGTATAATTTTCCACAACTTTATTTTGAAAAAGAGTTAAGAACAGAGATGGATGAAGCAAGATGCGCCAGGACACCCAGCCTTCAGGGGACTTCAGTTACAGTTATCAAATAACGTCCTGATGGGAGTAGGCAACAGGTCCGGAGGATGTCACTTAAAGTGAATTTAGGCTTTAGTTTCAGTTGAAAGTCTAAACTTTTAAATACACTTGAACTGTTCTTTAAAAATCACTGTCATTTGAACTAGCAGCACACCAAAGAGAGATTAAGGGACAGAATGGAAGTTTTTTTTTTTTTTCAGAATGGAAGATTTTAACATTAATCCCATCCCACTCTTTCTCCATATTCCTACATCTGCCAGAAGTCAATAAAAATGGGGGGAAAACAGGTGAGAACATGTGGTTCCTCTTTATTCCAGCCACTCCCATCACAGTCTCCTGATCACTCTTTTCTATTCGCACTTTGTCCTTTGCGTCCACAGATGTTACTGGAACAGGTGAAATTGGAAAGAAAACCATGTCTTCTAAGAGGAAAAAAAGCTTTAGGAGAGAAAGATGGCGGATTTGTTAATGCGAAAGTGGAGAGGAAGGTAGAAGGTAAACTCAAAATATCAATTTTAACACCACCACTTGCTAAAGACCTGAACCGTGGTTTGGTGCAAACCAGAGAACAGCATGGAAAGACAAAGACTTCAGTAACATTTAACTTAGGTGCTGATGAGAGAGAACATTTTCTTCAGGATGAAAAGGCTACACTAGACTCCACCTCTCCTAGTTCTCAACTCTTCAGGAAATCACAGAAATCAGAGACTCCCAGGCCCAGAAGATGCACACTCTAAGTATATAATATAGCCTTCAGGATCCAGTTTTCATAGCAGTGTATGGAAAATGCTACTGGTGTGACTGTCATTGCAGCATCTATATGTGACAGACCCCGGGAGAACGAGTTACATGGGCTTGAATAATGCTCCAAGGGAAGGAAGTATCCAAGGAAAAAGTCATCATGTTTTTCAAACACGTTTTAATAAATAAAGCACTGGCCGCTGAACAGCTGAGGGCTGTGGCTATTTCAGTTTGTTCTGGTCGCAACAGACTCAAGGATTCAAACTTCTTGACATATCCTGGTGCTACTTTAGAGTTCTCTAACTTCCCTCGCTCCCCATAAATGTGAGTTTAAACAACATTACTACACCCTTGGGGAAAACTTATTTGTTCATTTAAATTGAGGTTTATTCAGGACAATAAATTTAGGCCCGGATTCAAAAGGAGGCAAAATGATTGGCTCTTCATTAAAGCGGGGGGGAGGGGGGGTTCCTTTC
Source organism: Chionomys nivalis (assembly GCF_950005125.1). Classification (NCBI taxonomy): domain Eukaryota; kingdom Metazoa; phylum Chordata; class Mammalia; order Rodentia; family Cricetidae; genus Chionomys; species Chionomys nivalis. Next base: position 39,054,187 of record NC_080087.1, on the reverse strand, counting down.
TAGTGACCTCATTTTCCCTGCTAAATGCTGTCTCTGCCTCATTAACAGAAGCTTGGGGAGATTTCTGAGCTCGGATTTCTTTACTGCTAACGTTGGACTCAGCGCTATCACTTCACGGAGCCGTCACCTTGCGAGGCTCTTCTGTCCAGTCAGGGGAAACGAATCCCAGCAGTTTAATTACGCAGCTTGCTGGGGCTAATCTTCAGGTCAGAGCTGATGCTGAGTGTCAAGTGCTTGACCTGGGCTTCCCGGAAGGAGAGCAGAAGAAGCCATGCCAGCTGTCAATTTTAACCTGTCCGTGGAGGCACCCTGGGGACAGGGCGCAAGGGTTCTGCCTTTGGTGCTGTTTCTACTCCAGTCCATTACCTGAGATGCGAAAGGTGAGGGTTCTCATCAAATTTCTGCTAATCCAGCAACATTCCCGGATTATTAACTAAACAAATGAAGTTGAATTAAAGTGGAGGAGCAAAAAGCGGTATTCCCTACAGAATGGGGACAATTTTATCCTCTGGCAAATGGAATTGATGTAGAGGAGGAAATATCTCGCGTCTTCGTGTCATGAACACTGAACCTGGGGTCACCAAGCTTGGCTCTCGTTGTGGGTCTGCTGTCCTGGGCCACTCAAGGAATCACGTGAATATGGGGCTATGTAGCATCACCTGGACACCACTGATCTTGCTTACAAAGTAGAATGGATCCCTGTGAAGAGCGAATGATCTAGGTAAAATGATGAATTGAAGAGTGAAATGCCATGCGAGATACTGTTGGTACTAGAAAGATGAGAAAGCTATTCACACTTAATTTTCTTTCACTACATATAGTGGTAAATGCCCAAACTCCCAAGTTAGCTATGTACTAAGTTCATATTCCTTAATTATCACTTCAAATCATATATAAGCTTATATAAATTAACTTACATAGCTTTAGCTCACATAAAATTTAAACTTCAGTTCCCTTCCCTAAAACTGGAACTATTAACATCTACCTCAGAGCTCTGGGAAGGATTAACTCAGATAAAGAATATGAAACAGCACAGTCCCTGGCCCACAGAGACTCCTGGATAAAAAGTGTCATCGCAGACATCATGGGAGAAAAGCACCCATTAAAGACAAATGCTTGGAAATCAAATTTTCTCCTATTCCTGTCTCCTCTCTTCAAAACACAATGTCCACAGTCAATTTCCAAAGAATATAAAATCGTCTGGTATTTCATTCCTATAAACTTTCTTAAATCTATGGTTTTGAGATTTCAAATTTTAAACAATAAACTGTGCTAATTTAAAAGAAATTCATAGTAATTAGACATTTGCCTTCATTTATAAAAGGGGCAGGCTTCCATAATGGCCAAGATTGTCACCTGTAAAGCACACAAAAGTCACCGAGACTGCAGCTCCAACCACAGGCGTGTCCAGCAGAGCACATTTCCTATACCTCTCACCGCAAGTGAGATCTTAAAAGGCATTTTTATCTTGTACCATCTTATTTTTATAACAATTTAAATTATTATCATATTGTTGCCTTTTCTTCCTCATGTAGCTCCAATACATGAATACTTGAACTTTGCTTGTTTTCTTTTTGAGAAATATATAGTCTTGGCAAGTAGCCGAGACTCACCTCAAAGTAGTTATGTGGGCCAGAATGGCCTCGAACTTAGAGTCATTCTGCTTCAGCTTTCCAGGACTGGCATTACTCATGTGGACATGAATATTATCACCCCTCAAGACTTCATGCAAGAACATCTTCCCTCTCCCCCTGCATTTTCTGCCTTGGTGGGATTGAGGAGAGAGTGTGGGAAGGCTGGAGATTGGGAAGAGCTGCAAACATGCACAGATGGAAGAGGAAACTCTGCTTGGGGGGAGGAGAGCTCAACATTGGAAAGAGGGAGAGCTGTGAGAATCAATACTGTTCAAGCACTGGGTAAAGGCAGATTGAATGCACTCTGTTGTCTGCACCACTGAGGCCAGAGGGCAGAAACTAAAGACCTAACTGTGTAGGTGGTAGTACTGAACATGCTGAACCATGGCCAGAAAAACAGAGAAGAGTTTATAACCGTCTAAATCAGTGGTTCTCAACCTATGGATCACGACCCCTTTGCTAGTCAAATGACCATCTGTAGATCAGATATTTACATTATGATTCATAACAGTATCAAAATCACTATTATATAGTAGCAATGAAAATAATTTTATGACTGGGGAATCACAAGACGGGGAACTGTATTAAAGAGTCGCAACACTGGGAAGGCGAGAAACACTGTTTACAGGAAGTCTGAGTGAATAGACAACAATTAAATGAAGAGTCTAAGAACATATGGGATAAATGGAAAATTTTGTTTTATTTCAAGATGAGAAATACTTAAATGCAGTTATATGTTAACTGACATGATCCACCTTGATAGGACATATTTGAGGACACCACGGTGAGGATGGATAGTGGCACAACACTGGATGAGAGCTACACTTTAATTTGATAATTTAATTTTAACTTTAGGATTTATGGGTAAAAGAGAATCTTTAATATGATCTTAATTTTTTCAGTTCTTAAAAAAGGAAGTATAGCTGAAGCTTAGAACGCATGAGATGAAGGAGAAAAGAGGAGACGAGAAAAAAAGCTACAGAAAAGAATACCGCACTCAGGATTTCTAGTGAGATTATAGTGCCAACCAAAACTGATGGTTATAAATAACTCTTGATCAAAATATATCATGTAGTATAATTGTTAGCATCTTTTGTGTGGATTTAGTACCCCCAAAAGTGGGCACAATAAAAATAAACAAAGAATTTATTTAAAGTATTAGATACACATGGAAATCACAATAAAATCAAACTTTAATATAAGTTGATGAGTTGACAAAGGACAGATAGCTCGAAGGCTGAAGCTGCCTAAGAGGAAGCTGGGATAAGTAATCGTGATGACTACAATAGAAGCAGCCGCCCTGTAGTTAAAAGGGGAAGGTGTACGTGGGAGGTCAGGACCAAGGTAAGATGGTTGTAAAATTCATTTAGCAAAAGCTAGCCGGTTCTCAGCCGGCCCTAGCCATCTTCCTGTCTTCACCCCACACAACACTGGAGTTGCAGGTATGTGTGTGGTCATGCAGGGTGTAAGGGTGCTGGAGAGTGAAACTCAGTTCCTAACCTGTTCAGTGGGTACTGTTACCCCCAAAGCCACCTCCCCAATCCATGGAAAAGTAAAGTTTTTAGTGTTCATCTCCTTTGCTAAAATACAAGGTCACTGGGGCAGGGATGGGTCGTGCAGAACCACAAGGACCCTGTTGGCAGAGATGGAAACAGCTTCAATATGCGAGAGAAAGAAACTACTTAGTATCAGTGAATTCTAATTAACTGTTTTGCCTCCCAGGAAAAAAATAGGATTGGGTGCTCAGCTCAGTTTACCTAGCATAAAATTTTGTTGACATAAGAAAAGGATGCTCCCTTGAGAAACCTAGAGATAATTTTACCACACTAAGTTAAAAATCATGAAAACATAATCACTTCCCTTGAATAGTTAAATAACACTGTAAGACATCAATTTATGCTGATAGGTTCCAAAAGATCTTCTACAGAGTATATTAAGTAAAAAGTAGAAATTCTATAATCTAATTTATTTTCAAGTATATTTTTTTTAAAAAAAATGAAAGAAAGAGAGAGAGAGAGAGAGAGAGAGAGAGAGAAAGGAAGGAAGGAAGGAAGGAAGGAAGGAAGGAAGGAAGGAAGGAAGGAAGGAAGGAAGGAAGGAAGGAAGGAAGAAAGAAAGAAATAAATGCAGGAAGGCAGGAAAGAAGGAAGGCAGGGAGGAAGGAAAGAAGGGAGGGAGGGAGGGAGGGAGGGAGGGAGGGAGGGAGGGAGGGAGGGAGGGAGGGAGGGAGGGAGGGAGGGAGGGAAAGGAGGAATTATTAGACTGGGCCATGGTGGTACATTCCTTTCATCTCAGCACTCAGAAGGCAGAAACATGTAGATCGTTGTCAGTTTGAGACCTGCCTGGTTACAAGTTCCAGGACAGCCAGGGCTCTACACAGAGAAACTCTGTCTGGCAAAACCAAAAGGGGAGAAAATAAATATATGTGTGTGTTATGTTATATATATGATGTGAGAAAAAAATCTATTTCCAATAATAGAAAAGAAATTGTGTTAGGCTTGAGGCAAGAACCTTTGTCCACAGAGCAATCTCATCTGCTCTAAAATGTGAATGTTGTGTTTCCCTGGTATGTAAAGATGAGCAAACAAAAAGACAGACGATGCCAATTGTCTAAATGACAATCATCAGCCTCCATCACCCACTGTAGGTGCTGCAGATCCGGGATCAATTTGCTGTTGTCTTTTATCAACTAAAGATTAGCAGAAAGTAACAGGATGCAGGGGGGTGGGGCAAGCTAAGGCGTGGGGGGGGGTTGCCTTCTGGCTCTTGTAACAGTTTTCTTCTAAGAATCCAATAAATAAAAACAGCTCAACAGAAGGCTTGGAGAGTCTCTGAAAGAAATGATTTTAACAATCCATGTCTATTGGTTTAGCCATTGGTTTAGTATCTAAAGGAGATGTGTACCTGAATTGACAATGCCATATAGATCGAATACACAGAAAAGGAAACACTGCTATGTTCCTTGACTGTAAGCTGCTTAAGAGTAATTAAGGGATTCTAATCATATGCCAACTGAATGTGGAAAGCATTTAAGGCATATAATCAAATCCAAATTTATTTTTTAGAGATTAATTAGGTTTACATGCATGAGGTTTGACTGCATGTATGTCTTTGTACCACACGTGTGCCTTGTGGCTGCAGAGACAAGAAGACAGTGGCACATCTCCTGGAATTAGCGTTACAGCCGAGCGGGAGCCAGGATATGCATTATGAACTGTAATGAGTCCTTTGCAAAAGCACCAAGTGCTCTTAACTACTAAGCCATCTCCATTCTTCATCTCAACCTTCTCCCACTTCAGGTTTTAGGCATCCTTCTCACCTCATGACTCCATTCATAAAACATTCAAAATCAGTGATTTTCCTTGAAATGTATTTGAGATGCACTTTTTCTTAGAAAGACTCGTCTATATCATACCTCCCCATCAATATTTAATGGTCTGAAGGAGATGATTAGGGCTCCAGAAAAAATAAAATTAACACTCTATAGAGTGGATATAGGACGTGTCATTTAATAGCAACCAGTGTATGGGTTTTGATATATTTTTGTCTTTATACACAGCACTCTGTAGGCATCCGTCTATCACCTGTTGATCTATGCATCCATCTAGATAATGTAACATAATAATGATTTGAATTTATTGTGGAATGCAAAAGCTATGCACAGAATCACCTAATTTTGTCTAATAAACAATTCAACACTTATTAAAACAATAAAACTCAAAGCACTCGGCTGAGTCCAGGAAACAAGAAGTATGAAGCCTGCTGGAGATGGAAGACCTAATAGAATCTAACTCCAAAGTAGACTGTATAAAGGCAATGCTCAGAGCCGAGTATCTCCAAAGACTCCACATGATAATAAACATGCAAGCCCAATGCATTTCTGGGTTTCAGATTAGCCAGAGAATTGGCTATCGCTGATAGTATCAACAAAGGGTTAAGAAAATCCAAATGAAAGCTTCAACAGTAATCATTTTTAGAGTGTAGGTTCACATTTTTCTAGTCCATGACAGTACTTACTAGTTATTAATTTAACTCTGTGTTCCCCAAATCTTGCACTTTTAAAAACTTGCTGATGGATTCTTAAATTTTAATAGATATCAGCTCAAGTTAATATAGATCAAAAGCACATGATTTCTGAATCACAATGTGATTACCTGTGTTCTAGATGAGCTATTCACCTCTGACAACAACCCTGAGACTTATTTAACAAATGAATAATTTTCATAAAAATTCAAGTCTTTGGATTCTATGCATAGTCAGTCTCCTTACTGTAAACACACCTTTGAGGAAACAGCATCTACTGCCTTCTGCCAAAGGTTTTATATCAGACCCTGAATATAACAAAGATAATTGTGTATATCTATCAGGTTTATAAAGACCACACACACACACACACGCAAGCACGCACGCACACATGCAAGCGTACACATGCTAGTGAAACAGAGACAAATGCCCAGCAACTTGAAATACCAGAGCCTGAACTCTGATGAACTGACTTCCATTCAAATGTTAGTGCTTACTTCATGGGACCACTGGGAGGACTGAAAGAAATCGTATACATTTTACAAGGCATTTGCCCTTTCCTTTCAATTCCTTCCCTGAAGACGGATTCATAAGAAGTACATGAAGGAGGCAATAGGATGGAGAAGCTGAGCAACAACTCCTCCTGCATCACAAACATCACTTCTAAACACCCACATCTCAATCATTGCATCTTCTTCCAGGATCCCTTTCTCACTTCAACTCAAGGCCTAAGGATGGTGATGCTGCCTGGTTAGAGACCACTGAGCAAACAGTACTGGGGCTCCCGTCTCTTCAGAGGCTTTTCTAGCTGCACTAGGCAAACAGACAGGCAGAGCAAAACAGTGTATTCCAAATGCCTTCAAAAGATGCGCTCAGAAAGCAACTAAAAATCCAGCCTTTAATTTCAGCACTTTCGAGGCACAGGAAGGATAATTTCCATGAGTTCCATGCCAGCATTGTCTACATAGTGAGTTTCAGGTCTGCCTTGTCGACACAGTGAGTTCCAGGCCAGCCAGGATGATATACTAAGAACCTCTCTCTAAATCAAAACAATTGACAACAATAAAAAGAAAGCAGTGACCACTATGACAAAACAAGATACATTCAGAAGTGAACAGGAAATGAGGTGCACCATCCAGATTGTATCCTAATTTATGTTCATTGGAGTTTAGCAACAAGGAGAAAACAAAAATGGTAACTAGCAGAAGAGAATTAAACCAAAGTATACTGCCTCCCATCCCAAAATTTGCAGAAATAATTCAACAGCGAAACACACCACACAAACCCACCCAAAAAGAGTTTTTATTCTATGAATCTGCCCTTGGATACATAAACAAGCAATAAACAAGCAACTTTCACCATAAAAGATTTTCTATAAAAATAAAAGTGGGAAGTAATGGGTAGGAGAAAATTCATCAGCAAAATGTTATTTCTGTATCTTTACTATCATGGGCTCCCCATCAGGGCTATATTTTATAGGTGCTTGTCTGAGCCGAAAATAAAAGATGACTAGTTAAGGTTCCTATTTCTATCGCCATGACACTGAATTACAGGGCTATTTCCCCTCACTTCCAGAGACGCGCCATTTGTCTTCCTACAATCCACAAGCAGAACCTTTTAAATTTTAGCACCAACGGTCCAATCTTACACACAGCCGAAGTCCATCACTGCCCTTGCACATCTATATTTGCAAAAAAAAAAAAAAAAAATGTGCTCCTCTTCCACAGGGAGCCTACTGCCTGCCGAACGTAAGTGATTCCCATGGGCTTTTATTTAGAATCACATGAAGGTCCAGCCTGAGCTATCATCGTAAATATCAGATTTGTGTATGGAAGTCACAGCATTATGTATATATGGAGGAAAAGTAAGCTTTAGGTGAACTAGGTAATTTTCACTATAACCAAACAGGTAACAGAAAACTAAATTTATCCCACTACATTACGGATCCAAGCGTTTTAACAGTTATCTGTTTTACCACAAACAGTTAAGAGCATGATGTGGTGATGCACACCAACACGGGAAAGAAAAAACCAGGAGAATTACCACAAGCCTGAGGATTGCCAGGTCTTTGTAGTGAGACTCTGTCTGAAAAAAAATGTATACACACACGTGTGTAAAAAGAATATCATAGTATAAAATATGATAATGGCTTAATAATTAAATAATATCCATAGTATTTTCAGTCTTACTTAATTAGAATTACTTTAGGGTTCTGGCAGGGACACACTTTTACAAAGTACACAGAATAACCAAATTATTTACTCTTAGTTGAATGTAGGAATAGGAAGATTATGAGTTCTTTCTGTTGCATTCTGAAAGTCAAATTGGCAAGGAAGGTGGTATTTTGAACTACAAGGATTAAATAACAAATATAGTTATATGTGATGTAACTCATGATGTTGGAGTTAAAAGTTAGGAAAAGCACCACTGAAAGTTCAAACCCATGAGCAGCAGCAGACAATCCATTCTACAGCCATTTGCTACAGAGGAAACTACTGGGAAGCTTTGCGGGATTTCATCCTAAGAAATCATGAAGTATAAGTCCCAAGGTACATCTCGCTGACTTTACAAAGATACCACGTAAGATGAATAAAATAAGCCCTCAATAAGTTCATTTATTCCTTTACAAAATATTGAAATAAATATTTGATATACTCATGTGTCATAAATGCGCCAATACAGAATTAAAAGTTTAAAAATCAGGGAGATGGCTCAGCAGTTAAGAACACTGGCTGCTCTTCCAGAGGACCTGGGTATAATTTTCAGCACCCGCATGGGAGCTCACAACTGTCTGTTACTCTAGTTCCCGAGAATCTGAAACCTTCATACACAGTAAAACGCCTGCATACATTAATTAATTTATCAGACAAGACTAAGAATTTTAGAAGCTGGGCATAGTGGCACACGCCTTTAATCCCAGAACTAGGAGCCCAAAGCAGGCAGATCTCTTTGAGTTCAAGGCCAGCCTGGTCTACATTGTTCCAATACTATAGTCAGGGCTGTATCACAAGGCCTTGTCTCAAAAGACAAAAAAGAATCTTGGTAAAATTATGAAGGCAAATAACCTGCTATTATGATTAAATTAACTTCTTCCCTCTATGCTGACATCTTCGGCGTGGAGTAAATTCTGACTCTTAATCTTCGAAATAAATGCATTTTAAAGTAAAAGAAAATGTTGCTGTTTACAGTCTTCGGAGGCACGGAAGTTGAGTCAAGCAAAACAATAAAGGAATAGCACACAAAGCCAGCACTCTTTTTCAAGAATACAATTAGCCTATATGACAACCAATAACTATGAGTTACATATGGTAGAAATATTTAAGAAATTAGAATATTGGAAGAAAAACATGTCTTAGTTCTGTTGGTACAACTACAAAGACCTAAAAAACTATTAAAATGAGGCTGAGTCATGGACCAATTTTGAAAGCCATGTAAAACAAAGGGAGCGGAGCAAAATGGAGTTTTAAACTGACAGAGATAATGTACCCGGTAGGTGGAACATGGGAGGAGAGAAAGCCTTAATTTGATTGGTAGGATTTAAACAGCAGTGAGGGAAAGTCAGAGACACCATAATGAGTAAGTGCCTATGATAATGACACGTGTAAAGAACAGAAACATACCTAACTGCTTTCTGGGACTTCAGAGAGATAGACTGCGTTTAAAAGCATTCTAGTGTGTGGAAATCAAATGCTTTTCCCAGGGCCTTCAGGAGATATTTAATGTACTACACTGTTACACTAATACTGCATACAGACAAGTAGCAATAAATCATATAGATGCTGAAGGTAGAAAATCACTGCAGGAAAACAGGTCAAATGCTCTCAAGGTGTTGTTCTGATCTGCAGGCAACAGGACAGGTGGGGTGGCTTAGGAATGCTGCAAGGGATGCCCAGTGGTGGGAAGTGATGCCCAGTGGTGGGCTTGCTTGTCACTCTTCCAGCAATGACTACACAGGCAAAACAGAACCCATCTAGATGGCCCAGGCAGTCAGATGAGAAAAAATTGGGGCAATCTTAGTCCTATAGCTGGAAGAAAAGGTCCTAAGATGTGTTCAGCATACTTCAGTACTATTTTCTTAGCAAGAAAAATAAATCTGTATGACAGCTTATGTTGGAGAGGATGTGGAGTAAGGGGAACACTCCTCCACTCCTGGTGAGAATGTAAACTTGTACACTCACATTGGAAATCAGTATGGCAGTATCTCAGAAGACTCAGCAATACCACTTTTGGGCATATACCCAAAGGATGTTCAATCATACAACAGGGACACCTGATCAGCTATGTTCATATCAGCATTATTCTTAATAGCCAGAACCAAGGTGCCACTCAACCAAAGAGTGGATAAAGAAAATGAGGCACATTTACACAATGGAGTATTATTCAGCAGAAAAGAAAAGACATCATAAAATTTGCAGGCAAGTGGACGGAATTAGAAAAAAATTTCACCCTGAGTGACGTAACCCACTCTCAGAAAGATAAACACTGTATGTACTCACTCATAAGCAGGTATTAGATGTAAAGCAAAGGACAACTAGGCTACAACCCACAGCCCCAGAGAAACTAGGCAGCAAAAATGGACACATAAGGGTCACCCTAAGAAGGGGAAATAGATAAGATCTCCTGGGTAAATTGGGGACAGAGGGAAGGGCAAGGGAGATGAGAACACGAGGGAACAGGATGGGCTGCTGGAGGGAGGGACTGAGAAGGAGAGGATGGAAGAAATATCTTGATAGAAGAAGTTATTATGGAATCAGAGAGAAACCTGGTACTAGAGAAATACCCAAGAATCCCCAAGGAAGAGCACAGCTAAGATTCCTAGCAATACTGGAGAGGGTGTCTGAATTGGCCTGCTCCTGTAATCAGATTGGTGATTACCTTAATTGTCATCATAGAAACTTTACCCAGTAACTAATGGAAGCAAATGCAGAGATCCACAGCCAAGCACTGGGCAGAGCCCCTTGAGCTCAGTCGAAGAGAGGGAAGTGGGATTTTATGATTGGGGGAGGGGGAACGGAGTCAAGATCATAACAAGGAAACCCACAGAGACAACTGACCCAAGGCTAGTGGGAGCTCATGGACTCTGAACTGACAGTTGGGAAGTCTGTATGGGACCGAATTCGGCCCTTTGCATGTGGGTGACAGTTATGTGGTTTGGTCTCCTCGTGGTGCCCCTGGCAGTTGGACCAGGATTTATCCCTTGTGCATGAACAGGGCTTTCTAGAGCCCATTTTCTATGGTGGATGCCTTGCCCAGCCTTGATCCAGAAAGGGGGCTTGGTCCTGCCTCAACTTGATATACCAGGCTTTGTTGACTCCCCATGGGAGCTCTTTCCCTCTCTGAGGAGTAGAGAGGGGGTGAAGGGGAGAGGTAGGTGGGGGTAGTGGGAAGATAAGAGGAAGTGAGAACTGTGGTTGGTATGTAAGATGAATAATTTTTTTAAGACAAAAAGGAAAAATTAATCTGTAGTAGATGGCTTTAGGGTTCTTCATCAGAAACCCAGTTAAAACTATGTGCCTGTATAGAATATGTACAATATAATATAGCCTCATTAACTCATCCAAAGATTTACAGCTTCAAAAATTCTAATAACTAGCATTTCAAGAGATACCTCACATTTGATTCCTAGCCCCGAGAAAGTCACAATGTGGCAGAAGAGGCAAACACATTCAGATCTAAAAAGCTAAAATGAATGAGGACAGAGAGATAAGATAGGCTTCAAAGGTGGGAAAATAAATGTGTCCACTTAGGATGATGCAAAAAGATTTAGAGAAACTCCCCTTGAAGTGGTTCTCTACCAAAGAAACTCCTGAGTATAGCAGGCACCGAAGAGGCTCCTTAAGGAGTTTGATAGCCATTTGGGCATGAAACTGCTCATGCCTGGACTGTTGCATAAACTGGACACAAAGAACCCGCAGAAAAAGAACTGCTGAACTTGCCTAAAGGTGAGATGATCTTTCGGGGTTCCTGACTCATGAATGAGTCTGCGAGACATTCTGCAGGACACAGCAGAAAATGACTGAACTGTCTTTGGAATTTCCTGCTTCATGAAAATGTCTGCTGGATACTATGGGCCTGAAGGCTGAAGATGGATGCCCCAACGGTACAGAGGAACTTTGGGTGACTGTCCAGGCAATGAGATGTCTTTGTCATTTCTAGAGTTTGAAGTTTCTTATTTCTTGTTTACTTAGGTAATATTATATCCTTCTGGAGTCTTTGATGGAGTTGAAGAATGGTTAGTTATAGTTATAGTTTTCCTTAGTTATGATAAAAGATAAAATAGATATAAATATTGTAACTGTAATTCTTGCTTGATAACTGTTTTGCTATATGTAATCTTACTATGTTAATGTGAAAGCCTTTCTTTTTGTTTAAACAGAAAAAGGGGAAATGATGAAGGAGTTAATTTCATTGGTTAAATAAAGAAACTGCCTTAGTCCTTTAATAGGACAGAAAATTAGGTAGGCGGAGTAGACAGAACAGGATGCTGGGAGAAAGAAGCCGAGTCAGTGAGTCGCCATGATTCTCCCACTCCAGACAGACGCAGGTTAAGATCTTTCCTGGTAAGCCAGCTCATGGTGCTACATAGAATATCAGAAATGGGTTAGATCAATATGTAAGAGCTAGCCAATAAGAGGCTGGAACTAATGGGCTAGGCAGTGTTCAAAAGAATACAGTTTCCGTGAAATTATTTCGGGTAAAGCTAGCCGGGTGGCGGGACGCAGCCCTGCAGCCGCTCCTATTACAACAAGGCTACAGACACCACATATTGTGGGCACTAGGAATGCAAAGGATCAACACCAGAACCACTACTTCTAGTAGGTACCCATCTAGAAGTATGAGCAGCGACATGCAACCTGGGAGAGAGCAGACTAACTATTTTCCACTTGGAAAGCAATGATGGTAAATGATTCCAGAGAAGAATTTTAAACCATGAAGCAGAAAAAGAGGGCATTACCTATCAAAAGGGGACCATTTGCGAAAGACCGACAACAGGAAAAGTCATAAGCAATTAGCACAAATGGTATCGTTAACGGAGGACCGTGGATCAGAGGGCGAGACCTTATCTTGCAGAGACTTTCAGGCCACTTGCAGGCAGGAGTCAGAGTCTGCCCTTTCTTCTGACAGTACAGTAATGCCTTTGATGGGTTTACAAATGAGATGATGCGATTGATTTGCAGCTGAAAAAGGTCACTGTGATAGCAACCAGGAGGCTGAAGGGCTGAAATAACATCAGCAAAACCTAGCATATAACAATATACTAACCATGCTTGGGTTTTGTCCAGCCTGTAAAGAAACAAGTACTGCCCTTCTATTATGGACCATAAACAGACATTTGAATCCTACAACAGGGTTATCTATTTCATACTGTAGATCATACATGTATGACTACATATCAAACTAAATGTTGCATTTATCTTTTTATTTTGGAAAGTATGTTCTCTAAGTGAGGTCTGTCTATGTAACTCTGGCTGTCCTGGAACTCTCTATGTAGAACAGGCTGGCCTCAAACTCAGAGGGATCCACCTGCCTCTGCCTCCTTAAAGGCATGTCTCACTATGACTAGCAACTATACTTTTCTTTCAAACCCCAAATTGGAAAGGAAGTAAACTCTTAAGATAAATACCTAAAAATTCTACAGAAGATTTATTTCAATTTAATTTGTGATTTACATAATAAAATAAATTTTCAATATAAAATAAACAGAGTGAAGCAGGGGCAATAAAACACCAGCTTTTCACTCCCTTCACTTAAACATAAATAAATCTAGTTCTGAAAGACAGGGCAGTGGTAATTTCATCTCTAAAGCTCTCCATACCGTAGGTCATCAGAAAAAAAAAAAAAAAAAAAAAAAAAAAAAAAAAAAAAAAAAAAACATAGTTAAGTGGACTACTCTCACTCAAAGTTCCAACTCTCAGCACAACACACATGATCTTGTTACAAAGAATTACTATCAGAATATATTTTACTTAGAAATCAATTAGTACTAAGAATTATTTAAACAGAATTATCTGCAGACGCACATTCAGGTAAGGGAATAGTGAAAAATACAATCATTTTCTTTATACTAAAAGTTCAATTTTAGTTTTTAAATAGCATTTTTATTTTTATTTACTTATTTTTTTGAGACAGGATTTCTCTGTGTAGCTTTGGTGCCCGTCCTGGAACTGGCTCTTGTAGACCATGTTGGTCTCAAATTCACAGGGATTCACTTGCCTCTGCCACTAATGTGATAGAATTAAAGGTGTATAAGACAGCACCCGGGTTAAATAGCATTTTTAAGCACCATGGTGTTTCTTTTTTCTTCTGTAAGATAAAAATGGGTTCTATAAAATCACTTGAAATGTTTATAATAAAGCTCGATAGGTAAGACTAAGTAAAACAAGGTAATAATTAAAACCCCTATTTGAATATGCTAAAAAGGTCAAAATATCTCAATGAAAGCTCCAGATTAATCATGCATAGACTAATTAGCTAATAGCAGTTCTTTGATTCTTCTGAAAATACCCATACTCACACCAGAGATAACTGAAAATAAAAACCCAAGGCATCTGTAAAAAATGAAAAGGTAAATATGGAACTAAAATCTGAGTTTGTCTACTGGCATTTTGGCATCTAAGAGACTAGCATCTAAGAGACTAGCAATGTGAGAAAAAAAATGATGCTTCATGGAAAACATTTTGTTGTAGAGAATGGATCACAGAAAATGCACGGCATAGAGAAGGAGCTATAGAATATAGAGCCCTTGAATAGCCGGAGTGATGATACAAGTCTCTAAGAAGACAACATAGTAACAGACAGACCTACAGATTGGAAGGATACCATTCCAGGCAGATGAGGAACAACCTTCAAAAAGGATGATTGCATAGCACTGTAAAATTCCAAGACAGCACGAGGAAGGCCAACAAGGACCACCAGACAACACGGTGTGGAATCAGATCACAGCAAGGCGTCTACATTTGATGATGCCTCTGTGAAAACACTGGAGGATTTGGGGGACTACTCCAAGTCCTAAAAACTAATACTTGTTCTAAGACCTTTCTGCTGCCAGAATAGCCGATGGAGGAGGACAAGCAGGGAAACTGGGAAGGTCATATATAAGGCCATGTTCGAGATAAAAGACAGTGGAAGTCTGAATGGCCACATGGCTTCCTAGGAGGTTCTCATTTGATGGAGCAAATGAAGTGATAACAGCTGAATGTAAATTTGGGGTAAATGAACATAACAGCTCAGAGTTCCAGGCTCCAACCTATGGGCTGAGTTCCCAAGATGAGACTCCCTGTACAACCGCAATTACACTGCCAAGAACACCAATCAATATAGCATGATACATGATAGAGGAAGGCCTAAGGTGTAAGAGTCTGTCAGAACTGGACAGCTTGCAGACAACCTGGATTGAGAAAAAAATCTCCAAACAGTCTGAAGAAACTGAAGCATTGTGTGTTACTTTTACATTGATATAGACTAAGAGGGATATTCATGAATGAGACCATCTCTGGAAAGAAAGTCTATAGGTTCCTGTCAGTTTGGGTGTATTTCTTGCAATGGTTTCATTATTTGAGATAAACTTGCAATGGCTGAAGAGAGAAGGTCAAGGATTGTATTCATAAAAGTTTGAATTCCATCGACGCAAAAATTCTCAATAAAATACTGGCAAACCGAATCCAAGAACACATTAGAAAAATTATCCATTATGATCAAGTAGGCTTCATCCCAGAGATGCAGGGCTGGTTCAACATACGAAAATCTATCAATGTAATGCATCATATAAATAAACTGAAAGAAAAAAAACATATGATCATTTCATTAGATGCTGAACAAGCATTCGACAAAATCCAACACCCCTTTATGATAAAGGTCCTGGAGAGATTAGGGATACAAGGGTCATACCTAAATATAATAAAAGCTATTTACAGCAAGCCGACAGCTAACATTAAATTAAATGGAGAAAAACTCAAAGCCATCCCACTAAAATCAGGAACATGACAAGGTTGTCCACTCTCTCCATACCTCTTCAATATAGTGCTTGAAGTTCTAGCAATAGCAATAAGACAACATAAGGGGATCAAGGGGATTCGTATTGGAAAGGAAGAAGTTAAGCTTTCGTTATTAGCAAATGATATGATAGTATACATAAGTGACTCCAAAAACTCTACCAAAGAACTCCTACAGCTGATAAACACCTTTGGTAATGTGGCAGGATACAAGATCAACTCCAAGAAATCAGTTGCCTTCCTATACGCTACGGATAAGGAAGCAGAGAGGGAAATCAGAGAAGCATCACCTTTCACGATAGCCACAAATAGCATAAAATATCTTGGGGTAACTCTGACCAAGGAAGTGAAAGATATATTTGACAAGAACTTTAAGTCTTTGAAGAAAGAAATTGAAGAGGACACCAGAAAATGGAAGGACCTCCTTTGCTCTTGGATTGGGAGGATCAACATAGTAAAAATGGCAATTCTACCAAAAGAAATCTATAGATTCAATGCAATCCCCATCAAAATCCCATCAAAATTCTTCACAGATCTGGAAAAGACAATAATCAACTTTATATGGAAAAACAAAAAACCCAGGATAGCCAAAACAATCTTATACAATAAAGGATCATCTGGAGGCATTACCATCCCTGACTTCAAACTCTATTACAGAGCTACAGTATTTAAAACAGATTGGTATTGGCATAAAAACAGAGAAGTCTACCAATAGAATCGAATAGAAGACCCGGACTTTAACCCACAAACCTATGAACACCTGATTTTCGATAAAGGAGCTAAAAGTATACAATGGAAAAAAGAGAGCATCTTCAACAAAATGTGCTGGTAAAACTGGATGTCAATCTGAAGAAGAATGAAAATAGATCCATGTCTATCACCATGCACAAAACTCAAGTCCAAATGGATTAAAGACCTCAATATCAGTCTGAACACACTGAACCTGATAGAAGAGAAAGTGGGAAGTACTCTACAACACATGGGCACAGGAGACCACTTCCTACATATAACCCCAGCAGCACAGACATTAAGGGCCTCATTGAATAAATGGGACCTCCTGAGAATGAGAAGCTTCTGTAAAGCAAAGGACACTGTCACTAAGACAGAAAGGCAACCCACTGACTGGGAGAAGATCTTCACCAACCCCACAACTGACAAAGGTCTGATCTCCAAAATATATAAAGAACTCAAGGAAATAGACCGTAAAAGGCAAATCAACCCAATTATAAAATGGGGCAATGAGCTGAACAGAGAATTATCAACAGAAGAAGTTCAAATGGCCAAAAGACACTTAAGGTCATGCTCAACTTCCTTAGCGATCAGGGAAATGCAAATCAAGACAACTTTAAGATACCATCTTACACCTGACAGAATGGCTAAAATCAAAAACACCAATGATAGCCTTTGCTGGAGAGGTTGTGGAGAAAGGAGTACACTCATCCATTGTTGGTGGGAATGCAAACTTGTGCAACCACTTTGGAAAGCAGTGTGGTGGTTTCTCAGGAAATTCGGGATCAACCTACCCCTGGACCCAGCAATACCACTCTTGGGAATATACCCAAGAGATGCCCTATCATACAACAAAAGTATATGCTCAACTATGTTCATAGCAGCATTGTTTGTAATAGCCAGAACCTGGAAACAACCAAGATGCCCTTCAATGGAAGAATGGATGAAGAAAGTATGGAATATATACATATTAGAGTACTACCCAGCAGTAAAAAACAATGACTTCTTGAATTTTGCATGCAAATGGACAGAAATAGAAAACACTATCCTGAGTGAGGTAAGCCAGACCCAAAAAGAGGAACATGGGATGTACTCACTCACATTTGGTTTCTAGCCATAAATAAAGGACATTGAGCCTATAATTCGTGATCCTAGAGAAGCTAAATAAGAAGGTGAACCCAAAGAAAAACATATAGACATCTTCTGGATATTAACCTTCATCAGGCGATGAAAGGAGACAGAGACAGAGTCCCACATTGGAGCACCAGACTACAACCCCAAGGTACAAACCAGGAGCAGAAGGAGAGAGAGCACGAGCAAGGAACTCAGGGCCATGAGGGGTGCTCCCACATACTGAGACAATGGGGATGTTCTTTCGGGAACTCATCAAGGCCAGCTGGACTGGGTCTGAAAAAGCATGGGATAATACCGGACTCACTGAACATAGCGGACAATGAGGACTGCTGAGAAGTCAAGAACAATGGCACTGGGTTTTGATCCTATTGCACGTACTGGCTTTGTGGGAGCCTAGGCTGTTTGGATGTTCACCTTAATAGACCTGGAAGGAGGTGGGAGGTCCTTGGTCTCCCCACAGGGCAGGGAACCCTGACTGCTCTTAGGGCTGATGAGAGTGGGGTAGTTGATTGGGGGAGGGGGAGGGTTATGGGAGGCAGTGGCGGGGAAGTGACAGAAATCTTTAATAAATAAATAAATTAATAAAAAATAAATTAAAAAAATAAAAGTTTGAATTCTGTTTCTGTTCATCAAAATAAGTTAGGCCCTTCCAGATAAACCCCTGAGAATGGAGACAGGGAAAGAAAAATTGGAAGTACATTTTAGTAGTAAAAAACTCATTAACGCTCAGGAAAAGATTATAAACTTGGTAGTATTTTATAGCAGTAAAAGATAAAGCTGACAACGGAGTTAAGAAGACGGGGACTCGTTCATAGAGGGCCATTCATCCTCTGAGTCACATGTAGGCAAAGCAACAGATAATATGGATGTCATTTCATTAAAGACGGTCTTACCATCACAGAAACTTCCAACAACCATCAGGGCAGAAAACTGGTGTGAGAAAGATTCAGAGACATGGAATCTTATACTTTCTTTTCTTAGTGCTTGTAATTAGAATTTTATAAAATATGAAATTTTATAAAATATACTATTGATAAAGTTTAGAACATTTTGGTAGACCTATGGAGCATATAAATACCCTCTGTGCTTTGTAGTTGATAACATAGCTTTCTCAAAAAGCATTTCCCCATGGCGTGGGAGATAAGTTGGTGAATAAAATACTGTCAAAGCATAGGGACCTATGTAGGACGCCCTTAACCCCACGTATATTTGACATAGTAACATAAGCCTGTAGCTTTATCACACCTATGGGGAGATGGGAGGCACAGAGAGAATTCCTGGAAACCCATGGACAAGACTAGCCTGGCAAACATACAGATAAACAACAAAGAGATCATGTTTAAACAAGGTGTAAGGTGAGGGTGATGATCAGGCTGTCCTCCACAATCACAACCATACTTATACAAAGACATGTTCACACACATACATACACACACAGAGATTTAAAAAAAAATGTTTGGGGACTGGAGAGATGGCTCAGCAGTTAAGAGCACTGGCTGCTCTTCCAAAGGACCCAAATTCAATTCCCAGTACTCACAAGGCAGCTCATAACTATCTGTAATTCCAGTTCCAGGAGATCTGAAACCCTCATACACACATACATGCAGGCAAAAGCCCCAGTGTACAATAAATAAATAAATATACTTTATTTTAAAAAGTTTGATTTTCACCTTACTTTTTAAGAGCTTAGATATTGTTCTCAATGTCGCAGTGCAGGTTTCCATCAGAAGAGTGATGCAGTCTGAATTAAGATCTACAGATGCTTGCTCTGCAGAGGAACCATAGGGACCTGTTTTACAGCAGATTAAAAGCAGGAGCAGAGATCACCTGAAGACCACTACAGTTCACAGGAGGAGGAAGTGGAGGAGAAGGAGGAGGAGAAGGGGTGGTGGTGGAGAAATTCCCTTACCTAGGAAACACTTGGTATAGCAGTAGCGTACAGTGGGTCCTCTGTGTCAGCAAGTGAGAAAGGCGAGGGAAGGAGATTAGCCAATGGGAAGGCAGATCTCATGACACTGTCTCCTGAACTGAAACATGACTGGTACTAAGGCATACTACCTGAAGCACTGACAGCTGTCAGTGGGTAGACTAGATTACGCTAAAGGCATTTAAGAGAGTGTTTAGTATCTAATTATAAAATCCTCTAAAAATCTGGAAAATGTATTTTGACCAAAATTAGCAAACTGGTTTATTTTCCCCAGACTTTTCCATCTTTCTTTCTAGTCAAAAGCTAACACCACTACTCGATACTTCATCCTGACCATGGCTAACCACAATCTTGAGTTCTCCCTCTCGACCCATCACTACGCCAAGCCTCTAAGATTTAATTTAGTTTTGATTTAACAAGTAATCACAAGCTGCAATTGGTTGTCTCATAGAAGTAGAACCTTCTGAACCAATTTCACCAGGCTTGTGGACTGGCATTTATATGTATGTTAATGATAGTGAAATCAATAGAAAAAAGAAGCAACTGGTTTGTCACTGAAATTTACCACATAATATAATATAAATTCCACAAGAGTCAAGAATCTGAGTTCTACTTTTAAGGACGGTCTCAAGTTAGGCCCTTATGTGGACTAATTATTTCATGGCATCAGTAAGCAAGGGTGACTTGACTAAGTCGGGGATGCAATACTAGGAGTTACTCAGCCTGAGACAAGTTTGTCCACACGTGCAAATGACTGAAGCGCTCAAGCGCGCTCTGTGTGAATCAGGCGATGCTATGTGGCTTGCTATTACTGTCAAAAATTGCTTTCCAGGTTTGGAAGCCATCCCAATTTTATGGATGACAAATTAAACAGCATGAAAGTTACACTGCAACTTGGAATTGTTGATGCCCCAATTTTATATCCAGTTCCAACCTGTTCTCCCACTAGATTCGGTGTGGGAAGCTCAAGTAAATTATGGAATCCAAGTATGCTCCTACTGGTGAAAATAAAAACTAAATTACTTCGAAACAGGCATTTCTCTTTGGAAAAATCAGTTTTAGGTCCCTAATTTAAAAGAGAAAACAATAATCAATATTTGCGTCTTGCAGTCCTACATTTCTGACCCTTTGTGAGCTCTTTTGAAGAGCATTTGATGATCCACATAACAAAAGAACATTCACAAATAAAAAATTAAGCTCCTTATTGAGACACATTACCTTTAATAAATTAGATCCACTTTCCAGAGAAAAGAATAGGAGTGGTATCTAAGAGACTTTCACTAGCAGCAACTAAATTCTAGAATGCTTTGGAAAATCAGTGTAAGAATAGATACTACGCAAAGTCTGCCTTTTCCTGTGATTTACATTTTAGTATTATGCATTTAAATGAAGTATCTACTTTAGGAAATAAACTCTAAAAGACAAAATATCCTTGGCTTTTTAAAATCAAAGATGAGCTTTGGTTTTAAGCTGTGGTTTCTTCTCAAGAATTTGGACTGAGATCTCAAATCCAGAAGGGGGAACACATCTTTAGTGTTTTTACATTCGAAAGAGTTCATAGACAACAAGTGGGCCACTCTTGTTGTCTTACACAATAGACAAGTAAGCAGGCCACCAGCCCTATCCTGCTCCAAGCCAGATAAGGTAAAGATGTTAAAATGCTGTTGGAGCTCCTCCAGCTCATTCATCCAATAGCCTTTAAGAAACCAGCCCACTTCTCTCATCAAAGTGAGGTCCTCTGTCAGAGGGCCAGGAAGTGACTCACAGGTAAAGGTACTTGCTTACCAAACCTGATGACTCCAGTTAAATCTCTAGGGTTCATACGGTACAAAGGGAGAATCAAATTCCATAAGTTGTGCTCTGATCTCCCAAAGCATCACACACAGGCAGGCACGCAAGCAGGCACACACACACACACAAAGGAATGCAGAAACACACAAAAAAAGGAAGAAAGGGGGAGGGAGGGAGGGAGGGAGGGAGGGAGGGAGGGAGGGAGGGAAGGAAGGAAGGAAGGAAGGAAGGAAGGAAGGAAGGAAGGAAGGAAGGAAGGAAGGAAGGAAGGAAGGAGAAAGATAGAAAGACATCTCAGTCACTCACTATACCACAAATACACAAATATCAAACAGGTCTTTGGAGAACTTGTTTTAAAAAAGAAAAAAAAAGAACTTCAAAGTATGAAAAGACAGCTTTTTTTGTCGTGGAAACTTTGTTTAGTGAGAGATTCTTGCAATTATATTCGGAAACAGAATATAATGAGCGTAGCAGTCTTTTGGTAACTAAATGGAGGTGGTAAGGACAACAGTTCACCACTTGCTCCGCCGGTTGATTTCAGTTGAAAAACTGTCCCCACCATGACCAAATACAAGTTACCAGCAAAGGTACTAAGTAGGCCATGGGGAGCAATGGGCAAGAGTACCTTGCTCTGCAGGATTTCCCCGCACACAAATAGAATACAGAGAGCACAGTCACCAGTGCACAGGGGATAATGGAATGCAACAAAGTAACTACTAACTGGCAAGCTTACCACGTTTCAGTTAACAAATCGTTTTCACTCCTTAGCTGTGTTTGAGCTAATAAGATGAACCCTACCTCAGATTTTACCAATCAGCTTTCAAAAGTGAGCCAGGGATGTGGAGGGACTTGCTTGCAGCCCAGAACATTCAGTTTGGTCTCTGCCTCCACATGAAAGAGCAGGTTATACAGGTCCATGATGCTTCTCACTCTGCCCAGGCAGCAGCTTCTAATGGACACTTGTGTTTGAAAATCTACCATCCTGTGCCCCTCCAGTCCAGAAGAACCACAACTGACTCTTCCCAATAGGATGGTAAGAATCCTGTGGCTAGTAGGAAGCAGGAAGTGCCCAATCAGTCAACCCTTAGAAAATGACTAAGTAGTAAAACGAAACAGCCTCAACATAGGAAGGTCAAGGCAAGATTGTGGCTTTGTCTCACAGCTGATGTCAGTCTGGTTATGGTCAAAGACTGTATGCCTGTTTACAGTCCACATTCCAAGTAAGAAAAGACAAGAGAAACAGTTGAGGGCTCTGTTTCAATACCTAAGCTTCAAGTCTAGGTGATGGGGGAGGGATGCAAAATACAAAGATGGAGGGGCTGAGGGTGCAACCCCATTGGCAGAATTCTTTCCTTGTATGCATAAATCTCTAAACTGGATCATCATCATCTTATAAACCATTTCAAGGTAATATAAGGATGTTTAGCAAATTTGAGGCTAGCCTGTGCTACATAAAACCCCATCTCGCTGCCTCAATCTATCCCCTCCCCCACAAAAATACGACAGACTCAAACTGAACCGATCTAAAATACCCCAAACCCATCAACTACGGTCAACGTGTGACTGAAGTATGGGAAGAATGAACTGAAAGGCATAGCTGGAGAAGGAAAGCAATTGCTATTGACAGGCAACTGGGTTACACCTTTCTTCAGGTGAAATCTCTATGCAGAAGCCGGGCAATGGTGGCGCACGCCTTTAATCCCAGCACTTGGGAGGCAGAGGCAGGCGGATCTCTGTGAGTTCGAGACCAGCCTGGTCTACAAGAGCTAGTTCCAGGACAGGCTCCAAAACCACAGAGAAACCCTGTCTGGAAAAACCAAAAAAAAAAGAAATCTCTATGCAGAGAAAGAAAATATGCCCCAAGGTCATAGCTTGTTGTAATATGAGCGGCGGGGCTGGGTCCCCGGCACCCGGCCGCCCACATGGCTTTACCCAAAATAATTACACAGAAACTGTATTCTTTTAATCACTGCCTGGCCCATTAGCTCCAGCCTCTTATTGGCTAGCTCTTACATATTGATCTAACCCATTTCTAATATTCTGTGTAGTACCATGAGCTGGCTTACCAGGAAAGATCTTAACCTGCATCTGTCTGGAGTGGGAGAATCATGGCGACTCACTTACTCGGCTTCTTTCTCCCAGCATTCTGCTCTGTTTACTCTACCCACCTAAGGGTTGGCCTATCAAATGGGCCTAGGCAGTTTCTTTATTAATTAACCAATGAAAGCAACAGATTAATACAAGAACCACCTCCATCAATAGCTTAGAAAAGGTACTAGGTGTGCCACGGCTAACAAGAGAATTTTAAATAATGGCAAGAACACCGTTTCCTTTTTCTTAGACAAACTAAGCTGGTAAAATACAAATGGGTGTGTGTGTGTGTGCGCGCGCGCGCGTGTGTTCGTGTTCCTATTATTTCCATGTGGGCACTTTTCCAGCATAGATTTAAACCACATGCAAAGAGCCATAAAGTGCTCTAAATGAACAAGGCCCCATCATTAACAGTGACACTGCAGCCACTTTAGAGAGGCCTTTGGAGTTTACAAAGTATTTTAATGCGCATTAGTTCATTTGACTCTCAAGAAAAGACACCCTGGGTAGGTAGAACAGTTATTAATAATCTGATTTCCACAGATACTAAAAATGAGCGACCAACACTGAGAAAATTTGACATGTTCACCTAGAAGCCAGAGTGTGAGCATTCAGAAAGTCTCTCACAGCCAAGTGTTCAGCATACTCTGCTCTATACATCCTTCACGGTGAGGAATGACTACAACAAACCTTTGGGCCTAATATACATACATTTGCTAGGCAGAGCCCTAGCCTCTCATAGCATAGACTCAACTTTCAATGTCAGGGAAAGTTAACTATGCCCAAGTAATATTACTTCCCTCTTAGGCCTTCAATGGGGTTGAAGATTAGATAATCGTAGCTAAATTCCTCTTATGATTTAGCCAAGCTTATTTCCAATACAAGATTTAGACTCTTTGGAATAGAATGTTTATTAAAACATTTGTCATGTGTTCCTTGCTGAATATTACTCATGTTGTTTGTAATTTTATACTTGATATCTGTTCCTATTGTATATTTGTATTGGGTTTAGATCACTCTTGTTTACACAAAAGGGGGAGATGATGGAAAAAACCTTGTTAACCAATAATCTTTAAGAGGTGGAACTTAGTTTAGGCATGGTTTTCTGGGACCAGGAGATAGAAGCCTGTGTACCACCCGGGTGCACTCTCTGTGTAGTTTCCCCCGTATTCAAGCAGAGCCTGGATCTTCCATGCCCGTGGCATGAGTTTTTCCCTTATAATAAATAAAATATATTTGTCTATCTTTAAAAAAAAAAATCAATTCAGTTGGTCTTCGGAGCAACTCATTGTAGAGAAGCCATCTTTATTCACTGAAGAGACAGATGCTTGTTTCTCCAAGAAAACATAGCCCGAAAGAGGTACCACCAGGATTTAAACTCATTAAAAGTTTGACACCATGGTTGCTGAACAGCACCAACTTTACAAGAGTTCAGCCATGGTATCATCCTTCAGTTCTACACCCTCAAGCTCAAAAGCAAACATGAAGGCACATGGTCATCTCTGATGTGATATAAGACTCACTGGTATTTGAAAGGGTATTTGAAAGGGTATTTGAAAGCCATAAAACCATGTAAAAATAGTATGTACTGTACTGTAAATACTTATCTGCTCAGAACTTAAGTATTGAAATTCAGGCCTCCAAAAGATTAGTATCAGAAGGCAAGACCACTGGGAGGTACTTAGGTGGTCTGAATGAGATTCTTGCCTTTGCAGGGGAGACGCCAGAGAGGCCTCACTCCTTCCTATCCTATGAGGACAAGATGAGAAGATTCTTCCAAGAAGCAGGAAATAGTTCTCACAGACACCAATCTGTGGGTACCTTGTTCGTGCACTTCTCACCTTCCAGGGCTGTGAGAAATAAGTTGCTGTTTTTTATCAGTTGCCCCGTTTATGGTATTTTGTGAGAGCAGCCTGAAGCACTAAGATAACAGACACTTTTTCTTACCACAAAGGATGACAGCTGCTTGTAGGGGAAAAAGCAAGTGTCAAATAAGGCCAAAGGTACAGGGGACAAATGCCTATAGCTAGGGAAAGGTGGAGAAGGGCGTTATGCGGACTGTAGAGAACACTAGAATGGTGTGCACACAGCTCATTATACAGAAGATACCATCAGGCATCCACTGAGTCTGTCTTCCAGTGTTAAGACAGTTAACATTTACTCAGATAAACTGGCTATGAAGACACAGATGTTAATCCTGCCTGTGCTGCTGACACCAGTGAATCTGCTGGACAATCATGTCTCAGGCTATGGGGCTCTCCTCTAATATTCAAAAACTCTGGGCACATTATCGAAAATCTTTTCTAGAATTATTAGGCTGCATCATCCACGCAGAAAGCAACCAACTGTAAGAACAAGGTAGTAGTTACAGATAAGAAGACAGAAAAAGAAAGAAATGAGAAAAATTCACAAATGACTTGCACTGTTAAAAACACCCAAACACTAGCTTAGCTCTGAACTCAGAAACTTTTATAGACCTCCTGAAAACAGTTTTTCTAATTAAGTACAACTGACAGAGCTTCCAAGGGAGAGAGGAGATAGGTAAACCATAGAGTGCAAAGAAATACATGGGAGAATAATTTTAAGGGAAAAAATGCTGAGAAATACAGGTGATGAATGCATTTCACTTTTGTTTTTTTTTAAAGAAATAGTGTCAAGTCACTGTTGGCTAGCTTTCATAGCCACCAGATTGTGTTATGTTGGCTGCTTAGGAAGAAAAAGAAAAAAGATCAATAGTCTTGCCCAACTATGAATGCTGAGAGCTACAATAATAACCTGTGGGGCAAGGTATGCCCATGGGTGCAATAGTGGCTGCAATGTTATATGGGCAACCAAACACTTTGTGCTTGAATTTAAGGTTTATTTCACAGGAGAAAACATATACCTTGTACAGTTAATCTGCCCCTTGGTTAGGGAACACATAGGCCCTAGAGGTCAAATCACTACTATAATTTTGGTAATTTGACATAAATCTAGTTATCATCGAAATTTGTATCCCTATATCCACAGGTGAGTACGGCTCTCGCAGCTCATCAGAGAAGCTTCTTTATGAAGAGAATAAGCATCTGTGGAGGGCTCAAGCACAACTAGGATTGTGTACCCCTCCCTGCAAGGCTCACGGACTATCTCAGAAAAAGAGGATGAAAGATTTTAAGAGCCAGAGTTTGAGGAGAATGAGAAGGAAACAGTGTCTTCTGACATGGCAGGACCACCATGCTGCTGAATGAACTCATAGCAGCTGTGGCTGCCTAGGCAAGATCAAGTCAGACAGTTTTCCAGGATGGGAGGGCCAGAGGGTCATATGACCCCACCCCTGGAGCTATTGACAGTTGTTGGCTTCTAGGGGAAGGCGAGTCAGTTTTCTTGAAGAATATGGCCCTTGCCAAGTAGACCACATTTCGATGGAGGTTCCATAACCAAAAATACTTAGGCAGCATACACTGGACTTAGTGGGTTATTTCTAAAAATGAAAAGAGAAACAAAGTTGGGAAGGAATGAAGATGGATCTGGGATGAGTAGGAAGAAATCAGGCATGAATATGATAAAAAAATATATACACATAAAAAATTCTCAAAGGATCAATAAAAATAGTATGTGTAAAAAGTGATATCATAATGAAACATTTTATCTTTAATGTTATGTTATCAACTTTATGATATTATAGTCAATTAAGTGATAGCTTTCATATTTAAATTTCACAAATAAGCTCAAACATTATTATATTCACAGAATTGTATTTTGGAAGGAAAGAAATCAACATCAGTGACAAGTCACTAAAGCTGTGGGATACATGCTGTGTCATCTACCTGCAATGGTGGGTACTTCTACTTTTTGAAAAGACAAACAAAATTCATTTTTTTCAAACAGTGGCCCAAGGAAAAAAAAATCACCAGGAATGTCAATAAAATATGGATTGTTTTATGTTCCCTTCTCCATTTTTAATTTAAGTAATTTAAGTAATCACCCAGACTAGTAATTTAAAATCAATGTATTCATGGATGAGTATGGGGTGAAAAGAAAATCTCCCAGATGAGAATAAAAGCCCAGGGTGGCTTGTGCTTGGGTATACCGCAAGTGTGCAAATCAAAATTAGCCAGTTATGTAATCAATAAACATAATAACCTAAAATGATTTTAAACACCTAGCTAAAAGAGGCATCTTTAAGGTTGACTGTATGTGATAACTGGGTTTCCAGCTGTTTTTATACATCGCTTGGTGCAGGAGGACTTCCCATCCTCTCGTATATGACTGGCAACTTCACTCATGCCCCCTCGGATGCCTTTTGAACCTTAAACTGTGTTACTTAAAGGACATGCAATCATGTGATCAGGTTGAGTAGGCTCAATAAATCCGTAATTTCCTACTGACAGAGTCATGACTTGAGTGCAGGGTCATATGTACCAATCCCAGCAAAGACCTCCAGATGGCTGACAAGAAACAGTCCCCCTGACATAGGTCAAAAGGCTGGAGTCAATCACATTATCCCCCAACTGAGAAGCAATGCCTGGGGTCTTTCCATAAAGCTATTAGCAGCTACCTTGATCTGTCCCCTGACCCACCACACATACTCCAACCAGACATCAGAACATGACGTCCAAGGGAAGACAAAAAAGCATCAACGTGTTACTATTCATTATGCATTTATCTGCCAGACAGTGCCTCAAGCACTTCTGTACGAATCTGAGACTAAACAAAATGAGTAAGAATAGCACTGAATGGGACCAGCTGGGATTTCATTCTGTCAGGACTTGGTCCTTAAGCCTATGCTTTTTAAAATCATGTAACTCTGTATCTAACAGTTGTTTGTTATCATCATTATTAATAATAATAATAATAATAATGTACAAAATAGCTTCCTCAGAAACATTAATAAAGTAAACCGCATCGTCTAAAAGGAACAGTAGAAACATACTGTTGAAAAAAATGGGAGTAGTGTTTCACACACATCTATTAATTTCAACCCTCAGGAGGCCGAGGCAAGATTATGAGTTCAACACAAGCGAGAATCTCATAGGGAGAACTTGCCCCCCAAAACCACACACACACAAACACACCATTGCCATCTCACAAACAGAAGATTTCTTAAACAAGAATCCTGGCAAATCATCTCAGGAAAGGCATGAGGAAAGGATGGAAAAACTTACTTTTTCTACTATTTCAACAACATGTGTTAATGGGTCATTCTTATTTCTTTTTCTTTCTTTTTTTTTTTTTTTTTTTTTTTTTGGTTTTTCGAGACAGGGTTTCTCTGTGGTTTTGGAGCCTGTCCTGGAACTAGCTCTTGTAGACCAGGCTGGTCTCGAACTCACAGAGATCCGCCTGCCTCTGCCTCCCAAGTGCTGGGATTAAAGGCGTGCGCCACCACCGCCCGGCTCATTCTTATCTCTTATAAGGAAATGCACAGTTCAGCTAAAATATATACCGAACCATCATAGAACTACCTGCATTATATCCAAACACAAAAGTTCTATTAGTTCTCTCTCAGTTTGGTAAAATAGGACAGGGAAAATGGATGGTTACTGGCAGGGTAGGCTAGAATGGAAGCACTCAGTTTTTATGAAATTATCATTATGTCAAAGGCATAGATACATTGGCTTGTACCTTTCCCATCTCTATGTCCTCGGGGTATGTGATTATCTTATAGTCATTCCTGTTCCCCACAGAAACACATTTTGCTTCATGACACACTTTTTAAAACTGAAAAACGTATCACCAGAGGTGTTTGTTGAATTGATGATGATGGTTTAAATTAAAGCACATTTGCCACGAAATTCCAAGGGTCATACATTATTGAGCAGGAAAAGGCATCTTTTCTACATGCAAAGAAATATGAAATGCAAAAGAAAGTGAACGAGCCAGTAATGAAAGTTTATGTAAAAGAAGTCAAAACTCTTATGATTGCTTATGATGGCAACCTTTCTGAGAACGGTGTCTTCAGGCAGAAAGCATCAGCAACCAGCAAGAAGATTATATTTACCATGCGCATACCAATAGAAAGTCATTATTCGGCCATAATCACTAAGCCCCAATGAACAGTAAAATTATTTTTAACAATTCATTTATTTTACAATCTCTATAACATAATGGCTTCTAGTTAAATTACTGCACAATATCCTGTTCCTGAAGTCTGAAACAGCCCTGTATCTGAAGCACCAAGTGTTCTCTAAATACAGCTATCAAAAGCAAAACATTTTCAGTACAGAAGACCCACATTCACTATATTATTCTTTGCCAGCTATGTGTTCTCATGTGATGAAGTCCGTATCCACAAGCCTACCAACTAAAGCGGAGAGCTACGCAGAGCCCACTGGGAGCTTCTATCCAAGCTTATGGTCCCACCTCAGTAAGAAAGTGAGACCTGTCTGCTTAACTCCTCTGAAGAAGCACTCATTAGCTTTCTCCTTTGCTTCCTCAATACAATGTAAGTGTATGACTGCAGACGATATGAGACTTCATCCCTTATGTGACTTTTCTCCAGCTGCTTCCTGTGGTATCACTCTCACTACAAGAAACCAACCAGATGAAGAAACACGCAATAAGCCATCACTGTAACGACATGAACAAAAAGACAGTTCACACCAATCAGTAACATCCTTGTCCAGTAAAATCAAATGGGAAGACTACAACTTGGTATTGAGAATCTTGTATCTCACACAGCAAGGCCTAATTACTTCTCACAAACCCACAGGGCAGGAATTTTATTCTCTTCAATAACATAAAGGCAGTTTAGGAAAATTTTCTCTAAAACTTAGTTCTGAAATGCCAAAGTTTATTAATCTTATAAGAAGAATTAGTATCTAACTGCCTTGGAAAAGCATAAAAATCTCCCCCAGTAAGTTTATTAATCTCTTTATTCGTAAGAGTTGAACAGCTCTAACTATGCACCAACTATCACGAGTAAATATTGCAATATAAATAAAAACTGTTCACAATTACATGTATTAAAAAGAAGTGTGCAATATTTAAAGGTTAAAAGTAACAATGCTTTGTACAGATAAATATCTATGAAACAGAAAACACAACTATGCATAAATCAGGAACAGGTAAGGAATATCAAGAAGGGTTCAAGGAATAGTTCTTAATTTCAGCGCCAAATTTTTTTGTGCCTGGTACCATGTAAGGCTGTAGGGGGAAAGCGGATTAAAGTATAACATAGGGATCCTGTCCTCACTGAAGAAAGACCCCACCAATATCACCCACTTACAATGTGTCAGGCAGTTCTATGGAACAAAGCGATGCAGCTAAAATAACAGAAATTGAGTCAAGAAGCTAGAAACTAAGACACAGAAAGGCAGCTACAAGAGGATATGAGAATGGCCATGGGGCAGCTATGTAAATGGGCAAACACACAGAGGACAGACAGAGTGTCAGAGTAATCCACAGAGCCTTGGAGCCAGCTCTAACTCACAGGAAGGTAAAAGAGGGTCAAGATCACAGAGGCCTGGATATCTGCAAATGGGACTGATTAACCCTGGGGTCAGTGTTTAACAGATATTAAAAGCAAAAATTAGTAATTTGCTCTAATTAGGATTAGAGCCAGGGAGGTCAGTTGCCTAGGAGAAAACCGTGGATGGATTCAGGTGATGGTGAGATGGAGAAACACGAAACAAATTACAAAGTACCATCATTCATTAACTGATTTTACTATGCTAATGTAAGGGAAGGTTGTACACGGATAACACCTGAGTCATCTCTAGCTGCGAAGTGTCTAGGCCAAAAGATTCAGAAAATGACGCTACCACAGGCAAGAAGACCATTCTGAAATAAAATAGCCAGGTATAATTAGGGACAAGTGGGTTATTGACGTGCATTTCTTGTGCTAACCACGAAAGCCTCAAGCTGAACTTGACAAATGAAAAGAATGGCCTGTTAGATTTCGGGTAGGTATTTTTACGTCTTCCAAAATTACTGACGTAATACACAGAAGATAATACATTCTCCAAAAGCAACTCCCCTCCTGTTATATTGTGAAGGTTCTTCATGCAGTGAAACAAAAGTCAATTTAGCATTTTCTTGTGGCTGCAAGAAAGTCTTTAAACCAATGAAATTAACTTTTCCTTCTGCTAATTGTACCTGCTAGTCGATTATCCTAGGCCCCTAAAAGACAGTCCTTGCTTGGGAGCCACGACGGTTTCCTAGACACTACATTCTGCAACAAACAACTGGTAAAGGAATTAGGCCTTCCCACTGGAATGATGCTAGCATTCAGATAAAAAGACTCTAGCATCAGAATATGACAACCACGTTAACGAGGTTATTACTAAAACAGGACAAAAATGTCCATATAGAATCACGTACACATAGCATCATTTTAAGTCATAAAATATGTCACATCACCTAGGAGTTTTATACTATAAAAATCTTTGAAAATATGTGAATGGATGGTCACAGGTTTTTTTTTTTTTTTTCAGATCAAAAAAGTGAGGTCTCCAGCTTTATTCGACTCCAAAGATGTCAATAAATAGAAATGGACCTGAATTTCTACTGATGGAAACGTCAAGGGCCTTCAGATGTGATCATAGTTTGTCCTTCATCAGTCTTAGAAAGCATATATAATGATTATTAATTCACACTGTTCATAAAAAGGAAGCAATCACTACACAGTAAACAAATGTCACATGAGAGCTGCAATTCTACTTTATCCGTTGCTGACATTATCGGTGTAGTCCTGCACCCTTGTACAGTAATGGTACTGGAAATACGAGCACTTCCAGTGAGATTACGGATGCAGAATCTGTGGTCTTCAGCATGCATTTCTGGAGATACTTTAGATGAAACACATTTCTTCAACAATGCTGCTCAAGAAGCTGTTAATACATTCCCTAGCCCCAAAAGGCTTTTAAGCAAATCATCTCTGGAATCTTTGTAAATGTAGCCAGCATAGATTTTTGTCACGGGGAAATCTCCGTACTTGTCAAGCATCAAGAGACCAAGATTGTGACTCCCGCTTTGTTTGTTCAGCTGCAAATGGGATGGATAAAAGCGGAGGGCTGGGCTGGAGAGCCAGGATCTTTTTATCTACAAGTGCTATGATTCCGACTTCAGTTGTCAACTTTTGGCAAGGAAGATTTGCTTTATTCTGGCCATTCACAGCAGCCTTGAAGGAGTAAAAGGGACAGACAAAAGACTTCAGGAGCTCTTGAGTCTATGGAGGGAGGGAAACGAAACAGCAGAGCTCTGCCTTGATAACAGGGGGAAAAACAGAAACTCAAAAACCTCCTCTGTAGTCAATCCAAGGCCAGGGAGATGGCTGGCAGAGGCCCAGATACTGAAGGAGCCATGGTGATTTGCCAAGTCCACAGCAAAGAAAACATGGTCAGAGCAGTGATTACCAGGTAAGCGCTTTCCACTGACAGGATGGAGAGAGCCCTGTCCAGGTGTCCCTGCTGCAGACATGTTCCTCCCAGGTTCTTAAACAAATCAAGAGCGAAGCGCCACGGGAAGGCTGCAAGCGGATGATTTCTCTCACCACCACCCTGTTATCAGCGTTGGAAGAGCTGGGGCTGGAAAATGGCTGATAAAACCAATGTACTGATCTCCCCTGCTAGGCTTTGATCTGGTTTTCTGGCAGAAGCAGTTATTAACTACTCAAAAGAAAAAAAAAAAAAAAAAACAGGTCTAATCGGGTGCAAATCCCTCTGGGCATGCAAGACTGAAGTCAGTAGGGCCCCTCCTCTATCAAAGTTTACAGCAATTCAGGAAATGCTGGCAGGATGCACTCCCAACTTTAAAAGACTCATTGCTAAGACTTGAAGGCAACTGTTGGCCCTTGTCCCTTCTAAGACTATGGACGAAAGCTCGCAGGCTGACACTTGAACACCTTGCACTTTTGACTGTTTTGTTTTCCCATTATTTGCAAAAGTTAGAAGAAACAAGCTTAAAATGAGTATGAAAATCAAAGGTTGATAGATTGGAGAGAATATTTAATAATCTTCCCGAGCATGTGATGCTCTTAAGCACATCAGACAGCTCTACGGATCTAACAGCAGCTTACACACAGAAATGTGCGCACGCACACACACACAATGGTTAAAAAAAAAAAAAGGTTATGGAGTTTACGAAGGAAATAAAAATATTATATTAACAGCAAACGTCAATACAGCAATAACTTCACTTCTTTAAGACAACACAAATATCACCAGGCCGTGGTGGTGCATGCCTTTAATCCCTGAACTTGGGAGGCAGAGGTAGGTGGATCTCTGTGAGTTTGAGGCCATCTAAAACTATACAGAGAGACCCTGTCTCAAAAAAAAATTAGTACAGAGAGAGAGTGAGAGAAGAAAGAAAGGAAGGAAGGAAGGAAGGAAGGAAGGAAGGAAGGAAGGAAGGAAGGAAGGAAGGAAGGAAGGAAAAAAATCGGTGTGTCAATGAAGTTTTTGCACCTTAGTTGCAATCTATTCATCCATATTTATTTTAAACTGATCATTTGAAAAATTGAAACCACAGACAATTGATCCCTAAGTTTCAACTGTTCAGAGAGCAGTAGTACTTGATCTTCCTGAAGTCCCGGAACCCGTGCTACAAAACCCAAACTCCTTCCATCTAAATGGAGTGTGTAAAATTGAGGTTACAAGCCTTTGAAGCACAAAACGAGAGAACTTAGTGATCTACATAGCCCAGATGAGGCAGGCGCCCTCACTGCCTAAATTGCAGCATCCTCTAGCTGCAGCCACTTTAAGGTCGAACTCTACACAAAAGCATGTCTAAAGGCCATGGCCAACAGTCCTATTTCAGATAGGGAAAGTCTAGCATCGTCTCACTTGAGCATACTCATGGGTTTCCCAAATTCAAATGGTACCCGAGAGGAGGAGAAGTAGCAACGTGTTGTTTTTATGTCACTATTCAGTTAAAATAGAGTTTTGTGGAAATTATTAGAGGTTGAGGGAAAATAGCAGAAATTAATAGGTTAACAATATCCAGAGACTAAGGTCAT
Source organism: Chionomys nivalis (assembly GCF_950005125.1). Lineage (NCBI taxonomy): Eukaryota > Metazoa > Chordata > Mammalia > Rodentia > Cricetidae > Chionomys > Chionomys nivalis. The sequence continues at coordinate 39,019,933 of NC_080087.1, read as the reverse complement.
ATTATATAAAATCTACTCTTACAAAATAATTAAAATTTTACCTTTACAATACAGCTTTAATAGAAAAATGGTTGCTGGCATAGCAAGTATAAATCAAGACTCCCTTTCATAGAAACATGATTCTTACAAATTATAGCACAAAAATATTGTTTGGCTGATATTTTTAGTTTTCAGGGGGAACTTCATTCTGACACCACAGAACAAAGGCCTGATTTCATCTGTCAAAAGTTTGTCCTTGATAAACAAATTCTACTTGCCAGCTCTTTAAGATGTTTTTGCTCTCAAAAATGTCAGAAAATGACATCTATAAATTTAGTGTTTTACTAAGTATAGTCTGGACCTAAAAATGTAAGAGTGTTTATGAAACTCAACATGAAAGCTCTGTGTACTTGCTACTTTGCTTTCATTTTGTTCAGTGAGATGATCGCAGTATTGGAACCCAGGCTTCCATAGAACTTTCTGCAGAGCCCAGACCATTTCCTTGAGATCCTCCTGTTACAACTGCAGGCATGCATCATGACACTCAGCTGGAAACCGTTTGCATGAGCACTTTAAAGTTCACTGCCCACTTAAAATAAACTGTTTCCTGGTATTTACGACGCTGCTGAATAAATTTAAAGAATGCCACAGCCCCACAGACAGATGGCATGCAGAAACAATCACTGGTATTCGCAAGCAGATTAAAAACGTTGGGCGGTTCCATTGATCGTCACATAAGTAGTCATGAAAATATATTTGTTCTGTCTAAACAGGTGGTTCAAAAAAAAAAAAAAAAACAGAAAAAAAAAGCAAGCCCCCTGTAAGTTAAGAGAAGTGTCACTCTAAGAAATGTGTAAGAAGATGAACTTTGCTTGACTGAAATGCACATCTTCCTGTGTTATTTTAGATTATCAAGGAGAAGGGGGAAAAGAACTCAGAAAACAGTATTCTGGTTTAAACCACAAACAAAAACAGTATAAACCAACAGAGTCTATTACCACTGGCAAATTCCTTCAACTCAAATTACTCAATAGAAAACCACCTTCTAACACTCTAATTCAATAGGCTCTGAGTCCTGCGTGTTCCTGTCCCCACACACTGAGTTATGTTACACTAACCATACAGATTACCGTGTTTCACTAATAACGTCCATCACAAAAACTGGTCCACTTTAACCATTCCTGCACACTGACCAGGAAGACAGTTCGCTTTCTGCAGGGGATGATCCCAAGTTTCACTGGCCACGCTCACGGTCACTGACTTTCCAGGAACTGACAACTGAACCGCACGCTCTGGCTTTGCATCCTGAGCAGATTTGTGATATGGACTGTAACATCCATGTTTACTTTTTCAATGTGGAGCAGAGGGTTCGGACTCTGAAATCAACAACCTGTTCACCTTTGTGTGTGTCTGTGTGTTGTTTGCTTGTTATGATGTGTTTATTTATAAACAAATCACAAATTGCGAATTGTTGCAGGGAAAGAGTAAAAGAAAACAAACGGCTGCAGTGGATTCTCACTCAGGGCCTGTTGGACTAGAAAGGATAAAGCCAAGGTCTTTGGGAAACACTACAATTTTATTTTTAAAATAGTTTCAATTGAGAGGCCAAATATTAAAGACAAAAAAAAAAAAAAAAAAAACAAGAACAACAAAACCCAGAATATTGGAAACTGAAGGCTTAGAAATAAAGATCAGAATGCTCAAGGATAAGGATGGCCTCAAATAAAGAATAGAATGCTCAATTCTACACAACACTATAAAGGGATAAGGATGGCCTCAAAGAATAGAATGTTCAACTCTACACACATTATACAAGGAATAAGGATAGCCTCAACAAGAGGAGGGTTAATATGCATTTCAGGGTTCCGAAACTGCAATAGATGCTACCAGAAGAGACACGGCAAACACAAAGACACATGGACGCCCTGCCAAGGGATAGTGCTCAACTCCTAACATGTCAGAAATGAACTGCACAGCATCACTAGGCAGATCACCACAGGACTCCAATCATTTGAGCTCACACAATAAAAAGGCAGGACAAAATGCTTCCTAAAGTCTGTTCAATACTTAAATTTCATGAAAATAAACAATTTGCACTTGATGAGCTATAAATAATTCTTAAGATTTCAAAGTGATAAATCTTACTTCATGTGATATATAGTATTTGTAATATATAGCCATGTGATATATAGTCTTTGTTCTGTTTTGTTTTGTTTTTGTAGGGACTGGAAGAAACTAATAACTCAATCAAGTCTTTAAAATGGGGGCAATATGTATAAACCATGCCTTGTGTAGCACTTATTTCAGTGAGAAAATACACTCAGGCATATATCCAAGATAATATTAAACATTTAATCATTAACTGCTGATTACTATTTAGAGCATACTAATGCGTGATAGTATGCTTTAGTTACAGATATCAATATATTAAATCGATCAATAAACAGAAACAATCCTCTATTTGATAACATCAAGTTTTATGTTACCTTTAAGTGATATAAACATAAATTTATATCTACTACATTTATCTACCAATTTTTTTTACATAAAACATCAAAAACATTGTCTTTAATCTCAAAACAGAAGTTGGAAAGAATCAAATTCCTGTTTTTTAAGTAATGCTTGCTTCTGTAGAGGTGTTCCTTCTTCGTTTATAATCCCATCCCAGGAAAGATGAATAATGGCTTCAAGGATATATTAACCCTTTAAAAAAAATCCAAACATGTTTACGATAAACATTTAAAAACTTGATATTAGATACCCATACACAGGTGCAAAACTTTGCAGCAATAATGCAGCTCACAGTGTGATCTGGTTTGACGAGGCCATCCAAACAATCAGGACACTAGCTGCCCTGGTCCTTCTACCTGTCCCAAAGGGAAGAAACGTCTTCTTTGGAAAGACGTTTTCGATAATATCGGGGAAGAAAGCTTGGCAGGCTTTCAAACAACCCAGTTCAAACATGACTTGAAAAGGATCCAAACTGACATTTCAGTTCAGAACTGTATGGTTTAACAAATCACTTAAAGTTTGTTTCAGCAAACTGTGTATATATTTCTAAATTTTTTTTTTTTTAAGTGAGTGTTCTGGTCTTAGTACAAAGGTGATTCCCCATTTGCAGAGTGCACAATCGCAGGCATGGAGGTTTCTCTCTACATCTTCTCTGCACAAAGACAGTCAAGGTCCTGCAGCTTAAACAGTCTCTCGCACATAACCAGGCACAGCCACAGCACTCTGAACAGGTCTCTCAAAAACGTCTGCTTTCTACTCAAGCTCGCAGAGCAAACAATTCAACAAAATGTACGCTGAACATTTAACCTGGAGATAAGCGTTATAAAAGCATCTCTGAAGTATAAATCAAAGTAATTGGTTGGATGGATCTTTTAAATTAAGAGTCATACTATCGTTACCAGAGAAAATAACACAGCTGTGAAAACAGTTGTCGATTTATATCACTTTTTGATTTTGTTGACAAACTATGAAAGTGTCAAACAAAAAAACCAACCTCCCCCCAAAAGTTATCTTGTGTCTTCTGTTAGGGATCCAGCATATAAGAGCACTGCCAAAACACTGGAAATCAACTTAGAGGAGAGAGGTCAGAACACAAACATACGTCATCCTAATGAAATATGTGACCTGATCTCTCAAAACAATATTCTTGCTGACCCTGCCTCTAGAAATAGTAATAATAGAGACGGATTCTGAAGGAGGATCAATAAAGGAGCGAGGAGCACATGAGGGGCTTGGGCAGCCGAGCTCAAAACTGACTCCTGACCAGGGAAGTAAAGGTTGGGGAAAGGACACACATCCATTTCTGTGTGGTTAAAATAACATTCTAGGAAGATTTATGGATTGAACTCAGTCAATGGCTTAGGCTAAAATTAATTCCAGTCTCATAGTCCAAGCAAGAATAAGACCCTAAAGTAGGAAGAAAACATGCGAAAGAACCCAGCTTTTCTCTGCAACGTAGAAGAGTATCTTGAATGAATGGCAGAACAATACAGTGTACAATGTAATCATGCTAAAAACAATAAAAATGAGCAATATATAAGAAATGTAGAGGCAAAACAACCACCTCTAACATTTTTTTTAAAGTGTAAAGAGTTTTAACCAAACACCCTATAACCTGTATTTCCAAGTCAAGTCATAGTGAAATTATATTTATCCTTTAAATGAATAGTTTCCAAGGTTGTTTTCTTTTTTCCTAAAGAAACGCTATCAGTGTCCGAATAACCTGGAAAGGAAATGCTGTGTGAGAGTCGGATAACGACATCGTTTCAGCCCATCCTTAATGTTGGGAAACGTTTGCTTAAGACATTGTTAATCTACCAAAAAGTGACTGCAACCTGCTGGGGCCTGGCTTTTAGACTCAGTCTACCTATCAACATTTTTCACCCTTGGTACAGAATGGAGCGAGCAAACGCTTATCAAAAACAAACTATAAAGAATGTCTAGTATACCGGCTGAGAAAAATGAGGCTAAAAAGCCTTAGGCTAAGATAATGAGATACATCTAACAAAATAAGTCTCCGTTCCTACACAATCCTCCTGGCTTCTCTACTCAGTGTTCTTGTCGTACTAGAACAAATTCAGATATCAAAAAACTGGATAATTCTCATCAGGGATAAGATGGTCGAGGAAGGGGTTTCAAGCAAAGGGTCCAGGATGGGAGGAGAAATGGGGCTGGTTTGATATGGTCTTCCCTTCACAAAGGCCCATGTGTTTGGCTTTCCCACTCAGTCATTAATCATCCCAAGCTCTTACTTAGGCTAGAGGTAGCTCACACTGTGACCATCACACGGAGGATTAAACAGAGCTGAAAATGAGGCCAATCCCTGGGGAAAGCACACGTTTCTACTGAGGGCAAATTAAAAATGAAGGAGGAGGAGAAGAAAGAAAACGGGCACTTGGAAAAAACTGTCCAGTGCTGAAACCTGCGCTCCTCTTGAAATGTGGTTCAGGTTGATTCTAATTAATGACAAAAAATTAATATAAATCAGGCCCAAGATCAAGAAAAAATAGAAAGTATTGATTCACAGTGGTTGAGAAAATGAAAAAGCAACAGGTACTTCAGTATTAAACACTTTTAATTAAAGACCCAAAGAAAATGGATTCGTTCCCCCAATGACTGACTTTTCTCAGGGGACTACAGAATGATCTTCAGCTAAATATGTGCAAGCGTCAGCACACAGGTAGGAATCAGTGCAGTCAGAGGCCAAGTAAATAGAGAAGGTAAAGGCTTGCGCTCTCTCTCTCTCTCTCTCTCTCTCTCTCTCTCTCTCTCTCTCTCTCTCTCTCTCTCTCTCCTCTCTTGCTCTATCACTGAAATTGTGGAAAATATTCTGACCAAGTGTCCCCTGAAACAGAATTTCAGAGTTAAACACAAGGAAAAGACAGAGCTGTGTTCTCCAGGAGGCCATTGATTTTGGCAAGAACGACTGTGACGTTTCTGCTACACAGCTTCCCCCCCCCCAACCAGCAACTTTTCGTGCTTTTAGTGCTGTGAGAGGAGGAGCACCCACATGGATCAAGGCTCACACTTCTTTAATTGACAACTATCGCATCCCATCCAGCCATATCCCACCATCCCAGGAACAGAATATCAGTAAGCAATAGCTAGCAGCAGGCTAGAAAAGGCCATCAGGCAGGGAGGGTTTTAAAGTTACCTCTGACTAGGAGGAAGAAAAGGAGGGTGGGAGAAGGGGGTGGGAGAGAGAATGGAGGAAAAGAGGGAGAGAAGAGAGAGCAGAGATGATAGGCATGTTATGGCCCCTGCATGCGTGGGCATACACGTGGCTTACACAAATATATACACTTTAAAAAAGTATACATTTTAAAAAAGTATAATCCATTAAATTTAAGCAAAAATAGGACTCAAATAGATATTTTAGTTGTGTCAGTTACATGAGCATGTTTTTCAGTTTTTGAAAATTATAATCACAATAATGTCAAAATAAGGTAAAAAAAATCTTATGACAATAAAACATTTTAAAATTTTAAATGTTTTATTTAATATATATATATATGTATATGTATAATGCATGTATATATTCAGAAAATCCTTGGAGACACACTGTGTTCATACTTAAAATCTAGATAATTTGTGATACTTCGTGTACCATATGCTTAAGTAATTCCTTCAATATATGCCATTAATTAAGTAAGTTGAACTTCCACGTGGAGGTCTGGGTGACACTAATCCCACGTTCTGACCCTTCACAAGAATCATAGGAGGCAAAAGAAACCTGACACTGTGACACAGGGCCACATTAGGGCACAAAGCACCAATTACTTCTCTACATAAATATACAAAGACAGTTTGACACTGAGCTGGCCCCACAGACAGGAGACATGTGCTGAACCCCGCTGAACTGGTCAAGGGTCAGAGGGTAGATTGGTAGAGCAGAAAACAGAATGAGCTTAGAACAGGCAGCCAAGACATGAATGTCTCTAAACAAATCAAAGGCAGGGGGTATTGACTGAGCTCTAGGGTCCAATGGGAAACAAAATAATCTTGTCTTTCAGTTTTTAAATGTCCATTTTTAAAGTATATTTTATATAGAAAACAGTATCCTCGTTTTCACAGTCACACATGAAACAGTCAAATGGTAAAGGGAGCTGAAGACCAAACGCAAAGCCCCTGAGGACGAGAGAATGGTAAAATTTTCCCAATTGCACTTTGAGCACGCACGCTCTGTTGTAACTCCACCAGTGTTCCCCTATGTTTTTACTGCCGTGGTCCATAGGCAGCTAACATGAAGATGCCCCTCAGTCATAAGATTCAGTCCATCCTCCAGGGCCCCTGGACCACAGATGAAAAACCCGTATCTCCACTCATTTAGACCCACTGAGCATCCCTCACCCATGAGACCGACCCTGAATCAGGGACATGTAGAGCACTGGCCACCTACTGATCCATGAGTTCAATTTTCTTACAGCTCTCAGGTTTCTCTAAGATACGCAGAAGTCATTGCTGACACTAACTTGCTTATCTGTGTGTTTTTGACTAAGGATCAAAGAGTTGAGAGTTTTTCCAAAATGAACGATAGGAAGAAGTCAAAGGGAAGGTGGGGAGAACAATATAACTGCCTTAAGTAAAGACAAGAACAACATCTTTGAGAGTAGGCAGGTGTATCAGCTGTTGTTGTTTGTTTATTAACTACTCTTTTGTCCCTTTGGGGACCTGCCACCCAGTTCCCAAATAATCACACATGGAGGCTAATTACTTATAAATACCCGACATTAGCTTGGCTTGTTTCTAGCCAGTTTTGTTTGTTTTTTTGTTTTGTTTTTGTTTTTTAATCTTTAATCGTGTGGTCTATCTTTTGCCTCTGAACTTTTATCATTCTCTGTTTCTGTATCCCTTTCTTTACATCTTTCTCCATGGCTTGCTATGTAGCTGGCCCATAATGTCCTCTTCTGCTTATTCTCTCTCCCAGATTTCTCCTTCTATTTATCCTCTCTGCCGGTTAGGCCCACCTATCCTTTCTCTGGCCTCACTATAGACTCTTCAGCTCTTTATTAGACAATGTGGTGTTTCAGACAAAGAATCATAACATCACAGAGTTAAACAAATGCAATATAAAAGAATATAGCACATCTTTGCATCATTAAAACAATCGTCCCACAGCATAAGCAAATGTAACACGACTTAAAAAACCATTCTACAGCAAACCAGTGAAGTGCTTCAATCCAAGTGTAAGTACTTGTATTGGATACCCAACATCCACATAAAGGCTGATGTTTCATCCCAAGTGGCCGTGCATAGTCATTATGGGTTTGGTTTTGAGTTTGAAGTTACCGTACAGTTTACTGCTGACCAATTTTTCCAGATTCTGAACATTCAGTCACGTACCCAGTAGGGGGCTGTAATCCAGAGATAAGAGCTGAGATCCAGAAGAACCACACCAAACTCTATACAAAGCATACAACACTAGACCAGATTTCCATTCCGTGTTATTAAGCTATCATCAAAACCTACTAATGATATTACTCCAGTGATTTATGTACATGTGTATGAGTTCCTAAAGACCACAGAAGCTACCAGCTATCTACAAGAAACACTATGCAGAATCTTAGTTTGCTGCTAATCCAAGTCCCAGTTCTTTAGCTTACTGTGTCCTGTCACTCCCCAAAGGCAAGACAGTGGAAAGAAGCTATCACCGGAGGTTTAGTGCACAGATCTGGAGCAATCCTTTAAACATTAAAGCAGATAAAGCTTGCTTTACAATTGCAATTTTATGCCGTAAACATGTTCATATATTTTGCCCAGGGAATCAGCTTACATCCATCTTTACAAATTTATGTACTTGGTGAATAAACATTTTGGCATAATCATAATCCTCTATCACAATAGAGGAACTGCTCAGTCTGGTGCCTGTGTGTGGTATGCCCTATCCAGCTGTCTACCTCACAGGGATCCTGTAAAGATTAATTATCAGATACCTCTAGGAAGAACTGTGATTGCTTTTACCAAAAAAAAGGGGGGGGGTGTATAGATGCCACGGGGGTTATTATACCGCAACTTGTGAGATTAAGAAGGGAGAGGAAATAATACAGCGATTAGAATTAAAAGAATGGCTGTGAGGATCCGTGAATGCAGCAGCTCCTGAAAGATTAGGGAGATTATAACTAGATCAGATCCTACAGATCAGATCCGACACATACAAGCAAGGCTGGCACTACACCCCTGCATGGAGAACAGCAAGCCTCATTGGCGCTCGGCGTTAAAGTCACACAGGCTTCCCCTAGGCAAGCATCCTGACCCCTCCTGGAGGGAGATTTCTGCCAGGACCAAGCTTGCCTTTGACTTGCTTGCCCCTCATCTCACACCATAGCTACCGTGGCATCCAGAATGCTCACGTCCTTCACGCACCATTTTCCCCCAGGGGTGCCCAATCAATTTCAAAACTGACAAGGTGACACAAAGCCACGCGGGACAAAGCCTGAATGAAGCCTGAGCCAGTGAACAAACAGGAGGGAGGTACTGACTGGGGAGCACCAGTTGTATAGGAGAGCTAAGAAAACAATCCATAAGACAGACAGCAGACAATAGTTTCACAATTAGGGGGCTATACAGAAGCCAGTTCATTCCTCTTGTGTCCCAAAGAGAGCAGGATTTTTATTTTAGAGAGGAGTCTTAAAATGCATGTACCTTTGTGTAGACATGATTAGTTAACAAGTGCAAATTCTAAGCATCAGTTGGCAGATGGAATAATCTTCAGTGTTCTAATCCAGAAAGGCTATTCTTTAACTATCATTTTCAGATTCGGGAACACAGACTAAGGACATAAATGGAACATGCACATGTGTCTGCACGCACAAACACACACACACACACACACCACAAGTTAAGATCAATGATACTTAAGAAAGTGGGTAGCTAGTTTTAAAATACAGTGGTCTACTTACAATTTCTCCTGATTCCATATAGTTATATGTGGCTAAAAAATAATAATAATAATAAATTATATTTCCCTATAGATATTCAGTATTCCACACCTACTCTTTCCCTCACTCCTTCCCTAGTCTTGAACTTACTGACCTAACACTTACAGCTCTTTACATTCTGACTTCATTTGGCGTTTTATATTTTCAACATTTATTTCAAAACAAATTTTTACTTAATTCAATAAATCAAAATATGACCGTTTCTCATTCTTTGAGCACATCTTAAGGTGGGCATCTGGTGCTTACAAGGTCTCTTCCAATGTCAAAAGAGAAAATGCTAAGAATGCAAAGCTCTCTTCCTCAACCTCACCCCTACACTCAGCACATCCTCACCCCTATACTTAGGAGTCAGCCTTGCCAACAAATCTTGGACCAGTCACACAAATTGACTTGAGCATAGATACTGACCCATCTTTGTTTTAATGAACACAACAACCTTCTACCTTTAGTCTTTAATATTACCTTACTTCAAATGCCTTTTCCTTTAAAGGTGCTAAATGAAAGAATAAATGTTTCCCATTGTGAACTATATTTCTAAAGATCAGAACACATTTCACCAGAGTTGGAAGGGCAAAACACAGTGACGTGCTTTACAAAAATTTACGTGATATTATAAGAAAGATGTGTTTAGGACTGGCACACAAACCTTGGTGGGAACCAACAGCTCTCTAATCGGACCCACCCAACAAGAGAATAATGCTTGATGGTGAAAATCTTGCTAACTACTCAGTGCAAGTGAAATCATGGTTATCAGAGGAGAATTTATAACCACTCATCTACTAAACCAGGATGACTATTAATAATCTATAAACATTTCTCCTTACCCGCAGATAGGTGGAGTCTTCATTCCTCACCACGGAAACTTCTCTTTGCAACAAACCAAGACAATCACAGAAAAACATAGCCAAACAAAATGCAGAGTTGTGGAGCCTGGTGAATACCCCTATAAAACACTCTCACACCTAAGGCTCAAGGAACTATGCAAAAGACAGGTCAAAATATTTGTAAGAACCAAAGAATCAGGGACTTTGTTGTCAAATGGTGTCTCCTAGTAACAGCAGAAGCTAACATCAGGACAACACGATCACCCATACCTGAGCTTAACAATGATGATACGAATGAACGTGCAAATTAGAAAAGTCTATAAGGCCAGAATCCTACACAAAGAACCATAAGCAACTGAGGAAGGGTGAAAATGGGAGAGATAACCTTCCCTGGGGAAGAGAACACTACCTGGTTGTCCAATGCCAAATGATCAGCCATGAAAACATGAATCCAAAAGAATATATATGTATTTACATGTATATAAATATGCATTCGATAACAATCAGTGACAAAAAAACCCCACAGATTTGAAGAAGAGTGGGGAAGGTATATGGGAGGGTTTGAAGGGAGACAGGGAAGAAGGAAATGTAATAAAATCTTAAAAGTAAAAATATCAAAGTATACCATTTAAAATTTAAAAACAAAGAAAAGACATGTTTATAGAACATTTTGTAACGTCTATGAACCTTTATGATAATTATTACAGACAAAGCAGGTCAAAAGCATCATCTTCCCTTTGGGACCAAGAAACCTGGACTGACTGTATATCTGTAAGGTCGTACAAAATAAGCACCTAGCCAAGCATCAGGCCCTTATTATTGGAAAATATGTTGATTGTGTTGTGTTACATATATATTAAACCTTTATATATAATACACACACATATACTTTCAATCTTAAATTGTTTCGGTATTAAGTGATTGCCAGCAATAAAGAAGACTACGGAAAAAGTCATTAAATATCTTAACTCCAATGATGTATGTGAGGTGTCATACATCGTGTTCATTAAGGATTGACGGCTGAAGGAAGGAACGGCCTTATTCTTTGGGTTTACACACCAGTACTCTCTACACATACACAGACTACGAGGAACACTCCTTGTGTCTCCTAACCAAATCTGCACAAGGGCAACTAAAATCTGACTTTATCACTTCTGCATTAATGAAGCAGAAGAAAGCTTTGCTGGAACTGCACTGGTCATGTGTGAGAATCAAGCGGCCAATCTCAGAAGGCAAAGTTAGGAAAACAGTGCTCACTCCTTCGCACCGTTGGCTGCATACTGCCACCACGGTACCCTCTTCCAGTTATTGCTCTATGTAGCACCTGTTCTGGGGAGCTGGACAATTTTTTGTTCAGGAGGACAACAGCCACAGTTGCCCTGCACAAAGGTGGGAAATAAGTCTCTTCTTTCAAATTATTGTCAGTCTTCACGCAGCATTACATCATCATTACGCTGGTTACCTGGGACTGTTGCTCATCCTGGCTTCTATTCTTCAGCCTCTCAGACTTCAGCAAAGCCCATTATTTTGAATTTTATCAGTCTACATTAGGAAAACCAGATAATAGGGGCCTTGACTATTTTCTGCAGAGTCAAAATTGTGGACCATCACTACTTTTTATCTTCTCTCCCACTTTCTTGGTAAATAACTTGACCATCGTTTTCCCATGGTCAACTCCACAGCTCGGCCTACCTGCCTGGATCTCATTCCCTCATCTTCATCTTCATCTATGGTTTTAACATTCCCTTTGAATCTATTTTTATCTACTTTTTTAATAAAGTGTTTGATTGTCTATCCTTTTTCCTTATTAAATGGCCTTAAGTTTATTTCACTTATTTCTATGAATGTTTAGCCTGAATGTATTATGTGCACCACATGACAGCCTGTTAGATGCTCTTCAACTTTGGTAACTGCTGAGTATTAGAAAGCCTGTGGGTGCTGGGAAGCAAACCTAAGACCTTTGAAATAATAAGTGCTCTTTACCAGTTCCCTAGTCTCTCATTTGTTCAATGTTTAATTTCATCGTAATTACTGTGGAGTTATTTTACAACCAGTCTCATTTCAATCAAATTTCTACGACCTACCTGCTCCATGTATTTTCTTATCTCCTAGTCATCTATCATCCCACTGATACATTGTTCCTTCACCCAATGATGGGGAACCTTATAACCAAGACAGACTGCATAACTAATACATACAAAGATGATTCTTAAGCTTGAGGCTCTGACCCCTCTCGTCTTAGGGCTTCACTGTTTTGGCTTCCACCCAGCTGGCTTCTATTTTATTGTATGTTCATTGGTTGTTTTCATTCTGGATTTTTGTTTTTCTTTCTCAATATGAATGCAACTCAAGAGACATTACTTGGCACAGACACACAAACACATACATACACACACAAAGACTAAATAATAGTTTAAAGAATGCTTCATTGGCAGTTTTTTTTGAAGATTACAACTGTATGTTTTTGAGATGCCACTATAAAAGTTAATCTAGGTTTTTCCTAATCCTATATGTGTTCAATTTTGTAGAGAAAAATTTCAAATACTTTTTATTGCTGTTTTAATGAATCTTGCTTGGGTTCTTTAAGAACTGTCTAATTTAGAGAAGTATAGAGCAAAGAAAGTAATGGTTAATCAGACATATGGTTCACTATGCATGACAATCAAATCATAGGTTTTGTGGCTTCCGGTCTACTTTGACTTGCAAGTTCCAATAGTCTCTCTCATCATCACAGGTAATGAAACCAAACCATTGAAACACTTAAAAGAATAAACAATGCTGTATTAAATTATAAACACTAGAAGGCAATATAATTTCTTCTTAAAATCTTGAACTATGTTTTCTTTCCTATTTTATAGTCAGTTAATGTTTAACACATGGTTAACATACATTTAATGAACCTACCTTTACCAACTGGTAATTCTTAAAATTTAGCAGCTATCATTTTAGTGCTTTTAACTTTAAATTACAAATATCAAATTCCCTGTCCACTGTCAAAATCTCAAATACATGTTTCTTCTTTCTTCTCAAAAATATATAGTGTCTTCTGGTTCCCGTTTGAATCCCAAATCTCAAGGTCTTTTCCTACCACACTCATGAGCATCATGACTGTAACCAGTTCCTCCAAGTGTTTGAATCATCTGAGCCATCAAAAATAGCATAGTAAGTGAGTATTTGTAGGCTCTAGTAGAGATTTCCGGAGGTAGTTCTGAATGGTAAGGCATTCAGTTTTAAAGGAGAATGCTAGATAATCTATCTGTATGCACTCGGAAGATATTATAATATGATCTACCTGGAAATCCCTGTTGATGTTACATTTCTAGAAGCAGTGTCTGTTTCAGAATCCAGAAGCATCCAGCTCTATTAGCTTAAAAATACACTCTACTCTAATCAGCATTCACATTACACCAAATACAATTCATTACGTGTGTCTCTCTTAAAGGAAATGAGTCACAAATCAAATTTATAAAAATCTGAGTCCAGTCTGATTACTGAACTATTAAAAGAGAGCGCATGATTTGTACAGTTTCAATGGTCCCAAAATCAAATTATGGGAACAATGCATCTGATTTTCTATTATTATTCAGTCAATGCAATGACATTAAACATCTTTTCAAACTCGTGTTTTTCAAGAGATCAATTAACCCATACTTTTTGAATAACACACCTGAAGGCATTGATGAGACATATTTGAGCTCTTGTCCTTCCTTTACAGTCTCAGCCTCCTACCACATAGACAAGCTCGGAAAACGTGAACCTATGTCACATTAACATATTTCATGTAGACAAAGGAAGTTCTAAAAACTTACACAAGGACTCTTTATCAAAGCAATCTCAGGTTAAACATGACAGAAATCGTTAGATGGGAAATGCCGCTATAATTCAAGGGCAATTTCAAGGATGTGTCCAACATTATTAATCCCACATTTTGTTTTTCATGCATTATATAACAATGAAGTATCTTTATGCTGCATAAATGTCACATTGCAAAATAATGGCACTATGTTTAGTAACTGCAAGACAGAATTATTAAAAGGCATTTGATTTGTGAAGCGGAGGCAAGCTCAGATGGAACCATTCCGTTTTACAATTTTCACAATTGAAGAACAGCCTGCTTGACTGATTGCTAAAAGATGGAAAAACCAGCAAATCCCATGTGAGTCTTGATCAGTCACTCTTTCTCATTTAGGCAGACACCCTGATAACTATTTGCTGTTACAGCACATTCTTCTTCAAAACAGCACTACTTTTCAGGGCAGATATATATTCCAGGGAGGAAAATTATACATTTCCATTAAAGTTTGTCATTTTCAGCCACTATTCTGCTCTTTGCAGTGTCTGGGGTAGCTCTCAGTTAAAGACTCAGAGACATGTTTAACTACACATGTGGGAGGTCCCCGTTTTCTTCACAGATGTTTCTAGAGCAGTCCTTTGAAGTGTGGTCCCTGACAGGTCACATCAACTGTCACTGGAAACATGTTAGAAATAGGAACTTCTGAGTCCTTTCCTAACCTGTCCAATAAGACATTGGGAATGGACCTGAAGTCTACATTTAGCAAGACTTCCACGTATTCTTGTGGCCGGTTCAAGTTTAGAAGGTAATGATATAGAAATCAGGGGAACAGGAGCCATTAGACTGTCAAACAGAAAGCTGTGGGGTGCTTTAAGGAACACTTCTCATAAGGAATTTAATTTTTAAACTCTCACAATCTCTAGCATATAGAATCCTTGCATATATATTTTTTAATGTACAAATAATATGTTGAAATGGCTAATCACTGGAGAAAATATAGATTGATTTTAAAAACATGTGGTAGAGTAAGCAAGAAATTGAGGGTGTAATAAGAAAAGCAATGTAGAAAATAAGAAATCATGACTGGTACCACTAACTAAATTCTTACAGTGTACCTTACCAGGCATGCAACCAGGCATTTCACCAATTTTCCCTTTTGGTGGAATTTCTCAAAAATATTTACTCCAACTAAGGAATCAAATAAACATCCAGTGTAACAGGCAGAATAATGGCTCCAAAGGAAATGGCAACAGATTAATCTGAGGCCTTGAGAAGGATGCTGCATGAGGGGAATTCAGACCACTAATAGGCTGAATTTAAAAGAAGACTTCAAATCCCTGAATTGTCCACAGTGTAGGGTGGCACAATGTCACAGAAAATGTCTTTTTATTCTGATAGACTGGAAATAGTGACACCATGTCCCTGTAATTCCAGCACTGGGGAGGCAAAGGCAAGAAGATCAAGAGTTCAAGGCCAGCCTCAGCTTCATTGATGTGGGATTCTCCTCTGTATGCTGTGAACACATTTTATGACTATTGGTTAATAAAGAATGCTTTGGCCAACAGCAGGGCTGAATAGAGTTAGGTGGGGAAAACTAAACTGAATTCAGGTAGAAAGAAGGCAGAGTCAAGAAGATGCCATGTAGCTGCTGAAGGAGACGGACACAAGAAACTTAGTGGTAGGCTACAGCCTTATGGTGATATGTTAATTAATAAAAATGGGTTAATTTAAGATGATAGAGTTATTTAATAAGATGCCTGAGCTAACAGACCAAGCAGTGTTGTAATTAATATACCTTCTGTGTGATTATTCAGGTCTCAGCTGCCAGGAACAAACGAGCAGTCTCCAGCTATACCTCATGCTGAAAACTAAGCCAACTGGGCTACAGAAGACCATGCTCAATAAAAGTAGAGGGGAGGGAGAAATCAGTGCTGTAAAACTACAGAAAAGTTTAGGAACACATCTACTGATATTGACACAGACACTAAAGGAGGGGAAGTAAGCAGTAGTCAATTCGTGCTGTAAATGTGAGGAAACACACTCACTCTTAATATTTCCAAAAGAAACACACTCGTGCCAACACCTTGACTTTGAACTACTGATCCAGTACATGGATCGGGAGATTTAGCTACTAAAATTACAGAAAGAAATTAATACAGTACAGAACACAGCCAAAGTCACAATAGTACTGGTGGACCCAGTCATAATTAGAACTCAGATGCATAAGACCTTCTCCTGACACGGGGTCATGTTGTTTGCCGGCTACTATTGGTGGTCATCTGGTGTCATACAGATCTTACAGCACTTTGATCCTTGTCAAGGCATTCTGGTCACAGCTCGCAATCTCTCCTTGGAATAACACACCTTTGTCCACGTGGGACACGAACACAGCAGTCCTTGCCCCAAATCAAATTTGCACAGGTATGTTTCCTTGGTTAACATGGTACTTCAAAGCTATTCTCTGTATTCCTGGCACTTCCAGTTCTATATTTCCTTACAGTTGGCCTAGATCACACATAAACATACTAACAATAAGAAGCTGAAAAGCCTTTGTTTTTAACCACTTTTATTACAATTACATGGTGAAGTTTTTGTCAGAATATCAGCTCCCAACAGAGGGTTGGGCAAAAAAAAAGTCAGTGGCTTTTAAAGTTCATTATGAAGTGAAAGAGAAAACAAACATATACATCCTACTGTTAAAAAGATGAGAGATAAGTAGAGAATTCTTTAGAGGAGATATTGCAGGCCACCAATAGGAAGCTGAAGAAAATGAAAAGCCTATTTGAATTTACCAAGTTCACTAGCCAACTATTCAAAAGGAAAATTAATAGATCTCAGAGACTTAGAAAAAATAGTTAGTGAATACAAAGAAAACTTATTTTAGTCACAGAAAAACCAAGAATGTACCAGCAACACAAGTAAGTCAGTTCTACAAATTGTGTTGCTTAGTTTATGATGGTAATCTAGACATTTCTCAGGGAATTTATGCTGTGTATTGCAAACATAAACCACCAAGTTTGGTGGAAAATGCACAAATACACCTTTAAGAAAATAATGTGGAGCCGGGCGGTGGAGGCACACGCCTTTAATCCCAGCACTCGGGAGGCAGAGGCAGGCGGATCTCTGTGAGTTCGAGACCAGCCTGGTCTACAAGAGCTAGTTCCAGGACAGGCTCTAAAACCACAGAGAAACCCTGTCTCGGAAAAAAAAAAATAATAATAATGTGGAAAATGCTAGCATAGATAAAACATTAGACTATTCTAATTTTTAAATTTTTAGGTTTATTTATTTTCTGTGTATAAATGTTGGGCATACATGTATTTCTGTGTATCACAAGCATGCTTAGTGCCCACGGAGATCAGCCGAGGCCATTCGGTCCCCTGGAACTGGAATTATAGACGTGAGCAACCATAGAAGTATAGTTCCGGCAACACTAACAAATTAGTGTGTGAAAAACAACAAAAGTGCTTCTTCTTTTGAAAACATTCCTATTTCAAATATCCAAATGCAAAGAAACATAATTTCCCAAAATCTTTCACAACTGTGGGAATTTATAGCTGCTATTTTCTCTATCTGGTCCCGAAATTCTTCCTCCTTTCAAAACTCAAAATGTACTGCCCATTAAGGGTGCATTTGCATTATGCATTTTCCTTCTCTGTATTTCCCCCAACAAAGACATATTCACTTTGACTCTGAATTGTAATGTAAATATTTACAGACGTACCTGCATATATACAAGATAGAAAAATAGGGCAATGTAAAAAGCTGTGGTTAATTTATATTTATAACTCTACCTCCAATTTCAAACTTTTAAAATAATCTCCAACATCCTTTTATTAAAAAATTAAAAAACGCCCTCCTGGGAACGAATAGCAATGTACAATAAGATGATTAATACTTCAGTGACCAACAACCAGCCTTGTAGAAACTTCAGTTTCCTCTGTATGAAATAATAAAACTTTAATTAATTATGTAAAAATTAAAGAAGTTAATGCAAAGCCGGGCGGTGGTGGTGCACACCTTTAATCCCAGCACTCGGGAGGTAGAGACAGGCGGATCTCTGTGAGTTCGAGGCCAGCCTGGTCTAGAAGAGCTAGTTCCAGGACAGGAACCAAAAAGCCACGGAGAAACCCTGTCTTGAAAAATCCCCCCCCCCAAAAGAAGTTAATGCAAGTAAAAAATTTGACCAGAATAAGGACTTGGTTTTAATCTGCTTCATGTGGCTATGACAAAATAACAGAAACAGGATTTTTTATATGGTATACATTTATTTCCCTCAGTTCTGGTGGAACAGAAGTTCAAGATCACAGGAATGGATGGTTTGGGCTTAGACAAGAGCTGTATTCTGCTTCTTAGATGGTGCTGTGGCTACAGTCTCGAAAATGGTGACTAGTGTCTTTCTGTAGTGGGCATGAAAAGGAAATTTGGTTTCTTTTTATAAGAAATGGGGGGGGGGGTGAAATACCACCTTGTCAAGACCTTGAGTTTCAGACAAGAAACATTCCAACCCTAACAATAAAGATTTTGTGTTACAGATCATTGGTAAACTGTCCTTGATACCTTATTGTACTACAAACATTAATTAAATGCATTTTACAACTTTAAAATATTAAATTTAATTGTAGTATCAATATACAGGAAAAAGAGAAAGCAATAACTATTTTGTTATGACAGCCACGAGTTTGCCATCACTTTATTCCTGACCTCACCCTGGTTTGCACACTCTTGATTCTAACTGCCTGTTGCTGGTTACCTGGAAGCCTTTCGTCAAAACAGTTTTGTTTCTATTTTTCTAGGTGCAGTCATTAAAGAAGTCACTTTTCACGCACATGTCTCAATGGAGTGTATTCAGAAAGAGAAATGCTACCTGGGGACTATTCTTCTCTTACTGTATGAATTAGCAAACTGGTCTACTGAGGAATCTTCTGTGTTTCAGATTATAGCTTCTTGCTTCTCTGTAATTGGCGAATGATAAAAAATGGCCACCAGCATTTTGCATATTTAAAGTTATTAGTTTATCATATTCAATCAAAGGGAATAGATAAAGTTTATTACATTTTATTTTCATTTAGATATAGTACATTTGAAATAACATGAAATATAGAACGAAAAATTATGTAAGAGTTAGCTACTTACTAATAGTATTGTTCATATCAGCATTGTTTGTAATAGCCAGAACCTGGAAACAACTTAGATGCCCTTCAATGGAAGAATGGATAAAGAAAGTATGGAATATCTACATATTAGAGTACTACTCAGCAGTAAAAAACAATGACTTCTTGAATTTTGCAGGCAAATGGACGGAAATAGAAAACACTATCCTGAGTGAGGTAAGCCAGACCCAAAAAGAGGAACATGGGATGTATTCACTCATAATTGATTTCTAGCCATAAATAAAGGACATTGAGCCTATAATTCGTGATCCTAGAGAAGCTAAATAAGAAGGTGAACCCAAAGAAAAACATAGTTATCCTCCTGGATGTTAACCTTCATCAGGCGATGAAAGGAGACAGAGATAGAGACCCACATTGGAGCACCGGACTGAAATCCCAAGGTCCAAATCAGGAGCAGAAGGAGAGAGAGCACGAGCAAGGAACTCAGGACCACGAGGGGTGCACCCACACACTGAGACAATGGGGATGTTCTATCGGGAACTCACCAAGGCCAGGTGGACTGGGTCTGAAAAAGCATGGGATAAAACCGGACTCGCTGAACATAGCGGACAATGAGGGCTGCTGAGAAGTCAAGAACAATGGCACTGGGTTTTGATCCTACTGCACATACTGACTTTGTGGGAGCCTAGGCTGTTTGGATGCTCACCTTACTAGACCTGGAGGGAGGTGGGAGGTCCTTGGACTTCCCACAGGGCAGGGAAACCTGACTGCTCTTTGGGCTGCTGAGGGAGGGGGAGTTGATTAGGGGAGGGGGAGGGAAATGGGAGGCGGTGGCGGGGAGGAGGCAGAAATCTTTAATAAATAAATAAATAAATAAATAAATAAATAAATAAATAAATAAATAAAATTAATGGTATTGTTGTAACTTCCCCATGATATATATCCTGTCTAGCCACAGGTTCCTGGCCACTTTAGTAGTGCCAGATGCCATCTCCTGAAATGGGCCTTAGAGCCAATCAGAAACCAGTTGGTTATTCTCATAACATTCATGCCGCTATTGCACCAATGCCAATGTACATATCTTGTCAGAGCCGTTGTAGCTTTCAGCGTTCACAGCTGGGTGAAATTGATGCTTACTTTTCTCTTCCTGCAGGGTGCATGGCACCTTCTAGTACCACCGGAGAGATGAAGCCTCTAAGCTGATTTCTCCATGTTCTCTGACTCAGGTACACACAGACCCGATATAAACCATCTATTTGTTCATCTACTGTGAAAACTTAAAATGGACATAGTTCCAACAATATGTTGATAATATACGTTATAAATATTTGAGACTAGACTCAATTATATTTTATTGAATAATACAGATGCAGAAAAAATCATTTTATAAACGTAAGTAAATATAGTGGACTGACCTATTGAAAAGACATAGTAAATCTGGAAGGGCATAGTCCTCATCATACAAAGCCCATATTTTTGTGAGTTAGAGTACACCTTTGTGGTAGCAATACAAAGAGAGTATATATTTGTGTGTGTACACAATTATAGTACAGAACAAAAAAAAACACATTATATCCCACAGAAAGAGGAATATAGTTGCACTGGTGACTTCACCATTCTGTGTGAAAATCCTTCCATTAGTGATATCCTATTTCCTTTTACAATTTAACTAGATGATCAGTGCTGGTGCGTATTTCAGATGAACACAATGAAAAAAAAAAAAAAAGCAAAAACCTCTTGTGTGATCTTGAAAATTTTTGAGCAATTTCTGTTCAAATTCAAAGCATTTTATAAAATAGCATGACAGCACCAGGTTTCATTCACTGTTCAAAAGTAAGATACTTAACTTGTAAAACCAGATGGAACTGAAAACAGTGAGGATCTTAATGATGAATCACCATTTGCATAGAACAGTTGAAAGGGCATGCAAGGCACCTAAGACCCAGGATAAACAAATACCAAGGAAAGATGTAAGATCTGAAGAAAGTTGGGGTGGGAAGGCAGAAGACTGTTTGTATTCCAAAATACCTTGAGGCATATGTGGAAAACACAACCCATAATTAGAATAAATTTCTGAGCCCCAATATCCTGATACTATTAAGTTTCATTCAAAAAAAAAAAAACACCAACTTTACCTCCTCCCCCATCTCCAAAATTGATTAAGGGACAAACAACGGGGGAAGAAATAAAAGCTAAGAAAAACCTAAGATCTTCCAGTTGGCCCACTTCCACATAAGCTGCACCCAAAACATGGTTTTGGTTTTTTTGTGTGTTTGTTTGTTTTATTTTTTGTTTTTGTTTTAAGCAAATCTTCTAGGCCATGCTGTGCACAGAGAGAAGCACTGAAGTTAGCAAGCATTTCACAAGGGACCATATTGGAAGGTATTCCAGAAAAGAAGCACAACTGGCCTTGATGCTTCCACAGGGCAGATTAACTGATTAGCACCTCAATACTGTATGGAGGTGAGAAGGCTGCCAAGTCTGGAGCAGTATTTCCTTGGGGCCATTTATCAACCTCCTCCTAGGGAACCCAATGTCTTTGTGACCACTAGTTGATCCTTTGTAATGTATGAATAAAACCCTTTCCAACTACAGGGGTTAAGAGCACTGTCAGGAAACACTAAAGCAGAGTCTCCCATTTTGCTGTAAACCTCTTTCCTAATATATCTACCACTGTATCTGAGAAGTGCCTTGATTTATGAATAGATTATTTTTTTTAACTTTTGGTCCTTTGAGACAGGATTTCTCTGTGTAACTTTGGAGCCTATCCTGGAACTTGCACTGTGTAATGGCATTTCAATTATATTTTAATAAATAAAGAATGCCTGAAGATCTGAGAGAGTAAAACAGTCCTACTCGTCAGTCTTGCAGACCAGGTTATGGTAACACACACCTTTAATTCCAGTAATCATACTAGTTGCCATAGAAACCGGGCAGTGCAAGCCTTTAATTCTGGTCCTAGAGAGGATTATAAAATGGGAGGAAACAGCTCTCAACACACAGTCTCCTTCTGAGATTCCTGGAGGCGGGATCACCATTTTCAGACTGAGGTCGAGGTCAGAGCCAGTGGTTGGCTGTTTTACTTTTCAGATCTTCACGTTGAACCCCAGTTTTTGAGTCTAAGCTTTTATTAATCGTGCTTCAGCTCAGCAGGCCAGGCTGTTCTCAGACTCACAGAGATTCGCCTGCCTCTGCCTCCTGAGTGCTAGGATTAAAGGCTTGCGCCACCACCACCCAGCAGGATGAATAGCTTTTTAATGCATATGAGTGGTTTGCCTTCATGTATGTCTGCGCATATTGTATGTAGTATTCTGCAGAGGAGAACAGAAAATAGGATACCAGGAAATTTGATTTACAGATGGTTGTGATCCACCACGTGGGAACTGAACTCAGGTCCTCTGCCATGACAGTCAGTGCTCAGAGCAGCTGAGCCATCTCCAAAGCCCAGAGTGGTGCAGGATTTGAAAGTGCTAGAAAACAATCCCCCTGAAGCAGGCATGAACATGAATGTAGGCCTTTTTATTCTAGCTTGGATACAGAATCATAAATTATTGTAATAACATCGTATCTTAAAGGAAGAGTGAGGTAATAGAAACTCAAAGCAGTAAAATCTGGCGGTCTGCTTGTCAAAGGCAAGGAAGGCCATCTAATGTGTGCTCTAGTAAAACGCATACGCAACTCGGCGCAAATGTGTCTACAGTGTTTATCTCAGATTAACATTTACCAAACTCAGCGGAGGAATTACTCTATAAGTTAAAATTGCATTATAATTTATGTGAATTGATATTACTTAAGATGAAGATATTGCAAGGCTGCAATCATAGATCATTTGTGTTTAACATTTTTTTCTGGACTTCTTTTTTTCTGGAAAGAGTTATAAATTTACCTGTATCCTAATGTAGTACTTCTCTTGCCTTAGAGCAAAGAAAGTAACGAAGAAAAGGTACTGTGCTGGTTATGTACTCAGCACCTGACATGTGAGCATAATATAAAGAAAACTTCTGGTTTGATGTCTAAAGCAGATGACGTAAATAAAAACACCATTATGTTTCAACGTGTAGAATTGAATTCGATGGTCTTTTTAAAAACAATTACCATCAGATCATGAGGATGTTTACTCGGTTTTATTTTTTAATTATTTATCATTCCTTTATTTGTCCAGGAGATATCTCCCAATAATATCTCACTGCAGGCACTGTCTGCGAACCAAGAATGTGCCATTGAATAAAAGAAATAAGTATTACGTACATGCAGAAGTGGGGCTTGCAGGGGACAGACAAGCAGTTGGTACTCTAACACTCATTAGCAATACTAACAGCTCTGGAAAAGAAACTACAGTGTGGCCTAAGGGTGACTATATACTTTGAAAGCTGGAAGAAAGGTTATTAATTTAAACAGAATGGTCTGTGAAAGATTCACTGGGGCAAGATTCTGGAGAAAGATGATGAGGCATAGGCGTATTTTATAGGAAGTCATGTCAGGGGGGCCAAGAGCCTGGCAAAGGTGCTAATGTTTGGGGCCATGTTCTCCTGGCACTGGAAGGAGCCATTGCAGTTGGTGGGGAGTGTTCTGGGAGAGGGGAAAAAGAGAGGTCCAAGCGTTAGGCAATTTCCCTGCCCAGAAAAGACCAAGGATGTATGAAGAAGCCTTTGAGCAGAGGATAGACATGGGGGCAGACTGATTTCTGTGATGGTTTTTATTTCTTCAAGCATATGGATAAGCATATCAGTATGAACTCCCTTCCTTCCTTCCTTCCTTCCTTCCTTCCTCCCTCCCTCCCTCCCTCCCTCCCTCCCTCCCTCCCTCCCTCCTTTCTTCCCTCCCTTCTGTCTCTTTCCTTGTCTAATTTGTGGCACCAGCAGTTGCACCCAGGACATGTTAAGCAAGCTCTCTACCTTAAACTTCCTTTCCAGTTGACAACAGTGACTGTTAACAGCAGACACAGTGTACACGACTGACCACATATGGTATCGCTGGGTGACTTCATAGGATTTTGAGGTTAAGGAATACTGGTTCTATATACAAACTGTTTTCAGAGTTTTGAACTCTAGAGAATTGCATCAAATTCGAATTGTCATTTTCATTCGTAGGCAGAGGCTTCCTCGTCTATGACTGTGAGGCTGCATTTGCTTGCGACAGGATTAATACTCGCGACTCCGTATTGAAGAGTTGACAAGAAACAGGACCTAGAAGGCTACAGCCTTGACCATATCATATTTGAATCAGTACTTTGCTATTATGCTCTAGTCTAGATCCAAACCGCATTTGAGTGACATTGCTGGGTCTCTGAAACATTTAGATGAACAGGTCTCAGTCCATCATTGTCATTGTTACAGACTTGATTTTTTTTCCTTTTTTTTTTTTATTGAAAAAAAAAAGTTTTCCGCCTCCTCCCAGCCTCCCATTTCCCACCCCCTCCTCCCGCCCCTCTCCCCCTCCCCCCACTCCTCTTCTCCTCCCTCTCCAGCCCCAAGAGCAGTCAGGGTTCCCTGCACTGTGGAAAGTCCAAGGTCCTCCCCACTCCATCCAGGTCTAGGAAGGTGAACATCCAAACTGTCTAGGCTCCCACAAAGCCAGAACATGAAGTAGGATCAAAACCCCGTGCCATTGTCCTTGGCCTCTCATCAGCTCTCATTGTCCGCCATGTTCAGAGAGTCCGGTTTTATCCCATGCTTTTTCAGTCACAGTCCAGCTGGCCTTGGTGAGCTCCCAATAGATCAGACCCACTGTCTCAGTGGGTGGGTGCACCCCTCATGGTCCTGCCTTCCTTGCTCATGTTCTCCCTCCTTCTGCTCCTCGTTAGGACCTTGGGAGCTCAGTCCAGTGCTCCAGTGTGGGCCTCTGTCTCTATCTCCATCCATCGCTAGATGAAGGTTCTCACTCAGGATATTTCCATCCATTTGCATGCAAAATTAGAGAAGTCATTGTTTTTTACCGCAGAGTAGTACTCTAATGTATATATATATTCCACACTTTCTTCATCCATTCTTCCATTGAAGGACATCTAAATGGGGCACTGATTTGAACAGAGAATTCTCAACAGAAGAAGTTCAAATGGCCAAAAGACACTTAAGGTCATGCTCAACCTCCTTAGCGATCAGAGAAATGCAAATCAAAACAACTTTGAGATATCATCTTACACCTGTCAGAATGGCTAAAATCAAAAACACCAAGGATAGCCTTTGCTGGAGAGGTTGTGGAGAAAGGGGTACTCTCATCCATTGCTGGTGGGAATGCAAACTTGTGCAACCACTTTGGAAATCAGTGTGGCGGTTTCTCAGGAAATTTGGGATCAACCTACCCCTGGACCCAGCAATACCACTCTTGGGAATATACCCAAGAGATGCCTTATCATATGACAAAAGCATTTGTTTTACTATGTTCATAGCATTATTTGTAATAGGCAGAACCTGGAAGCAACCTACAGACTTGATTTTAATTATTACATTATAAATACTATTTTTCCTCTAGAGAACTTGGAAAAAAATCATGTTTTATACTTATTTTAAGAGATGTTATGCCATCCTTGCCCTGAAGTTTTTCCCTATTATACAGCAGTTTGGTAAATCACCTCTAGCCAGCCAAACACAGCCTGAGGCCTGTTCTCATCTATACAGTGATACAAACAGTGATGTCTCCTACATATGGATGGGCTCTAACAAGAAGAAATGAATAATATTTCACAACACCAAAAATATAAAAAGTAGACTCTGAGTGTTCACAAATAAGGTTTGATTGGCACATAGCCATTCTCACTCCTTAAGCTACTGTATAAATTACGTCTCCCTAAATTCTTTTCCACGTGGGTCTCCCCCTCTGCCTTGGCAAGTTTTACAAGAACCCAGATATAGGAAGATAAAAAAAAAGGTTTATGAATCAAGTTTACCCATTATAAATAATAGATTTATATTGATTCAATTATTTGGTAGACAAAACATTTAAGCATTTTAAAGCTGAGAGCAGATTTGAATACCAATGAGATGCATGTGTCTAATTACTTTTACTTAAAGAATTAAATTGCTGCTACTTGATGTTGTAGGACGCAGAGATGCTCCCATAGTTTGCAGAGCTAACCACTACATAGATTTTGTAATAGTATTGCTGAAAGGTTAATGCTGTTGTTCATAAATACTGAGTACAACATGGCAGAAGTACATTAACAAGCCATTTACGAAACTGTTAAAACTTCTGCCTTCTTACCCTTAAGCTAACTTTCCAAATAAATTTACCTTTTTCTGTTCTGTCTCCAAACGATTTGTGACAAAACATGCCTTTTCTCAGCTTATATCTCTTCTTTTAGCACAGTGTTTCTCAACCTTCCTAATGCTGCAACACTTTAACATGATGTGGTGATCTCCAAACATAAAATGCCTTCATTGTTACTTCATAACTACACTTTTGCCACTGTGGTGAATCGTAACGTAAATATCTGATATGCAGGATATCTAATGTGTGACCCGCCAAAGAAGTCACTACCCACAGGCTGAGAACTGCTATCTACAATAAGAGTCTCTTAAAGCAGTAAGCCCACCCAAGTACTGAGATTGGCTCTCGCTCCTCACAAGATCTTCTGAAGCTAGCCTCCCTTTACTGTCTGCTAAATCCACCCCTGAACTCCCCTGGATATTCTCCTGAGACTCAGGCATTGCCTTCAGAACATTAGGTTTCTATTGACCTATAAAAGATGGTCTCACTGTAGGACTATGGGTGTGAAGATGTTCCTACGACTGATGAGTAGGACTGAGAATAACACTTTCCGTAGGTTAGTCCCACTACGTGTCTTATCAGTGTTTTGTCCTCCCACTGCCTGGGTTGCCTCTGTATTGAAATCGATTTATAAGGATTGATGTAGGACCATATTAACACACAACACTCTGTTATAAACCATGCATTCTCCAAATAGATATCAAAAATCCCTCTTGTAGTGTGCATGGCATGTATTGACGCATGTGCAGGAGTGCTTGCCCACATGTGCATATCTTGAGGCCAGAGCTCAACACTGGCCTCTTTAAGAGCTCTCTGCCACATTTATTGCAACAGCATCTCAGTGAACTTAAAGCTCACTGTTTTGAATATAAAGGATGGTCAGGAAGAGTCCCAGATAAGCCTCAATACTGAGGTTAGACTCATGGGTACTGGGAAACAAAACTCAGGTCATCACACTTGCTGAACAAGCACTTTACCCACGGCGACAAAAAACAGCCCTGGATCTAACTCCTTCCAACCTGAGCGTGTGAGAGGAGTATCTGCAGCAGCCAATGATCTGCAACTAAAGAAACCTGAGTCAAGGCCGCATTGTCACAATTCTCTTTGTCATTTTACTGCACCAAAGCAAATTGTTCAAGCTATGCTTTTTCAGAGATGATAAGACGCTCTGAAATATTTGTACTCTTCTTGCCTAGAACTTACAGAGCATGATATTTCCATTATGACTCTAGTTCCAAAGGCAGATTCTCTCCATTACAACACTCATTTAATAATTACTTGAAGTCTAGAGACGAGGTGAACAGCAGAGTTTACCTTAAGAAGACAAAGGCTTCACTGTGGTTGAGGGGGAGGGAGACAGCCCTGGAAGACTCTATCACAGAACATGATGTGCAGTTCTGAGCATGAAAACTGCCTGGTGGTGTGTTGATATTTTGTCTGTGGTGTACTCAACAGAAATGAGAGTACAGCTCTAGGTACTTTTCCATCCCTCACTGACAATCTCCTAGGCATGGTGGAGCTCTTTCTCCACATGCTGGCAGCCAAAGCAGAATGCTGAGCAGGAGAACAAAGCTTACCATCACTCCCGAAGCAAGTTGCATCATACACAGGCAAGGAAGAAGTCTATCAAAGAGACTTTTAAACGTACTTATCTCACCATGCTTTACAAGCCACATGGGACAAGTGATTTCAACAGAAGGTTAGCAATGAAAACTCTTTTGGTTGAAAGTGGAGAAGAAAAAAGTTATTGATTGTGAAATACATAAAACAGCTATGTTTTCTAACAGCCAGTTGAACAGAAGACAATCCTTGGCTTATTCAGTCACTGTCTGTGTGTGATGCCCACAGGCCCTGTGGTCAATGGGTCTTTGACATCAGAGGTTAGAGAGAAAAGTCAGGAAAGCCCTCCCAGTTAAAAGATGTAACCCTACAAATGGCAAAACTAAAAAGCCACTTCACCCTTATAAGGAAACGCAATAAAGGACTTATTTGTATCAATATTTGAAAAGAATGTTTTTTTTTCTTTTCTTGACATCTAACACAGTCTTTTGGTGAAAGTCTTAAAGGGGACATAAATGTAAGTTTGAACACACAATAAGTGAGTTTTTGTTGTTCGTTTTTCTTGTTTGTTTTTTTTTTTAATTTTGAGGAACTATCCTTTTGAAACTATCATTTGAGTAATCATAGCCACTTCAGTGCAGACTAGCTAATATTCAAATTAAAGCTGACTAGCAGATAAGTTTGATTTTTAATTTCCTTTTTTTTTTTAAAAAAAGGGGGGGTTTAATTGTCTTAAAAAATAAAACCAAACTTTCCTACTTTGTATGAATTGCCAACTAACACTAGATGTACCACAGCCAGCAGAACTTATGAGCAGGAACAGTGATTTGTCTGAAATCATGAAGTTCTCAGTTAAATCCATCAGAAAACCAGGTCTGTGCCTATATGGATAAATGGATCACTGGGCAGACAGCCTAGCGGAAAAGGTGAAACCATGGTTCTAGGAGAGATGCTGTCTCAGGGGAAAAGGAGAGACCAATAACAAGAAGATATTTGACATCCTCACCTGGCCTCCATATGCATGTGCACAAGCAGGGACACATATGTGTATACACCACTCACATGTATTAAACACACAGACCACGGCATAGAGACATCTACCACAAATACACAAAAATTAAATAGTGTTAGATTTATCTTCAAATTCATCAGCATAGAAGATTTTAAAAGACCCCCTGTCTCTCCCCCAACAAAAGCTAGAAAAATACCCAGCATGGACAGTTAGCACTGACATTTCTATTACTTTATTTATAGAAAATGGAAGAGTGGAAGAGAAAAGGAAAAATGTCTCGGTTCTGGAGAGCTATAGCTCGGTAGTTAAGAGCGCTTGATCTTGAAGGAGACCCAGGTTCAATTCCCAGCACCCACATGATGGCTCACAACCATCCATAACTTCAGTTCCAGGGCATCCCATACCCTCTTCTGAGCTCTGTGGATACCAGACACACACATGGTACAGAGATATCCAGGCAGCCAAATATTCACATATATAAATAAAACAAAGATTCTGGTTCGAAAAATAAAAAGCAAATATAAGAAAGGACAAATCAGTCACTAAAAGTAAAAATAAGCAATTTATAGTTAGCATAAAGATTATAATTCAGGCAGATAGAGACCTCCGTGCAGATTGAGAATCAGACCTTTCATATCAGAAAAAAAAATAAGATCTGTCCATTGTCATGAATAAAATCCACATCTTTTATTTATCACATAATAAAGTTCAGTGTCTTTTCAACACTTGCTTCCCACATTAAAACTAAGGACTCACAGGCAGACTACAAATCTAATTTTGTAATATGAAATTAGAATCTTTCTACTAATCAATCCACCAATATCTATTATCTAGCATGTACTATGTATTATAGTCGTGGCTACAGGTAACAAATAAATACAAGAATTTGTTCCCACATTCAATGAAAGCACCCAGGGAAGTAGAGTGAATGTCAACAGAAAGACAGGAGGCTCTGAGGTAGACAAGCCAGAAAGCAAAACACCATGTTCAGTGGAATTAGGAAACAAAAGAAAATGAGAATCAGAAGACAACTCACTTTCTAATGGAGATAACATTTTGGAAAACAGGGTTATGTGTTAATATTCGATCTAGAGAGATGTAGGGTCTAGACACATTAGCATAAAATGTGTTCAAAAGCTACTGTGTTTTTTAAAAAAGCAAACCTTGCTTTAGAAAGCTAACGCTAATGTGGAGTCAGTATCACATGAACTGGGTATAAAAACAAGATGTAAGACTACTCAGAAGCCTAAGGCGGCCTGAGGTGAAGAACATGCGGCGTAGCACAGGGCAGGGTGGGAATAAAAGCCCATTTCAAAGGAAATTTTACAATTCAAGAAACCAGTGAGATAGAAGGGGAGGAGGGGCTGAGATAAATGTGGGAGTGTGAGGTTTTTTGAGATAGAATATTTCCAACGACTATACCAACATGATGTCATTCACTCATGCAGAGGGAAAGAATATTCTGGTCTCAAAAGATGAGAGAAGCACCGACACATGGATGTGTGCAGAAAAACAGATACAATGAAAGATGGTGCACAATTGGGGAGAGGGGTGGATGAAACCTCTCCACGATTACAGAGAGACAGGTGGGCATCAGTATTTATTCCACAGACCTGAGGAGAAGAGCCAAGGCTGTGAGAAAATTAATTGAGTTCATTTAAATAAGTAATACTCTAACATGGGGCATTTAAAACTGATGGGTTGCTATACCCTAGGAAATGTCCAATGTCCAAACAGTATGAAAACAGGTCAATAGGTTATAAATCACAGCTGTACTATAGAAGTGCATGTTCTATGGTGCGTGCATTTGCGTGTTGTGTGTGTATACGTGTGTGTGTGTGTGTGTGTGTGTTCTGCAAGTGTCAGAACACCACATGCATGCAGTGCACTCAGGGGCCAAAAGAGGGCACCAGACACTTTGAGATTAGAATTACAGACACCCGCCACGTGAGTGCTAGGAGTTGACCCTGGGTCCTCTGCAAGACCTAAAGTTTATTTTAAAGAGAACCTTTCTCGTTCCTCCACTAACTCAATACCTGCTAGGTGTTCCTAAAAATATAATTAAAGGACATGAGAGAGGCATTACCTCTCCACATCACAGTGCCCCAGACCCAAGTCTGTAGGAAAGATCCTTTCCAAGGAAGGGTCTGACTGCCCTTGGGTCCAGGTTGTATAAATGATCCTCCCAAATCAAACCTAAGGTAAAGGAGGGTTTGGTAATGCTGGGAATTAAGAGACCAAATCAAGGCCCTACAGTCCAACTATGTAAGGAACAAGCCATAGTGAAATATGGTGGCAGCTGCTATGTAGAAAGAAGGGAGACCCTCCTTCAGCATGGGTTACATAAACGGTTTTAATAGCTTCTCGGTGGCCCAAAACGACGAGAGAACTTGCCATCACAGTCAGCAATTAAAGAACTTTTGTGTGGCGGGGTAGATTTTTAAAGCCCAAATATCACTCTATTTACTATTTTCCAGACATCCCCCCATCCCCACATTAAATAATAATATATTAGTATTTTTTAAATATCTCCTTTTCAAATTCCGTAAATAATCATATTATACAAAACTTACCGTTTTCTTTTCTTTTCTTTTTTTTTTTTTTTGGTTTTTTTTGTTGTTGTTGTTTTTTCGAGACAGGGTTTCTCTGTGGTTTTGGAGCCTGTCCTGGAACTAGCTCTTGTAGACCAGGCTGGTCTCGAACTCACAGAGATCCGCCTGCCTCTGCCTCCCAAGTGTTGGGATTAAAGGCGTGCACCACCACCGCCCGGCTAAAACTTACCGTTTTCAAAATGAGATCAGTTCCCCACTTTTAAGTATCCTGGCACCAGAGCGCACTGAAATTAAGTTAGCACAGCGATGGCTGAGGAACAGCGGTCACCATCACCTTCTACACTACCCTCTGCTTGCTATTCTTCACAAAAAGGAACCTTGACCAAGGCAGATTCAAAACACAAACTCATTTGAAATTGCCGTCCCTTCCAGCTAAGTAACTCAAATGGCTCCAAACTGAGCCACAAATGGCAATGAGAAAAGCAGGAGAGACTTTTACAGCATCATAAAGGCCGTGCACTGATGATTCACAGAGGCGAGTGCCCCGGCAAAAAGGAACGCTCCACAAGAACAAGGCACTTCCTGCTGCCAATCAACAGGGCACTCCTGGTTTTAGAGAGAGTGAATGCCACTTGCTAACTGGGATGCATTAAATCCAGCAGGTCCATTTGTGAACAGAACCCACTTCATTTCCCGGGCTGGCTGGGAAAGCAGCATGCCCTCTTAGGACACTGGGGAACTTGCTTGGCATATGCGACACCGAATTGTCCCTCTTGGAGCCACTGGTACATAAAGCAAATAAAAGATTAGAAGCTGCCCAGGTGTAGGAGATTAAGGACTTAACGGACAGATGGAAGAGAAGAGCAGCATCTG
This sequence comes from Chionomys nivalis, assembly GCF_950005125.1. Taxonomy (NCBI): domain Eukaryota; kingdom Metazoa; phylum Chordata; class Mammalia; order Rodentia; family Cricetidae; genus Chionomys; species Chionomys nivalis. Next base: position 38,987,571 of record NC_080087.1, on the reverse strand, counting down.
GGCAGCATTCATCTTTTGTAATAAGGGAAGGTTCCCTGGCGATCCCAGCAGAAAGAATAAGCTGAAATGAACCAAATTTAGCACTTCCAGTGACAAAGGAAGACTCCTTAAATAGACCAACTGGGGATACAAAAAGTTTGTCTGATAGAGGCCAATTATCTTCCTAACAAATCAATCATTACCCAGCTGAAGATAACAAAAGTATGCCTGAACCCAACCTAGACACACACACACACACACAACCAGTCCAGCATCCAAAAATATTGACTATCATGACTTCAAGGTTCTAGTTCTAACAATGGGGTAAGAGTCACATATACCTTTAGACTCTGAGGGAGATAGACAGCTTAGTTACTTTAGGGTTTGCTAGAGGAATCCCTTGAGATTAACACACCTACAGGCACAGTTAAAGATGGCTGGCCCAAAGTCAAGAAGATAAAAAGCCAAGGCAGAGAAGCCAGGTGTTATCTTGCTTAATTTACCTCGTGGGCCTAAGTGAGGAGTCAGTGTTTTCTAGAAAAGCAGTTCCTAAGTACACGGTTTAATAACAGTGTGGGTACAAAGAGTGCCTACTGAGGTCGGGTAGACCCGCTTTGATTTGCTGAACTCAATCCTTAAGAGGGCTTCTAAAGACTATCATTGTCATCACAGTGTCCTGATGATAAACCACAAGTCAGACTCAACACCAAAGTGTCTCCAGACCCAGATCTGGAAACCTGTTACCAAGAGCGCCAGGTCTAATCAGCATGAAACGCCACTCATTTCAAACACCCTCCCCCTGAGCCACATCACTGGTGGTCACTCTGACTTCTCTCCATACTTTTTGCTTGTTTGTTTTCTGGACTTAGGAGTCCAGGCTAATAGGAAGAAGGACATTGCATCCTGATGCATGCTTAAGGCAATGTAAGAAAATTCAGTTCCTCAAAGTGCATGGCTATATTCGGCTTACCTCATTCGTCTACGCAATTCTTCAGTAGAATATCCAGAAAACCATTTCTTACTTCATGGGTGGTATTAACAAGTAACAATTAAAAAGAATTTGTGCCGGGCGGTGATGGCGCACGCCTTTAATCCCAGCACTTAGGAGGCAGAGGCAGGCGGATCTCTGTGAGTTCGAGACCAGCCTGGTCTACAAGAGCTAGTTCTAGGACAGGCTCCAAAACCACAGAGAAACCCTGTCTCGAAAAACAAAAAACAAAAAAAAAGAATTTGTGTTAGGCATTTGTGACAATCTATATTTTTTTATCTGAAAAAAATAGATACAAGCTTCTATATGTCTATTTTTCTCATTTTTCTTCCTATAATCTTTAATGAATATGTAAAATAAATAATTATATCTTTTCAGCTTTCTAATGTAGTCTATGGAATGAAACAGAAATATACACTCCACAAAAGCTTAGCTTTAGAAAAAAGCATAACAACATTTACTTTTGCCTTTCCTTTGCAAAATCAGAATTTTCTTCATATACTAAATGCAGATGAAAATAAGAAAAATTGGTCTTTGAGAATAACAACACGCAAAGCAGACTTTAATTTCTTTGTGCTGGAAATCAAAAGGCACAGACTCATTCTAGTTAACTATCGAGTGTTAGCACAGGCAACAGCTGGAAGGGGAATTAATTTGAAGCTGATGCACACTTTTTTCATCTATAATATAGAACTGGATTAATAAAGACAGAGCAGTGTCAGAAACATCAGTAAGCTGACGAGAAGGAAATGACTCTCATGGTTTTGTATCTGCCCACATTATCTTATATTGCTGTGCAAAGACTGCCTCAAATCAATGAAAGCTAAATAATTAATAAAGACATAAACAAAACAAAACACAATGAGTTGTCTAGGATCCAGCTAACCAGACTCAAAGTGAAAGCATCTGAGAAAGCAGGGATGAGACACTCTTCAGTGCTCCAAGAAGCGCCTCGTTCCCCGTGAGGCAAAATCAAGAGCAAGGGAAGAGTCATATATTGCACAACGCCTGGCTCTCCTTAATGGTCATCATTTCTCAGTCGGTTACTTAAGAAGAACTGAATTCATCTCGCGGCGAGAAACCTCAAAACAATCAGTGTCTCCCTGTTATAGCCCGGGGTGTCACGACAACTCCTGAAGCTCCAAAGAGAAGCAGGTATGGCTGAGCAGAGGGTCATGCTGTATGCATACAATTATCTCGTGGTTAAATGCGGAGCTCCTGTTCATTTGTCTGCGTTTGTTTACGTGAGCACACATTCATCAGCGAATCAATACAGAGTCTCACATCAAAGAAGAGGAGACATTCTGTAATAAAAGCAAATTGCCTGCGGAAGCAGGGAGAAGTCGCACTCTGAAGTTTCAGAAAAACAATGACTATAATAACAGGGGAGGCTTTCTAACCCCATTTGGACTACTTCACATGCAACAAAGGGAGCTATGGATGTGAAAAGACACTCGGCAAACATCTACTTTGATAATAATCTAGCATACCGACAAGCAAATGGTTGTCCCTATAAAAATGAGACACAGTGACCATGTTGAGCCATTACAGTTGCCATTACTAAGAGAGAGAAGCCTATGTAAGTGGTTAAATTCAGTAGTTACTAGGAGGGACAAAGTGCAAACTCTTAGCAGCCACACTAAATAGCTAAAGAGGACATAGTGGAATAATTTTGACCCTCAGAAACGTGGTCCACCCAGGACGGTAAGATATATTTACTTTGCATTTTTTAAATATTTATTTATTAATTATATATACAATATTCTGTCTGTGTGTATGCCTGCAGGCCAGAAGAGGGCACCAGACCCCATTACAGATGGTTGTGAGCCACCATGTGGTTGCTGGGAATTGAACTCAGGAGCTTTGGAAGAGCAGGCAATGCTCTTAACCTCTGAGCCATCTCTCCAGCCCCCTACTTTGCATTTTTGTATGGTAAAATAACAATGGTGTGCACACATGAGCAGGCCCAGGGCAGCATTCTACACATGGAACATGTCATCCTCTCCCCTTCTTTTCCTTCTTTCTGCTTAATGTGTTGGTATATTGTCATGCAGCTGACTGACTTTGCTAAGCGTTAAATGTTAATCTTCTAAAAATGAGGACACTGGGAGAGTGGCTTGCTCCAATCATAGGTATACAAGCATACCATCAGTTCCGATATGCCTTCCTGTGCTAGCCATAAACCATAAATATGAACAACTGGAGAAAAATGACATGGAACATTAGGAAGCAGAATATTCAGCTACATGCAGTTAAACAATAGGTATTGCTATTATAGTACATTGTTATTATTACTTTGCCTGGGAATAGGACCGAGGGCCCTTCCATATTTTCTGCTGCCTTGTTCTGTTAGTCTATCATTTTCTTCCTTGAACGAAGACACCAGTAACAACCTTCCTTCCTCCACCCCCTCCCATACTAGGAAATCGCCTGATACAGCCTAATAACTTCTTCTAACTCACTGCCCAGAGCATTATCATAAGCCTACCCTTAACCTACAAAATGAATGAGGAATGCAAATAAAATGAGAATAATGAGAAGCTATTATGGAATGAGCTGATAATGCCTATCAAATAGACGAAGACAGTATCTAAATACATCTCGGTATTCACAATAATGAGACAGAGTCACAATGTTTGGAAACACATACACAAAGAGAGAGAGAGAGACAGAGACAGAGAGAGAGTTACAAGATATATCTAACATGGGACCTTTGTGGACAGATAAGGAATTTGGGAGTTCTGAGAGGTACAGCAGAGGTTTAACACCCCTGTACTTCTGAAGGGCACTGTTACAGGTTTGTCTTACACAGGTTGCCCTGTCTCCCGAAATGTCCTTTAAAGACCATTTACTTGGGCACACTCTGACTTGACTTAAGCCACAGTCTTTTTAGATCCCAAACCAGCCAGATCTCCGGTATTTGGAGTGGAGCAATCTCTCGATTGCCAAAATATCAGCACAGCACATGTGAACACAACTCTAAAAGGCAGGCAAAGCCTGAGTCTCATACATCTGTTCTTACATTCTTTCCAAACAAACAGAAAGAAAAGGTGAAGGAAATGCATTGCGCAGGGTCTCTGTTTCTTCTGGAATGAGGGGGAAAGCGCTCGCTAGGTTGGTGCATTTCAATTCCTGGCCAGAGCTCTGTAGTGAACATCACGCATCATTTTGGAGATTAATGATGTGCACCCAGTTAATGGAAAGCAACAGATTAGGTCTCCGCTAACAGTTTTGCAAGTTATGTACATCATCTGTCTGCCTCATTTAGTAACAATCTCACTGGTCAATAGGAAAATAATGTGCTTAATACCAAAGCGGAACTCCATCCTTGCACAGAAGACAGGTCGGATATCGGGAATAAAGAATATTACTCTCTTAGAGATGTGCAGATCCTTACTTATAATGTAATGTAACCAGAGATTATATTTCCAAAGGACTTTATGTAAGGTTTGTTTGTTATTTAGTTAGCAAACACCTTAAGAATCTGCAGCACTGCCTTGCAGCCTAGAATATACCACAGCAACTTTCTACCATGACACATAAGACAAATCTCATGTGACCATTTCTACCTGTGTCCTAGGCTAAAGACAATTATTGTCCTGAAGACAGATGCATACCAGTTCCTTACACAGTACTATGCTACTGTGATCATTGCCAAAAATAAAATTTACACCTGCTTCTTCTTCTCAACAATGGGAAGTGTGTACTCAAGGCATTCTTTTGCTTAACGTGGCTAGAAAGCAAACACAATCTGTCATGGCATTCGTAGCCAGTATTCATATCCATTCACAAGATGGACCAGCCATGGAGAGGAACGATGGGCAGGACAAACAGAGTTTTATATAAGCTCTGCTTAAAATAAGATTAAAGAATGAAATACCAGGCAACACAATCCAATGGGTCACTTTGATGATACAATTTGCCCACAACCTGAAGATAATTTTTCCCTGCAAGTCAAATTTCCTTTTTTTTTTAATTGATGCATTTGGGGGGTCTCAGCTAAATCATTTGATGATTTAGGCAATCGTATGTTATTAGTACTTTTCTCTAGCAAAAAAGGTTTTCTTTTTTACTTTTTTTCTAAAAATATTTTTATTTTTTCAATATGAAACAACGTTCTGAAATCTTAAGCTATTGCTTGAAAAGACATGGATATTTTCTATGGTTTCCTTCCTTCTTTCTTTCCTTCCTTTCTTCTTTTTTTTCTTCCTTCCTTCCTTTCTTCCTTTCTTCCTTCCTTCCTCCCTCCTTCTCTCCCTCCCTCCCTTCCTTCCTTTTTCCTAAGATTCAAACTATAGCCCGGCTGACCTTGAATTTAGAAGATAATCCTCGGAGACCAGGTTCCTGAATGCTAGAATAACCTGAAGGAGCTATTAAGACAAGAGCTGGATACTAGCAAGTGCCTCCGCATCACAATGAGGCTGTCTATTTCCTACAGAAGAACCAAATCTGTCATCCAAATTTCTCCGAGAGAAATCTCACAACTGGCCTCTGATAACCGGTACTTCCAGCAAATGGTGTCTCCTGAAACAGAGACTATGAAGAGCTAAGTCACCTATCAAAATATTTCATGGGTACAACTAGTTATCTACATGACCAAAATGATTAAAAGACCAAGCAAATACTTTCTTGAGAGTTGGGCACATAACTAAAAACTTCTGTTATTTTCTTTTATTGCTTGATTTTTAGAGGGTAAAGAAGAATGATGGAGGCAAAATAATTCCTTAAAAAATTACAATGAGACTTTGCCCATTGTTCTACATATTTAGTTATTTTTTCCTCTGGTGACATCTCTAAGAATATCTCACAGGCATACTGAAACTCACAACAGGTACTTTTGTATAGCTGGTTTAAATCTACCACAGGGAACCAGGTGTGGCGGCACACACCTTCAATACAAGCACTTGGAAGGCAGAGACAAGGGGATCTCTGTGAGTTTGAGGCCAGTCTGATCTACAGAGTGAATTCCAGGACAGCAGTGCTACGCAGAGGGGGAAAAAAAAAAAGACAAAGTTCTATTACTATCCATGAGTCATGTGTTTCTTTAAAAAAAAAAAAAAAAAAAAAGAAAGTCTTTAATATAAATTCTTAGTAATAGGGAAAAACATGCCATTGATATGCTATCAGTCATGTTTATCCAAAGGAAGAAAAATAGCACTCTTATCCCTTGAAGAACGACTTACATGGGTAAAAAATAGCAAATAGCTACAGAGCTTGACTTGGGATCTCACATCTGTACACTTCTGTTAGATGTCCATGTTGTCTGGGGATTCAGTGTGTGCTGTGACGGCTGGATCTGCTGGCATTTTCCTTTGACTGCATCAGACCTCGCTATCTTCCTAGTGCTACACTGAGCTCCATGACAGATACCCATGAAATCAGTATACTATAGTATAATAAGAAGATCTAGTGACGACAGTCACCAAGATACTCAAGTCACAGACAAGGCTACTGGCTAACCATCACTGCTCTAACAGTAGCTTGACACACATGCACAAGCAAGCACACATATGTGCACACACATGTACACACCCCACCCACTTACATATGCAATCTGTAGGATGCTGTAGGTCCTTTACAAATAAAACAAAACAAACAAACAAACAACAGCAACAAAAAATATGTCTTTCCTATCATAGTAAAGTGGAACATTTTCCTGTTCGGGAATAATGGAAGCCCCCTAGTGCCTAATGAAATGCGCTGAATTTTCACCAGACACATAATGTGAAAATGAGAACCTTATTTTTTACCATACCCGGGCAGTGGTAAAACTCGAAAAATCAATACAAAAAAAAAAAAAAAAAAGAGAGAGAGAGAGAGAATGCACTATTTGTTTTGGTTTTTTTTTTTTTTTTTTTTTTTTTTTTTTTTTTTTTTGTAGTTAATGAGTAACAACCATAAGTAAAGGATTCACTTTTGAAATACATGAGTGAAATGTTGATTGACGTATATGCTACTGACTGTTGTGGAATATACTCGTGTATAAATGACCTTCCATTAGCTCTATAATAAATCAAAAAGAGGTGAGTCTTCTAAAAGGGTTAGCCCTCAAGTCTAACACAAGCTCTGCATTCTTACAAAAGATCATGCATTTCTAGGCCGTAAGCCTTACAGCCTGTGTGACTGAAGGAGTCTTCAAGCTGGTACACGAACTTCAATGTTAAACCATATAAACTCAGCCACAGAACCCTAAAGTGGGAATTGACAGTATTCACTGTGTCTTTTCCTGATAATCAGAGAAGCATTCCAAGAAAAATCATTCAAAGATTTTTATTGACAGCCTGTTCTTCTTGTTTGCTTGTTTTAAATATTGCATTTTGTTAAGAAAAATAGTAAGCCTGTCGCCACCTCAAGATAACACATTTTACACAATTCTATCTTCTGTTTCTCTCCCGCATGTTATTTTCAAGAAATCAGGAAGCCAATCCAGTCAGAATATTGCAGTCTAATGGAAAAACAAAAAACTATTGCTTCCTGCACAGAGACATAGAAATGTGTATCAGAATGAGAAATAAGGAGCCCTTTGTCAAGCAGACAAGGAATTGTGGGCTGAACGGCTGCTTTTCTATGCGTGAAAATACTATCTCTAGTTAAAAGGTTCCGTGCCAATGTATCCAAACTCCTCCTCAAGAATGAGGAGCTAGGAAACTAGGGGGAGCAGCCCTACTATTGCAGGACGAGTATTTATATCTGTATTTCCCATCTACAGCGAGACCTGACACAAGAAAGCACACAACAGAAAATCTCACAGGATTACCTGGTATTCATTGGGCCAAAAGGTGCTCACTGCCAGCTCAGCCCGAAGCCAGTCTCGACCAGTGAATCCAGTCACATTCCAGATTGGATTAGCAAGTGGTCCTTTATTCACCCGAACCAGGATGTTCAAAGTGCCAGGGTTCAAGCCTTTTTGGCTGTATAGCAGGTAACTGAAGTCAATGCAGTGAGTGTCATTCTCCTTCATGGTAGGCAGCTGAAGTCGGGCTTTTTCTCCAGGATCATGATTTGAGGAGTCCACAACCATATAGGAACCTGAAACGACATTACAAATAGCAGTGCTAAGAAAAGAGATAAGCCAAATACTACCCCATAAAAAGTAATAATACTGTGAGAATCCATTCTTTACTAACATCGCACAAACTAGATGCACAAATTGATTCATTTCTACAACTTGGAATCAACCCTGTTTTACAAATGGAAAACTAAGGCATTGACACTGACTCAAGGTCATTCAGTAGACCAGGCAAAGCCTGATTCTTGTTCGAATCTCCCTCTAAACTTCTGCCATACTACCAAATTTCAAGCTGTTGAAAAACAACCTAATTTTATTGATCTCATATGCAAAGGAAGTAATGTCTTCTTCTTTCTCCCTCAACAAAAATATTGATGCAGGGGGAAAACTACAGGAAGTGGATGAACTTTGCACTTCAAATACCAATATTTTTGTTTATTCAAGTCATATGCCTTTTGTCAGTTACTAACTACTGAGAACATCAAATCATAGAGTAGGAATACTCTGCCAAGTGAGTATGTGGGTTAATGCTCAACTTTTCTTTCTTTCTACCCTTTTTTACACATGCCTGCATGCATAGGTGCGTGCGTATGTATGTATGTATGTATGTACGTACGTATGTATGTGTGTGTGTAGGCACATGTGGCACTTGTATGCCAGGACACATGGCTGAAGTCAGAAAGCACTTGAGGGAGTCAGTATTCCCCTTCCGGTATATGGGACTGAGGAACCGAACTCAGGTTTCAAACCCACTGAGCCATCATGCCGACTCTATTGACCAACTTTTCTCAAGCTGATTCTGATACATAGTTGATGCAATGAGATATTATTCACTACACTGTCAGCCCATTAAGACGACTACTGACCCAGTCTGCGCTGAACACTGTGTTCTAAAGCTGAGTAAAAGCAAGCATGAAGTCACTTTGACTAAGTAACTAATCATTCATTTTGATCGTAGCGATGCAAATGACGGAGTCCTACCTTCAGAGCACTGACACTGACCTTTTGACACTTACAAAGGTCACACAGTCACTAACTAAAACAGCTGGATGTTGACACTGGGCACCTAAATTAATGCAAGCAGTTCTCCAAAAAGACAGCCTGTGTTCTCAGGAAAAGAAAAAAAAATTTAATAAATACATAAATCACAAAAATATGTAAAGATATCAATTTGTCACACTTAAAATTAGAACCAAATTTTACCATAAATCAATTTCTCCCAGGATATAATTTTAACCGCAATATAGTAAGTTTCATGTTACAGAGCTGACTTTTACAAGGGTTCTTACACTACACATAGCGCTCTCTTCCAGAAATGGAGAATTAACCTTCTGTAGTCTGTTCCGACACTTAATAACTTGTACTAATGGCATACTAAAAGCTCAATGACTACTGGTCTACCTATCTCAATTAATCTACAAATGGAGTTCAAACCAATCCATAAAGCAAGGCTTCAACTACAGAAGAAATCTCATTTCCAATCTGGACAGTTCCCACTAGAGTGGACCTTTGTGATCCCAAGCTTTTATGATGATTTTACCCAACCCTTCGGTCCAGTCCAGCAGAGAACACACATACTATATTAATAGTAATTCCTGCTATTGTTTACTTGTGGTTCCCAGTCCTCAATCTTCTCTCATAAACTGGAATTACATTTTAACTTGATTCTCATGGACAGCACATTAATAAAATAAATCATCTGTGTATTCTGAATAAACATTTACCAAAAAGGGAAAAAAAGAGAAAAAAAAACAGGATATCCTGGATCCTAACCTAATTTACAGAAAAGGAATGCTTTTATTCATGATTCATGGCTATTCTCACATACTTAACACCAATAACTACTTCATCAAAATGTCTTTCCAAATTATCAATTTGCATCGTGACTACTTTCTGGTCTTAACCATGACCAGACCTGAGCTCCTATAACAGATTTTCCAGCATTGTTGACCTCTTTCTGTGACCTGCTTCTCCACTGGTATAACATTTTATAAGGAAATTATGCATTGATTTTTACAAATTTAGCTCCTGACTAGCAGCTTTAAAGTGTACAGCTAAAAGACTTATTAAACTTCCTAATAGTAATTTTCTTTTATCATAAAATAAAGTTTGGAGTAAAATATGCTTTGTGTCACATTTTAAATGTGCATTATATTTACCATTAAGACCACTTAGCAATTTTCAGCCATTTGCATTTTAAGCTACAACCATTTTCTTATTAAAGAAATGGAATGAACACAATCTCGTCATCATTAGTCCTTACCAATCCGATCATTAGGGAGACGAAAGGCATGAAATAAAAGCGTACCCTAACTATTTCAGCATTTTAGTACCACTCAACACGGGTTAAATAAAAAAGAAAATTAGTGTTGATAACTCACTTCTATGGAATGATCGGGAAAAAAATAGTCTTATTTACACAGAACCCTGCCTGGCTCCCTGGGCTGAGGTCTGGGCATTAATAATGTACTTACTGAGTAGTTCTGTAAAGGAAGAAGCAATAGGAACAACTGAAAGCCCTGTCTACCCACTTGATACAGTGGCAATTTAAACAGCTGGCTCCAGTGTAGCTACAGCTGGGACAGAGACCTCCACTTACATGTAGCCAATACTGAGTTCTTATCAGCTTCTAAAGATTACTTATACAATCTCTGAGAACAACTGGCCATCTATACATAAAGTTTGTAGATTTTACACATGCACACAGCCCATTCTTGATGTTAAAAAATCAAGGCTCGTTTAGTGTTATTCTGGTTCCCTCAGATTTCAAGTAAATGTTCAGTGGTATTTGATAGAGGCTTAGCTATCTGAAGGTTTAGTGATGGCAAGTCACACAGATGTGGTGTATTTCATTAAAGGTAACTTCTTTGATGTGGGGTTAATATTTTCCATAGTCACTTCAGCAAAGGGTTCTCCAATGCCTCACCCAAAGAAAAATGCTTAAATTTATGTGCTTGCTTAATTTTTTAGTGCAACTTTCTGGAGAACAATTTTCCAGTAAGAAACAAAAGCTTGAAAGAGACATAAGCACTCTAGTGTGGCAATGCAAAATTGATAAAGTGCAATAGAAAATGTTGTGTGTGAATTAACAAAGACACAACTGAAAACTCATTTCATTATATTGATTAAAATGGAGAAAATAAAAAGAATATAAATATTCAATAATATATAACTAATAAAGGTATGGATGAACCTTTATTAAAAGTTTGATGAACAATGAAGGAGCCATTAAAATATCATCTAAACATTTCATGGTAGATATTCATAATATAGTAGGTGAAAATATGGAGGTTATAAATTATTACATCTTTCCATCACTGTGTCAAAATACCTATGAAAATCAGCTAAAGAAAGATAAGATTTATTTTGGCTGATGGTTTCAAAGGTTTCATTCCATGGTCACTAGGTGTCAGAAGCTATGGTAGGAGGCATACAGAAGAGTTATTGACAAGATACATGAACAAGGTAACACTCTCAACAAGCCCCTAATTCAAGCAGCCCCTACCTTCTAATAAGCTACTCAACAACAAGAATATTAGTGAACCAGTCTGCTGAGTATGTCAAAGTTCCTCATAATTCAAACACATTCCCAGAACCTCACTCTTCAATAATGCTGCAATGGGAACAACGCTTTATAGCTTTGGTATCATTTTATATTGAAGCAATAGGAACACATTTATAAATATCTTCTTGCACATGCATTTAATTATACACATGAACATTGAGACTGGAAAAATAAAGGACTTGGAGACAAATGCTGAGTGCATTATCAGGAGGCAGAAACTGCCTTGACATTTTTGCTTCTGAACATGTTATGAATCTCTTAAAAGGATGCATAAATACCATTATCTGTAATTGAAGAATAATAAATATTTGATGCAAGGCATTGGCCTTTTAAAAAGTCATCATTGCCAAAGGGGGAAAAAATTCTTTTATTCAAAAACACCATCGTCTAATACATACATGCAAAGTGTCGTGGACATATTACAGCAATAACCTTTTATCTTTAAGTTACACTCCTAGGGTTAACACTACTTTAGATTATCATACTGATAGGAAAGACACAAATCCCCGTGCATTCCTCAAAATTCCCCTGTGCATATATGCAACAATATATAATTTTTAGACTTTGGCATGCTAACATAGTATTTCACTAAGCTGGTTATTCAAAATACTTAAGATGTCTTACAAATTAAGAGATAAACTTAGAAGCCATGGCTTTTCCTGCTGTTGATTCAAAATGCCTAGATCCCTTTAACTCTTACTCCCTTGACAAATCACATTCCCCGATCTGACAGGCCTACCAAGATATTCCTTCACACAAAACAATAGTTTCTTCCCCAGAACAGGTTCCTAGTTTGAATTTTTGATTCGGGTGCTTCATCATATGCTGTCTTTACCCCAATTTTAGATAAGTGTCATGGGGATCCTTTGTAAGGGCCATCCTGTTCAAGACAACGAACAATCCCAAGGACCAGCAAGAGAACAGGAAGTAAAGGTGCTTACTGCCACGCCTTATGAACTGAGTCAATCTCGGAACACATATGGTGGGAAGAGAAGACTGGCTGCTCCAAGCTGCGCTCTGATTGACATGTGTGCATTTGCATATGCACACCCGCACACATATGCACACTGACACACAGATGTATTTCATGAAAGAAAAGAGAGTCGTGTTCTCTTGCATGACGGATGTAGGCATTGATCCTAACACTGAAGCCTCATTGTGAGTTTAACACAAAAGTAGAGAAACTTGAAGCGCGAGAAGGGAAGATTGTTAAAAATGATGTAAAGAGAAGCTTAAGAAAACCTAGTGCCCCTGAAGACACCAGTGTGGAAGAGGGTGAGGATGGGGTGGCTCTCTGGTAGCTCTTCTTAAAGAAAGTTTGGCTGGCTGCTGGAGACATTTCCTGAACTGTTTAGGCTGGAGTGGGGGCACAGCTGCGAGAAAAGCAAGGAACACTCCTTGTGCAAAAGACTGTGAGATGCAGGGCCTACGAAATGTCACAGTGAAGTGTCACCAGCCAGGAGGGACAGCACAGGCAGTAACCAGGACATAGTTTTGGCAGGAAGTTCACCGAGTGACTGTATGACTTTTATTCACAACAGCTCTGTGGTCTCCACAAGAGAAAAAGAACAGAAGCCTTTTCAAGCAGGAAAGGGGTGCTTTCCTAACACCAGAAGACTTGTTGTGTCCTTTCCTAATGAAGGCACCATGCTAACTATGAAACAGAAATGTACCGTAGGAGAAATAAAAAGCATGACTTTAGAATTCTGAAGCAATAAAATGAACTAATGACAATTACAAATCCAACAAATATATGTGTGTATATGCTACGCATTTAAATGTTTTGAAGGAATATTTATGATTGATTATTTTGATGATTTATTGACTGATGAGGTAGTCCACCAACAACACATGCCCGAGACTATAAAAACAACAAAAACAAACCTGCAATTGGAATTAATTTAAGTAGTTTTGAGAAAGAATAATTCAATGGACTAGAAAAAGGTTTGGAGGTGTGAACCTAAGAGTTTTGTTAGAGTCACCCTTAACATGGCTATCTAAAAAAGCTCTGCTTTATTTAGAATATTTTAGCTTCAGAATGCCTTTACACTATAAATATACTGATGTCAGTGGGCCAGCAAGATGGTTCAGTGGGTAAAGGATCTTACCACACAACTGACCTGGGTTCCATTTTCAGAATAATAAAGGTGGAAGGGAAAAACAAACTCAACCAAGTTTTCGCCTGGCCTGCACTCACACATCACACACATACACATATGCACAATTTAATTAACCAATTATCAACATACAAACAGTACACCAAGTCTTAAGTTCTGTCAACACTGGCCATACAGGAAATGAAGACTGAGAACTGATGTGTTTGCCCTGCTTTGCTTTGATGATGCTGAAAGTTATACCCTTGGCCTTGGAATTTATAGGTAGGCACTCTTCTACTGAGTTAAGTCTTCAAACAAACCAACCAGGCAAAAAAATAAATAAAATAAAACTCATAAAATAATTACTAAATTGTTTAGCAACCATACCCCATAGTTTTTACAAAAAGTAACCCTATCTTATTAAAGAGAACAGGCATTGTTTTTACTTTTTTCAAATGGTAATGTTTAATGTAATAAAAGCCAGATCCTTATTTTTACATCTTCACTCAATATGCCTATATATATGAGAAAATGAGAGAAACGAAAAACGAATTAGTGATCATGGAAAAATCATTTGACCTCATAAGTATCCTGTAAGGGTTTGTGAGTCTTAAAGAGGGATTCATCAGCCATAGACACAGAACCAGTATCTTTAAATACACGTACAGTTCTTTCTTCTTCCTGTGAGAACACCTTTGCCGATATATTGAGTCTATACACGTTCATTCAGTCAATATGGTCCAGAAAGAAAACTTAAAAACTAGAACTTTTAACCAGAGAGGTGGGTGTCTGGAGATTAAAAATCAAACAAGCTAAATGTGACTGTAGTTCTGTACTTGAATGAACAAAGGGTGTTTTAACTTCCACCAGAGGGACAGAAAAGAGCAAAAGATGGACGGACACACACACAAACACATCTACCCCTCTTATACTACATCTCTTTATATCCAAAGAGAAAAGAAAGATTACTGAGAGTAGGTTCATGGGATTTTTTTCCTTCTTTTTAGACCTATTAAAAGTGTAGACCAGATGAGCCAGCGTATAGCTTTTGCCTGATATGGAATGTCTGTAAAGGTGGTCAGTTGTGAGGTAAGCGCCTTTACCCACTGAGCCATCTTAAAGGCAAGATTCCAACCAGTGTCTGTCTCGGGCGACTCCATGGCTTTTCTCTGACTCTAGCCTTGTCTCTCCATCCTGCTTTCTCCCAGCATTCACTAAAGTTTTCCCCACCTAGCTCTTTCTGCTCTGCTCTGCTATGAGACACCAATTTTCCACTTGCCCCTAATTTCATCATCAACTTCACCAGCAAGTCCGATGGCCTTCTTCAAGCTCGTTCCTCAACCCTCCTGACTTAGCTGTGCACTCACGACCTTCACCAGGCTCTGATCCTAGAGACAACAACCAACTACAGTGGTATGATAAGGGGCATCATGATTTCCCTGCTAGCAGCCCTACAATGTTTTTGACAGGCACACAGACTTTTTCTTTCCAAACTTACAACTAACTTCTCCTCATGTTACAATAAGAATGAAATCCAACCTCTTTCATCACTGGCTTTAACATGGCCTACATCTATTCTCTCTAGCTCTTTGTCCCCTTAACTTTAAGAGTCTCCAGATACAAAGGGCTTCCTTCTGATCTGAAGAAAAACCCTAGCATGGTGCAGGCCTCACTCTTTCCAAGCTGATTTTTCCTTGGCTCAGAATTTAGTCTTTTGACTGGTTTGTTTCTTCATCACTAAGTTTTGGGTAAAATATCACCCATTAGATGCAGCCTTCCTAAGTCTGATGAGACACTAGTTCCTTCTAAGTGTCCTGCTAACATTCGAGGTTGTGTTAAATCCCTCACTTCCTGTGTCTCTTGATGAACCTAACTGATTTGCTTATCTGATTGCAAAGCTCTAGGAAAAGTTGGGACAAAACAACAAGCGGCAGCCTAAACTTGATCAGAGTGTTTTCCCTTCTTGGGAGTCTATTTCCCATAGAACTTATCTGGTACATGCTAAAACTCAAGACTGGGCCTACAATTGTGCTATAATTTAATCTCCCTACCATACCTTTTGAAAGAAAAAGGAAAAAAGAAAAAGAAAGAAGAAAAAAAACAAGCACTTGGCCCCTTGACCATAAAATTTTCTTGTTCATCTGCATGGCATAGAAGACCAAAGTTCCATGATTACTGAAGTGGTTCTGGTCACAGGTCACGGGCTTACTAACTTAAGTGGGTAATCACATCACCCACTTTCCTCTCTTAAGAGGACTTCAGTTTTCTGTACTTTATGCAAACCAGTCAGCTTTTCATCCTGTGCAAATAATTTAACCTTTCTCTGCCTTAATCCCCTTGTCTTGGAAGCTCCTCACCCGGAGGCTGGTAGGGGAACAGAGGATGCAGGCTCCTGCTAGTGGGCTGAGAGAATAAGAATGTTTGCTTTGCACATATTCATTCCCTTCTGTATCACACAGTATGAAGAATTAAACCAGAAATGTGTGAAAAGAGCATTTTTCAAAGGTTAGAATTGGGATGACAGTGTTAAACAGTGAACACTTGTAAACTTCAAACCCCTGCCACTTATCACTGCCTTTCTCAGTCCTTCCCCTCACAGCCCTGTCCTCTCGTACCCCCTGCCAACCTTCTGTCCCATCTCTTTCTGTTTTTCTTGGTCCTTCCCTCCACCATCCTGTACTCTGATCCCAGCCTACAAGGGCTCCCTGCCAGCTTTCTTCTCTGTACTGCCCCTTTTCCCTTCCATCTTTGCTCCCCTGAAATCTTGTACGAAATTAGGATACCCCTCTTACCCTGTTCTCAGAAAAACACACACACCAGTGGTAAAGGTTTCACTGAAATTTAGAAAGGCCTGTTCTAAGACTTCTCCTGTCTCCACGACCCTGCCTCTCTCCATTGGCCCTTCAACTGGCACCGCTTTCATATTACACTACTGAGATATTTGGAGAGGCTGCTGCTAACATGAAAAGCAACTTGAGAGGGAATAATTACAGTGCATTACCTAAAACGCAGGAGAGCCTTTGTCCCGCAGACAGATCTGCAATCCCTGCTTGCCTTTTCACTGAAACCAGAATAGAAGGCACAAAGGAAGGAGGGTCACTTATCCCGTGGTCTCTGGCAACTGACCGGGTAATGATCAATCAGAACAACCTAGTTTGATACCTGAGTTATCAGACGTAAGAATAATGAGGTTACACAAGCCATGTCAACCAAGCAGACAAAGAAGTTTCTTCCTTCTTTTATTTATTTATTTATTTATTTATTTATTTATTTATTTTTGTGGTGCGCGCTAGTAAGATTTGCTGAAGGAGACAGAGGCAGGAGGATCACAAATTTTTTCCTTCTTAACAAAAGAAAGAAAAGTTGTTAATTATACTGGAACGCAATACATAAAGAGGCAGGGAGTAACAGCATTTGTTTCCACCACTGTCCTAATGAAAACAAATTCTTCTTTCTGAAGATGCTAAGAATTCAAGTTCTGGGACTCAGAAGCTAGTATAGGACAGAAATGCAGATCTCCAGAACCAGCTGTGGCACATCATCCCAACCTAGGAGAGCAGAGATTGTAGATTCATGCATCAGAGTGGAGAGCTAAACTGGCCCAGCCACATCAGAAAGCTCTGGGTTCAAAGGAGAGAACCTACCTCAAGGGGTGCGGTGAAGAGCAATGGAGGAGAGTGTCTGATGTCACTTTCTGGTCTCCAAATGCGTACAAGGGCAAATACATGCACCACACACATGTAAAGACACATACATGCACTGGCACCCCACCAACACGGGGAGAGGGGGATACAACAATAACTTAGGCTCTGACAGATCATACAGCCAAATAAACAGGCCGAGCCACCCCCTCATCGACCTCTCAATCATGTCTCATATTCCTTAATAAAAGGGAATAAAAGGGCTGTATCATAGTGAAGATTACAGAAATGGGAACATTAAACTGAAACTTTTTTAACTTTTGTCTTTGCAAAGTTTGTCCAAACAATATTGGGTTCACTTGCTTAGGCCGACAGTCCCATTCTAGAAGGCGAACACAGGCTAAAGGGAAAGAGAGAACAAACGAGAGGAAATGAAAGGTTGAGTACAGAGAACTAAAGGGAATGCAAACTGGAGAAGATGAAGCAAAAACATCCTTACATTCTAGCCTGGGAGCTCTTTGAAGACAAAGGGGGTAACATCAGGCTGTGCTACCCTCTCTCCACAGCGGCTCCATGAGCCATGTGAACAGGGAGAAGAGAACTAAGGCCCCAATAAATCCAAAAGCAAAAGAGACCAGCATCATGACCTCAAATGCTAGCCACTTGGATGAAGAGGCTTTGAGATTGATGTACATATTTTCCCTGGAAGGAGAGCTAAGGAGATGGCCCAGTCAGTAGAGAAAGGGCTTACTTTGCAAGTATGAGGGCCTGACTTAAGATTCAGAGCACTCACACAGAAGACAGGTGTGGTCGTGCATCTCTCCAACCCTAGTGCTGTGGGTGGGGGACAGGGGTGCATACATATGTAATCTTGAAGCCAAGCCAAATTTGTGGAAGAGACCCTATTTCAATAAAATAGTGAATGAGGAAGAAACCCAAAATTCACTTCTGGCCTCCACATCCATACACATTCACACTCACACACACACACACACACACACACACACACGGCGGGGCCTGGGATCCCCCACAGGAGGCGCCATTAGAAAGCCACCATTTTCCTTTGGACAAGTGACACTGCTAGTGCTCTCAACCTATTACTTTGTAAATCGTAACATAAGCGGGAGGGGACCTCAGTTAAGAAAACGTGCTCAATGATGAAAAGCTGGGCTGGCTAAGCAAATGGCAAGCCAGCTCACATTCCTGCTCCTGTTGTTAGACAGCTCATTCCACTGCCTCTCTTCCACGAAGTGGCTAAAGGATGATCCTCAAAACAAGCATTCCTTTCGAACATAACTAGAAATGCAGCCCCTAAGTAACTCCTCCCCATCCCATTTTAAACAGCTCCCCCTCCCGCTCTGCTCCCAGAACCGGGCTTTGGTTTCCTACAGGCCTACTTAGGGCTGGATGGGTGAGCGCAAACATTGAGAAACTGTGGACTTTCGGTTCCCACGCGAACTGTTTTAAACCTAACCTCTGGGGTATACTGAAGACACCAAAATAGAAAAGAGCTGCAGCCAAAACAAGGAATGATTGGATCTGTGGCCAGTAATCAAACACAGGTGTCCCCTAGCTGTCCCCAAGACAGTGGCCTTTCTCTGATAGAAGGGAGGAGGGGACTGGCAGTGGCTTCTAAAATTTGTTTTTCACATCTTTCGGGCCACTCTTAATGCAGATCTCCAGGAGTCATTACTATGCATGAGCTAAATGAAAATCACAAAGAATGGGATCACATTTCTCTCCACATTAGTAACACAGAGAAAGTTGTTTGACATATCTTCTAAGTAGCTTTACCATTCAGTATCTTTCTAAAACCTCTGTGACCTAAAAAAGGTTTTTTTTTAAGCTAGTGGTGGCACATGCCTTTAATACCAGCACTTAGGAAGCAGAAGCGGGTGAATCTCCAAATTTGAGACCAGCCTGGTTGATGGAGTGGGTTCCATGACAGACAGAACTAAAGAGAGAAACCCTGTGTAAGGGGGGCGGGGAGGAATGGGGCTTAAAATATGACTGAGAATTTTCAGACAGGCAGTGGCTGAGCTCTACGGGCCCGACAGTCAGACAGTGGTCATTCACACATGTCACTACCCATGTCACTACCCAGAAAGCAGCCATACGATTCTGTAAACCAAAGGGAATCACTGAAAGCCTGTCACACGGGTAAAAACTACAAAATCCATCTGGTAATTTAAACTCTTAAACTCATAAACCTTGTCCATACAAACCTCCCAGGGGCACTAGAAGAACTCACAGGTCACGGTGGTTTATGACCCATCTCTTCTGCATTTGCCACTCCTGATTTTGGCATGGACCCCTTGTATGGTCTTTCCTCCCCTTAAGGAAAAAGGAGTGGCAACCTTACAATTATATAAATTTGTACATAGCAAAAATAGTAGACATTCTCTATCTTTTATTGAGATAAGGTATAGTTTTCCAAACACAGTGGTGAGATTCTTAAAGATTAATGCCTCCCATTATGTCCTTCTGCACAGTGACCTCTATAGAGGATACTCCATCAGTAGAAATAAAGATGCTGGCTTATGTTAATTAAAAAAAAAAACAGCTCAACATACTAAAACTCAAAAGAGGAAAAACTTCATATATAAGTCATTCAAATTTGCTTGAGCACGGTACTTAATATATCAAGAATGAAACACTGAGGAGCAAAGGGAGCCGCTGAGATGGCTCAGATGGTAAAGGCTCCTGTTGCCAAGCCTGGAGACCCGTGTTCTATCCTGGGGACCCAGGATTGGTGGAAGGAGAGAACATATTTCTACAGCTTGTCCTCTGACCTCTGCATGCACACTGTGGTACAGAAGCAACTGCACATGTGCGCGCGCGTGCGCACACACACACACACACACACACAGAGAGAGAGAGAGAGAGAGAGAGAGAGAGAGAGAGAGAGAATTTTAGAAAATAAAAGCACTTGTTGCCCTTTTTTAAATTGATTTTTATTGAGCTCTATATTTTTCTCTGCCCCCCTCCCTGCCTCTCCCCTCCCCTTCAACCCTCTCCCAAGGTCCCCATGCTCCCTATTTACTCAGGAGGTCTTATCTTTTTCTACTTCCCACGTAGATTAGATCTATGCACGTCTCTCTTAGGGTCCTCATTGTTGTCTAGGTCCTCTGGGATTGTGATTTGTGTCACAAGGACTTGTTGCTCTAATAGAGGGCTGAGTTGAGTTCTGAGCACCTACGTGAGGGTTGCAGATATCCATAACATCAGCTCCAGAAGATTCCCTCTTCTGACCTCCACAGGCATCGAGCAAGTGCATAGCACATATACATATATGTCGGCAAATCATGCAATGCACATAAAATAAGAGAAATCAATTTTAAAATAGTTTAAAAACCACGCATGCAAAAGATGTGAGGTTTATATTTAAGCAACCTGTGCACAACTGAATCCAATTCCAACACTTGAACAATTTTCTTTAGCATCACATTACACTGTCTATCAAAGACGAGAAATTTAAATTACAGAGTAATATAATTTAAATATTTTTAAATTGCATGGAAAAATCTAGTGAGAATGAAGTTTCAGCATGATTGCAAATGGCACTGTGGTACTTTTTCTTCAGGAAGCATCTTCCACAAGCAAGATGTGGCTCACCAGTAATCAAATGATACACGAACACGGCAAAATCAGACTGGAGTAACTTACAGGCAGGGCAGGGTGGCCTGGGAGGAGAACCGTATCAAAAGGAAAGATGATCTCATCAAGCATCTGATGAGCACTCTCAGAAAGTGAAGCTTAAATTATGAACCAAAAAGAATAAATGAGAGCTATCAGCTAACTTCAGAGGAGAAAGACATTCCAGGCCTAGGCAACCACTTTGTACAACTGACCCGGAGCAACACCAAGGACACGTGGAAACAGGGAGATGTGTGGAATGGAGGATGTGTACAGACTACAGTCCTCAGAGGCAAAGACAAAAGGAGTCTCATCTTCACTTCAAGCGTCAAATGGAAATACAGAAAGCGCTAAACTGAGTGGGATGATGGAAGCAGAGAGTCACATTTTAGCCAGTTGCTCTGGCTTCCATCCAGCTAAGCATGTTGTGAGCAAAGGAGACTGGAAGAGAGTTGGAGCTGCTGAGGGAGAGAAAAATGGTATTTAGTGAGGGCAGCAGATGACACACAAGGAGGCACAGGCAGCAGAGACCTGCACAGCAGGAGCAAAAAGCAAGGAGACATTCAGTGGAATATGGGTATCAAAAATGTACAGCTTTATTTCTTGTTCCTATATCCAGACGGATGCGAGTCTCCCACTCTGAGCTATGTGCAGAGAGCGAAGATGAAGTCTGGGAGAAAGGTCAGGGCACATTCTGTGTAAATAAATTTCATTCTCTCGAGCTCAGCAAAGAGGAGACATCTCCCAAGTAAAGGAAATTAGGAAGCCTAAAGAAGGAACAAAATTTATTCTGGGAACCGTCCAGTGGAAAGTCACTGCTGCCTAAGGCAACATCGCTTCCGCTGTCCAGGTTAGGCCCAACAGAAGGTTACACTGTATGTCTGAGCTCTCACCCTACAGAATAAGTCTTCACCATGCCTCCTGCCATGAATCAATGCCTTCCAGGTCAGAATTCTTATGAGTAGGTGTGAATGCTGAGGACCTGGCCACCTAGTAGGGTCTTGCCGTAGGGTAGAAGAAAAGCTAGGGAAGAGGGGGCTTACTTTCTGCATCTGCTAGTTGGCTTCTGTCAATTCAACACAAACCTAGGCAAAGCAGGAAGAGGTACTTGAGAAACAGCTCTATAAGATTGACCTGTGGCAAGATGGAGGGATCCCATGGTGGGCGGTACTACCCCTAGGCAGGTGGTCCTGGGTGGTATAAAAAAGTAGACTGAGCAAGCTATGTGGAGAAAGCCAGTAAGTAGTATTCCTCCAGGACTTCAACTTGTGTTCTTGCCTCAAGTTCCTGTTGTGACTTCCTTCAGTGATGGTCTATTGCCTGGAACTGAAAGTTGAAATCAACCCTTTCCTCTTAAAGAAGTTTTTGGTCATGGCCTTCATCACAGCAATAGAAACCTAACTAAGACGCTGGGTAAGAAGAATTCATATGGCAAGAAATGCATCCAATAAAAGAAATGCCAACAGTAACAACAAATACTGTCTATATGCAAAGTAGCATAAATTCTGTTGAGACATCTCTGAGAAGATGGGAGTTGGGTATATGAATCTGTTTCTCAAAGGAAATATCTTCCCAATAATACATATATCATCCACACATGCAGGCAAACACACACACACACACACACACACACATTCTGTAATATTATTATAGGTTGGTTTTATTAATTAGCTGGTTGGGTTTATCTTTGAAAATATTTTATGGCTGGGAGATGGACTCAGGGACTTTAGTATTTACTGTACAATCTTGAAAACCCGAATTTGAGAAAACTGGATATGGGGACACAAACCTCTAAAACCAGAACCAGGAGCAGGGTGGGAGGGATGAAGACAGTCAGATCCTAATGACTTGCTGGCCAGCCAATCAGGTCAAAACAGTGCGTTCACTGAGAGACCATGTCTCAAACAATAAAGAGGACAATTCAAAAAATGAAGACAACAAGACCTGACATGGTCCTCTGCCCTCCACAGGTAGACGCAGGCCAACACAGGCCAACACACTTGAACATGGACACGGACATATACATTTATCACACACATACACACACTCATACACACACGCACAAGTGATAATTTTAATTTTAAAAGAACATATTATAAATAAAATATGTAGACAAATTTACTTTCTACCAAACTAATATAATTCATAGAGCATGGATTATGGTAAACTAATTAGAAACTATATTTTTGACACCACAAGTATTAGACATGCTACAGAGGGGATGGGGATGATATTCATTCTTAGCCTGTAACTTAGAGAAATAGATTTCCTTTAAGAAACTTAGAATCTTTTGTCATTTCTTACCAAAATGTAACCCTAAAACTATGAACAACTTGGTTGGCTTCCGAGACCCCACAACAGACTCTTCTAGAGATAGATAAAAGACATTTAATCTTGAACTCGCACGCACACATAACTAGTTTGGGGATCTCAAGCATATTCACCTTCTAACCACAGTGAAACACATCCCGAACACAAGAAATCATTTACCAATTTATCTTCTCCAATACAACACAAAATTCCCTGTTGAGCATGTTGTACATTTATCCTGATCAGCATTCAATTTGAAGACAATATGTTCTGGGCATGGAAGAATTTACAAGACGCGACAACAGGCGTATGTATCGGGGGAGGCAAAATCGGAACTAATTGTGATTGAAACACAATCGCGATTATCCTCCTCACGGTCATTTTTTTTTTCTAAAATTGCTTTCCAGAAGACAGAAAAGCACAGATTTACTCTTCTATACCTAAAGATGGGAGTAACTACATAAATGAGAAGGGTAACAAACAAGTTCACTGTGATCAATTGCTTTCCTGCTGGGCTGGAGCCTAAACACATCCTTAGGTTTAAAAAAAGGTTTCACAGCTGGAGAGATGGCTCATGGCGACAGGAGAGATGACTGAGAGGTAAAGAACACTGGCTACTCTTCCAGAGGTCCTGAGTTCAATTCCCAGCAACCACATGGTGGCTCACAACCATCTGTAATAAGATCCGGTGCCCTCTTCTGTACTGTAGGTAGAATACATGCAGGAAGAACCCTGTATACGTAAATATAAAAATCTAAAAAAAAAAAAAAAAAAAAAAAAAAGCCACAGGACGTCAAACGTTCCTTTCACAAGCAAAAATACTTTGCACAATAGAAAGACTGGGGTCACCCATCTTTCTAATTGGACAAGGGGGAATATTTGAACCAAAATCCAAAGGTCAAATATGCCAGCATTATTTCCTTCCAAAGCAAAACCAGAATAGGAAGATGGTGGAGCTGTTCATAGTGTTACGGAAGGTGGTGGGGAGGGGTTCGCAGCAGCAAAGGAAGGTTGTGGGGTGGGGTACATGGTGTCAAGGCAGGTGATGAAGGAGGGGTGCATGGTGTCAAGGACCAGAGAGCAAAAGAAGGCTGTGAAATTAATTGGGTGACCAAAGATTTGTTCGGATGATCTTCAGCAAGGACCTCTGCCTTCAGCGGCCAGAATTTCCTCTCAAACAAGTTATTTTGTCTAAGTAAAACTACCCCTCAGTTCTTCATTACACTGTCCATGTAGCTAACAGCTCAGCAGTTCGCACTGTTAGAGACAAGCCTTCCGGCTCATCACACGACAATCACAAGTACACAGGCCTTCCCGACTCTCTTTGTGGTGGCCATTTCTCTCAGGCTCCGTCACACAACAGCGATTTCTTTAAAAAGTGCCCTCCTTCTAACAAACCCAGGAAATGTAAAAACAGTATTGCTTTTACCTTTAAAACCTCACAATGCACAAGCAAGCATGCTCTGTTAATTCCCTGTGGGCATGAAGCAGTTTAAGAAGAAAGTCCTGATTCAGTGTTTTCTGACTTCAGGAAAACACCAGCCTTTACAAAGAAAACTTTCTCACAGACCTCAGCAATTGACTTGCACTCTGCACAGGCCGATACCTGATTGTTAACTCATAAGACAATGCACATCATCTTGGTCGACGTCATCACGTTTTCCTACTTTTTCTAACACGTTCTCACCAGTGTGTCACTGTTTCAAAGAACCAGTAAACATTCTAGTGTAATCCCAAACGAAGTACTAGTAACCATGTATATCTACTCAGTAAAAAATGTTTCCCAGTCATTTGCTGAAGTTATTGCTAATGAGCTTTACAAGTTAGGAAGTACAAATTCTGGAGCTGTGAAAAAAAATCACTCATAAAAAGAAAAGAATGCCATCAACTAGGATTTGAGTTATTATAAATGTGTGCACATTATCTGGACGGCTACTTTGTTCTATGCGGGCTCCCCTAGACCCCTCATTTCTTCTCAAAGATGTGACAGAATACATACTTTGCTTAACACTGACACAAATTTAAACAGGTATGAATGCTTCTCTGCTAAGTAGATTATGTTAAATATATATAAATTATTAGCTTTAGAATTTGGTATTATTACCAGTAATTCAAGGTTATCCAGAATATTAAGGCTACAAAAATAATTAAGCTAGAATCTGGCATAGTCAGAATAGTAATCCCTGCAGGTTAGCACTATAAAAATAACAGCTCTACTAAAGTTTCTTAGAATAAAGAATGTTAAAAAGGAATTCGGTTGCCAAATGTTTTGTCTGAAAATATTTCATAAAATATGAAAGTGTTTTCTGAATTTAAAAAATTTATTTTATTTTCTGCATGCATGCGTTCATGTGTGTGTGTGTGTGTGTGTGTGTGTGTGTGTGTGTTTGAGTGCATATAGTGTATATGTATGTATACAGATGCTCAAGAAAACCAGAAGAGGGGATTGAATGCCCTGGAACTGTAGCTACAGGCATTTTTGAGCCCCTACCCCAGAATGTGAATGCAGAGAAGTAAGTCCGAAATCTTTGGAAGAGAAGTAAAGTCTCTTCCCTGCTGAGCCATCTCTCCAGTCCCATCCCTGAACCTTCAATTGCTTGACGAAGAACACAAAGGTGAAATTGTTATTTGCCTCAAGTACAGTTGAAATAAACAGGGACTGGAGAGATGGCTCGCAGTTAAGAGCATTGCCTGCTCTTCCAAAGGTCCTGAGTTCAATTCCCAGCAACCACATGGTGGCTCACAACCATCTGTAAGGGGATCTGGTGCCCTCTTCTGGCCTGCAGGCATATACACAGACAGAACATTGTATATATAATAAATAAATAAATATTTAAAAAAAAAGAAATAAACAGAACGTATTTTACGGTCAGAACGCGTGAAGTCTAAACACTAGAATGGGAATGACTTCTGCGATCACACTAACCTTGCCAACATCCAAGACGAATGTGTCTTGTGGCATCTGGTGCCCATCAATACTGTTTCCTGTCTAGGATGCCTCCCATCATCACAGAGACTCTAGAACCATTCCCACTTAGGTCACAGAGGGATGCTTGAGCTAAATTCACTAACAACTGCAGATCAATGCTAAAGAAAAGATCTAAAATACAAGGTGAAAGTCCTGAATCAGCAAAATACTCAGTGATTATTCCCTTACTTACTCATTCCACTATAATCAACTACCATGCATTCTTAAATCATGTAATTTAGGTGTTGTTCAACTATTACCATGAACCTGAGGATAAAATAATGGTAGGAAAGAGTTTATTAATGAATCTAAGGAATACAACATCTATGTATAAGAAAAGAAAACAAAGGGAAACCATTATTTAGAGAACAGAAAAGAAAAAGCAAACTGAATGCAGGAAAATGAGCAAAAAGAGTCGGTCTCTAAAGGTAAGCAAAGAAATACTGTGTTTACAACCAGTGAATGCATACTCCATATACATGTGTGTATGCACGAGCATACACAAGATACTGGGTAATCTCAAGAATTCCAAAGGACCATTTACCATGTTTTATGAGACAGGGTTTCCTACTGGTCCTGAGCTCATCTTATTAGAGGAGGTAAGCTGATGGAGGAAGGTCATTGGTTAAATAATAAAGAAACTGCTTGGCCCTCATTGGTTAGAACATAGGTGGGTGGAGTAAACAGAACAGAATGCTGGGAGGAAGAGGAAGTGAGTTTAGACTCCATGCCTCTGCTCTCCAGGGCAGACACAAAGCTCCGACCCAGGATGGACGTAGGCTAGAATCTTCCCGGTAAGCGCATCTTGGGGTGCTACACACATTATTAGAAATGGGCTAGTCCAGGTGCGAGAGTTAGCCGAGAAGAGGCTAGATATAATGGGCCAAGCAGTGTTTAAAAGAATACAGTTTGTGTGTTGTTATTTCGGGGCATAAGCTAGCCAGGCGACCAGGAGCTGGGGCGGCAGGAACACAGCCTGCAGGCCCTACAACAGTAAGCTGGTGAGTAAGCCCCAGGGAGTCGTCTGTCTCCACCTCCCCAGAGCAGAGACTACAAACATGGGCAACAGTGCTCAGCGTTCTTCAAAGGGTTCTGGGGCTCCAACTCATGTCTTCATGCTTGTATAGCAAACCCTTTACAGACAGAGTTGTATCCCTAACCTGAAGATGTACAACTATTTAACACTTTCTCGGACTGAACGTTTTGATATGATGTCAGAGAGACTTCAGGTTTCTACGGACAAGTGGATCAGAAAGCGGAATTGTGTTTCTGCTGCATGCAGAAAACCTTTAACGCGAAGCTTCCCTGGAGGAAGCACTGATCAACTGTAGCCATTCTCACCCAGAGGATACTGTTTAATGATTCCGCGTGTGTTATCACCTCCTCAACAGAGCATTTCACTGATGGAAATACTCTTTACCACTTCAAATACAGCATCTAGCATTACACCAAAGGGTCAGGAATCAATAAGCGTAGCTAATTGAATCATTGACATTTGAGAAAATCCCAACATCTGAGACACAAATAGACTATGTCATGAAGCTCAGGTTCAGGGGAAGCAAGAATATTTTCCAATTCTATTCTCCAACACCAAGTGTACATACACAGCCCCTCAGTCCATTACTCAGGAAGGGGAGAGAATGCTCCCTACTAATCTCCAAGCAAGGGATGGATATACAACAGGCATTTATACCTCTTCCCACTGATATAGCTTGCTACCGCAATGGTGTTTAATCTTTCCTGATGCCAGCTGTCCAGAGATAATAAACTAAATAATCTTGACTTCCATTAGAATTATATATTTCTTGTCCTCAAAATAGAAACATTCAATTTTCTTTAACTACAAAGAAAAGTGGTATTTTTTAAAATACTCACTGTGACTGATTTTTAAAGTTAAATTTTAAGGATATATAATTCAGGCAGTGAATATTTATTTATGTTGCCAAGAAAAGAAATCTATGGACACCTTATTGTGCACCCACTATTTGAAGCTGTCTTGCTACAATGATCAGAAATAGGGAGGGAAGCATTATTCAAGACCATCACTTCACACTGTGTTTCTTGAAAATGTGCCATGGGGTATCTACAGTCTCACGGGGTACCCTGGCTTTTAGTTAGGGACTCAGGAAATCATTTGACTTTGCTACAAGAATAGACAGACAGTCAGACAGACATCCAGACAGAAAGATGATAGACTTAAAAAACCAAAAACAATTAATTTAAAGGAAGAAAATATTTGAACTATTCAAGGTCGCTGGTATAGACAGAAAGTAGAGAACAGGGAAGCAGTCTTCCTCTTGGCCTGACTACAACTTGCCAATTTCCAGACACACCTGACATTAAGTAAACCCTCACAAATGTCCTGAATGTAGTCTTATTAATGAATGTGAAGCACAAAATATTTTATAAGGTCTGTGAAATCGAACTGTCTTCCTTTGTCAGTGCCCTGACAAGCCAATAAAGATTCTATTTCTCTCAGTAAAATGTTACATCTTAGGAGAAAATAAAGCACTTATAAAACATTCCATTGTTCTCTGCAATATAAATGGGAGGAGAACCAACGAGTTTAATTGTGGCATCATCTCTGTCAAGAAAATGGTCTTGAAACAATTGTTTCCCCATTATAAAACAGACGTACATCATCTGTCAGTCAAGGGTGATGAAGTCTTGCCCGAGAGCCTGGTAGAAAAGTACCAGGAGAGCACTCAGCTCAAGGGGAGAAACAGTAAATGTTCTACCTAATACTCAAATATAAAAAATAAATATAGTGTAGCAGTACTAATGCTGCTCCCTGTAAAGTCAGGAGAGGTATAAGGAATGTTAATGTACATGCATTCAAAACCCCCGAGGGTAGAGAGAGAGCTCAATTCCCAGCATCCCTATAGTAGCTAACAAGTGCCTGTTACTCCAGTTCAATGAAATCCAGTGCCTTCTCTTAGCCTCAAAGGGTACAGACAAACATACAGGCAAAACACCATATACATAAAATAAAAAAAAAAAAAACTTTTTTTCATGGGTGTAACCTGGGCTAGCAAGATAACTTTACAGCTAAAGAAGCTTGCCTCCAAAGCTGAAAACTTGAACTAGACCCCAGGGACCTACTCCGTAGAAGAAAAGAACTAACTCCCACAAATTATCCTCTGACCGTTACACACATGCTCCGGCTCCTGCATGCCACACACACACAAAAAATTTTTGCAGTATTATATGCATATTATTATATCTTTATAAAATGAAAAATTTAAAAAATATTTGAGTGTATCCTAAAGGAATGCAACAGACCTTCACACAACAAAAAGATTAAATGAAGTTCAAAGAAACCACTAATCTGTTGTTACTGCACTAGAAAGTGTTGGGCAATGTTCTTTTAAGGTGTGTGATTTTTTTGTTTATGGTGCATCTGTTTAGCCCTGGGAAGCTGATAGGCAGGGCTGGCAGGCAGAGAGTATAAATAGAAGGAAAAACAAGGAGTGAAGGGAGGAGCAAGGAGAGAATAAGGAGAGGAGGACTTCAGGGGCCCACACCACCCAGCCATACAGCCAGCCATGGAGTAAGAGTGAAAGCAAGACACACAGAAGGAAAGGAAAAGTCCAGAGGCAAAAGGTAGTTTGGATAATTTAAAAAAAAAAAAAAAAGCTGACAAGAAACAAGTCAAGCTAAAGCTGGGCATTCATGAATAAAAATAAGACTCTGTGTGTGATTTATTTGGGAGCTGGGTGGTGGCCCCCCAAAAGCCAAAAAAGCAAATTATTACGCTCCAAGAAACTATAATAATATTAGAATTACTAAGTTCTAATCAGTAACTCCAAAACGACTCTTTTTCCCTAGCAAGTGCGATGGAGATTACCAAGAAATCACACAGAAATGGGGCACAGAAATCACACAGCTAGCGGCTGAGGACTCAGGCCAGGCGGTGGCAGTTCTCAACTGCATCTTCTATATTGTCAAGATGGAACCATGAAGCCTTGCTAAGTCTGCAGTGGGAAGAACTTACGCAATTCGCTGCAGGCTCGTTACTAAACACATGGGAAATTTCTACCATTAAAGCTGGAGAAAACGTGATACTGAAAGGGGGAAGAATTTGTTGAATGTCTTCTCTTGGGTGGCGGTGGGAGACCAAAGAGTATTTCAGCTGTCCTGCTCTACCCTACTCCATCTTATCTAGGGACAGGGTTTCTCACTGAATTTGGATCTAAGCAGGGAGCCGGCAGGCTCCAGTGATCCTCTCTGTTCCCTGCAGCTCTAGGGTTACAGGTGTTATGACCACACCAGGCTTTATACAGCTGGGATTTGAGCTGAGACTTTAATACCTACACAAAGAGCGTTCTTATTCATTGAGCTGTCTCTCCAGTCCCTGAGATTTGTTTGTTTCTTTGTTTATAAATTTTAAGAAGTAGAGATATCAACTCTATATCACAGAAACTTTAAGCATAATATTTAATGGATAATAGTGATCTTGTATGTTTGTTATATATGTGAATAAAGAGGCGGAAATTGCACACAAAGAAGCAATCTCATACCATAGATCTTTCCAAATATTTTTTTCATCTCAGAAAGAGATTTAATAAAATAATGTATTAATTTTTAGCCGTCACAAAGTCTGTTAGTTAATTACAAAGATTTCTGAACCACACTGAGCTCCCTAAAATATATTTATAACACTGTAATTTCGACATTAATTAAAATTTTAGAGTGAAAACAAGAAGTCTTCCAGAAGTTTAATGACATGACTCAGTTGATTTCACTGACATTCGGTAAATTCTGCTTTGTCATAAATATACTACCATGGGAATTATATGATGCCAATTAACCAAAGAAAATGCTCCAAACAGGGAGGGACTAAGAAACAGCTCTCAAGTATAGACTTACTGTAGCTTTGGCAAAATATACAGTTTTATAACAATAATAATATTTAAAGGGCTCTAAATCATTTTAGTATTATGGAAATATAAAACTGTATTATTTCCAAAAAGGTAGTTGTGCAAATAATTTTCCACTGAATTCACGCAGCATATAAAAAAGAAGGTGGTAGTTACTACCAAAACTGACTAAACCAATCCCAAAATGTAAAACTCAGCCAAACACACATCTATTTTAGGCATACCTGGGTGATGACTTCAGATGAGGATTGGTTTAGTAGCCATCTTGAAAATAAATGTTTCTTGAATGTATGAAAAGAATTTTATCTTATATAAACATGAAAAAATCGAGGGCAAAATCTCTTAATATGATCAGCATTAATAACTGTATATGATATTTATTCATATTGAATATCACAAAAAAACAATTTATAAAACAAGTACCCATTGCAATTTATAATCATTGGATGTTGTTAACAAATATTAAGAAATACACAACTGCGTTTTCTTCCCATTTCTATTACAGGAGAGGGTTTATTTAACATATAATCTGGACAGCCACTGAAAAGAACTATGTTTTGGTTGGCTAAGAAGTATTTTTAGTCAGGCTTTTGATCAACCACGCAGGGAAACTTGGAAACTCTGCAATGGTTCTGTTTAACTTCTAAATTGGAAGCAAAGCAAATCAAATTTCCTGGTGAAACCAGATAAGGGAAACAATCACTAATTTGGCTACTGATAAATACCGCGCTGTGGAGACCACACATAGGAATGCCCTCACCCTTACTCCATCTGAAAGCTGGTTGAGAAGCAGCAGTCTAAGAAAACTCCCAAGTGCTACAGGTTTCTCAAAGAGGCGTTTTCATCCCGCCCCACTATGAGAAAGCTCTTACGCATGGAGAAAACAACAGAGGGAAGGAGTTTGAACAAGGCTCGGAGACAATCCTCATAAAACACGAACAATTCAGGTGTAAAGTTCAGAGAAATGAGTAACAGTGTAGCAAGCAGAAGTGATAAACCGAACATGGCGTTCCTATTCCCCACACCACTCCGGCTCATGCCTTTCATCAAAAAAAGAGTCAAAAGAAAGACCTGAAGTGAATCTGCCTGTAAATATCCCTTAGTAGCGTCCTTAGGATGAAGATCCCCACAGCAGCTGTAGATAATAGCACACGCCATCGTAGATGAATTAAAGGAAAGATCAGCAGGGAAACTAAAATGCACTCTAGGCTTTTGTTTTTGTGATCCTGGTCCCCTTATCTTCTTTTCATTGTCTATCATATAAACAAACGAAGAAGTGAAATGTGGGGTGAGAGGCCCACTGTGGCGGCAGTTTTCAACATATGCGTCATGACCTCTTGCGGGAATGACAGTTTCACGGGGGTTGCCTAGGACCATCAGAAAACACGGATATTTACATTATGATTCATAACCAATAGCAAAATTACAGTTATGA
The DNA here is from genome assembly GCF_950005125.1 of Chionomys nivalis. Lineage (NCBI taxonomy): Eukaryota > Metazoa > Chordata > Mammalia > Rodentia > Cricetidae > Chionomys > Chionomys nivalis. The sequence goes on along the minus strand of NC_080087.1, from coordinate 38,955,064 downwards.
AGTATCAATGAAAATAATTTTATGGTTGGGTGCCGCCATAGCATGAGGAGTTGTATTAAAGGGCCTTAGTATTGGGAAGGTTGGGAAACACTGCCCTGCGACAATGTGTGTGAAGGGTTCTGGTGATTTTCCTCCTTCAGTTACAACACAATCACCTGGTTTCTGAACCTGATTCTCTTACAGGTAGAGAAAAATGATGCCATTGTCTCAACATCATTTTACACACACACCTGCAAATGTCATCCTGTGGATTTTATGTAAAATACATGAAAGACTGTTGACGATGGTCATGCTAATGAAAAGCATAATTTGTATTTGCTCTCTCTTTGCTTTTTGTTTTTTCTCTTGTCTAATGAGAAAAGTTCATGCAGCTGTATAGATGTATACTCCACATTGGGATCTGGACAGAATTTCCAGAAGTCTAAACTCAGTAAGAAGCATGAAAGTCTTCAATCCAGGTAAATCGGAGGGTTTTCCCCACAGAAATGGGTCACTAAGGCTCTCTCAGGAAAATAAGAAGACATGGGAATTTACACAGCAATAAAAAACATGTCTCCATTGTGGCCATGTCTAAAGGATAACCATGTTTGGAGGAATCTTTATATCAAGGCTATGTAGAGAAACCAACTCATGCATCTACTTTATTGGAATTACAAAAAGAAAGAAAGAAAATCTCTAAATAACAGGATCAGAGCTAGAAATAGCAGGTCAGCTACAAGAGTGAGATGATCAGACACACTACAAGTTTACCAGTTACAACTGGACAAGCTCAAAGAGAAGCCCAGAGGTACCAGCAAGGGTAAGATATAAAACAACACAGACTTCAAACGTCTTAGTCTTTCCTAAGATGCACACCAAAAGTCATGTGGGCTGAAACCATGAAGTAGAAACCAAAAATAAAGCTGAATCTGTCCAAAATAAAGAGCAAGGCAATTATACCAATAGTATCAATATTATCTTAAAAAAATAAAAAGGGGAGGGTGATAAAGTGTGTATGTGGGGGGTGGTCCTTAGCACACAGAGGTCTTTGGGATGCAGCTAACATAAGCCAGTAGGTAGACACTAGGCTCTCAAACTGATCTAGTAGGTAGACACTAGGCTTTCAGACTGATCCAGTTGGTAGACACTAGACTATCAACATGATACATAAGAGATGCATCTGCCCACAGACGTGCCTTAGCTGCTTTCCACTGATCCTTATGAACTTTAATAAGAGAAAACAACATAAAATTAGGATTTCTACTTTCTCTAAAATGAATAGAGGGGAAACAAACAGAGGCAAAAGATTTATGCCTGGAAAGAACTATTGGACTGAAGAAATCAATATTTAAATGTAAATTTCTAGTTTACCAAACCAGCCATTACCGACTATTGACTATTAATTAGTCTTTGAATTGATAAACCACGTTAACTTCCTTGGAGCCAGAAAACACACCACCACGTTTATTTCCATGTTGGGTTCTCTCACACTTTACCCTGGAAGAGGAAAGTAAAAAATAGCAAAAGAAATGATGATGTCAACTCTGCCATTTCAATGCTTAGCCCCTGCCATAAACTCAGATGTGGTGGCTTATTAGGGGCTAAGATGAAGCAGGCCCTAAAGAGGAGGCAACAAGCATGAGGCTGAAGCTGATCATTCAGTCTGGCAGTTCCAATGTTACCGTCTTCCACTCCATGAAGCTCAAGGTCCTGGGGTGTGAGAAAGTTGTTGGACCTAATTCAGCACTTGAGGTAATAAAAGGGAGCATCACTATGTCAAAATAGGTGATGATCAGACATCGGGATATATATTTACACACAATAATATGCATATGTAATATAATTCATACGAAATCCACAAAGGCAAAATGGCCATCAACCTGCATGATATGTGTGTGTATCAGGTGGCAGGAAAGGAACTGTGAATTTGAATGGAACGAGCCCAAGCAGATGGGCTAGGGTGAACAGTCATCAGTGTAATTCCGCACAGACGTGCAGAAGTGTTGCGTGACAGATAACTGCAAAAGACATAAGAGTTTTTTCAAACTTCAAAAGCGCCGAAGAAAATATCTCCATGGAGAGATCATCAGCTTCTCACATAATTTTCACATGTCAAATTGACTTAATGAAAGTTTCTGGTAGTTCATTTCTCTCCCTTAGTTCTTACTAAAAATGTACCAGAGTTTAAAACTTCCCATCTTTAAATTAGAATTTACCAACCTGAATTCCCAAAATGCTAAGGGCAAGGACTTTCAAGCATTTTGCTCTCAGAAAAATCTATATTTTTAAAAAAAATGAAATTGGGCAATGAAATTTACACAGAACAAATAAAGGTCATGAGGGAAATGGGAAGGGACTTCCTTGAAACATATACCCTAACCACAAAGAAAACCACGCTGGGATAATAGGTGTAAAAGGTGGTGTCAGGGTCTGACTTGATGTGAATATGGAAATCAGCTGGGTCTCTGAGGCATCTATGACAATTTTAGGCCACCTTGTTCAACTTGAAGCAGCTTAACATTTTAGAACTGAGACTGCACTTAAGAACTTGTATTATTAAGAAATCATTCACCACCACCACCAAAAGGAATCTGAACCACTGCCACTGACTTGAGCGCAAATTGCTTCTATAAATGAGTGTGCTGTGTCCCTCGCGAATCCCACAATTCACTCCATTCTGCAGGAACCACTGTGAATTCCAGACCTCTTGGGTCTCAGTCCCCCAATCCCAGTAAATAAAGCCTACCTCTGAGCATGTCTGTGATGTCTCCACACCACTTAATTTCCCTCCATCTATAGCAACTCTTGATTGTCTTAGTTGTTACAGGATCTAGCCAGACTGTTCATTTCCTCTAAAAATGCTGAGTTCTCTTACATTTCCAGGATTATTTTATGTGCAATTCGCTCTGCAAAGAAGGCTGTCTTCTCCTCTGCTTCTCCCTAGCTAACTGAGATACATGCACACATCCCAGTTGAGCAGCGAATTCTCATGGGTTACAATCAATGCTTCCGTGGCATCCCCCCAAAAGTACATGTGATGGTTCAGAAATTTTACTTTGTTCTGTAGTAGTATAGCAACATGTGATGTGGGTGGGTCATCTGTCTATGTGTTACTTTCATTGGTTAATTAATAAAGAAAACTGCTTGGCCTGACAGGTCAGAACATAGGTAGGTGGGGAAGACAGAACAGAATGCTGGGAGGAAGAAGGGAAGTGAGTCAGACACTATAGCTCTCCTCTCCAAGATGGACACAGGTTAAGGTCCTTCCCGGTAAGCCACCCCCTCGTGGTGCTACACAGATTATTAGAAATGGGTTAATCAAGATGTGAGAATTAGCCAATAAGAGGCTAGAACTAATGGGCCAAGCAGTGTTTAAAAGAATACAATTTGTGTGTTGTTATTTCGGGTATAAAGCTAGCCGTGCGGGAGCTGGGCAAAAATGAAGCCCGCCGCTCCTCACTACAAACATGTAGTAGTATGCCTATGCTAGTTAAAAATCTTTATAATGAACCAAATAAACTTTTATAGTGACTGAGAGATAAAATTAGGGATCATTTAATATTCTTTGGATTTTTCTCATCCAAATACTAAAATGTCTAAGTGAACAAAAGCATAAACGGAAGGGCAGTAGACGTGGGTTGGTAGTATGCAATGAGTACAGATATGGCTGGGCTTGTCAAGCTTGGTTCCCACACCTACATCAGGTAGTCCACAACCTCATGCAACCCCAGCTCTGGGGCATCTCCTTCTGGCCTCCCTGGGCACTGACCAAACATGTATATACCCCCCCACACACACACAGGTGCAGGTATGTGTGCACGCACACACAATGAACCTTTAAAACCTAAAAACATATACATGGAAAAGAACCAAATTGTAAACGATTTCTCATTACACTGAGATACAGAAAGTTGTTGAGTGAATGTATCAAAGAGAAGTTCAAAACTGAGTATTTAAAAGTCAAATCTTTTAGAAAATAAGCAAGTGATGGTTGTTTCACTGGAGTCATTTTACAGTTCACAAATGCATAAAAAAATACATTTGATGTTTTTGTCCATTAAAGAAAGGCAAACTAAAACAACAGTGAAATCATTAACAAATACCAGAATGGCTAAAATTTTAAAAATAGTATCAATACCAAATGCTGCTAATGAGGATGAGAAAATGAATGAGTCATTCTGTGTAGCTTAAAATAGAAGTGTCAATTTGGACAAAAGCTGGACAGTATTTTGTAAAACTATATAATATGTAATTACCATTGTTTTGTGAAGCAATGGGTTTTACTGGTGTCATTTACAGAAATAGAGGTGAGGGGTTACTTACAGGAACTGAAATTACTCAAAGAGAGCTACATCAGATACCCATAATATCCAGAAAGGAAAAATAAAAATATCAGAGAGAAACAATTAAAGAAACGTGTGTGTGTGTGCGCGCGCGCACAAAATTAAATAACCCTGCAACAAAAAGGAATAAACTATTAATACATGTAATAGCTTACATGGATCCCAATAGAATTAGGCACATTGAACCACTAAAGCCGAAATGAATAAAATATATACAGAAGTTTTACAACTCCCTGTGGTGTTACACCCCCATATAAAAGCATGGTTAGCCAACTGCGACTGAGCACATCTGTAGTCCTAGAATATGGGAGGCAGAGGCAGATGGATCTCTATTGGTCTGAGGTCAGTCTGCTTTCCATAATGAATACCAGTCCAGCCAAGACTACACAAGGAGACTTTGTCTCCAAATACAAAAAAAAAAAAAAAAGGAAGGTAGTATTGTTAATTGAAAATAATGTTGGAGAAAGTGCATTTACTACATTGAACCTGCTGAACCCACCCAACACTGTGAAATACAGACTGCACAGCAGAAGACTGATGTTTAATCTTGTCATCACCTACCCACAAATTATCTCTTTCTATAAAGTGTTATATAGGATTGTGCCTGGGAGACAAGGAGGCCACCTAACTACACAGTTGCTCGGCTTGAACTGAACAGCAGGTGAGCAACGGCCCTCACCAGGGGCATGTGTAAGTGGTGACGTGCTGGCCTGGGTGGTTACCTGCTGGCCCGTGAGCCTGCCATACACCTGTTATTGTGCAATGAATGATCTGTAAGCTCACACCTAGAAATAAGGGTTGGCTTTTCATGCATTTACTCAGTTAATAAACCACAGGATCTGGAATTCTTTGCACCAAGCTGTTGCCGAAATGTAAGACTCCAGTTGCAGCCACAAATGGGTTCACAGGGAGGGTCCCACAGTACTGCTGCTTTCTCCACCTAGGTCTTGGAATGATAGTGTCCCCTGTGATATCAGGAAGAGTGTGGAGCAGGGGAAACTAAATTTGCTTTGTATTGTCTCCTATATCCTCACGCACATCTGTGCACATGCACACACATCGATGGATCACAGATAAAAAATTCTAGCAACTGGAGAGTAAAGAGGTGAGTGAAAACTTTTAACTATTTTCATTCAATTTCCTAATATGTCTACACAGGCATTTTTTTTCTGCTAGAAATACATAATTGAAGAATACAAGTGAAAGCCAGGCATTGAAAGCCAGCAATCAAGAGACAGAGGCAGACAACAAATCTTTGTGCTATACAAAGTTCCAATACAGCCATGACTACACACAGAGAAAGCCTATCTCAAAAAAAATTTTAAAAAAAGAGTGCAACTTAATAATATAGTTTGTCCTTAGTCTCTTTCAACCCAACTTTGTCTGAGATTATTAAAATCAGTGATGAGAAAATAGTTCCATGGTAAAAGTATAGTACTTACTATGTGAACATGAGGGCCTGAGTTCAGATCCCCAGTACGTACACAGCATGCCAGCATGCACCAGTAAACAGCACTAGAAGTCACTGGCCAGCCATTTTCAAGAAATCAGCGAGCGCCAGGCTCAGAAAGAGCCAGTCTCAACAAACTAAGGTCTAAAGAGATAGAGGACAATGTTCCTCCTACAACATCTGGTCTTTATCACACCCACAGTCAAAGGCACAAGTCCACTCCTCTGATGTGTGTGAACACACACACATACATACATATAAATGCATGCACGCACTCAAACTTACCAGTTACAGAACTATTAACTTATGGACATGTAAGTTAATAAAAAAAATCAGTCTGCACACAATGGATTTGGCTAAGTAAACAGGGAAATGTGTAAGACTGAAAGACATTTATCCTAAAGCTAAGCCTTTTCCTCTGTAGTACAGGATCTCATTCCTACTGGGGTTGGGGTGAGACCTCTCTCCCTCACTAACCCCACTTTTCTCTCACCTCTTTGGTCTTCCCTTCTAGGCTGCTTACAATCTTCCCTGTCTTAACAACAAGAGCAAGGGTGACCACTGAATGCCACTTGGGTCCAACTGGGTTTTCACCATTCCTCCACCTCGGCTTAGTGGAGCTCTGCAGGTGCTCTGTGAACTCAGTCCACTGGGCCCGCACTCTCAGACTTCTCCAAACGAAAACTGTTCCGAGTCACCGATAAACTTTGAGCTAATGATTCAGCAGGCATTTCATTTCTCAACCTACTCTACCATTCTAAACCAGTGCTCTGACTACATGAATTCTCAAGTCAAACACATGCCAGAAACATGAGTGCTTGAGAGACTGAGGAAGGAGGGTTACTATGAGTTTAAAGCCAAGCTGGGCAACACTGCAAGTAACAGGTCAACCATAGTGGCAAAGACAGACCTTGAAGAGAGAACAGGAAGGAGGAATACAGAGAAGAAGAAAGAATTGAGAAAGAGAAGGAAGGGAGGAAAGGAAGTAAAGAGGGCAGGAACGACAGGAGAAGAGAAGGAAGATAAGGGTGAAGGTGAGCATTCTCCATGAAGAACTTCAGACACATGTCAGTGTTGTTTGGTTTTATTACGTTTCTGCTGCCAATAGTTTGGTGACCCTCTCTTGTAAGGGGCTATTTGTTTGTTCCTGGCTGTTCAGCCGCCCAAAAATCACCCAGAAACCATATTATTTGCAATACTGTTTTTGGCTAATTACATCTTAATTTAACCCATTTCTAGTAATCTGTGTATCGCCATGTGGCAATGGGATACTGGCAAAGTTTCGGCATGTCTGTCTCTGGTGGAGGCTCCACGGATTCTCTCTGACTTCACCTCCTTTCTCCCAGCATTCAAGATGGTTTTACCCACCTAGTTCTACTCTGTTCTATCAACAGACCAAGACAGTTTCTTTATTCACCAATGGTATTCACAGCATACATAGCAGAATCCCACTTCAACCTTCTTCAGGGCTTTTTTTTTTAATGAATGCATCCTTGGGCTAATTACTCAATTAAAACTTCCCATGAGTCTTTTATTTGCCACATTTTTGCTGCAATCTTACATGATCAATCTTAAACACCATTGTTTCCACTGCTAAATAAATTTTTATCTCTACCTCCAATCACTCTTTAAACTCTTAAGATACAGGAGGTGTCAGGAATGACTTTTATCCATACTGTGTCAATCAGATAACCAGAACAGGCATTGAAATGGTAAACTGTGGCTCTTGACTCCAATACTATTCCTCTAGTTCTGCTGGAGGGCAAGGTCAAGCTTCGAAGAAGCAGAACTGTGTGTTCCAAAGTTTCAAAGGAATAAAGGCCTTTGTGGCAGTTTTAGAACAAGAAGCTTAGATAACAAGAAGGCTTAACCATAAGCAGGAGAGATATGATTTAAAAAGATGCTGGACCTGGAAGTGTGGGAAGATGAGCTGGAGTGCAGAGACCATCCTAACAGAAGAACCAAAGATGCTTTTCATTGTTTTCTTCTCTTTGTGCTGTCTTGGCAATTACTTAATGAACAAAGTTAGCTGCTACCACGCTGTTAAACCAGAGCCTCCAGCATACCCATTTTGTAGGCGTAACTTCGGAACTATTTAATCAGCTAGGGATCAAGGTTCACATTTTAATAATCTCATGATCTCACAGTATTAAGCAGCAGGGAAAAAAAAGCAATGTAAGAGATCATGAACCTCCGATTATTAACGGCTGCATACAAGTTGTATAACACAATCTCTGATGCTGTCACTTCCCTTAGAGGGCAACAAAATCAGGGGTTGCAGAGAGGCATGGACAGGGGACCTGCAGGTCAGGACAGAGGGGGGCATCTGGGCTCGCAGATAGGGAACTCCGGAGTGTTCGCACTCTGCATGTCTGGCCCGGCACAGTACAGTTTCCAGACTCTGTTCTATTTATAGACTAGCTAGTTCTCTGTAGCCAGAAGAAGACATCAACACCACCCAAATAATTATAAATATTCATACACTCAAGAGTAACTGTCTTTACTTCACAAGATGAAAAGTAAACTGTTTCTATTTCCGTGCCTTACTACAATTATCTTGTTGGTGATCATATTGCACTGGTAATTAAGCATTGTTTCTTTATCGATCTGTCTAACTTGACAGTAAACATTACTTTTATCAAAGCACCCATTTGTAGAAGTTGACCACACCACAGTCACATCTTTAAAAAAAAAAACAGATGAAATGGTGACTGAAGAGTCTTTATTATTTGAACCATTTCCTCTTCCTATTCCACAACACAAAGAGAATTTCCATAATGATAAAACTGATGGCTCACAAAGGAGAGCCTGGACTGATCATGACCTAAGAACTTCTTTCAAAGTTAAACTTCCATTTTTTTTTATCACCATAACACTAGAAATGCATGAAAATACATCAAAACCAACAGAGATTGGAGAGAAGCTGAGGGAAAATTTCAAGAAAGTGAGATAACACACAGATTAAATTCCACTTGATCCATAGGAATCATACATAGCTCTAATGGTCCTGGCTCCCCGGGGCACTAGAAGACTTCGACAACACCCACTATCTGTGCAGGACAATCCAGCTGTGTGCAGTGGCCTTGAATCCAACAAAAGGATGAAGGGACAGCCTCCAGCAAAGCTTGGGGGTATTTTTCAAACACTGAGAAGTTCAGTCTTCCCAAACTTCTCCAGGGACAGAGCCATAACTCAGGGATGCCGCGCTGGCGTCAGTGGATTACCTCGAATTGAGATGTCTTTCTGAGGCGGCTGCTTCTCAGCAAATAATTATCCTGATAAATCATGCAAACAGAACTCCTGTTCAGCGGGGTGACAAAAATATCCGGCGCGTTATCTCAGCACATGGGTAGGCAGAAAAATAATATGAGATGAGAAGCTGGCTTCGATTTTCGAGGGTCTGCAGTCAGCAGTTGGATGAAAGCAATAGATCTCAGTAAAGAGGGAGTTTCGGAAATTACAATAGACTTCGGATTGGAAGGCAGGAAAAGAAAAATATGAAGATGAACAGACACAGATATGCACAGAAGTTTTTACTTTTGTGATGCTCACACTTAGGATCTCCTGTGAGCTAGTTAAAGCAGATGCACATTGTCCTTGCTTTGATGATATACAGACTGCTCCAGAGTATTAGCCATCAAATGAGACCCCAGGATGCCACACTAGAGGGTCAATGACAGTAGTAGGTCCATGGTTATCTAGAAAGGGAGCTTCCAGGTTCCACATGTACACGTTCTGATTTTGTGAACCATGTGCCATATAAAACTAAGCACCCTCAACATCTCCGCTGTACAGGATTTGGGAATCACAGGATGAAAAATAAACACAGGGCTACCTGTCACTATACTCACCCACTCGCTGCCATCACTGAGATACCTTAAAGTTGGGATGAAAGTGTTGTGACAGCTGGTCTACGTAACTGGAAAAATTATTACCCTGGGAGTCTTCAGAGTGAGCCTTGGCCTTGGCCCAGGTGTCGGATTGTTTGAGAAAGGATCTTGTCATACTGCCCAGGCTGACCCTAATCTCACTATGCAGCCCAGGCTAGCTTTGAAGTAAGCTTCCCGAGTGCTGGTGGCATTACAAGCAGCTGCCCACCACACCTGGCTCTTTAGAGAGATTTATCATGTAAGAAACAACAGTTTTCTACACTAGTGATCCATTTTCCAGTGTTCTCACACATCATGTTTTTCTCATTTGGTGCCTCGTGCAAAACCACATTCGACAATGCTTTCCATGATGAAATATTTAAATGTCATGCACTTCAATCGCTAGCAAACATTGTTTTAAATGTGCAATGGTACATATACTCTAATATTTTCATTTTACTTGAATTAAAAGAGCAGAAGTTAATCTATATGCAATGACAGAGTGCTTGAGTTTTCCCTGAGGAACAAGCTTCTCAACATTTAATATCGGTCCAAAAGAGACAGTGGCTTTTCCTTCATGTTTGCTCTGCACCTAAGTCTGTAGCACATGTATAAGTGGATGTTGTTTACCATATGCCATGGACCACAGCAGCATTGCAGTGGATGGTGCATGGGGAGAGCACTGTGTTCATTCTCTAGTCTAGAATTGGAGGGAGACTCTTCCCAGACACAGGTACCACTCACTGTAACAGGTCAATTCACGTTTTCCCTCATGATACAGGGTTTGAAAAGCCTTCTTCATCAACACACACTTATCTTCAAATGAAAGCATCTTACTTCTCTTTAACTAGAATCACGTTTTAAGGCCTTTGTTGTTCTGGGTTGTATTCTGCCAAATTCTTGCAAAGGAAAAATAAAAGGATTTACTACAACCATGATCTTTTGAGAAAGACAATACTTTAGGAAACATTTTGTAAAACAAACATAATTTTAACATAAATCTAAAAAATATTTAAGGAATACAAATTCCTCTTATTTCCCAGGGAACGTTCAACCTTACAATCAGAAAAAATAATAATAATTTGATTGCCAATTAGCTCTAAGGTCAGAACATTAAACCTTAGCACACACTATGTTCTGTACTCTGCATTTAATCTCCGCGGTTCAGGAAAGTGTTCGTCTTAGCCTCAGAGCCACACAGCTCAGTAAGCGGAGCAGACAAGCTTTCAGCACCCCATTCAGCGTGGTCTCCTTAGAATTTCATCAATCAGAGCCACAAAGTAATCACAGAACACTGAGCTGTGATGACAGCTGCCATTACATGACGCCAAGGTCAATCAGTAATTGCCCCTGACACACACACACCAGAAACACAAGCCTTATGTGTATGGCAACAGCTAATGTTGTAATCCACCTGTAAGCTTTTCTGTGTCTCCTTCTCCCTTTAGGGAACATTCTAGACTAATTCTACAACGGATCCTAAGAAAGGCTTACCATACCCTCTGTGACTGCCTTCATAGATTGATAAAGTAAATTCTTAATTCTTCAACAATTCAAGACATCCAAGAATTTAGAGAAATGGAAATGTGTAACTCTTTGCTAAACCATAAAATGTCTTTTACATTTTTAAAGACACATTAAGAACTTCTGAATTTCCAATTTTACTGAAAAGGCAACTTAAATGTTGGATAAAATTTTTAAAGGGTTTATATCAAACAGAATAACATTAGTAACTGAAGGCAAACCCTGCACTTAATATCAACACAGGAAAGAGATAAGCCTGAGAATATTGGTATGAATACATATACTTTTCAACAATGAAAACATTTAACTTAATTGAGGCAATAAATTTAAATAAAAGTGTCAGTCAAATTTCAATCAAATAGAAGTGTTAAATTTCCTATGCTATTATGAAATAGAATTTATTGTATATTCAACTCTTCAAAAACAAAGTTTCAAAAATAAAAGCATAAAATAAATAAAAACCTGAAATCTGTACTTCCCAAGACAAGAACAAAGGGAATTAATGCAAACATACTAAATGTCCTAATTTCTTTTCCTGACCTTATGATAAAATATCCTTATGAAAGCAACTTAGGAGAGACAGGACATATTCTAGCTTACAATAAGAAATTACAGTCTACCATAACAGGGCAGTCACAGAAGCAGGAACTTGAGAACTGATCACATCACATTGATAATCAGGAAAAAAATAGCACAGGAGACTAGCTAGGTCTCTATATTCATCCACAACCCAACTCATAAAATAGAACCACCCATGCATAGGGTAGGTCTTCTGACCTCAACTAAACAAAGACACTCCCTCAAAGGCATGCCCCAGGGCCAGTCTAAACTAATTCCTCATTGAGACTCCCTTCTCAGTTGATTATAGATTGCACCACACTGACAATTAACACTGACTATCACAGTAATGTAGGGCAATTCTGCTAGAATTCCTGTCCTGGTCCAAACTTTGGAAGGAAGCAAGAGTAGGGAAACTCTTCTAGGCAACTTTTCTGTCACACACCTTGACACACCCAGCATTCCATCTACTGCCTACACCTCCATCTAAACAATGGTATCTTTTATCTTGTCCTATTTAGGAGGAGCAAATTACCTACATATAATCCTACTTCTCTTTTAGACACTTGTGCCCCATTCATTCATCGTGTTTGTTTGGTTTTTAATATATAAGAACATAATTAGAAATATGATTGATTTGTCAGTAGAATCCAAAGGTTGACTATACTATCATAAACATATCCTACATCTGGGTTAAGTTACCATTAACATTCGCATGAAAAGCAGTAACATTAAGTTTTATCATTAAGTTAATAGCAATATTTCTTTCTTCTCCCACAAAAAACAAATTTCATGTAAGTATCAACACTTGGATTTCCTTTCAAAACCTAGAAACAATTATTTATTATTGCATTTGTTCATTGCGCATCTGTAAATACAGCCTGAATATCCACATAGATTATGGATTCTCTTAGCTTCTTTTCTGCTTTTTAGCTTTGACACTATAGTGACCAAGACTTAGAAATATTTTGATATTCTGAATCTTTTGATTTTACTATCCTTTGATATATTTAAATCTGTGCTTTAGAAACAAGAATTGTTCCTGGACCTGGATAGAAGTGGGAGGACCTGGACTTCCTGCAGGGAGAGAGAATGGAGTGGGGGGAGGGGAGAGGAGTGGTGAGAGGGGGAGGGGAGGAGGAGGGGGCGATGTGTGGGAGGAGGGGGAGGGAAATGGGAAATGGGGAGGAGGCGGAAATTTTTTTCAACAACCAAAAAAAATAAATAAATAAACAGGAAAAAAAAAAAAGAAAGAAAAAGAAACAGGAATTGGTGGGTTGCAATGCTCAAATCAGTAAGGTCAGCTTTTCCCAATCAGGAAGTGATTTGAGCTTAAGTTCCATGTCTGTAGCGTCACTGGTAAACTAAAAAACAATTCGGTACCTTACACGTAAATACTTCGGCACTATTTAGTAAACAACAAAGCACTTCTAATAATCATATTCTAATAAACTTATGCGAATTTCTCGATCAAGGTCTTCGAAGTAGTCTGTGGAATCTAGCAAAGTGGTCAAAGTAGACACAAATAGCTGGGTGAAGTGGTGTATGCTTTTTAAAAAATATTTATTTATTATGTATACAATATTCTGTCTGTGTGTATGCCTGCAGGCCAGAAGAGGGCACCAGACCCCACTACAGATGGTTGTGAGCCACCATGTGGTTGCTGGGAATTGAACTTAGGACCTTTGGAAGAGCAGGCAATGCTCTGAGCTATCTCTCCAGCCCCAGGGGTGTCTGCTTTAATCTCTAGATAGGAGGCAGAGGCAGGCAGAACAATGAGTTTAAAGGCAACCTGGTCTACTTGTTGATCACTTGTGAGGGCCCCCACAGAATTGAGCCTGTTCCCCCTTGAATGAAGCTCAGAGAGTTTGAGCTTATTTTTGCTCTTTCAAAGATGGTGACAACAGGCGTGGCTACAAACAAGAGCTCCTGACCTAGTGTGTGGTTAATTAGTACTTTCAGTATAGCTGTGGATCTGCTCCACCTTACTATTTCTGATCCTTCAAGGAGATTAGCAGGAAGTTCCAGGGAGTAGCTGCCTATAGGATGCTTGGTCTATTCCTAAAATCATGGTAAGGAAGTCTATTGCCACTCTATTCTTCTTTTGGAGTGCACTATGTAAGCCCGTGGAAAATAAACACGAGCGGATCGGTATTCACTAAATTTTTCTTCCGATGCTGTTCCCTGTTTCTGCCTTTTATTTCTCTCCTATCTCTGTTCCTTTTGCGTAATAATTCTAATCCTCGTGCTCCTACCCTGGAACTTAACGAACTCCTTGAGGCTGGCCCAGAACAGAGGTCAGCCCAAAGTGTGGTTTATCACAAGTACTGAATGCCAAGCAAGCTAACGTTATAAAATAAGACCTTACATTAAAAAAGAAAAAGAAAGAAAGAACGAGAAGAAAAAAAATACAGTCAAGAGGAAAAACTTTAAGTATGTTTATCTTTTCCATAGCATTATTCTATACACATTCACAGCATAGATAATAAAAGACAGCTAGTCATCAAGTCACGTCTGAACTAGGGAGATGGCTCAGGTTGTAAAGGAGCTTGCTGCCACGCCTGATGACCTGAGTTGGATCCCACGGAATCTAAGAGGTGGGAGGAGAGGACAAACTTTTGCAAGTTGTTTTCTGACCTACAGTCACGGGCACACACACCTAAATAAACAAGTCAATGGCGAAACCATTTCTGGGATGCAAGTGTAAGTACCTAAAGTGACATCTGTGGCAGGATTTTGTTTGACTAGTGTAGAGGTAAAACATTTGAGAAAATACTTAACTAAAACTATATTCATTGGCAAAATGCAAAAAGAAACTTTCAAATGATCAATCAGCATTCAGACGATTACAAGCCAGATTCCAGAGTCTTTAATAACTGATTAAGAGTGGAACAGAGATTTCCTTTAGTTAGCAATCAGGCACCTTTACATGCCACAAGTACCTCAGTGTCACCTAACCTCCTTCCCAAACCAGGCACTCAGCTGCTGCTATTATTCTGGATGACTCTTGACTTGGTTGTATAACATATTGTCACTATCAGGCATGTGTGTTTGCTTTCGGAGCTGGCACCTCTGGTGAGGACTGAGTGCGTTCCGAGCCAATGGTCTTACAAAACACTTTAGGTTGAATCAAAACCAAAGAACACCTCATAAGATTCATTTACTACCTAACCAAGTTGATACTCAAAGGCTAGACTATTCTTAACTACTCTTGGGAAGAACACACACTTGCTGAGTAAACTCACACGTCTTGAGCCACCCTGAGTATTGTAGCACTAAGCGCTAGATATTTTTGCAAATATGACTGAAAAGAGAGTCAGATTTTTTTGACATTCCTGTCAGCCATGTGAAAGAGTTTTCAGGATGGAAGACAGACAAGCCCTTCCATAATATGGACCTGATAGACAAGCACTTGATCAGACACTTCCTCCCTAGTGGAGTAAGATCATTGTTTAAACGTAGCACAAAAGTAAGTGGACCCTGATGCTTCTCAGAGTTCACTTTGCTGTGACATAAACAGTGCAGCTGTCCACGAATGTTCCAGTTAATGCTACTGATTTAATTAAGACTCAAACTCTAGATAAAAGACATAATTTATGTAACATAACTCTTATTTTAAAGTATAACAAGGTTAACCTATACACTTCTCTATATTAGAAATTATCCTTCTTAATATAATCACATATATCTCTGTTCACAAAGCAACTATGCATACCAATAAGTGGGCTAAGGGCTTGACATATCCCTAACAAGCAAAAATATCCAATAGCTGAATATGTTAAAAGTCTAAAGAAGTTTAAGGTGACATACTATGAAAGAGTTAGGTATTGGAAATACATCAGTTCCTTCTGAGACTTGCAATTCTATATCCCTGAGACTGAAATTTAAAAGAAATCATCACACACAGTGAGGGCGATTGTAGAAGAACCTTCAAAGCAGAGGAAAAACAGTGTGGGCTCAAGAACCCAACGGGAGTGGGCAGAGATGTGGAGACAGTTATTCAATGCTAGACTTCGTGAGCATGCACGACACACAGCGGAGTTAGATTGGCCATTTCCTGGGTCTCACTGCTCACAGTCCTCACTCGCGTAGATGGAGACGGGTCCAGTATTCGAAGGTACCACATAGAACAGGCACCTACCCTGAATGGACCTGGATCTCTATATCGTACCATCCTCAAGGAGGAAACTACAAAGAGACAGTCTTTTGTTCGCTTTTCTAACTCCTATGCCTGGTACTTAGCAGAGTCTCAGGGAATACCTGTTGGAAAAAAAGCAAATAAAATTCTGTTGACCTTCACCCCGGTTTGCAATGTTGGTCACTAGGTGATGCCAAACTACATATCTATATCTGTATCTCAAACGCCTAATTTGGGCCTCATTGATATCAGATCCCTAAATCATATCATGTTTCTTAGCACACAGTAAGATGGAAATGGAAACTCTTCACTGCCATTTAAAAAAAAGTGTAATGTTAAACGTGAGCTTTGTGAGCCGTTGATATAAAAGCTCTTCTCACTCTAATGAGTTGTGATGTTGCTTCGACTTTCTAAGGCATTTAAAGAATAAACTCCAGGATTCGGTTTTGGGGGTTTGACCCCAATATGCAGCCCCAGCCCTCCCAGCATCTAGCCATAACTACTGCGAACCGAGGAAGTGTCTCTCCCAGCCAAAAGCTGCTGAGCTTACTTTGTAAGTCACTGGGTTTAAAGTCGGAAATTATGGGGTAAAATGATACTGCAATTCAGTCAGAGAAGACAGACGGCTGACGGGGTTGGACAGGGACAGCGAACGGCAGCGGCTGAAAGAAAAGGGAAACAGGTGAAATGGGGCTGAGGGAATAAAATGAACGAGACACTGGGATGAGATGAAATGGCCAAGACGCGAACAAAAAGAAAAATAGTTAATGCAAGAGGCAGACAATTTCTGGAGCGGGAAGGAGGCCTGAACGACTTACTACCCTTTCTTCAAATTTCTGTTAACTTTTATTTATTTACCGTGTGCGTGTGCACTCCAGAGGACATGTGGAGACCAGAAGACAGCCCTCATGAACTGGTTCTCTCCTTGCACCTTTGGTGTCTGAGGATCAAACTCAGGCCTTAGGCTCGGTGGGAAGTGCCTTTAGCTGCCTGAGCCATCCATCTCCCTGGCACTGTTGGTCTGGTTTTGAAAAGAAGGGAAAGGTTCAAATAGAGGTGAACATGTGACCAGGTGTTGGCAATAACGAAGATCCAGCATTCGCCACTGCTTCCTCTGACTGCTTGGAGCTCACGTTGAGTAATCCTATTTCTCTCCCAGGGAAGCTTCATTGTCCTTTTCAAGCGAGTTCCAAGTTACTTTTAACACAAAGTAAGCGCCCGCTGACCTGAGACCGTGACTGATGCAATGCAGAGCCTCCGAATTGGAAGGTCTAGTCTTGATTCTTAGGCGGCGCAAAAACTGTAGAGAGACCGGCAGTCCTGATTATAACTTTTAAAGGTCTATGCTCATAACCATGTCACCAGTGCCTCTTCTCTGGGACTAAGGTCTCTCCCTCTGAAAAGCGAAGAAAGTGGGCTAGCTTCCGGCAGCGTTCTCTCGTTTCCAAGTACTGTAAGATTATAGACTACAGTAATGGTCTTTAAAATTCAAGTACCAGAAAATTGTTCCGTTATTCTGAGAACATAAGAATAAAACGACTCACTTCTTCTTCCAAAGGAAGAAAAATCACCAAAGAACCAAACTGCACGGCTCACGTAATTCCCTTCCGCTTAAACAGCCCTGGCTTTGCACAATCTCCCACTTCATACTCCAGGCTTTCTGCCTTCGAGATGGAGAAGGCATTTTCCCCAGAGAAAAAGTCTCTTACAAGAACATTTAGATACTGATTTCCCACCTCACTGTCCCATCACCCCCTTACATACAGTAACTGAATCGGTTCCTAGCTGTACATGGGGAAAGGGAAGGTGCCATGATTTTAGAAGGTAGGCTTTTCCCCCAAAGTACAATTTAGCTTCTAAGAGCTCTGAAAAGGGAATGAAAAGCTCCATATGTAAGTAAGCATCAAAGACTGGGCATCCTAGGTAAAATCACAGAGAAACGTGCTGCATGAACACCTCAGCAGACATTCAAATGCAGCCCAGGTTGGAAGAGCCAAGCCTCTCCGTGCGAAGTCAAAATGCTCCAACTCAGAGCTAACTGTTCTACTGGTCCTCATCCTTAAAACTCTGCCGGCCCAGACACGGCTGCTTGAAAGACTATTCCATGGTCAAAGATGCAACTTTAGCAGATTAAATTTTAGTCAACCTATAGAAACTCAACATACCCTTACTAAAAGAGCTGGCTATATGATGAAGTTTTAGTCAACTATTTTAAAAGAAGTTTCAATGAGAAAAAACTCCCCAGGATGCTCTCTAACGAATTAGGGGGAAAAATATGTTGGGGACTGCCTCGAAGATGGAGCGCTGGTATAGAGACAAGCATCCCATGAAATCTAGTCCAGAGCAGAGCACTTCCCACCAGAGGAAACAGATGAGAAGAAGCACAAGCTTCTCTCCTCAGAGGCCAAGAAGAGCACATAGTGGCACACAGAAGACCAAACCACTCCGCTCTGAAAGCCTTCCGACCCTGTATCAGAGTCCACACAGATATTTGCTGAGGATCTCCTGAGAAACATTGAAACACAGCCACTGATGGACAGGCTCTGTTAATGAGCACGAAGAGAAAGCTGCATTGGGGGAGCGAGGGGGGGGGGGGCTTAGACTCTTTGGTCCCCTCCATGGAACACTCCCCGAATAAATATGCTTTGGAATAAACATTTAGAAATTCGTTTCGATGATAACAGCTTGCGCTGGCAATGTAGTGCTGTCTTCCCACCCACAGCGTTTAATGCCCTAAATAAACATCCTCATCCACCAGGGCATCCCTGTTATTGATGTAGCTGCGGAGAGCGATCCATCCCTCGTCCAAATGAGGAAACAATTCCGGAAGGTTAAATTAGTGGCTCGCAGCTACAGAAGTAATAGTAAAAGAGGGAGCACAACTAAGGGTTCCCTGAGCTACTGCTCTAGATTTCTTTTTTCACTTCCTAAATAAGATATTTTTCCTTTATAAGTCTTTGGGGAACTTAAGCATTCTTTTTATTGCAACAGTACTCATGAAGTAGTGCGTTCTTAACATGAAGATAATTAATCATATCAAGTTCACAATTTTCTAGCGAGGAAGGTCAGTATGTTATCAAAGAAGATTTTCTACGCAACGAAACTTTTCAGTTTTACCGTTCAAATATATGGCAAAAACAGTCCAATATGTTCTACGATGTCCCAGCCACTAATCATCATTATGAAATGAGTTGTAGCCAGCCACTATGATCACTGAGAAGTCAACTCACTTCCTCATTCGAAAGTATTTCTAGTTTATTACTGTAAAAGATAAAAAGATTACCTTCACGACGTATTACAAAACCTCATCACCAACTGTAGTCTGACTCCTTTGGAAGTTATTTTAAATGCCGGATGCCAACCTACAGCGTCAGTGCGAACTACAAATCGTGTTTTCCCTGTCTGCCCTTTGTCTGCGTCTTCAATAACTTTGCCATGTCTTGTGGCTATTGTTTCAGTATAATTGAATTCTTGGAAGATTTCATTTGCCTCAAAACATTTCACGAGAACAATATGAGCAACTCAATTATCATCAGACAACTCGGGAAACCGAAACTGAATAAACAGAAACACTGGGATTTGTCCATGAGCTGTAGAGAACTGGCTTTCCCACAATGTCCCATCCCCGCCGCCCACCAACTGAACCACAGAAACACTAGTTTTGCTTTTAATTCTTCCTCCTTATAATTATTACCTTGTCTAATCATTTCTTTGATTATCTGAACTTAATCACTTTAGACACTACTGTGCTATAATGTAGAGTTAGTAAAAATAAAATAAAGAGCTACTTCAACGCCAACCACATAAGGACTTGTACTGCAAAGTATTTTAAGGCAATCGAGAGCTTGTTGTCATACATTAATATTATATATTCTAATAAACTAGAGGCTTGTTTTTATTTAGAACAGCGTCTCATGTAGTCCATGCAGACCTTGAACTCCCTATGGCTGTTATGGGTAGTTCTGAACTTCCGATACTCCTTCCTCTGCTACCAATTGTTGGCACTATAGGCATGAGCAGCCACACTGGCTTCCCATAAATAGGTAGGTAGGTAGGTAGGCAGGTAGGTAGGTAGGTAGATGGATGATAGGGATGAGAGAGAGAGAGAGAGAGAGAGAGACAGAGAGAGAGAGAGAGAGTTATCTTGGTAGACTTTCTTTAGATTCTGACAACAGTTAAAACTTTATTCTTATACTTGACAATCTGAACTAATTAAACTTTTAAATGTAAACATTTTGAAATTCACAGACTCTCTTGTGGGCCTTCTTTGATAAAACATCAGGTTTGACCACCAAGGTTTGAAAGTTGAAATAAGACACTGAGAACTCCCTAACACTCACTTACCTACAGGACCACCATCATTTTTCCTCCCTGAAAAGCAGATAAATCTGCTAACAAACCAAGGCTTTGTTCTCTTCTCCCCCAGTTGCTGAGAATAAGAATTCTGGTACACATAGCTGGCTTTATTGTCATTGGTTAAAGTTATTACTTTGGGTCCCATCTAGTTAGCACCTCCTTATCATGGATAACCTTTTGTGCCCTGAACGCAAGTCTTTTTATTTTATAGTCAATTTTGACTATAAAACTTTTAAGTTGCTAAATATGGTTTGCTGTGAACAGCTGTTCAAGTCATTTCCTGTAGCTTGACAAACGGTGGACTTGAGAGGCAAGACAAAGGGATACTGGGGAACAGAAGTGAAAATCAATTGCAAGCGAAGCGATCAAGAGAGAATCCTCAGCAAAGAAAGGACTCTGTTGACACATTGGATCTGGTAGCTAAAACCATGTTTACCTATAAGATCATCCCCAAGAGCGGAAGAGGTGGTGCATCATTTCGGCCCAGCACCCAATGCTTCTGAGAAAACTGGAAAACACCTGAGCTCAACAACTCTGATTGATGTGTTACATACCTCAACCATTTCTCTTTGACAATAAATGTCAAAGTGCCGAAAAATGGGCCAGATATTGAAGAGCAACATATTATCTGTAGGATTTTAGGGAACTGAAGCCAGAAAATAATTAGAACAAATAGAAACTGCCCATATATGACACTCTGATGATTAGGAAGGACTATTCTACAGATAGAAACTAAACCTTAACCTGACTCTTAGGAAGACATCTAACTTCTAGCATCATCATACAGACATCTGGGAAGTCAGTGCCCAGAACTTTTCCACACCCTTCATGCTAAATTTTCAACAAAAAGACTTAAAAATGCAAAGAGCAAGCAGAATAGAGAAGAGTTCAGCTGTGAGGTCCTGAGTGTAACTGGTACACTGCTGTAAGCAGTTTGTATAAAATATATCCATGAGCACATATACTTTGTTGATGCTTGCCATTAGTAATTCTTTTTTTTTTTTTTGGTTTTTCGAGGCAGGGTTTCTCTGTAGCTTTGGTGCCCGTCCCGGAACTAGCTCTTGTAGACCAGGCTGGCCTCGAACTCCCAGAGATCCACCTGCCTCTGCCTCCCGAGTGCTGGGATTAAAGGCATGCGCCACCACCGCCCGGCTCATTAGTAATTCTTAAGAACCACCCGAGGGGCTTTAGGTTACTAAGGCTCTAGCTCTAATAGAAAGCAAATACACAAAAGTTTCTGGGGCTGTAACAGTGGCCTATTATTCTTTAGAATCCCAAGTATTCTATGGTTCCAATCTGTGAACCTATGTTCTATCGCTGCCTTATGACAATGCGGAAAAGTTGCTTGAAATATCTTTCACACTACACACAGTATCTGTGGTGATTTGAATAGGAATGGTCTCCATAGGCTCATATAGAAATGCTTGGTCATCAGGGAGTGGCAGTATGGGAAAGTATTGAAAGGTTTATGAAGTGTGGCCTTGTTGGAGAAAGTTGTGTCAGTGGAGAATGGATTTTGAGGCTTCAAAGACCAGTCTCTCTCTTAACATAGAAATCAGGATGCAGCTCTTAGCTACTTCTCCAGCACCATGTTTGCCTGCCGACATACTTCGTACCACGATAATAGAAAAACATCTGAAACTGTAAGCAAATCCTCAATTAGGTGCTTTCTTTCATAAGTGTTGATTTATAGTGACTAAGACAGTATCCTAGTTCTACATTTGTTAGCCAGAGGCAAAACTTCAGAGCAGAAAAAAGAGGGAGGAAATGACGCTTAACTAATTTGTTTCCATGTGCAGTGGTTTAAAATTGAACTTCTCTAATACTTGCTCTTCTCTTAATGCCAATGGCATATTTTACTTAAACCACTGGGACTTTGCTATTGCTATTTAATGGATGATTTTTTTTTTTTTTTGCTTTTGTTGTTTGCTCGGTACATATAAAATGAAATAAACAAATACCTGCCAAATCGTAATCAAACAAAATCAAAACTGCCTAAATTATCTGTATTATAGTCTTGTGATTTGTTACTTAAGAAACTTAAAGAAAGATAAATGGGAAATGAAAGAGATTAAATTTATTGAAGCAAAAGGGATGGGGGACAACAGAAGATAGGAACCAATACCAAAGTTACTTGGCCTAGAAAATGTACTTAGCTCCAAAATAAATGGGGGAGAGTCTTAATTAACATGGGAGGTGCCCACTAATTCACATAGAACGTCCTGATAACATGGAAAGGGAAAGGAAACAAGAACTACAAACAGTATGAAATGTGGCTCAGTTGGGAGGCTTCACTCAACGTCAACACTATTACAATGGTAGGAAAAAGGCTGGATTTCAAACTCTTCCTTCCCTAATGGTGAGAAAGAGCACTTCCTTCTGTCTTGCATAGACTGAGGAGGTTGCTTGTGATGTAACCTATAAAGGGGGTTAGTGAAAGAACAGCACAGAGAGGCTCCACAACTGCCCCACCATTCATGAAAGGATAAACGTGAACCACACACATTAAAGCAAAACCCGTATAGAATTAAAGTGAAATAATTGCTGTCATCTACGTGTAATAAAAATGGTCACATTTATGTAGACAAGAAGACACACAGTAAGGTAATTTAAATAAAACGTAACTTGGGGTCCTGACTATGAACAAGACTGGGTAGTTCTCACTGAACCAATCTTGCCAAATTTAAATTAGGAACTATAAAAATTCTGGATATTTGTTACAATATAAAATTATGACATGAAAAATGACATATGGCATAATAATATTAAATGAGTAGCATACCTATATACCATATAAATATATGGTCACATAGACATAAATATGGATAATTTCTACTGGGGCTGAAAAATATAACATCAAGATACCAATGGTAAACACTTGGTTGCAAGACTTGCGTATGATTTTCGTGGGCTGTTATCACTTTCATTCCCATGTGTGTATTAACTATAAGGTAGGAAGAAAATGAGCATTAAGGTTTTTCTACTGAAAATACAAAATCAAGAAATACCGAGAAAAATATATTCCAGTCAAAATACACGATCACACCACAGAACAATTACTGTATATATATATATATATATACTACTTTATATATTACTATATATATATATATATATATATATATATATATATATATATATAAAGAGCATTAAATGTTTGGTTAGTTAGTTGCCTATTTTCTCCTAAAAACATACAAATATTTTCATGTGAAATACACTATTAATTTAATCATTTTGGAGAAACTTTTCCAGTAAAGATTTTTGCTAATTTTCTGATTTTGTCTATTTTCTTTCTAAAAATAGTGTTTTTTACTTAATCATATTGGGGACTCATTGATACAAAGTGCAAATAATATTGGAAATAATATGAAGTGAAAATGAGTTACTTATTACAGTTAACGTGACCCTAAAAGGCAAAAGGCCTTTAGAATTATGGAACTATCACAGTAAGGTAATAGTCTATTACTGCTAGGTAAAACAAAAATACAATACAGTAGCTAACTATGGACAGATTGTCATGGGTCTTAATTTTCTCCAATCTGTACCTATTACTCTCTCCAGTTTCTGAGTAGACATTCTATTGACTTCTTCTGGAAACTTGGTAAACTCCTATTGAGCCACGTTATCACCACACACTCCCAGACTCCCTCTGCTGCCTCCCACCCTCTATCCCTGAAATCTATCATGAGATAAAATACCACCAATCCGCTGTTACATAATGGACTGCCATGAGCTGCCCAAGTCACCCTTGTTCTTTGACATATCAGTTAGTAAAATGGCGTAGTTTTGAGATCCAACAGTCTAGGATTGCCATCAGACTGCATCTGCTAATTCTTTTGGATTATTAAAACCCATTCTGACTGATACGGAGTATAGTATAGTCATCGCCAGTCGAGTCCTTACAAATACCTTTCAAGAACCAAAGGTCAAATGAAAATGCCCTGATTTTTAAGTTTAAATTAAGAGGAAACATTTCATTCTAGTCATGAAGTAGTAGCCAGAACCCCAAAATCAGATTCTGGGCTCAAATGTCTCAGCAGGTACTAGCACATTATGACAGGCCTGATGACCTGGGTTTAATTCTTGAGACCCACATGGTGGAAGAAGAGAATGACTCCCATAAGTTTTCCTCTGATATTATGCACGTGCAGGCACACAATACATAAATAAATAGGTGTGGTGTGACGTAATGTATGATGCTAAAAAGTAAGAAACAGTGTCACAGAATCTTTCTTTCCCCCATTTTATATTTCCAGGAATACAAAATCCTTTCAGGATACAACCATTCACATGTTTTGAAAATGCAGATTGGCTATGTATCTTCCCCCTAACACTGGTCAGTTAGCGTAATGGTAAAAGCCTCCTTCTTCTAGGGTGCTCACTTCAGGGGACATCATACTCACTGTGGAACATTCTGCCCTTTAATAATGTTTGTGTAGTGTTTGTCTTACCCTGGACGTCACTCAGAACAAACAACGATGAGTTACAAAAAACAGTCAGCACAGTGAAGCGGAAAGCCATTTCTCGTGTTTTTCTCAAGGAGACCAGGTAAGGAGATGAGGAGTGAGGAGGGAAAGGATTTCCCAAACCCACTCTACAAATGGGGCTTTGATCACAGTGTGCAGAACAAGAAAGTTACTTAACAGCAGAAAGGAAAACCTACAAACATGAGTCTTGAAAAAGGAAGGGTTCACAAAATAATCTTTTGAAAATCAAAGACAGGATGTGGAGAGTGGTTTCAGAAGCAGGGGGAATGAGATGGAATAGTTACAGGGGAGATTATGCAGAAAGACATCATCTTTGATTGACTGCATAAATGACAATAGACACAGGCGCAAAATAGAAAGAAAATGTCCAATGTTCACGAGGAGGTCCGGTGGCTCAGACTCAGGTACTGCCTCATTTTCAGGCATCATTAGGAGTCTCAGTGCAAGGTGCCTGTAGGTGGTCGAAATCACATGGACAGGATAATATCTAAATTGGACATAAAATAATTCCTAATGGTCCACTGAAAAAGTATAATGGACAAGTACATTATTCTGTGCTAAAGTGAGAGGAATTCAAATCAATTTCTTACAGATTAATGAGATCACTAACTAGCCATGTCACCTTGGGGCCAATGGGGAAAGGGTGAATAAGATTTATCACAAAACAACTGCATGCTAGACACTGACAGATGTTGCACAAATAGCCAAGCTTTATTGCTGCAACAAAATTAGAGAACAAATATGAATCATTTTATTTCTAATTTACTTATGGCAAAACGGAAGTTCAGAAAGGTTAAAGGTCCTAATAAAAGCCCAAACAATAGAACCTGAACTCAAAAGAGGGTTAATCTAATTCCTCTTTCAGCTTACTTATACACTATTATTTCAATAAAATAAAAGAAAGATTGCCAATGGTTTGAACGATCCCTTAGATGTGGTAGGTTTATTAAGTTAAGGTTTCTCTACTACTCTAACTCTCAAGTGACTTTTATGATGATTGTGAGATGGGGGATTTTAACCACTGAAATGGGCAGTGAGCACAGAGAGGGGTGTGCCATTACGATGTGCTGTCTTTCCAGACACACATAATCTGTGTTGCTACAAACGGGCAGTGAAGACTCCAGAGCAGCCATTATTTCTCTATTCAGTCCACTCTGATGATGTATTCGTTCTTGCAGTTGTTCGTTCCTGCACACAGAAAAGAAGCTAAAAAGTCCCAAGTATCTTGGGACCACTATTATTGTTCTAATAAGAAATCATCCAGGCTGATCAGTGAGAGTAACAAAAAAGCTGTACTATCATGACTACAGAGAAATGTGACCTTCAGCAGTGGATAGCGACACAGGATAGCAACAGGTAGCCTAGTCTTCAATTTTAAAATGGAGTAATAGACCGGGCGGTGGTGTCGCACGCCTTTAATCCCAGCACTCGGGAGGCAGAGGCAGGCGGATCTCTGTGAGTTCAAGACCAGCCTGGTCTATAAGAGCTAGTTCCAGGACAGGCTCCAAAACCACAGAGAAACCCTCTCTCAAAAAAACAAAAAAATAAATAAATAAAATGGAGTAATAGATTAAAAAGTCAGTGGTACCCAGCTAACCACAGCGAACTCTAGACAGAAGATGAGATGTCAGGTAACAGGCGGAAAATGCATAAACACAAACAATGGGGTAATAGCATGATCATTTTCCACTACAGTTATATTAAAACCCTGATGGAAAATACACAACTTCTTCCTTTGCAATTCAATATTTTAAGGTTTTGAAGAGAATCCCAATTCCGAGGTAACTAATACATGCTATTGTGGGAGAAAAGGTTGATAAAAACTCATTCACATTTCAAAGGTTTTGAGGTTCCTTCAATTGTTATTTGTTACATAAGCAAATACTTGCATGTTTTTGTTTTGTTGTTTTGTTTTTCTTTTTAAGCCTTGGCTGCCCTTGACCTCGCTCTGTGGACCAAACTGGCCTGAATCACCACCATTCAGTTTAAAATGAATAGAAGTCAATAATGATACCGTGTCATTATTTTTTTGTTGATTTTTGCTTTTGTTTTGTTCTCTATGTAGCCCTGGGCTATCCTTAAACTTGCTCAGTAGACCAGGCTGCCATCTGCCTGCCTCCTGAGGGCTGGGACTAAAGGCATGTGCAACCAGATTCAGCTTCAAACATAGCTAACAGGGGGCTGACTGTGTCACTTAGTGGTAGGAAAAACGCCACCAAATTCAGTGCTCCCAGCAAAGAAGAAGGGGAGGGGCAGGGAAAAGAAAAAATAATATCCAAATATCATCAGTATTTTGAAATACTAAGAGGTCATGCACATTATATAACACCCAGCAATGTTGTTCAGACAAAGCAACTGGCAAGTTCTTTGCCACCACGCTCCAGTCTTCCTGACATGGTATGACTCAAAATTCAGTAAGATTTAAAAAGAATCAAGACCACTTTTTTTACACTGCAAGCTTTCATAGCGTTCGTGAAATAAAACAGCAGTGTTTATTGAAGGAAAATAATTTAAGCATTGGACTGTGAATGAGAACGCCTGAAATGAAGCTGGTCTGCAAAGACCGATGGATTGATTAGAACGGCAGTGATATGGCGAGCTGGGAATGCAGCAGATCCAAAGCCTAATTAGACTTTATCTCGCACTGGTTTACAGCGCTGAGAAGCCATCCTTGCCCACCTCTGTGTCGGGAACTAACATCCTGTGGCTAACAGATAAAAATGGTGTGGAATCTGTTAACGTCCCACACCAGTGGCTTCCTTCTAGCCCAAAGCTAAGGTTGTCTGTTATCAGGAGCATCTGAGGCCTATAGGGAGAGGCCCCAGCCTGCTGGAACTTGCCTCTCTGACGTTTCTATCAGGATACTTTGCAAAGTCTTGATACACAATTCTCTTTGTTCTGTTAAAACTCAACAAAACTGTTTCCATAATGAAACACTACTTGTGGAGAGACCTAAATGTGTACCCCCCGGAGCTGAGGTCACTTACAGGACAGGCCCATGCACCTACCTCTTTACCACGAATGTTTCTGTAAGAAACAGAACCTATTTTAAATTTTTTTCACTTAGAAGTTTGGGAACAAGACGGCAATACAGTAGTAAACAACACAAATGAGGTAGAAAAATATTAGTGTTCTAATCATCATAGAACTCACTACTGTTAATATATCCACCGAGAACATCCAACTTTCAGGAACAAATGTAAGTAGAATTCTTGTAAACTAAATAAGATGTGAGGGCAAGGAAAACAGAGCATGGTTATCATTCGAGAAAGTCTCTGCTTTACAATATGAAAGAAATTAGACAAAGATGAAAGTCGTACAATATAAAAAAATTTCTTTAAAAAAAGTTTTCAGAAAGAAATTTATTTGCTTTGAAATATAATATGTGCAAAGGGATAGTTTCAGAGAAAAGCAATGGGTTTCCTTCAAAAGCTTTCATCCAAGTTACATTAACTTGGACAGTCCTTCCCTCTACTTCACCTGGGGCTCCCTCCGCAAGCCTCATCCT
The DNA here is from genome assembly GCF_950005125.1 of Chionomys nivalis. Lineage (NCBI taxonomy): Eukaryota > Metazoa > Chordata > Mammalia > Rodentia > Cricetidae > Chionomys > Chionomys nivalis. Next base: position 38,926,852 of record NC_080087.1, on the reverse strand, counting down.
CTTCCTGGTTCTTGGGCATATAGGCCATGGTGTTAGTCAACTTGCTAACACTCTCCAGCCTTCTTTGCAAGAAAAAACACAAAATTCAGTGAGGTAAAAATCTCAAGAGGTTGGAACGTTGAAGGTCCAGAGCCTAATTATATAGATAGGGCTTTGCTTAAACTGTCATAGGGATTTCTTTTTCATTTTTTTAATACTGCTGTTTAATTTTCTGGTTGTATATTTTAAAAAGCCACAATACAATTAAGATTTTTAAGTTATCTTTTCAGATCTGCCCCTAAATTCACCGGCAAGCAGTTACGGGAGCACATCGGACTTGTTTCCATGGTGGGCACATCGGAAAGACACTGAGTATCCAGTAAGAGGAAGGCAAGCCTGTGTAGACGACAGCCAACCTTTGCCCTTACAGTCTTAACATGAGGATTACACAACACTGAAACAATAAACACGAGAGCCCAGGCTTTGTTTCCTCTTTTCCTTTGTCCTTCCAACCTTTACGTGTCTGTACAAGTGGCACATAGGTTGCCCATTATGAAAAATTGCTTTCTTGGCATCGTATATGTAATGTCATCGGCATTTCTCAAGTACTTTGGTCAGCCACCAAGACTCTATTTCGTACCTGAAGTAAACCAGAATGCTAAAAATTGACATTTGTCATTAGTGTCATCATGCCACACTCCTGTAAGAGCTATGCAGGCTGAAGAGCTCCACAATAGACACATTCAATAGGCATATTAAATTTGCTCAGGAATTTTTATTAGTGTAGAAATAAGTTTCTTGCCAGTAATGGTGGCACACACCTCTAATCCCAGCACTTGAAAAGCAAAAATAGTCAGATTTCAGAGTTCAAGGCCAACTTCGTCTACATAGTGAGTTCCAGGCCAGTCAAGGCTACATAGTATGACCCTCCTTCAAAAATAAAAGAAAAATAAATCTTAAAAAATATGACTAACATAATCCAAATACAAAAAGCTTTTGGATATCTGTTGATACCCTAAAATTCTGCATGTAGTCTCATCTTCGGGGGAAAAAGAAATAAAATGAAGACAGAATAGCTAAGCCTCTGCCCTGGTATTTTTGCTCTTCACCCTGATGGTAATTAATTGTGGTAATTAATCAACTCCTGGTTTCTACATTCCACCACATTTGCCTGAAGCTTCTCTCTACACGGGAGGTGCCACATACTGAGTCCTCTACCACGGGCCTGTACTGCTAACTAGGGTGTCTTCAATAGCAAGGCTCATTCCAACAGGCAGCTGAAGTCACTTACTTATTAGTCAGACTTTCCCAGGACAGAGCCACAGTCCCCAGAAAGTCAGCCTCAAAGAACAGACTTCCGTCTCCAAACACAATAACTAACGATGACTTAAATATAACTTTGGGAACTGACAACCAAAACCTGGGTACAATATCTTTTGGGGACATTACTGGGGGGTGGTGTGGTGGTGTGTGCACACGCGTGCATCTGTGTATATAAAAGCTCGCGCTCTCTCTTTCTCACACACACACACACACACACACACACACAACAAAAGGATCCAATTCAGGGCCTTGTATACAGTAGATAGCAATTGTTTTTATCTAAAGGATTTCTGACAAAGTTCTTCATTCTTCTCATTAATCTTCAATAAAACACTGACTTTTTAAAGTAACCCTTCAAAAATAAAAATATGTAATTCTTACTCAAATTTTGTTTTTCAGAAACTTTCAATGACAAGATGTTTAACAGAACAGGTACCCTAAGAGTCCACCTTCTCCTTAGCACAAATATAACAAGACAGTCCATTGTGCAGCTGAAGTGTTTATGTTTTATGGAGCGCTATATTCTGACCAAAATGGGAATGATAAGCCTGCAAAAAGGACAAAGACAATATTCATGCATGGAATACCCATAAAGTCCTTATAGCAAGCAGGAATAGTGCCTAGTCTAATTCATGGAATCCTAGTCCAAGTGACACCAAGAAAGGCCGATTTCTGCCAAGTGATATGACTTGATTTCAGGAGCTAGAATACATTTACACTTAGAAATTACGTGGGCGAAGTCCTTGAAATAGGCATGAAGTTTTCAATCTGTTCTCTTAAGCATCTTAATAGAAAAATATGTAGTTTTTTTAAGGTTTGAAATGAGGTGTTGAAATTGTAATTCTAGATTCATCCTACCACACTCGATCATAGCTGCCTGCTCCTTCTGTACTCAACATTGACCCTACTGCTGTTCCAATAACATCTGCCTGGCTATGTGCATTAGGGTAAAGGGACATTGTATTCATCACTGAAGTCTGGTCTCCACAGACATGTACATGCATGCACTTGTGCACACAGGCGTGCACACATACAGATATCATAAGCGAATATACATACACACATAGTTGCCCAATCTGTTTCATACTTAATGAATAAGCAAGTATTAATGCTGTGGGATAATGCTCTTGTAACCTGTAAAATTTTGTCATTTGTATTTGGTTTAATAAAATGCTGATTGGCAAATAGTCAGGCAGGAAATATGGGTGGGGCAACCAGACAAGGAGAATTCTGGGAAGAAGAAAGACTCATTCTGCAGTCACCACCCAGACACAGAGGAAGCAAGATGAAATGCCTCTCTGATAAAAGCTACCAAGCCATGTGGCGAACATAAACAAGAATTATGGGTTAATTTAAGTTGTGAAAGCTAGTTAATAATAAGTCTGAGCTAAAAGACCAAACAGTTTACAATTAATATAAGCCTCTGTGTGTTTTGTTGGGACTGAATGGTTGCTGGATTGGCAGGGCAGGACAGTAACTTCTGTTTACATATTAAAGAACTCGGTGGGGAGTCAAGAAACCCATGAGTAACTAGTGAATTCTCTGAAACTGTCCTATTAAACATGCTTCTCACGGCCCTTCAAAAAGCCACCAGCGTTTTCTTAGTCTATGTTGCTAAGTGAAGAGTTAACAATCTTATAGACCACTCTAAGCTGCCATGGGCTTTAAAGATAGAAAACATGAAGATTTTGTTGAGAAATTTTTCTCAGTCAATAATTTCCTCTTTAGGGAAGAGGTAATAACCCTTAAAAATAACACAATCATTGTCTCTGAGGAAATTAGACATGAAGGCCAACAGTCTTTCATGACAGCGGAGCATTTGGATGTAATTTAGCATATGAACATATAGTGCACCATGCTATGGTGAAAGTCTTAATTTCACATAGAGTTTTACAAAATCACTATTTGAACTATTTAATCTGTTGTTCCATTGACGCCTCTTTATTTCCAGATAGTCCTTCCTGTGTTCAGAAGCTAATAAGCTCTCAAACTCAGATAGGCTCCAGTATCACGAGACAAGTTTATTTTTAGAAAGGTAACATATAAGGTCATAACCATAGCTTGAATCACCCTCATCCCAAGAAAAGTAATTTTGTTTCGCTGGACTACATATTGATTTTAAAGATACATGTTAAAGATGAACGCATGGACTCTGAAATTGACTCTGTATTCTTATCTGTAATTCATGTAGGAAGTTGGACACTCTCTAGTAGTGACACCAATATAATTCTCTCTCTCTCTCTCTCTCTCTCTCTCTCTCTCTCTCTCTCTCTCTCTCTCTCTCTCTCCTGAACTGCTTTCCCCCTGTGAGATATATTGGAGCATATCTAACTAAGATATATCATGTACCTGAAATAGCAGGAAGAAAGCCCTGTCTCAGCATGCCATTTCTGTTCCCTATAATTTAGACACTCTTCATGCTGCATTTATGTCCATAAAGGTAATAATCCTCGCATTAAAAAGTAGCCATTCCTTGGTGGTTTATCCTTCAAGTGCTCCGTAACACTCTTTCACTTCCTCCCTTCACCCTGCCTCCAACTTTTGGTGTTTTTAATAAGAAACTCAAATGTGGCAAACTACCTTGTCTGCTGTGCTCAAGGCGAAAACACCAACAGACATAATGATGACAAGGTTTGGACGGGCACACTGAAA